>NC_080743.1:78079393-79329393 GCF_020826845.1 Diceros bicornis minor
GACCCTGAGCGGTCAGTATGTGGAAGCCCAAGGTCTCCAGGGGGTGGTTGGTGGGGGTGGTCCTATTTTGGAGCTGGCCTGGTCAGTCACGCTGCAGCTGCCTTCTCCTTGTTTGTGAGCGTGACTTCTGCTCCCCTCTATCCCCCACCTCCCGGGATATCGAGTTTGCTGCATCTTCTTGGCTGTGGTCACCTCCACACAGGTAAGCCCACCCCTGTGCTCACCCCTACCAGCTGAACCCTGCTCCCCGCCTCTACCCACTCACCCCATTAGTGTTGCTGCGGGCCCAGCAGGCCTCCTGTCTCGGTCCACTGCCGTGTTGAAGACAATTACAGTCGTGGCACCTCCTTGAGCCAGGCATGAGCCATGTGCCAGCACAAGTATTTGCTATTTCACTGGATCCTCTGCAAGGAGGGACTGACATTTTACAGATGACAAACTGGGTCTCAGGAAGGACAAGGGAGTGGCCAGGGAAGCCACACCTCTGACAACTAATAGGTCCTGGAGCTGGGATTCCAACACAAGTCTGACTTCCGTCCTGTGTTCCGTCCACTCTGCCTCCTTATACCCGAAGGTCGAGTCTTCTAGGGGACGCCCACCCCGGGGTGGCTGGAATTAGGACGCGGCATGCTGGGCTGGTGGCAGAGACTCTAAAATCCTTGAGGTTCTCTTGCAAGAGACTCTTTTAGACTAAGGACAAGTGATACAGGTTCAGGGTGCTGAGCCCCGTGGCATCACCCAAAGGGAGGCAGTGGGATCCAGGCCCACCTGTGGGAGCTCACAGCCCGATGGTGGCAGCTGCAAGCCACCCCAAAGACAGGAGGCGCTAACAACCACCGCAGGGCCAGCCATGCCCACCTAGAGGCCAGCTGCGCAGCGGCTGGGCGCTGCTTGGGTCCATCTCTCCCATATTCCTGCTGCTGCTGCCCAGGGCCATAAGGTTAGGAGTTGACCCCAGCCTTGAGCAGTCTCTCACTACCCGGATCCCTGAAATACCTCTGCTGCCTTCCTGCCTGAACCCTCTCACCACCCCCTTCCCCTTTAGCCATGACCCTGCCCTCAACCGTCAGCTATAACCATCTCAGATCTGTATCACCCTACACTCTCACCATTCCCTCAACGCTCAGGCAGTTTCCTTTCCACAATTTATTACACCGGATTTCACATGTCCATCCACCAACTAACCAGATGCATGTTTCATGCCTACCACATGTCCAGCACTGAGCTAGGTCCTGGGGGTTGGGTGGGGTAGGGTGGGGGGAAGAAGCCAGGAAAATAAATCCAACAATTGTGCCTGCTCCTAGGGGCCCCAAGAAGGAGAGCAGTGAACTGAGCTGCAGAGGTTTCCCTAGGACCAGGAGCTGGTGATCTGAGGGGACCCCAGCCACAGGTCCTGAGCAGGACCAGGCTGGGGCATGAGGTTGCTTGAAGGGTGTTGGGATTTTCATGGAAATTTCTGGGTTGATGGGATGATCGTGCCCCCTGGTGGTTGATTCATGGAACTCTCCAGCAGCTGTTTTGTAAAGCCCTGAGGATTAAACACCCCTCAGGAACTTCTATTTTTGGTTCCCAATATTTCCACGTGAAAAGCTGACAGGAGCATGAGAGGGATTCCCAAAGGACCCGAAGGCTGTACTGCTGAACTCCTGTGTTCTCCAGCTCTCTGTTCCCCAGGGGTCAGAGCTGCTCCTGGTTCTCAGGTGCAGTTCTCTCTTCCATACCGTTTGATTAAACGGTCCCAGGGCAGTGACCATATGTTCTGTTTGCCGAGCGCCAGAGGAAAGGCTGTGTGCACATTCAGAGTGACGTGTTGGAAAGAACACGATCCAGGATTAGGAGGCTTGGATGCCCGCCCCACGTCAGCCTCTAACTAGTGGTGAGATAATAATAACAATAATAGTTACATTTATTCAGCATTTTTTTCTTTTTTTGCTGAGGAAGATTAGCCCTGAGCTAATATCTGTGCCAATTTTCCTCTATTTTGTATGTGGGTTGCTGCCACAGTATGGCCGCCATTGAATGGTATAAGTCTGCATCCGGGAACGGAACCCAGGCCGCTGAGGCAGAGCACGCCGAACTTAACCACTAGGCCATGGGGCTGGCCCCACATTTATTCAGTATTTACCCTGTGTCAGGCATTGCACCAAGAGCTTTACGTATAGTGTTGACTTTGATCCTCACAACAAACCTCTGAGGTTGGGATCATTATTATTTCCATTTTACAGGTGAACAAATCAAGGCACAGAGAGGTTAAGTAACTTCCCTAAGCTCATACATTGTGTGGCAGAGTCAGGACTTAAGCTTGTGTTTCTGGAGACCCATTATGCGACACTGAATTATGAACCTAAAAGAGTCAGAAACTAGTGGGTCCACAGATTGGTGCTTTTCAATGTTCCCCAGGTGATTGTGATGTGGAGCTGTCTTTGGAATCTCTGGGCTCCCACCAGCTCTGACGTTCAATGAGCCCATTGCCTTCCGAGGGTCAGGAGGTAAAGTTGTGACGAGGGAGAAGCCTGGGTTTGACCCTAATCCCCACGAGTGTACGGGACACAAGTGCAGCAGAAACGCCACGGAGAGCAGACAATCCTCCCGCCTGCCGTCCTCTCAATCTGGAAATGGCTTGTAGGAAAGGAGAACAATTGCCTTCCACCACATCCTTCTCAGAGTTTATTATGCCACATACACTGCTAATTCATAGATCTATCATCCATCAATTTATCGCAGCTCATCTAGAACCATTTTATATTTTTAAGTTGATTCAGTTGACAAACCCTGATAGAGACCTACTATGTGCCAGGCACTGGGCCATGTCCCGAGTCTGCCATGGTGAAGGAAGCTGGCATGGCCCTGCCCTTTTGAGTCTGCTACCTAGAGGAGGAGGTGGGCAATAAACAAACCACAAGAAAATAGAATTGCACACCATGACACATGCTCTGAAGGAAATGACAAGGCAGAGTGATGCGGATCAATAGGGTGGCAGAGGTACCTAACTAGACAGAGTGGGCTGTGAAGATCTCTCCGAGGAGGTGACATTTAAACAGAGACCAGAGGAACATTTTTAGCTTGTCCCTCCTATTGGTAAAGGAGTTCCATTGTGTTTTCTGCGTGCCGAGCAATTTAAGGCAGAGCCTGCTTTTCTCTGAGCTCCTGGGATTCTCCTCCAGGACGGCGAGGCAGGCCCTCTTGGCATTTCCTCCCCATATGCCCAGACGTCCCTCCAGAGATGGAGAATTTTGAGCTTCCTTTTGATAGAAGGGTCTCAAACCAGCGGCTGTTTGCGGGTGGGGTGGTCATGGGGCCCAGGGGCTGGCAGTTCAGAATCAGAGAAGTGCCCGCCAGTCAGGGCCAGGAGGTTTGCTGACTTAGCTCTGACACCCAAGGGGCAGGACTCACACTCCAGTCTGCAGGGAGGGTGCTTGCGGTCTGGGGGTGTGTGTGCACGCGCACACGTGCACAAGAGCAGTCTCCAGCTCCAGCTCCTGGGTGCACCAGTCTTTCTTCTCGTCTCCCTTCTGTAGGGCTGGGGCTGGCACTGGGCAAACTACTTTTGGCTTTGCCAGCTGCTCCCTGTGGGACTCTGCCAGTAGGAGGTGCTAGAAGAGGGCGAGAAAGCTGGAGGGGAGAGACCTGTGCTTCCTGCTTCCCTCCGGCTCCATGAGCGGCTCCGTAGGACTTTCTCACCCCAGCAGCAGCAGTGCCTTCCCACAGCAGCAGCTAAATCCAATTTGCAGTTTCCCAGCACACAGAACCAACTTCCTTGCCTCCCACTCATGCCAGAGAAGTGAACACCAGCTGGCAGGCTCCCCCACCTCAGATGTCTGGGTCCCCTCATGCGGGGCACTCTCCTATTTCTAAGTTTTAATAATTCCAAACGCTTCCCTTTGTTGCCTCGCCCTAGGGATGATGTTGTTGCCTGCGGTTGCCACCTCCATGATACATTTTTGGCGTTCTCTGACATTAGTGTCAGGTGGCCCAAACCATTTCCTGGCTTCTGGGGGCCTTTCGTGCCTTGGTGGGCCCAGGGAAGGTCAGAAGCAGTTTTTCTAACCCCGCAGGCGGTCAGTAACTGCTCTCCCCTGAGAAAGAAAGGCCAGTTTGTCCTTCGAGAGGTCAATGAGGCTGTTCTCAGCTCCTCCCTGTGCAGACTCTGCACCTCAGGGAGAAGGGACAGTGAGGAGAAAGGGGATAAGTGCCATCTCAGTTCCAGTCGTGTCTGGCACATCCGACCCCACCTCTGCCTCCCTGCTGAACTGCACCGCACCTCTGGCCTGGCCTGTCCACAGACGCTCCCAGGAGGCAAGGCCACAGGCTTCTCTGAGGCTCACACTGCCCCTGAGAAGGTTCTGGGTAAGGGGTGCTGGTTCCCATGTCACTCTGTGAGTGTGGTGGGTCACACCTCATCCATAGGGCCAGAGCGGAGGGCTCAGGAGGAGCTACTGCACGACTGAGGCACAGGGTGGCCGCCCTGCCCACCCACCCTGCTCTGTCCCCCACGGCCACCCACTCCTGCAGCTGACCCACACAGCTGGCCAGCCAGCAACCGTGCCCTGAAAAGGTGGACCCATCAGTTCTTGTCTTGGAAAATTCCAGATTATAGAAACTGAGCGAGCTGAGGGCCTGAGGTGACAGCTCATGAGATAGGCAGCCAAGTGTGAACAGAACTGAGGAGGAGGCTGGGCAGGGGGAGGAGGGAGAGACAGGAGACTCCGGGACCTTTGGGAGAGGGGACAGAGACGTGGCCACCTCGGATCCTCTGAGTTTCTGTTTCCTTTCTCATTCATGTCTTTCTTGCCGATAAAACCTGTTTTCCTGAAGTAACTTGACTGAGTCTTGGTTCCGTGCTACCAGAAGAGCCCAGGATGTGGGACCTAAGGGGAGAGTCGGCAGCAAGGAGAACCAAAGGAAAAAAAGGAAAAGAAAAGAAACCCAACATCTCCTGAGGACCTGCTATGTGGCAGGCCCTGTGCTGGAAGCCCTGGACACACACATGACACTTGAGGTCCCATTGATGGGGGACGGGGTGAGGACTCTGTGGGGCCAGGGCGGAAGGAGAGTCTCAGAAGAAAGGGTGATGAAGAGCTGGAACTTGCACAAAGCAGGTGGCACGAGTGGCAGGATGCTGGGCCCCCAGGCAGGATCAGCTCTCTGCTCTTGTATATTTTCCTTTTGTCCAGCTCTTCTGGTTTTACAGTGACGGGGAGGAATACAGTTTCTCAACCAAAAGCAAACAAACACTGTGCAAAACATAACCCTGTTGCCAGAAAGACCAGGCTGTGTGGGTAAACACTGGCTGGCGTGCGTATCAGGCTTCTGAGAGGATGGGGACAGCTGGGCACACCTCTTCCACAGGCCCGGCCTGCCATGGGGTGTTTCTGAAAGGGCTGATATAAAATGCCCTGTCTTTGTTGGGATCTTTTTGCACCTTTTCAAAATCTTTCCTAGCTACCAGCTCAGGTGATTCTCAAGCATCTGGGACACCCCTCTCCCCAGCCATGCAAGTCTAGGGTGAAAAACAGTCATATGAACAGGAACTAAGTGTCTTTCTCCGGCTTCGTGCCTGCCTCAGCTGCTGGGCGGGGCCTCTGGGTTTCCCCTTTGGAGCTGTCCCAGAAAGCGTCCTACCTCAGTTGGGGAGCTGGGTCCTTGTCTTTCAGCTCCTCCTCTCTGAGGTGACATCTGCAGCAGCTCCCCTAGTGCCTCCAAAGCTCGAGAAGGTGCTATATCAAGCGGCCGGGGAGGGACAGGGTGGGTGGGACGATGGCCATGCAGGTACCGGCTCCCGCAGAGTGAGCCAGACTGCCATGGTGCATGAGGGGAGATGTCCTGCCTCTGTCTAGGGCCACATGTCACTTCCAATGCTCGTGGCCTTGGGCTACCCAGGTCTCACCAAGATCCTTGAGCATGCAGCTCAAGGAGCCCTGTAGTCTCCTCAGGTGCAAGCCCTCAGGGGCCAGGCTAGAGGCTGACCTGGGTGGCCAACACCAAGTGGTCCCCTAAGCTGTCCCTCCTCCATTCCCTCCCCAGGAACGTGCTCATCACTCTTGGCCAAGACCATCTAGCTTTTCTCTTGGGATGCATTCTTTCTCAAAAGACACCAGTGTACTCCTGGCATCCCAGCCCACAAGACATGTCTGAATGTCAGCAAAACCCCACCACCCATAGATGCAGTTATCCTCATGTTATGGGTGGGGAAACTGAGGCCTTGAACATTAGATGACTTGCCTGAGGTCACACGGTCCTCAGTTCCCTAACGCCTAGTCAGTCCTATGTTCTTTTCACCACACTACTCATCACCTCCCAGTTGCGCCAGAAGGTTGTTTCAAGATTGTCACCTCGACAGTCCAGGCCCAGCAGGTCTAACATGGGTGCTTTGAGGTATCATTGTGGTGGCTCCCACCCAGGCCCTGCATCAGAATCACCCGTGGAACTTTGAAAAACAGATGCCAGGGCCCAAGCCTAGGAGATCCTGATAAACTAGATCCAGGTGGGCCCAGGCACAGCACCTGTACGGTCGATTCTCATTATTCTTGGTAGTCATGTTCTATAAAGTCACAGGGAACGCTGAGTTAGCAAATACTGAACCTTTGCCCCTAGGGGAGATGCCGGGTTACATTCCTATGAGCCTCTCGAAGCAAACTTTTCATCAACGGATCAATACATAATCTCGCTTTATGTGTGTTTCTGTTTAAAGACACCTTATTTAATACATATTGTTGACTCATGAATGTTGAACTCACAGCTGACAGCACTATAACTTCTGCCTGAACCAAGCTTGTCGAACACTCATCTTTTCTCCCTAACGCACATCCCAGTCTTCTTGTGCTTCGGAACACCAGACAGCACTTCAGCTCTGCCCTGGCGAAATCACCAACAAAAAGCACAAAAATTTGAAAACATGGCACTAACTAGACAATGAAAAGGACACTTGTTTCCAGTATGGGAGCTGAAAAACAAAGGCAGAGCAGCGCCTTGTGACCTCAGCTGGGAATGTCCTGGCAGGCAACTCAAGTTTTCACCAGTCTGCGTGTGTCTGTGAATGACCATGGAAGAACCCTGAGTACTGATTTTGGGGGTAACAAATTTTAGCGAGTAGGTGAATTTGCAAACATGAAATCCACGAAGAGTGAGGATCGATTGTGTTTTCAAAGCTCTGTTTGGCCAGCTATTTGCTGGGTCTTATGGCAACTGGCAGCAGAAGTTGGAAGGTGTGATGGGAGGCATAGAGGGCAGACTGAGGGGCGCTGCTCTGGAGGGTCGGGAACACAGCTTGGGCTGATGCCCACGGAGGGCCTTGAAGCCAGCAGAGCAGGCACCATGGGTTCTGGACTATGACTTCTGCCCTCCCCTCAGCACCCAAATCACCACAAATCCTGGACTTCCCTGCCTCGCCAAGCTGGTGGCTCAGGATTCAGAATTTGGTTTCCCCACAGAAATCATGTTTGGTGGGTTAATCGTCAGCCTGGGTCACAGAGGCTTGCTTCACACCTAGGTAGACAAAATGGTGGCATGGCGGGCCCAGGCCGAGCCCTCACCACAGCTCCCCACTCCCACCCCAGCAAGCCTCCCCACGGGGCTCAGGGCTTCAGGCTCTGAGAACAGGGGTCCTCTCTGCTCCTCGGGGTCCTGACATGGAGGGAGGGTCCTCAAGGTCATCTCAGGTGGAGGGTGAGGACAGGTGTGCCGGGCAGGCCGTGGGAGAGGTATGTCTTTTGTAAGGTGGGGTGACAGCCAGAGTCAGTGTTTTCAGTGGGGAAGGGGTGCAGGCATCTGGGGGTGGGGACGGAAGAGGGGAGTGGATAGGAGGTCTGTGAGGACAGGGCAGGGAAGGGACATTCTGCAGCCACAAGCCTCCCTCCACTTGTGGCCTGCTCTGGCACGGACATCCTCTGAGGTCATGGGCAGAGGCCGCAGGAGCACCCAGCAGCTCCGCAGAAGTTTCACAGTTTTCGAAGACAGGGGGTGTACACCCGGCCCCTGTTAGACCTGAAGCTGAGGCTGAACTACAGTCTTGTTAGCTCTCGCTCTGGAGCAGGACCTAGGTTAGGTGGGACCCTCCTCTCCCACCTAGAGCTGACATATATTGAACACCCACCCCTGCCTCAGACTCTTGTCGCCCCGTCCCCCAAGTCCAGCTGAAGTGGGGATGGGTGTGGGCAGAAGGAGCAGCAGGCACGGCCGACAGAGTGGGGCCCGGAAGACACAGGCTACCAGTAAGCACACAACCTCGTATGTGAGAACGACGCTTATCTGACGCACATCGTTTCCATAAGGCACATCGAAGCTTCCTTGCGCTCAGGAACACCTCTGGTTTGACCTGACCCTTCCGTCATCACCTGACAGAAAAGGGTGGAGGCCTGACCTAGCCTGATCCGAAAAGGGGTGAACACAGTTCACAGCTGAACCTTCTCACTCCAGGGCGCTCTGAGCCCAGGGCTCAGAGGAGGATGTGGGTCGAGCCAGGCTGCGCTGGGGAGTGGCCTCTGGTGGCTGACGGCCGATCCGGCTCCCAGGGCGCCCAGGGGGACGAGGGCTTTCCGGGCACTGGGGAGGAAGGAGGTGTGAGGGTAAGAGGCCTCCGGGCTGAGCCGGGGACGGGGGACCCTGAGACCGAGCTTGCATTCCAGGCCTGAGAGTCAGCGCCTGCCAGACACCGACCTGGCCTCCGCAGGAAGCTCAGGGTCCTGCCCACCTTTCTAGTTCACTTGGCTCCCAGCTATGTGGGTGGGAAAGGAGGTGGCCCTTCTGGGAAGCCCTTGTCACTGGGTTATTGCAGCTCTGGGGAGTGTGAGGGGGGTCGCGGGGGTGAGGTTCTTACTTAGAACCTGTTGGGAACTGTGACGTGGGAAGCTCCTTGAACTCATCTCTCCAGAATTTGTCTCACTGTCTCTTTTTAAAGGGTTTAATGTTTACAAGCTGGAAACAGTTTATTCAGTAAAATTATTCAGTGAAAAAAAATCCTCATTGATGATAGTCTTATTTCTTCTTTTCCTCCCTCAATGACGAGGTTATCCAGCTAAACAAACCCATTCCCTCCTTCTCCTCCTTCCTCCTTCTTTCCTTTCTTCATTTAAACATTATTTATGTAACATTTGCTACATACCAGGGGCTGGATACAAGCTGGTTTTTCCCCCACATTGATCCTTTGCTTGTGGGTCCCCTCTGGCTGGCTACACTGGTCCCCACTGCGCCCCTCACCCTCACCAACAGAAACCACCACCTCAGGGGACACCTTGGGGGAAGTGCCCCCACCCACCCCAGGCGCCAAGCACAGCCTGCCGGTATTCCCCTTGTTCCTGGCGGCCCTGGCTGAGGTGTAGGCTCTGCCTTCCTGGTGGCAGGGGCAGCCTCAGGTGTTTTCCTTTCCCACCCCAGCCTCTCCCTTGAGAAGGTTCAGATGGCCTCACCTGGGCTCCACCCCTGCTGTCACTCCAGTGGCCCACTCACCAAGTGGTTGCTCTGCACAGCTGCAGGAATCTGGGCTTATTTATACTGGATTTCTCTTTTGGACTGGTTTGCGCCTGTGTGTGTGTGTGTGTGTGTGTGTGTGTGTGTTTGCACCCCCACGCTCCCCCCATCAGACTGGGAGCTCCCCAAGGGCATTTCTCCTCTTCCTCTCTCTGGACACTTGATCTATGGTCCTGACCAACTGGTCCTGGAGTCCCAGGGAAGGGACACTGGGTACCCAGGCAGGATTTCTAGCGGAGAAGGATCAGAAGGCTGTCTCTTCCCCTTCCTCCTTGTTATCCTCCCACCAGAGCCTGGTGTGCTCAGGAAGGCCACCCCAAATGGGGTTTCCAGGACTCTGGCTGGCAGAGAGGGGATGCTGAACCAGGACAGGCAAGGCTCCCTCAAGGCAGGGAGAGCCCAACCAGGAGGACTCTGGGCTGGTTTTTAAAAATGGTGCAAAGACATGACCCAGGGGTTCCTTGCAGGTGGCCCAGGGCTTGGGGAGTAAGGGGCTGCCTTGGGCGTGGAGAAGGCAGGGCCCTGGCCGGCCCTCACGTCAGTCAGTGTAGCTCCTTCGGTTTTATCTGCTGCTGTGTCTGCTTGCGTGTGAAGAGCATGCTTCTGCAGTCTCAAAGATTAGCAAACCTTCAGCCTATCCTAAGCCTACAGCTTTCCTCTGTTCAAAGAATCCTCTAGGTCCTCCACCAGGGGCTGTGGGCAGGAGGGAGGTGCCCACAGCGGCCATGTCACCGCAAGACTCCAGCCTTGAGCCCTCTTTCTGTTGCTAGTTGGGGAGGGCAGTGCCCAGGGCTGGCTCAGGGCTGCGTGAGCAGGAAGTGCTCGTGAGAGCCTAAATTGGGAGGGTAGGGGGAGACAGGGACCCTGTGCTTCCCCGGCTCTCAGAAGCGGGGTGGGCGGGAGGGGGGTTAGGGGGAAGGGGTCCCAGATTTGTGACATTCACCGGGAGGTCCTGCTTTCTGAAGGAAAGAGTCCAAAGACATGGGTTCGGTTCTGGCTCCCACTCACCAGCATGGGACCCTAGGTAAGTGACTCAATTTCCTTATCCGTGCAAATGGAGGTGACACCATCTGCCTGTCCTTCCTTGTGGGGTTATACTGTGGAGCTCAGTGTGCTTTGAAAACAGTCAAGTGCTGTTCACACGCAAGGTGCTGCTGTGGCTCTGGGCACTGTCCCCAGGAGAGGACGAGGGCCAGGCTGTCCTGGGGCGTTCGGTGCTTCTGAGCCGAGGTCACAGGAACTGGAGAGTCACCAGCTCAGTCGTGGGCAGAGGTTCACTTGGGAGGTCACAGCCAGACCCACCATCCTTGTACTGTTTGGGCTTTTGGGAGTTTTGTCAAGAATGGAGTGGGTGTCCCTGGTCAGCCTGAGATGGCTCCAGGGGCTTTGGGGACAGCAGAGCTTTTCTGTTGGGCCTAACATTGGGCCTTTCAGAGTCAGCCCCAGCATGCAAATCTCTATTTTCACCCTTCAACCAGCTGAGCTAACCGGCCTGCCCCAATCCAGGGCGGGAACGAGACACAGCCTTCAACCCGGGGAAGCGGGGCAAGATCTGGCCTGCCTGGCCCTGGACCCTCAGCTGAGCGGGAGCCCGAAAGAGAGGAAGCTTGGACCCTGGAGAAGCTCGTATTAGCGGTGGGGTGGTAAATGCCCCTGAGAGATGGGAAAGAAGCATCTCTGGGCAGATCAGGAGCTGCTCATGGCAGTGAGAGTGACCTGCCAAAGGAATGCGAAATAACAGGTTTGCAGGTCCCAGGAGGGGAGCTGCGGACGTGCAGGCCCTCTGTAGCCTGTTTCTTTCCCCCCGTTCCACCCTATATCCTCCCCTGTCCACCCACAGAAGGCCTGTCAATGTTACAAAGAACCAGGGCGTCAGGAGGGTGGTGAGTCCCAGGCCGCATGTGCTCCCAGGGCTGCCCCGACCGGCAGGCGTCTTGGAGACGCCTCTATTACAGAAGTCATTCGTGCTCGCAGGAAGCAGCAGCGTGAGCAAGAAATATACAGAGAAAACCGAGATTCTCCTCCCTCCCTGCCAGAGAACTCTGGCCCCATTTGAAGCCACGCCCCCCAAAATAAAATAAAATAAAAACTTGGGAAAGCCAAAGATGTGCACTTACATGTCCTTCCACCTGTGGGTGTGTCTGTTGACAGGCATGTCCGTGTGACAGTCCCCAACTCTAACTCCAAGCATGTAAAATGACGAACCCAGGACTTGATTGTCCATGAGTGTGGGCATCAGTGACTGAGACGAACCAAAGCCAGTCCTCTCTGACGCGGCTGCACTATTTCACTTTGTAAGTTATTGTTTGCTGCAGAATTAGCTTTCTAGATGTGTCTGGTTCCGGCGGAAATGGAGCCTCATTTGGATTATCTGAGCTCAAACCAATCCGTGGAGTTGGGTGGGCAACCTGAACCGTGACGTGCTTTTTGGGGGGAGGTGAGTACTGGTGGGAAAGCTGGAGTGGGGACTCGGCAGCATGAACTGATTTGAAAGGCAAAAGGCCAAACTGTCCCGGGGTGTCTCTCCCCCCGCCGGAAATCTCTGCCTTTGGTTAATAAGGCCCAGTGTGCAGGCAGCTCTGCACTGGCTGTGTGACCTCGAGGAAGAGGCTGGGGCTGCTCTCCATTTGCCCCCCCAGCTCACCCCACCCTTCCCCGCCTTGCTCTGGGCCCCAGGAGCCTGGCCTGAAGCTGCAATCGTGGGCTCCCTCCTCTGGCTTCAGCTGGATGAGAGGAGGGGGAGGTCCCAGTGTCTATAGCCCTGACTCCCTCCCTGCGGGGCTGGGGTGTGGCTGGTTTCTCTCCCGAAGGCCCCACTCCTCATGGGCAGCCCTCTCCTATGGCTATAGCACACACCAGATCCTGGAAACCATCCCTTTCCTTGTCCCATCAGGTCTGGGTGACAGCAGCTTTGCTGGCTCTGGGCACCCACCAGCCCTTGATGGTCCCCTAACCCTGCCCACACTCCTGTGGATAGTCTTGTCATCAAACCCTTCAGCTCTGTCTTGCACGTGCCTTCTGTTCCTGCCAGAACTGCCTGAAACACTGATGAAGGCTCTGAGCTCGTTTGCCATCATTCCGTCAGGAACGACGATGACATCTGCCTTCCCCACCTCTGTCTCACTGGGGCTGGTCTTTTTGGATGCGCTCCCCCTTGAGACAGGGTGGCTCTGGGTCACCTCTGTGTCAGGGTCAGGAGGTATAACAGGGAGGATGGACAGGAGGGCTCCCTTCAATGTTTTCCATGGCAGGTCATGCTGCCAGGGACAGAGATTGGGGTGCAAAGCTTGTAAGTATGCTGCCTGGCCTCTGCTTGGATGACCAGCTGAGTGGGGCGGCTGTGCTCTGGGATCAGGACAGGCAGGTCCAGACTGTGGCCCAGCCAGGCTGGGAGGGCCCAGAATGACCATGCTGCTGGAGCCCTGGTCTTGCCGCCCTCTGACCATGATTCCCACCCTCCTGAAGTAGGGTGTGGTAGACAGAATAATGGCTCCCCCAAAGATGTCCCCATCTTGATCCCTGGAACCTGTGAACATGGCAAAAGGGACTTTGCAGATGTGATTAAGTTAGGATCTTAAAATGGTGAGATTATCCTGGAATATCTGCATGGGCCCTAAATGTAATCACGAATGTCCCGTAAAGGGAGGTGGGAGGGTCAGAGAGTAGTAGGAGTGAGGACGAAGCTGAGGCTGGAGTGATGTGAGGAAGGGGCCATGAGTCAAGGAATGCAGGCGGCCTCTAGAAGCTGGAAGAGGCGAGGAAATGGATTCCCCTCTGGAGCTTCCAGAAGGAATGCAGCCCTGTAGACACCCTGAGTCTAGCCCAGTGAGACTGATTTTGGAGATCTGGTCTCCAGAACTGTAAGATAATAAATCGGTATTCTCTTAAGCCGCTAAGTTTGTGGTAATTTGTTGTACAGCCACAGGAAACTAATACACAGGACAAGGTCCAGGTCCCAGAGAAGTGGAGACCACAATAAATTCTGGGCTCTGCTCCAGCTACAACTGGCTCTGTTCCAGGAGCAGCTGCCCTCTGGGGCCCTAACTGTAACTTCCCAGGGCCTCAGCATCCTCATTTTTGTCTAGGAGGCACATGTATTTTTTTCCCAGGTGAAATGCTAACACCAAATTACTTTATATCTCAAGGGTCTCAAACTCCAGTGTCATCAGGAGCCATAGGAACCTGGTAACTTGACTGAGTGGGAGGGCATAAGGCAATGGGGAGTGGTGGGGCCTGTGGCAAACTGGAGAATAAATATTTTGCTTAATGATGTCAACTTTACACGACAAGAGCAATAAATCCAGCTAAACAAAATCTATGTCTAATCTATTTATGTGGCTTGTGGACTGGGCGTTCAGGATCCCATATTTACCTGCTAGTTTCTGGCTGACCCCAAAGAGAGGTAGTCCATGACAGTAAAGAATGACACTGGATGTGATGAGGGCTTCTCAGCCCTAGCTGTCCCTTGGAGTCATCCTCTACACCCCCACCCAGACCTCGACCACACCTAGCCTCTGTGTTTTCTAAAAGGGAATGTTGATACAGAGCCGGGTGAGAACCACTGGACTTGCTGGCCAGCCAGCTCTGCTTCATCTCCCTCATCCTTCCCCAGCTGCACAAAACTCTCCAAGTCCACTGTGGGGACATCATCCCCTTAGCCCTAGGATACAACCTCTCTCTTCCCTCTCCAATAAGGGAGGCCCTTGTGTGGAACAACTAAGAGACTACTACCATTGAGTCAAGCTCTAACCAATCCAAACCATGGGTAGGGGAATGGGGCATCTCAGAAAAGAAGGATGGTGTCCCAGAAAATGATGAGAACACAGACGTCATGGAAAAGATCATGGGCTTTGGAGTCAGACAGACCTGGGTGAGTCCCCACTTCACCACTTACCAGCTGTATGGCTTTGGGCAGCATAACCTGTCTGAGCCTCAGTTCTTGCATCTTTAAAATGGAGACAATAATATCTTCTTTGCATTGTTGCTGTGAGGATTAAATTAGATAAAGTATGTGAAGGGCAGTGTCTGGCCTACAGGAGGGGCTCTGTGCACAGACTCTGGAACTGGAAAAGTGGGTTAGAATTCTCTTTAGTGGTTGCCTAACCTTGGGCAAATTACTTCATGCTTCTGTGCAGAATTTTCTCATCTGCAAAATGGGTTCACTGATGTTCTCCTAGTGCTGTTGGGAGGATGAAGTGGGATAGCACACGTTGAGGACTTAGACCACGCCTGGGGTTTGTAAGGACTCCATGAGCACATGAATTATTTATTAGGTCCATTCTGACATTGGTGAGCCTGTGTCTTCTGTACCTGGTGGGCCCTGGGGTGTGTTTCTGGGATGTGGAGTGGAGAAGTCAGATCCTGTTTCCTGGTTTTAGGAGAGGCTGACCATTTTCTCCCCGCACCTGTCTGCCTAGTTCCTTCCCCCAATTCCCCCAGCCTGGATCTTCCTCTCTTTTTACCTTCTGTCTGTGACCTCCCCAGACACCTCTCTGGCAGCCCTTGGGAGCCCCAGGCCCTGGGGAGCAGGACTACTGGTCTCCGTGGTGTGCCTTGGAGGGACCTGGGGCTGCCCCCTGTCTGAGAAGCCCCATTAGTCAGCAGAGAAGATGAGCATTGCGCTGCCCTCACTCTGCTGGCAACATGCACATGGCAGGCCATCTTGGATGAATCACTTCCCATGCCGTGTTATGATCCAGGCTCACAACAGAAACCCTGTGTGCTGCTGTTTTGTGTAGTGTTTTTTTCCATTCCATGATTCAGAAACTGCCAGTCACTCAGCCATGTGATCCCCTAATCTTCTGCCAAGGAACTGAGCGCAAAGGTTTGCTGGAAAACCCTCGAAGGATGGGGGAGGGCGGTTGTGACTGCCAGAGAGGGAACTGAGCTGAGAGCACTGGAAATTGGAACTCGTGAAACCAACATAAGGAAAACAGCATTAGGGGGAGACCAGACCACAAGAGCAGCTGCTGGTGGATGAAGGGCCGTAACGCAGCTGCACAAAGATTTCCACCCACCCCACCCCTGGAAAAATAATGTGCCGTCACCAGACACTGTTTTCATCCACCAAGACATTTTCCATGTGTCTTCAGACTCGGAACTGCTAGGTTCTCGTCCACTGAACAACTGGCGGCAGCCTGGGTCTGATCTTGGCTCCTGTCCCAGTCCTGGGGCACTGTTCCTCCAAACACCATGGGGAGATGGGGAGATGGGGAAATCTGGGCTCCAGCATCCGGGTTCTAGTCTCAACTTGGCCATTAGCTTACCGTGTGCCCTTAGGCAAATCACTCTGAGTCCTATTCTTCTATCCAGTTAAAAATGGGATGATAATGGGGCTGATTTGCTGAGAGGATGAAAGGCATGAGGGGATATGAAAACTACAAACCTGCAAAATCTCTTCAAATGTAAGGAAGTGCTGACTTGATGCCCACTCCCTTGCCTCTGCTCATTTAACCCCAAGGGTCTTGAACCAGCTCCCCTGCTCCACAACTGAACTTGGTCTGTGCACATCAACCAAAGGCCTTCCGCAGACAGCCCAGGATTGGCTCAGAGCAGGGAGGTCTCAGGATGGGGCGCCGCCAGTCATGGCGGCACCACCCCTGAACATTGGCAGAGCACTGGGGCGGGGAGGTGGGGACAGGCGCCTACTGCAGAAAAATTCAAAGCCCTATTTTGTCACCAGTGTTGAGCCTTGATAACTCCCTTCCCTCATCTCCCAGGCAGCTAGCTACTCACGCCCGCCACCACAGGGCTGATTCCCAGGACCTTTCCTGCTCAGAAGCCTTGGCTGATTTCAGGAACCTTATGAATTCCCCAATTTGTTGTACTCGTTTTACATTGTAGTGAATTTTAGTAAAATCCTTAACTTGAAAAGAGTTTGTATACTTACACCAGGGACAGCAATAACAATGGAAGAACATTAGCTTAGCTGTTTCCAAACTACTTCTTATGTTTATCTTCATAATACACCTAAGAACTTACACACTGGGGATCATCGCCATTCCCATTGTATAGAAGAGATAAAGGAGGCTCGCGGACACATGTATCTAAGTAGCGCAGTGTTTCCTCACGACCCCATTTCCCCTAGAGCTGAGCCAGCTCTGACTTTGTTCCGACTGGCCCACACCCCCGGCTAGTCCAGAGACAGGAAGCCCTGGGTGGCCAGTGCAGCCCCTCCCCACACGGCTCCCTTGGGAGGGAGTGAATCCAAGTTGACCCAGGGCTGGGCCCAGTGTGGACCACTACAGCCAATCGATTCCTGCATCGTGTCTATTGTGTCTGTCAGCACCCAGCTCACAGACTGTCCCCATGTGGATTTCAGAGATGGTGGCCCCTCAGTCACCTGGGAGCATCTCCGACCTTTTTCCACAAAAACAAGACCTGCCCAGTTCATGTGTTGGGGTGTTGACCTCAGTTCCCCTGATCGGAGGCCCTGCTCCCACTCTGTGTCCCCTGACCCCTCCATGCTCCCTTGAGCCCCAACCGGGAGCGGGGTAGGGGCTGACTCCACCCCGCCCTCCCGGAGTCCGTGTTACCTCTGCCTGCTGGATGCCCAGCTGCACTCCATCTGCAGCGTGAGCCGTTGTCACACACCTTGGGCCCGGGCCTTGCCTGACTGGCGGGACCCTCCCTGTTGGTGGGGTCTCAGGCTCAGGACCCTTCTCCAGCCTGTCCTGATTTACTTGAGGTAAACAGCCATTCCTCTCGACAGGAAGCAGCGGAGCAAGGACTCGAACCCAGGTCTTGTCATGCCACACCCCGAGTTATCTTGCTAGACCAAGGCAAGGACTGAGGAGCCAGCGTCCCCCAAAGGCAGCCTTGGAATGGAGGAAGTGAAGCTGAGAGGCGGGGAGTGGGCCATGAAGAGGTGAGAAAGCGCGCGGGACACAAGGCCCTGGTGGGAAGCGAGAGGCCTCATAGTGGGGGCAAGTCAGTGGGTGATGGAGAAACGGTCATTGGGAGTCAACCAGGAGGGGCCCTGTGTGGCACTCAGACCTGCGGCCACTCTGAGGCTGCCCAGAAGACTGTGGTCGTAATCATAATCACAGGTAGTCCGCAGTGAGCATTTACTGCATGCTAAGTATGGGGCTAAAACGCCTTACCTGTATTACCTCATTCTATCTTCACAGTAACCTGACGACATAGGTGCTACTATCATCCTCCATTTTACAGACGGGGAGGCTGAAGCTTGGACTGGTTAAACAACTTACCCAAAGGCGTTATCTCGTAAGCAGAAGATCTGAGATGAGAGCCCAGAATGTCTGATTTCACACTCCACTCTCTAACTTCTCTAATTGCTGCTTCTTGAAGAAAACAGAGAAATAATCTACCCTGCCCAGAAGGTGGGTGAGGAGTGTCAGGTCTGTTGAGGCAAGATGAACGTGTTACAGGTGTGTGGGCATTTACCTGGCTTCAGTACGAGGGATCCCGGTGACCCCAGGGAGTGGGCGGCCCCGCGGGGGAAGGTAGTCTTTCCCAAATAAAGACGCAGTTCAGGGCCCCGCACCTGATAGTTTTTATTGTATTCAATTTCACTGCAATAAAATGTGATTTGAGAGGCACTAAATTGTTTTCATGACCCACAAATATGTGGCAACTCACAGTTTAAAAAACACTAGCTGACCATGCTGATAGCTAGAAAGGGAGCGGACTGAATAGTTCACCATCTCCACCTCCCTTTGGATATAAATTTCCCCAGATCACAGGCCGGGCCCTCCCGTTAGTCTGAATGAGGAATCTGCACCCATGGACCGTCTGAAAACGCAGATGCTGCAGCAAACACCGGGACTCTCCTCAGAGGTAATATTTAATTGGGATTCATTTAGCCATAAAATGACCTTCAGGGAGTGGGAAACAGGTTGAAAGAGGGTGGTGAACAGGATAGAGGCCAGCTAAAGGCAAAATGCTCCCCAAAGTGGTTTTGAGCATCGTTGTGTGACCAGCACAAAGAGGGGGAACAGCAAGTGATTATGAGCATAGACTGGGGAGCCAGCCTCCCAGTCCCGGCTCTGTCACCTCAGCTGTGTCACTGTGGGTGAGTCCCATTGCTTCTCTGTGCCTTAATGTCCTCATCTGTAAAATGGGGACACAACAGTATTTAGTTCTTAGGGTTGTGACCTAATCAATATGCCAGTTGTTTATGCTAAACATAAAGGTTTAGCATAAGGTGGCTGACCCGCCCACACAAATTAGGCTCCAACTCTTGCCAGGGATAGTCACTATAAAGAGTAGAGCAGCTCCTATTCAGTGGCATATAAGGGGCGGCGAGTGTTAAAGCCCCAGAGCTGCTATATGGCAACGACGACCTCTGCACCGTGAGAGATCAAAGGTAGGATTCAAAACACTCCCATCCAAAGTCCAGGGTGGTCCTCAGGCTCAATAGCATTCAGTAAATTAATATTCAGACCCATCGTTATCTACATCACATTTCTGCCAGGTCACCTGTTTCCTGTGTCTATCTTCACAGCACAAGTTAACCCTTTCAGCTCTCACCAACGTTCTCTGCTGGCGAGGGCCCCTTTGCCACATCTCCAGTGGCGGCAAGTGCCTGCTGGAGCCAGCACACGGGTTCAGCCGGTGGATGGCGAAGACTTTCAGATGTAGAGTTCTCAACTCTCAGCGTGCGCTCTGTCTTCTCGCAGAATTTCTGCAAAGCCGAGTTGAAGACCCTCTGAGTGTTGCTGCAGATCTGTCAGAATTGCCGTCAATATTCTGGGGCTCAAAATGTGGGGCAGGTCAGTGGCTTCCTTCCATTTTGTGCATAAGGGGGGGAGTGTGGGTGCCTGGGGGCCCCGGCGCAGCTTTGTGACTCCAGCATCACACAGTGTCCCCGGCACATGTCTTGAATGAATGAATAAAGGAAAGAATGGATGAGTTATCTTCTCTCGGTCCCCACTGACACTGCTTTGCTCAGGACTTCGGCTTCTCTTGCCTGGACTAACTGGTCTACCTCCTACCAGCCCTATCCATGTTCCATATTCCACACCTTGGCTAGAATGATCTTCTTAAAGTGCAAATTTGATAATGTTACCTTCCGTCATTCCTGTATTACAACTCTGCTTGGAAGGCTTCTGACCACCTACGATTCATTTCAAACTCCCTTCGAGGCCAAGTCTTAGCTCACCTCGTCAGCCTCCCTTTCGCCACCTGCTACAAACTCTACTCTCCGTCCGGTCTTACCAAATACTTTGCCTTCCCTGACGATACAGTGTATCCCCGCCTGGCCCGGTTGTAAAGAATTGCCATGCTCAGTAGAAGCATCGTGTTCTTGGGAAGCTTTCCCTGACTGTAGAGCCAGGAGCTCCCGCCATGCTGGGAGGTTGACTGTTGTGGGGAGCTGCTGAGAAGGTTTGACTGGCTTCCCGGCTCTGACCACTAGAGGGCAGTGGAGTATAGACGAGCGTCTGGCCTGGCCGCCACCTGAGGCTGGGGCGCGCTGGGGAGTCACCCGGCTGCAGACTCTGCTCTCTCTCTGTCCTTACACACATCGCTGTTGGGGTCTCGCCACACCTCACTCCTGCAACATTGCGCGGCCCCTTTGCGCAAGGGTCCCTTGGTCTCTATCGCTCCATCTCCGCTCCTTTCTGCACAGGGCTGCCCCAACTGCCTTCCTTAACCATTATTTCCATTACCTTCCCTCTTCCCCACCTCACCCCACCCTTCCTCCAGAATATTCAGTAGCTCCTTATTGTTTCCATATTAACTCCAAACATCTCATTTTGGGTTTCTTTTCTTTGTTAAAGTGTTGCAACTTCAATAACAATAAAAAAATGAAAGAAAATATAGTTCATAAGTCCATTCCTGATGTGTGCTGGTCTCAGCCTATCAATAACCAATCTTGTGGCTGGAGCAGCCCTTGTAGTTCTTATTACAATTGCAAGACCGACTTCAGCAATAACTATCAGGAAACTTTGAAAAAATAAAGGTTAATTGCTTATAGGACCTGGAAATTACACAGCAGACCTGGGGCCACACAGCAAGGTCGAGAGGAGAGAGAGAGAGCTCATGGGCCTAGCGTTCTGCTTATACTGGGGTCAAGAGTGGGGGCCTAAGGTGTCATGGGCTCACTTTTTATTGGTGAATTTAAAACGTAAGAGTGGGAATTTAGAGGGTGGGAAGAGAAAAAACAAATGGCCTGAATGGTCAGTTATCAAAATCAAGCAAGGTCTCCAAACCAAAGAGCCTCAGTCGGAGGAGGTGGCCTGGCTCTTTATCTAGTCGTGTGGCCAGCAATGTGTGTATTCGAGATAGCCCTTTTGAAGTGGATGCCTGGGCAATCAAAGCTTAAGTCAGGCACTTGCCTTCCAAAAGAGAACAACCGGCTGTCAGGGCTTACACTACAATCCCGTAATTTTCTTATGTTTTGCTCTCTCTCTCTCTCTCTGTGTGTACTGTGTGTGTGTATATATATATATAAATTTTTGTGTGTAATTGTGGTCAGGGCATAGATACAATTTTGAATTTAACTGTTTTGGCCTATTTTGAAATCATAGGCAATTTTTCAAATTACCATTTGGCTTTTTTTTTCTTTTCTTTTTTGGTTTATCGTGGTACCATTGGTTTATAACATTGTATAAATTTCAGGTGTACATCATTATACTTCTATTTTTGCATGGATTACATCATGTTCTCATGTTCACCACCCAAATACTAATTACAATCCATCATCACACACATGTACCATTTGGCTTTATAAATATCAACACGAAGGAATGTCAGCTGAGGTCTTAAGACTATGCTTGCCAGACCTGCCGTCCCATTCAACCATTCCCAGCACGGATTCTGCTGCACTTGGAGGCTAGAATACCTGACAGTCTCCATCCTGGTGTCCACACCGACCAGTCCCTTCCTGAAACACTCTCCCCTTCCTCTCTACTAAGCCACAAGGCTGATCCCTCCAGACCTCTGCTCAAACTCCCCTCTACCAAAGGGTGTTTCCCGAGCAGCCAGCCGGCTGCCTTGCCCCTGCTGCCCACCCTCTCCGATGCAGCTCCAATTTCCCGAGACTGAGACTGCGACCTCCCTGAGGGTGGACCCTGGCTGGAGGTCCCTCCTTCCACCGAGTCTATTA
The DNA here is from genome assembly GCF_020826845.1 of Diceros bicornis minor. Taxonomy (NCBI): domain Eukaryota; kingdom Metazoa; phylum Chordata; class Mammalia; order Perissodactyla; family Rhinocerotidae; genus Diceros; species Diceros bicornis. The sequence goes on from NC_080743.1 coordinate 78,100,929, forward strand.
GTGTCCTGTGACAGCTGTAACAAATTACCACAGACTTGGTGGCTTAAAATGACAGAAATGTATTCTTGCACAGTTCTGGAAGCCAGAAGGCCAAAATCAAGGTGTCAGCAGGGTCACACTCTCTACGGAGGTTAGGGAAGAGTTCGTTCCTTGCCTCTTCCAGCTTCTGGTGGAGGTTGGTATCCCTTGGCTTGTGGCTGCATAACTCCAATCTCTTCACATGGCCTTCTCTCCTGTGTCTATCTCAAATCGCCCTCTGCCTCACTTATGAGGACACTTGTCATTGTACTTATTGGATAATCCAGAGTGATCTCCTCTTTCAAGATTCTTAACTTAATTACATCTACAAAGATGCTTCTTCCAAATAATGTAAGATTCACAGGTTCCAGGGATTAGGACATGGATGTATCTTTTGGGAGGCCACCATTCAATCCACTACAGTCTCGATTATGAGGCTGTTCAAAGCCAGCCCTCAGGATTAGTGTGGAACAAAATGGGGGCTTCCAAACCTGGCTGATCACCAAAATCACAAGTGTGTGAGTGGAACTTGGAAAAATGCCTCACTCGGGCTCCTGTGGTGATTCAGATTCAGGAGGCCTGGGACAGTGCCTGGGTATCAGTCAGGATCGCATAGGTTCTGCTGCAGTAACAAACACCCCCAACCTCCCAGTGGCTTGACACAACCAAAGTTTCTTTCTTGTGCTCCAAATGATCACCTTGGGATGGTTTGGGACTCTTCTATGACTTGTCCTCATTCCGAGTCCCAGACTGACAGAGTGGCCACCATCTGGAGTGTTGCTGGCCTCTGTGACAGAGGGGGAAATGTGGTGAATTTTAAACTGGCTTTTAACGTCAGCTCCATCCAGAGGTGACACTCATCACTCTGCTTACATTTCTTTGGCCACTGCACATACCATGGGGGGGAGTGCAATCCCTGCGCACCTGGAAGGAGAACTGGTGTATCTATATTTTTCAGAAAGTACCACGGCTTTGGGAAGCATGGGACCACATAGCTCTAGAGGAGGATCCCGGTGACGTCCTGTAGCACAGAGTCATGACATCTCTGACTTGGGTCTCCTCACTGACCAGGGCATCATGGAGAGGGGGGCAGTGAGTGTAAGGGTGAGGCATGATGACCTGTGGGTTTTACCACGAGTGCTCTTGTGCAAACAGCAGGAACTCACCCTGGCTAATGAGCTGATGGCAAAGGATATTGGATGGTTCACAGAATTGACTAGAAGCCTGGGAAACCAGGTTCAGGAAAATGGGCAGGGCACACCCAAGGGAGGCCAGGCAGCTGAGAGCCCAGTCACAGCCTCTCAGTCTGGTTAAGACGCCAGTGTAGGTGCTGCTACCGGTGCCACTGATTGCTGACTCTTGACCCCACTTCCACTGATAGGAGTCCTCTCCAACTGCCCATCCCTCCCTCTAGCATCAAAGCCCCAAGCACAAGCATCCCACAGGCTGAGCCTGGGTCACACAGGGGCCTAGAAGACTGACTGCCTCCTACCAAGACCACACACTGGTGGACTCCCCAACTGGGAAGGGGGCTCAAATGTGGGCAGGCAAAAATCAAAAGACACAATCTACTGAGATTCAACTGCTCCCTCTCCAGAAGGAGCTCATTCTGGAGGACATTCAGGAGTTCACTTGATTCTCCAAGGAGCCCCTTCACTGCATGTTTCTTTAGAGGGGGAGTGAAGAGAGAGAGGGGCAGCATTTGCCCGATCATCTCTGCACTGGTTCCCCAGAGGCCCCCAGTATCCACCGGCAGAACCAAGATGACTGGCTTGGAGGTGGTTGCTCCTCTGTTCACCCCAGAAGGAGAGGGCTGGGGAGGAAGGAGGAGGAGGCAGAACAACCATGGCTCTACTACATGCCTTCACAGAGCAGGCAGCAGTCTGTCAGGGGAAGTTAGGATTTCAGTGAAAACACAGTGTGAAGAGACCTATGTTTGGCTTGAAATGGTTGTGTGAAGTGGCATAGCTCTTTGTCATAAACGTTGGCTGCCAATCAAGTTATTTTGACCCTTAAAAAACACTCTGATGCTTCAGGAAATTGAGTCCATTTTTAGGAGCAGCCTTTCCTCCCAGCCCTGGACCCACACAGACGCCTGGCGTCCAGGCAGAGTTGCTGGGGAAGGAGCCCTTGGCCCTGCTCAGAAGGAGAGCAGCTCCAGAGATGAGAGAAGAAAAGCAATATGGGAGAGTCACAATTTTTCCTAAAACAGTGGTTCATAAACCAGACTGCACAGCCCCAGGGCACTCCCAGGGTCCCATATGTGCACAGGCCTAGGTGGAGGGCCACCCGTTAAAATATAGGACACCCAGTTAAATTTGAATATCAGACAAACAAGTGATTTTTCGGTATAAATATGTCTCATGCAATTTTGGGATATACTTATTCTTTTAAAATTCTTTATTTTTCTGAAATTCAAACTTTAGATGTCTTGTATTTTTATTTGCTAAACCTAGCAACCTCACTTGGGTGTGCTGCTTTTCTTTTATTTTGAGGCTTAGGTTAGATTTTCTTAGAATCAAGGTTTTCACTGCCCCCAAAATAACATTTTTGAAAGTCATGGCTGGCTCTTCATTTGTTCTCCACATTGAAAAACTTAGCTGTGTTGGATGTTCCATTCTTTCAGCCCGTATTTATTCTATGGAGCCCCATGACAGCCCAGGCGCTGTTGCAGACGATGGGGCTAAAATGAGGTGAGTAAGGCAGAGCTGCTGCCCTCCAAGAGCTCTCTCAAGTCATTGGGGAGATCACGGTCAACCACCGATCATGTGTGGTCGGAAGTGCAAGGGAGTTAGCGGTGCGCAGATCTCGGCAGAGCAGTGAAGGATCGAGCGCGGCAGTAACGGGATGCTAACCAGGCACTGCCACGGGCACCCTGGTTTCCACAGGCCCTTGGTCAAAGTTGATGTGCACAGCATTTGGGAAGACGCCAATCCTCTTGGACTTGCTCTTTTCTTTTCCTCTACCTTATTTTAATAACTACCCAGTTAAGACATTAAATAGTAAAGCAACCAATTTCTGTTTCGTTGACTTAAAACATATGACATCGGCAAGACATTTCCTCAGGGCATCTTCAGGATCTAACACCAGGGTGCAGCCCGAGGCCTGCTGGTTCGGGCCGAGGAGAGGACACCGTGTAGGTGTCCCAGTCGAGACTGTCCCAGCCCTTACCAGTAACAGGAATGTGGCCGAGAGAAATTAAGAGATCCTGAAGAAGAAGGAACGTTCAAAGGGCAAAATGCTCTCCACCTTATTAACTGCCAAGTAAACACCGCAGTCCTAAGTGTGGATGAGTAAGCCAGGAGGGGCCCGAGGCCGAGAAGGGCAGGGTCACTCTCTATCACCCAAGGGAACAGCAAGGGCAAAACGAGAGGGCTCTCTTATTGGGAACAGTGATTAGTGTCCTTTTTTTTTTTTTTTTAATCATTAGAGGAAATTATTTCCTTTCTGGAGAGTCTTTCTTCTGAGAACTGGGCCTAGCTTTCGGTGACAGTCCTTCCACACTTGGTCTGGATTGGGCACCTGAAGGTGGGTGTCAGACGGGCTCATGGTAGACGGTCTGAGGTTCAGGAGCCTTGGCCTTGGAGCCTGGTCACACTTGCCTAGGAAGGCGTGCGGTCTCCAGCATGTGACTGAGCCGCGATGGACTCAGCAGCAGTGTGGGCCGTGGAAACAAGGCTCAGAGACCGTTCTGTGTGAGACCAGAGCAACCACGTGCAGCCCCAGGATTACTGAGCCGACCGCAGGCGTGTGTAAAGCAAGAGGGACGTTTTCTCCTGCTCCCACGGGAGCTAGAAATAGAACTTTGCCCTTTGTCTTTGAGGAGCCAGGCCTGGCGTGGGTGTCGCCGACCACAGGCCCCTTTGTTCCTCTCTCCCTCTTCTTCCCTGACCTTATCCCCAGCCTGTGGACACTGGCCTGCTCTCGGCCCTGGGGCCGGCGTCTGGGAGAAGGTGCTGTCTGGGCCCTGGCACAAAGGGCTCGTCTGGAGGATGTGGAGTGCTCCTGGCTGCTGGTGGAAGCGGTACAACTGTTTCCTCAGGGCGTTAGCTTCACCACCAAAGCCTTCCTCAAGCGCTGACCCTGACCCGGGGCCATTGAGAAACGTTCGGCTTCTTCCTGGCAGTAACTTCAGTGTCAGACACATGCTTCTAGGGGTTTTAAAACTTCATCAACCGAGGCCCACAGTAAGAAATAGCATGCATTTTGCCTTGCGGCCCGTGCACACATGTGTACTGGATGTTTTCCACACACGGTCCTGTCCATGGCTCCCTGCCCTCAGGCTTCTCTGGGGTTCAGCTAGTGGGCATCTAGGCAGGAGATGGGAGGGAGGGAGAGGAGCGAGGTAGGTATTCATTCCCCGTGGAGGTGGCCACAGGCTGGCTGGCCCCGTCCCTCGGCTGATGATCACAGCTCCTGTCTGAACCCTTGCCACATCACTCTCTCTGACTCCAAGTTCTGGAAATGCTCTCCTCCTGCAAGCCTTTAAGCCTGAGGGTGATAACTAAGCCCCATACTTCCTAGACCTGTCCCTGCACTATCCCTCATGATTTCCCTACACCCTGCCCACATCTTTGTAAATAGTCTCTTTATTAAATGCCCCTCAAATCAGTGTGCCATCTTTTTATTGTTATATCCATGTAGTGTGTGTGTAAGTACATACACAGAACATACACACATGTATACATACACACAAAAGACTCAGGAAGTAACACGCACCATTACTCCCTGATATATGTGATCCTATTCTGTCTAATTGTTAAGAATGCTCATCCCATCCACTAAACTGATTTCATGACCCGCTTATGGATCTCAAGCCACAGTTGAAAAGTATTGCTTTAGGGCCAGCCCAGTGGGGGCAGCTGTCAACTGGCCTGGCTATAGCGTCTGGCAGAGGTCAGCCTGAAACATGATGCGGGAGGGTGTCAGATGACTCTTCGGAGTGGATGTTTTACCGGGCTCCCCTTGGGAAGGCTGGACTCCTCTCCAGTGGTAGTTCCTTCTGTGGTCATCACGTTCCAGGGGCTGGTTTTCCACTTTGCAGGCTATAAACCTGAGTTGGCTGGGCTCAGGGGTGACTCACACTGCACCACGAGCGTAGATACCACAGTGCTGATTCAGCCACTCTCGGTGAGGATACAGTCCTCAAGTGGGCCGGAGAGCCATGCTCACCCATCAGCACCCTTTCTCTGGTGGGGAATTCTATCCAGAAAGCCACAATGTCATCAGAAGGTGCTTGGCCAGCATGGCCCTAGAGCAAAGGAGTTCTTAGAAGCCCAGAGAACACCTGGGTGGCCTGAGCACCTTCTCTTGGAGGATGCCTGCCTCACTGCCTCTCCTTTGTTCCACATCCTTGCTGACCCATCCCCTCTGGCTAACCCATTGACTCTGTTCTGTCCCCTTCTAAGTCTGAGCAATTGAAGCTTCTTATTTCAGTTCTTGGTGGTGGGGATGGGGTGGCTGTGTCCATCATGGCCTCCCACGGCTGCCCAACAGGTAGCCAGCACATGTGTTTGAGGAGTAACAGGAACTCCCTCTACTTCACCTTCCAGGTGGTCCAGAGATGCACGGCCGACATCGAGCCAATCAGCAGTAACCTTAAGGGCATATTTATTGAGTACTTTGTAGAAAGCTAAGTATGGTGCTGAGCACTTTATTAGCACAATCCCACTTCTCTCCCATAACAAGCTGATGAGAAAGTACCAGTTTCCCCATTTTGCACAGAAGGAGACTGAGGCTCAGAGAGGTCAGGTGACTTGGTCGAGGTCATAGCCTAAGCCAATTGCCAGGTGGCCCTAGAAACTCTGTGAATATACATGTGTGCTCTGAAAGGACAGAGGGTGTGCCCCCCCACCCCCTATAAGCTCTCACTCCCTGAAGCAGGGCTGTGCCCCCTTCAGGAACTTCCCTTCCCAACCTGCCAGCTGCCTGCAGTGCCCAGGAGTGCCGTATTATCCGTGCTTGCTGACAGACGTGGATGGGGGACCAGCCTCTTGGGGGAGGGAAGGCCAGTGGGAGCCTCAGACCACAGGGAAGTGACTCCACGGACGCACCAGACCGTGGTGGATGACTCAGCTGCTTGGCTGATGGACGGTGGACGGACGTCAGTCCTCACACTGGGGCCCTTCCCTTTTCTCCCCGGAACAATAACAAATCCTGGCTCTGTGATTTGGTCACCATGGGAACTAGAAAACATTTGATAAGGTGAGGCCTCCGGGACAGGTAGACTGAGCAGGCCTGGATAAAAACAACCCTTTTCTGCCCCTTCACCTTGAATCCCGGGTGTCTCACCTATTTGGAGCAGATTAGGTAAATAGCTAAGGGGAGCCACACTGTCACCTGGGTTGAATGACCTTGTCTACACCAGGAAATCTGGTGTGGTCACAAGTCTGCGCCTGTGGGATCTGGCCCAAGTTGCTGCTGGGAAGAAATGGGATCTCAAGTACCCCTGTCTGTCTGGGTGGCTGAGTACCACATGGTGAGCCTATGCCCAGCACACAAGGGCCCTGCCTTAGACACTGTGGGGAAGAAGGGAGACACAGGTCCTCAGGCTCAGAGAGCTCCTGGTCTACTGGGAGCAGGACACACACCTGGACAGGTCCCACCACACATCAGAAATCACTGGGAAACAGCGAGGGAGGTGGACAGGGAGGGGGCTTTTGGGAGGGGATGGGTTTGGTGGAGTGAACCAGAACTCTCCATTCCCAACAAGCCCTAACTGAGTGTGGCACCATACTCACTCACACACGAGGGGTCACAGGTGACAGGCTTGTGTCTCTTACAGGCTTGGCCATCTCTGCCTTCTCTGCCTGCTGCTTTTCAGTTCTACAGTCCTCCCCCTCACTCACTCAATGCATATCTGGTACCCTCTGTGTAGGGCTCTCTGCTCAGATATCTTGAATAACGAGGTCCCAGCCTCCCTAAGATCAAACAGGCTCACATCCAAACTCACCGGACCAAATGTCTCCTCTTCCCTAAAGCGCCGACATTGTTCCAGATTTAAAACCATTCTCCATATCCAGACTGTTGCTGACATCTGAGGAACCTCCTTCTATGAGAGTCCCTCACATGAGGCCCTCCCCTATGGCCACCACCCAGGACCATGTGGCCTCGTTACATGACCACGGTAGCCACTTCCTAGATGTTCTCTTGTTTCATTCAAACTTCTTCCAACCAGCATTGGTGGTCCTGCCCTAATTTCCAGCATTTTCAACTTCTTGTTGGGCATCTCCCCAAGCATTTCAGACTCAAAATGTCTGAGACAGGATTCACATCTTACCCCCACAGACCTCCTTATATTCTTATATTTCCTCTCTTGGATCATGGCCCACCCAGTCATGTAACCAGGAAACCTTGTTGCCACCCTCAATTCCTCCCTCGTCCCCCTCCCACCCCACTGATGAGCAAGGCCTGTTGACTGTGGCCCAGGAATGGCTTCTGCTGGCGTCCCTGTTCTTGCCTGTCAACTGCCCTGGTGCTCTTGTGGATGAGCGTGCCAACCTCCTAACTTGTCCCTGCCTCCTGGCTCTGTCCCCTCATCCTCCTCCATGCAGGGGTCAGAATTCAGTTTCTAACACACAGCTCTGGTCTCAGTGCTCCTGCTCAGAATCCCTGATGCTCCTCACTGCAGAAGAGGGACGTCCAGGCCCCTTGGCAGGGCAGGCGAAGGCCTCCCAGTGTGGCCCCCAATCTTCCTTTCCAGCCTCACCTCCCAGCTCTCTCTTCTCTCTCTCTCTCTCTCTCTCTCTCTCTCACACACACACACACACACACACACACACACACACAGCTCTGGCTACACCACTCTGCTGTCTCTGTGTCTTGCCCTTTTCTTGCATCACCCCCTTCTTCATGCTGACTTCTCTGCCTGAAACCCCCAACCCAGGGAATTCCCACTCCTCCTCAGGGCCCCAAGCCCAGCTCAAATGTCTTCCCAGCCCCACCCCATCTCCCAGGTCCAGGGCAGAGTTTATCACTCCCACCTCTATGCTCCCACAGGACTCAAGTGTTTTCCAGGTCGAGGAGAAGTTCCTGTTTCCAGCCTCCTCCACTGGCCTGCGCTAATGTGCATCCTGTCTGATTCCTCTCTGTGCCCCAACATCTAGATCAAGCGAGGTGCCCCATGAATGCTGCATGAATCCCTGGACCCACCCTCTCAGTCCTTCTTTCTCCCGACCTCTTTCTACCTGGTGCTCAGCATCTGCCTCGACCTCCCACCTCTGTCCTCAGCCTCCTTCATATGCCAGGACCACCCCGACCTGTCGACCTTGTGCCTTCACGTAGTTCCTTGTGGGCACATCACAAGCTGTGCAGCCTCTGTGCCTGAGCTCCCGTCGCTGTCCTGGGAATCTTCTTCCTCCCTAGTCTAGCTTCTTGCCCATCTTTTCTGCCTGGCAGACTCTTACTCATTCTCTGAGGAGGTGCAAATCCCACGCCCTCCTCAGAGATGCCTTCTCCAGTCCTCTCAGTCAGGATTAATGTCCTCCATCCCTTCCCTCACAGCCTGGAACGTGTACCACACCCGGCCTTCCCTCAGTGCTGTTAACCATGTCTGTTGTCTTCCCTTATCCTGTGGGTCCCCCTGGGGCAGGAGGCATGCCTCACTCATCTCCATTTCCCTGTCGTGCTTTGCACCTAATAGCTACCCCCAAAACGTTTGCTGAAGTGCTAAATCCTGCCATGCCCTGTGTAAAGCCCTGCAGTGGCTCCCTAGGGCCTGTGACAGGTTGGCCACCTTGGGCACATAGAAGAGCCAGTGACCTATCTCTGCTTAATTCTTTGGTCAGCGGGGCTGATGGAGTCCCTGCTGCTGCAGTAGGGTACAGGACCAGGAGGGAAGAGCGGCTCCCTCGGCTCTCAGGTCAGCCACCCCACAAGAACACTCGGCCTGCCGTGCTGGCTGTTGATCAGCAATTGCGGGAAATTTCCTCAGCTCCCTCCCCACCATCCCTCCGATGCTTACCCCTCCCTCACCATGCCTTGCTTCCGTCATTTCCATCATCCCAAATTCCTGGAGCTGAGTGTGCTGAGACTTCACAACTGCCCCGACCCCCACCTCCCGATAACGCCCCCCACCCAATCTGATCATCCTGCATTTAACATACAGTCTCTGGTTAGTCCAGTCCCTCTCGTCCCTAACACTTTACAGGCAATAACTTATGCAATTCTCCTTCCCTGGAACCCCTCCCTTCTTTTCTCCACTGATCCGAATCCTCCCACGCTACAGGCCCGGGTCTGGTTGCCCCCCCTTCTCCATAAATTCTGACGCAGAACTGACTCTCTGAGCCACATTACAGTCCTGTTGCAATCAGCAAGCATCACAGTGTTTAATATTTAATTATGCTCTGCACTTTTTTTTAAAATGCACATTTATTTTCTTTCCCCACCTAGATTATAAGCTTCTTAGGGGTAAAACTATTTCTTATTTTGCTGGAGGAGGCAGGTGAACGTAGGCTTTCTCTAAACTCTCTTAGCTTCTTGTTTGTGCACACAATTTTAGTAGGATTCTCTATTAAAGTCCTAATGTCTAACTGATGAAATCTTTCTTGGAAAGCTCTGAAAACAGATCACAGATTACAAGGAAGCCTCAAACCATAGGCTTCCTGGGCTGGGAATTTCGTGGACCAGAAACCCAACTTCTGCATTTAGCCTAGCTGGTTGGGGGATTCCCTGGAGGTTAGAGAAATTAGGATTTCCACACTGTGGGAGAAATCATAGCCCCACCATGTGGTAACTGAGGAATGATGTCCATGAGCTGGAGCAATGCTGTGATGGTTTCATGACCTGGGACCTGTGCCCAGGGGAGGTGAACCACCTGTTCCTCTGGCTGGCCTCACAGAGGAGCCTGGAGCCCGGTGTGTGCGTGTGTGTGAGTGAATCCAAGGGCCTCGTGACGTCCCACCTGGCATGGGGACCATGACCACTTCCTCTCCAGACCCTCCGTGCAGTGCCTGCTTTGAAGAGGGGCTTTAGCAAACTGACTAGGGCAGGGGAACCCCTGGAAATTTTTATTTGACATTGCCCAACAGCTTTCTTCAGGTCAGGCCACACGGATGTCCTTCAGATTAGGCACATGTGTTCATCATGTGGCCTAGCCACAGGCAAGTCCATGAGTACCTGGGGCCCAGTGCCTCTCGGGAACATGCACAGCGTGAGCTCAAGGTTTGGAAGGGGGGGGTCCCCTCAGCCATGCCCAATGCCCAGGGCTCATTTTCCTCGTTCTCCTCCTGGCTTCGCCTTCAGATTCTGCACTTTCATCTGCTGCACCTCACATGACTTCTTTCCTGAGAGCTCGGTATCTAATCGCCCAGGCACAAACTCATCAATAACCTCTACCTGACCCATCTGGAGGCTGTCATCCCCCCTTCCTCTTCCTTTCCTCCCTCCGGGAAACTGTATTTCCCAGAGGTCACTGTGAACAATGGTGTTGGCCCCTGGAGTCGGTGAATGTTGGGGCCACATTCCGGGCTCTTCTGGAGTCCACTTTTCTCAGGCCACAATGTTGATTTAACCATTCACTGAGCACTTTCAATGTGGGCTCTGGGGAGAGAAGGAGTCCGACACATGGTGCCTGCTCTTGGGAACTTGTGGTGCAGCAGAGGACATGAGTACACAAGTGGGTCGTTAGAAGTGCTGTGAGGATAGGGAGACATACTGCAACACAGGGCAGGCAATGAGAGCCATGTTGGGGAAAGTGGCCCAGGGGAAGCGGCAGCCAAGGGGAGGCCTGACGAATGGTTGATGGTTGGCTGTAGGCTTGGGGAAATTCTATTCTAGCCAAAGAGAAGCCAGAGAGAGCGTGGGGTCTTAGGGAACCGCCAGCAGGTCCCTACTGCTCAGAGTGGAGTGTGAACGGGAAGGGGAGGGAGTGGAGGCTGGAGACAGGCAAAGGGAGACCATGCAGCACCTCCAGTTCATAAAAGGAGACTGGACTCAACCCAAGAGCAACGAGAGCTGCTGAAGGGTCTTAAGCAGGGAATGATGACATTGAGTAGCCAACGTTGGAAATGTTTATTTCTATGCATATAACAGAGAAAATTCAGAAGGAAGATTGCTCCTGCCCAAGTTCATAGTCAATGAGTGGACTGAAGAGAGCCTAGAGACTTGCGCAAGGCCCACAGTGAGGAGGGCCGAGCTGGCACTGGCCTGTGCTAGGGAAGGTGGGGGTCTACAAAGAGGGGAGTAAATGGACAAGCTGGGACTCTTAGGTTGTAACCAACAGAAGCCAACTTGATCTGACTTAAGCCAAAGGGGACGTTGCTTATGAGGGTGCAGGCCCAGGGCAGGACAGCCGGAGAACTTCCAGAGGAGCCCTGATTCAGAGGCAGGATGTTCTCAGGACTCATTCTGTACCTCCCTCCCATGCCTGCCTCTGCCCATCTTCTCCACCCCTTCTCCTTGCTGCCCTTCCTCGGACCCTCTGGCTGCTGGCAGAGCCTGCTCGCCCCTCTCACCTTGAGGTGGTAAGTCACAGGCCGGCTCTGGGTTCCAGGTCCAAGTTCCCAGCAGAGAGACTCTGAGAGCCCCAGAGCATCTAGTGTAAGCTGCTATGGCCAGGGTGTCACACGTACAAACCCTGGGGCTGGGGCTCACACTGGGCACTGGGGGATGGTCCCCAGAGAAGGGGGACTGTGTATTAGCAGACACCCCAAAACTGTCAAGCTCAATATGGCATAATCTCCACCCCTCCTGGGCGTAGAGTTATATAGAACTTTGTAATCCTATAGGAAGAAAATATACAGATCTCTACAATCCAAAGGATTTTAATGACAATAGCTAATATTTCTGAGCACTTACTCTATGTTGGCTTCTTTGCTCAGTGCTTCACATGTATTTTCTTACTTAATTCTTGTGGTCCAGTGAGGTAGATGCTATTATTGTTTCCAATTTACAGACAAGGAAATGGAGGCACAGAGGATTCTGATTGAGCTTTCCTGTCCAGTTTCTGAGACACAGCACCCCAGTCTTAGGGCACAAAGGAAGAAAAAGGATGCCTTCTTACCCAGTGGTGTGCTGGTAAAAGTTTAACAACCAGCTCTCTGGGAAAAAAGCTCTGGTTTGCTGATTTCTGGGGTGTAAATACTCCCATCATGGCTGATTTCAATCTACCAACTTCCTGGAGCCAGTTTGAGCCAGCTTCTGCACATACCACCTCTCACTCCTTTTGGGTGACTCTCAGAGCTGTGTCCAGGAGCTATGTGATTTAGAGCAGAGGTTCTCAAGGTGTGGTCCCTGAACCAGCAGCATCAGCCTCACCTGAAAACTTGTTAGAATTGCAAATTCTCTGACCCCACCCCAGACCTACTGAATTGGAAACGCTAGGGGTGGAGGGCAAGAGCAGCACTCTGTGTTTTCACAGCCCTCCAGGGGATTCTGATGCACACTCAACTTTGAGAACCTCTGGAACAATGGGGTAATGCACCCTTTTGCAAACCCAGCTGGTCCCAGTCTTCATCCTGTGGTCGGGATAATGGGGCTCATTTCCCGCTCCTTGGCAGATGAGCAAACCGAAGCCAGAGGGTGAAGGTGTGCTGGAAAGTGGTAGGTGACTGAAGTGGGCTAAGAAGTCAGCCTTGGTCTCCTCTCCCATAAGGTAATGAAAGGGGGTGAGGGTCTCTGCAGAGTCCCTCAGCCCTGGCCCTCCACAGGTCTGTGAAGTGATTTGCCCATGGACCCAAGGTGAGTGGGAGGGTGGGAAGGCTGAGCTCTGACTCCAGGCGAATGGCCAGAGCAGAGGGAAGGAGGAGAATCCAGGGTCCTTCAGTTTGGGCTCCTCTGAAGAGGGGGAAATGAGGAAAGAGGCACCTAAAATCAGAAGGATTGGTGGTGCCTGGCCCTGGGCCCTCGAGGCTGGTCCAAAAAGGTTCAGAATCTGAAGTAAGTCCCGAGACTGATGCAAGAGGGGCTGGGTCAGCAATCTCTCTGCCTCAGGTCTGAGGGATGGGCTGGGAGCCTCAGGTCCAAGTTCCACCAAGCTCTCTGCGGGACATGTTTGCTGTCTGGTTGTCTCAACAACTTCCCTCCACCCCAATCCAGATTCACTATTAACCAAAGACAAACAAATCGAGAGCCAAGTATCAGAAGTGATGCAAATTCCGTGTCAGCCCTGGGAGGCCGTGAAACACCTGGGTAATCAGCAAGGGTGTGATGTCACCCGGAGAAATGCTGGGCTCGCAGGCAACTGTGTCACGTGACGAGGCCCGTGTGCTCTGGTCACATGGCCGGGAGGGGGCTCCCCACTGAGCTCAGTGTTTCTGACAGAGAACCAAAACAAACAGAAACTGTCCTGTCACCATGAAATCCGTAAGTCATGTGATGGGACAGTTTTTCTCCTCAAAGTTTTAGTCACAGAGCGAAGATTCAGAGCAAGCATTACGTAGCGGAATCAGGCCCTGCTGCGATGCTGGCCTGCTTTTTGCTTTGGCTGGAAAGTCGGCTCCACTGGAATTTCAGCCACTCTCCTTTCAGGACAGCAGCTCTGTATGAAAGAGTTTCCTCAGAGGCACCTGCTCTAGAATTTCTTTAGCAAAAATCCTGGACCCAACACCAGCCTTCCCCTTCCGGGCTGCTGTGTCCCTGTGGTGTCTCATTTGGGCTTGGCCTCTATGTTGGTCCCCAGGGAGAGGTGGGTGCCTGAGCCAGCCAATCCTTCCTCCCAACCCAGAGTGGCCCACACTGGGGTGCTTCAGCAGTTGCTGGTCTAAGCTAAGGGAAGGTCTGGGCTTTACGCAGACAAAGTATTCTGCCGAGCAAATGCTGAGCAAAGGCTTGGTGGCAAGTTGGAAGTTTCAGGTAGCAGGGAGGTAGGAGGTGTTGGGGTGGAGGAGGCAATGGCCCACTCCATTCTCTTGCCCCCATTCTTCCAGGCTCTCACTCTTTGAAAAGCAGCTGTTGGCCACCTGGAGTCCTGGCACTGGGCAATGATGTGGGCAATACAGAAATGCGCAGACAGGTCACTGCCCTTGAGGGGCTTACATTCTATTTAGGAAGATCAAACTACTACAGCCCAACACAGTAGCAAGCAATAGGGAGCAGTATGCAAGTTACCACAGACCTAGAACAATGAAGCCTAGAGGGAAAAGCATTGATGGTCCCTGTGCTAGACACACCGCACCTGAATTCTTGCCCCGCCACACACTAGCAGCTGTGTGACTTTGGCAAGTTGCTTAAACTCTCTGAGCCCCACTCTACACATCTACAAAATGGAGATAAAAATTCCCAACTCACAGAGTTGTTGTGAAAAATGAAATATTGGTTTCAAAACAGCTGGTAAAATGCCCAGCACATAGTACATACTTGATAAATTTTAATAGTCCCCTTGATTTCTTTTTTTTTTTTAATTTTTATCTATTTATTTTTTTTCCCCAAAGCCCCAGTAGATAGTTGTATGTCATAGTTGCACATCCTTCTAGTTGCTGTATGTGGGACGCGGCCTCAGCATGGCCGGACAAGCAGTGCGTTGGTGAGCGCCCGGGATCCGAACCCTGGCCGCCAGCAGCAGAGCGCGTGCACTTAACCACTAAGCCACGGGGCCAGCCCTAATAGTCCCCTTGATTTCTTTTTGGGCCAAGATAGGCTATAAAAGATGAACTTTTTCTGTCTGATCTCCAAACTTAGAGCAGATTAGAAGCAATCAAGTCAAAGGAGGCTTAAAAAGAGCAAGGAAAATTAACACATGAAAGCCTGACAGTGAGGGAATACCTAGAAAAAGTATAAAAACAGATGTAAAAACAAAATAGCATCTGGGGACCTGTTAATGTGGAAGCAAATGGCCACCCCACCCCACAGCCTCCAGGCTGTCATCATACCACAGGACAGCAGAATGACGATGTTCACGGTGAAACCGTGTTCCATAGCCTCCAAGAAGCCAAGGATGAGCACACTGCATTTAAAAAAGATTTTCATCCAAAATATTTAACATTTTTTAAAAACTGCTTAATGTGTGTGGGGCTGATAAACTTTCAGATATCCAGAAAACTCCCCTGCCACAATTTCCCAATGGTTGGATTAGCTGGGTTTTTTTGTTTTTTTTTTGTGAGGAAGATCAGCCCTGAGCTAAGACGTGTTGCCAGTCCTCCTCTTTTTGCTGATGAAGATTGGCCCTGGGCTAACATCCGTGCCCATCTTCCTCTACTTTACTTGGGACGCCGCCACAGCATGGCTTGACAAGCGGTGCGTGTGTCTGTGCCCAGGATCCAAACCTGCGAACCCTGGGCTGCCTAAGCGGAGCACGTGAACTTAACCACTACGCCACCACGCCGGCCCCAGATTAGCTGGGTCTTTACTCTACTTCTCATATATTTATCAGAGAGCTTAGAATTCTGCTGTGTATATCATGGGGGCTTAACAGACAGACCCCTGTTTACCAGTAAATCCATACAGTGTTGTAATATGGTTTATTTTGTTTCCCGTTTTCAACCATTCTGTGCATTAACTGATTTGAGGTCAGAACACGGGCCCCATCTTCTCTTTAACAGCAATAACTGATTATCTCCAGCCCCCCCTGCCACCCTACCAACCTGTCCCTCCTTCTGTATTCCAGATTTTAGTTAATGCGCCTTCATCTACCAGACAACAGCGACAACAGCAGTAATAACTACGTGAATGAAATTAGCAGGTAACTGTAGTCCCAGGTCCTGCCTAGAGGGGGCACTCAGCCACAGCCGCTGCCCCAGCGCCTTGGGTACTCTCTGACCCCTGAGCTGCCAAATCTGGGGTGAAACCCGTGGCCCTAGGATTTCCCCCGTCTAGGGACACCCTTGTGAGTGGGAGGAGTCGAGTTCTCTTTCCACTTGAGCTACGCAGGGGACCCGAGGGCAGGAATGCGACCCCAGGTAGAGGGTACCCAGAGCTTCCCTGCTGGTCACTCTGCCCAAGGCGAGAATGTTCCCAGGACTCTGAGCAGCCCCGGCCACCCTCCTCACACGCCTGGCCTCCGCCCAGCTCCTGACAGGTGGCAGACTGCTGGCTGCTGCCCAAAGCAGGAGGGACTTGGTCGTGAGCAGAGACCCACCTGCTCCCCTGCCCCCCTGGTCCTGCCACCTGGTGTCAGGCTCCCACCCTCTCCCTTGCCCTGTCTCCGGGGTCCCCAACAAAGGGGGCACTCAACCCTCAAACATGTCTTCTCAGCTTCCCATTTGGCTTTTCACTTTTGTTTCATGTTAATGTTTTTGTAAAAGTATAAAACAGATTAAATTCTTCTGGGAATTAGCCCATAAGTAAATAAGATATCTCTGTTCAAAAATTCCCACTTGGAGCAATCTGGGCACCTGCATTCCCTTTTCCTTCTGAGCCCTGTCAGGGTTCTGTTCTGGAAACACAATGAGAGCATCCCCATCTCTGAACCTTTCACCTTCCTTCCTCTCTACGTATGCACACTGAGACTGGGGAGGTGAGCCTGGCAGGGAAAAGGGAGCCTGGCGGATTCTAGTTTAACTCTAGACTGCCCCATTTACTCTCTGTGTGACCCTGAGTGAGTTATTGAATGGCTTTAGGTTTCTTTTTCCTTATCTCTGAAATGGAAACTGGAACTGCTTCCTCACATGTGAGGATAGCAGGAGAGGCCGCCCCTCCCCCACCTGTACTTAATGAAGTGCCCGGCATGTGGTAAGTTCTCATCTGATCCTACTGTGGCCCATTTCTTCCATGAAGTCTTCCTTGATTATCCCAACTGTGGCAGAGACAGCTAACTACCCACTCCATCCCAACTCCCCTCTTTTTCTTTCCTAACAAAATCCCAATTTTATTTTGGGGCAGCAATGTGTCCAGCTAAGAATCTATGTTTCCCAGGCTCCTTTGCAGTTAGGGTGTGCAGGGATCACAGGTATGGCCAATGAGATGTAAATGTCAGCTGGTGGGAGGGTTTCTGAGAAAGCTCTTTAGAGGAGGCTGACTCAACTGTGCCCTTTTGCTTCCTACCCTTTTCCCCCTCTTTCTTGTCCCGAATGTGAATGTGATATCTGGAGCCACAGTGGCTTCAGCGTTTATGTCACATGAGGGAAGAAGAACCCAGTTATTTAAGATTTCTATTACATGTAGCCCAAGGTAGTCCTTACGGATATGTGGGTTGATGGCCTTGCCCTCTTCTCTGAGCTCCAGTCACACATATAGTCACAACTGTATTCAGGGAGATTTTGGTCATAAGCAAAGTAGGCTAACAATCTAGACTTTTTGGAACCCCACGTATGGGGAGCAGAGAGTTTCTGATTCACATAGTACGTCTGCGCCCCGAAGCTAATGAGTTCCTGCACTCAAGTTGGTTCTCCATCACATGCTACTTATCTTATAAGAGGAATGAAAGGCAGATGAATGCTGATTGCAAAGCAAACACTGTTTGCAGGACTGATGGATTTGTTACCTCAAAGGCAGCATGGTAGGGAGTGGATGAGCAGAGGCCAACAGACCTCCAACCCACCTCTGAGGCTTTGGGAAAACTTAGTCCATTCTGTTTATAGTGTATGGGTTCTAGATGATGGAGAAGTAATGATTCCTACCTTGGGCAGCATAATTATTTCTTCACTTGTCTGCATTCTGCATCCCCAACGAGCTCAAGTTTGCAGCTAAACTTAAAGGCACTTACTGTGCACTTCCTATGTGCAAGTTTCTGTGCTAAGTGCTAGGGGGAGTGCGAAGATGAGAAGACCCAGGGCTTGCCCTCAGGGAGTTGACAGTCTACTTGGGGGATGGCATAAGCATATACGATTCTCATATGAGTGTGGGAGGTTGTGGAAAGGCAATCATAGAAATAGAGAGGGATGTGGAAAGACAAAGGAGGAGGAGCCTGAGGCCTGGAAGGGAAGTTGCATCTGAGCTGGGCTTTGGAGAACAAGTGGTATTTCAACAGGGGGCTTGCCCAGCCTGGAGGAGCAGCGGGAACAGGCCACAGCGCAGTCCCTGGGCATGGACTCATTCCAAAATGGTCACAGTCTAGTAGGGCTACAGTGTTGGGAGCCTGATGGAGTGAAACTTGGGTCCTGAGTGTGGGAAATAAAGCTATGATTGAGTTTAAAAATAAAAACAATGATGGCCAGCATGCACTGGGTGTGTAACATGTGCCAGCCACTGTTGTAAGTGCTTTCTGTGAATTAATTCGCAACAACTCGATACAGTGAGGACTATTATTCTGCCCATTTTACAGGTCAGGAAACTAAGCTTTCACCAAGGAAAATTTGACTAGTGTCAAACCTCTGAGCAAAGCCAGGATACAGCCCAGTTTGGCTCCAGGGTCCACTCTCTTAGTCACTAGGCTATAGTAGGAAGGGATCAGACTATGGCAGGATGGGGGTCTTAAACACCACTCTAAGGGGTGTGGTTTTCCTTGCATAGATCTGTGAAATGAGCAGGGGGGCCATCAGAATTAGACTTGTGACTCTGATGCACCCCTCTGGGGGCTCCCTGAGGAAGGGCTGGAGCAGGGAGAGAATAAATGCAGAGGACACATTAGGAGTCCAAGAAATACTTGAGAGCCTGGCCTGGGGCAGGGCCAAGGGGACAGACAGGTGGGGTTCAAGCATCTTCTGCCAAGACAGGCCAGGGCTGGTGCTTGTGAGTTCTCAGTACAGGTGATGTTAACCGATTGGTATTGAGGGAGCAAGATGAAGACTTTAGAGCTGAAACAGGAGGTGGAGGAGCCTGGGAGGAGAAAGGCTGTTCAGATTTGATAAAACTTGTCCCAAAAATTATCCTACAGGTACGTCACCTGCACATGACATAATGTATGGGCAAGCTTATTCACTGCAGTATTATATATGATGGCAAAAGACTGGAACCAGGCTAAAGGTCCATCAACAGGACACTGTTTAAATACCTTACTGTTTATGTGTACATAGAAATACTATGTTTTTGTACAGCCCGTGAGGTAAGCATGGTTTTCACATTTTTAAATGTTTGGGAAAAAGTGAAGAATAGTATTTTGTGATATGTGAAAATTACATGACATTCAAATTTCAGTGTCCATAAATAAAATTTTATTGGATCACAGCCACGTTTATTCATTTATGTATCATCTATGTCTGCTGTCCCACTATGATGGCAGAGTTGAGCAGTGTGAAAGAGGCCCTATGGCCTGCAAAGCCGAAAATATTTACTATCTGGCCCTGTACAGAAACCCATAAAATAGACTGTCTCTGGAAAGCTGCACAAAAAACGAACCATGAAAATTGCCTCTGGGTGGGGACGTCCAGAGGACAGAGTCGGAAAGGAGACTTCTTACAGCACAACTTTTGTAATTTTTGAATTTTGAATCATGTGAATGTTTAACCTATCTTTAAGCTTAATTTGAAATTTAAAAAAAAGAAAAAAATGGGCCCTGTTTCCAATCCTGAATTGAAGGAAGAAGAAGGAGACAGGAAGAAAGGGTGGCTGGATTCTGTCCCTTTAGTGCTGGGTCTGAGTGAGGTCATGGGCTTCAGCCAGGAGAGGTCAAAAGGTGAGCCTGGACCTGACCTCAACCTTGCACTTGCTAAATGACCCAGGACAGCTCCCCTTCGCTGTGGGTGAGGGGTCAGTGCTGCTCACATGCCCAGAGGCCCTGCCCCAGAAAAGGGCAAGAAGACTGGCCCCCGTCTCTCTTCCTGCCAAGGGAACAAGGAAAATGGACAAGTGAACACAGACTTCATCCTCATCAGGAGTTGATAAACAAGAAGCAGAGCGGATTGGGGAATGTGCCATGGTGATAAGAACACAAGGATTCCCAACACTGGGTCCTAGTCCTACCCAGTCACCAACTGTCCCTGTGACCTCAGATAAGTCATTTTCCCTTTGGGGCCCAGCTCCATCCCTGTCAAGAGGGGCCTGGACCAGACTGATAGTCATCCAGCTGCCACTCTCCTGTCCCCTTTGCCCACTCCCACCTGCTTTACCTGTTGGGCATTCCCTCAAGCCTTCAGAGGCCTTGCATAGGAAAAATGACAACGAACCAGTCAAAACAATAGCCAGTCTCACCTACATGGTCTCGAGGACCTGTAGTTCTGTCACTCCATAGCATCCCTGCTACAAGCCCTTCAGGCAGGGAAGTCAAGGGAACACCTTCAGTCACTGGCTGAGTAGCGAGGACACCACAGCCCTGGGTGATGGCCAATCTGGCAGAGCAGCAGCAGGCAGGAAGTGGCTGGAGGAGTCAGTGGGTATGGTGGAGGGCCTCTCTTGAGCAAATCCAGCGCAAGTGCTGGAAATAGCTGTAGCAGCTGCAGCCCCAGAGGGTTGGTCCCTGGGAATGTCCTGCTGGGGGTGGGACACCTTCAGCGGAGGACTCTCCATCTGAGCCAGGTATGTGGCTGCATTGTCCTGGCCCTCATGGTAGGCTGGCCCTGAGGCCAGCCAGCATTCTCAGAGAGTGCTAGGTGTACAGCCCATCGTGCCCTCAGGGCTCCCTCAGGCCTGGAAGCCTCTTTTCTCTCTCCTCCCTGCAAGTCCCTATGCCTCATTTATTACCCAGCTCAAAACTTTCCTTTTAAACACAGGAGCCAACTTGAAGGAGTTCACAATGGCCACATTTGAGATAATTTGAGCAACAAAATAAATAATGATCACAATAGATTATAACTTATAGAATAAGGGTAAAATGAGAAATAATGAGTCTATATTGATATAGATAAATATTTGAATAAATAAATAAGATAGGGCTGGCCCCGTGGCTTAGCAGTTAAGTGTGCGCGCTCTGCTACTGGCGGCCCGGGTTCGGATCCCAGGCGCGCACCGACGCACCGCTTCTCTGGCCATGCTGAGGCCCCGTCCCACATACAGCAACTAGAAGGGTGTGCAACTATGACATACAACTATCTACTGGGGCTTTGGGAAAAAAAAAAAAAAGGAGGAGGATTGGCAATAGGTGTTAGCTCAGAGCCGGTCTTCCTCAGCGAAAAGAGGAGGATTAGCATGGATGGTAGCTCAGGGCTGATCTTCCTCACACACACAAAAATAATAAATAAATAAATAAATAAATAAATAAATAAATAAATAAGGGAGAAGGGACAACTCTTTCTTACAGCAAAATTCCAATTAATAAATGTTAGAAGGCACAATGGAAATAGAAAACCACCATTTGGCAAACACCCAGACTAATAATTGTTTTAAGAATCATCAATGGAAACAAACATTCGTGGGTGAAAATGTGATGAGAAACAGGATGTTTACATAACCTCAAAGTATTTCCCCATGAGATGCTTATTAATTGCAAAGGGGAAAATAGTAACTTTCCAGTGGAAAAACCTGGCAGACGCCACCTTACCGAGGTGATCAGAATCAACAGAACAAGTAATACAACATATTGGCTTCATGTCCTGCCTGATATGATGTGCCGAGCAGGGCACATCATCACTTCTGTGGTGTTCTTGTCAAAATGTACAACCTGAGGGAACACCAGCCAAACCCAAATTGAGGGACATTCTACAAAAAAACTGGCTAGTACTCTTCAAAAGTAAGGAACTATCCCAGACTAGAGGAGGCCAAGGAAACATGACAGCTAACTGCTATGTGTGATCCTGGATCAGCTCCTGGACCAGATGAAGGTCATTAGTGGGGCAACCGATGACATTTGAGGTTTGTAGCTAACGTTAATTTCCTGGTTTTGATGACTGTACTGTAAATTTATAGGATGTTAACATTTGAGGAAACTAGGTGAAGGGTATTTTGGAGTTTCTTTGTACTATTTTTGCAACATTTATGGAAGCCTGAAATTATTTTGAAAAAAATAAAATAAAAACCTTTCTGCTTTTGTCCAGCTCCCCCAGAGTCACTCCTGTAGCTGTGTGTAGCCGGCTACTTCACACATCGTATTGCTATTTGTTTACATGTCTGTCTCCCTCAGGCTCTGAGTTCTAGGACAGAGACCATGTCTCTTTATTTGACCTCATCTTCTAAGTCTTGTTCAGATGGAAGCTGGCTCTCTGACTTCCTCTTCAAGGAACTCCCTACTCTACTCCCTTCATTGTCCCACTGTTGCACGACTGTTCTTTGAGTTGCTCAGACCAAAATCCTAGGGATTATCTTTGATGACTCTCTTTTTCTCTCATCCCACGACTAGCAAGTCCTGTTGGGATTCTGCAACAGTTGGGGTTCTTCAGAGTTTATCATCAACCAGACTATTTCAACGCCCTCCCCTCCAGTTCTCTGAGCCAAGCCACCATCATTTCTCAGCTGAACGTGAGCCTCATTTTCTAACTTGTCTCCCCCTACTCGACCCTCAAGTCCCTTATCCACAGAGCAGCCAGGGGGATCTTTTAAAGGAGAAAGTCAGGGCACACATCACTCCTTCCAGTGGTTTCCAATTGCAGTTAGTGTAAAATCCAAATTCCCAGCATGTCCCAAGAGGCCCTAACCTGCTGCTCTGGCTTCTGCCTTCCATCTGATCTTGCCTTGAACCACTCTCCCTGCTCTAGCCACACAGGCCTTCCCTCTCTCCCGCAGATATGCTAAGTTTGTTTCCATCTCTGGGGTATAGATCTTCTGCAACTCTTCATATGACTGTCTTCTTCTCAACATTCAGGTCTCAGCCCAAACCTCACCTCCTCAGATAGACCTTACCCGATCTGTTAGCTAAAGTAATCGTGGTCTTCCCCAGAACTCTTTATTCCTGTGTTAATTTGTTAGGGCTTCTGTAACAAAGCACCACAAACTGGGTGGCTTAAACAACAGAGACTTATTGTCTCACGGTTCTGGAGGCTGGAACTCTAAGACCAAGGCGTCGGCAGAGCTGGTTCCTTCTGAGGGCTGTGGGGAGAATCTCTTCTATGCCTCTTTCCCAGCTGCTGGTGGTTTGTGGCAATCTTTGGTGTTCCTTGGTTTGTAGATGCATCACTCTGATCTTTCTTCATCTTCACATGGCATTCTCCCTGGGTGCGTGTTTGTCTCCAAATTTCCCCTTTGTACAAGGACACCAGTCATAGTGGATTAAAGCCCACCCTAATGATCTCATTTTAACTTGATTACCTCAGTAAAGACCCTATTGCCAAATAAGGTCACATCCTGAGGGAATTAGGACTTCAACATATAAATTTGGGGAGAATACAGTTCAGCCCATAACAGTTCCATGGCCCTGTTTTATTTTATTTTGAGCCTATATAACCATCTTAATTATCTCATTTATTTGTTTGGGCTCATTGTCTTTGTCCCCCGACTACAACATAAGCTACACAAGGGCATATTTCTGTCCCAGCTTCAGTGATTGGTCCTTCTCTTGCCCTGCAGAGGGGGACTAGCCCTATTTCTACAGCATGGATCAGGATACTTCCCTCAGGTTGCGCCAGGTGAGATGAAAAAGACCTGCCCTCATTCACTTTCCACAAGCAACCCACGTGTGTGCTCCATGTTCATCACTTAGCTCAACGTCCAGTCAAATGTTTGCGGCGTCCAACCCTGGGTCCAGGATCTCAGAGCCCCAGAAATGCCCTACACGTAGTAGGTGCTCAGCAAGTACTTGTTGAATGAATGAAGGCCACACATAGTTTGGACTGTGACCCAGGTTTCCTGTCCTCCAGCCAGCGCAGCATAGCCCGATGGTTAAGGGCATGGGCTGTGGAGCTGGACTGCTTGGGTCTGTCACTTAAGCTGAGACCTGGGTACATTGCTTACCCACTCTTGGCCTCAGTTTATCCAACTGTAAAATGGAGACAATTATACAGTTACCTCCCTAGTAAGTTGTTATATGAAATGAGATCATATGTGATGAACAGAATGGCTAATAGGAAGTGCTTCATGCTGACCCAGGCCTCGTCTTCTAGGCCTGGTCCGAGGTCTGGGAAAGCTCCTGGTGGCCAAAGGAACCAGAGCCCAGGGAGGTGTCTGATCAACTGGGGATGCAGAGGCTCCAGGTTTGTGCTCAGGCGCCCCCTTCAGAATCGCCTTCTGCCCCCAAAGAGCAATCTGGCACTGGAGAGATTTTTGACCATAAAAGCCTTGGTTGGTTATTGGGCTGGTGGGCCTTGGAGTTTCACTGGTACTTCTGGCTGATTGAGGAGAAGAAAAACGAGGATCTAACTCCTTGGACTCTTTCTGAACCGCCAATGCGTGGTGTGTGGCTTCCAGATGACTCAGCAGGGTCAGTTTCCTGAGAATCAGCCACTCCGGCTCAAAACTGTCCGTGTTGCAACAGGCTCACTCAGCCACCCCCAGAAATGCTGATCCTCCATTCAACTTGCTTCCTAATTTAATACTTATATATAGTCCTACTTACAGAGCTTTCTATATCTGTATGCACTTAGAAACCAGTGAGGCTAAAAATACCCCCTCCCCATACCTCATTTCTTTGTTTTCTGTAGGTTCCTTGTTCTAGCTTTAAGCTCAGGAGACTGGAAATTGCTGCCAGAATGGAGTGACCTCTAGCCGTGGGCAGCAGGGGACCAGAGGACAGGCTCTGTTTGGGAGACAGGGGGGATCCAGTCCCAGCCCCAGCTCTGAAGTCAATGTGCTATGATGTTTGGGGATATCCTCCTCCTTGCTAGGCCTCAGTGCCCCTCAGCTGAAGAAGGGATTTCACTTGATGATCTGAGGTGCTTTCTTGCTCTTCTGTTCATTGGCTAAGTGCAATGGTGCTAATGGGAAAAGCTGACACACACATACCAGCACCATTGACTCCTGTTCGTTCATTCACTTAACAAATATTTATTGAGCACTTACTGTACGTTAGACAAAAACCTCTACCCTTAGGCAACTTATAGTCCAGTTAGGGGAGACAAATAATAAACAAAGTAAACAAAATATATAGTTAGTATGTTTGATGGTGGTAAGTGTCATGGAGAAAAATAAAGTAAAAAGAGGGGACAGAAAATGGAGGGGGGTGCAATTTTAACGTAGGAAGTTAGGGAAGACCTCCCTGAAAGGTGCTGTCTGTATAAAGACAAGGAATGAAGCTGTGCCCAAGAGGAGTGGGAGGAGCATGTAGATACCTGGGGGGAAGCGTCTCCAGCAGAGGAGATGCAAATGCCAAGGCCTCAAAGTGGCCTTGTGCCTGGTGTGTCTGAGGCCACTCTGGCTGGAGTGGAGTGGGCAGGGAGCAAGCACTAGGAGCTCAGATGGAGAGGTAACATGGGCCACTGCCCTGGGTGGGATGAGGCACCATTTGAGGGCTTTAAGCTTAGGAGGGACCTCAGCTGACTTTTATCTTCACAGGATAGTCTGGCTGCCAAGTCAGCTCACAACAGACTGTGGGGCAAAGGGTGGAAGCAGGGAGACTGTTAAGGAGACTATTGCAAACCAGGTCAGGGCTGGTGGTGGCTCAGAGTCGGGGGCTGTGGGGTAATGGGAAGAAGTGATCAGAATCCGCATGCACATTGAAGGGTTTGCTGATGGATTGGGCATGAGTATGAGAGAAACAGAAGCCAAGAGTGACTCCAAGGATTTTGGCTTGAGCAATAGTGGAATTGCCATGAACTCAAAAGGAGAAGACTGTGGGAGGAGGAACGATAAGGAACTCAGTTTTGGACCTATGAGAAGAGAGAAGCCTATTAGACAACCCAGTGGAGAAGATGAGTGGGCAGTTGGATGTATGAGTCTGGAGTTCAGGATAGAGTCTGGGCTGGAGATACAAATTTGAGAGTCATCAGCAGGTACACATATATGTATGTACATATATGGCTTTATGGTACATAAAGCCACAGGCCTAGGTGAGGTCCCCAGGTGGTGTGGGAAAGTCCAAGTGCTGAGCTCTGGGGCATGCCAATATTTAGAGATCAGGAGGTGAGAAGAAACCAGCAACATGGATAGAGAAGGATCAGCCAGGGAGGCATGGCAAACCCCTCTCCAGGCTTCAGTTCTTCATCTGTAAAAGGGGGCACTCTCCTGTGTCCCCTCCCACTCTGATACCTGTGCTTATAAGATGCAGAATGGAGCTGTGCCCATATGGCAGCAGGAAACCTTTCCCAGCTCTTCTCCAGGATGCATGTGGGACCCAGGCTCCCACTTGAGTTGCTCCCTGGCATGGGGGCATCTGCAGATGGCTGAAGCTTGTCACAGCGAGAGGTGTGGAGTGGGGAGGCTGGCAGCACTGCCCCAGCAAGCCTTCTGCAGGCCCTGCCCAGGGAGGGTAGAGGGCCAGGGCTGGAGTTCTCACCTGGGCTAGAGAGGTAGAAGGTGCCTTTATTCAGATATACTTTTCCCCTGTGGGCAAAGAGAAGCTTAACTTTTCTCTTGTTATAGAGACCAAAAGGGGTATAAGTGCTTGGGATATTAATCATGCACATGATTCTGAGCATTTTTAACAAAAAGAAGGAGGGTGGTCTCTAACTGACATCTTTGTCCTCTTCCTGTTATCTCTTGGGATCTTAAAACATTTTTTTGCCCGCCCAGAGGTAATGACTGAGTCAGGGTTTTTTCCCAGGATTTCTAAGATCTAACTTTGGGGAGAGCAGAACCAGCCCTGGAAGCAGCTGGGGTGCCAGGTCCGCAGGAGTCCAGGCCTCAGAGAGTGCAGGCTGGGCACTGCCAGGGCCTGACCCTGCTGTGCTCCCAGCCAGCCCACGAATCGTCCTCAGAGAGCCCACTATTTAGCGCAGCTGGGAGCTCTTGTTTCGCTGCTACTAGTTAGTCACTTTCATTGCACACTTACTGTGGTAAGCATTTTATACATATGTTAACGCGTTTTTATATATTGTGTGTATATATATAAACACACCTTTAATCCACAAGAATCCTACTGTAACTCATAGTAATAATTGAATTCGGATACAACACGGTTAGCTCCAAGCTCCCCATCTTTTCTTTATCCTCACCATAAGGAGACTCCAAGCTTTATGCAGTTGAAGTCTTGGGGTTCTCCTGATGGTGTTCTGATCAGGTTTTGCAGTATTACTGTTTCTTTTTACAGAGGAGGAAACTGAGGCTTAGGGAGATTAATTTGCTTACCCAAAGTCACTCAGGAAGCTGGATATTTGTAACCAGGCATCTTACCTCCGCAGCTGATGGGCTTCATCCCCTTGCCATAGGGCTCCCTTATGCCTTCGAGGTCACCTCATTTGACAGGTGGGGAAACTGAGGCCCAGAGAGGAGAAGCACCTTGCTTTAGGTCACAGAGGGCTCTGACAGAGTTGAGACCCAAGAGTCCTTTCACAGGCTGCCCACCACTCATTTAATAAATACACTCTGAGTACACACCATGGGCATTACCTGGGGAGACGGTGGGAGGCTCTTCCCAGGGCAGAGCACCAGCCTGGTACCTCTGATATTCGGTGGCCCTGTGACACTCACCATGGGCCAGAATGGACACTCACCAGGCTAGACAGTGTCCTGAGGCTGGGAACTACCCTGGGGAGGCAAAGATGAGCCAGCAGGAATCCCGCCCTTAACGGGTATACCAGTTCACCCTCCCTGAATGACAGTGCATCATTGCACCTCCTGCCGCCCAGGCTGGGGCCCTCCCTCTCCCTCTCCACCTGCTGGAACCCCAGGCACCTTTCAAGGCCTGGTTCCTTGACCTCCTCTGGTAACCCTCCCTGCAGAACCCAGTTCTGCTTCCTTTCCATTTTGGTACTTAGTCTAAAGGCCTTTCTCTATGCCCGAGTACTTGGCTGTACAGTATTTGTGTGTCTCCCTAGGCAGGGAGAAAGCTCCTCAAGCGCCGGAACCACGACTTGCCCCACTCTGTCTATCTCCCCTGAGCACACAGGCTGATGTGCTGGAATTTAACTTGCAGCATTAATAATTATGTTACCAAGTGAGAATTATAAGAATTCAGAAGGAGTAGAGGTTACTTGATGAAAGAGTTGGTATCCTGCTATGCTTTGAAACACAGGGAGAGATTATAAATGTGAAAACAGGACAGGAGGCATTTAGGATGAGGAAGGGCTGGAACAAAGGCATGGAGACAAAAATTCCAAGGAAGTGGAAACCAAGGGTCATGTATGAGAGGCAGCAATTCTGGCTGGCTGGACCCATAAAAGGGAAAAGTATAAACTAAGGCTGGATCCAGATTGTGGAAGGTATGGACTGCAAGGGTGAGGATTGAAGTTCCCTGCGGGCAGTGTGAGGTCTGAGGATTTGGAAAGGTGACCTCACCAGATGGGGAGCAGTGGAAGCAGGGGGCGTTGTATGGTGCTTTGCAGTTTCCAAAAGGCATTCTACCTGCATTTTTGGCTCACACAATTCTTACCATGTATCTTTTGGATAATATTGTCATCATTTTATGGATAGAAAAACAGGGTTGAAGTCACTTGCTCAAACTCACAATGATAATCATAAGCAGCATGACTGGGCTTGACTCCAAGGCTGGGAGGAGGATGGATTGGAATTGGTAATGGTGGTGTGGCCGGGAAGAGTGGTGATGGGAATGGAGGAGATTGGCTGGTGGGGAGCGGGTGTAGTGAAGAGGGTAGAACTTAACACCACATTTAAAGGGAGAGGGAGAAGGAGGAAGGACAAAGGACAAAGACAGTGCTGGCTTCTTGAGCCTGACTAGGGGAGGAAGGGAGTGCTGGATTCCCCCATGCTGCCTTTTCCAGCCACACCACACTCCGTGGAGTCAACAAGTCTCAACTCAGGGTACAGAAGAAACTGAGGTGAGCATACCAGAAACCAGGTCACAGAAATACAGGAATCATACGGGGTCTGTCAATACACATATATTTTTTAATCAGGTGAAATGGCAAAAGAAAGAAGCTCTGGCCCTGGCTTTTGGACTCAGTCACAGGTGAGCTCCTGTCCCTACTGTCTCCGCACACAGAGGTCCAGCTGGGAGCACATAGGAACATCCTTTCCCTCCAAGGACCTTGTGGGGACATCAAGAGGAAGTGTGTTTTTGTGGCAGAAATGACTCTGAGTTCACTAAGACTGTTTCACTTTCCTCCTGGGCTCACAGCTACCTTCATTTCCAGCCCTCGCCCCTCCCCATGTCCACTGAGTTCTGGCCCACAGAATGTGGAAGAGGGAGGTGGCCACTCTCTGACCTGGCCCACAAATGCCTTCCATGTGATTCTTTCTTCACCTTTTTCCCTCATCTGCTAGTAGGATGTCATTGCCCGGGATGACCTGGAAGCTCTGTATGAAGAGGGGAGCATCTCCTTAACCTGGGCTCCCGAATGACAGGGTCCCCTCCCAACCAGGAATCCCTGCACTGGACAGTGAATTAAATAAGATTTTATTATGGTAAGCCACTAAAATCTGGAGTTCTGAGCATTATCTTACCTAATATAGTGTGGAAAAGCTTTTTGAGAGCCATAAGATGTTGTAGGACTGTATGGTATTTTATCATGTTCATATTTTAAAATCCCAGATTTTCTAGTCTGAGAGGGACAATTTGGAAGGGCTAGCAAAGCCAGGAGATGCTGGTTTGGGTTGTGTCAGGACCAAGGAGAGTTCTCCACACACCAAGGCCCAGCGCCCTCCTGAAGTGACAGCCACCGTCTGTATGAAATCAGCCATCTCTCTTTGCACATCTGAGCTGCTGAGCCCAAGGACCACTCAGAATAAGCCCCTCCCTCATTGTGCAGATGAAGTCACAGAGAGAAAGAGACCTGCCCAAGGTCACATGCACCTCCCTGGTGCTGTGTGCACACTGGCAAGACTCATTGTCATGGTGGGTGAATTACTGTGGTAGGTTGTTACTGTGATGGCTCCCAATCAATATGCCTCCCTGTTTGCACACTCTTGTGGACTCCCTGCCCACACTGGCTCTGGGCCTGACCAGGTGATCTGCTTTGGCCAATGGAACATCAGCAAATGAGATGCAGGCAGAGGCTGGAAAAGCACTTGTGCACTGGGGCTTGCTCTCTTTTGCTGCTGGGCCCCCTTCTGCTCTGCAGAAGTCTAGGCTAGCCTACTGGAAGATGAGACTACGGAAGCAAAGACAAGTCTTCATGCTGAGTTCTCCTGGACCAGTGGTTCTCAACCAGAGGGCAATTCTGCCTTCCAGTGAACATTTGCCAATGTCTGGAGATATTTTTGGTTGTCCTAATTTGGGGGCGGCGGTGGGGGGAATACTACTGGAATCTAGTGGGAAGAAGCCAGAGATGCTGCTAAACATCTTATGAGGCACAAGACAGCCCACCACAACAAAGAATTATCTGGTCCCAAACATCAATAGTGCTGAGGTTTAGAAAGCCTTCTCTCAACCAAGCAGCCCCCAGCTAATCTCCCAGCTGGCTGCAGCCCCATGAATTACCAGTGGGACCAGAGAGAGCAACAGAAAAATAGCCCCGCTGATCCCAGCCTAAATTGCTGACCCACAGAACGTGAGCAATAAGATAGTGGTTGTTTTAAGCCATTAAATTTTGGGGGATTTTTACATAGCAAAGGCTGATACAGCACACCTGGCTAATGGTGGTCCATCACTGTGTATTTGCACATATTCTTTATGTAACAGGGCATGCAGAGATTGCTGAACCCTTGTGCATGGACGCTCCATCCCGTGGATATTTACCCAGCTTGGTGCTGTTTATTATACCCACCCCCCACCCCCACTACCACACACACACACACCTCTGTTATGGGCCAGCTGCTGTTCTAAGTATTCTACCTGTATTTTTTTTTTAAACTTTATTTATTTATTTTTTAAATTTTATTTTATTTATCTTTTCCCCCAAAGCCCTAGTAGATAGTTGTATGTCATAGCTGCACATCCTTCTAGTTGCTGTATGTGGGACGTGGCCTCAGCATGGCCGGAGAAGCGGTGCGTCGGTGCGCGCTCGGGATCCGAACCTGGGCCGCCAGCAGTGGAGCGCGGGCACTTAACCGCTAAGCCACGGGGCCGGCCCAGTATTCTACCAGTATTAATCAGTTAATCCTTACAACAACCCCTTGAAGTATTGCCCCCATTTTACAAAAAAAAGAAGCTGAGGCTCAGAGTGATTAACTTGTCCAGGGTCACATGCTTACTAAGTGGGGCCAGAATTTGGACATTTGGCCCTGAGTCCATACCCTTGACTACTACTCCATGCTGTCTCCTGTCAGTTACTCTGCTTTCTGGCTTCTGTGCTCAGTCCTCTCATGGCCCGGCTGCCCCCAACCCTGCCCCACGACTGCTGCCCACTGGGCTGGTTGACCACTGCTGCTCTCAGGTGGCCACAGGTGTGCCTCTCTCATGACACGTTGTGCCTCGAAACAGGCCCCTCCAGGAGAGCAAGAGCGACCCATGGTTCCTGGGGTCAGAATCCATCCTAAAAGCCCAGCTCCAATAATTATTCACTATGGGATCTTGAGGATGCCTCTTAACTTCTCTGAGCCTCAGTTTTTTTATTGGCAAAATGGGGCCAAATCATCAGTATACAACCATCAGTGAAGTGCAAGACACAGGTCTAGACACTGCTGATACGAGATAAACTAGGTGCATGAGGTCCCTGCCCTGGGGGAACTCACTGTGGACGGGGAAGGGAAACACAGTGAGAAGGGGGATCCATGTGGACCTCACCGGGTATTTGTAAGGATTGAGTAGGCAATGATTATGAGAGCACTTAACATGTGTCTGGTGGAGTAGGTGCTCAGTAGATATTAGTGGAGGCTAAATTCCAGGCTCAGTGGTGGATTTCTATGTCCATGGTTGCACCTTGCTCTCCTTTGGGTGCTCAGGTGCTGGAGCAGGAGGAGGGGAGCCAGCAAAGTCTTGGCGACTTTGAAGACCTCTGGGAAATAAAAAGTAGCTTTTCTCCCAGAAAAGAGTGATAATCCCTGGAATTGTAGCATTTCTCTCACTCTCCCTGGTTACAGTTATTCTCCTCCTACCATTGTAATATAGAGGTTACCAGTCCGGATGGTAACCTAGAGCTGGATGCTTGGGTTCAAGTTCCTTGGGCACCTTGGGCAAGTGCTTAACTTCGCTGGGTCCCAGTTTCTCATCTGTCAAATGGGGATAATTACTGACCCTCTCTCATGAGGCCATCGTGAGGACTAAATGAGTTCAAGCACAGAGCAGCACACTGCATGCACTCAGTGTTATTGAAGCTTTAGCTGGTTTTTATCATTCTGCCTTGCCACGCCCCTCTGTACCCTTCCCAATGTGACCTTCAGGCTGAAGGTCATTTGTGCGTTTTAGGGGCCATGGAACTTTCCCTCCTGCCCTATTCACTCTCCTTTCAGGATTCCTCACTTTGTTCTTCGTTATTGTTATTGTTGATTGCAAGTACAAACAGAATGTGTGATCATTGTACAGAATTGAAACATACAGATGAGCAAGAAATTAAAATCACTTCAATCCCACCATTCAGAGAGAACTATAGTAACATTTGAGGGTCTCTCTCTCTTCAGACTTTTCCTCATTCAATATATTTGTTTAAATAAGTATGTGTATACACTTAGGCCAGAGGGTCAGCATGCTCAGCCTCAGGCCCTCCTTGGAGGCCCACTTATTTGGTTGGGGCACCAGACCACTGTTGGTGGCTTTGAGCCCAGGGCCCTGCAGGTCGGGAGCAGGACCTTTCCACCTGATGCCAACATGCTCCCTGCCCCCAGCTGAACCTGGAGCTGCCTTCTCCCAGCTCTGCAATGAATGCCCCATCTTGGAGCTGCTTTTGATCCCTTCCATGGAGGCAGCTTGTTGTGTGGGACGATTGCGTCAGAAGGAAAGCTGTAAGCAGGCCCCTGGGAATGAATTGGGCCTTTGTGTGAAGAGCCGCTCTCTGCTGCACTCCCAGCTCCTCCTAACCCTCTGAAAGTTGACCATGACATTGCTAATAACCAAGACATTGAGGGGATGGGGTGGGAGTCTGCAGAATAGCTGTAATCTGACAACAGCTGGAGAACTTACTAGCAAATGCAAGGGTGACATTTTTCTTTTTTTTAATTTTATTTATTTATTTTTTCCCCCAAAGCCCCAGCAGATAGTTGTAGGTCATAGCTGCACATCCTTCTAGTTGCTGTATGTGGGACGCAGCCTCAGCATGGCCGGAGAAGCGGTGCGTCGGTGCGCTCCCGGGATCGAACCTAGGCCGCCAGCAGCGGAGCGCGCGCACTTAACCGCTAAGCCACGGGGTGGGCCCGCAAGGGTGACATTTATCCAGGCTTTCTCAACTCCTCCCAAACCTGGGCCAGTGGAGTCTGCTTTCACTCTCTACCATGGACTTTCTCAGAAATCTTTAAAATCATAATGGCGATAATTTATTGAGCATATATTCTGTGCCAGGCTGTTTACAGAAATTATATTTAATCCTCACCTCAATTCTACAAGGTAGGTAAGGATACAGGCTCAGGAGGGCCAGTGGCTTGACCCAGGCCAGGCCATGAGTAAGAGGAGAGAGAGGTTTGAACCCAGGTAATCGGACTCTAGAGCCCATGCTCTTTATTTTATTTTTTGTGAGGAAAATCAGCCCTGAGCTAACATCCACGCTAATCCTACTCTTTTTGCTGAGGAAGACAGGCTCTGAGCTAACAGCTATTGGAAATCCTCCTCTACGTAAATGCCTTACAGAGCTGCTGTAAGGACCCAATGAATTCAAACAGATAAAGCAGTAGAAGAGTGCCTGACACATCACACATGCTCCATACATGTTTGTGCACATCCCTGCTTTCTCAGATGGAGGCACCAAGAATAGCTAGGCTCTGACAGGGCCACTGTGATGAACACCACTGCTTGTCAGGTATGGGGGCATTTGCTGCATACAGTGGGGACCAGGCAGCAGCATTACAAGTCACTGTGTCTGCTCTCTAGGGTTCTTCTAACCTCTCTCTCACTCTTGGACAGTCAGCTCGCAGGTGTGCCTATGTCTACAGCTGTGGTTCTTAACCTGGGTTCCATGGGTGAGCCCTGGGGGCTAAGAACCACCTGATAATGCATGGAACACACTGGAGGTGTATGCATTTTTCTGGAGCTAGAGTTCAGTTTTCATTAGATTCTCAGAGAGGTCACTAACCCCCCAAAATATTGAACATCTCAGCTCTAGAGGCTCTTCCGTCCTTCCAATGTGTATGCTTCTAATGTGATATGGGTTGAGAAATAAAATCGTTTATCATGTTAGAATTATGATTAAAGTAGGAGTCCACGGGACCTGAGAAAGAGCCAGATGGGCTTTCCTGTTGGGGACGGGGTGAGCTTCACAGCAAATGACAATATGGACTCCCGTTGTGCTGCCCAGAGGCCTGCTTTGCATCCCGGCTGGCCTCAGCTGTTTGCAAAATGTGGATGACTGATAAGCGACTCCCAGTGAAGTGGTCTTCACCTTGCCGATGCCATGGACATTTTCAATGTCTGTCCGGCAGTCCATGTGTCCTGAGCCCTGCGTGTATGCTCCATCCTAACCTCTGGGTTGGGGTACCTCAAAGAAACCCCTCACGCTGCACCCAAGAGCAGACAGGAAAAGGTCGGCCCTGTCTGGTGACTTGCAGTGACATCTCTCTAAGGAGATCATCTGCTATTCCTTGACACATGTTTTCTCATACCAGTTCTAATATAGTCACATTTCTGACTAAGAGAGTCAGCTTTTAAAGCTAGAGTTTTCTCACGAACATGGTGTAGTTTTTTTTTTTTTTTCCCCCTAAAGCCCCAGTAGATAGTTGTATGTCATAGCTGCACGTTCTTCTCGTTGCTGTATGTGGGACGCAGCCTCAGCATGGCCGGAGAAGCGGTGCGTCGGTGCACGCCCGGGGTCCGAAGCTGGGCCACCAGTAGTGGAGCGCGCGCACTTAACCGCTAAGCCACGGGGCCGGCCCATGTTGTATAGTTTTTAAGGAAAAAAAGCAAGCACGGCAGAGCTGCAATATCTAAGCAAGTCTTCCTCTGAAGCTTAATTCTTTATCATCTTCTTTTGTGACTCAAAGGCAGAGAGAAGAGGGTTCGCCCAAACTCTGTTAAATATTTGTTGGCTGACCCAGTCCTGGGGAGGGTTGTGCACATCCCTTGGAGAGGAGTCAGCGAGTGACCTGGAGCCTGACTCAAAAGCATCCTGGGAAATTCAGTGGCAAGCAGAAAGAGAATTCTGGAGCCTGTTGTGGCCCTTGTAACGTCTAAGCAAATCTACCACAGGGCCCCACCCTTCTCCAACTGGAGGGTGCCTGCCTTCCCCACCCCCGGCCCTCATCCGCCCTCGTCACTGGTCAGTGCTGACCCTCTGGGAGGGTCTGGAGAGGTGGCCAGGGCCAGGGCAGCTGGGGCCCACAGTGCCCGAGTTAGCCTGCCTCTGTAGAAGGCCCCTTCCCCTGTGCCTCTCACCGCAGGGATTCGGTGACTCACTCTGAATAAGGCATCATAAATTTCTTCCTAATAACACACTTGTCACTGAACCACTCCAACAATTTGGCACGGCAAGCAATTTGGCTCAGGGCAGCAGGGCCAACAGTTAATCCTCTGTTTATAAAGTGTTTCCCATCGAGGGCTGGTGAGGGGCAAGGACCACCAAGTCAATGTCACACATTCTGTTTCGAGCTGAAATGAATATGTCCCCTTTACAGATGAGGAATGCAGTGACTCAGCCCCTCCAGCCCAGCTGGGACTGACCCCCACACCTCCACCCCAGCAGGCAGCACTGCGGAGGGTCTTGGTGGTAGATACCTGGGGTTTGAATCCTGGCTCTGCCACTTCCAAGCTGGGCCACCTTAGGCAAGGTCTTTAATCTCTTTAGCCTCTCCTTCCCTCATCTGTGAAATGAGGATCATACTAACTCACGAGGCTTTTGTAAAGCTTCAGTGAGGTATACGTTAGGTAATGAGCTTTCAACACAGAGCCAGCACGCAGCGAGTGCTCATAAGTGCAGCTGTGAGTATTACTGACTCCTTCCAAGGCAGATCCTGGAGCTCACAGGGTCCTCTGTCTCTCCCCTGCATTAAACTTTGATTCATGACTCATGACCACCTCCACCTGGCTTCCCGTCATCCTCTTCTTTGCCCCTCTGTCCTTTTACTCTTTCTTCTGAATAAAGAAAGGTGGCTGCTCCTACACTATGTTACTTAATACTGTCAACTAGCATTTGAGGGAGGGATAATAGTTGACAAGGGTAGGAACTGAGGCCAGGCGAGTTTTCGTGACTTCCCCAAGGCCACCAGTAGAGGCGGGACAGAGTCAGGATTTGAGCCTGAGTCTGACTCCCAGTTCATTCTCCAACACAACAGCTCCCAGGGGAAGCCCACGATCAAGGACCAGCTGCCACCGGAAAGTTCCGGATGTGGCCGAGTATTTTTGTCACTGCATTCTTCCCAGGCAGTTCACTCTCTGGACTCTAGACAGTTGCCAAGGAGGTGTGAACGAGAAGGCAGAAAGAGGACTTCCTTTGGGGGTGCAGTGAGACAACCGAGCTGCCATTTACTGAGCCCTTGCTGTGTGCCCTCTATGCTAACGTTGTACATCTCCTTGAATCCACACACACTCCTGAGAACCTGGCCTAGTGCAGTCTCTACTCACAGAGGAAAATGAGGCACAGAGAGGTCAGGTCACTTGTCCCAGTCTGTACTGGGTGTCTGACTGTGTTGTAAATCTCTCCACCCACTGCCCCCATCAGCGTGGCATAAAGCTCGGCCAAAGCAGTCAGTTTTGGAAATCACATCCAAGCTAAATGACCTCAACCCACCACCACGGGCAGAACTGGCAGACCCTGTGTTCCTTCAGGAGCCTCCCAGGCCTCTCACTAAACATCCTTGAGCATCTTTGAGTTCTCGTGCGTTTGTAGTGGGGACGTGGTCAGTGAGGGGCATCTCCTGCTATTTCCATGCATCCTGGTGTTGGGGTGGGGGGCAGAGGCAGCATCAGCTCAGGCAGCAGGATTCCCCTGTGTATGTCTGCAACGGAGCGGGACTTCATTAGAGAGCAAGGCAGGTCCTGGAGCCCACAGGGTCCTCTGTCTCTCCCCTGCACTAAACTTGCCCCTACCCCCACCCCACGAGGATGGGGGCAATCTGCCTGAGAGCAGGCGCTCTGCCTCATTCTCCTCTGTATCTCCATCACCCAGAACAGAGCCTGGCCCTCAACAGACATCTGACTGACAGACTAACAGATGATGGTTTAGCTCACAAAAGCCAGCCAGCCCCAATGATAATCAGAAGCCAATGTGGCAGGAATTTGCTGGGCTGTTGAAGGGTGAGGGGGTCCAGACCACTTCCCAGGCAGCTGCTGTGTGGAGAGCTGAGGTGGGGTGGCACAGGCAGGCTGGACATGACTCAGGAAAGCACAGGTTCAAACCAGAGGAGGGCCACTGCCAACCAGAGAAGCCAACAGGCCAGCCGGGGTGCCACAGGTGGACAGTCCAGGGCTGCCCAGCTGCGGCCTGGGCCTGTGTCATATGATGTCAGGGCTGCTAAAGGACTTCTGCCCCGAGCATTGCCTCCTCTGCCATCACTAATGCTGAGAATCCACATGAGATGGGGCTGTGGGGTTGTGGAAATTGTCTGGACTGGCAGCTACAAGATCTAGGTTGGAATGAGCCCCTCTCCGTTTGCTGTGTTTGTCCTCCTAGCAGGTGACATTGGGACTGTCCCTCCATCTGTGGGTTGTTTCCTCTCAGTCCCGCCATCGGTAAAATGGAGATGATGTCTCCCTCACAGGACTGCTGGGGATGAAAGAGCCTAGAACTTGCCCTGCACCCCCACCCTGCCCCGTCACAGTTGAAGATGCTGACTCTGCCAAGATGCCACCTCCCTCAGACGTCTCCCCAGTGTGGACTTTGCACACCCCAGCTCAGAACACAGAGCGGCTCCAGGCATGGTTCCTTGGGCTTTTCCCTCCAAATTCCGCATCTCCTCCCTACTCACCCTCCCAGCCCCAGAAGCCCAGCTTCCCCGTGGAGCAGTCCCTGACTCGGAAAAGAAAATAATTAGCATAATCACCAGGTCAATTCTCTGCACTCACTTCTCTGTGAAAATAATTTCCCGGTGCCCAGAGGCTCCTCTCACAGCCCCCCAACCAGGGGGATGGTGAGGCTCAGGGAATTGTGGAATCTCAAGCTAATTAAGTGGAAGCTCTGCATTCCTGCTGCTCTGAACACATCACATTAAACACAAAAGAAGCCTCTGGAAAATGTCGGAAGGCACGGAAGGATGGGAATGACAAAGATGATTAGAGGGCTGGAAAATGAGATGGATGTGAGATTAAAGGTTAAGTCAATTGAAGTATTTAGCCCGAAGGAGAAAGGAATGAGGGGCAGGCAACTTAATCATCCCTTCCTGTGTTGTAAAGAGAAGACACCCCCTTGGGTCTTCCCTCCCCTAAGCCTGCATTCTCTGGTCCTCACTCCCTTTATCTCACCATCTTTGTGTTCTATTTATTTACTTGTCAATTCATTTTAACCATTATTAAGCACCTAGGCTGTGCCAGACACTTTGCAAAGTTCTGGAGATGAAAAGACAGAGTCTCTGCCTTGCAGGTCAAGTGGGAGAAATGGGCCCCAAACTGCCCATACTATATATAGAACTATATATAGGACTGGAGGACTACAGGACTGTCCTCTCTCAGAGATAGGAGGGACTGAGGCTTCAGGTGCTATGGGAGCTCAGGAGCAAAGTGCGCCTATCTGGGATCAAGGGAGGTTTTCTGCAGGAGATGGTGCCCAAGTGGAATCTTGAAGAATGAGTCGGTGAGCCAGGTGAGAACAGGTGGGAAGAGCATTCCAGGCAGCGAAAGCTGTCCAAGCAAAGGCCCACGATATAAAGTACGGAGTGAACACAGGCAACTACAAACTGTTGGGCTTTACTGGAGCAAAAAGTAGAGACTGATGTGGTGTGAGGTATGGAGAGAGGGCCAGGCAGGGCTCAGATCCCAAGGCCCTGGGCCCCGTGGTAGGGAACATGGGCTTTATCTGGAAGCAGCACTTCCCAGAATAACACAGATTACATGCAGTGTTAATAGATGTCCCCCTAAAAATAAAAGGTGCTTCTTGGTTAAATAAGTTGAGGGACATTGGTTCTCAACTGAAGGGCAATTTGCAAAAGGGGTCATTTGGCAATGTCTGGAGATACTTTTGGTTGTCCTAATTTGGGCGTGGGGTGCTATTTTGCACCTAGTGGGTTGAGGCCTGAGGTGCAGCTCATCATCCTACAACGCACAGTACAGCACTACAAAAATCTCTGCCCCCTCCTCAGGGCTCCCACAGCCCCTGCACCGGCCCTACTGGATCATTCATCTTTCTGTACTGTCATGGTCTGTTTGCTAGTTGGTCTCTCCACTGGACTGTGCAGGTTGAATGGCTGGGTTCAGGTACTCAGTATTTGGGGGAGGGAGCAAGGAAAAACATGAGAGAAGGGGATGTTCCGACAGGGTGGGGTGGTGGGTGTTGCACTGGGTGGAATCTGGCTCATGGGGGACACTCCTGCCAGCAGGATTGGTGAGTGATTCTAGGGGGTCTTTCCATCCTAGCAGCCCCCACCAGCTGTGGCTGGGAGATGTAGGAATCAGACCTGGCCCTGAGGAGCTCACCAGATCAGAGTCAGGGACCCACTCTGCTAGGCACTGAGTGGGCGCTGGGAAGAGCATCCCTTATGGCCAGGTTCTTCTTCCCTGTTTTATTTTTCTCCATAGTATATTTTAAAATACCTATTTTTTAGTTTACTTGCCTGTCTCTTCTCCTCACTTCTCTTCCTGCCCCAGACTGTCAGCCTCACAAAGCAGGATTTTAATCTGTATTGTTCACTGCTTTATTCCCAGGGTCTAGACTAGTGTGTGACACAGAGTATGTGCTCAATTAAAATGTGTCAAAGCAATGAATGTCTGAATGCCCCCCGGCTATACAGCTCAGAGAGCCTGGGTGCTGGGACCTAAGTCTACCCCACCTGGTCCTTCCCCCTCTGCATCAGCGGGACCCAGGGAAGTCCCAGAAAGTCTCCCTTCTAAACTATGCAGCGGTTTTTCATTGTCTAGAATGATAATTGCAAAGCTGCTTTAGGGGGAAGATGCAGGAACTTCATACACACACCCTGGATCTTCCCTGAAAAATCTGGGATGATGGACTAACCAGTGGCTGAGGGAGGAGGGAGCCAGCCAGGAGGATGCAAAAGGCCAAGCAAGCTGGCAGCCAAATGAAATTGTAGCCAGTTGACAGGACAATGGCATGAACAAAGGCCTCACTGCCTCCTGAAACCGTTGCCAAGCATTGTGACACACGGAGCTAATCACATCTGAGCGAGGTGCTGCAGAGGAGCGGCCCACGCGGCTGGCAGGGCTTCAGTCACTGCCCGCTTGCCTACGGAAACTCATTCATCACAGCGCCGGGCCAACAGGGCGCTCCCCAATTACACACAGGGAGCACGACCAAAGCGGGGAGAGCAAGTGCCTGCTGGTCCCCTTGGAAACAAATGCAAGAAAATAAAAACTCATGGGTAGAAGCAGGTGTCCAGGTCTAGCCAGGGTTGCCAGGGAATTTCTGTGTTAATGGGGGGACTGTTTATCCCCAAGGCTGCAGCCCACGGGGCTTCTGTTAAGCTTGGGCTCATGGCCTGGGCTATGGGCAGAGCAAGGCTGTTAGAAACTTGGGTTCAAATCCCAGCTGGCCTCCAAGCTGGGGCTTCCAGGCTGCAGAGGCTAACGACCTGACCCTGTGCCTTTGAGCTTTGTGGCCTCAGGCAAGTCAACCATAAAAAGTGTATGTGGGTGAAAGGAGGGTTTGTGATCTGCTCTGCTGACTTAACAGGCTAATCGGGAGAATCAAAAAGATAGGCCAAGTGGAAGAGTCTTGAGAACTGTACATCATGGAGCGCAGGTAGGCATCAGGGGGACGCAGCTGTGTCCTCCCCCTTCCCCCAGGAGGGTGCTGTGAGTAGGGAACAATGGCACCTGGGGGTGGCCTTTAGTTCCCTGTGGAAACCAACTGGCTTTCACAGTACACGCCTTACCTGCAGGA
Organism: Diceros bicornis minor; assembly: GCF_020826845.1. Lineage (NCBI taxonomy): Eukaryota > Metazoa > Chordata > Mammalia > Perissodactyla > Rhinocerotidae > Diceros > Diceros bicornis. Next base: position 78,141,614 of record NC_080743.1, read on the forward strand.
GATGCCTTTTCAGACCTTAGAGTGGTTCTCAAAATCCCATTTAAGGCCCCTTAATGGACAACCTCATGGAGGCCCAGAAACACACAGTTCATTTGGGTTGTCTGAATGTTTACTTTAAGCAGATAAATTTATAGTCATCTCATAATCATATAGAATTTTTCATTTCGTAAAATGCATACAAATTTAATCCTTAAATAACACCAAAAGATAGGCATTATTATGCTCATTTTACAAAGCACAATTTTAGAGCCTCAGAGAGGTTGAGTCAGTTTCCCAAAGTCACACAGCCAGTTTGTATCAGAGACAGGCTTTGAATCCAGTGCTCTGATTGCAGGTTAGATTGGTGCCTGTGGTATAGCCGTGACTGTCTCTGCTTCCAGAGTGCCCTCCTCCCCTTCTTTTTTAGAGTCTTTGGTTTGGGGCCCACTTTTGTCATTTGCATTGTTTAACCACCTTCCCTGACAAATCTAAGCAGAACTCTCTTTCTGAAGAGGACAACCTGGAATACAGAATTCCCCCTGGAAGAGCTAACGTTCCAAGAGCTGAGCCTGGGCAACTTCCTCAGTGGGTGCTATTCCATTGGGGTACTGAGCATGCAGGGCACCTTAACCTGGTGTGTACCACACCTGCCCTGAGGAACTGCAATCCCGGGTAAGGGAGATATGACTACTCCAACACCTACAGTCGCCTCTGAAGGTGGTTACAGTAGATCTCCTAGATATGAGATGATGGACACTCTCTCTCCTTAAAATAAGTACGGTCCTCTTACTTCCGTGTGGAGAGCTTGTGTCTAGAATTTGAATGCTGAGAATAAAACAGAGGGAAGAGAACTTTGGTTTATAATAAACATTAAAGGGCTGTCTGATTTTGAAACAGTACTTCACATATGGCCAATCAAGTTCACATCCATTACCACACTTAATCCTTACAATAGCACTCTGAGAGTAGTTATAAACCTGTGAGGTATTATTATTCCCATTTTAAAGATGGGGGAAACCAAGGCTCAAAAGTACATAGACGACTTGCCCAGGGTCAGAAGGCTGACACATGGTAGAGATGGGACAAAGACCTATTTCTTCTATCTACAAGTTCAGGGCTTCACAGATGGCCACATTTTTTACTTTCCATGGGTGGGAAGCTAATTAAAAGTAAATTCAGGGGCCGGCCGAGTGCTGTAGTGGTTGAGTTCACGTGCTCCACTTCGGCGGCCTGGGGTACACAGGTTTGGATACTGGGCACGGACCTACGCACCACATATCAAGCCATGCTGCGGCAGGTGTCCCACATATAAAGTAGAGGAAGATGGGCACGGATGCTAGCCCAAGGCCAATCTTCCTCAGCAAAAAGAGGAGGATTGGCAACAGATGTTAGCACAGGGCTAATCCTCCTCAGAAAAAAAAAGTAAATTCAAAGATTGATTAGAGTTAGGGACTTCTAATGGGAATCTCTTTAAATTCCCTGTAACATTATTACTAATCTCTTCTCTAAGAATCGTAAAATCAGGCTAATGGTATCTAACCAGCCCTCACCACAAACCTATGCTCCAGTGTCACGGCAGATGGTGAATGAAGATGGAAGGTACGTATTAACAGACTGGCCAGTCACTGCTTGAGGTTAGGTGCATGGGCACTGCCTGGGACCTTGCCTTTAAGAGAGTCCAGGCCTGGCTAGTGTTGCACTGATGAGCACTCACAGAGCAGTGATAGGTTTCTTGCTTGGAAGCCCAGAGGAATTTAAGAATAAGCGTTAATCATAGTCCCTCTCTTCAAGGAGTTTACAATTTGGGAGGAAGGTGAGATTTGTTATGAAATCTTTGAGTGGCATGTACAAAACAGAACGGAAGTAAGTGCCCAATTGTTTGGTATATAGTCCAAGAAGGCTTCATGAAGGAAGTAGGCCTTGAGTGGGTCTTGAAAATGGGTAAGACTTGAAGGGGGAGGAAGGAGAAAGGTTTCCATCTGGCAGAGGATGAAGTGCCAAGCAGCAGGCAGGGTGTGGGGGATGCATGGCTCCCAGCACCCTAGTCATGCTGCACGCATTTCCTGGGTCCTAGGACGGCCAGGTTTTAGCGCATCTCTGAGCCTTTGTACCCACCATTTCCTCTTCTAGAGAGAACCTCTCTCCCTTGCTTTCTTGTTCCCCTATCTCTCAGGCCCCATCTACCTGTTAACGCCTGTCAGTTCAACCTCACTTCTGCTGGGGGACTGTCTCTGAACCCCTGCAGAGCTTTGTTTCCTCTTCACGGCACTGACCCTGTGGCCTAACGGTGTGTTTGTAAGCCTGTGTCTACCACGTCGTGACCTTTGAGAACAGGGACTCCCTTCTGTTAATTTTTGCATAGCCATTTGTTGAATAAATATAAATGAAAGATGGAAATACTGATTGACTGACTGAATGAATCTGCAAAAAAGAGAGTCCTGCTACAGGAACATATGGGCTGACACCGAGAACCAGTGGTGCCCCAGGCCATTAGATGTACTATGCCTAATAAATCTGAGCAGAATTAATGATTCTTCAATGAATGAATGATTGCTGGACTGACTGAGCTTTATACACATTATGTTGAAACCCATCATCACTATTCAGCTAAGATGGTTGATGTTTTTGTTCTAACCTTATTTCCCTCAAGTCGGTGAGGATGAGACCTGAAGGATCAGAGGGAGTTAACCCAGGGAGGGGTGCAAAGCATGCAGGGCAGCCGTGCAAGACCTGGAGATGAGAGGGGGTGAGGGGTTCAGCAACAGCTGGCTGGCGATGGGCAGTCTGGAAAAGCAAGAGAGGGAGCCGGAGAAGCGAGCAGGAGCCAGACCGTGAAGGGAATTCAACTGTTTCCTGAGGACAGTAGGACACAATTAGACCTTTAAGCAGTGTGTGTTGCAAGTTATTATTATTATTTTTGTTTTTTAAAGAAAGAAGACTCTGACTGAAATGTGGAGAATGGGTCAAGGCAGAGCAAGGCTTAGAAGCCAGGAGACTGGTTTGAAAGATGTTGCAGAAACTTGGGTAAGAGGAGCTGGGGGCTGAACTAGGGAGGTGGCTGTGGGCACGGAGAAAAGCGGAGAGATTTGAGAGTGAAGGAGGCAGAATGGACAGGACTTAGTGACGGCCGGCATTGGCAGGTGGCCAGTGGTACTGGTGATGGGAGCGGAGGCAAAGGAGTCAAGGATGAGAACGCTAAGGAATCTGGCTTGGGAAACTGTGGATCCCAGCTGAGATGGGGGAATCTGGGGGAAGAGGGACAGTTAGGCTGAGAAAGAGGAAATAGTGAGTTATTTCCATATGCACACTTTGTTCTGAATCTTAATTATATGATACGTATAGATGTAGGTGTAGGTATACATAGATACAGATATGTTACGCTTTTTCAATTAATGTAACAATGTCTTCCCATGTTATTATGGACTCTTCATAAACATTATTTTTAATAAGGGGCAAGCTATAACTATATATGCAAACTGTCAGAAAATGAGTTAGATATGCTGATTGAAGAGGGCTTCCCATGTTCCACACGTGCAAGAGCAGGTCAGCCGCCCATCAACAGCATCTTCTGGGAGAGGCCTGCTCTCAGTGTGGTGAGTAATAAAAAGAGCTCATAAGGAGTCTAAGGTGGTACCCAGGAGGCCCCAGACACTCAGCAGGAGCTGGGGTGTGGCTTTGTCACAGGCAGATAGCCCACAAAAGGGGCAAGGGACTCAGAGGGAAGTCTTGGCCTCAGGGGATGGGGTGGCGAAGATCTGTGACTATGAAGGGGGTCTGAAGAAAACTTTCCCAACCAGCTGGGAAGAGAAAATGAGACTGTGTCTTTAAAAGTATTTTGTAATCTCAAAAGCTGAATACAAATTTAAGGGACTATTCATCATTATCCACATTCAAAATCATCAACTTCAAACTGATGAAAGTTTTATCCATCTATAAATATCTATCTATAAAGCAACAGAGGTAGAAAGGAGACTTTTTACTACATTCCCCTTTTGAATCATTCAACAATAATTTAAAAAAATTCTTTAAATCTATGCAAACCAATTTTCTCTTATTAACAGTAGTGATAGAGAAACAAGTCAGATCACCAGGATTTTTTGGCTTGTCCAGTAAGAAACCACAGAAAGAAAGGCACTGACTGCATCTCACAGTGGCTTCGTTCATTTGAAAAGCATGATGCCCATTCCTAGAATAACATTACGTGATCACATATTGAGTTAAAAGAAAATGAGCCAGAGTCGCTTTGGGGGAAAAAGGCATGGCATTAACACACAGGACTTAGATTCCAGTTGAGCTAAGCCTCTTGGTACCACAGTTTTTTCACCTGTAAGATGGGTATAACAAAACTTACCATGAAGAATCACTATGAGACTCAATGGAGATACCCTGCGTGAAGGCAGCTAGCACCAAGACCTACAACTCTGTACGGCTGTCTGTGGAATCTTAGAAATACCAACTTTCACGTGCATCCATAGGAATGCTTTTGACTACAAATAACAGAAAACCCTGACTACAATGTCTGAGATAAATAGGGGCTTATTTTTCTCGCTTTATAATAAGTAGTCTCTGGAAATAAGCAGTCCAGGGCTAGGATAGAGTGACCAATGCCCAGGTTTGCCCAGGACTGTTCCTGTTCTAGCATCAAAAGTCCTGCATCTTGGGAAACCCCTTGGTCCCAAGCAAAGCAAGAGGCTGACCAGCCTAGCAATAACGGCCATTAATGACACAATCGAGAAAGGTACTTTCTTTTTTTTCGCTTGGTTATCCTGACTATTGCTTGTTGTCTCATGGTTGCAAGACGGTTATTGCACCTCCAGGCATCATGTCTGCATTCCAGGTAGAAAATAAAAGGCAAGGGCAAAAGGATCAAAGGCTTTCTCTTAGAGAGGTTTGCCTCTAATTCTGCAAAGAAAGATTTCCTTGAAGACTTGCACTTACATCTCATTGGCCTGAGCTGTTTCATATGGCCACCCCAGCTGTGGGAATAGCTGGGAAAATTGAGTATTTTGTTCCCAGCCCCACTGTAGAAGAAGGCAAAGGGAAAAGGTCCTGAAAGGCTTTTGGGTGGTCAATCCACAGAGTCTGCTACACGCCCTCCCTCTCTATTACCCCCAGCCAACGTTGTGCACCTTCTGTGTGACGGGCACTGTGCTAGGATCTGCAAAGGGTAGAAAGATGAATAAGATACAACCTCCGCACCAAATAGGCTCACGGTCTGGTACAGGCTGACATAAGATAGAGGTGACTAGGTCAGAAGGCAGCCATGACAGACTCGGAAGTGCTGTGCTGGCAAACATCGCCCAAGGTGCAGGTGAGAATGACAAGGCTGGTGGACTAGCAAGACGACAACAAACACGATGTGCCTTCCAAGTAAGGATCAATCCAAAGATGTGAGGGCAGGACTTGGTAACAAGAAAGCTCCAGGAAGAAGAACCTGCGGGTGTGAGAAGAAGGAACGTGTGTGTAGGTGTAAGTACCTCTCATGTACGAAAATGACCTGGCTTTGGGGACCTCGGATCATCGTTATGGCATTAGGGAGCCATTTTGAAAACAGTGTGCGCATAGGAGGTCTGAGCGACCTTGGAGCACACCCAGCAAAGGGCCGTAAGAACTCCTCACTGAGACAAGTCATCTCAAGTAAATGAGATTCCAAACCTGCCCCTGAGAAAGAGAAGACCAAACCTACATTCTCTGTCTGAGGATCCTGTGGGTGCACAAGCCCTTGCCTTACCCTTGTTTCCTATCCTTTTGGCCTCTGAAGCCAGCTCCCTCTTCGCTTTCCAGCTTTCCAGCTTCCCAGCTTCTCTGCTTCCCCAGCTCTGTTGCTGGATCCACCTCCAGGCCCAGACCTGGCCAGCCTCTCAGCCAGGCAGTGCAGAGGCTGCTGCCTGTTGCCAACCAGGGGCAGTGCCTGATGCCAGCGACCTGCCCAGGTTCCTGGGCAAGTGGCAGCATGCCCTACCTTGCCCCACTGGTGCTGGCTTGGGTCACGGTATAGCTCCTGCCTTAATCTGCTCTCAGGCTGCTGCTGAGCCACTGGAGCAGACCTGTAACTGTCTTTCACACGCCTTACATTATCTCATAGAAGCACCAGAAAACAACCTCACAAGACGGGGAGAGTTATCCCCTGGTAGCCAGGGAGGAAATGAGGTCCAGAGAGGTCAGATAAACTGCCCCAGATTATCCAGCTGCTTAGTGGTAGAGGTGAGACTCAAACCTGGTTGGATTGTAAGGCCCCTGCTTTCCCCACCATTTGGCACCGTTTTTCTCTACACAGCCGAGTCTCTCACCCTGAGTCTCTCACCCCAGTCCCCTTGCCTTGCCAGCTTGTCTGTGCCCAGACCCCTGACTCTAATGGCATCCTCTGGTTGAGGGTCTTGATCACCAGGGACTGTGATGAAGCTCCATTTATTCCTCCACTCAACAGATATTTATTGAGTATCCCCTACATGCCAGGCACTGTGCTGGGCCATTGTATTATTTTCTGGCTGCCTGAATTTGTCCACAGCTGGGACAAGGATCACAGGCTGCCAGAGCTTGCTTTATCCTCAGAGCACCATGGCAGAGCTGCTTGTGGCCAGCTCAGGCCAGCCCCAGTGGCACAGGTGGGCTCCTCTCCATTTCCCCCGTGCCTTAGTGGCCCGCTCTGGCCTTGCTTCTTGCCCTTTCCTGCCAGACCTGTTTGCAGTCTGGGCCTGGCATGGTCACATCTTAGACTATTCCAGTTATGACAACTCAACTAGTCACTGCTGTCATCAAAGTGAGGTGGTCAGAGGATGGGAAAGAACTGAAACAGCCACCAGATCCATTTGATTCATGAGAAACAATATGGTGAAAGTGGAGGTTAAAGGAGAACACATTTTGGGGAGGAGGAGCTGCCAATAATCACACTCTCCAACTGGGCAGGCTGTCCTAGAGGGGAGCCATGAAGGTTCAAGAAACTGACTTGGAAGGGTAAAAGGACTAACCCAAGTTCACACTGTTATTGTGTTTTTTCTATTTGTAAAAGGAATACATCTTCATTGTGGAAAATTGGAAAGGACCAAAAAGTACAAAGAAAAAATTAAAAAAGAAGAAAATGGGAAAATACCAAAATTAGAAAGAAAAAAAATGAAAATACTCTGTGATACTATTACCCAGAGATGTTAACCACTGTTAACATTTTGTATGTTTACCTCTAGTTTTTTTCTATGCACGTGTGAATTTATTCTGTGCATACTGTTTTATATCCATCTTTTATCACTTAACATTATATTGAGATCATTCCCCCTTAACACCCAAGCGTTTTATGAAAAGGTGGCTGCATAGTATTCCATTATATGGGTGTGCCATAATTTATTTTTTATTTTTGTGTGTGTGTGAGGAAGACTAGCGCTGAGCTGACATCTGATGCCAATCCTCCTTATTTTTGCTGAGGAAGATTGGCCCTGGGCTAACATCCGTGCCCATCTTCCTCTATATGGGATGGTGCCACAGCATGGCTTGACAAGCAGTGTGTCGGTTTGCACCTGGGATCCGAACCTATGAACCCAGGGCCGCTGAAGCAGAGTGCGCGAACTTAACCACTACACCACTGGGCCAGCCCCAAAATCAAGGATGAATCTAGTAGTGTGGTTTTTTTTTTTTTTTTGATGAGAAAGATTGGCCCTGAGCTAACATCTGTGCCTATCTTCCTCTATTTTATATGTGGGATGCCTGCCACAGCATGGCTTGATAGGCAGTGCATAGGTCTGCGCCTGGGATCCTCACATCTTATACAAAATAGATCACACACTTAAACATAAAATTAAATCTATAAATCTTCTAGAAAAAAACATAACAGAAAATCTTTGTGACCTTGGGTTAGACAGATTTCTTAGATACAAGACTAAAAGCACAAATCTTAAAAAAAAAATCGATTAACTGTAGTTCATGAAAATTAAGAATTTTTGCTCTCTGAAAGACACTTAAGAAAATGAAGGACTGGGAGAAGATATTTGCAGGACATAGCAGACAAACACTTGTATCCAGAATATATAAAGAACTCTGTGAACTCAATAATAAGAAAACAATCCAAATAAAATGGGGCAAAATATTTGAACAGAATTTCACTAAAGAGATGTGGATGTATGGATGGTAAATAAGCACATGAAAAGATGTGCTTTTAAACGTCATTAGCCATTGAGGAAATGCAAACAAAAACCACAATGAGCGTGACTACACATGTATTAGAATAGCTAAACAGAAATTACAAGACCAAGGATGCAGAACCAAAACTTTGACATATTGCTGGTGGGAATCCAAAATGGTACAGCCACTTTGGAAATCAGTTTGACAGGGTTTTTTTTTTTTTTTTTTTTGTGAGGAAGATCAGCCCTGAGCTAACATCCATGCCAATCCTCCTCTTTTTGCTGAGGAAGACTGGCCCAGAGCTAACATCCATGCCCAGCTTCCTCCACTTGACATGGGACGCCGCCACAGCATGGCTGGCCAAGCAGTGTGTGGGTGCGCGCCCAGCATCCAAACCGGCGAACCCTGTGCCGCTGCAGCGGAGCGTGTGCACTTAACCACTTGCGCCACGGGGTCCGCCCCAAAGAGAACTTGCATTTCTAATGCGTTTCCTGGTAATGCTGATGCTACTAGTCTACGGACCACACTTTGAGAACCATTGCTAGAGTACCACACAGGTGCTGGGGGCAGGACAGACACCTTCCAAGATTGCTACCACATCCTGGTTTGTGAGTGAATCCTACCCTCTCACTGTGATCCTGCCTGGTGGCACCAAAGCCAGGATGTTACCACCTCCTGTCAGAAAGAGAGCTCCCCGCCAAAACGATTAGGCCCAAGAGGAGGATGAGGGTGCTATGACCTTTCCCTGAGGTTATTTCTCTCCCTCAGGGCCTTTTTCTGAGAACTGACTCAGTCAACTCTCAGGCAGTTCTCTCTCAGCCAGACTGTCTTTCCTCTGGCCTGATACCTGGATGCTGAGCAGTGGTTAAGGAGGGTCTCCCCATCTCAGGCCACTTGCTCAGAGGGGCTCCTCCGTTCCCAGTGACAGTCAAGCAGGGATTGCTGGGGAAGTCTGGGCAGCCAGAGCCCTCCTCAGGGTGTGGCCACAGTGAGCCCCGGGCGTGGGGTTGCTTGGAGGCTCACCAGACAGTGACTCCAAGAGGCAGCCAACAGGGGGGAACTTATCATCCACTGTGAAGCCATGGAGGAGCTCACATTCTGGTGAAAACAACGAAGTGACATCCGTCAGAGGTCCTGTAAGATTATAAAGAAAAGGAACCAATATTTACTGTGCTCCTACATGTGCCGGGCACCAAGCGCCTTATATTGATCACCTGATTTAATCTTCCCCCAAAACTGATGAATGCAGAGATGCATCCACATGATGCAGATGAAGAAATTGAGGCACAGAGAGCCTAGGTTCCTTGTTCAAGCTCTTAAGCACTACTCAATAGCTGCTCTTGGGAGAAGCCAGAAAGCCAGAAAAGGGCAGAGGGGAGGAAACTAACCCTTATATTCTTTTACTCAATCATTATATGAACACTCTAAGGAAGGAAGGATTATCCTCATTTTATAGGTGAGGAGACTGCAGCTTAATTAAGAAGCTTCCCAAGGTCACGCAGCTGGTGAGTGATGCCCCAGGCATGGAGCCCAGGCTTGTTAGTGCCCAAAGCCCAAACTCTGCTGTGCCCCACCCGCCTCCACTCTGCTTCCCCGGAGTGATTCCAACCCTGGCTTGTCAGTCCCCAAAGCCCAAACTCCCCCCACCCCACCACCAGTGATTAATTCCAACCTGGGAAGGGGGCAGGCTTCAGCATAGATGGCATTGGAACTCAACAGTCAAGTAGGAGTCCAATGAACAGAGATGGGAGGGCTGTAGGCCTGGGAGAGCAAAGTCTAGGGCTTGAAAACGCATGGACTGTCTGTCAGTAGAGGAATGGCACATAATGGCACATTCTTTTAATAGACTACTAACCGGACAATAAAATATCACGTCTGAATATTTTGACATGCGAAAATGATTACAAAAGAAATATACATTGAAAACTCAGGATATAAAATGATACACGCTAAGATTCCAATTTAGTAGAGATACATACATACGTGCATATATATATCAGCCTGGCAGAAAATACACCATCTTGGTAAGGGAACTTTTCAGGACAGTAGGCTCTGAATGATTTTTATTTTCTTATTTTTTACTTTTCTTTCTGTATTTTTCAAACACAAGGATGTTGTGTTAATTTTAGAGCCATTAAGAGAAATCTTGTTTACCAAGGTGCAAGGGCATAGATTCTTTCCTGACACCATCAATGGGGAGAGGATGAAACTGCTTATCCTCTGACCCTCTTCTTCTCCTGCCTTCCTACTTCAGAAGTTGATTTTCCAAGACTTCATTTGTGAGCTCTTGATGTTTAATTCACCTGTTCAAAAATAATTTTTGTGAGAGTGGGAGAGATGGCGTTCAATGGGATTTGCTTTGAAAACCTCAGGGAGGGCTCTAATTTAGCCACACCTGGAACACACACACAGAAGTCCTAGTTTTCTCAGAGCTTTTCCCATCTAGCCAGACTAAGGTGTGGTTTCCCCTGAAATCCTTGGCAGACTTCTGAGCACATAACGCTTAAGATCATCTTGCTGTCTCTACCTCCCTCTGCCCTTAAATCATTGCTTGTGTAGAAAGCAAACCCTCAAACTCAAGTTGAAGTTTCTTTGATCTTTTAAAGCTTTTAAAAATCAAACTAACCTGGAACTTAATGATATATAAGGATAAAGTTGACTCCATTTATTTTCCTTTTTATGATTTCATTCTCATACATTTCCATTTATATTTGGGGGAATTTGATACAGATGCTAAAGTGTTATGAAAAAAAACTCTGGAGCAGCTATCCCACTACTGGGTATTTATCCAAAGAACTTGAAATCAACAATTCAAAGAGACTTATGCATCCCTATGTTCACTGAAGCATTATTCACAATAGCCAAGACGTGGAAGCAACCTAAGTGCCCATTGATTGATGAATGGATAAAGAAGATGTGGTATATATATACAATAGAATACTGTTCAACATTTAAAAAAATCGTCCCATTCACAACAACATGGATGGACCTTGAGGGTATTATGTTAAGTGAAATAAGCCAGAAAGAGAAAGACAAACACCGTATGATTTCACTCATATGTGGAAGATAAACAAACACATGGACACAAAGAGAAAAGATTAGTGGTTACCAGAGGGGAAGGGGGTTGGGGGGTGGGCATAAGGGGTAAAAGGGCACAAATATATGGTGACTGACAAATAATAATGTACAACTGAAATTTCACAATGTTATAAACTATTATGACCTCAATTAAAAAAAAATATAAAACTCTGGAGCTAAGTAAAAAGAAATCACATACAAAGAATGGCTACCAAAGACTGAAACAAAAAAGTAGCTTCAATTTAAAAACTAGTCCTTGGGTTGACTTAAAAAGGAACTCAAACATTTTCCCCCCTAGATTTGAAAAGAAACTCTCTTCCTCCCCCTGTATAATTTTTTTAAAGGTCTTGGGTTCCATTTTCAAAATAAGTTCTATATTTTTAAGGGTGACACATACCAAGTAACCAGAAACTGGCCTTGGCTTGGAAAACCTCCGCCTTCTCATAAACATGCAATCACTAGTTTCTTTCAGGATGATGAATACTATTGATTGGCTCAGATCAGCTTGTGACCCAGCAGTGGTATTAGACATTGGCTATAAAACATCTCCTTATGAATTTTTCATCAGCTTGAGTGTCTGCAGAGCTGGGAAGCTGCCTCCCCGAGTGCTCACTCTCCCTCTCCCCCTCCCTCCTCTGAGGGCTGATGATGCCACTCTGTAGGGCCACCTTATTGGATCAAAGCGATTAGCTTTACAGCCTGATTTTCTGAATCGAATCCAATTTCTTTTTCAGGTACAGTGAGCTTACGAGTAGTCACGTGCTTTTTGTTTTGCGATGGCATCACAGGATTACTAGCAGATGCAGTAAACTGAAGTCATTTCCCATTAACTGTATTCCTCATGATACTAAGACAATGTGTCACTCTGCACTTGCACTCCCGAGCATTTTTCAGAAGAAAGAGTGCTTTCAGTAGCTCAAGTAAAAGCTGACAAAGAGGCAAACTCTCGAGAAGCACTGTGTCAGGCACTTTCAAATACCTTAGCTCGTGATTCTCATAATAACCCAGAGAGAGGAGGAACATTATTCTCCCTTTGACATTGATAGAAACTGAGACTCTGAGAAATTTGGTAATCTCTCAGAATTCATGTTGTGGATTTATCAGGCTCACACTGAAGTCAGTGGTAAGGAGAGACCTCAGGTCTCTAGACTTGATCAGGTGGCCAGAGCAAACCCAAGAGTCACCTTTTTTCAAGAGAAGAGGAAAAGCTTCACTCAGAGCAAACCTGTCCCGTTATATCCCCATTGATTCTTACATTCTAGATCTGGATTGCATGAAAAATTCAACTTCTCATGTCTAGAAATTGGGCTTTATTCCCACTTACATTTGTATCCAGGTGAAACTGAGTTAAGGTAAACTTCAAGCACCAATTTGGGGGAGAAAATAAATAACACAAGGTGAGGGAGTGGTCTGTGGAATGGGGAGGGGTAAGATCCGTGGTGACTGGCATAGCGCAGAGGGTTGACAGATTAGCTGCAAGTGTGTATAGCAGCCTTCTCTCTCCTGCGTGGCCCTCTCCCTGGCCCTGCTTTCTCTGTAAAGCACAGAGAGTCTGTGAGAAACGTGTAACACACAGTGAGTGAGAGCTCTGAGTCTGTATACTGTGGCTGACTATTGCCAAATACTTTGTTGTACGCTTAAAGGAGGAAGAAAAAAAGTGAAGGAATCAGGAAGTGCCACGTTGTAAATGAAAGTCAGAATTCTTCCTGGTGTCAGTCTCTGCTAAGGGAATTAGGCTCCACGTGGGAACAGTGGCCAATTTTAACAAAGTGTATCGTTCATTTCATTCACACCAACCTGCATACCTGAGCAATGAGCCTATAACTGCCAAAAACAACAATGCCAAAAGAAATCTTGCTTTGTATCCATCTCCAGGGTGCTTATCACCAGAGCACGACTGTGCCATTTACTCGAGTTTTTGATATACAGTCATGTGTTGCTTAACAACAGGGATACGTTCTGAGAAATGCACCATTAGATGATTTCGTGGTTGTGTGAACATCACAGAATGTACTTACACAAACCAAGATGGTATAGGCTACTACACACCTAGGCTATATGGTACTAATCTTATGGGATCACCGTGGTACATGCGGTCCGTCGTTGACCGAAACATTGTTATACGGTGCATGACTGTAAATTGTTAGGTAAGATTGAAGACCAGAAACAAACACACGCCTAAGTAGTACCTTCTCCAGAGGCCAGTTGAGACGATTGTGTTGAGATTCCTAAGAAGACTATGTTCTTTTTGCTCCTGGACATTAGACCTTTTCCTATATCCACTGTTTGATTTTATACACTAAAAGTCTCAAACGATCCCAGAGAAATTCCCAAAGTTAGTTACCTAAACCAGATTAAATAGAAAAGTCATGTTGTGGATTCTTCAAAATTCATCAACCTGGCACCTTCATTGGGATATCACGATTTTCTAGACAGCAGCTGTTAGCACATCCATTTCAAGATTATTAAAAACTCACTGGATGGCAGGATTCTTTGCCATTCTTTGGTGATTATCTCATACCAATTCCACAGTTTCCAAGCCTTCAGAACTTTCCTGAAAATTTGTATTTATTGGTAAATTTCTAATCAAAGAAGATGTACAAAGTAGTGCATTAAATTCAAGGATAGTCATTCTGGAATATCATAGGTGAAAGGAACTCCCACCAGTCCTCTAAATTATTGCCTAGACCCTCAGTCCTCAGTCTCAGTGGACATCTTCTCTGCTTCTCGTTGTTTTATCCTGAGGAAATAACAGTCCTTGGTAGAACATTATCAAGTCACTTCCTTACAACCATGCTCTCCTGAAGATTTGGAAGCCTCACTTCCCCTGTATTTTAGACTTTTCTTAGTAGAGTATCCAAGCTAACAGTGCCCCCTGAGAGAGCTAACTAGTTAAGCCCATAGCTCTTAATGCCTTTTTAACTTGGAAGGGATCTTACAGGTCACTTTGTTTAACCCCAATATTAAAATTGAAGTGGCTCTTAAGAAAAGGGTCTGATATCAAGCGATATTAAGAAAGATAAAGTTCAGCCAACTTCTTTGAAACTACAACTGTGATGATGGGGGCTAAATGGCAGGAGAGGATCTTGGAGTCACATGGGTCTTTGAGGGGCACAGTCCTGGTCTCATGACAAAGATGACACAAGATGACAAGGCATCTGGGGAGGCTGATTACATCCGCCTTGCAGTTTGTGGGTGAAAGAGTGGGTTGATTCTGATGACTATGGTGAGCTCTTCCTTCCTCCTATTCCAAAAAGGTGAGTGGCCAAGAATTGTGTGGTTTTGAGATGGCCCTTCACATGAATATCATAGATGGTGCACATTTGTTTATTTTTTATTTTGGTGGAAAATGTTTTTCCTAACTAGTGTGGTGATCATGACGTATTTCTGAATTTCATGAAGTATATTTCTGCATCAAGGTCAGAGAAATAGTGGGGGAGAAACAAAAAACAAGCATAAAAAACCATTTTCTTCAGGCTTTAAGAAGGGGTAGCTACCACCATGGTCAGTGAATAGCTTTCAGGATCACTTTTGTAATCTCATTCGCCCCTAAGCCCTCCACATCCACTGTGGTCAGGGTTTCACAGGCCCACAAGAAGGCAGTCCTTACGTTTGTGTTGTCTTCAAGTGTGTCCTACAGATTGACGGTCGCCTTCTCTTCCCCACTCTAATTAAAGCCAACCTTCAAATTCAGCTTAGGGACACCCCTCCTGCTATTCCAGCCCCTCACTATTCCAGCTTAGAAGCCATCAGTAGACTCATCCCACCATTAAGCAGAGACTTTACTCAACCCCCAGATTTATCCCTTTATCCTTTAGATTTATCCCTTTAACCCAGATCCCAGTACCTGGTACAGAATGTGAGGTTGATGGTGTCAGTGAACCAAGTTGATTACTTCTGGCTCTGCTCTTTGTGTGGTTCTTTGCTGCTTCATATGTAGTTTCTCCCAACCTGCTGTCTCTTGCTGTTCCTTATATTTATACTTCTGCATCTTCTTCCAGAGAATCCAGTCCATGCTGCTGCTTTAGGAGGTCATCAAAAACTATTTGTGACTGGCCATTGGCAATGGAATATATCATGGGACGTTATGTGACAGATAGACCTAAACTGTACTAGTGTGTAGTTTGAGAATTTGGGGCAAGTTATTCACTTAATGGTGGGGCATTTACAAAGAAACTAGTCAAACACCTCTATATTTTCTCTCTCCTCCCTCCCTTTCCCACCAAATTTCTTGAGAGAGTAAACTGTATCTACTCCCTTCATCTCATACTTTGTCCATTTAAATCTGATTTCATTTCCCACACTCCCTCCACACATATGCAAACTCTGAAACACTCACTGTAACTTCCAGATGCAATATAGCTTTTCTTGAATTCTATCCTCACTAATCTTACTATTAAGTTTGATGTAGCTTAAGGGAAAAAAAGACTACCTTTTTTTTCCCTTAAATATAGATGAATCATACTTCTTTTAAAAAAAATTTTTTTTTTCTTGTGATGAGAATTTTTTTTTCCCCTCCCCAAAGTCCCAGTGCATAGTTGTATATTCTAGTTGTAAGTCCTTCTAGTTCTTCTAGGTGAGCCCCCATCATAGCATGGATACTGAAAGACGAGTGGTGTGGTTCCATGACCGGGAACTGAACCTGAGCTACTGAAGCGGTGAGAGCCCCAAACTTTAACCACTAGGCCATCAAAGCTGGCTCTTAACTACCTTCTTGAAAATTGTCTTCCTTCGTCTTCGATTGGAACACAGTTTGCCTCCTAACTCTGACTAACTTACTTCTATCTCCTTCGTTGGCTCCTCTTGTGCCTTACTTAAAATACAAGTACGTCCCAAGATTTGTCCTCAACCCAGTTTCTCTTCCTTGTCTATACCTCTTTCCTGGTGATTTCAAGTACCCATACTGTTTCAATTAACACCTCTATGCAGATGCTCCCAGATCTTTACCCCTAGTCCAACTTATGTAGAGTTCAACTTTCATATTTTCAACTGTCTGCTGGATCATGTCTTCTAGATAATCCTCCTACTCTTTCAAATGCAGCAGTTTAAAAGTGAACAAATCTTCACCTCCAAACCAGCCCCTCCTCCTAACTTCTCTATTAATATTTGTGCAAAAAAACATGCCACAAACATTGAAATAAGTTTAAAACTGAATAATCTTTCACTCCGCCATCTCCATCAATCCCATGTCTAATGAGGTGATGTTCATTGAGGTGACATATCTAACGAGGTGGCATTCATTGAATGCCTACTATATGCCAGACTCTGGGGATGTAGTGTAAAAAAAAAATAAAAGAGAGAGAGGTCTTACCCTAGAGAACCAATTATAAGGGGAGGATAGAAAATTATTCACTCATTTGACAAATATTTATTGAATACCTACTAAAAGCCAGGCACCGTTCTGGGTGTAAAGTCCTTCAATCCTACCTCTGCAGTGTCTCTCAAGCCTACTCTAGCCCAGCTCAGGCCTGGTTAGAACTTCCAGATCTAGATATATATATATATATATATTTTTTTTTTTTTTTGCTGAGGAAGATTTGCCCTGAACTAACATCTGTTGCCAATCTTTCTCTTTTTGCTTGAGGAAGATTCATCCTGAGCTAACATCTGTGCCAATCTTCCTCTATTTTATATGTGGGTCACCACCACAGCATGGCCGCTGACAAGTGGTGTAGGTCTGTCCAGGGCACAGGAACCAAACCCGGGCTGCTGAAGTGGTGCACACTGAACTTAACCTCTAGGCTATGAGGCCGGCCCCCTGGATTAATATTTTTAAAATGGGAAAAATGGGCTTCTTGCCTTTAGTATTTTATTTTTTCTACTAGTAATTATCATATTAGCTGTGGGCTTAAAATAGATACTTTTAAGAAGTATTTGTTTATCCTAAATCATTATGACCAACTTTTCCTTTTTCTTTTCTATATTAAAATTTTATTTGTTCCTTTATCTTCCAAAGCTTCTTAACAGACCCTCCATCCTCCATCTCTGCATGCTACAACTCAGCCCTTATGCTGCCATCAGACAAATATTCCTGTAACAGAGCCCTAAGGTTACTTTCTTGTTTTAAAATGTTTGAAGGCTCAACAAATATAATCCAAATTCTGCAGTTAGGAAATCAAGACCCCCATCCTGAGACCTGAGCTCCAATCTCTCCTTCTGGTCTTACCACCCAGTTCTCTTTCATGTATACCTATTCTCCATCCAAACAGGATTACTCAGTGTTCACAAACATCTGATACTTTCTTTTCTTACCCAAAGTTGTGCCTTCCACTTGGAACACCATCTGGTCTATCTCTATTCACTGAAAGTTTTCCTTTCTCTTTCAAAGTTCAGTTAATTGCTTTATCATTATAAATATTTGTGCCTTATTCTCCCTTATACCTTCCATGGATGGCAAGGACAGAGTTCTAATCACATATATGATAAGTCTATTCACGACTCCACATACAAATTGCAAAGGGGCCTTCTCATTACAGATGCTGAGTAAGTATTTACTAAATAAATGTTACCAGAAACAACTGTCTAGTAGTTTCACATGTGTACATTATTTCTTTTCAACAGGATTATAAAGTCTTCAAGTGCAGGAACAATGTTTCTTCCCTTTCCCTTTGTTTTCTACATAGTTCTTGTGCAGAACTATAAACAGAGGAAGAGAATAAATGTTAGCAGAATGAATAAATGATAAGTTATGCTTTTTCATAGGAAAACACAATATTATATTAAAATCCATAGTCATATTCTAAAGTCTAAGATTAATGCCATGTTTGGAAACTAGGAAAAGAAAAAAACTGTAGCTGGCATATTAAGATCCATAACATTCTTTGGCTATTTTTTTCTTTATGTTTTCTAAAGAACTATTGCTTCTCTATAATAAATCTATCATTTTTTATGTGCTTATTTTGTAACTCTACCTCACTGAACTCCACTATTAGTCCTTTAAAAAAATTTATCTTAATTTTCCTAGGAGATAATCATTATTTGTAAAGATAATTTTGTGTCTACTTCAAAATAGTTATATAATTGCTTTCTTTTTCTTATCATATTGCATTGGTTAGAACTTCCAGATCAATATTTTTAAAATAGAAAGAATAGGCCTCTTGCTTTTAGTGTTTTTTTCCTACAAATAATTATCATGTTAGCTGTTGGTTTAAATTAGATATTTTATTTTAAGAAGTATTCATCTATCCTAAACCACTGTGTCTAACTTTTCCTTTTTATATTAAAATTTTATTTGTGCTGTTATCTGATTGCTCTCTCAGAACTATGTAACTTAAGTGAAGTGGAGATTTGGCAACTGTTCAGTGATATGATCAATTATAGACAGCAAAGCCAGATAACTTAAATCATGAGTCATTTTGCCTATCTTTATTGATAAAATTATCAAGAGAACTGATGAACATACATTAGCCTTTGTACCAGTCAGACATGAACTCTCTGGAATAAAGGTAACAAAATATGAAAATGCCAGTGAATTCTTCTATCCTTTCATTCAGTCATTCAACAAATATTTATTGAGTGCTGTGCCAGACACTATTCCAGGGCTGGGCTATGGGAATGAATAAGACAAAGTCCTTGTTCTCATAGGGCTTTCGTTCTAGAGAGGGAAAACAAGAAATTAACAAATAAGTGAGCAAGATATTTTCAGATATTCGTTAAGTGCTATAAAGATAGTAAAAGATGATGATGTATTAGAGAGTGACTGATAGGGATAGGTTATTTCAGCCAAGGTGGTCACAGAAGCTTCTCCAAGGAGTGATATTTGAAAAGAGACCGACATGACAAGAAGGAGCCAGCTCTATGAAGACAACAGGGAGAGAGCATTGCAGGCAGAAGAAATAGCAAATGCAAAGACCCTACAGTGAGAATGATCTTGGCATTTTGCAAGAACAAAGAGAGGGCTGAAGAGTAGTGATCAGAAGGAGAACAATAGGATACAAGTTTGGAGTGGTGCGAGGACCAGATGACAGTGAAAAAATCTAGATTACATGTACTGATGGAAATCATTTTTAAGGATGAGGATAATAATACATTTGCCAAGAGGAAATATTTATACTTAGAAGATTTACAACGCAAGTTATAAACACTTATAAAATTAACTCAAATTTTAAGTAGAAAATAAGCCTAAATAAGGCGAACAAGCTCTCTCCTACATTCTATTCCACATCAACATTCTCAATTACTTGTGTTTTGTCACCCTGAATGGCAACAAAGATCTTGGAATGATAACACATAACACGCACTCCCCAGAGCAAAATTTTCTTATGCAACAGATTGTGAGCCAAGATCTTTCTGGCCGTTTAGGCAATGCAGAGAGACACATCATCCCAACCAGTTAGCCATGGGCTTTCTAAAGCTGAGGAATCACATCATCTATACTAGTTGCAACCTTCATGGTAAATTAAACAAAACCACATGACTTGGTTCCTTTCTTTGTACTCTTATTTGGAGAGAAGAACCAGCAAATGAAACAGTTTCAGTCCCCACTAAAGTTATCCAAAAATAAAGTATGTAACAAGTCTGGGTGACTCAAGATGGTCACTTTCCATGTGTCTTGATTTAGACTATGGGGCTATTTTTGGTTTGTCATAACTGGCTGGCTGTTGTGGTCTCAGACCAGGCCCGGTACCCTGGTCAAAGCAGTGCTTTGTCACAGGACAGAAGCTTGTGGCAAAAAACCTGGCCACTTACTTACTTTGTGAAAGAAGAACACTGAATCCCAGTTGCGGCTAGATCTGCTGCAATGGCCCCCAAAGCGCTGCTCAAGCCTTTGTTAGACTGAGTTTTAAAATTTCATATAGTGATCATGTTTTTGGAAAGAGCAGCTCACCAGTGAGATCTTTTAGGTCCTAATGGTTTTCATGGAGATTAGAATCAGAAATAAGCAGGGGCAGGCTCCTCTACTCAAACATCACCAGGACGTCATCACTCCTTAGGCAAGCAAAGCACTTAGCATAGGGCCTGGAATAGAGTAACCCCTTCATAAAAGTCCCCTAGTTATTGTTGTATCTTACATTTATCTGGCCCCAAAAAGGATTCTTTGGAAGTTTCTGGAGCAGCATTCCAAGACCACTCTAAGAATTAGGCCAGTACTTTTTCACTGGTCTCCAGAAAAACAAGAAAAAAAATTTTTAGAAAACACACACGCATATGCATATGAAACAGTTTAAAGTTATCATGTATCACTTCTTGTTGATTGCCTTTACTCTGATATTTTTGTCCTTCTTACTGAGTTTTTCTTTAAGTTCACATATTCTTTCTTTTAGTAAAGAATGTTGCTAGTAAATGGTAGTAGTTGTTGTTTGAAATGTCCTTATTTGGCAAAATTAAACAGTGGCATCTCAATGCTAATCTCCCCAATTTTTTGAAAATTCACTGGACTCTAAACCCTAAATCTGGGAACCACTAGCCTAGATGTTTATAGCCTCTAGTTGTCTGGCCTATCTGGTCCCTACTATAGTATATGGGATAGATAAATGCTCACTCTGTAGCCTCTTTACCAATTTACATCTTTCTTCTATGTGATGTCTTGTAACTGAAAGCTGGGGACCTGCAAGGGAGGAAAGGGGTGTGGTAAGGAAGCAGGAATAAATATTAGCCATTAATATCACTAGTATTTATATTAGTATAAATATATGCTAGGAGCAAGAGGTAAGGCCAAATAAATAAAACACACAAATTCTTAGTGTGATAAGTATGGAAGATCAGGAGGTTTTTCTAACATCAACTTGTAAATGATTCGTTTTGTAATAATATGAACATATTTTAAATATTAACTGCTTCTGTCCCTTCAATGTTTGCTGCCCTTAGTTTTCAATATAAATTGTGCTTTAGACGTTCCTTTTAAGAAATATTTAATACCCCAAGGCAAATAGATTTTTCTATAATTAAATCAGTCTAAATCATTGTTAGATCATGCTTCATGATACGGCTTGTATATAAGAACGTAATAACTAAGTGGCTATTTTTATACTAGCAGGACATCCTGGCTAGAGTACAGGACTCTGAGATGCAGGTCTTGTATTCAGCTAAGTCACTGATTTACCGTATCACATTGGGAAAATTGCTTAAGCTGCCTCTGTTCCATTTTTATAAATTTGCAATAGTAAAATTTGTCACTAATAGCCCAACATCAAGGTTGTTGATGAAAACAGATTATTACAAATGATGACCTTATCTACTGGAGGGTAGTTACCTGTGTATTTGAAGGTCATATAACTACCATATTACATCTATAATTAACAGCATAAGGAAAGAATAAAAATCTGGATTAATAAATTTGCAATGACATTAATAACAACTACCATTTATCCAGCATTTATTAGGTACCAGGCATTACACTAAGTGCTTCATGAACATTGTCTGATTTACTCTTTGAGGAAGGCACTTTTACTGCCTTCAACTTACAGTTCAGGAAATTGGGGCTTTTGGAGATAATTCCCCATGGGTAACAAATGCCAGGCTGGGAGGCCTCTTGGGAGACAGGCAGCCCGCCTATTCCCATGGAGCAGTATTGACTCCCTCGGAATCTGTGTGTGTTGACGGGAATCTCTGTGTGTTGACCAGGCTAGTGAGTATGCATTTCCCCCTCCAACACCTAATAAGGTAATATTTTCCTTTGTATTCCTCTAGTTCCTTACATAAAGAATTCTTAATTTCCCTTTGTCTTTTGTCATTTAACTTTCACTTCCTGTTTGGGGTTTTCTGCTTTTATCACTGAGTCTTCATCACTGCCCTGCTTCATTCCTCTTCTTGGTGGATTTGACCTAAGTTCCAGTTTTGGTGCCTTTTCCTTCGTGTTTCGGTTCCTTACGCAGTCTGTGTTTAGCGAGTGAAGTTACCTTTTATGGTTTCCTTCTCTTTTTCTTACTGGAGGTTTTCTAGTTTTCCTATATTCTTTTGATATGTATATGTTTACCTTAAAGTGGTTTACTTTGGAGCCCTCTGGGTTAGACTTCAAAAAGAATTTTCTGAGATAAGTGCTGCAATGTATTAGAATATATATGTGTGTATATTTTTTTGTGAGGAGATCAGCCCTGTGCTAACAACTGCCAATCCTCCTCTCTTTTTGCTGAGGAAGACTGGCCCTGGGCTAACATCCGTGCCCATCTTCCTCCACTTTACATGGGACCCCGCCGCAGCATGGCTTGCCAAGCAGTGCGTTGGTGCGTGCCCAGGATCCGAACCGGCGAACCCTGAGCCGCCGCAGCGGAGCACGTGCACTTAACCACTTGCACCACCAGGCCGGTCCCTGTATTAGAATATTTTATTGAAGAGGATTATAAATGCCTACAGGTTTTTTTTTTTTATTTTTATAAGGAAAGGATAAACAGTGACAGAAAGAAGATGGATGGAGGAATTTGAATGTTATCTTTCTGAGACGCAGAAAGAGAGAGAGAAATTGATGGTCTCCAATGATAGACTTCTACTTGGAGAATTCTGGCCTATTTGTATGATTTCAGTGTCTAGAATAATAGAACTCATAAACAGAAATTATCATCACATTAGATATTTTGCTAGGTAAATTTTGATTTGTTTAGAAACAAAGACATTATTCTACCCAGTGTGCTTTTGATGCATATTATTGGGAGTCCAGGTTCTAAATGGTTTAATGAACTGGCCATGGCAGTGTAGTATACGGAAACAAATACTGGATTGGGAGGAGACCTAGGTCTAGTCCTGGTTTTACCAGTAACTAGCTGTGTAACCTCAAGCAAGTTGTCTATGTTCTCCAAATCTGTTTCCTTACTAGCACAATGAGTTGAAAGGATTGGGAGACCTACCCCTAAGGTCTTTTCATACCTTACAATTCTCAGTACAACACATTTTTTCCCCTTCTCTGTAAAAACTTGGAAATTTTTCATAACTAAAAGAAAGCTCTCTGGGGAAGGAAGACCATCAGTAACTCGAGTCTTTCCACAGTTAGGTCTGGGTAACTAATACTTCCAAATTCCCCACATATGTGCATATCAGCTATTTTCTAGAGAATGGTAAAATTCTATTGTAATATCCCCTTGTGATTGTGATTATATCTGAATCAAATACCTTATTTAGAGGTTACCTGAACTACACTTACAGAAAGCAACACATTTTGGGTTTTTTTGTTGTTGTTGTTAAGTAGCAGTTTTACTGCTTAACCTGAAATATTAGATGCCAAAAGTCTGCCTATCTTTGAAAGCACATACAACTCGAAAACAGCTTTTGTGGCTGAAAAGATTATGTAGATATTAAGCAAAATGTTCAGAAGAAACTAAGTGCCCTAGGAAAGCTTCTCTGACCCTAGCATTTGGAAAGCTAATGTTGTTTTCTAAAAGATATAACTAAGGGGGCCAGCCCCGTGGCATAGCAGTTAAGTGCGCACGCTCCACTGCTGGCGGCCCGGGTTCAGATCCCGGGCGCGCACTGACGCATCGCTTCTCCGGCCATGCTGAGGTGGCGTTCCATATAAAGTGGAGAAAGATGGGCAAGGATGTTAGCCCAGGTCCAGTCTTCCTCAGCAAAAAGAGGAGGATTGACATGGGGATGTTAGCTCAGGGCTGATCTTCCTCACAAAAAAAAAAAAAAAAGATATAACTAAGGAAGAAGACCTAAGAGCCTATATTTCAGGATAATGGAGTCTTCACAGAATTTTAAAGTTGGGTAGAGTCTTGATGATCATCTAGTTTAACCATCTACTCAGCACGGGCATTACCTCCCAACATTCTGGCCATTTGGTGATCCAATCCTCTGCTTTAACATGTCCTGTGACAGGGAGCTTACTACCTCATTATACAGATCATGCCATTGAAAGAGAGCTTTATTCATTGAAAAATTCTCCTGTAAATACTCATTGGGCTAGGTTTGATGGAAGCCATTCTTAGCTGCAAATTGTAGCATATACTTATTCTTTGCCCGCCCCTTACATTTGTGGGTGCCAGGACAAGAGTACAAATGGAGAACCACATGCCATGTGTCTAAATACGTAAAAGTTATAAATCAAGCTAACAAACAGCTAAGTAAAGCATGTTCTATATTCCTAGCTTGACCTTCACAACACCTATTACGGACTGAATTGTCCTCTCGCTAATTCATATGTTGAGGCCCTAACCCCCATATGAGGTAACACCTTTAAGGAGGTAAAGTTAAATGAGGTCAAAAGGGTAGGGCCCTAATCCAATAGGACTGGTGTCCTTATAAGAGGAAGAGACACCAGAGATCTCTCTTTCCCTGCATGTGCACAGAGGAAAGGCCATGTAAGGACACAGCAAGAAGGCAGCTATATGCAAGCCAGGAAGAGACACCTCACCAGAAACCAACCTGTGACACCTTGATCTTGAACTTTCAGCCTCCAGAACTATGAGAAAACAACTATCTGTTGTTTAAGCCACCCAGTCTGTGGTATCTTGTTATGACAGCCCAAGCTGACTAACACCCAAGTAAAAACTGGTGAAAGCTGTGGTTCTTATATGAGCAAGATATAAAAGTCAACAGAATTTCCTTATTATTAAATATGTCTGGGTGTCTGTTAATGAGCTGACAATGTTAGATGAGTAAAAAAGACAAACATAATTCAAAAATACTTTATTATTGCTCTCATTTCAGTGAAGTCTCTTGCCGGGGACTAAGGTAAGGGTGAGACTGCCATTTTATTCAAACCAAAACCTGTAAACATCACATGCTAAGTCTTTCAGCCAACTCCATATCTGAATTATTATCTTTGTGTTTTAGAGTTGTCTTAGGATACAAGCACCATGTAGAGGTTCAGGACTTTTTCTTAAACTTGAGGGCATTTTATTCAAATGTAAAAACATTTTATACACCAAAGCAAAGAAGAATAAAGAAATGAATAAATCTCACATTGTGCCACAAGAACTGAATCACTGTAATTGCATTGTATTGCACATGCAAGTCTTTGTTTTATTCCACCTCCATTTATCTCTGAGCTGCATTTGCCAAAAAACTCGAAGTTAGATTCCAAAGGCAGAGCAAAGACAAATTAGGATCTCCCTTTTCAATCCTCTAAAAGAGAAGATTATGAGTTTATCTATACTTAGGCAACTATCTTTTTGTCTACTTTAATATCATTTTCTTCACAAATGAAAGAAAAGATATAAAAACTAAGTTAATACCTGCCCTTGGTTTTAAGAAGTGCAAAAGAATATAATATGAAAAGTAAAAACCTTTTTCTTTACTCTTTTTATTTTTTTTGATGAAGATCAGCCCTGAGCTAACATCCATGCCAATCCTCTTTTTTTGCTGAGGAAGACCGGCCCTGAGCTAACATCTATTGCCAATCCTCCTCCCTTTTTTTCCCCTTTATCTCCCCAAAGCTACAGTAGAAAGTTGTATGTCATAGTTGCATAGCCTTCTAGTTGCTGTATGTGGGACGCGGCCTCAGCATGGCTGGACAAGCGGTGCGTCGGTGCGTGCCCGGGATCCAAACCCGGGGCCGCCAGCAGCAGAGTGCGTGCACTTAACTGCTAAGCCACGAGGCCGGCCCCTCTTTTTCTTTACTCTTATTTCTAAGCCCCAGAAACATCTATGAGAGTTAACGACTGTTAACATTTTCTTGTGTAGCTTTCCAGAATTTTTCTAGGCATATACAAGAACCTAACTTTTTTTTTTTTTCCACATTAGTGGGATCATGCCATACATGATCATCTGTATTTTACCTGTTTTTAAACATAACAATTTATCTTGAAGATATTTCCATTTCATCACTAATAGAACAAGCTTATTTCCTAAAGTTCTTTAAAAACTAAATGAGATAATTGTGTATCATTATTAGCACCAGATCTGGGGTCTATCAAGCTCTCAAAAAATATTAGTTTCCTTCCTCTCTTTCATTTTTACAAAGATCACCTGGATTTGTGATTGTGATTCTGGAGGATTCTATTATTTAAATGTAGATGTAGGTGTAGACAGTCACAGAATTACAGAATTTCTGAGTGGACGGCTCTTACAGGTTGCCTGATTCAAGTGATAGAGCCTGTACCCAAACCAAGTCTTTGCTTTCAGTTTGGTGTTCATTTAATCCTCTTCATTTCTAATATAATTTTGATTTTTATCTATTGTTTATCTTAAAAATTAAAGTAGAACATGTAAAGGTGTTAAACAACGGTAATAAACTAGTTTGTGTATACTGCTCAAAAGAAACAAGCTAGTAATTTTCATTTAGAGAAGGTAGCTCAAACCAAAGATAATATATGGTTTATTTGAAAAATATAAATTGTGGCAAAAATTCAAAAGTATTACTTCTGGGAAGGACTTAGGGTCTAGAGTGGAAGACTACTTCTTACTTCTTCCACTGTCTGAATTTATTTGCACATGCATTCATTTTTCTATTTTAAAAACCAGGATTAATATATGTAGGTATCTGGGCAATGTTTAGTGTCCTTGAGTTTTACTGGGGTGGGGGGTGGGGGTCCATCCCTCAAAGCCTTTAAAATGCTGATGGAAGGAATGGAGATCCAGTGTTCAGGGTAGAGAAGAGGTGGGTAAACATCAAGAATCCAGGAGAGTGCTCTAATATTGGAAAGGAAACAGAATTTGGGAGTTCTTTGTGGAGGATAAAGGAAATGATGATAGGAGCTTATACCATGAAGCATGGACAACGATTTTTTACTTTACAGTTGTTCCCAAAAACATTGGTTTGTTTGAGCATAAGATACAGAGGCTAGCGAAAAAATGTGAAAAGCACAACTACTCACTTTAATTTGGCTGAAAAAGTTAGGGAATAACTGATTGGGCTAACATAATAGTGATGTATATTAAGCTATCTGGTTCTAAAGAGACTAGCTTGTTTTCCTCCTAAACATATGATCATCAAAGAAGCCGCCTAAAGTGAGGTTAGGCAACCCACCACATGACCAAAGTCACCCACTCAGAATCCCATCTGAAAAACGGAAATTCTGAAAAACTCATGTTTACATCACAATGATGTAGTGAAGGCACAATAGAACAAAGCAAAAAAAGCTTAACGCTTAAATTTAGGCAATTCAAGTATTCTGTTATTTAAAAGTCATTCAAAGCATAGAACCATAGCATTGGAAGGAAACTTAAAGGTCACTGAGCCCTCTCATTTTACAGGTGAGGAAACAAACAGGGACCCGGGGACCAGTCTAGGTGTCACAGCTAGTCAGAGGAACACCAGCACTAGAATCCAGGTCTCCCAAGTCAGTGCTTTGGTTGTACTACTGCACCTCCTCCCAGAGAATGTTTACTTCTAGTGGTTTGCCCCATCTTATGCCAATGCCCTCTTTTAAAAATGATTTTATAATTTTTTCCCTCTACTAATTGTATGAAATTATAATTTACTTGGGAAAAATGTTTAACAGACATCTAAATTATATAAAGACACTTACTTCCTTTATGAAAGGTGTAGTAAAGTTACGACTATCCCTCCAATATTTCTGATCCTAGGCTATAGGTATGGGACAGAAGATGGGTGTGAAAATGTGGGTATCTCATTGAAAGATTCACATTACATACCCACACACAAACCAAGCATATTGACAAAAACAGACCATGCCTATTCAAGGGTATCAAATAGAGATTGTAGAAAAAAGGATAAGAGTAGAGAGCCTTATTTGATTCATTCCAAAATACTAGCAATAATAATTCACCTTTTGTAGCTTTTGCTAGTCCTTCAAATTCTTTCAATAAGAATTTATTGGGTGCTGTCTATGTTTCCTAAGCTCTAAGGTTTCAAACATGAAAAGCCACTATTTATCACTTAAGGAGTTCACTATTTATCACTTAAGGAGTTCACAGTCTAGGAAAGGAGATAAGTAGAGGCAGCAAGCAGGTTTGGTGTCACATACTAACATTATAGTTAATTGGACAGTGACTTTTAGAAAGCAAATATTTTATAAAGCACTGTACTTGATCAGTTCTTCAATTTTCCAGTTTCTAAAATGTTTAAGAATATTTTATTTCTATCCCATCACATAATGAATTTAAGACTGAGAAACTTAAGTTAGTTAAACAAAGAACATTATCGGTTCTCCCCATAATTAGATGACATAAATATATACAAGAGATCCTTTAGCTAGTTTAACTGAAGTGTTAGTATATGCTTTTGAATATTGATGGGAAAGCAATGAATCATAGTTATTAGCTGTTAAGATCCTATGGCTATACACTTACTCTTACATACACGTTACCCAATTTCTCTATTGATTTAAGTGGTATTTTTATATAGCAAAGAGCTTCAGAACTTCTGGATGGAGAAAATACAAGATTCAAACAACTGAAAATTATATTTTTTAATTCTTTTTAAAAATTTTTATTGCAGTAAGAACATTTACCATGAGATCTACCCTCTTAATAAAATACTAAGTGTATAATACATTATTGTTGACTATAGGTTCAATGTTGTACAGCAGATCTCTAGAACTTATTTATCTTGTTTAACTGAAACTTTATGCATGTTGATTAGTAACTTCCCATTTCTCCTTCCCCTCAGTCCCTGGCAACCACCATTCCACTCTTTGATTCTATGAATTTGACCATTTTAGATAGCCCATGTAATTAGAGTCATGCAGTATTTGTCTCTCTGTGACTGACATTTCACTTAGTATAATGTCCTCAAGGTTCATCTTTGTTGTCACATATTACCGAATCTCTTTCTTTTTTAAGACTGAATAATATTCCTTTATATATATATACACACACCACATTTTCTTTATCTATTCATCTGTCAATGGACATTTAGGTTGTTTCCACATCTTGGCTATTGTGAGTAGTGCAGCAATGAACATAAGAGTGCTGATATCTCTTTGAGATCCTGATTTTGATTCTTTTGAATAAATACTCAGAAGTGGGATTGCTGGATCATATGGTAGTTCTACTTGGAATTTTTTGAGGAACCTCCATACTATTTTCCATAGCAGCTGTACCATCTGACATTCCCACCAGCAGTATGCAAAGGTTCCAATTTCTCCACATCCTCACCAACACCTGTCTTTTTTTGTGTGTGTGTGAGGAAGATCAGCCCTGAGCTAACATCTGATGCCAATCCTCTTTTTGCTGAGGAAGATCGGCCCTGAACTAATATTCATGCCCATCTTCCTCTACTTTATATAGGACGCTGCCACAGCATGGCTCAACAAGCAGTGCGTTGGTGCGCGCCCGGGATCTGAACCGGCGAACCCTGGGCCGCCACAGCAGAGCCGAGCACTTAACCACTTGCGCCACCAGGCCGGCCCCTTTGGTTTTTTGATAATAGCCATTCTGAAAGGTGTGAGGTGATATCTCCTTGTGGTTTTGATTTGCATTTCCTTGATGATTAGTGACACTGAGCATTTTTTCATATACCTGTTGGTCATTTTCATGTCTTCTTTGGAGAAATATCTATTCAAGTTCCTAGTGCATTTTAAAATCAGGTTATTAGCTTTTTTACTATTGAATTATAGGAGTTCCTTATATTTTGTATTAGTGAGGGTTCTCCAGAGAAACAGAACTAATAGGATATATACATAGATATATATAAGCAATATATTATAGGAATTAGCTCATGGGTTACGGATGCTGAGAGGTCCCACAATCTGCCATCTGCAAGCTAGAGAACCGATAATGCCAGTGCTATAATTCAGTCCCAGTCTGAAAGCCTGAGAACCAGGGGGAATGCTGGTCTAAGTCCTGGAGTCCAAAGGCCCAAGAACCAGGAGCTCCTATTTAGAAGCACAAGAGAAGATGGATGTCCCAGCTTAAGAAGAAAGAGAATTTACCTTTCCTCTGCATTTTTGTTCTATTCAGGCCCTCAATGGATTGGATGATGCCCACCCACATTGGTGAGGGTGGATCTTCTTTCCGCAGTCTACCAAATCAAATGCTAATCTCTTCCAGAAACACGCTCACAGACACACCCAGAAATAATGTTTTACCTCTTGGAGATTAACCTCATCTCAGATATATGGTTTGCAAATATTTTCTTCCATTTTGTAGGTTGCCTTTTCACTCTGTTCATTGTTTCCTTTGCTGTGCAAAAGCTTTTTAGTTTGAGGTAGTCCCACTTGTTTTTTGCTGCCTGTGCTTTTGGTGTCATATCCATGAAATCATTGCCAAGACCAATGCCATGAAGCTTTTCCCCAATGTTTTCTTCTAGGTGTTTTACAGTTTCAGGTCTTACATTTAAGTCTTTCATCCATTTTGAGCTTATTTTTGTGTACAGTGTAAGAGAAGAGTCCAATTTCATTCTTTTGCATGTGGCTATTCAGTTTCCCCAGCATCATTTGTTGAAGAGACTATCCTTTCCCCATTGTGTATTCTTGGCACCCTTATCAAATATCAGTTGACTGTATCTGCGTGCATTTATTTCCACGCTTTCTATTCTGTTCCATTGGTCTATATGTCTATCTTTATGCCAGTACCACATTGTTTTGATTACTGTAGCTTTGTAATATATTTTGAAATCAGAAATTGTGATGTCTCTAGTTTTGTTCTTCCTTCTCAGGATTGATTTGGCTATTCGTGGTCTATTATGGTTCCATATATGTTGTAGAATTCTTTTTTCTATTTCTGTGAAAGACGCCATTGGGATATTGATAGGGATTGCATTGAATCTGGATGGCTTTGGGTAGTAGGGACATTTTAACAACATTAGGTCTTCTAATCCATGAACAAGGGAAGTCTTTCCATTTGTTTGTGTCTTCTTTAATTTCTTTCATCAATGTTTTGTAGTTTTCAGTATACAAGTCTTTCACCTCGTTAGACAAGTTTACTCCCAAGTATTTTATTCTTTTTGGTGCTACTGTAAATGGAATTGTTTTCCTAATTTCCTTTTCAGATAGGTTGTTGTTAGTGTTTAAAAATGTAACTGATTTTTGTATGTTGACTTTGCATCTTGTAATTTTACTGAATTCATTTATTAGTTCTAATAGTTTTTTTTATAGCATCTTTAGGGTTTTCCATATATAAGACCTTGTTGTCTACAAATAGGGACAATTTTACATTTTCCTTCCAATTCAGATGCCTTTTATTTCTTTTTCTTGCCTAACTGCTCTGACTATGACTTTCTGTATTATATTGAATAGAAGTCGTGAGAGTGGGCAATATTCCCTTGCTCCTGATCTTAGAGGAAAAGCTTTTAGCTTTTCACTGTTGAGTATGTTAGCTGTTGGCTTTTCTTATATGGCCTTTATTATGTTGAGGTACTTTCCTTCTTTTCCCAGTTTGTTGAGGGTTTTTATCGTGAAAGGATGTTTAATTTTGTTAAATCATTTTTCTGCAGCTATTGAGATAATCCTGTGATTTTTATCCTTTATTACTGTGATGTATCACATTAGTTGATTTCCCTATGTTGAACCATCCCTACACCCTAGGCATAAATCCTACTTGGTCATGGTGTGATTCTTTTAATGTGCTGTTGGATTTGGTTTGGTAGTATTTTGTTGAGGATTTTTGCATCTGTATTCATCAGGGGTATTGACCTGTACTTTTCTTTTCTTGTGGTTTCTTTGTCTGGCTTTGGTATCAGGGTAATGCTGGCCTCATAAAATGAGTTTGGAAGTGTTGCCTACTCTTTTAATTTTTTGGAAGAGTTTGGGAAGGGTTGGTGTTAATTCTTCTTTAAATATTTGGTAGAATTTACCACTGAAGCCATCTGGTCCTAGACTTTTCTTTGTTGGGAGGTTTTTGACTACTGATTCAGTCTCCATACTAGTTTTAAGTCTGTTCAGACTTTCTACGTCTTCATGATGTAGTCTTGGTAGGTTGTATGTTTCTAAGAATTTATCCATGTCTTCTAGGTTATCCAGTTTGTTGGCATATATTGCTTATAGCAGTCTTTTATGATTTTTTTAAATTTCTGTGGCATCGGTTTTAATGACTTTTCTTTCATTCTGACTTTACCTATTTGGGTCTTCTCTTTCTTTTCTTAGCTAGGTAAGAGTTGTCCATTTTGTTTATATTTTTAAAAAATCAACTCTTAGTTTCACTGATTTTCTCTATTTTTCCTCTTTTCTATTTTGTTTATTTTTCTCAAATCTCTATTATTTCCTTTTTTCTTCTATCTTTGGGCTTAGTTTTTCATTCTTTGTTTTGTTTTTTTAGCTCCTTGAAGTATAAAGTTAGACTGTTTATTTTGAGATCTTTCTTCTTTTTTAATGAGTTTATTGCTATGAACTTCCCTCTTAGTACTGTTTTTGCTGTATCCCATAAGTTTTGGTATGTTATGTTTTCATTTTTGCTTGTCTTGACATATTTTCTAATTCCCTTTTTGACTTTTTTTCTTTGGCCCAAAGATTGTTCAAGAATGTGTTGCTTAATTTCCACATATTTGTGAATTTTCCAGTTTTCCTTCTGCTATTGATTTCTAGTTTCATTTCATTGTGGTAAGGAGAGATACCTGATTTCAATCTTCTTAAATTTATTAAGACTTGTTTTGTGACCTAACATGATCTATCCTGGAGAAAGACTATGTGTACTTGAGAAGAATATGTATTCTGCCGCTTTGGGGGGAAATGTTCTGTATATGTCTGTTAGGTCCATTTGGTCTATAGTTTTTTAAGTCCTCTGTTTCCTAACTGATTTTCTGTTGAATGTTCAATCCATTATTGAAAGTGGAGTATTGAAGTCTCCTACAATTATTGTATTGCTGTTTATTTCTCCTTTCATTTCTGTCAATGTTTGCTTTATATATTTAGGTGCTCTGATCTTGGGTGCATACGTATTTATAATTATTATATCTTCCTGGTAGATTGACCCTTTTATCATTATATAATGTCCTTCTTTGTCTTTTGTGACAGTTTTTGACTTAAAGGCTATTTTGTCTGATATATGTATAGCCACCCCTGCTCTCTTTGGTTACCATTTGAATGGAATCTTTTTCCATCCCTTCACTTTCAGTTTGTGTGTGTCCTTTAAATCTAAAGTGAGTTGCTTGTAGACAGCATATAGTTGGGTCTTTTTTTTTTTTTTTAAACCATTCAGTCTTTTGATTAGAAAGTTTAATCTATTTACATTTAAAGTAATTATATAGGCATTATAGTAATTATGATAGGGAAGGATTTACTATTGCCATTTTGTTAGTTGTTTTCTGTTAGTCTTGTGGTTCTTTTATCTTTTTCTCTCTTGCTGTCTTCCTAGATGCTTTGTTGATCTTTTTGTATTGATATGCTTTGATAGCTTTCTCTTTTTCTTTTGTGTAACTTCTATAGGTATTTTCTGTATGTGTGGTTACCTTGCAGCTTACATAAAATATCTTATAGTTATAACAGTCTATTTTAAGCTCATAACAACTTAAGTTAAATTACATACAAAAACTCTACACTTTAACTTCTCCTCTCCACAGTTTATATTGTTGTTGTCACAATTTATATCTATTCATATTGTGTCTCTTTTAACATATTTTTAGTTATAGTTATTTTTAACACTTTTGTGTTTTAGCTTATATCTAGAATTAAAAGTGATTTACCCACCACCATGACAGTAATACAGTATTGTATATTTGTCTATATATTTACCTTTACTAATGAGTTTCATACTTTCTTATGCTATCATGTTGCTATTTAGCATCCTAGCATTTAAACTTAAGAATTCTCTTTAGAATTTCTTGCAGGTCTAGTGGTGATGAATTGCCTCAGCTTTTGTTTGTCTAGAAAAGTTTTCCTCTCTCCTTTATTTTGAAAGGCAGTTTTGTTGAGTAGAGTATTCTTGGTCGGATTTTTTTTTTCTTTCAGCACTTTGAATATATCATCTTACTCCCTTCCAGCCTGCAAGGTTTCTGCTGAAAAATCCCCTGACAGTCTTATGGGGGTTCTCTTGTACATGATAAGTTGCCTTTCTCTTGCTGTTTTCAAAAGTATCTCTTTGTTTTTGACTTTTGACAATTTGATTATAATGCGTCTCAGTGTGGATTTCTTTGGGTTCATCTTGTTTGGTGTTTTGGGGGCTTCTTGGATTTGGATGTTCATTTCCTTCCCCAGATTTGGGAAGTTTTCAGCCATTATTTCTTTGAATAAGCTTTCTGGTCCTTTCTCACTCTCTTCTCCTTCTGGGACTCCCATAATGTGTATATTGGTCTACTTGATGGTCTTATAAGTCCCTTAGGTTTTCTTCACTTTCTTTCATTCTTTTTCTTTTTGCTCCTCTAACTGAATTATTCCCAATGACTTCTTCAAGTTTGTTGATTCTTTCTTCTGCTTGATCTAGTGTGCTGTTGAACACCTCTAGTGAGTTTTTCAGTTCAATTATTGCATTCTTCAGCTCTATGATTTCTGTTTGGTACTTTTTTATATTTTCTATCTGTCTGATGAAATTCTTACTTTGTTCAAGCATTTTTCTTTTGATGTCAGTGAGCATCTTTATGACAGTTGTTTTGAATTATCTATCAGGTAAATGATATAATTCCACGTCACTAGGGTTGGTTTCTGGAGATTTATGTTGTTCCTTTGTTCGGAACACATATGCCTGATTCTTCATTTTCCTTGACTCTCTCTGTTGGTGTCTGTGCACCAGACAAAGCAGGTAATCCTCTCAGTTTTCACAGACAGGCCTCGTACAAGAGGAGATTCCCACCAATCAGCCAAGCCAGAGATTCTGGGGCCCTCTACCAACTCTTTCCCTCCCCAGGGAGAAGCTGGAAGTTGTGATTTTAGTCCATGCACTCTGTTCTGATCTGGGGGGCAGAGAGTTATAGCATTTACCCATCCAAACCACTGTCTCTATTCTCCCCCAGGCAGCTAGACTGCATGAGACCCATCAGAGCTCCAAGGTGCTAGTTCTTTAGGGAGCCCTGGAGAAGTTGGG
The DNA here is from genome assembly GCF_020826845.1 of Diceros bicornis minor. Classification (NCBI taxonomy): domain Eukaryota; kingdom Metazoa; phylum Chordata; class Mammalia; order Perissodactyla; family Rhinocerotidae; genus Diceros; species Diceros bicornis. The sequence continues at coordinate 78,176,507 of NC_080743.1, forward strand.
GCTCTGAACATATGGATCAACTCTTTTCCTCCCCAAGGGGTGGCTGAGAGCTGGGAATTTCATCCACTATGTGCTGAGCAGCGAGGGAGGATTTATGGCACCTACCAGTGCACGCCACTGTCTCCATTCTCTCTCAGGTAGCTAGATTCTGCCAGACCCATCAGAGTTCCAAGACTTGCAAGACTGAAGCCAGTCCTCTGGGGAGCTTCCCGGGAAAAGCTGGGGTATTGCATGCGTGAACCAACCCCTTCCCTCTCCTGGGAGAAGCTGGGAGCTAGGGAGTCTCTTCCTGACTGTACAGTGCTGTGCCAGGGGCAAGAACTCTGGTGACAGGGTGTCCTGAATCTCCTTACTGGCTTCAGTAACTCTGGTTTCTCATTTGTGTGGAGTGCAAGAGCCTTTCAATTAGTTTCTGGATTTCTCACAAAGGGAATCTGTCTATGAAATGTAGCTTTGGCATGTTTGTGGGGCAAGGAGGGTCCAGGGCTTCCTATTTCACCATCTTGCTGACTTTACTCCTGAAAATTACGTTCTTCTTATATAGATTTTTCTAAAGTCAAAATAGTTTGCTCACTTTGTGGGGGGGTGGGACTACAAATAAAAAACTCTTCAACATCTGTGATATAGTCTCACTTAAAAAAATTATTTCTAAATTTATGACAGTTCTATTTACAGGAATACATCTTTCAGTACTTCAGAGATCATTGTTTATAAATCATACCAAGTTTGAGAAAAACATTTTTCTGTTTTTAAAAAGAGCTAAAAATTAACAGTAGTCATGAAAAATAAAAGAACTGGTTAGATATTTTTTACAGTAATGTTAAATGTAGATTTAACTGTGAAGAAATATTATTTCATTGAATCTTCATTTAATATATAGTAATTTAGTTCAGGTCAGAATAGAAGTGTTACTATGGACTCTATTAGGTTACCATGGCATTTTTTAGTCTTCAATTTCAAGCATTTCTAGATTCTATTGAAGACAACAAAAATGCTAGCATACTAATAACTGGCCTGTAAGTGGCAGGCAGGCAGTTTATTACTTTGAAAAATAACACTATTAATAAGCTTCCTAGAAAACAGCAGTTAATAATCCTATACAAATAGAAGTCTATTTTAAGGTTTTGAATTTTAGGATGTCCAAGAGACTGAGCTATTTATGTGTAAATAAACATATTCTAATAGACACAAAACAGATAATAGCACAAAATTTATCTTTCTAAAGATTAGTTCAAAAGTTACTTAAAAAATATATTTATTTCCAATGTTTATTCAATAACTAGTGAAGTATAGGTTAAACAATGGCAAATACTCAATGAGTTATAAAAATTATACTTGATTTTCTATTAAGAATTATTATTAATGGAAAGTATATCAAATGAAAGGATAAGGGGTTCAATTTTTCAAAATTGAGAACCATACAAGTGATATAGTAAATTCTCATCAATGGCTAGGGGTTGATATGCAATAGATAACTGAAAATTCTAGTTAGTTGTCCAAACTTTATAGCTTCTAACTAAATGCAATCCTACTTATTAATATAAGCCGTGTCGTAGGAAATAAATGTTTATGGAAGATTGCTTTGAAGAACATGATAGCTGAACGTTACTTGTCGAAGGAACAAGTCCATCAGAAAGTTTTCTGTCTAGATTGTATTCAGAGTTAGTTTAATGGGAGGGCCAGAAAATCCAGTCTAAAGGTACTAAAACATTATTGAAAATGTAAATGCACTTGAGAAAATTGTATTTACCAAAATTTCTTTCAGAAATTAAGATAGGAAGGCATACTCTGATTAACCATTTGGGGTGGGACATGAGATCACAGTGAACATGCTCCAGTCACCAGACAGGTGCTAAACTGCCTCTTAAGGAGGGCAACTACAGTTAAGAGCTCTTGTTTTGCTTCAAGGGGGCTAGTGTGGGGCAAGAGCTACAGTGTGCTAGATAACAGAGAGACTAACCTGCCAACCTCCTTCCAGCCTCCCATGAAGTTTAATGGGGTGCCAATTAACAATAACCTGACCAGCCATTCACATGCCCTTGGTTCACCTCAGAGAGCACTATTTAGTCCTTACAGAATTGCCTTTACTTAATAATGCTTTGGGGCCATTAGATATACTAGAAGAAACAGTCACACGAAACACGACAGTCTATCGTAGGGCAAAGGATCCTTTACATAAGATCCACAATAGGTCTTTTGGGAAACAACTGCTTTGTTTTTATCTTAAGGATATTATGCAACTTGCGACTGAGCATATTTTCGCTTTTGCTTTGGATGTTAGGAAACTTAAGGGCCAGATTTGCCATTCCATTCTTGAAACTGTATAGGTTCAGAGCATGCATTTCTCTCCCTCTTATCTCTAGCTTCTGTTTTCTTATCTAATTTTCTTTCACCTGTCTCCTTCAACTTTTTATTTCAATCTTCCATATTACAAATAGTTTTGAAAGTTACCTCTATTCCTTTGTAACACTAGTTGGAGTCCCTGGTTCCAGCGTCTCACGCATTCCTCTTGGTTTATTCCCTCATTTCGATAGAACACCCCCTCCAGTAGTTTCCTAAGACAAGGGTAAATGAGATGTAACTTTTTTGAGATCCTGCTTATTTGAAATTGTCTTTATTCTACCCTCACAGTTGATAGTTTGGTTGGGCAGAGAAAATTCTTTTTTCTGTGCTTATTAGTCAAGAAAACTGGCATTCTTTGTTTCATTATGTTCAAAATTTAGCTGCTCTAATACCATTGTACTGGTGAAATTATTTAATAACTTTAGGAAATTAGAGCAGGCAAACAACTTTGAACCACTGTTTTCTGAACCTTAATACTATGTAATATATACAAATTAACACTGTATAAAAGTAAGCTTTTGCATTCTTGCTTTATTTTTTCCAAAATATTTAGATACCTATTTTTTCTATGTTGTTTGTATAACTTCCTTACTCTTTTATCTTTTTTATTACAGATGTCATATGACAAGATGGCTTTTATAGGACAACCTTACTAACTCTTTTTTGTTGTTTTGCTCTCAGCTTACTCATTCATTCATCATTCAATCATTAATTCAGTAAACATGTCTCCCTTTCTCAATTTCCCATCATGTCTCCTTTCTGTTCTCCATTGCCACTCTTCCTTCTGAAATCTTAACTACCCAGCTAAAAATAAAATAAAGTTTTAAATTCAATTTACAATTTAGGTGCAAAACAAACTTTTATTTTCATGAGTGAAGGAGGTCTAGTAATTTTTTGTATTTATAATGCTAATAATCCAATTTGATATTATATAATTCAATATATCAAGATTTTAAAATAGGATATAAGAAAAATGTTATACTTTTTAAAAATAAAAATTTGGGGGTCCAGCCCCGCAGTGTAGTGGTTAAGTTCGGCATGCTCTGCTTTAGCAGCCCAGGTTCTCGGGTTCAGGTCCCAGGTACAGACCTACACCACTTATCAGTCATGCTGTGGCAGTGGCCCACATATAAAGTGGAGGAAGACTGGCACAGATGTTAGTCCAGGGCTAATCTTCCTCAGCAAAAAATAAATAAATAATAAAAAAAATAATAAAAATCTGGATTGCAAAACCTTTATTATATGGGCCGGCCCCATGGTGTAGCAGTTAAGTGCACGCGCTCCACTGCTGGTGGCCCAGGTTCGGATCCCGGGCACACATCGACGCACCACTTGTCAGACCATGCTGTGGCAGCGTCCCACATAAAGTGGAGGAAGATGGGCACGAATGTTAGCCCAGGGCCAGTCTTCCTCAGCAAAAAGAGGAGGATTGCCAGAGGATGTTAGCTCGGGGCTGATCTTCCTCACAAAAAAAAAAAAAAAAAGAACACTTTATTATAACCATAATGTTCCCACACAATGCTCTATTTTTAAAAAATACCTCAAACAGAAAATAGCAATCTAAGTCTGTTAAAAATTTCAATGATTTAAACTTCCAGAATATTAACCATAAATGCTGCTTATATAATATGCCAAAAACTCTACATTTAATAGTTAAGGACGAAGAATTACCAGCTAGCTTCATTACTTGATAGATGTACGCATCCTAAAACATAATTGTAGCTCAGCTTCTAAAAAAGGCAAAAGAAAAGAATGTTTTCAACAAAACTTGGTTAAAAAAAAAATACCATGAAGGACACAGGAAAGGGTAATGCAGTGATGTCTTCTCTTTATTAAGGTTTCAATAGAAGCAAATACACTCAAGAAACCATTTACCAAGGACGCAGCCTCATAATTGTTTTAGAGACCAAAGTCACTTCCCTGCCACTGGAATCTGGCTTGTAAAGACAGAAGCAAATTATACACTAAAGTTCTCAATTTATATTTTTAGGATCCCTACTTTAATACCCTCTGTTTTTGTTTTTGTTTTGTTTTTTTTTTGGTGAGGAAGATCAGCCCTGAGCTAACATCCATGCCAATCCTCCTCTTTTTGCTGAGGAAGACTGGCCCAGAGCTAACATCCAGGCCCATCTTCCTCCACTTTATGTGGGATGCCGTCACAGCATGGCCTGACAAGTGGTGCGTCGGTGCACGCCCGGGATCCGAACCCGGGCTGCCAGCAGCAGAGGGCGAGCACTTAACTGCTATACCACAGGGCTGGCCCCAAACAGAGGCTGGCCCTCGGTTTTTATTCTACCAGACATACCAAAGCCAACCAAGTCAATTTAAATTAGGAGGGGTAATGTAATTCCAAGCCCTGGAAACCCTGGAATGAATATACTATAAACCAGGAAGAGCTCTCTCACCTTGATTAAAGCAACATAATTGTGGCAGATGTCATTTGTCAATCAAATAATACGCACCTGATTATTTTTTTTTCCTAATCTAGAAGAGGAGTGCATTTTTATTTGTAGCTTTGATAAAAATATCCTTTTAGTGTATTGTGCTTGGTAAATTAACTTTTAGAAGAATGGAAAATACCTTATGTAATTTAATACGTGACAACTATCTATAACAATTGCCCTCTCTCAGTGAAGCCCATCTTCCAAAATCCAACTTAAAATTTTTCTTTTTTTTTTGTGAGGAAGATCAGCCCTGAGCTAACATCCGATGCCAATCCTCCTCTTTCTTGCTGAGGAAGATTGGCCCTGGGCTAACATTTGTGCCCATCTTCTCTACTTTATATGGGATGCCACCACAGCATGGCTTGATAAGCAGTGCGTCGGTGCACACCCAGGATCCGAACCTGCAAACCCTGGGCCATCGAAGTGGAGCACACGCACTTAACCGCTGCGCCACCAGGCCGGTCCCAAAATTTTCATTTTTTAGAAGCTAGACAGGCTCAAGCCTATCTTTTGAATGTCAATAAAATCTGATTTTGTCCGTGCGCTGTTTAAAATATTCTCTAATGTTTTTATCTTTAATAATATAACAAGGAAAAATAGCATAAAAAATCTGAGAGGGAGAGAAAGTACTCAAAGCAGCACTTTGTTAGGAATGACTATGTTCTGGATATTAAAAGACAACTAGCTTTCTAAGAGCAAATGCTCCAAGGCTCTTCACGAAAAAATGCTGGAGAGCAGTATTATGACATTCATGATGTCTATATAAGGTGTCCTAGGATGTAACAGATTAGTGCCAACTAGCTAAAAATTACTCTAAGAATTTTTATTCTTTCCAAAATTGTAATCAATAAACTTAATAAACAATATTTATTAAAAGTACATAGATCAGGGGCCAGCCCCATGGCCTAGTGGTTAAGTTCAGCATGCTCCACTTCGGTGGCCCGGGTTCAGAGCCCAGGTGCAGACCTACACCACTCATAGGTGTAGGGGGACCATGCTGTGGCGGCAACCCACATACAAAATAGAGGAAGATTGGCACAGATGTTAGCTCAGGCCAATCTTCCTCAGCAAAAAAAAGTACATAGATCATGGAAGTATTTTTAATTAAATAAGCAATCTCTGGGACATGAATTCATAAATCTGAACTCAACCAAGTGAAGTCCCTGCAGTGACAGTTGCTTCTGTTGGGGGGAGGGGGTGGAGAGGTTAGAGTCCTAAATTGACAGTGACATGATGGCAGGAGTGAGTCAAGAGTAAGCAATAAGAAAGTTTGGTCCTAAGGAGGTAGCTGAGAGAAGGGAAGCTCATGGCCTCACTGAGCTGTACGGTCAGGGATTGGTGCCTTTCAAAGAGGTGAATGAAGGGGACTGAACAAGGATTCAGGTAAGATTCACTAGTGTAGAGGGAATTCGTTCAAAGGGTTATGTGAATAGAAAATCAGAAAGCTTGGAGTATAATTAGAAAGCTGGGAAGTTATTCTATGGAAGGAAATGGCTGTGCTGTGTGTGCTACTGGGTAAGGGGATTCTGAGTTGGTTACTGATATTTAAACACCTGTACTAATTATGTTTGCCAAGTATGACTGGGGTGGAAGATCTGACAGACATTCTAGATGAGGGGAAAAAAGACCCAGAGATCAAACTATTCTGTGAATCCTGGAGTGGGATGGAGACATTGTGACATAATGTTAAGAGTATGAGCTTTGGAAATCAGATAGATTTGTATAATGGCTGATTTGTTAACTTTACTGGGCCACAGGGTGGCCAGATATTTGACCAAACATTATTCTGGGTGTTTCTGTGAGAGTGTTTTTGGATGAGATTAACATTTAAATTAGTAGACTGAGTAAGGTAGACTGCCCTCCATAATAAAGGAAGGCACTCAACCTTCCTGCCTGATGGCCTTCAAAATGGGACATCAGCTTTTTCCTGCCTTTGGACTCAGAATGGAACTACACCATTGGCTCTCCTGGGTCTCCAACTTGCCGACTCACCCTGCAGATCTTTGGACTTGTCAACCTCCATAATCATGTGAGCCAATTCATTATTATAAATCTCTTTACATATATAATACATGTAACACACATATATATACACACACACACATATCCTATTGGTTCTGTTTCTCTGGAAAATCTAATACACACTGGGTTCAAAATCATGGCTGTTTCTTAACAGCAGTGTGACCTTAAGCAAGCCCCTTAACCTCCCTGAGCCTATAAAATGGAAATAATAATCCATTTAGCACAAGATTGTAGCAAGGATTAATTGAAATAATTTCATAAAGCATTGAGTACAGGGCCTGGCACATATGGCTCAATAAATGAAAGTTGTTATTTTTACTTGTAAGAAGAGAAAAATCCACAAAAAATTAAGGATAGAACTACCATATGATCCAGCTATTCCACTGCCGGGTATTTATCCAAAGAACTTGAAAACACCAATGCATAAAGATACATGTACTCCTGTGTTCACTGCAGCGTTATTCACAACAGCCAAGACTTGGAAGCAACCTAAGTGCCCATCAAGGGACAAATGGATAAAGAAGATGTGGTATATATACACAATGGAATACTACTCAGCCATAAGAAACGATGAAATCCAGCCATTTGTGACAACATGGATGGACATCGAGGGTATTATGCAAAGTGAAACGTCAGAGGGAGAATGTCAAATACCGTATGATTTCTCTCATTAAGTAGTAGATAACAACAACAAACACATAGAGACAGAGGATGCATTGGTGGTTACCAGAGGGGAAGGGGGGAGTGAGGAGGGCAAAAGGGATAATTCGGCACATGTGTGTGGTGATGGGTTGTAATTAGTATTTGGGTGGTGAACATGATGTAATCTATGCAGAAATAGAAGTATAATAATGTACACCTGAAATTTATACAATGTTATAAACCAATGTTACTGCAATAAACAAAAAATTAAAAAATAAAAAAATAATAATAAATAAAAAAAAGAGAAAAATCCAAGTGGAACAGGGACTAAAGATGTATTCTTGATGAGGAGGATGATACGAAAGTCAGTTGGAATTGTCCAAGCTTAACCTAGCCAACAGCAAAGTGTCCCTTGTTCTTTCCTTCTAGTCTTCTCTCCTATTTTTATGAAAGCTACCTTCTGTTTCATCACACTCATGTAATTCTTGGTCTGGAAAAGTTCAGCTGAAACGCTTTCTAAAACCCTAATTAAAATCTTGTTAAAAATATTCCAAATACATATCACTCTTTCCTTAATTAAACAGTGAATATAAAAATGTGGACCTTTTGATTTAGATTTTGCAAACGTACTAGGTTATTACTGAAAATATCAGTAATCACTGTAACATATTAGATATTTATTTCCAAAACTAAATCTCTGATAGCAACTTAATTTGCTGTCATTAGCCCTTCATAAAATTGAGTGTGACATCAATTCCAGTTTGCAAAGAGTTCTGGCTAGTAAAACTTGACTGTAAAAATCTCCCTCTCTTTGACAACAGTAACATCTAAGGAAGAGAATAAGTACGATCTCTTCATTTTATATCCTTAAATATTCTCTCAGGGTAAGCATGAAGCATCATTGTGCAGAAACCGGTTCTATTTCAAATGTAACCATTCATTTAGCAACCAGTCTTAACTATCCACAGAAGCAGCAGAAGTTCTAAAACTCCTATTTTTTAAAAAAGTGAAGACTAGCCAACCCCTCTGTGACAAGAAGCTGACTAACATCAGTGTGTAGATTACAGTTATGGCCTGGAGAGCTGGAAAAAGTGCTAACATCTTGAATCTAAAAGTACACCACACTACTTAGATCCCAAATAATTTAGAGTTTGGTTGTTGGTTTTATTTTCCTTGGTTCCCTCCTCTTGGATGGTGGAGGTGGTGGGAAGGGTTAGGGTGGGCTTGGAAAAGAGGAAAATGTGTCCCCTACAGCAGCAACATAGGTCTGCAGCTCAATCCTCTGAACTATGAAAAACTCTCCCTTCCCAAAATCTGCAATCTGGTTTGGGAAACCCACATTTATTCAACAAAACAAAACAGTACAAAAACGGTAGCTCTTACTACATGCTAGCACTATTCTAGATGCTAGAGATACAAAGATAGACACTAGTCCATAGCCCCATGATTTTAAGTCTAGTGGGAGAAACAAACTTGTAACCAAACAATCACAACACAATGAACAATAACTGAACAACAGATGTAGCTCAAAGAGAGCAGGTACAACTTGGGGGCACGGAAGACTACAGAAATGCTAACGAGCTGCCTACAGGATGCAGGTGGCCCATTCTAAGGTAAAGTAATTTTTAAGGAAAAACTCAATTTCCGGACTAAGAATCTTAACTTCTGAATGTGAGGTCTTTTATGTTAAGGTTCTTATACATTATACATACACACACAATAATAACCCACACAAAGGGAAATTTGCTCACTTTGAGAACATGATTCACCATCATTCACACTTGCTCAATTTAAGACCCTCCCAAACAGGCATTAGGGGAAAATGTGGTAGCAACTGTACAAAACTAGGACAGAGAGACTTCTGTTGCTATATGAACAATATAAAACAGTAGGCATACTTCTGGATGTATTTATTAGATTATAACTGTCAGTCCTTTTAAACTGTGTTAAGATGGTTACCGAATGGGGAATAAAGCCCTCAACACTCGAAGTTTTCATATTTACATCAGAAAAAATCTCCAGTTTACGAACGCTAATGTTTATTTTTGCAAAACAAATGAAAATCACACGTTTGGATTTACAGATTTGTCATCCATTCATGTCATAATTCCCAAAGCTATCTTTCTTCCCCAATGAACTTTCCATTTCTTTTTAAGGGCACAGTAAAAGGTTTTTTAAGGTTATAGCCACCGACAACTTGAAAGGGAAATTTTCAACGACTCAATAATTACAAAATGATCCTATACTGACATTTCCAGTTTATCACTGTATTTAACACTCTTTTGTAACATCCAACATCCTTCATCTAACAAGGTCAAAGGCTCCCAGAACATTGTTTTGTAAGCTGCCTAGCAGACAAACCCTATGAAACCTGAGGTCGCCACGCCAACAGAATGCAGGTCACCGTACCACGGCGGACCACTCTGCAAAGTCAAAAGTGCAGTTCACTTTATGCTGACAGAGCTTCTTTCCAGAACCGCCCCCTCCTCCCCCCAAGAACCGGAGAGTGTCGATTTCACAAGGGGTCTGGCACTGCTTTCTTTAAAAACGAAGCTTTTATCTGGTCCCTGGAAGGTCACCTTGGTACCCGCGCGGCTCGGGACCAAGCGTCTGGGCTTTGGGACAACAACGTTGGCTTCTCAAACCGCGACCTTCAGGCCTCTGTGCTTGCCCTGACCCTAGAACGGCCACCGCCCTTCACACCACGGAGGGCACCGTCCCTCCCACTGCCACGCCGAATTCGGACCCGGCGGCTCAGTGGGGGTCCCAGGCGCCCCCCACCCGCGGTGATGGCGACCCCCGCCCAAGCCCGGGGCCTCTCGCCCGGAGACCGCCCCCACGGTAGTGACCAAGAGCTGACGCCCCGACGGGCTCTGTCCACTCCGCCTGCCCGAGTCCTCGCCGAACCCGGCTCCTGTTCTGACTTCAGCCCACACCGCTCCCCGGCCAGCAGGGAACGTTCCAGAACGCTGGCCCTCTCTGGGAAGTCCCAGTCGCCATCCGGGAGGGAAGCCCGATTCGTTTATGGAGCGCCCACTCTGAGGCACGCCGGGCTGGGGGCCGGGCTCGCCCGCGGGGGAGACCCTTCGGGCCTTGCCCCGGGAAGCGCCCGCGCTCCAGCACCTCCAGTCGCCGGCGGGCCCCACCCCTCGGGCCGCGCCCTCGTCCTCCAGGAGGACCGACGGCGGCGCAGCAAGGGACCGGAAGAACCGCGCCCCCAGCCCGCGTAGACCCCTCTACCCCCTTTACCTCGCCCGACCCCCCGGAGGCAGCCGGAGCTAAAATTAGAAACAAGCGCCGCGTGCGCTCACGTGCGCCCCGCCGGGCGGGGTCCGGGTGAGTCACGACCCCGCCCCCCCCTCGCCGAGGACGCGCTGACGTCAGCCGCTTCCCCGAAGGATGACGTCAGCGCGCCTCGGGGAGGCCGCGAGGCCTGCTGTAGAACGTTCACAGAGTTTCGGTGCCTTAAAGGGACCAGGCTTTGGATCATGAAAAGTCTGGGGCGATGACTCCACTCACCCACCCGTGGAGTCGGAGCCCATCTTATATCTCTTTGTACTGAAAAGTGTTGGCTGTTGAGATGGTGTTGAGAAAAGGAGAGCAACTGAGCCACATTGGAAACTCCTGGAAGCCTCAGAACCTCCTCTTGGAAGCCCTCTTTGATTAACCAGAATCTGATCCTGACTCAAAAGTCAGGAAGTTTTCCGTGGCCCTTGATTCGCTACCCGTTCACTTACAGCCCCTCTCCATACGCTTGTATCTCTGCTGGTAGAGAAAGGCTGTGGTTTGAGTGTTTATTTATATACTCCATCAACTTGGGGCAGCTTGGCCCATTTATCTGTCCAGACTCTGTCATTAGTCACGTGACCTGAAACAAGTTATTTAACTCTGGGTGTGAAGTTGCTGAGCTGGTCTCCAAACCCTCCTCTTATGCTAATATTGCCCGAGGAAGTTTCAGAGGCAGGAATCCTGTCCAACGCCTGATCGTTCAGCACTATTGCAGCCTCACAGGGAACCAACAGCTTACTGAGGTTTACTGTGTGGCAGGTATTTTCATTATCCTCCCCGTCCCCCTCGATTAATCCTCCTGTCTCCTCTCTGAGGTAGATATTAATTGTCCCCATTTTACTGATGAAGAAGGAAATCTAAGTCTGTTTCCCCAGGTTACACCGCTAAAGAATGGAAAACAGGAAGTCATTCCCAGGTGGGTTGGACTCCGAGTCTGTTTTTTGGTGATAAAGGTGGGCTGTGAAATGTCTTATTCTGGGTGTACTGAGTCCCCTAGAACCAGCTTTTTTCCTTTTAATGCAAGCCCAGTGCCTCTGAACAGGTAACCCAGTCCACGCCAGAAGATCCCCAGAGAAGGAGGGGCCAGGCCTCAGGCCTGGACAAAGGTGAGGCAGGGGGGAAGGTGCTCACCCTCAGGTGCTCATGCTGCACTTGGAGGACCTTGAGGGGGAGTGCCTCCTTGACATTTGTAGCTAGGCACCTCAACTCGCCTCACCCTAGTCCCAGCCCCGCCAGGCCCACCCTTGACTCTGTGTTTCCTCTCTTGAAACTAGAGAGGGCATCCTGCTTAAAGTGTCGTCACCTGGCACACCAGCAGCCAGCTCTACCCAGTGCAGAAGAAATACCTTGTTTCTCCTCCATCATAATCCCCTCTCTATAAAGCAACAGAAAATCTCCTATTGGAACAGCATGTTCGTGCCAAAAACAAATTAAAGACAGCAACAGCTTCTTGAAGTTTTAAACAAAATGATGGTGCCTGTGTACTGGAAAGGGAGCCAGGTGGGTGAGCTGCTGTCACTGTTATCTTGTGACAGTTATTATTGGTCCTTGGCTGAGTGTCACAGCCCCATCCTCAGGCTACACATGCCAGGTCTACCAGGGGCACTTTCCTCCCCCAGCTCACCCCTGGGAGGCATTTAAACTGACCCCTGTTCCCTCATACCCAGTCTCCAGCCACTACAAAGCTCTCTCCTTTGTGTCCCCTGCTCCTGTCCCCTCTATCATGCTCCTGACCCCTTTATCAATGAGAGTCACTGCCCACTGCTCCTCTTGTACCTCCAGGTTTTCGGGAGCCTGTGACTAAGCACACTGTGTGTGCTCCCACCACAGCCTCAGAAGAAGATGGGAGGATACCACAGGCAGCCTCAGCTGTGAGTACAGCGGTTTCTTCCCTTGTACTGGGGCTGGACACACAGACATGGAAGCTCAGAGCGCTATGGTACCTTCAGGCCAACCAGTCCAGCCCGTTTTATAACTAAGGGGCTAAAGTCCAGGTGAGGTGACATGCCCAGGGTCACAGGGCCTGTTAGGTAGAGAATCCTAGTCGCTTGACTTCCCAGCCCACTGCTCGCTCCATGGATCACACCTCTGTAAACAGTGGGTGTAAATGTATATGGTAAACTGTAACGTGTCATATACGTGATAGAAAGGAAGACAGATGGTGACTTGAAGTAAATATAGAGATGAAATCGTAGGAAAGAATCGGAAAGCACAATTTCTGAGGACCCCCCGCTATTCCTTCTTCCCTTTTCCTCTCTCTCTCATCCAGTCTCAAGATAGGTGAGGGGGTTACTCCTCCCCAGACCTAGGAACCATTTCCCAATGGAATGACGGGATGAGTGGGATTGCCATTTTTAAAACTTCAGTAATCAAGGTCTTGTGTGTCGTTTCAGGTTTTGATTTTTTATCTCCCTGCCTTCACTTCCCATCATTTTCCTATCTCAGAAGCCCCATTAAATGTCATTAAGAGCCATAAATGTAACTGGCCACTAATGTGGAAGGATTGTGATCTCCAGCAAATAGCCCCAGCAAAGAAAGGAGCAGGAATCCTGGGTCTGTTCCCAACCGTGCCAGTGACTCACTGGATGACAGAAAGCAAAGGAGTGCCTTTTGTGGAGGGGAGAGACAGGAAGACACACATAGCTGCTTGCCTGACAGAGGCGAAAAGGTGGAGGAGAAGCCATTCGGCAGGCTCCCAGCATAGTGCAAGCTCAGGGGTCCCTGGGTGAATCCAGTTCCATAGCAACTGCTTAGCAATGGCCTGCTGGGTCAGCCCTGAGCTCTGGTCCACTTGAGTGCCCGCCTCTGATGGAGCCACTAAGATGGCTTGGGCTGGATTACGGCACTTACCCTTCATGACATCATTCTCATTGGTTAGGAATGCACCCTGGTTGTTCCTAACTCCACTTTAATAACTTGTTATAGATCTGCCCTCCAGGAATTTATTTGAAACTTGCTTTAATCTATTTATATTACAGCCTTTTCAGGCAACAAGTAGATTTACCATTTATGTAAAAGCACTTAGGTCCGAAAACACAGAACATGCTATATAAGGGTTCTGTTTATAATAATAATAACACTTCTATAATTTTGTTACATATAATAAATATAATATATTATAATTTGATGATAATCACAGTTAATTCAGATGGTCTCACAGGCTTATTTTTGGTCACTCACGATGTTTGTCTTTGTCTTTATCTCTACACACACCACTCCCCACCCATCAAAAAGTATTTATTAACGGAGTGAGGTGCTGTCATGGGCATAACTCTGCAAGCAAACTTACGCAAACACATTCAGTGTCCTCTAAAGACTTATCATCTATGACCAACATATAGTAGGTCCTCAGTAAATGCTTGCTGGGTGGATGGATGGATGGATGGGTGATGGATGGAAGGAATAAAAAAAGAGAAACCCTGTGTGGTAATTGGTGAGACATATTAGGAATGACTGTATTGGGGGCTGGAGGATAAACCTGAGAGTATCATTGGCATGAAGGAAAAAGGGAATGTCCTGATTTTATGGTAGACATGCGTTTATGAGCTCTCCTCAGATTGGCCCTAGAGCTTGTCTGGTTCCTAGGCTGCTGAAATGATGCATGGACAAGGGATGCCAAAGGGACGCCCCCCTGACAGGTGCTGTATGGGTGGCAGGAGTGAGGAGGTAGGTATGTGGTCCAGAAGAGAAAGCCCAGCTCTGTGGCTATCTCTATTTTCAATAGGAATCATACCAGAGTGAAGTTTTAAAAGCCAGGTGATTCAGTAGGTGAATGGCCAAATAAACTGTGGTACATCCAAACAATGAATATGATTCAGCACTAAAAAGAAATGAGCTATCAACCCATGAAAAGACATGGAGGAACCTTAAGTGCATATCACTAAGTGAAGGAGCCAATTTGAAAAGGCTACATACCATATGATTCCACCTATATGACCTTCTGGAAAAGGCAAAATTATGGAGACAGTAAAAAGATCATTGGTTGCCAGGGGTTGGGGGTGGGGATGGATGAAAAGGTGGAGCACAGAGTATTTTTAGGGCAGTGAAACTACTCTGTATGATACTATAATGGTGAATACACGTCATTATACATTTGTCTAACCCACAGAATGTATAACACCAAGATTGAACCCTAATGTAAACGATGGACTTTGGGGGATTATGATGTGCCAATGTAGGTTCATCAGTTGTAACAATTATACCACTCTGGTACATCTAGTGGGGGAGAGTGTGTATGTGGGGAGGGCAGGAGGTATATGGGAAATCTCTGTACTTTCTGCTTAATTTTGCTGTGAACCTATAACTGCTCTGCAAAATAAAGTCTATTTCAAAAAAAAATCCAGGTGAGGTGATAACACCTTTCTGTATGTAGAGTTCGGTCCACTGTGGAGCCACAGAGACTTGGGCTGGAATCTGAGCCCCACCATAACCAGCTCTGTAATTTTGGGAAAGTTACTTAACCCCTTTGATCTCAGTTTCTGTAACTCCACAGGGTTGTAATGCCTGCCTCAGAGCACTCTGAGAATTAAATGAAAAACTGTATGTAAAATGTCTAACCCATTACCTGGGATATACGACATGGTAAGAACACACAACCCTCCTCCGCAATTCCTCCCTAATGACTGTAATTATTAAACATTCTGATGGCTGCTAATTTTAAAGCCTGGCCAGTTGAGGAAAGCTGTCTGGGGTGAAAGTGACCTTCTACTAGGAAAGGAATCTGCATGTGGGAGTGGGCATGTGTCCTCACATGCTCAGTCAGATGCTGGCCACAGAAGGTCAGACGTGGACTTGAGCCCCGAGAGGCAGTGTCAAGCCCCTCACTCAGCTTTCTCCCATGAAAAGGTCAGGATGATGGCAGGCTGTCATATTTAGATGATGGCTCGCAGAGAAGCCTCGGTGGGTTAGTCACCTATGATATGACATCATATTGCCGCTCAATATAGTAACAGCTTTGGGGGGCAGGGGCGGGGTCAGCTCTTGTTGACCAATCATGCCTTGAGGATAAATTGGATGGGACCAGCCAGGGAGTCACGATAAGAGGAGAAATGCTCCTCTAAATTGGTTGTTCCACAGTTTCCTAAGGATTTTCAGCACCTCACCCCGAAATGTGAGTCTTGACTTTACTTTGACTTTGGGGCCAAGCAGGGGAAATGTCAAGGGAGAAAAGTATTTGGTCAGGAAGCCTCTAGCTGGGGGAATACCCATGACGGCCAGATTAACTGTGGTCAGAGTTGGCGCCACTCTGAAGAGGGGTGGAAAAGTGACAAGTTTGGTGCACCAGCTACCTGATGTCGGTATGGCACCCAATGAAATGGTCCGAAGGAGGGGGACTGAAAAGTTGCTGCCGAATTGGGATTGGCAGGTTGGGTTAGGCGTTTTACCCCTCACAGGTTACATGACATTCGTGGGGCAGATCAGCACCCCACTGAGGCAATGATGTTGTCTCAGCCTTTGAACTTAGCCTGAATGAAGGCATGGTTTGAGATACCACTGATCAGTGCTGTAGTTCATCTGGGGTATTGATTAGTCATATCATAATGGAAAGCCACTGGATTTGGTAAACCCCTTTCTTCCAGTGTATTATCCTCCTTGGCATCTCTACCTCTTGTGGGGCCTTGTGCTTTGGAAATAGAATGCTTTGTATCGGCGGTGTAAGTGCAGAGGTTCACTGGGGAGAGCTGACTCTTCCTGTGTCTAAACTGGAATAAGTCCAGAGAGAGGAAGTCAAGAGGTGAGAGAGAAAAAGGCCTGGACCAGGGGTTAGGAGACCTTGTTTGGCAGCTGGGTCTGCCACTTTTCCAGCTGTGTGACCTTGGGCATCTCTTCAGATTTTGGTTCCTCGTCTTGTCTGTGAAAATATGTGCATTTGGGGTCCTTCCAACTCTAACTGGCAGCTCCAATCCTTTAAGTGTGGATCTCTGTTCTGTTGTGGACAGAGTAGAAAGGGCCTGGGGTCTGAGTGTGTGGCTCTGCTACTCACTGTGCGACCTTGCACTCGGACACCCCTTTTCTGAACCTCAGTTTTCCCACTTGTAGGGTTATTATGACACATAGGTGAGATAATGTACCTGGAAGCCTTTTGGGAGGCACTATGTAAATGTGTTTAAATGATTCTGAGTTCCCAAGGGAAGGGGGGTGGGGAGGCAGGCTGAGGACCTGATGGTTGGGCTTACCGGCAGTTTGGACTGTGACCAGGGCTGGGAGTGTGAGGAGGTGGGGGTTGTGGTCAGCCCGGCCATGAAAACCTCCAACCCTGTCCTGCTCGGTTCCTCCGTCATTTCCCAGCAGCTCAGCAAGGGGAAACAGTTGAGAGATTGTAAATGATGCTGAAAACAGCCCAAGAGAGTGGCTGCAAACTCTTGTCTGAGAGGACCTGCAGCCTGAGTGGGCACAGCGCCAAAGCGAAGAGGGGCGTGGGGAGCCCCACCGGGGTCTGGAATCCCCCTGCAAATGAGCAGCCGCCTAGCTCCCATGGATGCCCCAGGGTAATAGTCCTGCGCCTTGCACCTCCGGGGCTGCTCAGCATCACCCCCACGGTGTGAAAACACCTCCGAGGGGGAGCCCTGGAGATAACAGATCACAACTGTATATTGACCCGTCTCAACTCATCCCTTCCAGAAAAATCACAGATCCTCCAGAGAAACTCGCCAAATTCCTGTTTATTCTTCATGTAAATGGATTAACCTAGGGTTGGCGATTTTACTTCGACTCTCCCTTTCATGTTGCAGCGAAAATGAAATTGACTCCTTGGAAGCTGTTCTTTGAGCCATAAGCATAATTTCTCTTCACTCCTACCAAAAGGGGGTTTCTCTCTTTTTGAATTTTTTTTATTTTCAAAGCCCCGGGCTCTGAAGCTTGAGAGGCTGGCAGGGGGTGCGGCTGCCATAGGACCAGCATGCTGTCCTCCTGCTGACTCATCTGACATTAACATAATTACGTTTCAGGAGTCAAAGTGATTTTCAAACTATGAGTAATGCGAGGTATTACAGAGAATGTTTACTAGGCAGCCGGCATTTCAGCACTGGAAAGGAACCAGCTGCTGCTAACAGCTGAAATGAGTGAGGGAATAAGAAAATGCTCTCAGGAAAACAACCTTTCTCTCTGGACTCCTCTTTTTTGAAAAGGATTCGCATGTGAAAGGCCAGTGAACTTAGAGTTCCTTGAGGAAGGATCCAGATCTAGCATCCTTATCTGAATTCCTGGGTGTCTGATCATTTTGTATGAAAAAACTTTTTTTTATAGTCTTTGTTTTCATTTACCCAACTCCAGGGAAAGACGGATTAAAGACTTCAGCAAATTATTTCTTAAAGCCAATTTATTATTAGTATTCATAATTAAAATAGATTAAAGTTGTGTGAAGAAATGTGCTGTTCCTTCTCAGGCAGGAAAGAGGACACAAATCATTTCCCAATTTTAAAGATGGGGAGCAGAAGCCCGTGGGTAGGTGAATGCCTTCTTAAAGGTCCTTTGTCGAATTAGTAAAAGTTTGAGAGCCATCGAGTACAGTGAACCTCTCCTCAGGAGAGGAGAGAGGGGCTCCCGTCCGGTTCCAGAGCTGTGTCTGTCTCTTGCCTCTGTTTCCTTGTCTCATAATGGGAATATTAATAACACATGCTCTCCCTACCTCCCAGGAACAGCCTTGAACTCTGGGAAGGCAAAGACAATGTCTGCCAACCATGTACCCCATATGTCTAACTTGGAGCCTGCACAGAGTAGGTGCTTAGTAAATATTTGCAGAATTAAGGAATGAGATAAGAGCTTTGAACACCAGAACTCTGCTCTTCTGTTTAGTTGGTCTTCTTGCCTTTAGTTCCCCCCCGGCTGGGGCCAAGGGAGCTCAGCAAGTGGGGCCGTGCTTGGAGATGCGTCTACTGAAGGCACTAGCACTAACAGGGAAAAATAACTGCTCACATCCTCGGGGACTAACTGCTGAAACCAGATCAAAGTACAACACTCAACTGAGAAACTCCTTTAGAAAAGGCTCATTCAAAAGCATGGCAGGCGGTCTTCCTCAGCAAAAAGAGGAGGATTGGCATGGATGTTAGCTCAGGGCTGATCTTCCCCCCAAAAAAAAAAAAAAAAAGCATGGCAGGACTTTTAATTTCTTTATATGTTGGAGGTAAATCAGGAGAACTGTCTGGCTTCATTTCACCTGCTGATTTTTGTGCTGAGATCATCACTGCAGGGGTAATAACAATCAAGTTAACTGGTGTCTGGGCATTGTGATGGCAGGTGAAAGAGAGGTATTTGGACTGGATAAGCCTTTAAAAAAAAGTTCCACTCTCAGATACTCGTTTAAAGGTATAAAAGAAAAGGAGAAATTATGAAAAATTTATCCTGCCATTTTTTTCATAGGAAAAAATATCCACTTGATTTTATATGCGAGGACGTATTTCTAGATTTTGATAAGGGCTTACAGGTATAGATGCAGTCTTTTACAGCATCTGCAACAGATGACTCTGTTCTCTGGTTCTTTCCCTTCCTGCTTTGGCCTCTCTGCCTTTGTTTCCTTCTTCTTTTCCCTCTCCCCTCCATCCCTAAGTTAACTCCTTCCTTTGATCTTGTTCTCATGTTGCTCTCCTCCCCAAGCATTCCTTCTCATCTTGTAAACTTTCTTATAGCTTCCAGCTAGGTGTTATTCACATGCTGAGTGGTCAATAAAGTTTTTTTTTTAATACGAAAAGAAAAAGTCATGAACTAATTATAAGCTCCCTCATAAATAAATTGTTCATAAATAAATCATTGATTACTTTTAAGTTACCAAGCTTAATCACACACACAAATATTCCTGTTCACTTAGGAATGTCTTTGATGAGGTAGTAAAAGTTAATTTTATTAAATTTCATCCCTGAGTTCACGCCCTTTGAATGTTCTTCATTGGCACCATGGAAAAAACGGGGACCACCAAAGAAAGACACAGAGAACCCTAATCTGCCCTCAACTGAGAAGCCCCAGTGGGTGTGGTTTTTGTGGACTACCTGCATTGACTGATCTCTCCTCTCCCCCCCATTAGTAGTAGTGTTAGGATTACTTCAAGCAGTAAATATAAACCAGTGCATTCAGGGCTAGTCAACCCAAAATGTTTGCTAAAAAGAATCAGATCTGTGGTCCCCTCCCAAACATCAGAGGGTGATGCTAGGAAAGAAAATGTTGCGTGCGCTCCCAGTGGCTGTCATTTGGTGCTTCTGCCCTAGGCCGACTCTCCAGTGGGGTAAATCCAGGCTGGGGACATTTCTAAGGTTCTGAACCTCCATTACTCTCTTTGTATCAGAGCTGCGGGTACAGGACAGTCCTGATTGCACATCCTCTACACCATTGTTCCTGCAGGTACATTAATGTTTGTCAGACCAGAAACCCTAATTTGGATGTGGATGACATGGTCACTGTTTCCTAAAGCATCTCAAGTAAAAGGGCTCACTTTTGATCCTGATTTATTTTATAAATATTTATAAATAATTTAATATTAATTTAATAATGTTATTTAGTAGCAAGTTGCTAAACACTTGAGATCCAAATGTCTAGTGCATATCCTAAAATAAACTTTGGCTGTTTAGAACCCTTGTAAAATAAACTCATTCTAATTTTCCCCCATATTCCCCCTTGACCGCCTTCCCCCTTCCTTCCTTCTCTTTTTCTTTCTCTTCCTCCATTTTTACTTCCCTCTCTTCCTTTTATCCTCTTTCTTTGTTTTGTTTGTTTGTTGCCTTTGGCAGACGTTTTTCTAAAAAATATATCTAGAAGAAGTTAAGAAAAGCTGGTTAAGGTGTCTAGGACTGACAGAGACTTTTCATCATCTGCATTTTTTGACTCTTTCCATTTTTAATCATGTGCACATATGCTTTTTCCCAATTAAAAAAATAGTTACCCAAAACAGTGTTTTGTACCCTTCCTGTTTTCATTTTTTAAAAGTGTCTTATTTTTTCCCCCAATTCTAATGCCAGCGTATTTCCTCCTCCCCAGAAGTGAGAGACAGGAACAGCTTCCAAAGAGAAATGGGGAAGAAAGGGAGAGAGCTGACAGAAGTGAAAGGCCTGTGTGTCCACAGCAGGGATACAGGGGAATGGGTTAGCCTAACAGGATAAAGGAATTTTTTGGCCCTTTTTTTTTTTTTTTTTTTTTGTAAACTCAACATGTAAACATCTTCCCACATCATTAAGTATTCTTCTACAATATCATTTTTAATGGTTGTACAGGAGTCTTAATTTAATATCTTTGTACTGTAATTTATTTATTTAATACTCTATGTTAAACATTTGGGTAATATCTGATTTGCCAATATTATAAATAATGCTGCAGTAAACATTCTTGTAGCTAAATCTTTGTGCATAGCCATTCTTATTTACTTTGAATGTCTCTTCTCAAAGGAGAATAAATATATTTCTCAAATGAAAATAAATCAGAGTATACAAGTCCTGGGGCTTTTGATATATATATATATATTGCTCCTGATGTAATTTTAATTTAAATTTCTGTAGACATGAAGAAATTTCCCCCTGTGTTTATTAACAAGTTTTATTTCCTCTTTATGAATTTTCTGTTCAGAGTCTTTGCCCACGTATCTATTGGTATCTTAAAATTTGCAGTGATTTAAAATGTTTTACACATTTATCAAATATATAGACAAAGACTTCCTTGTCTAATATGGGTTTTTTAAAATAATAATCATCCTCTGGCTTAATATTTGCTTTTTAATGTTGGCTATATTGATATATTTTTTTGACACACAAAGGTTTTTAGATTTAAAGTAATCAAATCTATCAATCTTTTCCCTTCTGAAGAATCTTTTCTATACAGAACTTTGAAAATTATTTCATATTTTCTTTTAGTTAGGAAAAAACTTTTAAAGGTAAGGTTTACATATTTACAGTGAAATGTACAAATCTTCAGTGGCTCATTCAGTGAGTTTTGACAAATGACAAATTCATAAACCTACCAAGATCTAGAAATTCAAAGAGTATGGGTTTCTTTTTGAGCTGATGGTTGCACATATACATGATTATACTAAAAACCATTGGTTTGTACACTTTAAATGGGTGAATTGTATGGTATGAATTACATCTAAATAAAGCTGTTAAAATATAGAGAGAAATTAATATCATCCCAGAAAGTTCCCAGTATCACTTCCCAATAGATCCCACTCTACCCCAGAGACAACCACGGTTTTTAGTTTTCTCATTATGGATTAGTTTTGCCTATTTTAGAACTTTATATAAATGGAATCATGCAGCATGAACTCTTTTGTGTAAAGTTTCTTTCACTCAACGTAATGGTTTAAAAATTCATCTGTGTTGGTGTTTCCGGAGTTTCTTTTGGTTGCTAAGAGTAATATTTTGTTATATGTGTATATTACAGTTTGTTTATCCATTCCTCTATTGATGGACACCTGGGCTGTTTTCAGTTTGGGGCCATTCTGAGCATTCTTGTACATGTCTTCTTGTGGATGTATGCTTTCCTTTCTCTTGGGGAAATATCTGGGGGTGGAATTGCTGAGTCATAGAATAAATGTATGCTTAGTTTTATAAGAAACCACCAGATTTTTTCCCAAAGTGATTGCACCATTTTACACTCCCACCAACAACACATGCGAGTTCCAGATGCTCCGTATCCTCGCCAACATTTGAAGTTGTCAGTCTTTTTCATTTTAGCCATTCTGTTGGGTGTGCAGTGGTAGCTTATTACAGTTTTAATTTACATTTCCTTGATGACTACAATTATTGAACATTTTTTCATGTACTTCTAGTTTTTTAAATTTTATTTTAATAGTTCTGTATTACATTTAATTACATCTATTTATCCATCCTAAGTTATTTTGATTATGATTTGAGGTAAATCTCTAAATTTATTTTTTTCTAAATAATCAATTAACCCAACACAGTTTATTAAATAAGAATTTTATTCCCTATTGATTTGTGATGCTTTCTTTATCATAGATTAAGTTCTTATAATGTGGTTTCAGCATATCTATTCTGTGCAATTGATTTGTACATTTATACATTTGTTCTTTTGTCAGTTCCACACGATTTTATTGACACTTGCTTTTAAAATGATTTAACACCTGGCAGGCCCACTGTCTCATCATTCCTTTCCATGTTCAGCATTTTCTTTGCTGTTGATACCTAATTATTCTTTCAGTAAATATTAGAATGATAATGTCAAATTCTGAAAAGAGTCTTACTGAGATTTTTATTGAAAGTATATTGAGCATACAAACTAATTTGAAAAATACTGACATAGTTGCCATAGAACTTGAATATTCAATTTTCTCCTATATTTGTCAGTAACATTTTGTAGTTTTTATTATATGGATCCTTCACATTCTCATTAAACCTATTCCAAGCTATTTAATAGAGGTTTTCAATGTCTTCATTGTTAATTTTTACTATCGTAGGTTAATTTTTTCATTATATTTTCCCACTGGATAGTATTTCTATATAGAAAAGCTATAGGCTTTTGTGTCTCCTTTGTATATTTATCAGTTTTCTTGAAGTCTCATATGAATTCTAATAATTTTTAGTTGAATTATTCTTTTGAGTTTCCAGGAGTGTAATTATATCATCTACAAATAATTATAAATCTGTTTTCTCCCTTCTAATATTTATGCATCTTATTTTTATATGCATACTATTTAACTGGTCAGAACTTCCAGATAAAAATTAAAAATGGCAATAAACTATATCCCTGTTTTATTCCTGAATTAATAATATTGCCTAATAATAATAAAGGATGGATTTGACTGTTTGAAATAAACATTTTGTTATATTAGGAAGGAGTTCTTAAATTTGTAATCATTTTTTAGTAAGGACTAGCTGTTGAATTTTAATCTCTTCTTCATCTGTTGAGAATCTCATTTGGATTTTCTTTTTTACTAGTGGATGTGATATATTATACTATTGAATTTTTCAAATATTAAAACATAAAACCTTTTTGTTTTAGGTTAAACCCTGCTAGGGTTGTTCTTTGGATACTCTGTTATCTGTGTTTGGATTTTCTTCTCTATGTTCACAGTTTAGACAGGTTTATTATATCTTGTTTTGAGCTGTATTTTTCAGGGTTTGACATCAGGCTTATCTCTGTAAAGTAAATTAGATACACTTTCCAAATTTTTCAATGTTCTGAAGAAATTATTGAAGCATAGTAATTGTGTATTCCTTAGGAACTGAAAGATTTTCCCTATAAAGTTTTCTAGGCCTATATTTTTTCTGGAGGGAATTCTTTCTCTCTTTTCTTTCTTTAGTTTCTTCAGCTGTGATTAGCGTATTTAGGTTTAATACTTCTAATTTTGGTAATGTATATCTTTCCAGAAGACTCTCCATTTCATCTAGGTTTTCAAATTTATAACTTACAATTTTGCTAAGACTGTCTTATGTTTAAAATATATCCTCCTTATTTGATGTTAAATCCCTTCTTTTTATTTCTAATGTTATTATCCACAGGGTTTTTTTTCTTCTTTACTCTCTATAAAGTTTTGTCTATTTTATTGTTTTTTCAGAAAATAAGCTCTTGAATTAATTCTATAATTTTTCCTATTTTCTCATGCATTTAGTTTTGCTTTTGCCTTTATTTTTTATTTCTCGACTTTTTAGGGATTTTATTGTTGTTTTTACAAATCCTTGAGTTGAAACTTTCATTTTTCCTTTCCTTGAAAATAAGGAAAACATAGACTGTAATTTCACCTTTCAGGACACTTTATTTATATTTCATAAGTTTTAATATGGTGTGTTCTTATTTTAATTATCTTCTAACTGCTGTGTTCCTATACTTTAATTTTAGTTTTGTTGAATTTTTGTTCTGTCTTTATGCTTTAATTGTTATTTTGTTTTAATTTCTATTATTAACAGTTTTATTGCCCCTGTGATTAAAGAATTAAGCTTGTCTAATTACTGTTTCTTAAAATATCTCCTATTTTGGTTATGTGCCTTGCAAATACCTTCTCTCATTCTATAATTTCTTTCCATTGTTTCTCATGTCTTCTTTAGTGCATAAGTTTTTTTGTCATAATGTAATTAAATATATCCCTCTTATTTGATTGTTTGTATGTTTGTATCTTATGTCAGAAATCTTTCCCTACTTGGTGATAATAAATGTATTTTCCTATATTTTCTTCTAAAAGTTGCAAACTTCTGCTTTTCACATTTAGGTCTTTAATCTTTATGGCTGGTGTGGGTAGGAATCTAATTTCTCTTTTCTCCCACACAGATAACCAGTTATCCCAATCTCACCATTTTCCCCATTGTTTGTGATGCTACCTCAGTCGTATATAGAGTTTCCTCATTGTCTAGGTTATTTCTGGGCTTTTGTTCTGTTCCATTCATCCATACATCTAACCCCTGGGCCAATACCATCACAGTCTTTTTAATATCTAAATAGCTAATAAGACAAGTCTTGCTACCCCTTCTTCTTCAAAATTTTCTTGACTCTTCTTGTCCATTTCACATGAATTTCAGAATTAGCTTATTAAGAATCACACACAAAACACACACACACACACACACACATTTTTGGGATGTTTAAAATTAAAATTCCATCAGGTCTATAGATCTATATAGAAAAAGATGAACTTTTTTATGTTATGGAGTACTCTAATCAATGAACATGGTATTTCTCTTCCTTTATTTAGGTCTTTCTTTATATTGTTCAATAATACTTCCACAGTTTTGTTCATAGAGGTCTTGCACATCTTTTAACAAATTTATCCCTAGGTGCCACATAATTTCTGCTACTGTTGTGAATAGGATTCTTTTTTATTCCTATTATTTTTTCTAATTAGTTATTATTATTAGGAACACTATTGATTTTTGTGTGATTTTTGTATCCTGCATCCTTGCTGAATACTTTTTAGCCCTAAGAGTTTCTCTGTGAATTTTTTTTGAGTTCTTTATGTAGACAATCACATTTTCTGCAAACAAGAATAGTTTTCTTTCTCTTTTCAATCTCTCTCTTTTTCCTTTCTTTTCCATTGCATCAGTTAAGACCTTCAGCACAAGGCTGAATAGAGGCTTATAACTGGTATCCTTATGTTATTCCTGACTTTAATGGAAATGTCTTTAAAATATCACCATTTGGTATAACATTTACTTCTAGAATTTTTACAAATGGCCTTTATTGGGTAAAGAAAGTTGCCTTCTATACCTAGTTTCCAAAGATTTTTTTTAACCATGAATGAATGCTGCATTCCATGAAATGTCTTTTCTGCATTTATCAAGATGATACTAAAAAAATAAAAAATAAAGGAAAAAATTTTTCTCTTTTAATCTGTTAACTTTAGTAGGTTTTCTAATCTTGACTTATACTTTCAACTTAGATTAAATCCTGTTTGGTCATGAGTTTCCTTAAGATTTTGTATCTACATGAAAAGTGAGACTAAGTTATAATTTTCTTTACTTGTGCTTTCCTTGTCTGGCTTTAGCATCTCAAAAAATAAGTTGGGTAATCCTTTTCCTTTTCTTCCCATTCTCTGAAACAGTTTTTTGTTTTTAAACATTGTTTATTTATTTTTTGAAGATCTGGTAAAACCATTTGGGCCTAGTGTCTTTGGAGGTGGGAGACCTTTTGATTAACAATTTAATTTCTCTAATGGCTAACGCTTTATTCTGGTTTCACCTGAATAAATTACCAAAATTTTATTTTTTCTTAAAAATTACCCATTTCTTCTAAGTTCCCGTATTTATTGGTATGAAGTTTTTATAGTATTTTTTAATGTATTTTTACATCTCCATTATATCTATATCTAACCCCTTTTTATTCCTATATTCTGTGTGTGTTTTTTTCCTTTTTCTTGATCAGTTTTGCTCAGGGTTTGTGTACTTCTGTAAGTTGTTTCAAAAAACCAACTTCTGGTTATATTTGTCTTCCTTGAATACTATTTCTTTAATTTTTTGTCTTATATTTATTATTTTCTTATTTCTGGTTTAGGTTTTTCTGTAGTTCTTTTCTTAGTTTCTTAAGTTGATCACTTTATTTATTTATTGACTTTTTTTTTCTTTTTTCCTTCTTTTATTTTTAAATTATTTATTTATTTATTTTTTATTGCAGTAACATTGGTTTATAACATTATATAAATTTTGGGTGTACATCATTATATTTCAATTTCTGTGTAGATTACATCATGTTCATCACCCAAAGACTAATTACAATCCATCACCATACACCTATGCCTAATCACCCATTTCACCCTCCTCCCTCCCCCCTTCCCCTCTGGTAACCACCAATCCAATCTCTGTCTCTGTTTGTTTGTTTGTTGTTGTTTTTATCTTCTATTTATGAGTGAAATCATACGGTAATTGACTTTCTCCCTCTGACATTTTGCTTAGCATAATACCCTCAAGGTCCGTCCACGTTGTCACAAATTATTGACTTGTTTTTGTTTGGTTTTTCATTTTATTTTTGCAGAATATGTTTCTAAGGTATTAAGTATTCATTGTTCTCTTGGCCAGAACATGGGCCCCAGAACTTTTTAGTGACCTGTTGAACTCTGCTCTCCATCTTATTTTGGTTCTGGAGTTGTAGTTTCACCCTTTTAAACATAAAAAATAGTTATTTTTTACAATTAATGGTCAATTATGTTTATAATATCCTTTAGTAGTTCTTTTAGTGACAGTCTGTGATTGGTAAACACTCTTGGTCTTTGTATGTCTGAAATGTCTTTATTTATCAGGTATAGAATTCTAGATTGACAATTATTTTCCCTCTGCACTTGGAACATATTACCCTTAGTGTCTTCTAGAATCTGTTGTTATCTGTGAGAAGGCTGCCATCAAGCTCATTTTCATTCCTTTGCGGGTAATCCATCTTTTATCTCTGTTAACTCTTGATTATCTTTATCCTTAATGTTCTGCAATTTTGCTGCCATGTGTTTGGGTATGGATTTATTCTTATTTCTATGCTTGGTACTCAAATATACTTTTGATTTGAAGTCTTTAATTCTGAAAAATTCTCAGCAATGATCTCTGTAAATATTGCTTGACTGTCATTCCCTCCTTTCAGAGTTCCCATTAGATGATGGTTGGTTCTCTCAATTGACCTTCCGTGTCTCTTAGTACTTTCTCTTCCCTGCCTGGAGTGTTCCTCATAACCATTTCCACTTCATTATTGTGTTTATTCAGTCCAGAAATTTTCTCATCCAGGTCATTTTAAATTTCAATGATTATATTATTTATTTCTGAGATCTTTAGTTAACTCTTTTTAAAATAAACTTGGTATTGTTTTTACCTCATTTGTTTTATAATTTCTTTTTTTTTTTTTTTTATGAGGAGATCAGCCCTGAGCTAACATCTGCTAATCTTCCTCTTTTTTTGCTGAGGAAGACTGGCCCTGGGCTAACATCCGTGCCCATCTTCCTCCACTTTATATGGGATGCCGCCACAGCATGGCTTGCCAAGCAGTGCATCAGTGCGTGCCCAGGATCCGAACTGGCGAACTCTGGGCTGCCGCAGCAGAGCCCACACACTTAACCGCTTGCGCCACCTGGCTGGCCCCTATAATTTGTTTTATCCATCTCTTTTGACACCTCAAATGTACTTATTTGAAAATTTTTGTTAGGCTGGTCTATAAAATCAGTTTCAATGTGGAGTGAAATCGTGTCCTGATTATTGACTTTGTTGGCTGTCTTTCTTAGCATTAGATTTCTTCATGTATGTTGAAATTTGGATTTGCAGGCTCATTTCAGATGGAAGTCGTGTTTGTTTTGTTTTGTTTTCTTTCTCTCTTTTCCTTATTCTGCCCTCACCCCTCCCTTTTCTCCCACTATTCCAGTTGTCCCACCTGGTCCTCCAGCTTCCCAACTCTGAGCCAGAATTTCTGGTGGTATTTCAGGGATGCTACTGCATGGTGGTGGTAGGGACACAGCAGATCCAGTTACTCACTCATTCCCAATCACCAGGCTCTGTCTGCATCCTCCTACACCCCTAGGCCTGCAAATTCTAGCAGCTAGAGCCCAGGCAACTCTCTAGAGCTGTTTTTCAGCCTCTCTTCCC
This sequence comes from Diceros bicornis minor, assembly GCF_020826845.1. Taxonomy (NCBI): domain Eukaryota; kingdom Metazoa; phylum Chordata; class Mammalia; order Perissodactyla; family Rhinocerotidae; genus Diceros; species Diceros bicornis. The sequence goes on from NC_080743.1 coordinate 78,205,221, forward strand.
AAGCTTGGGAAACTCAATTCCATGTACCTCCCCCACCATAAAATCATAAGCTCCAAAAGGAGAGGGACTGTATGTATTTTGATCACTGTATACCCAATGCATTAAATAGTACCAATGCACAGTAAACTGAATGAATAAATGATGGCTAACGTTGAAAACTGAAGGACTACACCTTTGGAGTTGAACCTGGAGCTTTGTTTACTCCCAGTCCCCCTGGAGAGTGGTCAGCCTAATACAGAAGGGAACTTGTGTCTATAGAAAGGAAGAAACACTGGTGTAAGAGTTCAGAGACCCTGGTTTCAGGATGGCTCAGCCCCTTACCTAGCTAAGGCACCTAATCATCCTAAAGCCAGAATTCCTCTTCTATAAAATAAACAATCCCGTGGTTGGATGGCAACACTCTATCCGGTGGTGACTGCTCTATCAGCCTATGTTCCAGAGTGAGAATAACAGAGCAGATCCCTGTTGACCCATGATGGATATATAGTGTGAATGAGAAACAAATTCATTGTTTTAAGGCACTGAGAAATTTAGAGTTGTTTGTTACCACAGCATAATCTAGGCTATCCTGACAGATACGCTTACTTACCTGTATCCCTCCTCTCTACAGATTTTGAGCTCTGTTGGAGGAAGGATCCTCTTGTTTTCACTACTATTTCCCAATTTCCAGTTTAGTATGTAAATATGATAATCGTTCTTTACTCTGTTTTCACCGCTAAGGACAAACATTAAAAGCCAGTAATTATCCCGTATTTACAGTATTCCAATTTTCTGAGAAAATTGTGACATTGTCTAGAATCCTCAGAACTGTCATAAGACTTTAAAAAAGTGTCATGGTGCCCTTTCTGGAGATGAAAAGACAAAACTTTTGACCGGAACATAATTTAATTTTTGTGTGATGACATGCAACATTATTATATGCCTTAGTAACTCAGTGATGCCAACAGGGGCCGACACAATGTGAGGCTCTGCTGGCCCCGAGAGGAAATGCCCCCTCGCTGTGATGCTCTTAGAGTGCTTCGTCTTGTGTTTCAATAGGGCTTCTGCTCATTCACTGCTGCCTGCTCTCAGTGTGCGTGCCTCTAGTGGAAAGCTCAGCCACCTTACTTTGCTCCTGACACTCCCTCAAGGTGGAAAACATGAAAACCAAGAGCTCAGAGGAACGATGACTGGAAAATTCAGTTTTGAGTAGATATCTACAAAAAAGTTCGGCAGTGCCCTGAGGAAAGTGCATAAGCCCCACGGCATCTCTTATGGGTGTCGTGGAGTTTTATTTTCTTGTTGTTTTCACCAATGGAAGCATGCTTTATTGAATTTAAAATGTAAAAAATATTTGTGGTTCCGTAGATATTTGCTCTGCCATAAATGTTATACTTTTTGGTATTATGGTTTAAGAGAAATAAACAGCATAAACAAAATATGGCCTAAACTATGAAAATGCAAACTATACAAATTAAAAACATAAAATAATTACTCATTATCCCAAGGAATACTTAATATATACATGTGAAATATCTTACACGTATATACAATAAGAGCTTGGCAGTGTTTTGATAGTTGAAGTTGCTAGATATGTGGCCTCTAGATAAGGGATATAGTTACATATTCTTAAGGAAATACAGTTTTATTACGTTCAACAACCTAAACATTAGAACCCAGGTAACAGAATGTTATTTAGAGTCCTCTTTTAATGAATACAAAGAAGCACTTTATAAAAAGCACATTGGTTTCTGAAAAGAAAGCTTTTAAAATGTGTGAGAGGAGCCTGAAAACAATATTCTCTAAGACCAGTGAAACATCTCTCTTCCCGTGACCTATACAGCTTCCAGATTTAGCAAATAAAAATACACAATGCCCAAGTAAAGGGGAATTTGAGATAAAAGCAAAGAATTTTTAGTTCAAGTGTATCTCAGATGTTACATGGGACATACACAAAAAATTATTTGTTGTTTATCTGAAGTTCAAATTTACCTGGGCATCCTGTTTTATCTGGCAGCCCTACCCACCTCACTTTTTTTAACCCTCATTTTGCACCATCCTCTGGAAGGAACCTCGCCAGCCTCTGTCCCAAACTCCATAATTTCTGTATTAGTAAGCTTGCATTAATGCATTTCCACTTACACACTGTGAGGCTTATAAAGAGACTAGGTTCACCAACCAATGGCTCTCAAACCCATTGCGCCCTTGTACAGCACGGCAGCCTGTAGAACTTCTGCAAGGGGAGGGGTGTGTGGGCTCTTCCCCATAATGCCCTATTTTAGTCACAGTCATTAGCGCTGGAGAAAAAACACACTGGTCATGAGATTCACCTTTTGCCATGTCACAAGAGACTCAGTAAAACTAAATGCCTGAAAGATAGCTTGGGAGAAAAGATCTGTCTCCTGGGCTGAGGACTCTGGAAGCTTCCTTCTGAAACAGAACCATGATTTTTTAGCAGTCAAAATCCCTGACATCTCTCCCTGCACAGAGATTGAGCGGCATTTTTTTAACCTAAAAAAGAGACTGAGTGATTTCAGGCACGTATTCAGGCCTTGCCACGAGACCTGAACTTAGGAGAAACAGGAGGAAACACTAACTTTACTGAGCTCGTGATATAAATACATTGATTTATTTACTCCTCACTCCCACTTGCTGTAGTATGGCCCCATTTTACAAACCAGGAAACAGAGGCTCAGAGAAGTCAAGCCCCTTGCTCAGAGTCACATAGCTAGTGTCAGAGCTTGGATTGGAATTTGGGTCTCTGGGGCCACAGAAGGCCGAGCCCTATTTCCATGGCACCACTTTTCCTTTCTGGGAGGAGGGAAGTGCTAAAGTATGCCAGGGTTGTGGAATGTTCTAGAAGAGATCATGGGATGTCATGGGGAGAATTCCTAACCAATTTCTGAGAGAAGAATAGAGGTCGTGAGGTATAAAAAATGGGCTTCAGTGCTAGACACACCTGGGTTCAAATCCTGCCTCTACCACCTTTTAGCTTTGTAACTTTGTTACCTAATTTCTCTTTATCAGTCAGGATCCCAGCAGGAAAATGATGGTGCACACGAAGGTTTAACTGAGGAGAGTTTAACAGAGAGACTGTTAACTGAGGCTTTGGCAACATTAAGGGAACCAACAAGGGATGGTGAAGTACCGAGAGACCGGTAGTAGCAAGAAACCATTATCACCCCAGGCCGGAAGGGCGGGGGGGGGAAATATTTTATTGGATCTTGGAAATTGGAGCCATGAAAGAGGAGCCGCCTGACAGGAGCTGTGGCCCTGGAGGAACACAGCCACTGTCAGAACCATACCCTAGAACAGAGGTCCTAACCTTGACCTCTCTTTCCCTGGCCAGGAGCCCAGGTACTATGTCTGTGGAGGTCAGCCTCCCAGGGCCCAGAGCAGGGCAGACAAGAATGGAAGGCCTTGGAGGTGGGGCGATATACTCAGAGAACGACAGCACTCAAGCTTAGCATCAGTTTGCTTTTTTTAAAATGGGAATCACAGTACCTACCATGTTGCGTTGTGGTGAAGATTAGAAATAACTTAACTGGCTCATTCAACAAGTATTTACCAAGAACCTACTGCGTGCCAGGCTCTCTCCCACAGAGTGGTCACAGTGATGATCCAAACAGACAGAATCTCTGCCCTTAAGGAAATTATACCTACAAAAAAACCAGATGTTACATAAGTATTTACAAGGGGGAGGAGATAAAATATCACCAGAGGGCACTCATAAATAGTAGCTATAATTATTTTTTAGTCTCCCAAAGAGACCCATGTCACATGGCACTTCTCGATTTTTTTTTTTTTTTTGTGAAGAGATCAGCCCTGTGCTAACATCCGCCAATCCTCCTCTTTTTTTTTGCTGAGGAAGACGGCCCTGGGCTAACATCTGTGCCCATCTTCCTCCACTTTATATGGGACGCCACCACAGCATGGCTTGCCAAGCAGTGCGTAGGTGCGTGCCCGGGATCCGAACCAGCGAACCCCGGGCCGCCGCAGCGGAGCGCGCGCACTTAACCGCTTGCGCCACCAGGCCAGCCCTCGATTTCTTATATCAGTGTTTATTAACAACCTTCTGAAGAGAGAAAACAGCTGTTACTACCTATATTAGTCACGGTTCTCCAGAGAAACAGAACCAATAGGAGAGATGATAGATAGATAGATAGAATGATAGATAGAAAGAAATATAATAGATAGATGATAGATAGACAGACAGATAGCTAGATAGACAGATAGATTATAAGGAATTGTCTCATGCAATTATGGAGGCTGGCCTCCCTCAACCATGCCTCTTCTACCCTTGCACACAGGCTTTTTTGGGAAGTTACTGTGGAAAAGGGTGCAAGTGTCCTCTGTTCTGAGGTTCCCCAATTTTTCATGGAGTTTCTATTATCCTCTGACCCCAGAGATGGAGGGAGACCCACAAAGGCAGCTCCCCTTATTTCTCCCTTTTCTGGTTCTCCCTTCTCTCCCAAACTGATAGAACTTTATTTGGGGTGGGGGGAGGTCAGGGAGGAAATACTCTTCTTGGGCCATGGTACTTTCTCCCTCTGTACTGCTCAAAGTGCGGTGTTCATGGTGTAGAGGTAGCCCCAGGAGGACATCCTCAGCCCTGAACATGGTGCCCAGCACACAGTAAGCCTCCAGCAAGTATTTGGTGAATGAAAGAACGAACGAACATGGGACTGTATCACCATGAGTTTGCCATCTTGGATGATACTCCTGCCCAGAATAACCTTGGAGAAAGTGCCAAAGAACTTAATTTGGTGACAGTTTCAAATGTCCACTGCAAAGTAGTTGTCCCCTCTCCTCATGAGTGAGAGCATCATTCTCTGCAAGCCGAAAGTGAATAGGTGTACAAGAAAATAAAGACATGCAGTGCGGCACTGGCAACATGCTCCAATCACCTTTGAATTTTATGGGAAGGCAAAAAATAACCAACAGTGATGAGCGTCAAGGCTTAAAATGTGACTTTTTGTTCATGTCAGTGCTACAGCCTTAGGAATCCCTAAGATAGTGGATGAAGAGCTAATTCCCAGTCTCACACTAGTCAGTGCGATGCCCTGGAGAAAGCACAATGAGTGACTTTCTGGGACATCCATCCACTTGGCAGAAGAGTCTTCTAGGTGCAGGGGGCATCATGAGGAGCTTTCTGTCTCTGATAAACATTTGCACTGACTCTGACATAAGCTTTGCTTTTTTCTCTGAAGGTGGGGCGGGTGAGTTGGGGGAAGGAGAGAAAGGAGTTATGTTTGGAAAAGAGATGACCATTTGGAAATTAAAAACAAGGGAAACCAAAAATTGAGCAAAGTGATGTATTTAAAAGATTGTGTTTGATAGGATCTTATGATAATACAAGGCTCAAAATACACATAATTGGCGTTCAATAAATTTGGGGAATGAGTACATTAATAAATAAGAATATTCGCACCTGTGAGCTTTAAATAGACTCTTGAAGCTGGCCTGGGAACTAAAATATTCCTTTATTATATCGTTTATAGGAAAATATGTTTTGCATTCCAAACAACTGACTTGCAACTGGACTTTTGCAGAAGTTGGGGTTGCTGCCAGGGGGGTGGGTGACGCCACCATCTCCAGCCAGGGCCTCTGGTGATCAACCCACAAGTTTGGAAGCCCACAGGCTGGGCTCAGGGAAGCAACCATTGGCCAAGGGACAAAGTATTGTTAACAGGGAAATACCCTGGAATGTGAACCCACAACAGAGGGCAGAAAATGGTAAATAAAATCCAGCCTTTCTGTTTTAAAGTCAGTTGCAACTTCAGTTAAAATGGAGCATTAACCATCATTCATTTGTTCACTCACTTAAAAATACTTGTGTATCTCCATTCTCTCTCCCCACAAGCCCTTTGAAAATAACACCAAAGGGATAAAAAAGAAAAGTATATTAACTTATAAGGGCAGAAAGGACAGGAGGATAGATAACAGCAGACAAGAGATGTCAACAGAATTGTGGAAGATGGAAAGTGGAGGTGGAATGGGGCACATGTAATTAATTTAGCAAAGCAGGAGTCCAAGTGAGGTGCCTGCTAGGGGCATGGGGGTCTCTCTACAGACCCCTGCGAGGCTCAGCATTGGGGGGCACCAGTAACTGCTGGAAGTGAGGGCGAGAGGAGAGGCTGAAACCAGGGAGACTACTTATAAATCTGAATCAAGAGGGTGACCCCTTAAGTAGCTTCCCAACCCCCTCTAGCCAGGTGACTACCCTCCCCACCTTGAAAAGCTTCTCTTAAGGAGAATTGAAACTGGAGAGGCTCGAGACACACAGATCCCAGGCATGGTGTGGACTTGGACGAAAACGAGGGGATTAAGCGAGACTGCACATTCTGAACTTTGGGACGCTTGGCAGCTTCCCACTCTGCTCACAGACAGCCCCCAACGGGGCCTGTTATCACCAGCCTCTGCCAGAGGGAAGTTAGAGAAAAAACTTAGGGTCTCAACATTGAGGTCTTCCAACGAAGAATCACATCTCATCACCTTAGGGCTTCACCACCAGGCGACGAGGCTCGCCCCACACGAACAGCCCTGATCCTTTTTTTAGTGCCTCACTCTCAGCTATTAGATTGGGTCAGCAGTGATTATCTTGGGAGTGGAATGAGAGGGTCAGTTACTCTCTTTTTAAATTTAAGTTTAATTTGTATCAAAGTAATACATGTGCAGAGTTTTATAAGTCCAACAATACCACAAGGCTCCATAATGAAAAATACAGCCGTCTCCCAGTCCAGGCAAATCCACTCCTGATTTCCACTCTCTGAAGGCAATTGTTTTGCATTCTTTTAGCTGTTTCTTCTCCATATTTATAAATAATGTGCTTATACTGCTAATTTCCTGGTTTTTCCATTTTGGGCATTATCTCTTGACTTCTAACTTTGGATGTTTTGGATTTAGCTCTTTTCCTCCACCATCTGCATAATCCCTCCTTCAAATGCTCACAATAATGCCACATATTAGTTGTCTTCATACTGGGTCAATAACTTCCTTTTCAAAAATAAAGGTAATACATGTATATGATTTTTTTTCTGTGACTATGTAGACATGGTTATATTTTTAATTTTTTTTTTTTTTTTTTGTGAGGAGATCAGCCCTGAGCTAACATCCGCCAATCCTCCTCTTTTTTTTTTTTTTTTTTTTTTTTTTTTTTTTTTTTTTGCTGAGGAAGACGGCCCTGGGCTAACATCGGTGCCCATCTTCCTCCACTTTATATGGGACGCCGCCACAGCATGGCTTACCAAGCAGTGCGTCGGTGCGCGCCCGGGATCCGAACCAGCGAACCCTGGGCCGCCGCAGCGGAGCGCGCGCACTTAACCGCTTGCGCCACCGGGCCGGCCCCCATGGTTATATTTTTAAAAAGAAAATCATTGTCCCAATTGGAAGCCAACTAAAACATAGCATCATTTTGAGCATGAGAGAGAATCCACATGACTGGATTTGCTAGGCATGTTCTCCTTTAAGTGGCAGAGAGGTGGTGACTTTGACCTGGTAGAGAAGGAAATATGATCCTAGCATGCCCCTGGGCATCACAGTAATCCAAATTTACATAGTCATAATAATGCAAACCCTGTCTATTTGCTTTCCACTCTTGAAATCAAACTACCCACAAAGCAAGAAAGACTTAACTATGGTGACGGAGGTGATTATAGATGTTTCCATTCTTGACTTAAAAGTAAAGGTACAAATAGCAGATAATGGGAAGTAGATGGGAGAGATGGAAAGAAGTGAACTGAGCTAATATCCTCAGCTAACATAGTGGGGATTCAAAAGGTACTGCGTAGACGGCAGAAGAAATGGAGGATTAAGTAAATCATGTAAGTGTACAGAGGGAACAAATAGAAGGACTAAATTGTAAATCAGAAAGCTGGGGGCAGGGAAGTAGGAAGCTAACTCCTCATATTTCATAGAGGTGAGTCAATACACAACATCTTAAACTGACCAAGAAATGGTTTTTAAAATCAGTCTGAATAACTCTTAAAAATAATTTTTAAAAGAGATAGTTGAAAGTAGTGGTCTGTGGAAAGTGGCATGAGTGTAGGGTAAGCACTCTTGGTTTCTTTAGTTTCTCCTCAATTATTGGCTTTTTAAAAATCTTGTGCATATATTACTTTAATTTTAGAAATGTAAAAGAGAGGAATGCATTTAAAAGCACACATTTTTAAAAGTTGAACTCACTGTGAACACAGGAGCCGTGACTACAGATGTTCATTTTGTAATGGCAATCTGTATTATTATTCCTTGAAAAACTGCACATTTTCCAGACATTTCTTTAAATGGGTAATATAAGCTTAATGGGTCTCTTGTTGAGAGACTTACGAGGTTAGCATTGGATATGGGCAACATTAGGGGAGCAGGATAATGTATTTTCATTGATCTTACTGTTAGCTACAAGATAAGTGAGGCGACCATTTAGACAATAAGGAGAGACTACACAGAAGTGAGAAATATCTCTTTACCATGGACCTGGTTTCTTGTACCAAGCCCTATTTATAGTCTAGAATCTTCTTTTGTTACCTAAGCAGGTCTCTTTTACTTGCCCTGGTCCCACTCACATCTGCAAAGCTAGGTTTAAAGGAGGATTGAAGATTCAAGGTGTAACAAATAACTTTGGACCCCATAGCCAGGTGTCCCACGTTGTGCAGTGGGTAATGCATTTCCCTTCATCCCTCCTCTTGATCACATTTCTTAGTCAGAAGGGAAAGGGGCCGAGTCCATCTGTGCAAAAACTGTGCCCCTTAGTATGGTCTCAATTTGTTGAAAGAATGAAATTCATGGCAAGACATATAAGAGTATCCACACTCGGACCCCAGCTAGCTTTTCCAGACTCTTCTTCACTTCTGTGTCTGTGCAACAGGAGACATACTCCTTTGTGCCCCCATGCCTTTGTATATCTTGATTCCTCTACCTGGAATGCCTTTCCCCACCATCTTAAGGGGATGCCTTCGAGACCACCTTCTTTAAAGGAGCCTCCCCCACTACAGCCCCCTCAAGCTCCTTAGGCAGAGAGGACCCCTCCCAAATGTTCCCAGCAACCTATACCATCCTCTTGCTCAACAGAGGTTCCTTACCTATACTCAACAATTGTCCCCAGGCCCCTATTGCAAGGAAAAATCTAACGTGATATCTTGACTTATACCTGTGGGAAAAATATAATCCAGAAGTTCATCAAACTGGTTGAGAAAAGCATTAGGTGTTCCAGCAAGGGCAGAGGTCAGGAAAACATTGTCACTGAAGGACACTGCTTTGAAAAAGCAAGCACTCTTTAGACACCGATGGCCTATGGATTAGTCATGGGGAATGCAATAGAAGAGGCCCTCCCTAGCCCTGCTCCCGCTTCACAGCATGTGCCTTTCCATTCGGCTGGGCTCAGTTATGTTTGCCAACAGATTTGCAGTGTATTCGTTTACCCATGAGAGTCAGGCACTGTGTAGTCATTTAAAAACTTCTTAATTATGGAAAATTTCAAACATGCACATATAGAGTCTCATATACCCATAACCCAGCTTTAACAATGACCGATATTTTGCCAATCTTATTTTATCTATCCTTCCGCACATCTTTTTATAGGGGAAGGGAGGGGAAGAGTATTTTAAAGCGAACCACAGACATCTCAGGGTATCTCGCTAACCCATAAGTACTTTTAAAAATTATGGTAAAGTATACATAACATAAATTTTACCATTTTATCCATTTTTAAGTGTATAATTCAGTCGCATTAATTATATTCACATTGTTTTGCAACCATCACCAGAACATTATTATTACCCTAAATTGAAACTCTATATCCATCAACAATAACTCCCCATTCTTCCTTCATCATGGCCCCTGGTAACTTGTATTCTTCTTTTTGTCCCTATGAGTTTACCTATTCTAGATACCTCATATAAGTGAAATCATACAATATTTGTCCTTTTGTGTCTGCCTTATTTCATTTAGCATAATGTTTTCAAGGTTTGTCCGTGCTGAAGCATGTATCAGAATTTCATTCCTTTTTAAGACTAATAAGCACTTTATAAATAATAATCACAACATACCTAACAAAATTAACAATAATTTGCTAATATCATCTAGTTAGCCAGTCTATGTTCATGTTTCCAAAATTATCTCTTTAAATGTCATTTTACAGTTAGTTTGAATCAGGAGTCAAACAGGGTCCACGTGTCACATTTGGTTGATAAGTCTCTTAAGTCTCTTTTAATCAATGATAATTCCTCCTCCTCTTTTTTTTCATGCTATTTATTTGTTGAAGAAACAAGGTTATTTGTCCCATAAAATTTCCCCCATCCTGGATTTGGATGATTGCATCCTCATAGCATTGTTTAATCATTTCCTCTATTCCCTAAATTTCCTGAAAGCCAGTGGTCAGATCTAGGGACTTCATTAGATTCAGATTCAATTCCCTTGGTGGACGGTGTGCCTCCTATTACATCACGGGAAGAGGTCCGTGGTGTCTGGTGGTCCCACTTCTAGGGATATTAAGATGGATCAGTGAGTTTGGGTGCTGCCAGCCTGATCTACCCACTGACAATACGGCATTTTAAAGTAAGTGTTCTTAAGTCTTTGTAAGTGATATTAAGCATACGTATGTGTCTGTGTCTGTATTTATATCAGTCACCATGCTCAGCCCTAGAACTGAGGGCTGTAGATCCTCAAAACTCCCCACTGTCCCTGCTCAATCTGTGATGCTGAATAGCCACTCCTGGAATTCTTGAGTTCTCAGATTTCACCTAAGACAGCTATTTCCAGTTAGTCCTTAAGTTGCCTACGAACACGTACCCACTTAGAGCCACACAGATCTACATGAAAGAAATCTTCTCTCACCTGCCTTGATAGTCTCTTTTAATGGCTAAGCTCTCACTGAGAGTAAGTCTTCCTTCTGTCTAGTTGAGCCCTCTTCCTGGAGTTGAATTCTATTTCCTCTAATTTGGGGCTCCGTGGGGCTGAAGAGCAGCTGGCCAGCAGCCCTTATAGATGGGGGCTGGGGAAAAGACGCAAGAGGCTAAGACACATCCCAGGTAGACTACCTGCTTCCTGAATTTAACAAAAGATTGGCAAGGACTAGAATATGTTTTATTGTAACCTCCCAGCCAGACTTCGTTATTTTTCTTTTAAAATTAAATACAGACATGTTCTTTTTAAAAAGCAAATATTCGGAGAATATGAACTTAAAAAAACCTGACAACATTCCAAAGTTCAGAGTTGACATTGTGTTTATTTTGTGCCCTTATAAATTAGCAGAGGCCAACAAGTGCCAGACTTAAAAAGTCAGTCTACCTCTTACATATTCTGCCTTATTAGGGAAGAAGGATGGAGAACAAGAAGAGAGAAGACAGAGCAGAGACAGTAGGGCAGAAGAGCCTCAGATGAGGGTGGCAGGAGGGAAGAGGAGAGCTTGAGTCTATAGATAGAAACAGAGCATGTGCCAGGATGCTAGACTCTAGATCAGCTATCCAATAGAAATAAAATACGAGCACAAATGTGAGCCGCGTATATAATTTTTAATTTTCTAGTAGCCACATTTATGAAAGTAAAATTAAAGTGACATTCATTTCCATCATACATTTTCTTTAACCCAATATATTCAAAATATTTCAACATGTAATTAATGTAAAAATTATTAATGTGCTATTTTACATTCTTTTTTTGTACTAAGTCTTTGAAATCCAGTGTGTTTTACACTTACAGCACATCTCAATTTGGATTAGCCACATTCAAGTGCTCGATGACAACATGTGGCAGATAGCTAGCGTATTGAACTTGAACACATATACAAAAAAGTGTAGATAAGGACCAAATAGATGTGTATCTCTAGGACTCTTTTGTTTGCAAGCGTTAGAAAACCCAGTTCACAATGGCTTAAGCAAAAAGGGGGAATTTACTAGCTCACATAGCTGAAGACTGCATAGGTAAATGTGGCTGCAGGCCCATCTTGATGCATAGCCCCTCTCCTCCTGGCTCTGCCCTTTATCTCTGGCTCCATGTGGCAACCCCAGTGGCCCCTGGCTCGCAGCCCCCCACATTCAAGTCCAGCGGGAAAGCCAGTGAGCCTGTCTCTAGCAGCCCCAGCCAAATGCTCCCAGCTGCTCGTTGGCTCTGATTGGGTCCCGAGCCCATTCCTTAACCAGTCACCATGGACCCTGGCATGGTTTGCTTTGACTGGTCACCCAATGCACATGGACCAGGAATGTGAAGGGAAAGGCTTCCCCAGAGGAAAACTGGGAAACCGTTACCTGAATTGGGGTGGATAGATGCTGAACAGCCAAGAAACAATATCAACTATGAACTATGGGAACACAGAGGAGGTTCGACCAGGGCTAGCTTCATGCGTGTGTGATCTGTGCAGTCCCGTTCTTAAGAGGTCTCACACTTGGTTTGATGCTTTGGTGTCACCAGCTTGAATTCTTAATTTTTGAACAAGGGGATCTGCATTTTCATTTAAATTATAAATTACATGGCTAATCCTGGATGTGACTCACATTACATTACATACATAAGGAAATGGCTTTGGAACTGAATTTTGAAAGATAAAATAAAATAGCAATTTTCCAAGTGGAGAGGGCTGGGTGGTGGGGAGGAGGAGGAAATTCCAGGTTGCATAAGCAACAGTGTAGCCATGTGAATGAAAGGCTCAATGAGAAACTGAAACCACTAGCGCCTCAAGTGGTTGGGGCTTAAAGTGCCGGTGGGGAGCAGCCCCAGCTGAGCTGGAAAGACAGGGCCAGAGAAGGACCTGGTGTGTCAAGCCAGGAGGCTGGCACTCAATAAATAATTCTTGAATGAATTAATAAATACAACTCAAGTGAATTACAACATACGAAAAAGTATTTATTTTTTAAACCTATATTATTCCAAATGACCATTACAAAATAACTGCCCAATTTTCCACCTCACTTTTCCACCACAGACTAAGGCTAACTTTTCACCATGTAATGCTAGTGTCTACTGATCTTTTTCCACGGCATGTTAGCAAGGTTAGCATTCCACCTCTGTGACTTCACCATCCAAATATTTATGAATCACAGAGATGTTTCTAAGAACGTGTTTTCCAATTGTTTACTTTATAACAATAATAGTGTGCTTTAATTACAAAGATGACGTTTTAAAACCTAAATAGAACAAGCCTCAATTGTGTGGGAGTTCATTGCTTTGGTGATAAAGAGAAACACAGACAGTGACTCAGGTGGAGCACTGTTTCATTTTCATTTTGTGTTTCCTTTGGTTCTACATGTCAGGACATGTAATAGAACCAGTGCAGAAGTGTGCTATTGGGAACATGAAAGTGAAAACTAAGGCTTTATATGTCAGAATGAAATTACACGGTCCCTATTCACCCAGCCTCTCCCTTTTCAAGGCCAACATGAAAGGGGAAAAAAAAGATGGTGGCTTCCCTCCAGCACATGGATGATGAACTGGTAACATCAGTATTTTGTTCCCAAATTCTTTAAAGGAATGCTAAAGAGACAACACTGCTTCTTCTGAATCGAGAATCTTTTTGAGTTTCTACCACAGACTTATTTCAATTTACATTAAACTTAAGAGGAGAAATTAATATTTGTGTATATGTTAAGTGCCAAGTGTGGACCCTTTGTCCTCCTTGTTCATTCTTGTATTCCTGGCACCTTGAACAACGCCTGGCATGTAGCAGCCACTTGATGAATATTTGATGAATGAGTGAACGAATATATTCCTCACAGCAATCCTATGTAGCTGTGGCAACTTTTCAGGTCAGGAAACAGGGACTAAGATTATGTGCTGGAAATTGAGAGAAAGAGATAATATGTCCAGTTGTCACCGAACCAAGTGGGCTTGCCTCCTGGTGAGTTAAATAAGACTACAGCCGTCAAGTTGTCTGACAAAGTAAAGTGTATTTGCAGCAAATAGGAGGCCATGAGGAATCATTTCCAAAGTCATGGCATTCCTGAACAAAGGGAAGCAGGAACTTTTATTTTGGTTGGGGAATGAATATTCAAAAGGGAGAGGCGGGTATTCACTTGCACAGGTTCAGTTGGAGAACATGCTTCCACATAATGAGGCCTAAGCTCCTCCTAGAGAGATCTTTGCATTAAAAATAAGGCAAAGGTCATGGCCATAGCTCTCGTGCTGAGGCTTGGTCAGTTTCAGGATGGATGGTGGTTACATCACCTTAACACACAAAAGGAAAAGAAACAACTTGGAAAAACAGTTAATTGCTTCCAAACCCACCTTGGAGTTTCTCGAGGTGCCTAGTCGGTGACACCGGCAGGTATGTCCAAGGCAGACGGAGACAACACGGGGCTTCCTCAGTGACTAACTTTTATCTGACCAGGTACATGTCTCTTCTGTAGAACCCTTGGTCAATAGGGAATCATGACAGAAGAAAAGGGACTCTGAATGTGTAACATACTCATCAGATCAACATCTTCATCATCATCCTTGACTGTAGACACAGAGCTTAAATCAAGAATTGAAGAACTGTAAGGAGTTTCAGAATTTATAATACTAGAAGTTCCCGTTTATGGATCATTTGTTATATTCTGGTACTAAGTTACACTATGTTACTATAACTATAAAACTATAATTATAGTTATAGTTATAACTATATTATATATATAATCAACCCTGCAAGGTAGGTCTTACTAGCTCCATTTTCAACATCCCAGGCCAGCAAGTGTCAGAGCTGGGACTCTTGTTGCCTCCTGGAGCCATTCCCTTAGCACATGTTCCTGGATTAACATAGAAAAAATAGAACATAGAAAGAAAAACTCTCAGAAAAGTACCCAACATTATTCAGTTAGTACAGAATCAGGACTTGAACCCAAGACCTATGTCATTTCCATTTACCTAATGTTCTCAATTTGAGATGAGTACAGTTTGGACTTTCTGTTTTGTTGATGTCAGCCAATGCTAGGTTTAGCAGAACAAAAACTATCTGAGTTTATTGAGGATTAGTCATTCCATTTCCCACCTTAGAAACTATTTTATTCTTTCCTGTATCCCATCTCAGTCCCTGGCATATGGTAGGCACTCTGTATAAGATACACTTAATTAAGCCAGGATTTGATTTGGATGGAATCTCAGTCCTTAATATCCTTCAGTGGCAGGACTGGAAAAAAGTAGGCAACTGTACCCTTTGAGAGGCACAGAATGATACTAGTTTTTACCTTCATTATACTATAAAGTTTATACTTTCATCTTTTAAGAATTAACATGCTGTCATTATAGAAAAGTTGGAAAATTCAGAGATACATAATTAAGGAGAAAAAAAATCACCCACTCATATTTCCACCAACCAGAGTAAAGCACTTTTAATATTTTATGGTAATTTATTCTTTTTTTTTCTATTTATGCATGTTGTTTGTTTATAGTTTTTATTGAGTTGTAACTGTTCTGTATTTACAATATATGTATCTTGCTTTTTTAAACTTAACATTATCCCTACAGCATTCCCTAAGTTATAAGCTCTATGTAAATATCTTTTTAAATAGGGTCTTATCACAAAAAAAAAACAGATTCTCTCTTAAATGAATGTCTACTTTGTCAATTCTCACTTATGCTAGGCTGAGGATCACTGACTTCTCCTGGTTCCTTGGTGACCATTCCATTGTTCATTAACCACTTTATCAGAGCTCTAGCTAGGATCAACATTATTTTTTTTTAATTGACTATTTTTTTAGAGCAGTTTTAGGTGCACAGCAAAATTGAGAGGAAGATACAGAGATTTCCCATATACCTCCTGCCCCCACACATGCATAGCCTCCTCCATTATCAACATCCGCCATCAGAGTGGTACATTTGTTGCAATTAATGAACTCACATTGACACATCATAATCATCCAAAGTCCATAGTTTACATTAGGGTTCACTCTTGGTGTTGTATAGTCTATGGGTTTGGACAAATGAGTAATTACATGTATCCACTGTTATAGTATCATACAAAGTATTTTCACTGCCATAAAACTCCTCTGCCTATCCATCTTCCACCACCCCCTGCCCCCACACCCAACCTCTGGCCACTACTAATCTATTTACTGTCTCCATAGTTCTGCCTTTTCCAGAATGTCATATAGTTGGAATCATACAGTATGTAGCCTTTTCAGATTGGCTTTTTTCTCTTAGTGATATGTATTTAAGGTCCTCCATGTGTTTTCATGGCTTAAAGCTCATCTCTTTTTATCAGTGAATAATATTTCACTGTCTGGATGTACCACAGTTTATTTTCCATTCATCTATTGAAGGACATCTTTGTTGCTTCCAAGTTTTGGCAATTATGAAGAAAGTTGCTATAAACATATATGTGCAGGTTTTCGTGTGGATATGTTTTCCATTTCTTTGGGTAAATACCAAGGAGTGTGATTGCTGGATTATAAGAGTATATTTAGTTTTATAAGAAACTGCCAAACTGTCTTCCAAAGTGCTTGTACCATTTTGCGTTCCCACCAGTAATGAATGACAGTTCCTTCCTGTTGCTCCACATCCTCGCCAGCATTTGCTGTTGTCAGTGACCTGGGTTTTGGCCATTCTAATAGATGTGTAGTTGTACCTCACTGTTGTTTTAATTTGCATTTCCCTGATGATGTATGATATGGAGCATCTTTTCATATGCTTATATGTCATCTGTATGTCTTCTTTGGTGAGGTGTCTGTTAAGATCTTTGGCTCATTTTTTTAATCAGGTTATTTGTTTTCTTGTTGTTGAGTTGGAGTCAATATTATTGTCAAAGCCTGAGGGAAAACACAGATACAAGCTATGAACCAGTGGGGGCATATTTACGTAGTACTTGGTAATTAACAGTTTGTTGTTAGTGCCTTCCAGTCGATTAACAGTAAATTTCCAATAATCCAAAACAGGATACATTAACCCCTACATTGAACCGTTGGGCCCAGCCTTGCTACCCTTTCTTCTCTCCTCGCTCTCCTCTGAGTCTTTCTGTTGCTTTGATGTCCCCAACATGCTGACGCCCAGGGGCCACTCCCTTCTTTGACATCCTACTGCTAAAACTGTGTTTGTCCCTAAATGAACCCATTAGCCTCCTCCCCACGCCTAGTGCCTATAATACCAATCGGCCCCCTCCTGCCCCACTCCCAACTCTCTGCTCTATAACACCTGAGGTAGGGGACTCCTCTCCTCTCAATCTGTCCTAATACCAAACTGGTGGCAAAATCCAAAGGCAGGTGCCTGGAAGTTTCCCCAAGTCATCCCCTCCCGTCCATCTACCTGGCCCCACCTCAGTTCAGGCAGCACTGCTTCACCCCAAGGCCCACCAGGCACCTGCTTAGGGCACTGGTAAAGTGAGAAGCCCCCCCAAAATGAGAGAAGCTCAGCTTTAATGAAGAAATCTTGAACTATGCAACGAAAAGATCTAGGGGGAACAAAAGCTATTTTGCTTTTAGCACAGTAGGAGTCTTATGTTTCATGAATAATTTTTATTTTGAATGAGCGACATATGAGAGTGGGGATACCACCCTCTTCTCAGTTCATCTGGTCTTCACTTGCCTCAGCTGACCAGTGCTGCAGCTTCCTGATGCCTCTGCTGGCATCCTCCTTTCCCATCCAGTCCACCCTCAGCCCTGCACCAGCAATTTTCCTAAACAGCGTCTGCCTGTGGCCATCCACTGCCGAAACACCCTGTGACCCACCTCTCCCCTTTGTCCCTGGGACACAATCCAAACAGATTATTACAACATTCAAAGCCTATCACAGTCTGTCCCCTGCCACTTGCTCCCCAAATCCCCCTCCCCTCCATGCATACTCCGGCTTGGCAGCTGCTTCACCACTCTCCAAACATGCTACAGGTTTTCACGCTTCTATATTTTCATTCATTGCACACACTTTTACTGTGCCTGGAATGGTGCAAAGAGCTGGGAATGAGCACAGAGATGAGCAGGGCGCAGCCCCTGTTTTCCTGACACCCATAGCCTCTGCATATGCTTCTCTCTATGCCTGGAATGCCTTCCTTCCTCTTCTGCCCAGAAAATGCTCAGCCTTCAACATCCAGCTCAAAAGTCACTTCGTCCATCAGCCTTTGCCAGCTCTCCTGGGCAGAGCCTTCCTGCCCCACTTTAGCCCTTATGACATCAGCCTGTCTACCTGTTGTCTCCCTGTGAACTGTGAGCACCTGCAGGGCAGAGCAGTATTACTGTGTACTTGCAGCTCCTGATACAGTCCCCAGCACATAGTAGGTGCTCATTAAATGTTTGCTGACTAAATGTATAATGTAGAGAGAGAGAGAACATCTGCTCTGTGCTGGATACTGTTTCATGCATGGTAATTTGCCACCTAAACAAGATTTTAAACTCCTCAAGGGCAAGGGATGCTCTTCTATTGCCCTTGTAACTTCAAGGTGTCTACACATGCAATAGGACACAATCTGAAGAATTGACTGATAGGTATAGACTCCCCAGAGTGACTCACTCCACCCTCAGCCACTTGAGTTTCAAGCACAAGTTCATCATCAGATGATTTCAGTTCATCATATTTTGGGAAACGGAATAAAAGTCCAAAAAGCCCTACTCAGTTTACTCAGTCAATAGCAGGGCTTATGTTTGTGGTTAAAGCAAATTATGGAATAATTGCAAATTTGGCAGATGGGATAGTATCACAGAGGGCAAAGGGATCTGGAATTTGTCAAGTGGGAATCTTCTGGGACTTCAGGAGTACGGGAAGGTCGACTCTAGAAGGTTCCATGCATTCAACAAGGGAGGCAAGGCTAAAGAAAAATAAGCACATGGAAAGCTCTCTAAAATTTGGGGGATAGGATAGCTTAATGGAAGTTTTGAAATAAGTCAGACCTGTGTTTGAATCAAGTGCCTATGAGCAATTTTCTTAACCTTTCTGAGCTCTGGTTTCCTCATCTGTAAAACTGAAATAATAATACCTACCCCACAGGGTGATTATAAGGATGAAATAAGATACTTGGTATTTTTTAAAGTGCTTACCATTGTGCCTGATGTATAGTATATGCTCAGTAAACAGTAACTACTAAATATGACCTGGCTTCACATTGATTTTTTTTTTTTAATTTGTTATAAAATCAGTCAGTAAGTCAGCCTGAGAGAGAGAGCTTTCCACTGGAGTCTAGACATTTCAGATGTCTCAGGGTCTTATGTGACTTGTTAGCTCCAAGAGTAAGGCATGAAGAGGGAAAAAAGTAATATTTATTGAAGGCCTCCTGAGTCTTGAAGTCTTGAGGGTGCATTGTTCTTTAATCTTCAATATCACCTTGTAAGATAGATATTATCCTCATTTTACAGGAGAAACTGAGGTTTCAGGACCCACCTACAGCCAAGTAAGAGGTGGCAATGTGGGGATTTGAACTCAGTTCTGAGTGCAGATCCAAGGTTCTTTCTGCCTTTCCTGACTCCTACCCCTCCGCCACTCACCTTTTCAGCTCCAAGGATGCTATGCATGGCCAGTCACTAGTGCACGACGCCCCTGAAATGTTACTGGTCGCTCTTCTTAGAATCAGCTGTTCTTCACCTTGGCCCCAATCTTGGCAAATGGAGCATCTCCCCAGGCACAGGGCAAAAAGGGGGCTCAGTAGTCAGATGGCTACCAAGGTTCCTTTCCATGTAAGAATTTACGATTCTGAGATCGTGGAGAGCTGCTTTTCCTCTCTGAGCTGAAACCCACTCATCAAATGAGGACACTAAACCACATCAGCTTCTCAAGTTTTCCCGTGAGCACTTGCTGAGAGGCAGTTTGTGCCGTGGTTAAGCACCCAGACTCAGGAGCCAGATTGCCTGGGCTTGAATCCTGCTGTCGCTCACTAGCTGTGCAACTTCTGGCAATTGTTTACTCTCTCTGTGCCTCAATTTCCTTGTCTGTAAACTGGAGATGTTCACAGTACTTACAGTTGTTATGAGAATTAAAGGCATTAACTATATGTAAAGGGCTTCGCACACAGTTTAGAACACAGTGAGTGCTACATGACAGCATTTGCTGATGTTATTTTACACGGAAAGGCAGAAGAGAGCGAACTAATTCCCCTAGGGTCTAGGTGGTGGCCCATCCCAAGCCCAAAATGTATTTGATATCTTCTCCCTTTCCTTAAAAATTCTCGTGTGACTTACATTTAAATTCAACATATCCATATTTGTTTAATATAAAACAATATTTAAAGCACTTATTAAGACAGACACTTCAGTAAGATCTCCCGTTTCCCTCCTGGCTCTGGTGCACAGTGGCGTGCTCATGTGCATGCTCAGCCCAGTTTGATGGAAGTAGATGACTTCCAGGGTCCTTTTGGCTCTGATGGCTTGTAGTTCAGAGAATTACCACCAACCTGCTCCAGTGGCTGCCTACCTGGTATCACCCATGCCACCGAGCAGAGAGAGATGCCAGAGCTGAGGCGCAGCGAGCATTCTGTCTGGAAGGCATGGGCAGAAGCATTGCTCCAGCTCTTCTGCCTCTGTACCACTCACCCATGCCAGAGACTGGATTTTCTGTCCTCAGGTGAACAAACAAAAAATAAAGGGGGATGGAAAGTAGAGAGGGGAAGGATTAAAGGCGATGCTCCATGGGAAGAAATGCCTGCAGGATATTTTTGTTCGGATGTTGGGAAACAAGGAAAATGCACAGGTAGCCACAGTCACTGGGGGCCCTTCCATCTTCCACTATGTCCCGTATAGCACTCAAAGATAGAAATTAAGACCCTTTCTCTAACCCCTTTTAAGCCACCTAGGCAATGATGGAATTTGATGTCCCCTCCTCAATAACAAGGATTTAAATTTGTGTAGCACTATAGCAAAATATTGACAACACCTAAATGCTAAAAGTAGTGAAATGACTGAGTAAATTATATCACATCCATTGGCCGTTAAAAATTACGGTGCTAAACCTCAGGAGAGTGGTCACCTCTGGGAGGTGGAGAGAGGCAGGTGTGATCAGGAATGGTCACCTGGGGCTTCTAAGTACTAGAGGTGGTGCTGGTTTACTTCTTAACTTGGGTGGTAGGTCTCGATGTTTGTTTTATTATTAAAATGAATATATATGTTCTATACAATCAATCATCTGTATGTATGCTACATTTCACAATAAAATGAAAAACATATTTTTGAGAAGAAAAAACTATGGTAATAAAGACCACATACAATTCACAGTCATACGCAAAAGAGCAAATTTAAAAGTTGCATGCAATCTGAGTCACAACTATGTTTTTAAAAATCATATGCATGAGAAAAAAGACTGGAGAGAAACACACCAAAATGCTAGTAGTGTTGAGATTATGAGTAATTTTTTTCTCTTGCTCATTTCCCAAATTTTCATAATGGTAAAAAAAATTATACTAAGAATATTTCCCCTAAAGGAATCTTTAAAAGGATGATTCTTTTAATTATTTTCAAATCACTCTCACATCTATTATCTCATTGATTCTTACAACAACCCTTTGGGGGAGTCGATATTAAATAGTTCTATTTTATAGGCTGGAACACAGAAGAAGTGTTTATGACTTGCTCTAAGTCACTCGGTTGGTTGCAGGGAAACCTTCAAGTGGATTCCAGGTCTCCCGAATCCTGATAATCCCCTGGCCGCTGGGACTTCATCTTGGATGCCCAGGGCTCCACTCTTATTAAGTGTTATGAGAATTAAAGGCATTAACTGTATGTAAAGGGCTTAGCACACACTCTGGAACACAATGAGTGCTGCATAACAGCATTTGCTGATATTATTTTACCTGGAAAGGCAGAAGAGAGCAAACTAATCCCCCCAGGGTCCTAGGAATATAACTTTCGGTGGCTCATCCCAAACCCAAAATGTATTTATCTTCTCCCTCACTCTTAAATCCCTACTCTTAAATGGGAATAGCTGCTACCTGGGCTTTGGTCCAATGGTCCAAGGTGGTTGTCTATGGCAGTAGAAGATAGACTACAGACAAGAAGGTCCCCAAAGATGCCATCTCTGCCTGGGGTGCACTTACACCCCCTCCTTTCTATCAAGGCACCAAGTCCGTAGGTAAAATTCCTTGGAAATGTTGACAGAGCAAGAGAGAGATTGAAGACAGGTTGTCAGGACCACCGGCTGTGTTTGAAAATCAAGTTGTACAACGTTTGTCAACTCTAGTCTTTGGAAGGGAAGAGATGATTGAAATGAGTCTGTCCTTGTGCTATTCAATCCCTTCCCCTTGCTTCCTTCTCTCCCTGCAGCTTTCTTAGGAGAGGTTGCCAGGGACTCCTGAAGCAGGATTGTCTCAGCAGAAGGTGTCCATTCAAGAGCCCCAGAGCTCAGTCCAGCGCCCCTCATTTCAGAAGGGAGAGTGCCTTGCTCAAGGTTATCAAAGGCAAAACCAGACCAGAAACCAAACCCCCTGCTCCCATCCCAGGGCATTACACTGGGTCATTGGGAGCCTGAAGCACTGGTCTGCCCTGCTCTGGGGAGAGCCTGGGGTGTGTACCAGAGTCGCGTGGAGAATGGGGATCACTCTCATTGTTTTCTGTGTGGAGTGTCGTCTCTGCTCCCCTGAAGATGGTCCTCTCTGGGTACAACTCGACTTCATCCACAACTATTTGCCACTGACTAGGGGGACAGAATGGGCTCCAGGAGAGATTCAGGGGTATCCTCAGAATGCCCTCCTTGATTCATAATTAATGATACCACTACTGAAGACTGGCTGTGTGCCCCATCCTCAATGCATCCTCCCAACAAATTTACGGGTTAGCTGCTAGTGTCAGTGCCATTTTTCAGCTGTGGAAACTTAAGTGCAGAGAGTGAAATGACTTATCCAAGGTGACGCATTCGCTACGTGCTGAATCCAGAACCAAAGAGCCAGCTTCCACACTTCAGAGCCCACTTCAGAGCCCTGCTTCCCTGAGGTTCCCGAGTCACATTTCGGAGATTCTTAAATTAGTAATCCCCACATTCAAACTGACATTATAGAAGGTTTTGGCTTTGGAAAGTAGGACAGAGAGGAAGAAAATCCACCCCACTCCCTTTCTGAGGTGAAGAAGTGGGTTGAGCCAGGAGGACAGGGCTGCCAGTACCCTGCTGCTTCCTGGAATGATCTTACCTGGTGTTTAACCCCCTCCGTTGCTCTGTGAGCAAACAGGATCTTGGGGTTTGAAGAAGAGTAATGGGGGTGGAGGCAGGAGTGGAAAGGGACTGTTCCCTGGACCAAGAAACTGCTAAAATCTTTAAATATCTCTTGAACTTTTTTTTTTCTTTTGGCTCCCTGCAATGTTTTGGTGTTTAGATTCGGTTGCCACGAGGGGGGCTGTTTTTAGCTGCCTAGTTCCTTCCCCTCCCCTTTTAACTTCTTTCCCTTCCTTTTGCACATGCCCCAGCACGAAGTTTCCAATTCTTATCTCACTCAGCAAAATATACCAAGGCTGGTCTCAATGTGGATTCCCCAGGCGGTTCTCCAGTGTGAAACCTCAGCAATATTCAAGTCTCTGCTTAACCCTCTTTCATTGAGGATTAACCCCTGAAATAACCCTAGCCAGGGCTTCCTTCTCAGGGGGGAGAGGCATTCTTTGCCTTTGTATGGAGAAGCATTTTGGTCTGGGGAACTTTTCCTGCCTCTCCTCTAGATGGTACAGAGTGTGCACATTGGACATTGGTGGCATTAACTAAAGTCAGGGTAAAATGAAGAGGCACAGGACTCAGATACTGATCACCCTGGTGGCACACACCTTGGGGATCTTCCCTTCCACTGCTCTTTCCTAGTCTCTCTCCAGGCATTTCACAGTTCTCCTGGGGGCTGGGGGCAGGGAGGCAGGCTGGAGTAGTTTTTGTTTTCCTTGGATAAGAGTTTCATTCACAAGGAGGTGGACTTACTTCTCTGTCAAGATTCTTATGCTTTTAGAGTTTCAGTGGGAAAGCAGGCAGAGAGTGTCAGGCTCTGACTTCGAAGAAGCGCTGACAGCATTTCTATCCAGGTGTGACTTGGAGATTCCAACTCAAGAATTTTATTAGAACGAAACAATGGGAGGCAGGATGGTAATAAAAATAAGCTGACCAGGGGTTGTGGACTTCGCTGTCTTGATTACCTTTCTCTTGCATTGTTTTGTGGAGGCTGTTCTGTTTGTTTACCCTATGCTCTAAATGGAATTTCCCCTTAAGGACAGGACTAAGCCTCCACGAATGTGGCTTGGATGTATTAATGGAATAATAGTTTAAAATGTAAACTGGTTCAAGATTTCTGTAGGCACTTCACAGAGGGGAAAAAAAGAAAAAAGCTTTCACGTGTTCTCCCCCATCTCCTTGTTTCATTTTATAATGGTGCAATTTATTCAAAGCTAGGAGATAAGTAGATATAATAGATAAGTAGAGAATCCCTAAAACTTTCATGTGAATTTGCAAAACACCCTTCCTTCTGGTCTCGCGGCGTTCTAGGGGTTGTGCCTACATGCCCGGGGTTTACCTGCCTGCGGGGTTTACCGCAGGAGGGCGGGGAATGGGGGTGCGGAGAGGTGTGAGGCGGTGTGGGCGTGGAGGCTGGAGGGTGGCGCCGGGAGAGCCGTTACCACGGCGAAAAGTAAAGCAAAAACAACCGTCTCACGCTTCCCGCGCGACGCTGCTGGAAACCTGGTCATGTCCAGGGCCACATCGCGGAGGATCCTGCGTGGAACCCCGAGGTTCCCAGACGAGCAGGAGGAGGGGGCACTTCCGAGGCCACCCTCCTCCTTGTCCTGGGCCCAAGGCTTGGACGGGTGGGGGGTATTCTAGGTGAGGCTGGGGCTTGGGGGAGAGGATCGCGGGTGTGGGGGACTCAGTTTGACCTGCAGCTCAGAGGGTCTCTGCCCCAGACTGCTGGGCAATCGGAAGGGCTGGGGAAAGGGACAGGGATTTCCCGCGGGTGCGGGACTGTGTATTTAAGGCGGAGGGGGCGGCAGGTGCGGTGGGGTGCGACTGTGGACTAGACCCGGACTCCGAGACCCTTCTGGCTCTTACCCCAAATTGCCAAACTATGACCGTCAACCGCCTCTCTCCCAAGAGGCAGGTAGAAGAAGGTGTTTCTGCCCCCGGCCGTGCCCCCACACCCCGCGGGCGCGCGCGGGTCACCCGCCCAGGCAGGTTCGAAACGTCGCAGGCTACACTCGCGTCCATGGGTGTCCCTGGGCAGTTGAGAAGGTCCCTGGTTCTGCCGCTTTCGAAGCCGAGACAATTGGAGTCGGAGAATCGGAATGGGGAAATCGATTTTTAAGGTTCAAATCCAGTTCTGCTGAAGCCTTGGCTCGAAGCTGGGGCCATCGGACCTCGCCTTTCCCGCCACCCGGGCTCGAGGGCGGAAGGGATTTCTGCTACCCGGCCTCATTTCGGCTGCGGTCAGTGCGCCCCGAGTCCGGGCTGTCCTGTCGCAGCCCAATCCGCTCTGGGCGCAGAAAAACGTGTGAAAGCCGAAGATGGGTTTTCCCTAAATCTTGCCTGAGATCGAGGTCACCCTTGCCCCGCCCGGCCCGCGGAGACCGAAGCACCTTCTCTTTGCTCTCTCCCTGGCCGCTCGGCTTCAGCCCCACTCTTATCCCCTCTGATTCGCCTCTGATCTCTCCAGGTCTCTGGTCTTTCGATGGTCTTGTTCGTTTCACTGAGAATCTCCCTCTCAAACACTTTGTGGTTGTTAAAAAATCCTAATCCACACCGTCCTACTACTCGCCCTCGCCCCAGAGGCGGGTTCCCAAACGGTCCGGAGGCGGTTCCGCGTGTGCGCTCGTGTCGGCTGTGCCGGAGCTGCGGGCGCACGGTGCCCGCCCAGCGCTGCCCTCCGCGACTGGGTTAACCGGCAGCCTCCTCGCGGTCTCTGCCGCGGAGGTCACCCCCGGCGGGTAACGGTGTGGAGTCCCGGTAGGGTGCCTTTGGGCACCTCTCCCACACCGGAGACCAACGCTTCTGCCCCTACCCCGCCCCTTACTTGAGAAGGGGGTGTTTAGCGTGGGGAGGAGATATTTTCTTGAAGCTCTAGAAAATGACCACGCATTTTAGAAAAAGGTCGTGCCCGTTTCCCAGCCTCACCTAGTCTGGGCTGCGGCCAAGACCCACCCCTCCATCTTCCCCCCCAAACCTAGCGGAGGGAGAGATGCCAGCGCGGTGGAGTCATGCCGCTGGCTTGGGCACCATTGGCTCATGCCTGGAACACGCAGCGGGGAGTACGCACATCTGGCGGCCAGCCCGAGCGGCTCCGGTCCTGATATGGAGAGAGAGGGCGGGCGGGTGTGTGTCCCAGCGTGCGAAGCCGGGAGAACGCGCCCCGGCCGGCTCCTCCCCAAGCTTGCATCACCAGTCCCCGCTTTGGCCCCTCCTTCCCCCGCCCCTCCCTTTGCCCAGCCTAGTTCGGCTGGTTCTCTGGGGAAGCTATTAATAGCATTACGTCAGCCTGGGTCTGGTAACCCAGAGTAAACGGGCGTGTCGCCAGCCTGAGAGCTATAAAAGGGGTGATGCAACGCGCTCCAAGCCACAGTCGCACGCAGCTAGACGCGCGCTGCGGAGCGCTGTCCCGGCGCAGCAGTCCCAGCCGACCCACCAGCCCGCGCGCCGGCCGTGCGTCCTCGGTGTTCGCCCGCCGGCCCCACAGACAGACAGACAGCCCGACCCCGCCCTGACCCCGCCCGCCCTCTGGACCCTGGCCGCCCGGAGGGGAGACAGGAGGTGAGCGCTGGAAGACGAGTGAGTGAGCGCTGCGAGGGTGGCTCGCTTTCATTCCCTTTGCGACCCTCTAATAACCAGTCCCCCGATCCCTGCGCCCACCCCCGACCCGCACGCCCAGGCTCCAGCTTCGAAAGAACTCTGGCTGAACTTCTCCCAGACACGGCTGCTCCTCAGCACTTGGGAAAGTTTCTCGCAAAGAACTTTCTCTTTTGACATGGGGCGCGAAAGGTTTCTGGTGAACAGAGAGGTCGGGCTTCCGCTCCTCTCCGCCCTCGGCACTTACTTACCCCACTAGGAGCGGGTGTGGGGAAGTGGGTGCGCGGGGGTGTCTGAGACTGTCCGGCTCGCCATCCGGCTCCATCCCTCGCTTCGTGTCCGGGCACTGCCACTCCCGAGCCCAGCCTTCCGGAGGTCCGCAGAGAGGTGCGGAGGCCGGGTGCTCGCGGAAGGGCTGTGCTAGGAACCGAACGGAATGAATGGGGAAGGGACGGGCGAGCCGGGGGCGCGGGCGCGGCCGCTGGGGGTCGCCCTGCGCATCGCGGAGCGCTGGCTCAGGACCGCTCAGGGAGCCCGGAGCGAAAGTTAGTTGGGATAAGTTTAGAGGTGGCAAGCACTCATGTCGCTGTCCTGGGGCAGAAGGCGGAGAGGGCTCCCGGCACAAGCTGATGTTGGGCTTCTGGGCCGGAGGCTTCCTGTCCCAAGTCCCTCACACGCTTTTCCCTCATACCTGTGACTCTCGCTCTGGCTCTCTCTCTGGTGGGTTCTCGGATTTCTTTGCTTTGCGTCCGTGGAGACCCACCGTGGGGGGAAGCCAGGGTGCAAAGCCAGTTCAGATAATTGGGAGAACGGCTTTGTGGTCTAGTGGCCAGGCCCTGAGAGCTTATACTACACTTGATGTCCTTGAGCCTCAGTATCCCCAGCTGGGAGATGTGGGCACATAGGCACTACTGGCCTTCTTTGCTTGTTTGCGAGCACCAGGGGGTGTTTGGACTGGATAACCAGTAAAGTCCTTTCTGGCTAAAGATTTTCAGATTCTAGAGTGGTGTAATTGAAACAAAAGGGGCCGGTGAGGGGACTTGAATGACTTGAA
Organism: Diceros bicornis minor; assembly: GCF_020826845.1. Classification (NCBI taxonomy): domain Eukaryota; kingdom Metazoa; phylum Chordata; class Mammalia; order Perissodactyla; family Rhinocerotidae; genus Diceros; species Diceros bicornis. Next base: position 78,232,855 of record NC_080743.1, read on the forward strand.
TGAGGAGGGTCGCTATCTAATGTCACCGACCAGCTTCTGAGGCAGTGGGGGAAAGGGGCCTTCTCTGTGGGGCATCTCTTCCTTTCCCAACTTTCTTCCCATTGGATTGGTTCTCATTCTCTGCTGCCCCACACCCCATTTTCATTTCATCTACTTACTTCCTTTCCTCCTAACCATTTTCTTTTCCCTAATTTTGTTACCTACTTCTCATATGCTCCCTTACAAATAGAGGAGTTGCTAAATCCTTGATGAAGCCAGAAAAAAAAATTGGGGATGCTAGAAAATCTGGGTGCTCTCCAAAGTGTGGGTGACAGTCACATCTATTTGGGGCCTCTGTCTCCCCAACTGTAAACGAAGGGGAAATTGGTATTACTGTCCCCCTTGTTCTGTGTTTAGCATTTGTTGTAGAATAATGCTACAACATATAGGCTCTTGCTTTGAAGATATCCTGGACAAAGCCTGGGGTGGTGGTGGGTTTTGCAGTTGTTAATGTCTGCACAGTTGCAGAGACAGCATGGCAGGTGGCAATCCAGGCCCATACTGTGCATAAGATACAGACAGCACCCAGCACCTCTGGCAGCTATTGGAGCCTTCTGAGCCTTCTTGCCTTAACCCCACCCTTCTCTCTCTCCCTCTTGGCCCTTCCTCTCCATTGTTCTCTTTCTTCTATACTCTGTCCCTGTCTTAGTCCTGTCAAAGCCTCCTCTGTAGTGGGTACCAGGTTACAGGACTATGAGGGGTAGATGACCCCTCATCTACCTTTGCCGTATTGGTTGATCCTCATAGTGTTGGATCTCTTTTGGTGATGGAGCAAAATGAGCAGCGGGTGGGTGGTCAACAGCTTGGCCTGGGCTGGGGCACTCACCAGCTTTATGGCCTTGGGCAAGTCACTTTACCTTCCTGGACCTCACTTTACTCAATTACAAAATGAAGATCTGACCTAGATGACTCCAATACTGGGTGTTCTATCCCATTGTATAGAGCCCATGATTTCTTGCTTTTTCGAATTGTCTGGGTGTGGAACAGGGTCAGTGGTCCCAAGTGTTACCCAGGCTAGGGAAGAGGAAGTACATAGCCAGGATACCACAGAAACCAGAAATGGTTTCATGTGTGAGAACTGGTTATTTCTTAAGTATGTAAGACCAGTGGAGGCAAGCTGGTGCCAGGAAATAGTGGGGTGGAATTGACCTGGTGTGTCAGGAGCCCAGAAGTCAATCAAAGTACAAAAGAAGCTGTGAGTGACCTAAATTTCTTGAGGGTTCAAGTTAATTCCCAATTAACGGGCTAACTGACATTGACAACGATATTATGAGTTTCCCCTGAAATGGAGAAAGTGGGATCGCAGTAATAATGGCTACCAGTATGTGTGTAAATCCACCATCATGAATCTTATACGATCTTCCTGACAGCCCCATGAGGGAATTGGAGCAGGCAGTATTGGTCTCATTTTACAGACAGGAGACTGAGGCCCAGAAAGCGTGAGTGACTTGTCAATGGGTGCTCAGCATGTGAGTGGTAGTGATAGGGCTGGAAGCATCGTCTCTAGTCCTGAAGTCTGGACACCTACACACCTACAGCCTTCAAGTAGGCTGGGAGAAAGACCAAGATACGAAGTTATGAAAGACCAACATTGGCTTCCTACTGTAAGATGTTTTATGAGCAGTGCTTACTGGAAAGAGATGAAAATTAAAAGTGAAAATTCAACGTTGTTGTAGCTGCTAGGAAATAAAATCTGGGAGCTGAATTTCCAGTTACAGAAATACATGTGTAAAGTTTCACTTTCTTGAAAATGATGAAACCAGTGATATGACACGATTTCTGATTGGAGATAATGAAGCAGAAGCAAAATGCGGGTTCTTTGTAGCAAGCCTGGACAATTTTAAGATCAAAGGAGAAATTCAACTCAGAAAATCCCCAAACGTATTTTTTTCTTCAATGAGGGGGATGTTACAGGGGCTCAACTTTTGGAAAAATTGAAGATTTAACTTCATTTTCCTTGTTGGGACACAGCCTGAGTCTGAGCTGAATCATAAACCTTAAGAGAATCAGTCAAGGAGTAACTAGAAAGTATCTCAAGAAACTAGGCTTTAGCAGAGAAAGCTCAAATCTCTACAGATACAACTGCTTTCCTTTCTGAAAGGCTTTTAACATTTTTACAACCTATTTCCATCCCTAAGTAAGCCCACCCAATGCTTTTCATAAAAACATTCCATACCACTGACATTCTTCAGTTTCTTTCATCAGGACTGCTGACTTTACACTAAGAAGGAAAAAACAATCTCAAACAGCAGACTCCAAGCCCTGAGAGCTCATTAATAAACTTAGTTGAGTGGTGAAATGGAACTACACTCAACTGCAGTGGAATTCAAACTACCCATGTAGAAGGGGGCCATCCTGTCCTCTCAACAAAGGCCAGCCCAGTGGTAGCTCTGAATTCCATCCCCGATCTATTGGGTTTTTAATAAAGTTGGAAAGGGAGGGAAAACATGAATGCATGGGAGAATCTTAAGTCTCTGACTTTAGAAGGCTGATTTCTTAGAGTTTATCACCTGCCAGAGATGTATCCTTCCAGCATCCTAACATTATAGGATTAAATTAATAGAAGAAATCAGTTCTGACCCACGACACAGGGCTTTGGGAAGAGAATTACATACATTTCCTGGGTTTCTTTGAATAGTCAACAGTGGCTCCATCAGTGTATCTTAAATCTTAAGGGGGAGTTAGAGGTCAGAGTGTTCTATTCAGAGGTGTTTGAGATCGAAGAGAGTGACCAGTCACCCTCCCACCTGGACCCCACAGAGTGTCTGTCAGAAAGCCAGCCCTGGGCTGGAGAGATCCCTGGGAGGCCCAGTAATAACATACCTCCTCGTTGCATTGTGTTTTCCAGGGCATATTTGTGTGTTATTTCCTCAACTCCTTGCACAACTCTATGGGAAAATAGGGCAATTGTTATTCGCCTTCCTTTACAGAGGAGAAAAAAGGCACTGGGAGGTATAATGATGACATATGAGTAACTGGGCCTCAAATCTTGATCCTCTGACCCCAGTCTGGGAATTTGGTGGATAAAAGACCCACTTATACCTCCTCCCGGAATGCAGGCAGCAGCCTGAGTGTGCAACCTGACATAGAAAGATCAGCAATTCATTACACAAAGTTCAAATTTTCCCCGTGGCTCTTTGCTTAGTTTCCCCTCCATTGCTTCAGTTCCAGGACCCCCATCTACCCCCAAGCCTGCCCCAACCCCCCAAGAAGAATTTGCTCTGTTTTTTTGTTTATTTTTGCAATGTGGAACAATAATCTATATTCTATAAATTAAGGGTGTGAGTTCTGGAGTCAAACTTAATTCCAAATCCTGACGCTGCCTCATGCTAACTCTGTGACTTTGGACAAATTATTTAGCTTGTCTAAACCTCAGTTTAGGGGCTAGGACCTAACTCGCTGGGTTCCCATGAGGATTAAATGAGATAATGCACATAAGGTTCTGGTACGAAGGAGGCACTCATTACATGTTAGTGACTTGCCAAAGAGCTTCCTGTCTGGCTGGACTTGGCTAAGGACCACAGGTCCCCAGATTCAGAGGGATGCTCCAGGGGACCACCAGACAGTCCCCACACTCATCGCCCTTAGAGAACTGACTGCAGGGATGAGGGGGGGCAGCCACTGCTGGAGGGAGTATACGGCAGGGAGAGCTTTATAGGAGGCTATTCCAAATTGGAAACATGGAACTATTACTATTTCTACCCTTTATTTTCCTTTTGCTGTCCCTTTGAGTTCCCTGGGCTATTGAATGATAGAGGTAGATGGGCCCTCAGAGGCCATTTGATTTGACTGCCCCTGCCCCATTTCACGTCATCAGTTGGGCAGTCTCCAGTGGTCAGCAGGCATTGGGAGCAGCCGGTGCCAGGTGCTGGGCCAGGCTCTGGAGAAAGTGACCGTGGAGACTCGGTCCTCGTGCTCCAGGAGTGCTCAGTCCTTTGCCAGATGAAGACTGAGCCTCAGAGAGCTCAGGTCACACTGCTCCTTAGTGCCAGAGCCAGTCCCAGTTCCCTGTCTGCCCCAGCTCAAGCCTCTCCAGACACCACAGGGTTGAACAACACCCCCAGAAGAGGTCGAAATTCTTAGCTCTTCGCTTTTCTTTACTCTGAAGTCTTTTGCTTCACCAACCTTAACCTTACGAAGGGGCTACTGGTCCCTTGTGACCTGAATCCCCCACACCCCAGCCCGGGCCAAACTGGGGCAAAGAAACACACCTGCTACAGTTACCGTCCTCATTCTCATTGACTCGGACCCAACTTCCCCACAGAGAAGCTCCAGAGATCCATTTGCTAAATTCAAGGGTCCCCCACTCCTTGCTTTTACCTCCACTCACTGATAGATCTAACTTGATTTCAGATGCCTTCCAAGTTTCTTTTTGAAAAGGAGACTGAAAATGGGGTTACACAATAGTCTCACTGATTTTTTTTTTTAAATGCCCTTCCTCTTTCAGGACTGTTTGAGGCTACATTTGCATATATGCACACCAGCCAAAACTAATAGCTCTTGTGAATTCAGAATAGCCTGAAATTCAGAACAGCCTGAAATGCCACCACTTATAAACTTCATTTAGGCATTTTATTCACATTACCAAGCTGTGTATTTTAAGAACCTGTTTTACTCAAGATGAGGACGGCATGAAATGAAAACAAAACAGAAGCCCGAGCCTTTACGGAACTTTCCTCTGGGGGTGGGGCTCTGGTGTTGGAGGTTGTAGGTGTGGGGGGACTTGACCCCATGCCCCCAAATCCCTGAAGTAGTTTGGGTTTCAATGTGTCTTTCAGCAAAATGATGCTTCAACACCCAGGCCAGGTCTCTGCCTCGGAAGTCAGTGCCTCTGCCATCGTCCCCTGCCTGTCCCCTCCTGGGTCACTGGTGTTTGAGGATTTTGCTAACCTGACACCCTTTGTCAAGGAAGAGCTGAGGTTCGCCATCCAGAACAAGCACCTCTGCCACCGGATGTCCTCCGCACTGGAGTCGGTCACTGTCAGCGGCAGACCCCTGGAGATGTCAGTCACGAAAGCCGAGGTAGGTTCTACCCCAGGTGCCCATTCTTTCAGCACTTATTTATCGCACACCTGCTCACCTACCACGTGCCAGGCATGCTCTAGGCAGGAGGCTGAAGTCGTAAATAAAACACAGAACCACTGCCCACAGGGGGCTTACCTTCTACTGGGCAATACACAATATGCAAAATAAGTAAATACATAATATGAGAGACAGGGGCAAAGGAGAAAACTAAAGCAGCGAAGGTGGACAGGGAGAGTGGAGTAGGGGTTGCTGCTTTAAATCAGGGTGGTTAGGGGAGGCTTCACTGATGGAAGAGCCTTTGAGCAGAGACTCCGAGGAGGAGGAGGGGGCTGTATGGGTATCTGGCAAAAGAGCAAGAATAGGCCACTGAGCAGGGAGTGTGGTGGGTGCCTCGGAGGAGTAGTAAGGTGGCCGTGTGGCTGGCGTGGAGTGTGGGGTGGGGGGTGAGTAGGAGCTGAGGTGATGGGTGGGGGCAGATCACGTTGGGTCTGAGACTTGTAAAGATACAGCCATTTACTCAGTGAGGTGGGAAGCCGTTGGAGAGTTTTTGAGCCAAGGAGTGACATGGTCCGACTTATAGTTTTAAATGCTCACCCTGGCTGTCATGTTGAGAATGGGCAGTAGGGGCAAGGGCAGAAGCAGTGTCTAGAAATGAGACTGTCGCAGTAATCCAGGTGAGCCAAGGAGGGTCTGCATCAGGACGGAAGCAGTGGGGTGCTGAGAAGTGGTCGGCTTGAAGGTAAAGCTGTGTCTTGAAGGTAAAGCTGATTTACTGATAGATTGGACGTGGGGTGTGCGAGAAAGGACTCAAGGGTGACTCCAAAATTTCTGGCCCGACCAGCTGTAAGGATGGAGCACCCATTTGCTGCTGAGAGGAGACTGTAGGAGGTTGAGTAGGGCCAGAGCAAGAGTCTGTCCTATTGGACACCCCAGTGGTGGAGGTATGGAGGAGGCAGTTGGATATGTGGGTCTGGAGTTCAGAGGAGAAGCAAGGCTCGAGATAATTGAGTTGGAAATCTTCAGCGTATGGATGGTATTTAAAGCCTTGAGTCTGTTTGAGGTCATCTTCTTTGTCCAGTTGTTTGGAAGAAGTACAGAGTGTGGTGATTATTTTCTTCACTAAAAGGACCCAGGTGGCCAGAGTGCGGAGCAAGGACTAGCCAGCCGTGCTCACAGCTGTGTGTGATGCTCATAGCCTTGGTACAGGTGTCTGCTCCCCATTCACTTCTCTCTCTGATGCTTGCACTGCTCCCCACTCAGCAACCTTTTATGAGACACCTGGAGTCACAGACATGGTGAGAAGTCTGGGAGGTGGTTGCTGGTGATGTTGTGGTGGCTCAAGGACTTCAGAGCCAAGGTCGTGGCTGTTTTGTGGTCCTTTCCCTGCTGGATGCAACATAGGTGTGTTTCAAGCTTACCTAATTGGCATGATCACAGCCTTGGGGCAAGGGGTGGTAGAACTGGCCAAAAAAGAACTGAGTTTAAAAGGAGGTTGATTAAAACCTTAACAATTGTATAAAAGGGAGTGAGGGGAGATAATAATGCCTCCTGTGGAGGATTGATCTAAGGGTTCAATGAGATGATATTTGTTGAGGGCCTAGCAGAGGGCCTGGCTGATAGTGAGCATTCGGTGACTGGTAGTGGGACTACCGTATGATGCTGTATCCATAAGGCATTACTAGGGGCACCGGCTGTGCCCCAGTTAACCTCAGAGGAGGTCATCAGTGCCCAGTCCAATACTGGACAGTGCAAGGTGAACCATGGGACACTCAAGGAAAGTTTTTTAAATGTTCTAATTAAATATCTTGAGATAACAGGATGCAATGGAAGTAGCAGTAGGATCCCCATAGAAGGAAGGAAAGCATTTTGGAAGGATATTTGGAGGGTTCTCCAGAGGAAGAAGCAGGCAGCCTCCTTCACGGAAATACTCCTTACAGCCACCCAACTCACCTACTGTGATTCTGTGTGCACCAAGTGACCTTCTGATCTTACGTCAGTTTAACAAGTAGATTTTCCTACTGGGAAAAGAATTTACCAACTGACCTAGCTGAATATTCTGGTCCCCTGGGTCTCTGTAATTGTCATCTTAAAATAAGACACTGAGCCTGTGAAACTCTTAGGCATCCTGTGCATTTGGGCAGCATGAGCCTGTACCCCATATCCCAGTTCAACATGGTGGAACGAGGCAGCTGTGGCCAGGAAATGACACAGGATGAGGAGCAAAAGGCCTGGGTTTTGTAGCCTACTGGTCTGGAGACCATGAGCTGGTGATTCCTGGGCCTCCTTCAGCATATTCCTACCAGCCACTATTACTGCTACTAACAGATCAGTATTTACTTGTTGGCTGGATTCCTCATTTCCACATCAGTAATCCTCAGAGATTGAACTAAATGGCCTTTGGAAAAGCTTTTCCATCTCCGACAGTGTGTACTCTGAGATTTGCTCTACTTCCAAGTACTTCCTCATATGAGAAAACCCTGAATCCTCTCCCACAGATCCAAAACTACCTGTAGGGTTGCAAAGGAAGTGCTGGAGTTGCTGAGTTCTTGATGAAGACATTGATGGTGAGGCTAATAATAATAATAACTAAAGCTTACATAGCACTAACTATAGGCTAAACACTGTGGAAAGCATCTTACATATATTAACTAATGTGACCCTCATCATAGCCCTATTAGGTAGATAAGATTATTGATCCCATTTTACAAATGAGGAAACTGAGGATCAGAAGAGTATGGTTACTTGTGCAAGGTCTCACAGCTAATAGGTGTTTAAGCTGGGATTCAATGGCAATTTAGTCTAAACCTGAATGTCTGCCTGTGTGGTTCTGAGATCCAGGATGTAGAAGGTGGAAATGCCTCTCACCATATTTCCCCCTTGAGCTTTGTTTGTCTAAATCTCAAGGCCTCCCATCTAAGTCCAAGCAGTGTCATCTAATCCAAAGGACTAGTAATGAGGTGATTATGGTGTCCCAGGTTCTCTTTGGTTTGAGGTATGGCTCCTACACCCTTTCCTGCTGTCCAGAGCAGTGACAGGTGACACGACAAGGTCTGACATTAGCCTAAACCATCACCCACTCAGCCCACCATGAGTGCTTCACCCTAGCTGGACTCTGGTCTCTAAGCCAAGTGCAACGGCTGGACTTTGCTGATTCCCCATCAGTCCTCAGATGAAGTCAGGATCAGAGTGAACTTCCATAGTGGACCAGATCCTAAAACAGGACAGGGTTTTCTTCTCTGAGGATCCCCAGGGCTGGCTCAGGGTGGGACACAGAGGAAGAGATCAGTATTTATTTGGTGGATGAATCAATGGATGGTTCTAGTTCACCACCCACTGGTGGCACCAAGCCATGGACTGATAATGTCACATTGGTTGGGAATGCTCTTGGGTTCCTCTTCTCTAGGAGCTCCACCAGCTTCTCCTGAATTCAGGAAGGAGGTGTATGATGCTTGAAGTGAAGATAGAAATGAATTGGGCTGCCCTTGGGTCTTGAATCAAAGAAGAGGCAGGGGAAAGGGTGGCTAGGTGCTATTCTTGAGGTCATTCCTGGTTCTAGCGGAAAAGTCATATTTACCAAACAGAATCTATTTTCTCTAAATAATTACAGTTGTTACCAGTAGTTATCAATTTGAATATCAGTCTTATATTTCAAAATCTAAATGCATTTTTTAAATAGGCCAAATTTGAATTTACTAATATTGCCAATATAATTTTAACTAACAATTCTTTGGTTTTCATTATTCATTCTTAAGCGTGTACGTGTGTGGAGAGGTTTCATGCAAAAGTCTAGGGCTTTACTTCTTCTGGGTCCTTCAGCATTAGGACTGCCCTGGTTTGCCAATTTTTGCTGGCAATAAAAGGCAGTGTATTTGAGGTGGGTCACATTTCTTGCCTCCCGTTAAGCATGTGCCTCTTGTATTTTATAGGTTGCCCCTGAGGAAGATGAAAGGAAAAAGAGGCGACGGGAAAGAAATAAGATTGCAGCCGCCAAGTGCCGAAACAAGAAGAAGGAGAAGACAGAGTGCCTGCAGAAAGTGAGTGCCTTTTCCCCTCACCCCTTCCTTTGCTCATGCCTGTTCCCCACCAACCTCATGTAGCTCTCAGGAGAGTTAAAACGTCCCCTACCCGGAAGTGTTTTCCCAAGAAGGGCATTGTAGCTGGTAGCAGAAATGCCAGTTGCGGAATGAGGAGGTAACAAAGCTGTTAGCACAATGAACATGACTCTGGATGTATAAAAAGCAGTTGTGTGAATTAAAAACCACAGGATCGTCTGATGTGCAGATTCCTAGCAGCCTCAGCCAGTCCATACACGTCCAACAGCTTCCAGGCTGCAGGATTTGTCAGCCTAGTTAAAGAGGCTTCACTTGCCTGTCTTCCCGAGAAAAGGAAGCTGCCAGCTCGCATTTGGCTCACTATGAAAAGCCTTTAACTAATCTCTTCAAACAAGTCATTTCCTTAATCCACGATCAGTGGTTACACTTTTTTTGTGTTCCGGTTTAGTTCTTGCTCTGCAGCCCTTCTCCTTGGCTCATCCAATAGTCTGAGCTCCTGGCTGCGTTCAGCCGGCTCCCCTTCCGGAAGGGAGCAGCATCGGTGGGAACGGCACCTGTGGGAGGCTGTGGTACACTCTTTCCAGTGTACACCCTCCCCCAAGTGTGGACAGGCCAGGGCCAAGTCTTCACCCAGGTCCCACAGGTCCTCAAAGTTTTGTTGATTGCTTCAGGGAGTCAGTGAAAATTAAGACATTTTGTATGTTGCCATATACATTCCTTCTGGGGAGATGAGCTTCTCAGTTGAATCAGTGACTCACAGAAGACTGAGCACGACAAGTTTGGATTTCTCCCCAGCCCCCAAGGCCCTTGCAAGTCCAGAAGACCTGCACATGGGCTGTTGGCCTCATGCAAAGGAGATCTCTGGGTCACTGGTTCTACTGCAGCTTCCTTACTATTAGAGTCACAACCTGCCTCAACCTTGAGTGGATACTCAAGGGCATCTCTGAAGAAGCCTGCAAGTTCAAAGGCTTCTCCAGGGTCTGGATTATCCCAAGCCTACTGCTGCTGTCCCAGCTTTGTGGGGCACTGTAGCAGGGAACCAACAGCATTCCCCTCTGCAGGCCATTCCCAGCATGATGAGCCCTGAGATGTCTCCGAGGCCACCCTCTCCTTGCTGGACCTTGGCTCCATTCCAAATAACTCTGTTGCTTGTCCCCCAGGAGTCGGAGAAGCTGGAGAGTGTGAATGCTGAACTGAAGGCCCAAATTGAGGAGCTCAAGAATGAGAAGCAGCATTTGATATACATGCTCAACCTTCACCGGCCCACGTGTATTGTCCGGGCTCAGAATGGGCGGACTCCAGAAGATGAGAGAAACCTTTTTATCCAACAGATAAAAGAAGGAACATTGCAGAGCTAAGCAGCCGTGGTATGGGGGCAACTGGGGAGTCCTCATCGAATCCTCCTTTTATATCCGAAACCCTGAAGCCATTGGAGATCTGACTTCCTGTGCACCTCTCGAATCCCAGCAGCAAAGAACCATCGAGGCAGGAGGGCCCTTGGTGACTCAGCTGGGCCTTTCCGCTCTGCCCCAGAGTGGACTTTGGACCAGGGCAAGGGCATCTTTTGCCTCAGCTCCAGGGTTTAGGCCTTAATATACTGGCCATCTCCAAATGGCCCCTGGTTAGGGTCCTGCCCGCCTTTTGTCTGGATTCTACAAAAACCAGGACCCCCACCATTAGGATTCATGCAGAAGAAGTGTCTGTACCTTGGGTGGGTGGGGTGGGGCTGCTTCCTCTGCCACCACTGCCACTGTCACTCCTAGGGGACATGGAGTGAGAATGGCATTTAGCGAAGTTGTGCAATGGCCAGGGTTGTGCTTTCTAGCAAATATGCTGTTATGTACAGGAATTACTGTGTGCAAGGCATTTGTTTCAAAACTAGGCATTGTGCTCTTCTGATGTTGTTTCACATGACACTGGTGTGACTTTTTCATGACTTTCCTCAGATGTGGTTTCTGAGAGTTTGGAGGGCTATCACCATGTGCAGTGTCTTACAAAATGTTCGGGTGGCCAGAAGAGCTTGTCAGCCCCAGGGGAAAGGAATTCTGCAGGCCAGCAGTGCAGTTTTGTGCCAACAGAGAAGGCCTCCTTTCCCTTGGCATCCAGGCATTAACGCAAAATTCATGAGCATGACTGTAGGTCCTCTGTTGCAAACTCAGTTATAATGTCCCAGGAAGAAAGCAGAAAGAAAGTCCAACTTCCACAGGGTTAGGGCTCTCTGCTCAGTGACTTAGGTCAGGAGTTATTTCTAGGCCGGAAGAGCCAAAGAATATTCCATTTTCCTTTTCTTGCAGTTGAAAACCACATTCAGTAGAGATGTTTGAAGCCAGGTGATGCCTAGGCTTTAGCATTATTGGATGTTAATGGCATTGTTTTTGTCATGCGGATGTTTGTTGAAATCTGGCCCAGAGCATTTACAGCTGTGAGAGGTCATTCACACTGGCCGCAAGGACTCTGGCTGCTGTCTGTTTCAATTCTGATGTTTCTGTGAAATCCTCAGAGTGTTTAATGCAACTCAATAGTATCATTACAATTTTCTGTAAGAGAAAATATTATTTATCCTAGTATTCCTAACCTGTCAATATAATAAATATTGGAACCAAGACATGGTAAACTTAAGTGTTGTGCTGGTTTCTGTTCTTTTAAATTGGTTGGTTGTGAGGTCCAGTTATTCCCTGCCCCTTCCTTCCCCCATTGGAGGGGGGTTGTTTAGCTTTAAATAGTCTCCAAGTGACGTCCTTTGTTCTTACGGGTGCCACTTGGTGGGATAGTTGACTTCTAATCCTATTCCTCAGTCCGTGGCATCTGATGCTCGATTTCTCATTGACAAACTCAGGGACCAAGTATATCCTTTAGACCAACTGTTTGGTGTTAAGATAGAATTTTGATATAAAATCTGAATTGATCAATACCTCAACTATCAGTTTCTATACACGTATAAATGCCTGAAACGTACATCTGTTGTCCCAACTTGAGCCATGGACACCTGACATTCTTCCACAGAACTCCTCTTAAAGTATTCGCTTGAATTACATCTGTTAATGTCCAAATGTGTGTCTCATTGTTGCAAATATGTATTCAAACATTGGAAAAGAATGGGGGGAGAATGGGGAGGAAGAGAGAGAATAATTTTAGATGGGATAGGTGTGATCATTCAAAGAAAGGTATTCTACCTAATTTTCTGGAATCTCCAGGGCATATGATTCCTTAGGTCTGGAACAGAACCAGGTTCTCTTTCTCTTTGCCTGCACACACATGTAACACTCACACGCTAGAAATAAAAATTGGCTACTCTGCTACGGGCTTCCTTAAACATTAGATTCACGCACACGAATGGTGTACATGCTCCTTTGAACTCATGTATGGTTCTTTTACACTAGCACCTGTAACACAAGTGTCCTAATTTTGCTGCTTTAATTGCACATCAGGGCTAGTTCCTAATCTGTAAAGAGCCATCTGGTGGAAGTACCATTCACCACTTCTTTCAGGAAATAATCTGTTTTCCTTATCTTGGCGGAGGGGAAAAAATTCCTTGCATTTACCCCCTGGTGTGGGTATAGATGCCACCAACCAGTCGTTATGATATTCAAGACAATTTTTAAGCTGCCATGGACAATGGATTGGAGAGGATGGAAAGGGGTAGTGGCTACGGCAAGAAAAATTGATCTGAGAAATGCACTGTATATGGTTAGTGGAACTGTTAAGTTCTTTTAAGAAATACATTAAATATAGTCTTGTTTTCTGTAGCCAAGCTTATGTTTTGATACTTTAATAAAAAAGAAGGATGAATATGTGTTTACCATTACGTTGTTTAGTTCATCTTGTTTCACATTTGGCAGAGAGAGAAGATTGGGGGGGTCTGAGAGAATAAACTTGGATGGGACCTTCGCCAGAGTCAGACACCTAGTTGGACAATGTCTTTTCATTGGGCTGCATCTTACTGGGGTGGTGACGTCACACTGGCAGGGCATGGAAAGCCCTCCCTCCTTCACTCCTTCCCTCCTCTCTCCTGCCCTCATCCTGTCCCCATGCCTTTTGAACTGGCCTGACATCTAATTCAAGAGTAAAGAGCTTTCAAGGGTTCTGGCCCAGGACGGGTTCTGGAATTGAAACTTTCACTTTCTGCCAAGAGCTAAAATGCTATTTTCCATCTTTATCCTAATTTCTCCCCATGGGCTTTGAATGAACTCTTGAAACCCATACCAAACTTTCTCTTCTCTTCCCCATCCTACACTCTTTGGTTGTGTTCAAGCAGTTTTCTGTGGAGTGAACAGTGTTTTCATGAATCTGCTCGAGGTACAACCTCAGAGGAGGCCAAGTCTGCCTGTTGAGCATCCTTCTGTGTTCTCATGGTGCCTGTAACCCCAGAAGCTTCTCTATTTATCTGATCAAAAACTGCTCACAGGAAGGAATTCACACTGAGGCTTAAAGGGCCAGTTGAGAACTAATGCTAATAATAGCTAACATTTATTGAGTGAGACAATAAGCTCAACACTTTACATGCATTCTCTCATTTAACACTCACAGCAACTGTTAATAATGCCATTTTACAGGTGAGGAAGTAGAGCGCTAAGTAACTTGCTCAAGGTCACACAGTTGATCTTTCTAAAGCTGAAACCTATGTTTTTTAACTATAAGCATTCCGAGCAAGAGTGTATATTTGTATGTGTGTGTGATAAAATATGCATAACATAAAATTTATCATTGTAACCATTTTAGCGTGTACAACTCAGTAGCATTCGGTTCAATATTGTGTAACCATCACCACTATCTAGTTCCAGAATTTTTCCAAAAGGAAATCCTGTATCTATTAAGCAGTCACTCCTCATTCTCCCCTCCCTCCAGCCCTAGGCAACCACTAATCTAACACCTGTCTCTGGTTTTCCTTCTTCTGGATATTACATATAAATGGAATCACACAATATGTGGCCTTTCATATCTCGCTTCTTTCACTTAGCATAATGTTTTCAAGGTTCATCCATGTTGTACCATGTATCAGTACCTCATTCCTTTTTATGGCTGAATAATATTCCACTGCATTGATAGACCACATTTTGTTTATCCGTTCATCTGTTGATGGATGTGTGTGTATTTTACCAGAAAGATAGCCTTCACCCCCAAGGAATAGATCTCTAAGGTAGGATTTCAGGCATGACATCAAACTGGGAGATAAGAGAGTTGGGAGCAGGGGTCTTTCTCAGAACTTTCAAGTAACGATTTAGAAATCACTTATTCTGTGGCTAGCTCTGTGGGAGTGGCAATAAGGCAGGGGATACAATCATACATGCTCTCTATGGGTGTCGATGCTTCCAAACCACTTCTGCATGGTAGGGAGATTACCACAGGAGGGCGTTAGGAAGGCTCCTGGAATTGAAGCTTACATCTTGGGTTTACTCCCTCCCCATTTCACTGGGGGAGGAGGGAAGAAAACTGGAGGTCTTAAGAGAGAATAGCTAGGTTTCCACACACAGGCTGTTTGCACAAGAGTAATGGAGGGGAGGAACTGAGGCGACCCCCCTGGATAATTTAATCCCCAATTCAGCCCAGCCTCTGTCTGAAGCAGTTGTCTTGGGTTCTCCCCATAACATATACACACATAGAATTATGCAGCTTCTAATAATGCAGCAAATAGGTCTTCTTGAAGGTATTTAAATCAGTCCAGTTTGAAAACCTTTGGCTGGCCCAAGCTTTCTTTGTGAGGCAAAGTACTGTAGTGGTTCAGAACAGAGGCTTTAGAATCGGCTACACCTGCCTTCAAATACTGCCTCCACTCCCACTAGTTCTGTGAATTTAGGCAATGACACAACCTCAATTTCTTTACCTGTAAAATGGGGACGGTAGCAACGTACCAAACTCAATGGATTCTTACCAGCATATGTGAAGAACATAGCATGGTACCTAGGGAAAGCAATTTTTAATGTTATTATTAAAAGTCATTATCATCAATGTTTGCTGAGATTTTATGAAAGGACAGGCTAAGGACTAAGACTGCCAATTCTAGGTTATTCAATAAAATTAAACCATGAGCTCAAATGGTTCAATTTATGCCATCATCTTACATTCTTATAGATTTTGTCCAGTTACTGAATCTTTCGAACTTGGAGGAGGAAAAAAAAAGCAGCCACACAAAATTTTCCCATTTGAAGCAATTTTTATTTCGCTACCCACCTCAGTCCCCGGCAGGGTGGGCCTGTCCTCTGTGGTGTCGATGGGGTGTTTGAGGGGAGGATGGTGGCCCTACCCTGAGGGGGTCCCTGAGGGATGAGAACAAAGGGGTATGTAACAGTGACAGGTCATAAAGGGCAGCAGAGGATAAATATGGCCGCGCAGGGAGTTTAGGGAGTGGACACTTCTCTCTCCAGGACTGCAGTTCGCAGCAGCCTCTCAGGGAGATAAAAAATAAGAGGCTGTACATCTCTACAGACCTGAAGAGATTCAGTCTGGGGTCCAGGTACCCTACAGAATCCCCACGGCAATCGTCTGAACTCCCACCCCAGCCCCTGCCTCTGGGAGGCTCTGAGGCAAAGGGGCGGGGCCGGTGGGGTGGAGAGACTTGCCATAGAGCCACCTGTGTGACACGGGAGCACTGCTGCTCCCTCCTCTGCGAGCAACGCGAAGGAAGAAAAGACCCACGGACCTGCCTTGCCAGCGCTGCTTGTCATGATAAAAGACAGTCATGACCAGTGAGTCCCTGCTACCATATTACACGGCCCAGAGTGGCTCCAGCGTGGGCATGTTCAACACCGCCATGGGGAAACTGCAGCGACAACTGCACAAGGGAGAATACGACATATTCAGGTACGCACCTATATTTGAGAGCGACTTCATCCAGATCACCAGAAGGGGAGAAGTGATCGATGTGCACAACCGTGTCCGAATGGTGACCGTGGGCATCGCCTCCACTAGCCCCACCCTCTCACTACCAGACATCATGCTGCTGGCCCGCCCGGCCACGGGCTGTGAAGAGCACGCCGGGCGTGGCCAGGCCACCAAGGGAAAAAGCCGCAAGGCTACAAAGACCCTAGAGCTCACCAGGCTCCTTCCCTTGAAGTTTGTAAGGATCTCCATTCACGACCGTGAGAAACAACAGCTGCGTCTGAAGTTCGCCACTGGCCGTTCCTGCTACCTGCAGCTGTGTCCCCCTCTGGATGCGCGGGAAGACCTCTTTGCCTATTGGGAAAAGCTAATTGGCCTCCTGCGACCACCAGTGGACGGTAACAGCAGTACGTATGTCATGCCAACGGAGGACATGATATGCATGCATGAGGAAGAGGACAGCAGGAGCCCTGCAGCGGCGGACTTCCAAGGAAAAGGGGATCAGGAGCAGGGCAGCATCAGGAGCCTCCACGTGGTCTCTGAGGTGGCTGGGGCCACCTCTGCAGCTTTTGCTGGGGGGGAGGGGACCCAACATGACTCCCACAAACCCCCTACCATGCCCGATGTAGCCACCCCAAACACAAAACCTACAGAGCTTGACAAAGAGTCAGCAGCAGGGGCAATGACAGAGGCAGCGGCAGCAGCAGGGGTGGCAGCAGGCCCCACAGCAGGAGATTTGAGCTTGGCAGTAATCAAGTCTCCTGCCCCTGAACAGCTAAGCACAGCCACAGCCACCAAAGGAAGCAAAACCAGCATAGCCGTTGAGGACGCTGCCAACACGTCCCCAAAGAGCATTAAAATGGCTTTGGCAGGTGCTGCAAACAAGTCCTCAGAGGGTACTTCCAGCATGTCCACTAGCCTCTCCCCGGAGGCCGGCATCACGGTGGCAATCGCAGGAGCAGAAACTACCGCCAAGACTGCTGAGGAACCGCTCATCTCAACCTTGCCAAGGGAAGGCCACATGAGTGACCAGGCTGGAAGACAACGGCGAGCATCCCAGGCCAGTGATGAAGCCCACCAGGGAAGAAGGGAGCGAAGGGAGAGAAGGGAAAAGGAGAGAGCGCTCAGGACCTCTGGTCACCTCAGGGCAGCTGAAAGCCGCCACAAGGCAGGGGGAGACAAGATAACCCAAAAACCATCCAGAAGGTCCTTAGCCAGCCCTAGAGCCTCGAGAGATGACAGAAAGGAGAAAAGCCGCAGAAGCCCAGGGGGCAGCAGGCGTGTCACCACGCATAAAGGCATCAGCCGTGCTCCCATCACAAAGGAGTCTCACAAACCAGGGAGGAGCTTATCTACAACTAGTTCAGGTTCCACAACCAAGAGACTCAGCAGGCTCAGCTCTTTCCTGAGGCACATCAAAGCCAATCTTACTGCAAAAACAGTGGCCTCACCACCTGATAAAGGCGTGGACATCTTGACTGAGACAGTGGAGAGGAACAGCATGGAGGCCATCATAGAGACAGCAGAGAGTGGCCAGGGGCAGGAGATCCTTGGCAGTGTGACATCTGAAATGGTGGAGACAGTGAGCTTTGAAGCCCCTTAGTAGGACCAGAGCTGGAAGCTGCAACGGGACCAGGGCTCAGGGAAATATCCCTGGAGAGCCTATTCCAACTTTCCTTACTGCAGTTTAAATAAAGAAATATACAATCTGAGAATGGCATGCTGCATTCTGTCTGAATTTTTATGTCCTGCAGCCCAGGAGTGACCACACAGTGGATTTTGTGATGTCAGCTGTGCTGCAGCCTGAGACCCCAGTGTCCAGTCAAGAGTAGCCTCACCTCACACTTGTGCTCAGCAGAACCAACAGGAGTGCTCCATCTTGCCTCAATTCCTTTCTGGCTTGGTTCCCCAGGGCCATGGCTGAAAGTCAGACAATGGCCTGGGAAGCTCTACCTGCACCATCTCCCTGTCCTTTTTAGAAATATTTCTCCCCCCCCCCCCCCCCCCCCCCCCGAGAAGGTCCACAGGCAAAGCAAGAACAGGACTCACATCCCCTCGGGCTATTCAGGGGAGGGAAGAGGGGCAGCTGCATTCTTTGGCCATCAGAAGAGGGCGGACTCTTGTCTAGACTTAGCAATTCCATTCCTAGGTTCTTCATTCCTGGAGAAACACGTGTTCTAGGAGACAATCATGAGAATGTTTCTAGCACAAATAATTTCATAGCAAAACATTGGAAATAGCCCAAAGTTCCATCAACAGAATTGATAATACAGTAGGATATGAATAGAGAGGAATATTCAATAGTGAAAAAAGAACAGCAGCTACACACATTAGCATAGATAAACTTCTCATAATTTTTAAAAACAAGTCAGAATAGGATATAATTCCACTTACAAAACAGTTCAAAAACAATATATTGCATAGGCTACACGTTTGATAAAACGACAGAAACAACGGTAAACACCAAATTCAGGACAGTGGTTTTCTCTAGGGTGGAAAGGCAAGAAATCAAGGAGGTAAGCACAAGGCTTTCAGGGCTGTTGGGAATTGTTCTCTTAAGCAAGGTGGTGGGTACGTAGGTGTTGTACTTTTTTCATGTTTTAATATCTCCAAAATCAGAGTGGTCCTACAATCGCCACGGCAGTTGTGATGAAGTTATTGCCTCGGACATACCTTAACCAATGCCTTCCCCTTATGTTTTCACTCCTGTGTATGCCCAGAGGTGATAAGTCATATGTCTGAAAAGGCTGGTCTCTTTTGTTGTTGTTAGTGCCATCGAGTGGGTTCCAACTCCTAGCAACCCCATGTACAGCGAAGCAGAACCCTGCCTGGTCTTTTTGTGCCATCTTCTCACCTTCCAGCTACTCCATCAGACAATGCTCTGCTGCTATTCATAGGGTTTTTAGGGCCAATTTTTCAGAAGTGAGTGGCCAGGTCCTCCTTCTTACCCTGTCTTAGTCTGGAAGCTCCATTGAAACCTGTCCACCATGGGTGACCCTGCTGGTATTTGAAATACCAGTGGCATGGCTTTCAGCATCATGGCAATATGCAGCTGCCACAGTATGACAACTGACAGATGGGTGGTGTGGTTCTCTGACCAGGAAATGAAACCCGGATGGAGGCGGCGAGAGCACTGAATCTCAGCCACTAGACCACCAGGGCTAGCCTGGTCTCTTTAAATGACATTTTTTTCAGGTAAATTATTACAAGAACCTTTGTTTGGCTATTAGGAAAAGGAGGAATTATACCCCTCTTCTACAGATGAGAACACTGAGGCTCAGAGAAGGTAACTTGTTCCCGCCACACAGTGGGACCTCTGCAGAGCAGTGAGCCAGCAGCCCGTTACTTTATGCAAAGCCCTGTCTGGGACCGACGTGGGGATGAGGCAAAGTGAACAAGTCTAAGGAGGCAGGGCCAGCACAAGAACCTGAGACATCAGCGTTCTTACCACCATGTTCCAAAACTCCACAGAGATGAGCAAATTTACTGGATTGAGGGGGGGTGGGGCTGGGGAGACTCCTGGTAGCGAGCCACTGTGAGTTGGTTTTCAAACTTAGTGAGCTCATAGTCCTTAGCTGGCCTTATCTCAAGAGTCCAGACCACCCTTGAGCTGCGTCTGCCTCCCAGGCTTCAATCCCCAGCCTCTGGCGTGACTTGCACTGCAGCCATAAACAGACCTCCCGCCTGGAATTCCAAGGACCACTCCTGACTGGGGATGCCTCTCTCTGCAGCCCAGTCCTCCCCTGGCTGTGAATTAATCTTTTGAAAGCTAGGCTCAGAATGGTTACTCCACACCAAATCTTCAGCAACTTGCTTCATCTGGGGTTTTGAAAACAAATCCTTCAACTTCAGTGAGGGAGAGTATTTGTTAGGTCATGGCAACCTTGTTGCTCGTGCCTTCACAGTTTGTGACTTTCACAGACCTCATCCTGGGGGGTGGAGACAGGTCTCTTCTGTTAGTAGAGGGAACGGTGGGCATGGGGTAGGGCCTTAGTGAGGGAGGAGGAGAGCCCGGGACCTACACACATCCACTGTTTCCTCTGGCAAAACAAGGTTCCTGACCCCAGGATGGGGAATTATTGGAGTGAGTCAAGTTATTCTTAAGAAAGAAGGGAACATGCCAAAGATTAGATACAAATTGGCCGTGTGAGGAAAACAACCTCAGAATCATTAACCCAGAGCTTCAGAGAAGTCCGGGGGGCTGCAGGGAGAGAGAATTAATGGTTTACTCGTGACTAGCTTTTCCCTGGACTCAAGGTGGGGAAATTACAAAAAGATCACATCACATTCCTTTGATCTTATGAGTTACACACAGGCAAGTGCAGGTAAACATGAGTCTGGAGGAAGAAAATGCAATAACAATATTTGCATAGCACTTGGCTGTTTATAAAGTACTTTAACGGAGGTACCCTCTTCTGATTCTCACATCTCTCCGTTTTGCAGATCATCCAATGGGCGAGTTCAGAGCATTTAGAGAACTTGCTCAAGGTGGGAGGTGATGGTGCAGAGAGGGAGCAATCCCAGGGCAACACCTCTCCTGTAGCACCTACCATGTACCAGCCCTGGGGTCCTGCATGGAGGTACAGAGATGTGGAGGAAACAGGACAGGTGTGAGTAATTATCACAACTCCGAGTCACAGATACAATGAGAGATGCATGTTCGGGGAACAGGATCCATTCAGAGGAGGGGTTCTGGGGCATGGGAAGGAGTTGGGGGTCAGGGAAGGCTTCCCAGAGGAATTGGCAGTTTTGAGGATGAATAGGGCTCTGCCAGGTGGAGGAAGTATGGTGAGCAAGGGTAAAGGTGGAGGAGGTGCAGGGGAGGGGTGGGGAGAGCATCAGGCCATAGAAAAGAACGTGTGCAAAGTACAAAGGCTTGAAACATCACGTGTGTTAAGCGATTACAAGTATTTCAGTATTGCTGGTTGGAGGGCAAGGGGAGAGGAGGGACATGAGGGTGGAGAATCAGGCAGCTGGATCTTGGGGGGCCTGGGGTGCTGTGTCAATGTCCGGGACTTGTGGAGCCACTGACGGCCAGTACCTGATAGGAGAAAGATCTCCCTGGCTTCAGGGTGGAGATTGATGGGAAGAGGCTGTCTGGAGACAGGGGATCCTCCAGGAAGCTGTTCCGTTAATCCTGGCCAGAGATGGGGAGCCCTGAACCTGGGTGGCAGTGAGGAGACAGAAGGGGACGGAGTCAAGAGATGTTGAAGAGATGAAACAGGACAGTTTTCCATCCCACATCCTGAAAGACAGGGAGCTCATGATTTAGGCCCAGCACTCATCTAAAAGGGGTGAAACTGACAAAAGTGGAGGTGTCTTCCCCCTGTGGTGACTGTTGGTCAGTAATAGGGGTGGCGAGAAGAGAGGCTCATGGGAAAGCAAGAAGGAATGTGTGAAGATATAAAACGACAGCTTCTAGATGGCTAAGGGGGAAAAAAATCAGGATAAGGCAGCCAAGGGGCGCTGTGGGGCTTCAGCACTTGGAGATCTTGGAGAGAAGAGACCCCTGAGCGGTTCCCTGTTCATCTGGGCAGGACGAGTTCCCACAGAGCCCTCATCTACTGGGCAAAGAGTCGCCCGGGAGAGCCCCTTGTGGCCACATCTCAGTACTGCAGGTTGGTGCTTGCATGAGGGGAGCCAGGACTGAGGATGTCGCAGTCACCGTTTGTCACACCACAATTAGCCTAATGCCAGAGGTCTGAGGTGAGGGAGGCAGGGGGGTCTTGGTAACAAGGATGTGTCTCATCCAGGCTGCATGGCTCTATGTCCCTGCACCGGAGTGGCAGAATGTGGAATGGCTGCAAGAAAGGTCCCCTGGGAGGCTGGGGATTCCAACTAAAGGGATAATGAGTAACCGCCAAGAATAGGAGTGGGGTGGAGTTAGTGTCGGGGTCCCTCTGCAGCCTGGAAGTCATTTGAGAAACAATTGTTGAGCACCTACTAAGGGCAAGATGGGAAAGCAGGGACCATGAAGATGTTTGCGCATACACACACACACACACACACGCACGCACACACTAGTAACACAAATCAAAGTGTAGTGGTGGCCTCAGGCAGTATAGAGAAAGGCAGAGAGATAACAGGCTGAGCGCTCCTGGCAGAGGAAACAGCACAATGGAGAAAAAGAAAGACTTGGGAGATTTGGGGGCTTGGGAGATGTTCATAGATGGCAGACATGTGCAGCATGTCCAGGGTGTACTGTGCTTAGGGGATACAGTGGGGTGTGGGAAGTGAGGAGAGGGATGAGGGTGCCATGGGAAATGAGACTGGAAGGAGAAATGAGACCATGACATAGAGGAGAGACCCAGAATGCTGCATAACCCCCCTGAACCCCTGATCTTCATTACTGCAAATGGAACCTGTAATCCAGGGTGAGAGGTATGCAGAGCTGAGTTCTCCAGGAGCACAAGGGCAAGGGAAGCCCTAATTAGTTTCTTAAAGACCTATCCTTTGCTTTGAGATCACATCCTTCCTCCTGTTTTTTAATGTTTTATTTTGAAGTATAACATACATACAGAAAAGTGCACAAGTCATAAGTATACCACTTGATGACGTTTCACAAAGTGAGCAACCCCATGTAACTAGCACCCAGTGAAGAATCAGAACATCACCCCACCCCTAGAAGTCCCCCTTTCAGTCACTAAAAGGTAACCACTATCCTAACTTCTAACACCATAGATTAATTTTCCTTAATTTTCAACTTTACGTAAATGGAATCACGTAGTATATACTCTTTGTTTTCTTTCCCTCAACATCATATTTATGAGATTTGTCCTTGATTTTTCTGGCAATAATTCACTCATTTTCATTGCTATATGGTATTCCATTATGTGAATATACTACAATTTATTTATTCATTCTGCTGTTGATGGGCATTTGGGTTATTTCCAGTTTGGGCTATTAAGAATAGTGCTGCTATGAACATTTATTTACAGATCTTTTAGTAAAAATATACATAAATTTCTGTTAGGCATATACTTAGGAGTGGAATTGAATATATGCATGTGTTCAGCTTTACATGATACTGTCAAGCTATTTTCCAAAGTGGCTGTGCCATTTTATATGACCATTCTGGTTGTTCCATGTCGCTGTCAACATTTGATATTGCTCATCTCTTTCATTTTATCCATTCTGGTGAGACATAGTGACTTTTCTCCCCTTTTCATGGTAAAATATACTTTTTAAACATATACTATGGTGACCTATAGAAAACACTAGTTTTGTTGTAATGTCCTTAATAGGCAAGATTAAAAGTTGGCTTCCAAATTAGTTTTGAAATCTCACACATCTCTGAAATCTTGCAAGTCTTGTTTATACATTTTTAAGGATTTTTCATTGCAAGGGGGCTTATATATTTAAACCTCTCCTACCATCCTGTTCCAGTACCTTTTGCTTTATAACAAACCAAAACTTTACGACTTAAGACAACAGTCATTTTCTTATATCTCATAGATTCCTCTACATCAGGAATTTGGGCAGGGCTCAGCTATGCAATTCATCTGCTCCCTGTGGTAACAAGTGAGGTTGATCAGTAGTCTGGTCTGGAGAGTCAAAGATAGCTTCATTCATATGTCTGGTGCCTTGAGGGAAATGGCTAGAATGTGGGGCTCAGCCAGGATTATCAATAGGAATGCCTACATGTGGCCTCTCCAGCATGATGGTCTCAGGGAGTCAGATTGCCTTCCCTCAGAGCAAGTGTCCCAACATAACCAAGTGGAAGCTGCTTCTGATTGAGCCTCGGAAGTCACCCAGCATAACTTCTACCACATTCTATGGTTACAAGCAAGTCATAAGGCCAGCCCACATTTAAAGGGAGAGGAACTAGACTTGACTGTTTGATAGGGAAATGGCAAGATCACATTGTAAAAGAACATGTAGGGTGGTAATATTAGCACGGCCCTCTTTGGAAAATACAATTCCCCACCCCCCACCCCCATCCTAACAAAGTAAACCTGGCCGGGATGTACCTGGGGAACCCTGAGGTAATTGTGGCAGCCACCCCTATCTTTCATACTTTCTCTCTGCTTATCTCCCCCACTTTTGCTTTTCCCTCTTTTCGCTTTATTTTCTTACTCCCTTCTCTTCCTCCCCACTTTCAGTTAACTGAACTCACAAGGTCTCCTACTGGACATTTCTTAGTCCTTCCTCCCCATCTCTCCCCACATATCTTCAAGCTCTTTGACCTCTGGGTGATAGATTACTGGACACCTAGAACCATAGCATGTCAAGCCCGAAGGGTCTTGACTAATGCCAGATGCACTTTACATATGAGGAAGTTGCAGCCCAGAGAGGAGAGGGATTTTCCCAAGGTCCTACTTCAAGTAAATAGTTGAGTTCTGGCTAGCACAGCACAGAACATAGCCTACAGTGAGTCTCAAAGAATGTCAACACTTACCTTTCATTGCTGACTTCCTGGAACTAAAGCCTCTTGTTTCTGTTTCACGTTCATTTCCTCAACATTACATTGTCGTTTTTGCCTCTTGGTCAAGGAGCAAAACCAATGCTGTCAGGCTTCCGTGCCCAGAGAGACCTGCCTCAGTCCTGGCCTGGGTCCCAGCCTTAGAGATGGATGAGGGGGCTTGTGGGTGGAGCA
The DNA here is from genome assembly GCF_020826845.1 of Diceros bicornis minor. Lineage (NCBI taxonomy): Eukaryota > Metazoa > Chordata > Mammalia > Perissodactyla > Rhinocerotidae > Diceros > Diceros bicornis. The sequence continues at coordinate 78,257,383 of NC_080743.1, forward strand.
AGTTGGGATCAGGGTAGCCAGCCCCCCTCAAACCACTCACTACACCCCAGATATAAGTAGCTCCTTTCTGATCCCGAAGTCTTAAGAATTCCCTGAACTCTAACATCGACTAGCAGCCTATGGGTCAGTTTTGAAACTTTCTGGGCATCCAGGGCTTATGAATTTAACTTAGGCTAATGGCAACTGAAGTTGGGTTGAGGATAAATCTGAGCTGACATAGGGCAAAAAGACACAACTCTATGGCCAGGCCCAAGAGACAACAAGTCTGTTATGTTAAAGTCTTGTTCCTCTGATAACAACTCCAAACAGGAGGAGGCCAGGGCCCAGAATGGGGACCCCGGGCTGGACGATCAGATATCCCACAGCGTCAGGGGCTGGATCTTGAGGGAAGACCAAGGGCTGGAGGAAACGCAGGTGCTTGGCAATGGGCGCTGAATAGTTAATGATGTGGAGAACAGCCTGCTAAGAAGCCTCTCATAACTTTGCGATCCACCAGCTCAGTGCTTTCAGCCACAAGAATAGAGCTCTGCAAACCGGTGATAAGCTGCGAGTGTGACCTGGGTGTGCTGTCAGGGAAGTCACCTTGAGCTAACAGTGAGAGATCCCAAGGCTGTCTGTGTGCCTGGGGCAGGGAGAGAAATGGCATCTGTGGAGGACTCTGTGGACAAGAAGGGATTGAAATAATTATTTTCATTGGTGCAGCCTGTAACCTCCTTTAGGGGAGTGGCTGTGTCATATTGTTTCTGGGTCCCCAGGTGTAGCACAGAGCTTGGCACGTACTAGGGGCTCCATAAATGCTTGTTATAAAGACCTGCCGTGGTCCACCTGTCATTCCATGCACCCAGGCACATTCCGTCCTTCCCTATGCCCACTCTTCCCCTCCTCCCAGCAGCCTCTGCCAGCTCTAACTGAGGGGAGGCCCAGGACGTGGAGAGACACCACTTAGGATTTTTAGTCCCTCTTTGCCCACAGATGCCAGACTAGCCGACCCTCCCCAGGGGCCCGCTATTGGGCATGGTAGAAACAAGTCATGGAGGCTCTCACGCCTTTCTTCTTGCTGGGGTCCCTCCCTCCAGCCCATGTGTTCCTTCCTGCCAAAAAAATAAGGGAGCAGTTTCTTTTCCTTCATACTCCCCTTCTGGGAGAAAAAAAGAGAAACATCATCAGCCATCAGTGTCATTTCCCAACCCGTGTGTGGCCAGAGCCCCCTTCTGGTCCTCATCCACACGGCCTGCCGCTGTGGCTGCACCAACTCAAGCGGCAGCTGCCACACTGAGCACAGAGTCAAGAAACTGGGAGCCCACCCTGTGTTTCTCTCTAAGTTCTGCAATCTTTTTGTTGCATCTTATTTGGGGCTGCCGCGTGTAATAACGGTAGTATCCATTCAGTGCTTCCTCTCTGGCAGCTTCTGTCCTAGGAACTCTATAGGGATTACTGTGTTTAGTTCTTTCTCTACAACTCTAGGAATCAGGCGTTATTATTCCCATTTTACAGATGAAGAAACTGAGGCACAGCTGAGTTCAAGTAATTTACCCAAGGCCCCCAGTAGTGAAGCCAGGATTAAATCCCCAAGGGTCTGACACTGGAGCCAACACTCCTGACCCTACCAAGGGCTGACTCCATGGAAAGCACGGCCTTAGAAGGTATCTGACCCTACACTGTGGCGAGTGGCCAGCCTATAGCCGGCAATCAATAAACTGTGGCTTAGAAGCTGGGTACCGTATCAGGTATCACCCTCTCCCCTGGCTATGGAGACCACTCCATTTCCTTCTCCTCCTCTGCCACAGGCAGCACCTTTCACTCAGGCTCAGGAGTGCCTCGGCTATTAGGGGAATGAGCTCCATGTATGGGTGGAGTGGCTTGTTCCTTCTTCTGGAAAAACAACCCAAAGTCTCATCCCATATTAAAATCTGCTATCTGCACTCTCAGGCTGTGACACCTCAGACAGTCCCTAGATAGACTCAAGGGATGACTTTCCAGGCCCCAGCAAGAAACTCCAGACTAACCCCTGCCTGGCCAGAGACGAAAGGAGTGGTCCCCGGGGAACCTGCCTGGCCACACACTCTCTAACTCTGATCATTATCTTCCTAGATGACAAATGTCCACTCTCCGTTCTAACTAGCCATGCAACGCTTGCCCACCAACTTGCCTCTACTTACCTATCCATTCTTGCTCCTTCTTACCTCTCCCCTCTCCTTTTCCTACCCCAGGGTTTCCTTCCCCATGGGCTGTCTCAATCTTCAGTGAGACTCTCTGTCTGCCCTCCTTCCACCCCTGCCCCCAGCTTCGCTCCTTTCCTACCTTTACTCAGATCTGAGCATCCCTCCTCACCCAGCTCCTGTCCCACTGAACCTAACCCCCCACACCCACCACATGACTCAGATCCCCTCTCATAGGCACCAACACATTGAGAATGAAGCTTCCATGTCCAGAAAACAGAGGACCCCCAGTAGAGTTCTCAGTGTGCCCAGGGTGAGGATCTGCAGGCCAAAGAGATGACAGGACCTCTTGCTTACAAGTCAGGGCTGCCTCTCTTTGAGGCTGAGGCTGCCTTCCTCCGCCAGCTCCCAGGGACACAAAAGCTAGAGCCCATTTGCATTGATTCCCTGGGTTGCTTTGGCTCAGAGTCCAGGACTTGGTGGCATGCTAATTCATGCAAACTAAATGCAAATGAATATAGAAAACTATGTGACCCTGGATTTACTGGAAATCAGAGGCTCTCCTGATGGGAAGAATTAGGGAAATTTTGGAATCTACTTCCCAAGAGAAATTTAAAAATAGAGTGGCCTCCAGTTGGGGGTTGGGGAGGGACGTAACTGGAAGTCATTCAAAGGAAGGAGCTGAGTTCCGTGTCGTTTCTAAGTGACCCAGCAAAAGTCAGAGGAAGAGAAAGCATCTGGCCGCCAAGCCTTCCCCCTTTCTCATCTCTTGGCTCTGCGCTCTGGTTCAGCTCCATGTGCTGTCAAAACCTACACACTGGAGGGCAGAGCACCCAGGGCGTTACTGCATCTTTGGAAACAGTGGCAGTTTATCTATATCCCACTTCCCACGACCACACTCTGCTATTCTCCTCTCCCATTGCACTTTGTACATTGACCCTCTTCTACTTGTCCCTCATTGGGTATGACTGGTCAAGGGGGTGTGACTAGTCAAGAATGTTCTGGAACCTGGCCAGGCGGCTAGGCCATCTGGATGTTCCTACAAAGAAGGCCTCAGAGGTTAGCTCTGGGGTCGGTCCACTCAGGCACAAAGCCTTAGACACCTCGCTTCCAGGAGGAAGGAGAAAAGGATCACTCCAAGAAAAGACAGGAGAGGAAGGTGGCCTCAGAAACAACAGCCCATTCTTCTGACCCTAAACTGAGACATGCTGAATAACTCCAAAAGGTAAAAACTGACCTTTTCTTAAAGATTTCAAGAGAAGAAAAGGTTTTTCCAAAATCTTTCCAATAGTCTACTCTTTCATCAGAACATTTTTACCTATATTAACATAAATGCTTGGTGCGGCCATGGAAGCCATTTTCTTCTGGTTCTTTCCTCCATGTAACTAGAGATCTGCTGCTCCTGGCTATGAAGGTCATAGTCCAGCAAACCCTTAACACGTGCCATTAAAAGACCTTAAGACAAACTTCCCCGAGATTCAGGGACCACCTTCGTGCTTCCCCGGGAAGAGATCACCCAAACTGAACCCTCCACCCCTAGGTGACAAGGAGCAGTGTGTATTGATCCATGTTTCCCTAAATAGAAAGAAAGTTTGTGGAGGGCCAACTTTCAACTAGTCAGTATTTGGGGTTACCCAGAGGAAGGAAAAAGTGCTCATTTGTATATTTAAAAGGAAAGGGCATATTGTGCATCAAGCATCTTATGTATATTATATCCTGTAAGTCTTACTACAGTCCCACTAGATATGTATTGCTCCCATTGTACAGATGAGGAAACTAAGCCTGAGAGTTTAAGTCACTTGCCCAAGGTCACACAGCTAATAAATGGTTGTGGCAGAACCTTCTATTGCTTGTTAGTGTCCATTTTCTCCTTTTCTTTCTAGGCACTTGTTAAACAACATTTTCCAGCCCTCTTGCTGTTAGGCTGGCCTCATCACTGAGTTCTGGCCAATGAAATGGGGACAGAAGTGATTTTTGTCACTCTCAGGCCTGGTCCATAAAAACTTTGGTCCGTCATCCCCTTTCCCATCACTATCTGGATGACCCAGGGCATCATGAAGCCATGTGATGAAGATGGGAAGAGCTTGGTCTCTGAATGACTACATGGAGAAGAGCACCCTTCTGCCACCTGCACTGGACTGTAACTTGGATGAAATAAACCTTCACTGTGTTAATCCATGGAGAGTTTAGCTTATCCTGACTAACAGCACGATGAAGGCAAGATCTGAAGCCAAGTCCATCAAACTTTAAAGACCATCCTCTCTCATTAAGCCATATTGCCACACAATACAGCAGAAATATAAAAGTCAAACTATAAAATATTATCTAATCCCGCATTTCACCTCTCCCCTGCCATGCCTCTTCCACAACCAAGAACTAGATGCCTAAAGATTTTCAAGGAAATTGGGTAAACAAAAACACAAAATCAAGCAAGCAATCGACAAATATTTGTTGACGACATACTACCTACTGAACGTAGACAAAACTACTCTGTTGTTACTACACATCTGGAGAAATCCTTTCAGCATTTATGCCAAGAGGGGCTCTCTCCGCCACCTCCACCTGAGAACCACCTCCACCTGAGGCTTCATCCCATGGGTGTGGGGTTATGACTTTGGAGGACACGGAGTCAGCCATGGTCATTGTGAAAGCATGCCAAAGCTAGTATCAATGATTTGCAGCTCACCACTGCATCCTATCACCCCTGCCCCGAGCCAATGAGAGTTGAGTCAATATCATATAACGACCACACTATGATCATGGCAAAAAGAAACATACCTAATTAATCAGCCTCTCCTCCACAGGCTGTCAGTCTACCAAATATAAACTAAGATTAACCAATAGTTTTGGCGTGATAGACTCAGTCTAATCTGATTTTTAAAAGAGAAGGAGGCAAAAGATTATTGCAAGAAGGGAGAAGAAAGGAGTAAAGGGTTTTAAAATTTTCTACTGAGATAGGAAATTCTGCAAGTGTAGTTTGCAGGGGCTAGAAGACCTCTCCTGTTCCCTCCAAACATTTCCACCGAGGTTCTATGCTAGAGAATTATTCTTAGCCTTAACACTCTGTCTCTCCCCCTTAAAATGATGATCTCTCTGAAAAAATAATCCACAACTGTCTTATTAGTTAGTTATATCTTATTGTAATGCAAGACTTGGTGGAAACTGGTATTTATTGAGTTCTTGTCATGTGCCAGTTATGGTTCTAGGATCTTAAAGATCCTTAGGCTGGGTATAATGTGGGCATGGCCTTGCGGCAGTGAGCTGGGGTACAGCAGGTGCCCACCCATGCCCAGTCATTCCTGGCACAGCAGCAGCTGGGCACCTACACTCACTCAGACCCCTGGGACACCTGTTGTCCCTGAACCTGTGCCCCACCAACAAGTGCTGACAGACCTCAGGATCCTGCTGCCTGCCAGTCAGGGCTTCATCCACCCTGAATTCCCTCAACTCATGTGGGGCCCCAGCATCAGGCCTCAGCTAGCTACTTGAGAGCCTTGAGGTCATGACCTCTGCCCCTTGCTCTCCCAGGAGTGATGAGGGTGGGGAGGTGGGGATGGAGGATAGGATAGGGTGAGAGGCAGGTATGGGCTTTTTCTTTTTAGCAATGTGATTCTTATCCTTGGTTCTCCCCCTGGGCTAATGAACTGCCTGGGAAGTGTCTGATTTTATATTTGAGAAGAAGAATACAGACTTTTGATCTGAAAAAAATTTTAATTTAAAATACATTATTTTACTCAAGTTTCACATTGTACAGATGGGCAAATTGAGAATCAGAGAAGCTTAGTGATGGCCCCTGGCCACAGTGACAGAAGTGAAATTTGATCTCAGCTTTGTCTGATTCCGAAGTCCCTGCTCATGGCACTATGCTAGTGTTTCTTAAACTGGGCTGCTCTTCAGAATTACCAAGGGAAGAGTTAAAAATACAAATTCCTGGGCCTGTCCCCGGAGGCCCGCATCACCGATGGGGCAGGGCTCAGTAATCTGTGTTTTCACACACGCTGCAGGTGCAAGTGAAGAGGAGCCAAGTTTGGGATGTGCTAGGCTGTGTCTTGCAGCAGGAAAGACAAGACGGTAAGTGGAGCAGGGATGCTGAGGGAATGAAGGAGGAAGGGAACAAAAGGGGCCTTCTTGGGTGTTGCCCAGCGCTGGCCCTGCTCAGACTCTGGAGCCTGTCACTTAGGAGTTGAGATCCTGGAAGATAATTAATGAAATCAAGAAAAGGCCTTGCCAGCCAGCTGTTTTCCTTTCATCTCTGCTGTGGAAGGGGATACCATGCCTGTGGAATTCTGCTGTGAAAGGTCATCTGCAGACCTATTTTTAAATTCACCAGAAATGAAGAAAGAAAAGCCCATCAGGGTTCAGAATGTGCTAGTCATTTTCCTGACTCAGTCAAACCGCCTTGCTTTAGTGCTCAATGAAAGGCAGCTGGGATGGAACTGGCAGCCACACTATCTTGGAAGCCAATTCATGAAGAATGGAGCCCAAATGGGCAGGAGGGTACTGTTTAGCCGTGAGGAACTGCATGGTTACCTGGAAAAACATTTTAGCACATTTCTATACATAAATGGGTGCTGCAGGAGCTCTCCCTGCGAACAGTAGTAACTGCCGCCATTTATTGAGAGCTTACTTTGTACAGGTTCACAACCCCTTAACCACAGGTTGACTATATAATTTATCACCCAAACTGGGCAATTCTGAAAGTAAAAGCTGGGAGGGCTATTAATAATTTCACCAAGACCACAAGTGTAAACCGATGTCCCAAGTAAACTGAGATGTAAGATCACCCTAACCCTAATCCTAACCCAAAACCCCGAGGCCAAATGTGTTTCAAATTTAGATGTTTTAGATTTTATAGGCAATACTGTACAAATGTGTGTGTGTGTGCGTGTGTCACGCACACATAAATACCCTAGAGGGATCTGGGGCAGCACCTCATAATCACACACATTATATTTCTGCAGCAAATGTATGAATATTCACCATAAATGGGATAAATAGACACTTCAGGTCAAATGTTGCCACTTTTATGATTTATGAAAAATACTTTTTTTCAGAAAAATTTGGAAAATTCTTTTCCAAACTGTGGAAAGGGCTTGTAGGCCTGTACCAAGAGCTCTGCTTTCCATAGAGTGGCAGAGATGTCCCACTGTAAATGTCCTCTCCTCCTTGGGTAGCAGAACCTCTAATTTGTATTTGGGCCCACGGCTGTCTGGAATAAAGACTCTATTTCTTTGCAGCTAGGTGTGGTCACGTGATTAAGATCTGGCCAATGAGATTTGTAAGTAAAGAAGATATGATTAGGGCTGATATTTAACCCGTATGCACAAGTACAAATGTACCTGTTGCTTACAACTGGCATCCATTCTGATTAATTGAAATCCACGTTGTTAAATATTTTGAAAATGAATTCTGGTGTGAAACTTCTAGGAAGTCTCTTTATTTTTTTTATTTTTATTATTTTTGGTGAGGAAGATTAACCCTGAGCTAACATCTGTTGCCAATCCTCCTCTTTTTGCTGAGGGAGATTGGCCCTGGGCTAGCATCCATGCCCATCTTCCTCTACTTTATATGTGGGACGCCTACCACAGCGTGGCTTGATAAGTTGTGCATAGGTCTGCACCCGGGATTCAAACCTGTGAACCCCGGGCGACGAAAGCAGAGCGCACGAACTTAACCACTATGCCACTGGGCCAGACCCTAGGACATCTCTTTAAAGGGATGGGATGTGCTCTTCTTTCTCCCTCCCTCCTCCTTCCTGCTGGCGGGAATGTGGGCATGATGGTTGGATCTTGAGCATCCACCCCACTCTGGACCACGAAGATGAGGACCACGCCTTGGAGAGGATGAACCAGAAAGTTGGAAGGATCTTGGTCCTGGGTGACTCCCTAGATGGCCTGACTCTGGACTTTTTATGTGAGAGAATAAAACCTTTTTGATTTAAGTCACTGTTCATTTGTGTTTTCTGTCACTCACAAATCAACCGGTATTCTCGGATTTACTCTTGACTATGCTTCATAACAAACAACCCTGAAATCTCAGATGGCGATCCCATTTATTTCTCATTCAAACAGCTGCAAGTCGGCTGGGGGGGCTCTGCTTCAGACTGTGGGTAGTATTCACCTCCGTTCCACGCTTCGCTGCATTCTGGACTAGTGGACACTCAGGTGAAGCTCAACCACACAGACACCTTTAAAGCTTCTGCTAGCGTGATGCTCACATTCCATTGGGCGAAATAAGTCACAGGACAGTTCAACATCAAGGAGAGGGGATGAGGATAGAGCGAACACCTGCTAGTGGTCGTACACAGAACTAACACTCCTGTGAGCCAGTCCTCCAGCTGCACACGCCTCAGGGGCTTCCAGGCCTCACTCCCAGCCGCTCCTCCCAATCATTGCCTGAAACTCCCAGTATGCTGCCCTCCCCGCCCTCCTGTCCCCTGAGGGCACTACCAAGCAGATGACAACAGGACAAGAGTCCCTTCTGTTTACTCTCATGTCTCTGTGGCCTCCCCAAGACCACACATCAGGCTGCACAAGTGTATCTGACATTCTTGCCTTAAGCTGGGGGCTCTCCTACCTTACATTTGCATCTGTCTCCCAAGGGCCTCCTTCTCCCAAACTTCCTTTGAGAGTTCCTGCCCTGTCACTGTGTGTAGCCCCCACCCCACATCCAGGGAGAGCGAGGGCACTTCTGGAAGTGTCCTCAGGAGAGTCAGAAAGTGCATTTCCTACAGTTCCCCCACAAACCTCTCCTCAGGCCTCATTGTTCAACTGTCAGGACCCACCCCCACCAAACATTAACTGAGGTTTAGGGAGAAGATGAGGTAAATTAGCATCAGACATACCGAAAAGCCTGAAAGAAAATACCAAGAGAAGTTGGGGGGCCGATTGGGTGCTGAGGAGACCGCCTGCTCTTAGCCAACAGGGACCTGGGTCTAAGGGAAGAGCAGAACTGGCAGATTTTGCCTGCCTGACTGTGTAACCTCTGCCAAACCAATCCCTTTTCTGGGCCTCCATGTCTTTATTTCTTAGAAGAGAGGATTATCCTTGATGGCATTTAAGGTGTCTTCCAGTTCTGACAGCCTGTGACCTAAGGGGGAGGGAAGGAAAAGGAAAAGGCCAGAGTGTAGATACTTGGAAGGACACAGCACTGTGGTGGCCCAGTGAGCTGGGGGTAGCATGAGGCTAAAGTTCAAGTTCTTTGGCCCTTATCAAATCGTAAAGTCCACCAGGCTCAGTCCTTACCTGCCTCTGGGCCCCACTCAGGACCATGATCGCAGGCCACAAAAATTGTGCGCAGCAGGGGCGCCATTCCCCCTGACTACAGTATGGATGACACCCCCTGGAGTTGTGCAGCTCTGGCCTGGTCTCTCACCACTCCCTGCCTTAAATTCCAGCAACTCCCAACTACTGCTGGTTTCCAGCACATGTGTAGAGACTTTTGGCCTCCAGGCTCTTACTCACGCAGTCCCCTCTCCCTGGGATACCACTGTCCCTTGGCCTCCCCTCTCTCACCCCATCTTCCCTGGCTAACGCCTACTCATCCTCTAACACTCAGCTGAGGCTTCCTCCTCGCTCAGGTTCAGTGCTCCTCTGCGTTGCTCCTATAACGTTTTATCATTGTACTCACTGCATCGTGTTGTCATTATCTGCTTGTGAACTTCGAACTCCCGCCCTGCTAGACTTTGAGCTTCTTGAGGGCAAGGACTGCATCTTATCCGTATTCTTTTATGCCCGATATCTTTCATAGCACCCGACACATGACAAATGAGCAATCTATGTTTGATAAATGAATGAATGAATGAACTTGGAGAGAAGAAAGCTGGAAGGAATGTCATATGTGGATGGTGTAGGCCAACTTTATTTTCACAGCGCCTCCATTTGCCACATACATCACATCTGCAGTCCGGTGAAATCATGCTGAATAAACACCTTAAGGTGTTAAAGGAGGTGGCCTTTAAGCTAGGAAAAGAAATCGCCAAGGGAAGAAGCTCGGTATTTGATTGGAGGGAAAGAAAAGCCTTGCTTTAATGATGACAGGGGAAGAGTGAATTTGGGGTGCGAGGTCTAGTGGGGCAGGACAGTCAGGAAAGGAGTCTTGAGGAGAGTGGGCCTTTGAGGAATCATTGAGAAGGCTGGGTTTGGTGGGCAGATAGAAACTGAGCTGTCACACATCTGTGGCTCCCTCTGGACAGGGAAGAGCCTACAGCCCGGCCAGGGAGGAGGAAAGAGGCTCTGAGTGGGAAATCTGAGGGTGAGGTGTGTGAGGGCAGTGGGAGAACTTCAGCTGAATGAGAATGAGTCACAGGGGAACCCAGATGGCAGAAGGATGGTGGGCTCCCTTCTCCCCCTTCTCTCACTCCTCCTTGCCTTGCCCAGAGTGTCCAGAGCTGCCGCAAGCCTGGTGATCTGAGCACCAGTGGTCAATCCCTCCACTGGAGGTCCTGGTGAGAGACTTTGTGATGGTCCCTCAGGAGGCTATTTAGTGGGCCTGATAATCTGGGGGAAAAAATTGTTTTAAAGAAGATGATTAAAATTGCATAATGATTGGATTTGAATATTCAAGTTGAGAGTTTGATAAGGGAATGTTTCTTTTCAGATGATGCAACAACCACCATTGTTGAGTTTCTTTGCCAATGTTGAGTATGCACCAAGAGGAAGGATTTAAATATTTGAAACGTTTAAATTGTAGTGGATGTAGGAGAGGACATTGGACACGCCCTAAGATGATGACCCCCTCTGTGGGCCCTGGTGGGGAGCCTCCTCTGTCACCAGGTGTAAGGATGAATCCTACCCTGAAGCCTCCATCAAAGAGGTCACTTAGCAGCAATTAAAATGCAGGCCATTACCTCAGCGAAGCCCGTGGCTTTGCCCTCTCCAGAGCCAGGAGCAGCCTTCCCAGGACTCTCAAGGCTCCCCAGCCTGGCACCAGGCTCGGGTTTCATTTCACGTCTCACGGTAGGATGTCAGCCCTGACTGGGTGCGTTGTGCATGCGCACGTGTTGTGCTGTGTGCACATGTGCAAGTATGTGCATGTACATCACCAGCTGTGCACTCTCTTGCCCCATCCTTCCCTCCACCGCAGACCTGGGTACCTGGACTCAGGGATGGTGAAACTGATGCTGTGTGAACATATGTTCAACTCGTGTTAATTGGAGGTCGTGCAGATGACCAGAAGTTTTGCCTCAATACAATAGACGTTGCAAAATCCAGGACCTGCTTCTCTCTGCCTAACCAATTCAGCCCATCCCCAAATTACTGGAGATGGAACCTGTGCCCTGAGGAGCCTCTGCTCCCATCAGTGTCTTCCCTGGGGGGCCGTCAGAGAAGACCCGAGGGAGAAGCAGCTGCAAGTATGGCCCTAAGATCACACTCGTCCCCAGTCCAGCTTCCTCAAAGACAACGTTCCTTCTAATGTTTGTTGTTTGTTTTTAACCATATTCTTCCAACTCCTGGAAGCTGTGAACAGCTAACCACACTGCAAACTTGGCTGACATAAATAGGTGGTAGTGTTGTAATCAAATTAAACTTGCCCAAGAGTTAATAAGACTTGCAAAATGATATGAAGCACATAGTCATTACTTTGCTTCCTGGCAATTCTTCATAGTGGACATAAATAAGCCCAGTCACCACTTGATAAGTACTGCATTTCCCAAGCCACAGGCTTAATAGAGGCTGTTCAAATTCTTGGATATTAACTGGGCCGTCTGGCTTTGTTTTTGCTATGCAGCGTCCAACTCCTTTTCTATTGGAGGAGAATCTCCCATTATATAAGGTCTTGGTAAGTGGCAACTTTGCATACTAGAAAGGCCAAGTGCTCCTTCTCTCTGCACCCAGGTGTCCAGTCATAGGCCTGAATCCCAGCCTGCGTCAACACGATGCTTCTGCCAAGACTTCAATCTTGAACAAGTGATGAAAAGCACAGAGGCACTAGAATTCTTTCGCAGTGAGGTGGGGTCCATACCAAGCCATTCTGGCTAAAAGGCCATTTTTGTGCTTCCTGCTTCTTTCCTGCCTATTTCCTCCAGACTCACCCATACCTTCCTTCCAATAAACGCCCTTTCTGGTTACAACGACCAGACGCTGTCTCTGTTTCTTGGTTCTGAGAGCATTCCTCCTGGTCGTGGCAGGCACTGTCAATAACCCACCCAATAGCTGCTCCACCGCTTTCTTACTAACAGAACCCCGAGTTTTCATTTGTTTGTACATCTGCCTGGTCCAAGTGGCTGGATCATGATTGGTCAGTGCCAGTCCCTTGTCCAATGATTGGTTTAAGTCTAGACCTGTGACCCAGTTCTGGACAAAGAGATCACAGAGGAAGCTGCTGGGAGCTTCTGGGAAAGATTTTCCTCTCTGATTGCACCCCTAACCCCCTTTCTTCCTGCTTGGGAAGCTTCTACATGAGAAGGAAAGCTTGGCACCACTGCAGCCATCTTGCCACCACTGGAGGAGACAGCGGTAGCCCTGGAGAAGGCAGGGAGAGGAACTGGAAGAGCCTGGGTCCTCGGCGATCTCTCAGAGACTCATGCCAACCCCAGAATCACCTCCCTCCAATCTGCAGATTTACTGTTGTGAATCAGCCCCTATCATTTAGTTCTTTATGTCAAGTGTTTTGTTATATGCAGCTGAAACATGCTGACACACTGATTCACTCACTGTATTCCAAAATAATTAATCACATATTGTTGGAGCTGGAAGAGACTCGGAAGATCAGCTTGCTTTGAGTCATTTTGTAATAGAAGAATCTGAGGCAAATGCAGAGGCAGAACCAGAAGGGGAACCTGAGCCTCCTGAGTCTTACCCCAAGGCAGATTCCTCAAGCCCCAAAGGAGACTGAGCGCCCAGGGCAGGGGACTGGGTGGGGTACCACGTGGACAGAGCCTGGATCCTGCGTCTGAGAGTCGTGGGCAAAGGGGCAAAAAAGAAAGACAGAGCAGCCTAGGCTTGGGTAGGACTGCAGCCGGAGACACCTGAAACGCCAGAGTCTGAGGAAGGCCAAGATGTGTCCCCAGCTCTTTCTGTCAGGGCTCACACAGCCATACACTCACAGACACACACACACACACACACACACACACACACACGCACGCACACACACGCGCGCACGCCTTTGCCTCGGCTCCACTTCCCAGCTCCCAGAGGCTCTGGGATCTGCTGCTTCCCCACTGGCCTGGCAGCAAGGTCCTTTACCTCTCACAGATGAGTGCTTTTTGTGGTTTCTGGTTGGTTTCCTGCCCTGGACTTTGCTCTCCTTCACAATTTTCCTTGCAGCTGTGCTTAGACCAAAGAGAGCTTGAGGAGAGGCTAGAAGCTAACTTTTAATTTAATTTAAAAGCTGCAAAAGAGTGAACCAAACCTAGTGGTAATATCGGTTATGGACAGCTGCCAGCTGGCAGAGGTGCCAATGTGCTGTGATTTCTTCAGGGGCTTCAGAAAGACTCCCCTCACTCCGCAGCCACCGCCCAAAATCACACTTTCTTTGCCTGGGAAATCAGCACCTAAAATTCCACCATTAGAGATAGAACGTAAATATTCCTGGGAGACAAAACTATTCATAATATTCCTCAAGGTGGATGAGTTTCTATGATCCGTTCAAGAAGGCAGGCATTGGGAGGACTAAGGGTGGAGTGATGGTTAATTTTATGTGTCAACTTGGCTGGGCCACGAGGTGCCCAGATATTTGGTTAAACATTATTCTGGGTGTTTCTGTGAGGGTGTTTTGGGATGAGAGTAACATTTAAATCAGTGGACTTTGGGCAAAGCACATTGCCCTTTATAATGTAGATGGGCCTCATCCAATCAGTTGAAGGCCTGAATAGAACAAAAAGACCAGCTTCCCACAAGGCAAAGAGAATTCTCTAGCCAACCGCCTTCAGACTTCTCTACGACATCGGCTCTTCTGAAGATGACAGATGGTCTTCAGACTGGAACTGCAGCATTGGCTCTCCTGGTCTTCAGCCTGCCAGCTCACCCTGTAGATTTGGGAGTTGCCAGCCTCCATAATTGCATGAGCCAGTATATACACACACACACACACACACACACACACAGTTTATTAAATCTGTTCCTCTGGAAAACCTTGATTAATATAAGTGGACCAGGTATATTGGTGGGTTGAGGGTAGCACCAAAAGATTCCCTTTTTTCACCCAGGATAATCTCTGCAAGTCTGTCCTGCTGACAGAGCACACACTGACTGAGCAACAAGAGGGTGGAAGAGACAGTGATATCCCTTCCAAGGAGAAAAGTTGGGCAAGGGGAAGATCAGGGAGGAGGGTGGTTCAGGGTGTCAGGCCATAGTGTGCAGGACCTAAACCATCAGGGTGAAGAGTGAGGAGTTACATTAGTAGGGGCCACTAGGGAGTCACTAGAGGTTCTTGAGGAGGAGAGTGGCATAATCTAAAAGCTAAATCTGGTGGCTGTGCGGAGAGGGATTGAATGAGGGGACTGATGTCAGGGAGCCCAGGGAAGACATAATGAAGGGCTGAACATGGGCATGGGGGGATGGTAGGAAGGTCATGAAAAAGGAACAAAGTAGAATCCAGGTGACTAGGTCCCCAAAGACATGTGGGAGGAATGCTGACTCCATTAAAGGGAACTGGAAAGTGAAGCCAGAGAGCTGGTTTATCTTTGAGTATAAAGTCCTTGTAGGTCATCAAGTGGAGATATTACTGCAATGATTATTGGCTGACACATGTTGAAAACATAATTTCTACCGGGCACCATGTTATGCCCTTCACATGCATTATCCCATTTAATCCTCACGGCATGCTAATGGGTAGATATTAGTATTATCCCCATTTTACAGATGAGGAAACTGAGGCTCTGAGAGGTTCAGTACTTGCCCAAGTTCCCACAGCTTGTAAGAACCCAAGCTCCTTACTCCAAAGCTCCTAACCACTTCTAGGCTCTGGCACTTGGGCAAGAGGTCAGAAGCTGGTCCATGGCCACAGAGATGACAAGGTGGGGGTCTTAGGAATGTCTGGGACCTCCAAGGAAATTTGGAGGAGGAAAGAGAGAGGAGAACTAATCTTTATCGACTACCCTTAGACAAATCACTTAACCATCACCACCCGTCCGTTCACCTTGAATCAGACCTCTTAGAGCAATTTCCCTATTCAGCAGGGTTTAAGCGGGGTTTGCAGTTAGTGTTGACGTCCCACTAACAGCTCACTAGCCACAGCGCAGAGTCACAAGGTGGGGCCAGGGGTAGGGGGGCAGGTGGGGGTCACTGTACTTTTCACTTATTCCTTGGGAGCTTCACAGATAGTCTGGGATGGGGAGGCACTAAAGAGACAGGAGAATAGAGAGGATGGCCAGAGGAGGAGGGGAGATGTAGGAGGACGGAGAAACAGGGAAGGAAGGCTCGAGGGAGCTGGGGCCACGGAAGCATTTGCCCTCTCTCAATCCTCACTTTTATCCATCAATATCCCCACCCTGGGCTTCTTGACTCCCTTTTCGTCTCCTAAAAGAAAAGAAACTCAAGAAAACACTTATACTGAAACCAAATTGATCCCCTTCTCCTCCAAGCCAATCCCATGGCCGTGTCTGTCAGGGGCACCCCTTCTCTTAGTGCCCCAGACACTATCTTTGATGCCTCCTCCTTCCTCATCTCGCATCCCTGCAGGAGCCAAGTCCAGGCCAATTAACCTCAGAAACTTCTGCTTCATCAGGCCTTTCCTGTGACCCCATGAGAAAGGGGGTGAGCCTTGGGCAGCTGGAGGAAATCTCCAACTCCTCTACCCCTACCCTCACTCAGGGCCTGGCAGGGAGAGGTGGGGATGGGGGGTGGGCAGTAACCCACCTTCAGTCCTCCCCCTTCAAGTCTGTCTTCCTCATCCAGGCCTGGGAACCCGGCACACCCTGGGTTCCTGACAAGTGTCTGTGGAAGGAATGAATGAATGAACGAACATGAAAGAAAAGGTGCCAAGAGCAGAGGCTGTGGGATGGAGGAAACTGCAGTCTCCTTGGCTGGCAGAGCAGTGAGTCACAGGGCTCTCCACACCTCCAAGGCAAAGCTCTGAAAACCATTAGCAGGCCAATAGCTCTGACTCAGGCCCAGCTGGCACAGAGCTGGCTTCAGTCACCCTGCTGCAGAGTTCACACACGGGTTGCCCATCCCTGGACCAGCAGCCTCACCTTCCATACTCAACGGCCCCAGCCAGATCCAGTCTCAGACTTTCCACCATTGCCTTATTTGGACAAGGGTGGGGGGGTGGAATCTCCCAGCAGGCAGGGACTTTGGCTCAGGGCCTGTGTACCCCCAGGGTACACCGCAGGTGGTGGATAAATGTCAAGGAAAGAAAATGGAGTTATCAACTGCTCATTGGGTGCTAGTGTCTTGAGCACACAGATGTCATTCAGGCCCGCACAGCAGTTCTGGGAGGCGGGTCCTCCTGAACCCATTTGTGCAGATGAGGAAACAAACACAGGTGAAGAAGTTAAGAGACTTCCCTAAGACCGCACAGCTATTTTGTAGCAGAGACCGGGGGTTGGTTCAAATCAGATATTTTTGCTCTAAAGGTCATGTTCCTTCCACTAATCATAAAAACTCCAACGGATCTGGGGCTGGAGGAGGAAACTCTGGCGTCCCAAAGTCCGAGAGTTAGTGCTCCTCCTCTCTCCCAACCCAGGCTGAGAGGGGAGGGCAGCAGCTCCTTCTAGGCCCGGGGATGGCTCCCTACTGAGGTGTTGCTAAGGCTGGGTCTCTGCAGCCTTTCAGATGCCGAGGATGCAGAAAGGTGGACCCCCTTCTGAGACCTACAGGGCCTGGGTAGGGCCTGGTTGTCAAGGATGGGCCTTCTGGTTCCACCTCAAAGCCCCAGGGCCTCCTCCTTTTACTGGGGGCCTTGCGGCCCAGACCAAACAGTCAGAGGTGAGGATACAAGCCTCACTCTGGAAAGACCAAGTGTCCCGTGAGTGAGAAGAGAGGCAGAGCAAATGAGTCCGGCAAGAGGAGCCCATTTGGCCCTTGACCTCAAAGCAGGGTGAGCTGGTTGACTGAGTGTGCTCGGGCGGAGAATTCAGTCAAGAGTGAAGCCATCGTAGGGCAAGGCCAAGGCAGGTTCACGTCAGCCCACCCAGCATCCAGAAGCATGCTCGGGTGTCTGCCAGGCAGTGTGGAAGGGCTCAAATCACAGTCAGCCGACTCCAACCAAGTCTGTGCTCTGCCATCCAGAGCTCTGTCCCCTTGAGCAAGTCACTCGACCTCTCTGAGAACCCTTTCCTCATAATCATCATACACTTCAGAAGACTGTGACAAGCACCAAACAAGATGGTGCATGTGCGTGAGGCGCTGCCCCATGAGGCATATGGAAGAAATGGAGAGAAGACATTAAATTAACATTTGCTGACGGGAACTGTTCTTATTACTAGCTAGGTGTTGGGTCTGCAGCTTTTACTTGATTGGATTTGGGTTAATATTCCCCCATATCTCCTCATTCTCCCTTTTGATGTGTAGCTGGGTGGTTGGGGAATGACAACGAATATTAATTGAGGGTCTAGTATGTGCTAGATTAGTCCTTCTCAAAGTTTGGTCACAGGACAGATTGTACCAACATCTCCTGAAATGCAAATTAGAAATGCAAATTCTTGAGCCTCACCCCAGACATACTGATTCAGAAACTCCAGGGGGGGCCCAGTGACTTGCATTTTAGTAAGTTCTCTGGTGATGCTAATGCATGCTAAATCCACTGCGCTAAGCATTTGACATGATATCTCATTTAATTCCATAAAAGCCTAAGGAAGTGAGAATGAATATCTCTGATTTGCAGTTGAGAAATGGGGGTTCGGCGAAGTTATGCCATATCCTCACCTGGCAAGTGAACCCCAGATTTGAGTGACCCCTTGCACTCTTGCCCTTTCCCCTCCTTACTACAGTGCCTCCCAGAAGTGGGATGGTTTTGTTCCAAGAGGGCTTCCCACAGGCAGACGTGGGAGGCAGGAGTAACTGGTGACCATGGAGCATCCCCCTGGGCTGATGAACAGAATAGCCAGCTATTTTTACGTGGTTTGCAAGACCAACCGGACTGTTATCTTTTATGAAAATAGGCAAATATTTGGCACTAGGGCCGTCCCACTACTGAGCTGGCACTAAGAAGGCATCACTACTAGTTTGCAATGCGCCCAGAGCCCCTCCACATGCCAAACGTGAGTTTCAGCAGCTTTGAGACCTGTCACGGCCACTGAGGATGGTGACATCGTCACTGATGTATTGAGCTCCTACTGCTTGAAGGCATTGTTCTAGAGACGTGCAATGTATTCTCCACCCAGCGTTACTATGCCCTTTTATAGATGAGAAAATTGAGGCCTAGAGAGGCTCAGGAACAAAAGCTCTTAAGCAAGGGACAGGGTTCTGGCATGCCCAGCTCTAAGGATCATTCTTTCCATTATGCTACCCTCTAAGAAGACAGTTCTCAAAGAAAGGCGAATCTGGTCCTGGCCTCGGCACCCAGGCTCTCTTCACCGCTCGGCTCCCCGCCCAAGGATAAAGACAATTGGAACCCACTAGCGCAGGTGGGGAGAGCGCCAGACACCAGAGCCGGAGGAGCCCAAGAGAGACCTGTCAGCGGCCACAAGATGGCGCTGTGGTTCAGGAGACTCGGGCTCCTGACTGACAGCCTCTCCGGGGATCGAGGACCAGGACCCGGGACTCTTGGACGGGACCCACCAGGTCAGAGCTGGCCCGCGAAGGACCTGACCCCGGAGGCGCGGAAAGAGGTTGTTGAAGACGCGCTCCCAGCTCCCACCGGAGTCTCTCTCCCCTCCCTCCTTCTCCCTCGCCCCGGCGTGGAGGCCGCATCAGGGAGCGCATGACCCAGCCCCGGCGCTGGGACTCAGCGACTCCCAGGCAGCGGCCAGGAGAGCCGCTTCTCCCCTCCCCTGCCCGCCCTTCCTCTTCCCCCCTCAGCTCCTCCCCTGGCCCGCCAGCCAGTCCTAGCCACCGCTCTCGCATGTTACAATTCAAGCACGGTCACAATTTGAGGATTTTAAATATTGCAAAACTAAACATCGAAAATGATCTCTTCGCCGTAAGGCACGCTCCTACTTTTAAAACTCAGCCTTCGACGTTCCTTCTTTATATCAAGCATAAATTACAAATAGAAGTCAGAGTCCCGTGCCTGCTGTCACCTCTCTTTCCTACAGTCCTTTCCCATCTCTTAAGAAAAACACGCACAGGGATGTTTGTGCACACGCGCGCTGAGTGAGGCAGAATTCTAAGTTCAAATCCTGGATCTACCATTAAAAATTTTGTGACACCAAGTAAGTTCTTTAATCTCCTTAAGCCTCATTTTTCTCATGGATAAAATGAGAGTAGTACTAGGACCCACCTCGTGGGGTGTTGGAAAAATTAAATACATATAAACCACGTAGAATAGTGCTTTGACACATAGTAAGTGCTTAATAAATGTTACCATTATTATTTCTTTTCCTCTGACACTATGTGCACCAGGCATTTGGCATTCAGTACAGGCAGCCTTGTGTTTTTGGCTGAGTTTTCATATAGGATGTCCCCTGGCCAGAGGGCTGTCTTAGAGGGCTCTATGCTCAGAAACACCCAGCACAGGCCCTTGCCTGACACGCTGTAGATTGGGTCATAGGGGTCACCACAAACCACCACCTCTGGCTGCAATTCTGTCTCCATCTTTTCTTCTCTCAGGTGGTGGGTTCTTACACAGACCTGCTGGTGCAGTTGCTGTGCGCCCCCTCCTCTGCCCTTCTCCGCTGTGGGCATGTGGTGCCCAGTTTTGAGTGATGAGAGCTATAGCCTTACATTCTCCTCTAGGCCGGGAAGCCCCTTTTGCTCCCCGGAGCTGAGGGGATCTTTAGAGTGGGTGGTGCCAAAGCTTGTTTTGTTTCCACTCAGGATTGGAGAGCCTGTGTGCTCCATATAAAGGCCTGCTTGGGCGGAGGGGAAGAAACTGGCTCTAGAAACTTGGCATCCAGAACCTTAGCCAGATTAAGACAGTGTGGAACTCTTGCCTCTGCTGTGCATGGCCACACAGGTTAACAAGTCGGTTTGTAGATGTTTGTGTCTGGAGTTCTTTGGGGTTTCTGTTTATGTCTTTCCTGACTCTATCTCTAAGAGTCAGGTCTTTCCTCAACCTCTCTCTCTGTCTTGCACTAACCAGTGCCTGGCAGAAGGCCTTGTTGGCAGTGCACAATCACTCCATGTGTGTTGACTTACTGTCTGCATATTGGCTCTGAGGGCTCAACCAAGCTGGATCCCAAGCAGATCTTTAAAGAAGCTGCGATCCAACTCATTAGATTCCATCAGAGGGCCCTTCTGAAGCCGTTCACCGATCACTCAGATGTCAATAAAAAGCTAACCACATATGCAAATGAGGGTGTTGGAGGTGTTAGGGTGACCTGGAGTGGAAACGGCTTCTGGTTCCTCTAGGAAGTCTTCCTGGTTTGGGGGGTAACGGGCTAAAGCCTGTAATTGAAACGGATGCACTTTGACAAAGCGAGAGGAGGGTGTGGTTTCAGGCCATAACCCACCCTTTCCTGATTCAGGTCCTCACTTGAGTCATTCCAGAGTTCCCCTGCCAGCCACTGGGAACATTCCAGTGTATGACATCTCTCAGGAAGCCAGCTGAGTTTCCCGGAAAACATCATCCACAGAGAGCAAACCTACCACCTCTACCCCCAGATCTTTCTCAGAAATCCTACTGTGTGCAGTGAGGAATGAATGGAATGAAGGTTGAGGATTAATCAAGAACCAAATATTGGGTTTGGGGTGCCCTGGTTACTATGTGGTGTCTAGTCAGGGAGCGTGATGACACCCACTCTCTGGGGGAAGACACATTCAAATGGGAAATGTGAGTCGAGCCCAGGGAAGGAGGTGTCTGGGGGGTCCTGGATGTCCTGAGCTCTTGCTCAGCTGGCAGAGTGGGGGTGGCACAGACAGCTGCTCTCTGCAGTCCTCGCCTCTTGTTTCCCTATTGGGACTCTGAGACGGAAATCTAAACCCTGTGTCTCTGATTCATTTACTGTGAACTCATCAAGTTGGTGTTTGGCAAGAGTCCTTGGATGTCTCGGAAAGAGCTTTTGGTTTGGTTTCGTTTGTTTTTGTCGTGCTTTTCTGTTGAAATAGGAAGTCCATTTGTTGCCAACAATAAAATGAAAAACTAGATTTGAGGTTGGACCGGGGCACAGGAATTAAGATTTTATCCTTTGCATGTCCCTATTTTTAACTGTGCAATGCAAAACAAGTAATAGCTAACATTTAATCTTGCAAATTGGGTTCTATTATTATCCCCATTTTACAAAGGAGAAAACTAAACCCCAGAGAAGTTAAGTAAATTGACCAAGACCACATAGCTAGTAAGTGGTAGCCTGATATACCTACGTAGTGCCAAGGGCCTGTGATACTTTTGGGGGCTTATTAAAAAAAAAGCTTTTTTTTTTTTTTTAAAAGAAGACACAGGCAGAATTAGAGAATAAGTAGCAGTTATCGGGTGCCCACTGCCCCACTGTAGGCTGATCACTGGGTGAAAAGTGACTCGGACACCACGTTGTCCCCTCCCTGGGGAAGCCAGGCCCACATCCTAATACACAGCAGCCTGTGTTTGACAACGTGCTACAGGGTTTGGACCAGGTTGATCACAAGAGGCTTCATGAGGGAGCTGGGATTTGGGGAGAGAAAGAGTTAAACAGGAAAGGAGAGAAATGGGCAAGTGGCGGTATTTTGAGGAATGAGGAATTCAGGCCTAGTTGTTGCTTAAACTCACAAGGATTATCTTATATAATAGAAGGGTAAACAGAACTTTTGTTTTGGTCCATAGTTCTTTCTTGTTAGATATTAACTAATACTCATTCTTTAGCAGTTAGTGTCCACCAATAATTAGCAAATTGTCCAAAAGGTCAGAAGAAACCATCTCACTTCCTTATTTTTGCATCTGAATGACAGACTAGGCATTGCAGTGTGGTTTCCATGGAGCCAACTGGTTGTTTACAAACAGGGCTCCCCAGAGCAAGGGCCTCTGGACCAGAGGGATGCCTCTGGACAGGGGACGGCCAGGGGCTGGGGGTCTTTCTCCCTGCTTCAACCTGAGCAAGATAGATATATGTAATATGTGTATGTAGGGCTTCTATGAAAGATTTCATTTTTAAGAAGGGATACCTCTGAAAAATATAAATTTGAAAATCACTACTGTAAAAACTTCAAGAAAGGTAAATAAGAACTCCAGGAACTAATTTATTTATTTATTCTCTGCCTCTTCCCGGAACAACCAAAGGTGACTTACAAAAATAGATATGACATAGCAAGATTTTTTTTAAAGTAAAGAAGGAAATGGGAAGAAGGAAAAACAATGGTCATAAAAGTCCGTGGTAAGGTTTAGGCATCAACATCCCTGCTGAGGGGCTGCCGCTTGTGGGTGTGGTCCCCAGAAGGGTCACATAGACACAGCCATTCTCCATCTGCAGAAAGAGGAGATGACATCCTGGGCAGGGCCCTGAGCTCCCTGTGGACGCTCCTAGAAAATTAGTGAGAGTCCTTTAGAGGAACTGTTTGACCTCGGACAGGCATGTCCTCCTCCCTCCTGGCCACCGTCCTTACCCTCCCCTTCCCTGAAAACCCACAGACCAGGGTGAGGGGAGGGCTCTGCCTGCCCAGCTGGCTGTCCTCAGTCCTCTGGCCACACCCCCCCCCCCACTACCCTACACACACCAGTCACCCCATCAAAAAGAGAGAGTGACAAAACCCAGAATTTCACACTCAAAGATCTCTACTAAATAAGAATAGCTGACATTTATGTTGTGTTTATTCTGTGCCAGACACTGTTGCAAGCACTTCATATGTGTTAACTCCTGTGATTCTCACAATGACCCTATGAGGTAGGTACTATTATTATCTCCATTTGACAGATCAAGAAACGGAGGCATAGAGAGGTTAAATAACTTGCCCAAGGTCATACAACTGGTGACAATGCTGAGATATGAACCCACTTTGGCTCTGTGCTCTTAACTAGCCGCCACACAGCCTCTCAGTCTGCCAACACATTACAGCAAGCTGGCTCCGAGTGGGAAGTTAGGTATGCCGTCGCTGAGGCTGAAGTCTCAAGTTTTACCCTCCAGTGGACCTCTCAGCCTCAATCTGGTATGTCCTGTTTGGTGGCTGCAAGGGGCACCTTGCGCTCTGTCTAACCGTTCATTGGTGTGGTAGATCCCAGGGTCTGAGGCTGTGAGGGAGCTCAGGGCAGGCCTTCCTCACACTGGAAAATGCAGTAGGCAAACTGAATATGCAAGATGGCATCGTGGTTGGTCCCTAGTTTCATCTTATTGACAACAATCATTATTGTGCCAGATGCCATTTAGAGCCAGATGCTGTTCTGGGCATTTTATATTCATTATCTCATTTCATCCTCAAAGCAACTGAGCAGACAGGAATTATTAGTCTCACTATTCGGTGGAAGTTGAGACGTAGGTAGGTTAAGTAGTTCCCTAGAGGACACAGTTAGTGCACTCTGCCTTCCCCCAGGCCATGGCACCTCTGCTCTCTACGTGGTCTCCACTCTTGTGCCCTTGTGCCCCAAACCCATTTGCACAGAAGTTCCTGTATGAGCGTTCTCTGGATCTTTCTTTGCTTCTGTTCCTGCCTCAGACTGTCAGTTCCTCAAAAGCCAGGGCTGTGTTTACTAGTTCTCTTTATGTCCTCCCCTCTCCAATGCCAAGGGGCCGCACACGAAGTTCTTCACAAGGTGGACCCTAGTTAGATGCTCCAACTTCACGGCTATGACTCTATTAGCAGCTGGCACCTCTGGTAGAAATGCAGAAATGAGCCAAAAATCTAATTCCCTGATCCTTCATCACTCCCCACAACTCCTCACTTGCCTAGATGTGCAGAAAGCATGTATTTGTCTAAACACCCCAGAGAAATGCCTGCCTGTGAGCGTCCAAAACCCAGCCACACAAATGAGGCAGTAGCTGTAGGCTGGTTACCAGAGCCATTTGTGGCCACTCACACCCACACAGAGCCCAAATACTGGCAGGAAAACCCTGCTCCTCCAAGGTCATCCCTGCCTTGATGACCCAGGGAGAGACCATGCAGCAATTTCCTCAGCAGCCTCTAAAGCAGCCCCTTGACTTCCCTGCCGATCCTCCTGCACGCCCACCCCCAGCCCCACCCGACCCAGGTGGGGAGAGGTGATAATAAATGGGCTGTCCCCGGCTGTCTGTCATGGCAGGGCAGCAAAAATGATCACTCAGCCTTGCTCAGGAAAACACATCCACCCAACCCCCAGCAATCCCTGGGCATACAGGGGCTCAAGAAGAAAACTGATGCTGGCCTGGCTTAGATCTGGGGAAAGCGTCCTTAGTCTGCACAGTGCACAGACTTCGTGACGACGGAGTGTGGGACCAAAGTTTACTTTTGTGCAATCTATGAGGAAACTAATTTCTCAGCAAACTAATTCAATTGTTTGTTCATTTATTCAACACATATATGAGAATGCACTAAATGAGGGCTAGAAAAAACCCTAAAAATGGCCCTTGTTGTCAAGAAAAAAATGCATAAGATAATCAGTCGTAGCACCCTAGCCTATGGGAGAGAATCGGGCATTTTCAAACTGTTTCGAAGCCCTCGCATTTAGCGGGAAAACAGACCTGTGAATCTCAACTTATGCTTCCCTCTTCGTTGGAACAGACTCACTCTTTTTTAACCGTCTGTCACTCAGTGATAATACATATCCTTGAAAGAAATAAAAGCCCTTGTGCTTTACAATATTTAAATAATTTGCTTTTTAAAAATTCGGACTGTGCTCTCTACCTCATTATTCTGAATTAATGAGATGACCCCGAAGAATGACTTTAAATATCACTTTGGCTTTGGAATGTGCTCGATCCTTGCCACTCAACATTTGGTCCACAGACTGGCAGCTGTGGCATCAGCTGGGAGCTTGTTAGACACGCAGACTCTTCAGCCCCCAGATCTCCTGGGTCAGGATCTGCGGTTCTGATCCCCAGGTGCTACCAACGCACGTTACAGTTTGAGAAGCACTGTATTGGGTATTATCTTCATGGGCAGTGACTTTCCTTGCAGAGTTTTTCTCAGCTCCCAACGATACTTAGAGGGGCTGGTCTTCTCTGAGCGTGTGCTGTGTCTGGGGACAGCCAGCCCTGGGCCTTGTTGAGGGTGCCGGGAGCAGAGAGGGAACAACCGGAAGCCTGCAAGGACAGATCACATAGGGGGGTGCGCACGTCGTGACCTTGGCAGCTGGCCTCTAGATCAGGAGGAGCAAAGGGGAAAGAAGCCCAGGAAGCAGGTTCTCCCAGGCGGCAGTGGGCAGCAGGGCGTGAGGGTCTGGACCCTGTGAGGGGAAAACCGGTCTTGATGCAGGAGGTAGGAAGGGAAGAGAGAAGCCCTTCTGCATCAGCAGTGATGCACACACTCTGTTTCAGCCTAGCCCTCAGAGTGGGTGGTCAAAGGCAAGGGACCAGGCTGAGAGCTGGGCTCAGGCCCAATTCAGAGGTCCTGGCCTGTCTGCTGCTGACTTGTGCTGAGAATGAGAGAGAAACGGGCTGTGTTCCATGGGCAAGGAGATAAGAGCTGGCCTTATGAGCCTCCAGCTGACAGACCACAGGAAGACAAGGGGACGTAGGGCTGGCCCTGACTTAAGACAACCCACACCAACTGCTGCAAGGGAAAGCTTGTGTAATTTTCCCTGGACGAAGCCCGAGCCCCCAGGATGAGCACAGGCAGCAGCCACACCACTTCACTCTCTTAAGGCGGCATTCCAGTACTCCACTCCTCCTCAGCATTTCCCAGGCAGAAGTCAGACACCAGCTCGCTGTGTCCCCCAGAATGCAGCACCTATACCAAGCCCTTTGAGTTACCTGTTGAATTCCTCTTTCTTGACTTGAGGGTATGGAGGCAACCCTCACAAATCCCTTCACAATCTCTTCTCTCCACCCTTTTCTATCCTCGGTGTAGCGGAGAGGTTTCAATAGTCACATAACCAGCTTTCAGCTACTTTTGTGGTAAAAACTGCATACAATCTAGCTCTTCCTTTGGAATGTCGCATCTACTATAACTTGGTAGCTGAGTCAAAACTTCAGCATTACTTCTCATGGTATGTAGAATAGGAAAAAAAAAAAAAAAAAACCTGGGAAAACCCTAATTGTTTGTCAGTGTTGGTTCAGTAAATTTTAGAACTTCCATTCATGGAACATTATGCAGTGATTAAAAAGAATGAAATCTGTCTCGATGTGTGAACATGAGATAGTATCCAAGATGCATTATGTTAAAATGCAAGTATCTAGTATTGCCTTATTTGTGTCTAAAAGGAAAGGGAGAGATGTTCACAGACGTGTCTTTATGTGCATAGAATATTTCTGGACGTACATACTAGAAACTGGATTGTCCACTGCTTCAAAGTAAGGAGACTTCAAAGTCAGAATTGTGGGGAGGGACTCAGTTTTTACTGCGTACTATTTGGCATTTCTGAATTTCTTTTTTTACTGTATGTATATATTACATTTGCAATTCCCAAAGGGTTATAGAGTTATTTTAAATGGGGATTATGAAGACTAATGTAGCAACATGGAAAATTTCATGATGTAATGTTAAGTGAAAAAAACAAGATCTAAAGTCATCATGTATGTTCCAGTTTCAACGATGTAAAGATAAGCAAAGAAAAGAAGACTTGACGGAAATGAGTAAAAGTTGAGGAGTTTTGTTATTGTCCTGGGATTTTCCATACATATAAAAATCAACTTTATTGAAGTATAGTTTATATATAAAAATGTAATCATTTGAAGTGTACATTTGGATGAATTTTGACAAATGTATATACACCCATATAACCATCACCACCATCAAGTTACAGAACATTTCTGTCATCCCAAAAAGTTTCCTTGTACCCCATCCCATTCAGTCCTGCCCCACGATCAGTGATGTGTTTCCTGTCACTATAAAGTAGATTTGGCTTTCCTAGCGTTTGGTATAAACAAAATCGCACAGTATGAACGCTTTTTGTGTGCTGGCTTTTTTTGCTCAGTGTAATGTTTGTATCCAACCTCCCCTTCTTTTTTAGTAACTGAATCCTAGGCAATGTACCTAGCTAAAAGGTTACACCTCCCACCCTTCCTTGTGGCCATATGATAAAATGATGGCCAAAGAAACATAATTAGAAGGGTCATGTGGGAATTCTGGAAAGGCTCTATAAAACTGAGAGACAAACACCCTTTTTCTTTTCTCCTTTCTCTTGCTGTTGGCCTGGAATATGGACCTGATGAATGGAGCTCCAACAGCCACCTTGGAATATGGAGTGAGCCTCAGGATCAGCAGGAAAAGAAGATGAGCCTGGGTTTCTGATGACACAATGGAGCTGCCAGACCAGCTTGACTCCCTTCCTTCCTCCCAGACTGCTTTTACATGAAAAACAATATATATGGGTTTTAAGCACAAATATTTAGGGTTTTTCTGTTATTTGTAGTTGAAACTAATTCTAATTGCTCCATAAGCCTTCTAGCACTATTTGATTTTTTTAATTATGCATATGTTTGATTAAAAATTAAATTTTAATTAAAAATGTAATTAAAATTTAATTAAATATTTAGTGTATTTATTATAAAAAACAGTTCAAGAAAAACACCACAGACCAATATCTCTCAGGAACATAGGCGCAAAAGTTTTTGACAAAATTTTGGCAAATTGAATCCAGCAACATGTAAAAAGAATAATGATGTGCCATTATCAAATGAGGTTTATCCCAGGAATGAAAGGTTGATTCAGCATTCAAAAATCAATCAATGTAACTGACCACATTAACAGAATAAAGGGTTAAAATCAAATAATTATCTCAATAGATGCAGAAAAAGTGTTTGAAAAAATTCAATATTGCTTCATGATAAAAACTCTCAGAATAGAAGTGAACGTCTTCAACTTGATAAAGGGCAATTCTGAAAACAGTACAGCTAACAACTTGCTTATAGTGAAAGACTGAAGGCTTTCCACTAAGATGGGAACAAGGAAAGGATGGCTGCTCTTAACACATCCATTAAATATTATGCTGGAGCCCTTAGCCAATGTATAAAGCAAGAAAAAGAAATAAAAGGCATAAAATTTGGAAAGGATAAAGTAAAACTTTCTCTGTTTACAGGCAACATGATTGTCTACATAGAAAATCTCAGGGATTCTAAAAAAAAACCCAACCCAACTAGAATTAATATGCGATTTTAGCAAGGATAAAGGATATGAGGTCAATATACGAAAACCAATATACCAGCAACAAAAACTTGGAAAATTATAATCTTATAAATGCCATTTACAATAACATCAGAAATCATAAAATACTCAGGGATAAATTTAATGACAGATGTGTAAGACCTCTACAGTGAATATGATAAAACACTGAATATATACAAAACATTATATAAACTGAGAGAAATTAAAGAACATTGAAAATAAATGAATAGATATGTCACATTCATGCACTGGAAGACTCAATATTATCAAGATGTCAATTCTCCCAAATTGATCTACAGATTCAATGCAATCCTGTTTGAAAACAGCTGTGGTCTTTAGACATTGATAAGGTGATTCTACAACAGCACAGAGGAAGGAAGAATAGCTCTCCTTAGGTAATGCAGAGGAGGCTCCTCAAAGGAGATACCATTTGAACTTGGAGTTGAAAATGACTAAGTAACTTACCAGGTGGAGACATTCATGAAGGGCATTGATTTACTTAAGTTTTCCTAATCTTTAGGAACTAAAACTCATCCCATTTGGTCAAATGAGGGGATTGCATGTGGAACTGTTCAGGAGATAAAGTCTCATGGAAATCTTTGGTGAGACCTCATGAATTCTGGGCTTGGAGGGCACTTCTGGATCGGAGGCTCCTCTCTTGGCCTCAGCAGCTGAAGCCCATAAATCTTTAATGTCATCTCCTGTCTGTGTCCATCCTCTCTTGCCTGCTCCTACCATCTGCTTTATTCCCTCTGTGCTTCCGGGTATGAAGCTGGAAGGATAGGTTAGAACCAGGTAGAAAGGTCTTATTTGGCCAAGCAGGTTGGTTTTTATCATTGCAGCCACTGAAGATTTTTAAGCAAGAGAAAGAAATGATCAGATTTGGCTTTTAGGCAGATAATTCTGACAGTGTGTGAAGAGACTAGATAGGCAGGCAGACCAGGGAAGAAAGTATTCCAAGTAAGACATAGTGAAGGTCAAGACCAATGGATCTCAGGAAGCGGGCCAGGTGGTGTAGTGAGTAAGTTCTCACGTGCCGCTTTGGCAGACTGGGGTTCGTGGGTTCAGACCCTGGGGGTGGATCTACGCACCACTCGTCAAGCCACGCTGTGGTGACGTCCCATATGCAAAATAGAGGAAAATTGGCACAGGTGTTAGCTCAGGGACAATCTTCCTCAAGCAACAAAAGAGGAAGATCGGCAACAGATGTTAACTCAGGGCCAATCTTCCTCACCAAAAAAAAAAAAAAAAGACCTATGGAACTCGGTGAACATGGGGATTGAGTAGTGGCAAAATACATCCTACCTTGGTCAAAAATGTTTATATCCCCTTAGGAAACCGGGGGAAGAGAGTCAAAGCATCTGCATTTTGAAAAAAACTCCCCAGTTGATCTAGTTGAGAACTACTGGTCCAAACAAAGTGACACCTATGGGGATAGAGAATTGAGAACAGATGGAAGACAGGGACTGATCTGGGGACCAACTGTACTGAGTAGAAAAAGAAGTCCAGGTAACTCTGCAATTTCCAGCTTGAGAAGCTAGGTGGATGATGGTTTCATTTCCCAGGATTTGGGAAATGAAGAGCAAAGTAGGTTCATATATGGGAGTGGGGGCTGAGAAAGGTTGAGAGAACTATGTCTACACATCCCACAGAGAGCTCAGGAATTCAATCCCACTGAGTGTACCCAACAAGCAGAGAGCTAGATATGGACAGACTCCAGCAAGCCCTTTAGTTTTTGCCTCCATGGAGCAGACCCTGCTGGTGAGAAAGGTGTTCTTTGGGCTAGACAGATGCTGAGTCCTAGGGCTCTGAGCAAGCATAAAGCAATTTTCTCCATGGTTTTGTTGTTGGTGTTGGTGTTATTTAGCATAGACTTTCTTAGTCCCCAGCCAACTGGCCCTTGATTTAGAATGCTGGAACAAATTTGACCAGCATATCAATAAGTTCCAGGATTCCATTCCAGTTGTTCCACTGAAGAGACTTCAATGAAGAGACAATTAGGGATGTGGGCAGGATTAAGGGAACCAACAAAGGGTGTTTGGTACCCAAGAGACATCAACAGTGGGGAGATGTTACCACATCTAAGCCTGAAGGGGCAGAGGGAGAGGATGGTACTACTGGGGCCCAGTGGAAATGAGCTGTAAGGAGGGGCTGCCACTGTAGGAGAAGCTATAGTCACGGAGGAATGCAGGCACTGCCAGAACCGAGGCTCCAAATCAGGGACAGTCGAGACATACCCCAGCCGACCTCTCCCTCCTTTCACCCTCCAGTCTCCTATGGGTGCCTCCCACTGGCTAATGCCAATTGGAAACCAGCCATCAGGGGAGCAGGGGATGCAATATGTAGGGGTCAGCCTTGTGGACACAGAGCGAGGCAGAGAAGGGTGGAGAATGGATCAGGTGTGTGGGGGGCAAGTGAGATACACCAACATAGCCTGCATAAGGCAGTGGCCTGGGTAACTCTGTGGAATGACAGAAAAACCACACCACAGGGAGTCAAGATACTTAGATTCCTGCAGGCCTGACTCTGCCACACACCAACTGTCCTAAAGGCCACACTGCTGGCATCTTGGGCGTCGACTGCTTCAGCTATAAAATGAATAGGTGGGACCACGTGACCTCTGAAGCCTTTCAACGTAGGGTCCCTTGACTCTGCTGTCAGTCACCTTGCTCTCTCGCTGAGCATAGACTGTGCTGGGCGCCGTGCTCTCCGCTCCCAGGGCACCGTGGCTGACAAAGGGCAGCACTGGGGAATCCTGGGACTGGCCAGCACGTGGGACTAGACCTGTGCTCCTCTCTTCCAGCGAAGCCTGGGACGTGCAGAGTCAACGAGGGACTTTCTAAAACGTACTTTTCACTGCGATGAGGTACATTCAAAAAGAAAGAACGGTGTATTCATCTCCAGAGAACAGCAGCTTCACAGACCTGTGCTGCTGCTGCTTTGAGTCCTGGTGCCCCCAGCTCAGTTCCTGATAACTGAAGATGAAACTTGAACAGCAAAAGGGAAGTCTCCTGTCTCCTGCAGGGTATCAAATCCTGTTTCTAGACAGTTTCAGTTCTTAAAGACACAGGATTCCATATTTTCTCACCCAATAAGCTGGAAGGCAAAGAACCTCCAGTGACCACCAACCACATTTGCATGGCCCTGGGGTGAAATGGAAGTGCACCGCAGAGCCTTTCTGAAATCCGGGTTTGAAAGGGGGTCTGGATATTTCTGAAATGTATCATCATCTTTCTCCTTATTCATGTAAGGAATTAGTTTGGGTAGGTGCACAGATTTTGCTCAGTCTGATCTGGGCCCAGAGTGCCTGTTATGCTTTTTACTTTCTTAGCTGTCTACAGGGGTCAGATGACTCAGAGAAATGCATGGGAAGATCTGTGCATGCTGGCTTTGGCATCACTCTGGGGGTGGCCTCAGGGAGATGTCTGCTCCTTTGTTGTTCCCGTGAAGTGTCCAGAGCCCAGAGCCGCTGGAGAACAGCCCGAGGTGACATGTGTCAGGATCTTGCTGCCTTCAAAGCCTTTATTTGCAAATACAGGTTCAGTTATGTGTTATTAGTTTCGTGGGCTCTGTAGCTTCTTAAAGAGGATAGAGGAGGGAAAAAAGAAAGACAAAGAAGAAAATATGAAAAAGAAAAGGAGTTAGTAAGGGTTTCCAAGCATGTGAAAATATACAATAAAGAAAAAAAGGGTGACGTGTCCACTGAGAAAGAAGAAAAGGAAGTGTTTCCACAGAGATTCTGTTTAGGCCCAAGAAGTTTTCTCACTGAAGCCAGACACCAGAACAGGTAGATACAAGGTGCTGTGGAAACTTTCACATCAGGATCCATTCATTTGCATACTCATTTATTTAAATGAGCAATAACAATAGAATGGGATGTGTGCTATGACTCATGGACAGAGTTAAGGGAAGCACATAGTGAGAGCACCTAATCAAACCTGTCGGGGATCACAGAAGGCTGCTGGAGAAAGTGACGTTTAGCCTGTGACATAAAGGATGCTTAGGAGTTGGAGAAAAATTAAGGAGGAGGAACAGCAAATCTGAGAACTTGATTCAGGATAACACAGCCCAGGACAGCAGAATGGGAGAAATGGCCCTGAAAACTCGGCTCCTTGAAGGTGACAGTAAAGTCAATACACTGCCTGGTTCCTCGGTGTCTCTGTCCACATGCGGTGAACATCTTCCAACAATACTAGGATCATTCGACCCTGTGCAAAATAAACTTCAAAAGAAAGACAAAATCATGGCTTTTATTCAGATATGAAATGAATAGGTATGAACATTTTTATTTACTAAAGATTAAATAAGATCATAGAGATTAAAGATCATTAATCAATGGCGGAGCTGAGCAGTTATAACCAGTTCAAAAGAGAATCCAAAGAACAGGCGTATTTATAGATTTGAAATATTGAAATGAATGAGCAAATGGAGGCAAACTGGTTTTTCAAGGGAGAGGGAGGAAGGAAAGTAAATTGTCTGTGTATAGGACATAATTTGCATGTCAATAGATAAGAATTATTTTGCATTGCTATCAATTAGCTACAATTTACAGAGTTGTGAAATAACTTGAAGACACTGAGAGATAATTGGATAACCTGAGGACTGCCCTCCAGACAACGCAGAGTTTTCCCTTGAACTTTTTCCCTAGGAGACCAACCTTTCCAAATTTCTTTCTTTTTCCCTCCAGGCCAGGGCCACTGGTGATTTGTGTATCCAACTCCTCTCTGCACACATGATAAGTTAAGTAACTCTAAGCAAATATTAAAGACTTAAATAGTAATGATTGTAGAAAAAAATATAATTTTTACATTATTTACATTTAAATACAATTAAAGATAACAACTGAGGAGATTTGTTTCCTCTGTGTATTTCTGCCCCACGCCTCCACTTTCATCATCATCAACCTGTAGTCACTTTCAATATTACTGTTACAAGGACTTTATGAAGCAACTTTACTGCTGATTTATGGGAATTCCTAATTTACAACAGGCAAACTGACCCAGATGAAGAATTATAGGAAGAAAGGCAGTAGTTTAGGCCTATGCTCTTAAAGAGGGAAACGATGAGAAACTCATATCACAAATAGAATAATATTAAGTGATTTTGGGGGGTTGGAATGGGGATGAGGGCTTCATTGGTATGAAGATTAGGGAAGGAGTAGCCACTCATTCAATCAATCATTCAAACAGATTATTTTTAGTGCTTACCATGTGCTAGGCACCTTGTTAAGCAAACAGGAATATACAGATAAATAAAACACAATTCCTGTCCTGTAGTTACGTACAATCTAAGCAGAGGTGTTCCCTGTTGGAACCAGATGGAGAAAATCATTAGATTTTCCTCTGCTCAAACTGAGGTCTGAAGGTGAGATTTCAGAAGTTGTATGATAAGGTGGCCCTTCAAGGTGTGTTAGGGGGTGTCTTTCCCTTGCTGGTCCTGCCCACCCCCTACACACACAATGGGTACTTAACTACTAATTGTTTGAACAATAGCTAATTCATAAGTTAGTAATAATAATGAATTATTAATAAT
Source organism: Diceros bicornis minor (assembly GCF_020826845.1). Lineage (NCBI taxonomy): Eukaryota > Metazoa > Chordata > Mammalia > Perissodactyla > Rhinocerotidae > Diceros > Diceros bicornis. Next base: position 78,291,263 of record NC_080743.1, read on the forward strand.
TATCTTATTATTTTAAAATATTTTATTATCTGTAGAAATAAGTATTGGTTTATTGCAGTAATTAATTAATTAAAATAAGTAATCACTTACAAATAAAGTTTAGTAATGATTAATAATTCTCAAATTTGCCGCAACAGTTCAAGAACTGCCGTGCGGTATACTCGATGGTTCTTTCCATTCTTTTACCTCAGGAGTGGCCACCACTGCTGTTTCTCCAACTCTTTTACTTTCTCAATTTCAAAAAATACTGCTTGGCGAGTCGAGCCTTCTGTGGGTTTGTGACATTTTGGAAGGTACTTTTTTGCCCTGCCGCTGGTCTAGAGGAAAGGCTGTGAGGAAGCTCGGTGAGCACCCGGATGCTGGGCAAACAGTCCCGCTTTCCAGGCCCCTGGGCGAGGGTGCCCACACTGTTCATGGATGAGTGGCTGTGGATTCAGACAGCACAGAGCGCGGATTCAGAGCAGAGCAGAAGCTGACACCCTGCATGAGGTGACTGAGAACTTAACCCAGTTCAAGAAGAGTCTGGATAAATGGATGGATAGATAAGTAGTGGGTTATTAAGGAAAATCAGGGAAATTCCAAGAACATCTCTGGCCTTTCAGGATGGTGTCTTAGAATGCAAACACTGGACTCTCCCTCACACTTTCCCTGCATTGTGGTCGGAATTCTGGGCCAGTGGCCTTTGGTCTGATCTGTGATGACATTTCTGATCTTCTTAAGAATATCGTACGAGAAAAGGTCATGCTAGAACACCCAGATGAGCAGGTGAGCTGTCTCCAGGGGCAGAGTCTGCACTGAACACAGCCCCAGACCTAGGACACCGGTTCTTCAAGCATGTCATGCGAAGCACACCGGCCCCTGCTAAATACAGACTTTCAGTGTGGGTCATGCCAATGGTGATGATGTCCATGGCCATGGTAGTGACTACATTGATCTCTTTCGTTCCCAAATAGATAGGGGGGTAATTTCGTCAAAGTGGTCAATTTCCAAATGAGCAATCCAGGAAAGTTCTCTTGACTCCAAACATAGAGCAGTTTCCAGACACTCTGGCCTTGGCTACCTCCACTCTCACACCTTAAGTTACATGACTTTATTAGGGGGCTTCCAACAGCATAGCCTCCTGGGGATTCAGCATAACTTTCCCAGGAGCAGGGATGATTTAGGTTCAGAGCTCAAGGATCCCCATCACCCTCTTCCCTTCCTCCTTCCCTCTTCCTTTATTCCTTCTCTTTGTCCTTCCCTTCCTTCTTTTCTCCTTCCTCCTCTCCATTCTTCCTTCTTTCTGCCCCCCCTGGCTTTCTGTTAGAAGCCTGTTTGCTGTAGCATGGATGACTCTGCCAGGACTTCCTGGATATCACGGGAGGGCAGACGTGTCAGTGACATTCGGGGCTGCCCCTTTTCTTCTAGCTCCTGTTAGGGCAGAGCCCGCTGCCCGGGTAAGTACACTGGGACTGTGGAAACTCTAGTATTGATGGGAAAGAGGAGAGGGGCTTTTGGGTCTCTGGCTTTCCTGTCCGTTAGAGTCATCATTCTCAACCTAAGTTTGGGGCCAAAATTGGGGCCTGATTCAGTGATGGAAACCCCAGGCTTCAAGGCTGGGTTGGTGCAATACAGGGCGGGATTGCGGACAGGAAGTGGTGTGGCTGCGTGGGTGGGAAGGAAGGGCTTCCTCCCTCTCTGACACTTTCTATGCTGAAGGGGCCTTTCTCAGCCTGCCTCCCTTCCCCCCAGCTCAACAAACAGCCACTCTGAGACTTAATGCAGTTGCTAGGGATGGGATTTTCTTGGTTGTATGCACACTGCTGCTGTTGTATTCACACAACTGTTCCTCTTGGAATAATATGATAGTTTCTCAAATTTATACAGAATTTCTACTTTTTCAGAGTAGGAGTTGGGGAGCTGAGACAGCCCCTCACATTACTGGGATCTTGATAAGGATGTTCTTAGCAGCCAAGCTCAGGGAACATTCGGTTTTCAGAACACTAGTCACATCTCCGCTTCTCTTGGAGGGGACTTGGCCCCAGCACCATGACTCACTACCCTGGGCTACCCTAGTTTTGGTTCCCTGACTCCAAATTTACTGTTTTGACATCAAAAGTGGAGGCCTAACCCTCCCTAAACGTGAGCTCAACCTCAATGAATACACAGTGTACGGAGGAAGCCCCTGGCAATCAGCAGCTAATCTGAATAAAGTTCTTGATCGTAGATAAGGCAGTTAGCACATTGGAGCCAAGCTGCTGGATCTGGGGGATTTTTAGGAGACACCACTGAAGGGCTTGGAGGAATCAAATATGATGCTGACCAGGTTTCTGACCAGGGGGATGATGGAGCCCATTATCAAACAGGTAAAAACAGATTGAGAAGCATGTTTGGAGGGAAGATGATGGGATCATGAGTACAGCTTTGAACACGTTGAGTGGGATATGCTTGTGAGGTGTCCTCTCAGAGACACACGATGGGCAGTTGAACAGACAAGTCTGCCCTGAGGAGAGAGCTGGGTTCTGGCACACATGTGGGCGTCATCTGTACAGGGATAGGTGGTGCCTGAGGTCCCAAGAAGAGGAGCCCCTTTACACTGAGAAGCAGGTAGAGAGAGAGGAAGAAATGCAGAAGCCAGCGTCACAGGCTGTTGGGAAGTAAAGGAAGATAAAGCCTGAGATAAGCCCATTCGATTTCGCAACCAGAGATCACTGGGGACCTCCAAGTGGGCAGTTTCAGTGAGGCAGTGGGAGCAAAGGTAGGTCTTCTTATGACAGAGACTGACAGATATTCACCAAATCCAGTTCCTCCACTCCCTGGGCACATGGCTCAATTTCATTTTCCCAACCTCGCCTGTAGCTGGGTGAGGCTGTGCGATTGACGTCTGGCCCACGGACTGTGGCAGAAAATGATACACTATCACCTGCAAGATACAGCCCCTCCCCACCATCCTTCACGGGCCCCTCCTCCCGAGTCTCCCACTCAGAGTAGAGGATCCAGGGGGACCCTAAGGCCTTGGGGGCACAGAGCAACTAGACAGAAAGAGATTGGTCCCTGAATTGTTATGTGGAGCCAGGGGACTCAGGCCAGTGGAGCCCACAGGCGCAGACACCATGTGGTTAGCAGTGGAGTGGGTGAGCAGCCAGACAAACAGCAGTGACAGCAGGTGTCAGACAGATCAGCGGTCAGGACAGCAAGAGGGGTCTGAAGCCAGGAGAACACGGCAGTACTGCAGGATCTGGTTGAGACCCAGCCAGAGAGTAAAGCACTCCTTTCAGGGACAGAAAGTGCTGGGTTGAAAGACAGCAGCAGCACAATGGCTGCAGGTATAAGGCACACACTTGATGTGTTCATACTCAGCCACACAGGCCCCTGGGAACCTGGCTCCGAGTTCACCCTTTGTGGATGGGCTGCTCATCTGGACTGCACAGTCCTGGCCAGCCTTGTGAGGTGCTGACAGAGGGTCACACCACATTTAGACACCAGCTGAGCAGGACCCTGCCCCAACTCTCCTTGTGGCATGGCTTCAGCCTGGCTATCAACTCTACAGTGGGTCAGGAGTCACACCACCTGGGGCTGCAACCTGGTTCAGCGACTCACCCACGGGTGACCTTGAGCAATTCGCTTTCCCCTGCTGCACCCCTCATCTGCAAAATGAAGGGGTCAGGCTGGACGATTTTAAAGTCTCTTGTGCTAAATAATTCCACCATTCCCCTGAGACAGCTGCATTCAGGAAGCTTCGGCTTTGTACTGCCAGCAGGCATCAGCCCTGTTCTCTAGCAGAGGCCTTCTGATGCCTCTGACAAGGGAAATCTTGCAGGCAGCCGTCAGCCTGCAGAGTTAGAGACCAGGAAGAGCTCCTCATAGGCAGGGGAAGCCTTTCCCAGGAAAGAGGAGGCTTGTGGGAGTAGCCAATACAAATACTTGCACAAAGTCAGCAAGTCCATTGCCCCTGGCAGGGGCTGCATTCTATTTCTTTCTTTGTTTCTTCTTTTTTAACCATGTACATTTACAACAAAGCACTTTCCTTTCTGTTCCCATTTCTTGTTTCCTTTATGATGCAATGTATCCACCCTCCATAACTCCCTCATTCCAGGGAAAAAGAGAATTGGAGAGGGATGGGAAGTGCCCTCCCATTTTGCTTTTCTCGCTGGGGCCACCTTCAACTTGGCTTGGTTCTGCTTTTCCTTAAAGAATAGAGTTGGGTGGGGGCTGGCCCCGTGGCTTAGCGGTTAAGTGCGCACGCTCTGCTACTGGCGGCCCGGGTTCGGATCCCAGGCGCGCACTGACGCACCGCTTGTCCGGCCATGCTGAGGCCGCGTCCCACAAACAGCAACTAGAAGGATGTGCAACTATGATATACAACTATCTACTGGGGCTTTGGGGAGGGAAAAAAAAAGGAGGAGGATTGGTAGTAGATGTTAGCTCAGGGCTGATCTTCCTCACACACACAAAAAAAAGAATAAAGTTGGATGGGACTTTTGAAAGGAAAATGTTCTCCTCTCCTAACCTACCCAAATGGTTGTTTAAAAGAGACAGATTTCCCCATTCAATTGGGAATCAGACTAATATAAAGTAAATTTGTCCCCTGATCCTATGCCTATTTATGGAATGGGAGGTGACCCAGGAGTATACAGAGCAGCTGGGAAAACCAGCCTGGAATAGAAAATCCTCCGTGACGGTCCAGCATGGGTGGGAGAACTGACCAAGACGGAGGGCTACGCAAAGCATAAGACAAGCACGAGTCACACCCAGCACGCCCCGTCGTGACCCAGCTTGGGTGGCAGGGAAGTCCCATGGGCCTTGACTCTGCAGCCCCCAAAGGTGCCTCCTCCATCTAGCATGGATGTGGCTGTAGGCGAGATGACCAGAAGGGGGATGCAAGACCCACAAGACGCAAAACAACAGAAGATGACCTCTTCAGGAAGAGGAAATGTATTGTGTCTCTAAATTCCAAGAACCTGGCAAAAGGAGAGATGATAATCATCTTTATTACCCAAATTCCAGAGGAAATGATTCTGCATAACAGCGGAACCTACTAGCTGCCAAAGTGGATAAAAAGTGACTCCTGAGGGTGCTCTCCCTGCCTGGATCCACTCGAGGCTCTGAGAGTCAGGTGCCTGTGGGAGTGTCTGGCTGAGCCCAGTCTGCTGAGGACACGGCCGGAGCTCCGAGGAGGTGGCCTGGCCACAGGTCCCTGTGTACACAAGATGCGGATAGAGCCCTCCTCCCAGGTGTAAAAAAGACCAAGGCTCCTCACCCGGCAGAGGAGGATGGTCCTTGGGCTTCATCGGGGCAGGCAGCCAGCCACAGGGTCCGGCCGCGGCACGGGCACAAAGTTCATGGGGCACAGCAGCAGCGGGCACATCTTCTCATGCTCCTTGAGGGCCTCGCTCAGGTGCTTCAGCTCCTCTGTCAGCTTCCCGATCTCTCTCCGCAGCACTGTGTTTTCTTGCTCCAGGCACTCATATTCCTGCGGAAGGCAGAGAACGGACAAAATCGTCTCTGAAACCACATTCTCTTCCTCTGTCCTCCTGGCAGATCTAACCCACGCCAGGATGCTCACCTCCTTCCCAGGAAACCTTTCTCGTTAACCATGTCCCCCTCCACCACTCATATGTATTCATTTGTTTAATGTCTCTCTCCTCCCACCAGGATGAGAGGTTCATGAGGGCAGGGCTTTGATTTTCGAATCAACTTTATTGAGGTGTAATTTACATATAATATCTATTTTAAGTGTATAATTCAGTGAGTTTCGACAAGTGTAAACAGCTATATTGATCAAGACATAGAACATTTCCATCACTCTGAAAAGTTCCCTCACGTTCCTTTGCAGTCAGCCTTTCCTCCCCTCACTGCTGATCTGCTTTCTAAAGGTCTCTGTTGGGTTCACTGTCATAGCCCCAGCTCCTGGAACAGTGCCTAGAATATAACAAATGTTTCTGGAGTGCTGAGTAAATGAATGAAAATACCCCTCGCCTTGGCTTTGCTCCAACAGTCATTTGTTAAGTTTCTACCACATCAGAGTTCACAGAGGCTTACAACTGGAGGGGATCATAGAGAGCCCTTAGTCCAACCCATGCAATGTAGAAAACTTCCCTCTGTAATTCTAGCTCCGTGCTGGGCAGAGGGTGAATTACAGAGGGTGCTGGGCACACTCTCCTTCAAAGGACGGTCCTTGCCATTTCTGAGCTGCTCCATTAGAAAGCTCCTCTTTGTACTGATCCAAAATTTCTCTCTCTTTCAAACCCACCTATTGGGCTTGGTTCCACCTTATGGAACCACATAGAGTAAATTCAAAACTTTTTCAACATCACAGTTCTTGAAACATTAAGAGACAGCTCCATACCACTTCCCCTTAGGTGTCCTCTGAGCTCAACTGTCTCAGGTCCTCTGAGTCCCTTGGGTTTTAGGACCTTCGGTCCCTTTGCCCTCCTGCAGGCCATCCCCAACACACACGCCAATTTGCCAGGAGCTCTGAAAACATATTGCTCCCAAAACGCAGTGCATGATTCCAGGGATCGCCTGACCATGCAGAGGGCAGATGTGTAGAGATGGTCTGCTCTGGGCTAGACCCAAGCCCACAGCCACCTTGCTCTGGGGATTTTCCCTGAGCTGGCAGAGAAGTGCAAGCTTCATCTGCACCTGCTGCTTCACCGTCTATACTTGGATGATTGAGGTTTTGGAGCCCAAGGGCGGGCTTTACATCCACCGCTACTGAATTTCACCCTGTTCTCTTGGGCATCTTCCAGCCTAGCAAAATCTTTTTGAATCTTGATTGTGTCAGCTCATGGATTAGTGATACCACACAGCTATCAGCTGTCCACTAACTTGATAAACCGGTCTTCCTTCTCTTCATCCAAGTCATTAATAAGTTCTACAATACTCGGCCAACAGCAGAGCCCTATGGCATGCCAATAGAGACCCTTTTAAGGCTGACAATCTCATTTAAATCTTGCTGAAATGTTGTTTTCAATAATTTCTAGGTTGATTCATATGGTTAGGCTTTGTTGTACCATGCACACCCATGCATTTCCTGAATTGGGGGCCCAATCTTGTGATGGATTTATCCATCACATCTTTCTTCTTACTGCTATTGTTTAAGAAATATCATTAAAAGTCTGATCTTCTTACAGGCCCTGAGGCACACACAAATTCTCAACTCTGCCCCTGTGCTAATGTGGGTTCTCCTCAACTGGACTGCCTTCCTCTTTTTCTGTGTGGCCCCAGCTCAAGCCCACCACCTCCAGGAAGGCTTCCCTCATCACAGCACCTAATAGAACCACATCTCTCATTGTGTGTGCTGTTCAGTCTTGTATCATATTCAATCTTACTTATGTTAAATAAGATCTCTCCCCAAAGATCAGAAATATATAGGACATAGGGGCCTCTGCTACCCTCTCCTGTACCCCTGCCTGACAGGTCCCAGTGCCAGCATCTACGTGCTCAGTGACCCTCAGCCTTAGTCCTCCATCTCCATCTCTTACCCACTTCCTTCCCTCCTCCCGCTCCAGGAACCTTCCTCTCTCTCAGAACAAGGGATCCAGAGGGGCTGCATGCAGAGGCCATTTGAGCTATTCCTCTGCCTCTGCCTTTCCCAGGCAGGCTCTCAGGGTGGTCTGGAATACTCTCCAAGGCAGCAGGCCTCACACTTCTCCCCGCAGGCTGTCCTGGGTCCGTTTGGCTTCAGGACTACGTGGCCCCATTCTGCCTTCAGCCCTCCTCCATGCCTACCACCCCCAACTCCTCACGCTCTCCTCTCGCCTCTGACAAGCTCTAGCCCTAGAGTCAGAATACAAACCAGCGACAAGCCCTCCACGGGCAAGGGGAGGGTCTGGATGGGAGGATGGGGATGGAGGCCTAGGTATCATAGGAGAGGAGTGAGAGAGGCTGTAGTTCTGTGTAGAGTGCATACACACACACACACACACACACACAAACACACACACACACACACTCTCCACCCTGCAGCTAGAAATGCTCTTCACCTCCAAGTAAGATGGAGAATAGATTTGAATGGTTCCAATGAGCTAACATTTTAATTAGATTCCAAAGAATAGGAAACTCGCTTCCTGTGGCAGAATATTCCAGACTGCCTTTCTGTATTTACTGAACGGTGTGGCAAGATGCTGTGAGCTTCTGAGCTTTATCTCTTGAAGTCACCAGGGGTTGCGCCGCCTCAGGCCTTCCTGAGGGACCATCGCCTTCCCCAAACCCCAGCTCAGAGGGGCTTCATAGCTGCCGTCACAGGCCACCCAGAAGGCCCCTTGTCTGCCTTCTCTGCAGGGACTTTCTCTCCTGGAATTTAAGTTTGACTCATAAATCTGCTGAGGGACTTTTATCAAGCTGAGGAATCAAAAGGAGAGAAGTCAAAATGGCCCTCAGGTGAGACCAGTTCAACAACAACACAAAGAGGAGCCGGGAAGAGAGGAAGCGGAGGTGAGAGAGCACTGAGAGGGAGCAGAGCGGGAAGGGGAAGACCCCCCACACCGAGAAGAAATGACCTGGACTCAACACCCGTGGAAAATAATCAGAGCACATTAGACCCTTTGTGATTTCTGAAGAGATGATCAGTTTAGCCCAAATTTTGCTGAGTTTTGAATCCTCTCCCCCAGGAGGCTTTGAGGTTACCGTGCTGCCTGCCCAGGGTATTTGCCAGGACACAGTCACAAAACAGAGACCTAAAAATTAGAGGCGGTGCAATCACTGCAAATCCCAGATCTGCCTCAGAAAGTACACCGTCTAGGACAGTGATTCTCAACTGGGGTGATTTGGCAGTCCCCGGGAGACATCTAGAGTGTCTGGAGACAGTTGGGGTTGTCACAACTGTGAAAGGTGGTGCCACTGCATCTAGTGGATAGAGGCCAGGGGTGCTGCTCAGCATCCTACAGTGCACAGGACAGGCCCCACAAGGAATTATCCGGCCCCCAATGTCAATAACACCGAAGTTGAGAAACCCTGCTCCAGGCATCTACCAGAGGTTGATCGAGGAATGTGGGGCTGTCTGGGAGGATTCGGGGTCCCGGATGCCTTTGAGGCAGAAGAAAGGATCAAAGACTGGTAAAGAAGCTAATGTGGGTACCCGGGACCAGGTGTGACAACGAAGCGCGTAAGGAAATGAGAGGGAGGCAAAGGCCATCAGAGGTCACAGTCACACACAGACCACATTCCACCAGTGAGAAAACAAACTCTGAGAGGTATGGTAACTTTTCCAAGGTCACGCAGACTTGGGACGTGATTGCTGATTTCAAGGTCAACTGAACTCTCATGCGATGACAGCAATTCTGCTTTTGCTTGGCAGTGCCTGGGACCAAATTTCCCCATGGTGGTTACCAGCAGTCAAGGGTAGCAAGAGCTCAGGATTTTACAATAAGTCTATTTCCAAGCTTTAAGCTAATATACTTCCCAGCAGAAAAATTGTGTCACCAGCAAGGGCTGTACAAATTAGTGTCATCATCAGTTTCTAAACCAAGTGGGGACTGACATGAGGCATTCTCTTAGAATATGCAATATCTGAAAAAACCATGGCAACACATACCACAATCATGTTGCCCAAGAATTTTGTCAGTTTGTGACATTTGGGGCTCCTGAGGATGGCATCGCTGCTTTCCTTTTCTGACTCAAAATTCTTTCTCAGTCTTACACCTTGGTGTGCCTGGCTCAAACCAGTCTGACCCACTTCTGAGCCACTGTTCAGCTTGTCTAGAGACCTGGACTATTCACTTGGGTTCTCATTTGTGAACGTGGACTCAGGCGTGTGCCTAATGTTCAGAGATGAATAGGGGTCGAAATCCCCATGAGAGGTGTAAGCGCCTTGAAGGGATGATTTGAAAAGCCACCGTGAACACCGAGGTACACAGATACTCATTAGGAACCGCTTCTCATCACTGCAGTCCTACTTCTAACAACCACTACCCTGAGGGGAAATTCAGACTGAAGAGCGACCCCAGTCTCTCTCTGGTTTGGCCAGCTCAGGCCCTTCCCCAGCCCTGCCCTCCAAGGAGGTCCTGCCTTGATGGACAGGCCTCTGGCTCTGGACATGGAGAACTGGGAGGGAAGGGAGGCAGCCGAGAAACACAAGAGCTGGCACAGGAGAAGGTTTTTCAGGGTGTTGGAAGTGAGAGAGGCTCAATAATAGTTGGGGTGAGTGAGCGAGGTGGGCAGGACAGAAAGGTGGGAATTTTAAACATCTTGCCCTACATATTTCCCTTCATGGTATTCAAGAAAGGCAAATAAAGATCTTGAGTTACTTTGAGATATTTAGCAATGCTACCCCACAGTATGGGACAGAGGAGTTTATGCGATAGAGGCTTCACTCAAAGCTCTTTTGATGGGCTAACCCTGCTCTCCCGAGGGAGCAGCAGGCAGTCACGGCTACCAGGTGGCCTTTTGCTGCACCCCTTGGTGTCTCCCAATTAGCTGGCCTCATTCCAGGTTTGAGGGGAAAGTTTCTACGCACTGTGTCGGGCTCTCACTTTCCCCACCCTAGATGTGGCCTTGGAGCCCCAGGGGCCCCAAGGGGCTTTCTGCCGTGACCCATAACAGTGTGCTAGGCACCCTACCTTCAACTCACTAGAGCACAGTAAAATTATTCTTCACGGTACTTTTTTGTGTGTGTGGGGAAGATTAGCCCTGAGCTAACATCTGCTGCGAATACTCCTCTTTTTGCTGAGGAAGATTGGCCCTGGGCTAACATCTGTGCCCATCTTCCTTTATTTTATATGTGGGACGCCTGCCACAGCACGGCTTGATAAGCGGTGCGTAGGTCCACGCCTGGGGTCCAAACCTGCAAACCCTGGACTGCCAAAGCAGAGTGCATGAACTTAACCACTATGCCACCGGGCCAGCTCCCCTCACCATATTTTTTAACCAGACACCCACTGTCAATATGGAGATATTTTTCAAAGTTTAAAAAAGAGTCATTTTTTTTTTTTTACTACATTTACTTTTTTTTTTTCACTGTGTTGGCCATACAGAGCATAGATCCCTATAACTATGATGCCCTTCTGGAAGGAGCCAAGGAATTAACAGGGGAGGGATTATACACGTGGTGCCCTTCAGTCCAGAGATGACGTTCCTCATCTGCTACATGTATTTCCATGTTCCTAAGCCAGCCACCTGCTCCCTCACACCATCTTGTGACCAATGACACTTGTGTGTAGCTCGTGACAGCAAAGGTGTGGGCTACAGCTTTGGGGTCTGTATATGGATGGAGCCACTGTCCCGGCCTCCTTGACACTGTGTTTCTCAACAAAACTGGCCTTGCTGAGGTGATCTGCCAGTGGTGCATGATCTTGATCCACTCTCCCACCTCCACAGAGAAAGAGGAGAAGGGGTGTTCTTCCCTGGAGGAACTGGGTTTCACATCAATCAGCCCCATTTCTGGAGAGGGCACTTGGCATAATTAGTCATGTCTACAGATAGCAGAACAGGTTAGGAACCCTATAGAACGGCCTCTCACCCACGGTTCTAAGAGGGAGTAGGCAGAAGTAAATGTGGCACCACCCCTAAGTTTCCCAGGCACCTGGTTCATTTGATTATCAAATCCAACCATGACAGAAATTGAGAGAGACTTATTTTTTTTGACACTGTAGTAAAGTATTTATGTGACCATCTGTGGTAGGCGGAATAATGGTCCCCAAAGACGTCTAGATCCAATCTCTGGAACCCGTGAATACGTTACCTTACATGGCAAAAGGGACTCTGCGGATGCGATTAAGTGAGGAACCTTAAAACGGGGAGATTATCCTGGATTATGCAGGTGAGCCCAATGTAATCACGAGGGTCCTTATAAGTAAAACAAGGAGTCAGTAGACAGAGAAGGATATGTGACAAGGGAAACAGTGTCAGCCGGCCATTGCTGGCTTTGAAGATGGGAGAGGACCACAAGCCAAGGAACACGGAAGCCTCTAGAGGCTGGAAAAAGCAAGAAAACAGATTCTTCTCAGAGCCTCCAGAAGGAATGCAACCCTGTCAACACCTTGATTTGAGCCCAGTGAGACCCATTTCAGACACCTGACCTCCAAACCGTATGATAATAAATTTGTGTTGCTGTTAAGCCACCAAATTTATCGTGATTTGTTACAGCAGCCATAGGAAATGAATATATCTTCCTTGGGAACTCCTGTGCTTCGCAAAGACAGGAATGAGAGCTTACTCCTCTCTTTGTGACCTAAGGGCAATGCCTTGCCCATAGGAGTGCTTAATAAATATTTGTGGAATGAATCTAGTCGACCTTGCTCCATGAAATATCCTATCCAAGTCATTTAGTCACCGCTACACACATAATCACTTGGGACTTACAACGAAGCGTCTTCTAGTGTTTTTTGATGTTAATGCACCTGGCTGGGACTAGAAGCTTCATGAGAGGAAGGGCCCAGGCTGTCCAGCTGGCACATGTGGTTTGAACACAGGGCCATGCACTGTGAGTAGCAAGTTCCCTCGGGAGTTATTTGGTAACGTGAAGCAAGAACCAGGATTGCTCCAGGAGCAAGGGGGAAGGAAGAGAGGAGGCAGAGGGCATCCCCATTCTTCTGTGGAAATTTTACAAAACAAATAAAGGCTAAGAAGGACCGTCCCTGACCCTAGTCTGAAGACCATAGTTTCTTTCTACGGCCCAGCCTTCCTACTTCTAGGAAAGAAACTGACATTTATAATTTATGCCATGCTATGAATTTTTATCAGTGGGTCACCTCTCCCCAGAGTTTGTGCATCGCATATCTGTTCTCTGTTTATTGTTAAAGGGTTTTCAGAGATTGTCATTCCCCCTCATAACACCTCAGAATCTCCTACGCTGTCAACTCCCCCAGAGTGGCCCTGCTGAGACAATCTACAACAAGAAAGCATGGCAGGAGAGAGCTAAATTAAAATCCTTAATTATTCACACCAACCCTGTGCAAAGACAAGAGCACAGGACTGTCACCAATTCCTTGGACAGATCCTCGGATGCCTTCAACGCCAGGTCCTGATATGGGGCAGTTCCCAGGTCCTGGCTGTGCGATTATGTGGGATTATGCATAGGGGCTGAGAGAAATGGAAGATTTTAGGATAAATCCCAGGTTCCTGATTTGGGTGATGAGAAAGACGTCTAGCTCCATTAACTACAATTTGAAGACAGTGAGAAGAGAAAGTCTCAGCGTAAACAGACACTCCATTATGACTCTGCTGCATCCAAGGAACCTGCAGCAGACCCATTTGGAGACATCTAAGCAGACATTGGAGATATGGGGTCTAGGGCCCAGGACAGAAGTCTTGCCTGGAATAATCAATGTCTACCTGACAGTAATCAGTGTTGGCAGCTGATATCGGGAGAACAGATTAATAGATTAAATCTTTCTGGGTGAGAAGAAAAAACAGCAGAGTCTGAAACCCTGGTCACCACCACCATTTAAGAAAACAGACAGTTAGAAAATCTAACAAAGAAACTGAGAAAAAAAGTGGTTAAGAAGGTCAGGGGAAGTAGGAAATGTGGTCTTTTAGAAGCTAAGGACCTTGAAAGCAGGTTTCAAGAAGGGGAGGGTCAATGGTGTCAAATGTTTCAGCAAGGTCAAGCATGACAAGACTAGAAAGAAGGCAGTGCCAGGGCACTAGTGGCCTCAGTGGGTGCAGCCTCTGCAGGAAGAGTGTGTGTGTGTGCGTGTGTGTGTGTGCGCGCGCGCGCGCTGGGTGGGGAGAGGGGAGCAGAAATGAAATCACAGAGGATTAGGGAATAAACAGGAACTGAGGACATGGAGACAGCAGGTCTCTTTTTAAGGAGCAGAAAATTGAGGGATGAAAAGAAAAGAAATGAGACACTAGCTTGAAAGGGAATCAGGATCAAGAGGAGATCTCATTTTGTTTTGATTTATAATGAAAGAAACTTGAGTGTGAGATGCAACCAGTGGGTGAGGGAGAAATGAAGATGCCAGTGAGTGAAGAATCAGAACACTGGGCTGGAAGCATGCAGCAGAATCAGATGTGCATGCGGCTGAATTGGTGACGAGCAGGACGTGACCTCAGGGCCACCACCACAGTGCAGGGCGGAGGACAGCTCCTCTCCGTGGCCCTAACGTGGCTCTGCCCCAACTACAGTCTCACCTCGTGGAGTTTGTCGGCCTTCTGGGTCTGCTTCTTCCGACTTCTCTGAGCAGCAACTCGGTTTTTTTCTCTCCTTCGGACCTTCCTGTCATCATCCTCAGGGCTCTGGGGGAAAGTGTTTGGTCAGGTGTGACGCTGAGGACCCTCGCCTCACCCTTCTCTGCCCTCTCTTCACTCAGCGTTGCTCATCGAGCTTCACCATCTTATTTGCAGTCACAGGTGCTCGTTGCTACACCAGTAGGAGAACAGGAGCCCCTTGTTATGGAGCATTCACCATGTGCCATGGCTGTGCTCAGCTGTTAATCCCCATGACCACCTTGAGAGTGTGTGGTGTGACCGCCATTTAAAAGATGAGGAATAAGAAACTCAGAGACGTTAGGAACTTACTCCAGGTATCACAGCTAGTAAGTGGGTGAATGGGAAGTGGAACTCAGGTCTGTTGGACTCCAAACCAACGTTCATAAACCTCTACCCCACAGGGCGTGAGCCTGGAAGAGTTGTGGTGTCAACGTTGTTCATCTGAGAAGGGGAAAGGCAGAAGGCATCTGCGATGTGGAACTTGTTATGTGCCAGGCCTTCTATTACCATACACAAACAGGTACTCTTGATATGGTGTGCAAATCGTGATGACACACAACTAATTGCAACCCCATCACTCTATCAACACCTCAAATGATCTGAAACACTACAGGCAATATGCTCATTTGAACAACGCTTGACTAACATTTTCTTTCACAGGTCAGAGCAAATCAGAAAGCACATTTATGATGTGTCTTGAAAGTTCTTGGCTATATAAGAGATTTAACCAAACCTAGTCAAATCCTTCAAGAGTTATCCTGAAACAGGCCGGCAGAAAAATGCACCTACCATGGTAAAAACACTCCATTCAGTTATAGAAAACATGGAGAAGTAAAGCAGTATTTGCTTCCAGAACCCTGTGAGAAGATACTAAGGAGTGGGGGGTAGAAATACTACCTTTAAAGAGTTTAAAAGCCCAGAGGTTAGTGGGATACAAACACAGGAAAGCCACTCAATTATTAATATTAATGGAAAGCAAATCAGATAACATAAAACAATGGATATTTTCAGTTATCATTTTATCTAGTCTCATATTCCAAACAAGAGGGACAAATATCATCTCCCCGAGTTACAGCCCGGTAAAGAATTTTCAGCATATCCAAGAATATAAAGCGATAAAAGGAGAATGAATACCATATACAGAAATAATATAACACATAGAAGAGGCCTGGAGACAGTGTTCAAGGAAACAGACAAGGTGTTAAAACATAGTCTTTTAGAGGCAAAGAGGTCTTGGTAAACACAACCAGAAGAAGACCACAGAGGGGAAATGTGGTGTCGAGGACAGAACTTTAGTGTAGAAATGCATGCTTCTGGTTTTGTCTCTTACTGTCAACTTGGCCTTGGGGACATGGCTTAAATTCTCTGAATTTTCAGTTTTCTCATTTATTGTGTGATTCATTCATTCTTTCAATAAGTATTAACTGAGTTCCTGCCATGTGCCAGGGGACTGTCCTGGGCACGGGAGATCCACGCCCTGAACAAACAGTCAGTAATCTCTGCAGCCATCATTCTAAAAGCCTAATGCTTGGGGCTGGCAGAAGAGAAAAGGCGAATTCATCCTAGCTCCTAGCACCCTGTGTGCCCTCAATAACGTCTGTTGAGGTTGCTGCTACTTTTTAACCAGTCCCCCACAGTGCCTGTCACCAAATCATGCCTCTCTGTTCATAATCAGAAAGTCACAGGGCACAACGAAGCAGGCTGCATGCTGCCCTCTGGGAGCTGACGCTAAACTGGATTGATCACCTATCACATGGTCCCCCCGACAGCCCAGCAGAAACGTTTAATCAAGACAGGAAGTGGGGATTAACATATTATTAACCATATCTCAATTAGTTCTCATAAAAATCATGAGAGGTTGAGATTATTATATGCATTTTACAGGTAGGGAAACTGAGGCTTGGAGAAGTTAAGCAAGTTGCCTAAGGCTACTCAGTCTGTGTGTGGCAAATTCGAGGCCCAAACTCCGATCCGTGTGACTCTCTAGCGTCACCCGATGACACTACGGGCCAGGCACCGAACTGGGAAGAGGGGCATAACGACGAAAAGACTCAGTCCTGAAGAACCTGAGCGGGAAGTTCTCGGACGGCCGTTCCTGCGGGCAACATTGTCTCAGAGTACGCAGTTGGAAATGTTGCCGGGACAGCGCGGGACTGGATGCGGGCGAGGGGTTTCCACCAGCGGAGGGGTGGAATCTGCCAACTGCGGGCCCCCACCCCGCACCCCCAGGCTGATCGCTCCCGAGTTCCCCATTCGGCCGGCAGTCGGAGGAGGGTAGATGTCGGGAGCGCCTGGGCACCAGCCGCTCCTTCGGGCTGAATTTCCCCTCTCCGCGCCCTGGCCCCCCCGCCTCGGAGCGGCCGGAAGGGCCACGCGCGCCGACGGTGGGATGGCAGCAGGCGGCGGCGCAAGGATGGCGAGACACCCGGGGCAACGCGGACAACACGTGCCGGGGAGCGTGGACCGGGCCCGGCCCCGCCAGGCGTCGGCGCCCTCCGGTCTCTCCTCGTCCCCGGGCGCAGGAGCTGGTTCACCATCCCGGACGCCGCGGGCACTGTGCGTGCGCCCGGGTCGGACCGGCAGAGACGCACGCCCGGGCTCCTGGACCGCCTTCGGGCCCCCACTCCCTCTGGTCTCTGGCTCCCGCAGCGCCCTCCACCCCGGCACTCAGCAATCACCACCCGGGAACCCAGCGCCCAGCTCCTCGCGCCCCCCGGCACCCCCACCCTCTCATCCCTGCGGTCCTCCTGGGGCTTCTAGTTCACTACCTGCGGCTGCGGCTGGTTCCCGGGTGCCGCGACGCTCCTCTGCAGGACGCTGCCGGCGGCCGGGGGCCCTTGCGACATGCCGGGCGCTCCTCCGGCCCGGCCCGCCCCGCCGCGCAGCCTCGCGGAGGAGCGGCCGCGCGGCCCGCCGCGCCCTGCACGCGGGGCGCTGCCTACCGGCGCTCGCCCGCCACCCGCATCCTCGCGCCCCCGCACCTGCTGGCCGCCGGCCCTCCGCCCCGCCCCCGGGCTTCCCGCTCTCCCGGCTCGCGCGGCCGCTGCGCGTCGCCCGGGTTTCCCCACCCCCCGGTCCCGGCCCGCCGTCCTTCCCGTCCCCAAGTCTGCCCCGCCCCCTCCTTCTCCCACCTCCGCCTCATTTCCTCCTCTCCCCGCCCTTTCGCCGCACTTCGGGGTCCCAAATCCCACCCCTGTCGCGGCTTTCCGCTGGGGCCCCTCTCTTCGTGGAAGTCACGTGGTGGCTCCGAAACCCTGGAGGCAACGTGAAGCCCACCCACAAGAGGCGACGCTGGGGCGGGCGCAGGTCCGGGAGGCGCGGCGCAACTTTTGGGGTCTTTCAGCCGCTCTCGGAGAACTCAGCTTGAGAAACACAAGTGGGTGGTTTGGGGTTGGTGGTTTTTCCCCCGGTCCCATCACGGCATCTTCCTGAGCATCAGCCCCGCCTCCCCCCAGCGCAGGGGTCACAGTTTCGGGGGACTTTCTCCGCGCGGATCAGTCATCCCGGCGCCACTCTCACTCCTTCCGAGGCCCTCGGTCTTCCCGCCCGGGAGGCTCAGGCCAGGGCAGGGGGCAGCCGGCTTTACCGAGTCCCACTGCGCACCCTGAGAGCCACGGGCGCCCCGGGGCCTTTCTGCGGGGAGCACCTGCTCTGCCTTCACCAGTCCCGCGGGGCTGTGGGAGGGAGCAAGGTGGGAGCACCCTGGGGCCCCCAGGGTGAATTCCCTCGGTGGAGGGTGGGGAGGAGGAGGTTGTCCGGGAGAGAAACAGTGACCGGGCTTCCCTGAGAGCGAATCTGCCACGGTGCAAGTCACTATTGACGGGTTCGGGAATCTGGACTCGCCATGCTAATGTTAAAGGGGCCAGATCCTTTCTGTTTTTCAAGATTCAAGTGGCAGATGCGTGACTTCACGCCAAACTGGGGACGGGTTGAAGGGACTGCGCTTTCCTGTCCACCTACCTGTCAGTTACAAGATGCAAAGTCAAGCAGTATTGTTACGTGGTCCCAGCAAAGAAGCAACGAGCGGTTACGGGTTTGTGGTCTGCATACTGTGAACACGGGCAAAGAAAGATAACCGCGAACCTGGGTGGGAGGGTGAGAACCAAGACCAGGAGATCAGACGTGCCTTTCGAGTGCGGTCGCTTAAGACTTCAGGCTCGCGGGCAGCAGCGGGGATGCGGCTCGGGCACTTCGGACTCCCAGTCTAGTGCACGTGGCTCTCTGCCAAGATTTAAGACCCTAGCAAAACCTTTGAAAAGCAGCTTGCGTGAACTTGGCTGCCGGGCAGAGGGCAGGAAAGCAAGTGGAGATTCTTGTCTGTGTGAGCAGGGGCTTCAGCCAGACAACCGAGAGGAGAGTGCAGGTTCTAGGCAGCCGGAGGACAGAGGGTGGGCGCAGCACTTTAAGCGACAGTGCCGTACCCCACGCCGCCAACGCTGCACAGCGGAGCTATCTCTACACTCGGTTATCTGCCTAGATTTCTCTTCTCATCTCTCTTGTCCTTTTCATCACTCAACATAACTCTTGGTTGCCCGCGGGGCCACGCAGGCACCCCTATGTGCCCAGCACAGCGCTCCACACACAAGTGCTCAGTAAATTTATTGCAGCAGGTCGACTGATAGCCCTCATTCTTGGAAACTTAACAGGACTCTTAACAAGATAGAGAGACCTCTGGGTCAGGTAGTCTTGAATTTTCAGAAGTGCTTTCCCTCTGCAATGTTGTTTATGAGTGGAAAGGGCAAGGTAAAAACACAGCGGACATTTAGGTGCACTCCCACACCGCATTTTGGTTATTGCTACTTTCCTGTTCTCACTGAGCCACACCGCATTCCAAGTCCTCTGGGGCTGTACCTTCCACCTCACTCCTCAGGGAGCCTGAACCCTCGCCCCAACACACAAGAACTCTTCATATAGGCATTGGCCTACTGTCTTAGTTATTCAAGGGTTTCTTCAAATATATTTAAAGGAAGAGCCTTGGTTAGCTAGTTACCATTTAAGGAACAGATCAGTTTGACCTACATAGCATACATCAAAGTGAATGGATTAAATAATTAGACATAGAAAATAAAATTAGGGAGATAAAGCAGAATTAAATCCTTTATTCAAGCCCGGGGATAAGACAAAATGGATAGAATTTTCTAAGATGGCATGTCATAGAAGAAATCACATTGGAAAGATCTGAATTTAAAAAGAATCTTAAATTGTTTTAGATGACAGTATGACCAGAAATTAAAAATGTATAGATTGGGAAAAATATTCACAGTAAATACGACAAAGAGTTAAAATCTCTATTATATATAAGCCCATGAAAAGGAATAAGAAAAATATTGAGACAATCTCCCAAAGGTAAACTGAACAAGTGACATGAACTGGCATTTCCCAACAGAGGAAATAATCAAGGAAAATAAATAGAGGAAAAATACATATTAAAATAAGAAACGTTTTAAAATATTAAATTAGCAAAATAAAAAGTTGTATCAAATGCTGGTGAGAGTATGGTGAAATTAATACTCTCATATTTCACTGGCATCATTGTAAGTTGGTACAAACCTAATGGAAAGCAATTTTATTGTAACTTTCAAGAACCATGCAAGACTAATCACGTTTTACTGAGTTTTCCCTAGAAAACTTCCAGAAAGTCATCCTAGGAAGATCATTGAAAATACTAAAGAGAAAAAAATACTGTATGCATTAAAAGTTCATAATAATATTTTTGAGTGAAAAATTTTAAGCAACATAAATTTCCAATTATAGGTGAATGGCTAAATAAAATATGTTATAGCCATGGGGTAGAATATTATGAATCTTTAAAATTATATGGCAGACAAATTTGCCACATGGAAGATTTATTTAATATGAAGCAAAGTGAGAAAAAAATCAGGATACAAAAAGTACAAGTATAACATGTATAAAAATTTGTGCATAACATTACTGTACTGCACACTTAAAAATGGTTAAGATGGTAAATTTTATGTTGTGTTTTTTATACCACAATGAAAAAGTGTGTGCATATGAGAAAAAATTGGAAAAGAATCCACAAAAGGGCTAGCTTCTTTGTCTTGGTGGTGGGATTATAAGTAATTACTTTTGCTTGTCTTTTTAAACTTTTTGAAAAATTGTTTTATAATGTTAAAACATTTTATATTTACAAGTGATATTGCCTTCCCTGGCACTGAGCTCGTTTGTCACACCAGAATGCCAGCACCTCTCTGACCAAGTAGGATGCTCTAATAACAGCCTGTTTTCTACTTTTTTGTAATATTTGCTGGCTCATTTTATTCTCCTTAAGTCAAAGGAGGAAGAAAAATGAAAATGAAGAAAAGATAAGCAAGAACAAACATTCCAAATGTCTTCTTTTCTTCTTCTACTTATCTTTTTATTTGTATTTTTTTCCTTTGAACTGGGAAGAGAAATTATATTAGAGGATTTGGCAATTTCCTATTACTACCGCAATGACCCTGGATTACATCTTTGGAGGCAGGGAGAGGAGGTGTAGGAGGTTTATAGCTCAGTGATCAAATCCTCTGATGATTCACTTCACAAGAAGACGGTTATTTATAAAAACGTGTTGCTCAAATGCTAGAAACCTTGCCGCTATTTCACCTTTATTTTTTTCTTTTAGGGAAACTGGCCTTCCAGGAAGGGCACTTATACTGCTCTTTCTCAGGAGGTGGTCCTGTGGGCTTCTGCTGGGGCTAGAGAAAGGAAAGTTTAAGGCAGAGACCCCTGCGTTTGCTACAGTCTGGCATTGTCTCAGGCACTGTTCTAGGCACTGGGATGCTGCAGATCCGCACCTCCTGGAGCTCACATTCTAGAGGAGGGAGACAGACGATAGGCAAAAGTATTTAGATGATGATATGGAGAAATATAAAGCAGGGGCGAGAAATAGAGAGTAGTAGAGGGGAAAGCAGAGTGCAATTTTAAATAGGGAGGTCAAGCAAGCTTTACCTGAAGGAGGTGAGAGAGGGAGTCATGTGAACAGTCCAGGAGCAATGGTCCAGGCTGCAAGAACAGCAAATGCAAGAGCCCCAGGGGAGTGTGCCTAGCCACTCCAAAAACTGCAGGAGACTCATATGGCTGGAGCGGAGTGAAGAAGGGCTGGATACCTAGAGGTGAGATCAGAAGGCAAAGGGCCAGGTCCTGCAGAGCCATCTGAACTATTATTGGCTTTTACTCAAAGTGAGATGGGAGAACATTGCAGGCTTTTGAGCAGAGGTGTGACGTGACCTGACTTAAGTTTTTACAGGATCACTTTGGGCACTGTGTAAAGGACAGACTGAAAGGGTGAGGAAGAAACAGGAGTGAGGGTTTGGAAGATGTTGACAGCGATAGAGGCTGAGGCAAATTTGCCAGGAAGTCAATGATCAGAAGCCTCGAGGCCCCTCACTTGCACCGACCCCTTCCAAGGCCTAGAGGGGCCCTAGCAAAGAGTTCACGTGGTGATAGGTTGTAATAAAATTTGCAAAAGTGGGATATTTTAAGCGTAAATGGTTAAGACCACTGTCTCTTTTCACCGCGACTTCCCCCCAGTCCCTTCATGTCTGGTGATGTTGAAGTGGCTGTGGGCATTTGGGGGACCTTGGGAAGGAAGGTTTGTTCAGAGATATATTATATATTGGGATATATGTATGTGGTTTGTAATCATTTCTGTCTAGAGTCATATTACTGCTAGTTATATGGCTTCCAGGAATATTCCTACTGTCCACTGTGCTAACTCACCTGACAAGGTACATTGTACTGAGACATGAACATTCCTACACTGCCAGCCACCAAATCTATGTGGGTGGCAGAAGAGAAGCAATGTTTGAAGTATACGGCCCTGGAAGCTAATCTCTGAAAATTCTTCAGATCGTCGCACATGTAAAATTATAAGCAAAGGATTCAGTTCTTGTTATGTCTCATCAAAACAGTGTCCCCTCCTGCCAAGAATGAAGTCAACAAGACAGCTTATACAATTATAAATGTACCATAAGGAGTTTGTTGTTGTTGTTGTTAATGGGAGTGGCATATTTAATAAAGCTTGAATATGGCATTTTATCTGCTATTTGGAAATATGTTGTGGAACATTTTCAATCAAAGTTAAAAAGTACAGACTCCTGATTTGTTCTTATATGAAGGGCACCATCCTTTGCCAGCTCTAAATTTATTTGTGTATTAAAAAAACTGGGAACAATGTATAAAATTAATGAAATGTAAAAAAGAGATAAAGATAAGCAATTAAAATCAATCGAAATTTTCTGACCTCAGTAAGCAAATTGCCAGCTCTCAACTTATCTGTGTATTTAAAAAACTGAGAAAAATATATAAAATTAATGAAATGTAAAAAAGAGATAAAGATAAGTAATTAAAATCAATAGAAAATTTTCTGACATCAATAGCAAATTGTAAAAACAAATTTTGGATTATATTAGAAGCAATAATTCATTCAGAAGAAAAACAAATAGAAGCAATGAACAGGTTCTTGTACTGTCTGATGATCCAGTAATGAGGCAGAGTGGATTATATAAACACAATGGAAAAACACAATTCTTGCTGCTCACATCTGAAATATTGGCATTGGTGAGGATAATATGCTACTACAATGAGGACATTGGTAACAAGTTGGTTAACAAATTGGTTAATGAGTGTCATCAATTCTAAGAATATTTAAGATGAATCACTGGAAAAGAGAACATGACTGCCCTGAAATATTACAACTTACCCGTTAAAAAACGTACAGGTTTTCCCAAATCTGACAACAATTCTAAAAAATTACATGACATTACCAATAATGCATTGTGAGGCTAAGAGAAATTATCTGACTATTTTTTTAATCAAATTTTCATTCACCACATGGAAAGACTGAATTATCTTTCTAGTCTATTTATAGAAAAATGATATTACAGAATCATTGTCTTATGAAGAGAGCAAAGAGTATGCAGAAAAAAGTATTATGGAGGTATGTCAGGAAATATGGTATTTTTCTTAATTTTTTTGATGTTTTTGGTATTTGTCAGTTTTTTAAATTTGTCATTTGTTATACCTTTTTCTTTTTTTGGGGGGGTGAGGAAGATTTGCCATGAGCTAACATCTGTGCCAGTCTTCTTCTATTTTGTATGTGGGTCGCTGCCTCCGTATGGCTGACAAGTGGTGTAGGTCTGTGCCCGAGATCCAAACCTGTGAACCCCAGCTGCCGCCGAAGCACAGCACACCGGACTTAACCACTACGCCACAGGGCCAGCCTCCTGTTGTACCTTTTTTTCAGAATGAGAAAATTGCTTTCTTAATTCTAGTCCTGTTGTTCAACCGTCAATGACACTGTAGTCGAGATGAGCAGGTAGCTGGCACCTAATAGTCAGCTACCTAACTTTACAACCTTTAGTATTTTTATGATTCTTGCTCACAGGTGATAGTAAAGTCTAGAATCAATTGAAAAGCACATAGAAGAAAAAGACTCCCTGTTATCCAACCATCCACACAGAGATAACTCTGTTAATATTTTGGCGTATTGTTTTTTTTTTTCCCCCCAAAGCCCCAGTAGATAGTTGTATGTCATAGTTGCACTTCCTTCTAGTTGCTGTATATGGGACGCAGCCTCAGCATGGCCGGAGAAGCGGTGTGTCGGTGCACGCCCGGGATCCGAACCCCGGGCCGCCAGCAGCGGAGTGCACACACTTAACCGCTAAGCCACGGGGCCGGCCCTGGCATATTGTGATGGTTAATTTTATGTGTCCACTTCACTGGACGAAGGGACACCCAGATAGCTGGTAAAACATTATTTCTGGTGTGTCTGTGAGAGTGTCTCTGGAAGAGATTAGCATTTGATTCAGTAAAGAACATCGCCCTCACCAGTGCAGGTGGGCATCGTCCAATCCGTTGAGGGCTCAACTGGAGCAAAAAGGCGAAGGAAGGGCGAATTCTCTGTCTCTTCTTGAGCTGGGACATCCATCTTCTGCTCTTGGACATCGGAGCTTCTGGTTTTCGGGCCTTCGGACTCCGGGACTTAACACCAGTGGCCTCCTAGTTCTCAGGCCTTTGGACTCAGACTGAATTACACCACCAGCTTTCCCAATTCTCCAGCTTGCAGACGGCAGATTGTGGGATTTCTGAGCCTTCATAACCATGCAAGACAATTCCTATTAAAAAATCCCCTCTTATGTATATATCTCTATATGTCCTATTGGTTCTGTGTCTCTGGAGAACACTGACTAATACACGTAGGTTTCTTTCTCACATTTTTTAATGCAAGTATGTACACATATACGTATTTATGTGCATGAAATCACACTCTAACCTGCTTTTTCACTTAAGAACATCATAAACCTCTTTCCCTGACAATAAATATGCATCTACATCATCATATTAAATATGCATAGTATTCCATTGTAGAAATATACCATAGCTGATGTATCTATTACTCTTTGTTTACAATTATTCCATATGTGTAAACAACATTGTTATAAATATCATTGTATTAGTCTGCTCAGCCTGCCATAACAAAATACCACAGACTGGGTGGCTTCAACAACAGAAATTTATTTCTCATAGTTCTAGAGGCTGGAAAGTCCAAGATCAAGGTGCCAGCCAATTTGGTTACTGGCGAAGACTGTTGCTGGCTTGTAGATGGCCGCCTTCTCCCTGTGTCCTCACACGGTGGAGAGAGAGAGAAGTCCCTCTTTTCCTCTTCTTGTAAGATCACAGTCCTATTGTATTAGTGCCCCACGCTTATGACCTCATTTAACCTTAATTACCTCTTAAAGACCCTATCTCCAGATACAGTCACATCGTGGGTTAGGGCTCAACATATGAATTTGGGGGACATAATTTAGTCCATAGCAATTGTTGTACCCACATATTTCTGCATTTGTCTGATTATGGCATTAGCTTTAATTCCTAGGAATACAATTGCTAATCAAAAGGAATATACACATTTTCAAGGTATCTAACACTGTGGGAGATCAAGATTTGGCCGCCCTGAAATATTTCTCTTTACTTTGATTATTTTCTCTGACGGACATTTGACCTTCCCCAAACTGCCTGAAGAATTTAACATAGAAGACCTGTTCCAGGAAGGAGTTACTATCTGATGGCTGTAATATAATGTAAAATAGATGTTACAATAGGAAAGGCACCAACGGGCCCCTCTTATCAAAAATTCTGTCTCTTCCCAGCCACATTCTCTAGGTGGCCCTGCTAGGAGTTGCCAGACAAACATTTACATTTATAAGGCAAATCTCCATTTGTAAAGGTATCTCCCTCTCTGTATTGGGAAGAGGGCGGATGACCTCATTTCTAGAAACTTATCAATGAGGAAGGTGAGGCCTTAAATCTGCATAATAACCTTACTCTTGTTTACTGTGCTTTTCTGGTAATCTCCCGTAACTGACTCCCCCCATCCCCAACATTGTCCTTTGTCTTTGGCTGAACACAGTATTTAAGATGAGAATCTCTGCTATCATGTTGAGAAACTCAGTTTCCATGGTTTCTCCCATGTATACATGTTATTAAACTTGGTATTATTTTCTCCTGCTAACCTGTCTTTTAATTATTTGGCCAGCCAGAAGAACCTGAAGGGAAAGGGCTGAGAGAGATTCTCCCTCTTCCCCGACAACACATATTACAAAATAGCCTTGCAATTAATAGACCTGCCAGCAGTGTATGAAACTCCTACTAGCTAATTAGGTACCATTTTTAGATGGATTACAGTTCAGGGTCAGAAGATCTGAACTTGTTTCCCAGGTCATTTGTTGGACTCCTGATAAGGAAGAAAAAAAAACAAGAACAGATACATCTAAGACGAAGGCCTGCCCAAGACAACGTGTCAAGTGTTGTTTTCAGCAACTTCCCTTCCATAGCCCCATCTATCCATTTCCCGGAGCTGTCTCCCTGGTGCCCAGGATTCCCCGAGGGGCAGGCAAACCAGGTGAAGCTCTGGGCTCTACAGCCTAATCCAAAAAAAAACTTAATCCTCCATCCAGACTTCCACCCCTCAGGCTTTTGTCTCCCCTGTCAGAGAGGAAAGACAAGGACAGCCAGTCAAACTGGGTATTCATACTACCTCTACTAAGGTGATTTCATGTTAAAAGGAAAAGTACGGAAGATGCATTGACACAGAGGACAAATACTGAATGGTGGGATTTTAGGTTCTATGGCTCTAGAAGTGGGGAAGAGATTTGGGGAAGAACCTTAATCACATTATATTAGGTTATTATCCTCTCGCTCCTATGTATAGAATTGACCCTGAAAAAGGAGAAAGGAAAAAGAAAAAGGCAAAAAGTGGGGGGAAAGGAGACAGAAAAAGAAAAGAAGGTACTCATGGCAAGATGCCAGTGAGTGACTCTATCTGGACCATAGAAGGTTCTGGAATAGAGGCTGAGAAATTGAAGTGACTGGTTCTATACCTGTTCTTGTTCTGTCTCGCTCTCTGTCTGTCTGCCTCTCTCTGCCTCTCTGATCTCTGCAGCTCTGACTGCCTCCTAGTTGTTCCTGCCCTGAGCTCCGTACTCCATCCTTGGCCCTGCTCCTCCATTCTGAATCTTTCCATCTAGTCTTTCTCCACCAAAACCTTTCCCCTGGGCCTCTCTCCTGGGATAGCCCATGGACACCTCAGCCTCAGCATGAGCAGCACTGAGTTCATCATCCACCCAAACACACTCCACTGTCCCATAGTCTGGTGCCAACAGCTGTCGAGCCATCCCAGCAGAAAGCATGGGGGCATTTTCTGCCAGCCCCACACCCAATCAATCTCTAAGGCTATGGTTCTTACACCAGGGCTGATCTGGGTTTTGTGGGGCCTGAAACTGATACCACTTAGGGCACCCTCTTTAAGAAAAATAATTAAATTTAGATGTTAAAATTAAAAATTAAATATAAGAAAATAAATCTTAACAAAACACCACAAATACGACGAAAATTCAGAAAATGGCATGCCTTTTTTTTTTCATCAATGGCTAAAATACTCCATATGCTTTTATTTCATATGTTTTTTGGCTGTGTACTCTTTGACCACCTCTTCCTACAACAGTGCTTTTGACAGTTATTTTTACAGAGATAAGAAAGATCATTCAATGTTTTCTTTGTTTGAAACTATTTTATTACTGATAGTTGAGATACATCAATCACGTAATTCTACAGAGATATACCTGCTGCTCACTCCCTAGAAACACAGGAGTTCTCGTCAATTCTATTCTGTATGATTCCCATCAAAAAGTCTGTGTATGTATAGCTGTATCAGCTGCAATGTCAGATACATGCCAGACAGTGAGAACTGCCTTTTTGACTAGGCTTCTGTGAGAACCAAATCCCCCACTTTTACATAGCTAATGGTTGGAAGAATCAGCCACCGACTAGCTTTGACTCTGTATATTTCAAACTTCCACTGCCCGCTTCCTCCTGGTGCTGGCACTGTGGGACACATTCCTATCACCATCACCTCTGCCCTGCACCTTCTCGTTGCCATGCCAGGTGAGTTGGTCTAGTGGGTGTTGGGACAATCCTAGAAGCCATTCCTACAGCAGGATCCTGGCAAAAACAACTCTATACTCCCAAACTAATTGTATACCAACTTAACTCCCCTTCGCTCTCTCTCAAAAATGCCCATGGTCACCCCAGTGCCACTAACAGAAGAAGAAATATGTTGGAGGGAAAGTTGGAGTGGAAAGAGATAATCGTCTTAACTAAGTGCAGTTAACATATCTTTCTTTTGCAAATTTTACAAAAATATATGACCACGTGAACACAGTGCTCTGACCCCACCCGGGGTCTTGGAAGGGTGTAAATGATGGGCCTGAAGCTTACATTTCACTAGTTTCACAGTAAATCCATTTCTGCTTCTATCTCCAAACATCTCGGGAATCCCTCCCTCCTTTCATTTCCCCGAACCCCCACATCTTCTTTCATCTGGACCATAGAACAGCCCTGTGATAGGCCTTCCTTCTCCTGCCCTCATGGGCCTTCAGTCCACCTAAAATGCAAAATTGTCACATGACTCCTGTATTTAAAACCTTTCCTTGGCTCTCCTTTGTCACCAGGATGAAGCACAACTCCATTTGGCCTCCGCGGCTCTTCCCACCCCTCCAACCTTCTCTTCCCCCTCAACCCACCTCACCCCTTACGCTCACGCAGTGAAAGGACTGCTTGGGGTCCTCCAGACCACACCAAGATGTTTCCACTCTCTATGGCTGCTGTCTTTCTGCTTCCCTCTTCTCTTTTCCACACATATCCCCTTCCCACCCTAACTCAGTTGGCTTAATGAACATTTCCTGCTCTCTCAAGAAGTGGCTTAAGCATCTCTCCCTCCATAAAGACTTTCCTTGACAATCGGAATTAACTACACACTTTTTTTCTCCACTACTCTACTTGTTTATAAAGTTTGAAATTTTTTTTTATTTATATAAGAAATACATGAATGTACTCCCATTGTAAAACACATTGTCAACCATTACAGAAAAATTGAAAGTGACTATCACTCCCTTCCAGTCATTAATTTGGTGTGTATCTTTTTAGTTGTTGTATATATATTAGTGCCCTCCTCCTCATTTACTCGTCTCTCTTCCCCTACTAGATTTGAAACCCTATGAGGGCAAAGGCAAGGTCTTATTCATCACGCTGTCCCCACTCCCCAACCTAGTGCCTAGTTGTAGGAATATACGGCATTAGAAATAAGGGCATTGAAGCGCAGAGAGCTAAAGAACTTGTCCAGTTTTACCCAGAAAAGTGGTGGAATTAGCATTCAAACTCAGGCAGAGCATGCACTTACTAAAGGTTTAATTGATTAATATATACACTGGGGCAAGTGGCATGTGAATTACAAGGGCTGTCCCCAGACAAGGTCCAGCACATAGCATTCAAGTAGATGTGAGTGTGCTTAATGACTTATATAAGCATCACGTTAGCATACTTCACACACAAGTAATTAATTTTTCTTTTTTCCCCCTAGTTTTGTTTCCTATGGGAAGACATCTAGTAAAATAGTGTTTTAATTCATTGTGCAATGCTGGTATCTAGCGCAGCCCTAAATTATGGCATACTATGGGAATTATAATGGCCTAGTATCTGAAGAGATTGCTCATTATTCTCTTCAAGACATTTGTGACTCGCTTTAAAAAACAATTTCACTCATTTCCAGTAGGACCTACCCCTATCGACGACTAATTTGTGGTTTCCTTGGAGGCATCTCTGACTTCTGGTTGAGTCTAGCACAGAGTTGGGCTCACAGGTCACATATCTGCTGAATGAGTAAGCTGTGAAGGACTTCCACTGGCAACGCAGTAGATTTCATTAGAAGGAGAATAATAGCTTTGGTATTCCCCCAAACATTCAAGATAGGTACCTGGGGCTGCTTTGAGATATCTCGTTTCTTTCTTAACGATTGTCCATGCTGTTGGCTTGTTTAGGGCAGAAAAGAGCTTTAGGTTTGTGTAACAAAGTAGCCCACAGCCAGCTTCTCAAAGGGAGTGAGCTAGTTTGTTATTTCTATCCAAAAGACCTCAGGTACATAAAATGGGATTCATCTTTATTCTTGGTTCTTTATACTCTGTCATCATTGTTTCATGATGGACTTCTTTTAATTCTTTGTTACTTATTTATTCATTAATAATATAACAAACATCTCTAAACTCATCACCTAACCCAAGAACACTGAAAATCTCTTTTATTTACTTCTATGCTCCTGTCTGTTGTGTCCCCCCTTCCCCCCAACAATCCTAAATTTTGTGTTTATCGTTTTGTTGCTGTTCTTTTATTAAACTTTTTTTTTTTTTTTTTGCTGAGGAAGATTCACCCTGAGCTAACATGGGTGCCAATCTTTTCCTGTTTTTTAGTATGTGGGCCTCCAGCACAGCATGGCCGCTAACAGAGCAGTGTAGGTCTGCACCCAGGAACCAAACCCAGGCTGCCAAAGTGGAGCATACCAAACTTCACCACCAGGCCATCAGGACTGGCCCTTATTAAATGTTTTTATTTTGAGATATTTGTAGGTTCGCTTGCAATGAGATCCCATATGCCCTTTACCCAGTTTCCACCATGGTAAAATCTTGCAAAACTATAGTACCATGTCACAACCAGATATTGACATTGATACAGTCACAATACAGAACATTTCCGTCACCACAAGGATCACCATGTTGCCAATATCTTTTGCTTGGCCCACCCTCTCCTCAGCTTAACCTGCCAATCTGTTCTCCGTTTCTATAATTTTGTCATTTCAAGAATATTGTATAAATGTGGTCATGCAGTATATACTCTCTTGAGATTGACTTTTTTTTACTCAGCATAATTCTCTGGAGAATCATCCAGGTTGTGGTCTATCTCAATAGTTCATTTTTGTTGCTGCTGAGTAGTATTCCATGATATGGATGGATCACAGTTTCTT
Organism: Diceros bicornis minor; assembly: GCF_020826845.1. Classification (NCBI taxonomy): domain Eukaryota; kingdom Metazoa; phylum Chordata; class Mammalia; order Perissodactyla; family Rhinocerotidae; genus Diceros; species Diceros bicornis. The sequence continues at coordinate 78,321,747 of NC_080743.1, forward strand.
TAACCAACACTCGTTGAAGAATACCTGGGTTGTTTCTAGTTCTTGGCTATTATGAATAAAAGTGCTATAAACATTTGTGTACAGAATTTTGTGTGAATATAAGTTTTCATTTCTCTAGGAAAATACCCAGGAGTGCAACTGCTGGGTCGTATAGTAATAGAACGTTTCGTTTTTTTAAGGAACTGCCAGTGCTTTCCAGAGTGGCTGAACCATTTTAAATTCCCACCAACAATGCATGAGTGATACTGTTTCCCTGCATGCTCTCCACCATTTGGTCTTGTCACTATTTGTTATTTTAGTGATTCTAATGGGTGTGTAGTGATATCTCAGTGTGGTTTTAATTTGCATTTCTCTAATGGCTAGTGATGTTGAACATCTTTTCATGTTTTTATTTGCCATCTGTATGTGCTCCTCAGTGAAATATCTCTCTATGTTGATGGGGTTCAGGGCAGGCTGCACCAAGATGTGCCACTCTGGTGTGCAGATTATTTCGAGCTGAAGACAATAAAGGCTCAGAAGACTCGGGAAGAACACTTGACCTTCCCCAACTGCCCTAAAATAATTTAACATAGAAGGCCTGCTCCAGGAAGGAGCTAATACCAGATGATAGCTATAATATAATGTAAAATAGGTCTGCTGGAAAGACACCAACAAACCCATTTTGGTCCAGCAAAACGTGTTTAACAAACATTTGCATTTCCATCTCCATGTAAGTTGTCTTCCTCCCCTCTGAAACCCCAAACCACCACCCCAACATCCTCATTGTCTTTAGCTGAAGATACTTCAGCTGGCAGCTTCTGCCAGGTGGTGGAGTTGCTCAGTATTTTCTGAGTTTCTCCCATGTATACATGTTATTAAACTTTGATTTTCTCCTGCTAACCTGCCTTTTTAATTATTTGACCAGCCATAAGAACCTTAGGGAAAAGAGGGGGAGGAATTCTCCCTCCCTTTTCCCCCAATAATGTCTTTTGTCCTTTTTTCAGTTGGATTGTCTGTTGTTATGCCATTGAGTTTTGACAGCTCTTTATATATTCTAGATACTACTCTTTTGTCAGATATGTGATTTGCAAATAGTTTCTCTCATTCTGTAGCTTGTCTTTTTATCCTTTTAACAGTCTTTTGCAGAACAAAATTTTTAATTTTGATGAAGTCATATTTACCAGTTTTTGCTTTTATGGATCATGCTTTTGGTATCAAGTCTAAGAACTCTTTGACTAGCCCTAGACCCTGAAATTCTCTCCTATTTTTTTTCTATATGTTTCATACTTTTTATTTTATATTTTATATTTAAGCATGTGATCTTTGTTGATTTTTTTCTGTAAGGTGTGAGTCTTAGGTTGATGTTCAATTCTTTTTTATCCATGTATGACCAATTGCTCCAGCGCTATTTCTTGAAAAGACTGTCTTTCCTCCACTGAATTGCTTTTGCGTCGCTGTCACACATCAGCCGGGCATATTTGCATGGGTGTATTTCTGGGTTCTCTCTTCTGTTCTATTTATATACGTATCGATCTCTCTGCCAATACCACAATGTCTTGATTACTACAGATGTATAATGTCTTGAAAATTAATAGACCAATTCCTCTCACTTTCTTCTTTTTCAAGATTGTTTTAGCTATTCTAGTTCCTTTGTCTTTCCATATAAATCTTAAAATAATCTTGTGTATATCTATAAAAAAAATTTTGCTGGTATTTTGATAGGAATTGCATTAAATCTGTATATAAATTTGGGGAGAATTGACATCTTTACTAGGTTGAGTCTTCCAATCCATGAACACAGTATGTCTCTCCATTTATTTAGATTTTTTATTTCTTTCATCAGCGTTTTGTAGCTTTTAGCATACACCTCCTGTACATCTTTTGTTAGGTTAACATCTCTTTCTCTTTTCTTTTTTGAGTGAATGTAAATGGTATTGTCTTTTAAATTTCAATGTCCATGTGTTCATTTGATTTTTGAAGGTTTATCTTGTGTCCTGTGAATTTGCTGAACTCACCTGTTAGTTTCAGGAATTTTTGGTAGATTCCTTGGGATTTTCTATGTAGGCAATCATGTCATCTGTGAATAGGGACAGTTTCATTTCTTCCTTTCTGATCTGTATACTTTTTATTTTCTTTTTTTTAACCTCACTGCACTGACTAGAATTTCCAGCACTATGTTGAATAAAAGCTGTGAGAGCAAACCTACTTGCCTTGTTCCAGATCCTAGAAGAGAAAGCATTCAGTCTTTCACCATGAAGTATAATGTTAACTGCAGTTTTTTCGTAGATGTGCTTTATCAAATTGAGGAAATTCCCCTTTATTCCTGTATTTCTGGGAGTTTTGATAATGAATTGCTGTTGAATTTTGTCAAATACTTTTTCTGCATCAATTGATATGATCATGTGATTTTTCTTTTTTAGTCTACTAATATGGTGGAATATATTGATTGATTTTCCAATATTGAACCTGTCTTGTATCTGGAATAAACTCTATTTGGTCATGGTGTACAATTCTTTTTATATATTGCTGAATTCTACTTGCTAATATTTTGTTAAGTTTTTCCCTATATTCATGAAGGATGTTGGTCTGTATTTTTCTTTATTTCACACTGACTTCATCTGGTTTTGGTATCAGGATAATACCAGCTTCATAAAATGAAATGGGAAATGCCCCCTTTTCTGTTTTCTGGAAGAAATTGTATAGAATTGGTGTTAATTCTGCTTTAAACGTTTAGCAGAGTTCTCCAGTGAAACTGTCTGGGTCTGGAGATTTCTTTTTTGGGAGATTTAAAATTATTAAGTCAATTCCTTTAGTAGTTCATAAGGCTATTAAAATTATCTATTTCATATTGGGTAGGATGTGGTCGTTCATGTTTTTCAAGGAATTGGTCCATTTCGTCTAAATTGTCATATCTATGTATAATTACTCATAGTGTTCCTTTATAATTTTTTTGATGTCTAAAGTTTCTCTAGTGATATTCTCTGTTTCATTCCTGATTTTGGTAATCTGTATCTTCTTTCTTTTTTTCTTGGTCAGTCTTGCTAGAGATTTGTCAATTTTGTTGCTCTTTTCAAAGAATCAGCTCTTTATTTCAATGGTTTTCTCCATTGTTTTTCTGTTTTTAAATTTTATTGATATTTATTATTTCCTTCTTTCTGCTTGCTTTGGACTTATTTTGCTCTTTTTCTAGGTTCTTAAGGTGAGAACTTGAGACATTTAGTGCTATAAATTTTCCTCTTGGCATTGCTTTATCTATGTCATGCAAATTTTGATATATTGTATTTTCATTTCCATTCAGTTCAAGGTATTTTTTTCAATTTCCCTTGAAATTTCTATTTGACCATGGATTATTTAGAGGAATGTTTACTCCAAGTGTTTGAAGATTTTCCTATTATCTTTCTGTTATTGATTTCTAGTTTGATTCCAACGTGGTCAGAGAAAACTCTCTGTATAATTCTAGTTCTTTTTAATTTGTTGACTTTTGTTGTACAGCCCAGGATATAGTCTATCTTGGTATATGTTTCATGCACACTTGAAATGCATGCATATTCTGCTGTTGTTGGGTGGAGTGTTCTATAAATATTGGTTTGATTATGTTGATTGATGGTGTTGCTGAGTTCTATATCCTTGCTGATTTTTGTCTAGATTGTTCTATCAATGATTGTCAGATATCTTAATTTTTGCCTATCTAGTAGATGGAAAATGTTATCTTATTGTGGGATTGATTCGCATTTCACTGAGTTCTAGTAAGATTGAGGATGAAATTAAATATTTTCCTTCCTCCCTAATTGCACCGTTTAAAACATATAGTTGCAGCCGGCCCCGTGGCTTAGCAGTTAAGTGCGCGCGCTCTGCTGCTGGCGGCCCGGGTTCGGATCCCGGGCGCATACCAAGGCACTGCTTCTCCGGCCATGCTGAGGCCGCGTCCCACATGCAGCAACTAGAAGGATGTGCAGCTATGACATACAACTATCTACTGGGGCTTTGGGGGAAAAAATAAATAAATAAAATCTTTAAAAAAATAAATAAATAAAACATGTAGTTGAGACTTTACTAATTATTCAAACCTATTGCTTTTTTCTCTTATTTCTGGTTTTCGTTTTTGTTTTTGTTTTTACATATGTAGTGACCCCTGCTGATGCGTCTGAATAGAGAAGCCGCGAATATGTCTCTGGGTAATTCTCCTGTTTCTCCATCTGGCACAGTGCCACAAGCAGTTAGACACACACTTGCGTCAAAAACCTCCAGTGACTCCCCATTGTCTCAAAAATACAGTCCTAAAATTTAGCCTAACATTTAAAGCCTACATGATGTACTTCTGGTTTAACTAACCCAGCTGCGTCAGCGCCTCGCTGCTCCCCAGCTGAGTTGGTCCCTGTCTCCACACTTTCACCCATGTCTTTGCCTCCACCTCGAGAGCTCCCGGTCAACCAAAATCCTACTTAAGTTTAAAATATGGCTCAGGGCCGGCCCCGTGGCTTAGCAGTTGGGAACGTGCGATCCGCTGCTGGCGGCCCGGGGTTCGGATCCCTGGCGCACACCAACGCACCTCTTCTGCAGCCATGCTGTGGCAGTGTCCCACGTACAGCAGCTAGAAGGATGTGCAGCTATGACATACAGCTGTCTACTGGGGCTTTGGGGGGAAAATAAATAAATAAATAAATAAAATTATAAAAATAAATAAATAAAATAAAATAAAATGTGGCTCAAATGCTCCGTCTATGGAGATTTTCTTGATCATACCAACTGGAAGTGATTGCCCTTTCCTATTATCCTACAACGTCTGTCATAGGATTTGTATCACAATGTACACATCTGGGAAACCACTGGATGGCCTCATGTCAGTGATTCAGACCAGGACTGTCCTGTTGCTTCTTCACATCCATTTCTTGGCTTATAGGCAAACTGCGTCTCCTTCATTAATATTCTAGCTCACGTGATGACCAATGTTAAAATTCCATCAAATGACCAAATTCACCAAAAGTGATATATGTAGCAAACCACCAATTTGTTGAGCAGAAATATGTACCACCTATACAAGAGATGGGAAGAATGAATTATTCAGAATACTGATAAATTCGTACTATGAAGTGAATTCTATATACACATCAGTTGGATGTGGGAGATGAACTATTTTCTCAATAGCAAAACAACTGAAAAATGTAATTTAAAAAATCTAACTTGTTTCTTTGCGAGTGGAAGTGGGCAACACTCCACTGAATCTTTAACTTATATTTCTTCAAGCTAGGTGATAGTTTCAGTAGACTGTATAATATAAAAGGACCTTAAAAAACGTCCTATTTTTTTTTTCCTCCCCTAAGCCCCAGTACATAGTTGTATATTCTAGTTGTGACTCCTTCTAGTTCTTCTATGTGAGTCGCCACCACAGCATGGCAACTGACACATGAGCGGTGTGGTTCCGCAACCAGGAAACGAACCTAGGCCACCAAAGTGCTGAGAGCGCCAAACTTTAACCACTAGACCATCAGGGTTGGCTCCTCTATGTTATTTTTAAAGTAAGAAGTCCAGGCAAGTTTCATACAACTTCATAAAAATAGCTGTGCATTTTTGTGTCTCATATGGATGAAATTTCACATACCAGGCAATTCCACTCTTTATTAAAAATTGAACTATAATTTTTAAGTCACAGAAGACTAGAAGACATTTTTTAAAATAAAGATTATCATCTAATTATAAAAATGAAACATTTATTATAGAAAAATTAGACAATAACAATGATAATTATTATTGATAATTTATAATAAACTATACATTTAATTAATAAATAGTTAAAATAATTATTGTTACCATCCATAATCCCTTTACCCAGCCACAACTGATGATAACATAAAAGGACCTTGGTGAGATTGTTCTAGATCTTTTTTGTTCTAATCTAGACAAGACTATACCTGATCTATTTTTTTTTTTTAGTGAAGAGTCTGTACCTACCCTCAGTGTTCCAGGACTTAATACTGCTGATGGTTGGCAGTTCTTCATGTTTATTTTTGGTTCCACATGCTGTTCTTCAAACCCATTTCCTCTTGTTTTCTCCTCAGCAGAGGCAGAAAAGTGATGGCCTCTCTCCTCTGCCTAAGAATCTTCCACAGAACTGAACCACCACGCCTTCAACCTGCTCTTCTCCAGAAGGAAACAATCAATTGTCTTTCTCCTTGGCATTTGAGTCTTGTTTTCCAATTATTTGATCACTTTGAGGTCTCCCTGGAACCTTCTAAGAGGCTTGAGAGCTGGGCATATTTTTCCTAACAACTCATTGACTTGGTTGTTAGGCATTCTCCTTCCTGATAACAGGGGGCCGGATCAGATGACTTCTGGGGCTTCCTGTCACTTCTGACTTTATGTGCCTCTTTGTGGAGCCTGGCTTAGGATTTTGCACATGGCAAATATGTAGTAAGCTTTACTGGCTGTCTGACTCAAGAGTGTGGTTCCTGATAAGAGCCACAAACAATAAAGGCAGTTCCAGGAATTTGCTGGTTACTCGGTGGTGGATCAAGCAGGGAAAAGATACAGTCCTCCTGCTCAATTCCCACTCGCTGCTCTCCACATTCATCATGAAAGGGATGGTCATAAAAAACAGTCTGAGGGACCCCTCCTTGCCCCTTGCAATGTGCTCCCTGGCAGGGGACATGCCCTGGGGATTATGTTCTTCAAGGAGCTCAGGCTTCATAGGGGATTCTTAACTCAACGTGGACTGGAGCTCCAGGCAGTTGGGGCTCATCCAGGTTGTCTCCTCCTGGTTTCTTTGTTTCTTTCCAAGGAAGTCACTTTTAAACGTGGTGGTGTTGAGGCTGTGCATCGCTGCACCCTGATACCTGTGAACCTGGGAGATACAGCCATGTTCGTCCTGTGCCTTGATCTGAACCCCTCTAGAAGTAACTGGGAAGCCAGAGTGGGTGAGACCCTGAGCAGTGAAGTAACTCAGACTCAGTAAATGCTCAACTTTTGCAGAAGAATTCCAGACACTGCCAAGCTTTTGCAGAAAGTGCTGGACTATTCTGTCAAACGTCTTCCCAAATTGGCCCTCCATTCTTTGCGAATGGTTATTCGCCACCCCTTTCATCCATCTGACTCTTGTGTCTTGGATTTTTTTTTAAGGTCATACCACTTGCCCAGAATATCCCCAATCAACCTCTTATCTTCTCCCATCATTCAAAGAGTTCCTGAAACCACCTCTTCCAGGAAGCCTTCCCTGACTAACTAGAATAATGAAACCTCCTGGCCTCCCTCCGCACTAACCACTCTCCTCAAAGAACTTCCCCTTTGTTTCCAGAGAACCTGAATGCTGCAACTTATTTATTAGCTTAATATGTGTTTTGAGTACATTCTTAGGAAGCATATAATAATAAGTGATGCCTTTCAAGAAGTAGCATGGTGTCTTACTGATGTGCAAATGACCTCAACACATCAGAGCAGCAAATCAGTGCTATTGCTACAGATGTGACTCAGCAGGTAGTTGCTCAGACTTTGCCTTCAGAACCTGAACTATATTTTCAGTGGTGCTGCTTACATGAGCAACATTAGCCAGAGGCTTCAGCAGTGGTCATTCAACAGATGTTTACTGAGAACCTGCCATGAGCCAAGCACTGTGTTAGATACTGGGGATGATGTGCCCACCGAAAATTTTTAAGACCGTTATGGTGGCCCATCAATTTGGTGACCCATGATGACCCATGCCTCTCAGCATTCATGTCCTTGTGTAGCTCCCGCCCTCACCACTTCTTACATCTGAGCCGGCCTGTCACCTGCTTTAAATAATAGAATACAGTAGAAATGATGTTGTGCCGGTTCCAGGCTTCAGCCCAAGAAGACCTGGCAGTTTCTGCTTTGGTGGTTCGGGGACCCCTGAGCTACCATGTAAGAAGTCCAGCTACTCTGTTGGAGAAATCATGTGGAGAGGCCACTTGGAAACGGAGAGGCCCTGAGACTACAGGGAAAGAGAGAGAAGCTCGGCCATCCCAATTCCAGCTGAACCCAGCCTCCAGCCAACCCACTAACTGAATGCAGCCACGTGAGTGACCACCAGCAAGACCAGCAGAAGAACCATCCAGCTGAGCCCAGTTCACATTGTAGAACTGTGAGCAAATAATGATTTGGTTGTTGTTTTAAGCCACTATTGTTGGGATGATTTGTTATACAGCAATTAGTAATTTTTTAAAACTCCTATAATTCCTGAAAACAAGAGAGGAGTATATGATCCTCCAAAGTGGTTTCAAGATACTTTGATAGACCAAATTCTTAGAAATTGCATAATCAAGCAGTGTCATGGTAGCAATAGGCCTTTAAATAAACTAGCCCATACCAAGTTCTTAGATAAGAATTAACCCATCCATCTTCCCTAAAAATAAGCTATAAAATAAATGCAATCCAAAAAAATTACCAACAGGATTTTTTTGGCATCTGATGCTAAAGTTCATGTGGGGATAAGCAAAAGTAGCCAGGAACTTTCTGGAAAAATAATAATAACAAGTGGCAGAGGAATAGTCTTAACGTAAAATAAATATACCATAAATCTATAAAAATTAAATGTTTGGTATGGGCATATGAATAGAACAGAATAGAAACAGACCCAAATATATATTAGATTTTATTAAATGAAAAATGTGGCATTTCAAATCAGTGGAGGAAAAGAAGTACTATTAAATAAATAGTATGGGGACAGGTGGTTAGCCATCTGGAAGAAAATAAAGAGATCAATTCTCCCCCCTAAACTATTACTCTCCTGGGTAGTAGGAGAAAAACATAAGTACTAGCGTTAGTCCAGCTCAGAAAATCCAGTGTAATCCAAATATTTAAACAGTTTTGAGGAGGCTGGCTCTTTTGGATGACTTGGTAACTTTCAGATTTCCTCGTTCTTTGACAAGATTGCATCTTCCATTCAAGAACCATCTGTGCAGGTCCTTGTACCCTCTCTGGCCCCTCTGGTCTCCATGGTAATGCCCCTGTCCACCTGGCATCTGGGCACAGGGGATGTTGTGGTTTACAGGGTTTGGCCCAGGCTTGTGGCCCTCCCTGACCACTTGGCTCACCTCAGCTCCCAGTGGCACTGCATTACCCCTGAAGACAGCTCTGACCCCCATTTTACCCTCTGGTCTGATTGTGATGGATGAGGGGCACGGGGACGGTGTGCTTCCAGGCTGTATTCTCTCAGCATCCCTTCAACCTACTCTAGTCTGAGACCACTCCCCGGAGAGGGAGGTGGGACTCTGAGTCTACCAGCTTCATCCTCTTCACCTTCCCACAGCTCACCAGGGGCAGAAGGACAAGGGTCTCCCTTCTCTCCTGGACTGTGCTTATAGCTAGTCTACCAGACCTGGCTCTTAATGTGTTACATGGAGGCTAATGCACATTAGAAAATCCTTTTCTCTATAAACAAAATACGGCACTCAGGACTGGCCTTGAGACTCACAGCTGTTCTACGGCCCTTTGTTCCCGGAGGGGCCTGTGCTCCCCTCCTCAGTGCTCAGCCTTAGACAGAGAAGGCCGGGGGGGCACAAGGTTTAACTGAATAAACGAAAATACGTCAGTTTATTGTTTTCAAAACATTATCTTTGTAACAGACAGTACACAGATTTGGAAAACATACAATTTCAAGAAGTGGTCAACTAAAATTATTTCTTTTATAACTTCGATTAGTATCACACACATTTCACCAAAGAGAAGGACAATGAATTAAATGAGTGGCACATAATTCTCTGAAAAACTTGATGACAACTCTCTGGAGCTTGCTTTGAAACCTTATTAATTCACGGTTTGCCAATTCAGAATTTCTTATAACTGTAATCCTGAACAGGCAGGACTGTTAGCTTCCCACAGTGAAGGAATGGTTGGCTATGAGGATTTATAGTTCCCAAGCAATTAACAGCAAAAGGACGTATTGAATCTCCTTAAGATAATCAACTGCTTTAAACCACTTTGGGCAACTTCTTAGATGCTGCTATTACCGGGGAATATTAGCTGTTCATTCACTCTTGGAAAATTTAGAAATGTTTGTTGTTACCGTACATTGCTATATGCCATTAAAAAAAAAAAAAAAGCCAGCGGGGTAGCTGTGGTGTAATGACAAGGAGATCTGACACCAGGGCAAGCGCCTTTACTGTGTACCACGGGGAGAGACTGGAGGTGGGGCTTGGAGTCAGGCCACTTCACTCTACTCTGTATAGTCTGCAGACCCTGGGAAGGCAGCGGGTGCATACCCTCTCTCACCTCTATCTCTGCATCCTGGAAATGGAGATGGTAACAGCCTCACCTGATGGATTGTTTTGAGGATTAAATGCGACGATGCATAAGAAGCTCTTAGCGTGTTCCCAGCACATAGAAGCACTCAACACATGGTAACTACTAGTCTTTTATTACTATTACCTTCAGCAAATAAGTTGATAAGGATGTATTTAAACATGTACAGGAAAGTATTTTTGTACAATTCTGGGCATATAGTAGATTCGTTATATATTTGTTTTAAAAATATGTTGCTTTAAACTGTTCTATAATTCGCACTATTTATTAATGGCCTTTCACCCAATTTTGCTGCACTGTTACAGTTGTGGCTTTACTTAATCTCTCCCTTTTCTTTGGGTGATCTTTTATCTTGAACTACCAAGAGTAGAATAAATTGTCACCTCATGCAGCTAGAACAAATCTGACATCGTGGGTTTGTTTAAACAATGTTTTCAAATCGGATTTATGGAGAGATATGAAAGAGAAAAGGAATGTTGTTAGAGAAAAATGGTTTCTGAGAATTCTGAGGCTCTGGTCTGATGCATTAAATAGTGAATGGAACCACGGGCTTATCTGCACATCGTAGATGCCATTCTATGAGACCTCTGGGGAGTGTGATACTTCACAGACAACATGGGGTAAACTTGATCACGATCCCTTTGTTGGCCACATCTCAGCCTGTCCCTCCTCTGTTCCTCTCTCTCAGATTCAGATAACAGCTGGGGTGGGGTGGGGGCGTTCCAGGGCAGAGCCTCCAGCAAACTGAGTCCAGAGGGCAAGGCTGGGAGTGTTGGGGGTGGAGGGTGGGGATCACAGAGTCCATCACTTGTGCAGAGAGCAGTACAGCGTTTATTTATATCTTTGAACTTTTCCTCCTTTTGAGTGTGAAAGACAAAAGAAATGAGGATTAGTTTTCGTAAGGAATATTTCTAGGGAAGCAATCATTTGTCAAATTTGATAATTTCCTTTAGAGAAAAATGCTTGGGGGGTCAGCCCAGTGGCGCAAGCGGTTAAGTGTGTGCTCCGCTGCGGCGGCCAGGGGTTCTCCAGTTCGGATCCTGGGCGCGCACCGATGCACCGCTAGGCAAGCCATGCTGTGACGGCGTCCCATGTAAAGTGGAGGAAGATGGGCACGGATGTTAGCCCAGGGCCAGTCTTCCTCAGCAAAACAAGAGGAGGATGGGTAGATGTTAGCACAGGGCTGATCTCCTCATAAATAAATAAATAAATAAATAAATAAATAAATAAATAAAAGAAAAATGCTTGGGTTGGGCTTATAACAAAGACAAATTGCAGTAAGCATTAAGATTTGCTGGTAAATTACAGGAATTTCTTAGTGTTCCATCATAGTTTCTGAAACCAGAAAAAACAATTTCTAGTAAGCGGCTAATTCCACAGACATCTCAAAACCCATGAGTTTCACTCTCATCTTCCCTCTGGGAGCCTGGAACCCCACAGCAGTGCAGGATTGCCCCTGGCTCCTGGGCCCTTCCCTCCACCCTATTGGATACCCAGCTGCCACTGATGTCTCCTGTGACCTATGGTAGATTGCTTGTGGGCAGGGTCTGTGCCTTGGTTTACACGCATATATCCACACACCTTAGCGCACTATTTGGATTCACTGAGTATTTGTAGAATAGAAGAAGGCATGATTATGAAAAATGATTTTAAAATATTGTTTGGAATGTGATTGGGCAAGATCATAAGGCTCAGGAGCTGGGATCTGTGGGACCTGGAGCAGAGGTGTCCTACAATTTGGCCAAATGTTATATTCTACCTCTGTCATTCCCTAATTTCTACACCCTAACGGGATCAGAGGCGGGCAGACATGGCAAATATAGACTATGACAAAGCAGAGAGAATTCATACCCCGCACTTATTTTAACCTTTTTCCCACCAACTTTTTTCACAGAGAAGGAAATGAAGCAAGATAAGCGGGTCAAAGACTCCCCTCTTCTCCTTTCCTGACCTACTCTTCTGGCTCGACTGTAAAATGGCTCAAAAGCAAAGGAGCTTCAAATGCAGGAACGAAGGAACAAGGGAGCTCAAACCTGGAAAAAAGCCACTGAACCAGCTGCAGAGGGCAGGGATGGGAGGACTGAGCGCTGCTGGGGTGAAGCAGGCAGCAAAGAGCCCTGAAGGGGGAGGGTAACCACAGGCGGCTTCATGGAGGAACTAAACCTCAGAAGAGTTTGAAGGAAGAAAAAGAATGAAACGCTCAAGTCTCAGACTTGGTGAAGAGGGGCATGGAGGGGATTCCCATGAAGATGACACAAATGGACAGAGAGTTCCAGTGCCAACATGGCAGATGTAGGGCACAGAGCCACACGTGGGCAGCTAGGGAGGCCTTAAAATCCATGACTAGGTATGAGCCCAAAAGCATGGGAGCCATTCTCTGAATAAGGCCAGTCAAGTGACTGTACAGACTGCCCGATCTTGCATAGGCTCAGAATCAGCTGGAGTGGGGGACCCTGAGGAGGGAGTCCTCAGGGGTATGGGGACTAGGCTTCAGCTTTAGTAGCCAGGAGACTCTAGAATTCTAATTCAGGTGAGTTCCCTAGTGATTTGCCCCCAGTCCTTTAAATTCTACCCCTCAACGCCGCCCCCCCCCAACGCGGTGAACCCATCTTTTAAGTTCAATTAGTAATGAATATGAATACCACAAGTCATTAGCGCCTGAGATTGTGATCTAGGGGAACTGACAAGTTAGAAATTTGCAATATGAAATCATTCATTCATTCAACTAATATTTAGCAGAGGGCTCACAGGTACAAGCAATGTAGGGATACAGCAATGATTTACGGGAGGACTCTTCACCACTGAATCTTCAAATGAATATTATACTAATCTCCCCAAATCCTTTCGTATAAAATCCCCACAAACCCTTCAGTGGTTCTCTAGAAAGATATTTTTTTCTTTATTTTTGTACACAGATGCTTGATAATAGAATCTATTTGCAGAACAAATGATCAGGGGGAGGGAAAAAAAACTCCAAAGAAACCAAAACTAAACTCTCAGCTAAAAACAGAGACTACAAGTCTTATCTGAAATATACTGAGATAATGGAACTGAAACCCTGTGAAAGCCTCTGAGGTATAATTTGTTTCTTAATTCTCAATGATATAAAGAATGGAAGATAGTGTCAATGGTAATTCATGTTCACTTGCATATGTATTACAGTTTTAAAATCACTTAAAAATCAAATTTATTTTTACACAAGTATTACATGCACATAATTTAATAAATCATGGATTATGACAAAAGGCTTATAACAAAAAATATTGGTCCCTTGGCCCACTTCCCCACCCTAGGTTCATCTGCAAAGTTAACTGCTGTCCACTCTCTTAGCTGTTTTTTTCTGATATTTACTGAATAATATACATATTGTCCTATCTCTTGATTCAGCTATTTTAGAGATTATGCACTGACTTGCAATTGTGGCGAAGATTTCACTCCCCAACATTCTCATTTCGTGGCTGATATTCAGATGGTACGCAGTCACAACCATATAAGTTGTTTCAATACTGCAAAATGAACTTCTGTACTGGTTCATACAGAAGCTTCCCCAGTGCCCCGTCCCTGCCACTCTGGCTGCTCCAGTTCCTATCCTGGGACACCCTGGACTTCCCCAGGACCCAGCAGCTAAGGGGGCCCTCCAGAACCCCGCTCCAGTGCTTTGACCACTATCCATTCTGACTGTCCTGTGCCTGTGCTGTACGGATTAATTCTCAGTCCTCTAACTCTCACAATATAACTGTCCCCATTTTTTATTGAATTCAGATTTGGGGTGTTCATTATTATGTCTATATAAATATTGTTCACTGTGGAGCCAATTTGCAACTATGATTACCTTTATTTTCTTGTACAATTTTCTGCTTTTACTGTGGTGAATAATTGCCTGTTAGTTTATTTCTTTGGACATCTGAATACTCCTTTTTACTATTTTCCAGGTAGTTAAATTACCTCTTGTGTTGTTGGTTATATTTTCTCCTGACAATCTTTCTTTTGGTGTCCTACGTATTCATATTCCAACCTGGTCTGACTGGACTCTTCTCCAGATCTGCTGAATGTTAGTGTCCTATGGACTTGAGTCTGCTGCTATCTTGGAGCTTCTCTTTCCTACATCCCATGGCTTCCTCTTTTTTGATTTACCCTTTGAAGTGGAGTACATTCTCTATCAGTATCCCCAAACCATATGCTTTGGAGGTAATTTTATTTTTTTTTGAAATTTTGCATGTCTGAGAACAAAGCTTTTGGCTAACCTCACACTTGATGGATAGTTTGGCTGGGTATGGAATCCTAGGTAGCAAATCATTTATATTAAGAATTTCCAGGGCCGGCCCCGTGGCTTAGCAGTTAAGTGCGCGTGCTCCGCTACTGGCGGCCTGGGTTCAGATCCCGGGCATGCACTGATGTACCGCTTCTCCGGCCATGCTGAGGCTGCGTCCCACATACAGCAGCTAGAAGGATGTGCAACTATGACATACAACTATCTACTGGGGCTTTGGGGGAAAAAATAAATAAATAAATAAATAAATAAAATTATTAAAAAAAAAAGAATTTCCAGATTGTAAGTCCAGAGACTTCCAGATTCTAGGATTGTTATTTAGTAGTTTGATGCCATTCCAATTCTCCTTTCTTTATGATCTTTTTCCCCTGGTGGAAGCTTTTAGGAACTTACTCTTTATCAAACATTTCTCAGTGACGCGCTTTGGGGCAGGAGTGATTTTGGTTTTTTCTTTCTTGTCTTTTTTCATTCGTTCTGCTGAATACTCAGTCTGCTTTTTCCAGCTGGAGTCTTGGTATCCTTCAGTTCTGGGGATGTTCTTGTATTATTTCTATTTCTTTACTCTCTTTAAAATGAGATATACTTCACACGCCATACAAGTCACCCATTTAAAGTGTACAATTCAATGGGTTTTAGTATAGTCACAAAGCAACCATAACCGCTATCAATTTTAGAGCATTTTCATCACCCCCAAGGGAAACCTCATACTCATTAGTAGTCATTCCCCATTTTTTGCACCCTCTTCCTCCCTCCAGCCCTAGGCAACCACTAATCTATTTTCTGTTTCTATAGATTTGCCTATTCTGGACATTTCATATAAATGGAGTCACACAAGAGTCTTTTGTGAATGACTTCAGCCACTTAGCATGTTTTCAAGTTTCATCCATGTTGTAGCATGTACTGTACTTCTTATTGCCAAATAATATTCCATCAATTGGATATACCACATTTTATTTATCCATTCGTCAGTTGATAGATATTTGGATTGCTGCTACAAACATCCATGTACAAGTTATTGCGTAGGCATGTCTTCAATTCTCTTAGGTTTAGACCTCAGAGTAGAATAGCTGGGTCATATGGTAACTGCATTATTTCTTTGATAATTTTGACTCCTGTTTTTTCTGCACTCTCTTCTGGAAAGGATATTGATTAGATATTGAACCTTCTGCATTTATTCTCTTTATTTTTCTCTTTTCTAATTTGCCATCTCTTAATCTTTTTGTTTTACATTTGGGAAAATTTCATATTATCTTCCAGCCCTTCTACTGAATTTATTTCAACTTTTACACCTTTAGTTTTCAAGAACTCTTTCTTGTTTACTAAAGATGTTTTAATATCATGTTTTTTCTTTTTTTTCTTTTTTTTTTTTTTGATGGATGCACTATCTTCTCTTATCTCTGGGAGGATGGTAATTATTCTGGCACTTTGTTTTGGATTTATGTCTCTTTTCTTTGAGATCCTATTTTCTCTTTCCTTTTTGTTTTCATTCAGTTAACCAACATGCATTGAGAAACTATCCTATGCCAGTCACTATTCTAGGTGCTTGGGATACATCAGAGGACAGAACAGAGGTTCCTACCTATGTGGGATTACCAAAGCCTCTGTCTTTGGAGGCTTCCCTCAAATGTCTGGTGAATCTCAATTTGTGTGTGTGTGTGTGTGTTTCTTTAGATAAAACTTACATAAAATGCAGAAATTTTAAATGCATTGCTCAATGAAATTTTACATATGTATACAGCCATGTAAGCACCACTCAACTCAACATAAAGAACATTTCCCTTACCCGAAAATGTTCTGTGTCCATTCCCAGTTAATATCTCACCTCTCCCCATAAGTAACCACCACAGATTAGTTTTGCCCATTCTGTGATTTCATACACAGTATGTACTCTTTTGTGCCTGGCTTCTTTCATTCAATATAATGTCTGAGATTTAATTGTTGTATCAGTAATTCGGTTTTTTAAATTCCTGTGTAGTATTTCATTATATGTATATGCCACAATTTACTTTTTCATTCTACTACTGATGGATATTTAGGTTCCTTCCAGTTTTTAGTATGCCCATTCATTTTTGAGAGTGAAATACAAAAATGCTTCTGGGAGCTCGAAGTGAGTGGGGCTTAGAGACTAAACGGCTCCACAGTAGGGTGATTAGATTGGCAAGCTGGATAAGTGGTTGGGGACCACCAAATATCACTATCTGTATATCGTTTCCCTGGGGTTGTTCAGTTTCTCAAAAGAAGGATCATCCAAGATGTATGAGCCAGGCTGCCAGTATTCTGGAACCTCAAGTCTTACCATTCCAATGCAGAATTTCATTTTGCCCACTTTTTGTTTGAGTTTCACCCTTCCTCTCCAGGGCCTCTTTCAGTTTTTCCAGAAAACAAGGTCCTTTGGCAGAGGCAATTACTGACAGTGAGTGGAGGGGATGAGGACACGATCTCATTTTTAGGACCCTCCATCTCATGTTAGCCTTTTGTGGTGTCCTCCATCTCTCAGTTGTCTAGAGATTCTGGGGGTGAATTGGATTTTTCTTATTAATGTCTCTCTGCAGACACTTACGTTTGATCTCCCTCTGATCTGCTAATTCATTACTCTTTCCTCCATACACTTTCCTTCTTCATATGCTATGATTTGGGGCAACAGACCTCCTGGTTTCATCAAAAGTTGAGTGTTTCTCTTTCTTGTAATTGCTATTTTGGGGTAAATGCTACACAAAGAGGAAAATGGATTCAATAGATTTCCACTTCCTTTCCCCTCCTTTGTTGAAGTTAATGGCTCCTCACCACCAATTCTAAGAGCTGAAACTGCCTATCTCTTTGGGTTCACCTGTAGCCAGTCTCTTTAGACAAGATCCATATATACTCACCTGATGGTACTCCAATACACCATACTCTCTCACAACCCCCTGCTTTGGTAAATTCTCTTCACACTACTGGGAATCTTCATCCCTGATTATATGTCTAAAATATTCAGACTGCTCAAATGTCGCCTCCTCCATAAAGATTTCCATGACTTCTGCCCAAAGTTCCCCATGCATACATCTATACAGCATTTGCTGCATCACATGATCGTTGTTCACATGCTCCTTCTCCTCACTAGAATATGAGCTTCTTGAAGACAATGTTTACCCCATGAGTTTTCATTTCCTTTATCAAACCAAGTAATAATAGTGCTGATAGAATGCTCACTATGGACACTACATGCCAAGTACTAGTCTAAGGACTTTATATTATGAATTCATCTACTTCTCATAACTCTGAGGTAGGTTTTATCATCACCTCTGTGTTACATGAGAAAACTGTAGCACAAAGATGTTAAGTAACTTGTCCAACGCTATTTAATAATGGTAGTGCAGAAATCTGAACCCAGATGATCTGGCTTAGAGAGTATGCTCTGAACCTCTCTGGCTTCTGAACTGAGTAGGTGCCTAACATGTATTTGTTGAATGGATGAATAAATGAATGAAGGTGGATAGGGAAAAACCAAGGCTTCAATAGAAGTCAAAAAAACTCAGTCTCAGAGAGAGCCACATTTTGAAGCAAATGAAAAATCTGATTTTATTGACCTTGTTCTCTATGCAGCCCAAGCCATAAAGACACAGGAAAAGAGGTCTAGGGTAAGATTTCTGTTGTCTAGTGTTACGGACTGAATGTTTGTGTCCCCTCAAAATCCATATGCTGAAGCTCTAACTCCCAGTGTGGCTCTATTTGAAGATGGGGCCTCTAAGGAAGTAATTAAGGTTAAATGAGATCATATGGGTGGGGCCCAATCCAATAGAATTAATGCCCTTATAAGAAGACACTAGCACTCTCCCTATCCTCCATCCTGCAGGAAGGAAGCGAGACCTTGCCAGAAACCGAATTTGCTATCACCTTGATCTTGGACTTCAAACCTCCAGAACTATGAGGAATTAAATTTCTGTTGTTTAAGCTACACAGTCTGGGCTATTTTGTTATAGTAACTCAAGCAGACTAATACAGCTCCTATGGCTAAAGTCTGGAAAACACAGATTTTCCTTCACTGATTTCATAAACCAGCTGCTTTTATAGTGTTCCCTCTCTTAGGACTGGATTTGACCTTCTTGTGTTGCATTTTTGTGTTTGTTTTTGTTGAAAAGAAATTTTAAGACTCCATCCAATCCAGCCTTCTTTTTACCACAGGGAGGTCAACATTTGATTTTCTATTTTTTCCTTCGACATTCCCTACAACTATAGACTTTCTTAGTTTTCATCATCTTAGCTAGCTAGTTCTTTGTCTAAGCAGAAATTCAATTTCTCTCCTTAAAAATGTATACTTATCCAATATTATTACTGACATCAGCCATGTCTATCTTAGTTAATAATACTAATATATTTTCTTTCCCAAAGGTATTTCATTTGGAACTCTGCTATAACTGTGGAGTGCAAACTTTGGGCTCTCTGAGGGATTTCAAGTTTCAACTGACTGCCTGGGGGCTTTAAAATAAAACAAACTTCTTTTTTTCAATTATAAAAATTTCCAAATACAGGACTAGAAAGAATATATCCATCACACAGATCTAACATTATCAAGATTTTTGCCTCATTCGCTTAATCTATTTCTTTCCCTCTTCTTTTTTTCTTTGCTGACATATTTCAGAGCAAATCTAAGACATCAAGTCATTAAACTCTAAAAAAGGGAGACATTTTCTTATATAAGCACAACACAATTATCTAATCTAGGAAAATTAACAATACTTTCATGTGCAGGCTTTTGAAGTGAAACAACTTATACAGAATTTTACATTATGAAAAAGTTAGCACTGAATTAGAATAGCAATACTCTGTAGCCTCAAAACAGTTTTAAAGTGAAATTTAGTACGTTCTGAAATGCAGGGTGCTGACCTACCATCCTACTAAAGCTGACTCAAGAATGCCTAAGACAACGCTTAAAAACACACAGTATCAAGATTTCAGTCTTTGTACATTATTTTAATAAAAAAGACACTGCTGTGTACAAATATACAGATCTCAAATTGTAACATTAAAATACAGAATGCAATAAAGTGGCTTTGTAAATTTTCTTCACTGAGACAGACTTTCTGTCACATTTAGACATTTATGACTATTAAGACATAATAAACAAGAGAAGTACAGATTTTCTGACCTCATGATTAGTAAATTCCTCTGCAAATGAATGAAGGTACACAGTCATCAAAAGAGGAAACAGTTGGGAAGTTAGATGGCTCTGCCTACACTGTATTAATCTGAGTAGCAAACACAATAAGAGCTATAAGAAACTAGCTAAATGTTAGAAGTACAGGCAAAATAGCTTTCTCAGACTTCTACCAATGATGATATCCTTGATATATAAACATCCTTAAATGTAAAATAGTTCAGTATGACTGCATCTATATTTGTTCCACAATGACAAGTTGTTAACGTATTAATCTGATATATACTTTTGAACTTGAGTCATCTAAAAGAAATAATGAGAAATCCTGAAGACAAACTATTAGTCCCGAGTCAAATTATGATTAAAAGTTAAAAGGTCTATGGAAAATAAAAATCTGGGAAAGAAACGTTGGCTACACGCCAATTTTTATTTCTAAAAGAAAGTCTTGCACAAATAATAGTCTTCTTCTTTGTCTTACAAAACAAAAACAAAAAATCCTAAAATTAATCCTACAAATCCAAATTAGCTGAACTTGGAGTAACAAAGCCAAAGCCAGTCTTGTCATCTCCACATTAATTTGATAAATCAAACAGCATCAAAAACAAAAAAAATCTGCTTCAGCTCCTGTGCAGAACTGATGACTACCTCCAGCACTTAACTAAAGACAACTGCTACATAGCTCTTTTTTTAAGAAAGATGTATACCCAAAAAACCCAATAGAATATGTTACTCATGAAATTCCATAAAAGCTGTTAAGGCAGCCAAAAGTGGATGGCACTTGACAGTAAAAGTTTGCACTCTTAATGCCCATTGGTGGGCTTTGTGTCAATATTCAAAAATCATGCTTTTCATCAGCTATAGATGAATAGTGAGGAAAGAAATACAATATTACATCAGATCCCAGCATAGAGCTACTATACTTCTATAAAGGAATCACTAAAGAGTTACTTGTTGTTGTAAATGAAGTCCTCTGTAGGCATTAGGCTGTACGCTAAATGCTGATAGTGCCTAATTTCAACTCCCAAGATAAACAAAACGAGCTTATGTATCAAGATTAATTCTCTTTGGCCGCAATGGATACCATTTTCTCTGGGGGCAGTCTTTAGTTTGCTTTCTTTTCAGTACTATGTCAGTGGTTGTCCTGGTAGAAGTCTCTGTTGGTGTGGTTTCTATTTGTGTTATAAGGTTCTCAGGTTTAACATCTGGTTTCCCATAACAACTGGAAAAGACTTCCTGGTGGACTCTCTGGAGCTGGATAATAGGCTGCATCTTTAAAACTTGGGAAAATCCATCTCCTTGTTCAATTAATGCAGGCAAGGACTTAAAAAAAAAAAAAGAAACAAAAAACAGTTATATGCAACATTAGTCTCAAGTTACAACACAAACACACAGAGACAGGCACGATACTCCAGAATTTTAATTCTTTGGGTCAAGGTTTTTTCTAAGACCTAATTTTTTGGGTCATAGATATTCGACTTTACCTTAAAATACCAGTTTTAGCTGAGGAGTTTTAGCCAAAAGCTAAGACTAAAAAGATAAGTTCTATTCCTACAATGCCTGGTAGTAAATAACACTTTGGCAAACAGGAGACAGAATTTCAGAGCTAAGGATTTAATGTCTGAAATTACATATTTTAGGATAGTAAGTATTTTAGAAATCTCAATCATCAAGAGCAGGGATCAGCACATTTTTCGTGTAAAGGGCCACATAGTAAATATTTTAGGCTTGGGGCCTTACGTCTTTGTCACAATTATTCAACTTAGCCATTATAATAGTTAAAGAAGCCACAGACAATAAGTAAATGAATGGACATGGCTGTGTTCCAATAAAATTTTATTTACAAAACAGGTGGCAGGCTGGATTTTAGCCTGGCCCACCACAGTTTGCCAATTCCTGATCAGGAACATGCTAAGAGAGAAGCATGAGCACCAGAAAGCCATGGAATCAATACAAACCACAAAAGAATGTTATAGAAAATTATCACAACAGGGGAAATTCAGGAGTTTAAAAATAATTTTCATATACTAGAAATCCAAATGTTTTCCTGTTTGGGTAAGATAAATGTCAATAATATAAGCAATTTTATTATAATAATATTAAGACTCCAAGTTGGATATGCAGTATAATATAGCGGTTAAGAGTACAGGCTCTGGAGCCAAACATCCAGGGCTTAAATCCTGGCTCAGTCATTTATTTGGGCAATCATCTTAGCCTCTGTAAAAAAGGGAAACAGCAGTACCTATCTCACAGGGTTACTGTAAGGATTAAATGAGCTAATACATGTGAAGTACTTAGGTGCTGCCTGACCCATGCTAAATGCTCACTAAATGTTAGCTGGTATTACTATCCAAAATTGTTTGATGGACTGCTAACTCTCAGAATGCACATATATAACCAACCTTTAAAGAAGCCAGGTATAATACAGGCACATAGTAGGTGCCTAATAAATGGTAGTTATTCTGAATATTACTGTCGCTTAATAAATTCATTAAAGATCTATTTAAAAGACTGAGAATTCTTGTTACAACAGACTAAGACACATATGGATGTTGAAAGCAAACACTTAGCTATACATGTCCGTCACTTTATAATTTTTTAGCAGGTAGCTTTTACCTTCATGACTTCACTCATCTCCTTAGCTATTGTTTCTCCTCTGCATTTCAAATTTTCCATACATGAGGCTGCAAAGAAATCGCCAAACAGTATTTTAGGTTTTTTATCTAGTACCAAGTCATAAAAGACATGCAGACGCTACCTGGAGAACAATCTGTTAGGACTATTCACCTTAGCTCAATCTTTCTTAGAATACTTTGTAATCTATTAAAACAAGCGTCCTATTAAATTTATCTAGATAAATAAAAAGACTGTGAAAATATTAGAACAGTAGAGTAAAACTAATACTTACAAGCATAAGATGACAGATAACAAGAGTTGATTATAAGTAGTCTTAACACTGTGTGCTCCTAAAAGAGAGACTGTTCTACATATTATCTACCACTATGTTTAACATCTCCAAGCACTATCATATTTTAAAATAAAAATAGGCTAATATTTGATATTTGTATTACTCTTAATTTTTTACAAGTAAAACATATTTGAACTTAGAATATACAATCACACTGCATCGAGGACACCTAGATGGAATTTCTGGAAAATAAACATCTGGAATAGATTGTCAGTAATATTAATTTTTCTTTCCTTACTTCCTTGATCTTTTCTGATTCCTAATACATTTTAATTTCTTCCAGTCTTTGTTACAAATGTTCATGACTACCTTCATAACAGAACTGCATACTCAATGATACAGAGGGATAAAAATCCAAAGCAAAATTAGAGATAAGAAAAATCATTTAATTATGAAATCATCTAGAAATTAGTTTTTAGAAGAGCAGTTCTCACCAGAAATTTCTTAAAGTCTAAGCAAGCACCTAACTATGTTAGGAGGGTCACAGCTTTGTTGGCTTCAAGAGACTGGCCAATAAGCCAAGAAAAGAATTTCTTTCATAGCTGCTATTCTTTTCTGACTTTACTTCGCTCAAAAAATTGAGAACACAGAAAAAAAGGAAATGAATAGCAAAAGCAACTGAGAGAAAGAGGGCACTCAGAAGGAGAAAGGCAAAGACACCACAATGGCCTCAGGAAAATAGTTCTTAACCTTTTTTTTTGTTACCAGAGATTTCTCTGGCAATTTGTGAAGCCTATGGACCCGTTCTCAGAATATTTTTGGGTATTTGTTTTTTAAATTGAAGTATAATTTACATGTAGTCAAATGTAGATCTTAAATTTAATACTCAATCACCTTTGACAAATGTATACCGAGACATGGGACACCAAGACACTTTCCATCACCCCGGAAAGTTCTCTTGTGCCCCTTTGCCAGTCAATCTTCTCTACAAGAAGCAACCACTCATCTGATTTCTATCATTATACATTAGTTTTGCTTACTCTAGAATTTCACAATAATGTTTTAAAATAAAACTTGAAAATTCTATTACTAGGCCAGCCCCGTGGCTTAGCAGTTAAGTGCGCGCGCTCCACTGCTGGTGGCCCGGGTTCGGATCCCGGGCTTGCACTGACGCACCGTTTCTCCAGCCATGCTGAGGCCGCGTCCCACATACAGCAACTAGAAGGATGTGAAACTACGATGTACAACTATCTACTGGGGCTTTGGGGGAAAAAAATAAATAAATAAAATTATTTTAAAAAAAAATTCTATTACTAAAAAATTTTGAGAGGTAATTTAGTATTCTTGGCCCCTGACTAGAAGCCCCTGTGCTTCTTTGAAATAACAAGATCGAGTGGCAGGTCTAATAATTACCATAATATGAAAATAATGGGTATAAACAATATTGTGATATATCTGTAACAACTGAAATTGAAAATATCTGTGGCGGGCCGGCCCTGTGGCTTGGTGGTTAAGTGCGCGCGCTGCGATGCTGGTGGCCCGGGTTCGGATCCCGGGTGCGCATCGAGGCACCACTTCTCCGTCCATCCTGAGGCTGAGTCCTACATACAGCAACTAGAAGGATGTGCAGCTATGACATACAACTATCTACTGGGGCTTTGGGGGGAAAAAATAAAATAAATAAAATCTTTAAAAAAAAAAAAAAAAGAAAATATCTGTGGCTTCAAGTAGCAACAAAAGTTTCAGGTACTCCTAATACTATCAACATTACCTGCATTCAAAATTGAAGGAAATGCTAAATTTCAGTTTGAGGTTAGTAAAAATAACAATGTAGTTTTTCCTATCTAAGTTCATAGCCCCCTCATACTCTAAGGACTCTTGCCTTAGAATAATAAGCTAATTTAATTTCAATTCTTTTAAGATTTGGGGAGAGCCCTCAAAAGCACTCAGGCAATTATTTTTTCCTGGGTATGGCAAATAAATGATCCATCCTTTGGTACTCTTGTGGCAATCTGGCTTCCAGGCAGGCCCACACACAGCTTCTCCCCCTCAAACTTGCACATCGATGTGAGAGTTGCCCATTCTTCCAATGTTTATTACGTATTTTACCAGCACAAGGTACTCAGCGTAAGGAAAAATGGTCTTTGCCCCTCAAAGAACTTTCAGTTTAGAAGAGAGAGACATAGAAACACGCAGAAACAAGTCAGTATTTTTTCAAAATCAGCTCAAATTTTCCTGGGCAGTCTCACATTTCCACAAGCCCTGCCACACATTCCACCCCTTGCCTGAACTGACCACTGCCCTGCTACAACAAGCTCCCACTGTGTCCTGAACAGTCCTAGCAGAATACCTGCAAGACTTCATTGCACTAATTTGTTTAGAATATGTTTCTCAATCCTATCGGACCCAACCTCCCCCTTTAGAATATATTTTGTAAAGCTCCTTTACTATTCTAAAATAAAATTCATAGACAATATTTCTATATACATAAATAGAAATATAAAGGAGAAACAGATATTTACCATAATAGAATACTATTTAATATGTTTAATATGCCTAGATCCACCCATACCAGAAGATGTAATGAAGTATTCAGATACTTGTACCTATTTACATGAAGTAAATTTGGATTTAAGAAAATTTATATCAGAAGCCACTCTATATAGAAAACAAAAGATCAGAAGTATGGGTAGAAAAACTAGTGTTGTATAAGAAATAATAGATTAGATTTATTTGAATACAATAAGGAAGAAATAATCTTAACAGAGTATATTAACATACCAAGACAAAGTACAGGCTGTTAAAATAGTGAAAATTAGGAGCTACAATATTTCTACAAATGCGACGGCCTTATTAGAAGTGTTGTGTCAAGGGGCCGGTCTAGTGGCGTAGTGGTTAAGTTTGCGTGCTCTGCTTTGGCGGCCCGGGATTCACAGGTTCGGATCCTGGGCACGGATCTACGCACTGCTTATCAAGCCATGCTGTGGCAAGCATCCCACATACAAAGTAGAGGAAGACAGGCATGGATGTTAGCCCAGGGCCAATCTTCCTCAGGAAAAAAGAGGAGGATTGGCAGCAGATATCAGCTCAGGACTAATCTTCCTCACCAATAAAAAAAAAGAAAAAAAAGTGCTGTGTCAAAATAATTCCCTACATTATAACGTAGGAAGGTGTAAGATTATATCCTACAGAAAACATATTTCCTACTCTGAAATTCCACCTTAATTCAGGCTACTTTCAGTATATGCATTCACTTAAAAAGACTTTAGAGATCATACCATTGAAAGGCAATGGAGTATAGAGGATGGATTAAGCAAAAACATGAATGTGAGAAACTATAGAGAAAATATGTGATTGACCTCTGTGGACAGATTCAGAGTAAGATTAAAGACAAGCAATCTAAAAATACAATTAAATTTTTAATAGATTTTTTAATATTAAAATTTTAATATTCACATTTCTTAAAGTACAAAAACATAATTTTTAGTATTTAATGTGGCAATAATAGGAAATATTTTCAAATCATTTCTATTCATAAAAAGAATGAGATTCCTGCATGTTGTGTATTTCTATTCATTAACATTTGGGTCTAGTCCTATTAAAAGGACTCACAAATCTTCTATTACATATTTCCCATCAGCTTTGTTGCTTTTCTAATAACTATATACTGTACCAAAACTCTTTGCAATTAAAAATGTTGGAAATGCTCTAAGTAATTCATTGTGTTTTGAAAAAAAGGGAGTATGAAAGTCCTAACTGAATCTAAAACATTTCATAGTTAATGATAAAACGTAGCTCTGGTTGCAAAGATTTGTTTACTTTGTTTCTTTTTAGTTCAATTTACCTTTCCTGCACATGTTAACTAACAGAGATAGAAAGAATACTTGAAGAAATATGATGATGTTAAGTCAGAATAGTGGTTACCTCTGATGGCAGCAGAATACTGAACAGAAAGGAGCACAAGAAAACATTTCTGGGTACTGGAAACGTTATATACAGTGTCTGTAAAGTTGGAAAGCAGGATAAATGTGTCAGTTACATTTTCAAATAATATACTCAGTATCTTTTTCTTCAACCTCAAATTGCCTTTTCAGGTGAAATACTTCTAAATTTAAAGCAATGGGTCCAATTGTTAATATGTAAAAAATACAATAAATACACTATTTTCCCTATGTTCTCAGATTTTTTTGGACACTTTGGATTGTATTTATTGTACACATGAAAACATAACGGGCACATTATTTGAAAATATAACCAATATACTGCTTAAACATAAGTTTATCCTGTTTCCCAACTATGTAGACACTCAGTATATCTCGATCACGGGGGCAGTTACATGTGTTTACGTTTATTATGTGTATACGTTCAAGTTATGTTCTGTATGTTATACCTCGATATATACACACATACACACAATAATGAACAAAATCTTTTTTTTAATATAGTACGCTCTCTTTTTTTTTTTAATTTACTTATTTATTTAGTGTGTGTGAAGAAGATCAGCCCCGAGCCAACATCCATGCCAATCCTTCTCTCTCTGCTGAGGAAGACTGGCCCTGAGCCAACATCCGTGCCCATCTCCCTCCACTCCATATGGGACGCCGCCACAGCATGGCCCAACAAGCGGCACGCTGGTGCATGCCTGGGGTTCCGAACCAGGGGCGCCAGCAGCGGAGCGCACGCACCCAACCGCCACGCCAAAGGGCGGCCCCCCAAAATCTTTTTTAACATTTACTCTAGAAAGTTATCTTACTTTTATGTATAGGGTAAGGCAATTATATTCTTAATGCAATTGTTATTGCATGATTTACAAAATAATCTATCATCTAAGAGATTCTTAATTTTGTTATAAACACGTGCCACCTTCAAAAAATTTCTCTATAAACCCACACTAATGGACAATAGCTATTTTCTCTGTTGCACAATGACAATGTAAAAAGTGCCAAGAGTAGTTTGGTTTTATGTGTAAAATGTAGTTAGGTCCCAGGCTTGGATAATTATAAACAAATTTTCACACATGAATATCTGGTGGAATATTCTAAAGTTCTGCTAGACATAGAAAACATGTAGTATTCCTGGCCCCTGACTACAAAATGCCAGCTGTACCTTCCCATTACTGTGGTAACCAAAAGCTTCCCCCCACTTTTTCAAAAGGGCCGCTAGGGGGCAGTACCGCCTCCAGTGAGAACCATGGTACTACTTATCTTTCAGACTTCCTTGGGAACAAGAACCTCATTCTCCTAATCTTGGACTGCCCAGTGTTGAACACAGTGCCTGACAAGTACAGCAGGTGCTCAACATGTATGATGGGCCAAGGCTGTGAGAGAGCGTGCTGTGCAGGCACAAAGGAGGGTGAGGTTAATCTAACAGGAATTAAAAGGAGAGTAAAAGCTTCACAGATGTTATAAAACAGTTGCCTTAAAAGAGGATTTGGTGCTGCATGGCTGGGGGTGAGTGGGAATAGGAAGTATGTGGTAGAGGATGTGCTATACCAAAACAAGGGAATAAATCAAGAAACAAAAAAACACAGGAAACATGATCCAAAACACAAGAGAAGCAAAGGAAATTCCCAGGAAGGTGAGGAAAGGAACAGACAGGATGAAAACTTTGCAGTAGGCCTAGAGAGCAACCAGTCCCGATTAGAATAGGAAGACAAAAGCCTTCCAGAGGAATATCGCCAAGAAAAAGGAAAAGGTTTCAAAAATGAACTTGATGGATAACCTGAAGAGTTTACTATATTTGAGAGGAATTTTACAGTTCTATTGAAGTGTCTGGGAAAGATTTAGCAATAGATACAATAACAAACAAAGAAAACAGAAAAAAAAAAGAAATTATTCCTAAGGGGATGCAAAGCTGTTCAAGAGAATCTAGTAATGATTACCTGACTTATACTGAAGAACACTTATATAGTCATAACAACATAAATACTAAATACTACTGAAAAAAACGGAAGATTAAAAGTGAAGCTGATGAACGTAGATTAGATTTTTGCGAAACTTGGCTACGAAAAGAAAGACAGTTCAGGAAAGAGAAACACAATGAGGTGAAAGCTTTCCCTAGCTGACCCCTGACAGCCCATTCTTATAGTAGTGTGAGCTGGCACACACGGCCAATCAATCTCACGTAAGACCTTTAGCAACCCCGTGAAGCAAGCAGGCTTCATCAGCCTCCTTTTATAGATAAGGAAACAGAAGCTGTGAGAGCTGAGAAACATGCCCAGAATTGAACAGAATTAGAACCCACATCTCCTAGAATCTTAAAGCACAATGCCTTCTATATTCTATATGTAACTTTTCAAAAAATCACTTTGCCAGGAATTATACCATACTCATAAGAATATAAGTTAACAAATGGTCAAAAATTAGCTCCAACATAAAAATCTCCTGAAATAAAAATAAACTATCCTGGTAAAGAATTAAAAATAGAACAATTTTAGAGTTAAATCTTTTTTAACTATTAACATTACAGTACCTTTTTTTTTTAGTTAAGTGAATTAAATTCCTTTCATGGAAAACTAAGGAGCATCAATAAATTTAAGAACAAAACCAAACACATAAAGATTAAAAAAAAAAACCACAAAGTGGGGAAAAACAAACACACAATTAACAATGATCATTAAGTATGTAAATATGTTGCCTGTAAATGCATCAAAAAAGCATTTTCCAACATTAATATCTGCTAAAGAAATTTCAAAACATATAAATTTTTCACTCTCAAGATTTATTTTTTTCTCTTTCCATATGCTCTTTTTATTGATGTCACAATAGTTTATAATATTGTGAACTTTTAGTTGTACATTATTGTTTGTCAGTCACCACAGAAATGCATCCTTTCACCCCTTGTGCCCACCCCCCAACCCCTTTCCCCCTGGTAACCATCAAACTGTTCTGTCTGTGTGTTAAGTTTACCTTCCACATATGTCACTCAAGATTATTTTAAACTGATTTTTCACTTTTTGTAACTAGTAAGAGCATACAGGTACTCTTGATACACAAACATTTGACTTCAGAATGTCTCACATGCAGATGGCTGGTCCCTACCATGCAGGAGATGGGGACAGGCTTTCTTCAGAAGCATTCCCAATGGCTTTCTTCTCCATAGCCTTGATGGGAACATCTTTGTGGCACCACTATTTACCCTTCTCCCCACAAACAAAGGTGTTTAGCGATCCAAACTATTCCCCACAAAATCCTATTTAAACATTACGTAGTATAACTACATGTGCATCTGAAATGTGATTTTCCTAATATTTTTCATGATAAATGTGTAGTATTTCAGCTACATCATAGGTTAAATAGGTCTTTAAACGGTAGCACAGAAACTCACCCATTTATAATACCACTGTAAATTTTTTTCAGGGGGAAATGCATTTCCAATTCCAAAGCTCAGATTAAATATGAATTTTTGAAACATAACCATTTGTAAGCTGGTGACTACTTGTAAATATTCTGGCAGCAGCTTAAGCAAGTCGGCACGATTAGCAAAGAAGAGGAACTGCTTGTAAGGCCTCTGCTTGTAGGGTCAGCAAAAGAACTGGAAGTATCATTAAGTCCACTGTAGAGAAACTTAAAATAGCTGCTTGTCATCACTACATGTTGAGTGACAGGAAAAATAAAAGAAGTTTCTTCAATTAACTTCAAAGAACTCTTTAATAAAGAAGACAACATGGAAGCAATTATTAGTTTTATTAATAGGATCACAAAAAGTTATAACTGACAAATGAAAACTCACCTTACTGGTAGACAGCTAATCAGAAGACTGCTGCAAGGATATTAAAAAAAAAAAAAAAACAAAAACAGTTCGCTCTTAAAAATGTGGAAGTTGGGCATCCTTGAGTACACTGCCTTCCCTAGCTACTTGCTTTCTAAAGCATAGGGAAATGAAAAAGTGGAAATGAAAGATTGAGTAATGAACCTAGTTTTGCTTTCAGGTCACTGCAACTGACTAAACTAGGAAACATGAACTTCCAAAGGCCTGCACAAATTCAGAAATTCAGCAAAAAAGCATTAACTAAGTCCTTCCTTTCTATTTCCAATATATTTTATGAATATGAATGAGCAAGTATGCATAACATAGGATATCTGGCTTGTACTGGTTTCTAAAGAGGTAACTAAAGGCATGAATAAGAACCACGAATTGAAAAGTAGCATCTCTGGTGAAAATGAAACCAAAAACTCAGCAGTGATTTATGACATTCTGGAAGATAACTCTTTACTACAACTTAAAGAGATACATTGAACACACTTGCTAGGTGGCACGTAGATAATCCTCTGCATTCATTCCTACCTGCACCTCACCACCTCCTTCAGGACTGAAGAGTTGAATCTCTCTTAAGGCACCACATACTTTCAAACTCCTAGCTTGTGTTACCTGGCCTCGGCCAAGTCTCTGACCTTATCCTATAATGCTCTTTCCCTCTATTCCCTCTACTACAGCCTCATTGGTCTTTTGTTCCATAAACAGTCAAGCTCCTTCTTGACTTAGGAACTTTGTTCTAGCTCTTCTCTCTAAATGAAAAGCTCTTCCTCTTGAAAGTCACAAGATAAATTCCTTCTTGTCACTTCCTCAGAAAAGTGTTTCCCATCACCTAAACACATCACCCTGGCACTGATGTTACTTATTTATTTTTATATTTGTTTATACTTTTCTTTTCCCACCAGAATGTAAGCTCTGTAGAGCAAGGACCTTGTCTGTGTTGCTCACCATTATATCTTTCACACTGGAAAACAGTTCTGGCATATAACAGACATTCAACAAATATGTTCAATACATGGATGAATACCAGTCACTCAGTCAGTATTTACTGAGCATGGTGTTGTATGCTGGCCACATACACTGCAAATACAAAGTAAAAAAAACTCATGGAGCTTTCAGTTTTGTGAGAGACCACAAATAAGGAAATACACAAATACTTATATACTGTAACAAGTGCTATTAAGGAAATAAACAAGTGTTATGACAGAGAACTGGGGAGAGGTTATTTTAACTAGGGTAGTTAGAGAAGATCTCTCTGAGGAGGTAACATTTAAATGACAAAGAAAAATTGAGAAGA
Source organism: Diceros bicornis minor (assembly GCF_020826845.1). Taxonomy (NCBI): domain Eukaryota; kingdom Metazoa; phylum Chordata; class Mammalia; order Perissodactyla; family Rhinocerotidae; genus Diceros; species Diceros bicornis. The sequence goes on from NC_080743.1 coordinate 78,353,338, forward strand.
TGCCAACCTTAGAAGCACTGGGGAAAAACATGTGTGAAAGTGAGGCACTTTCAAAGAACTGAAAGATGGGCACGGGGCTAGACCAAAAAGCAAAGTGCCTGACATGAATTTAGAGAGGTGGGTGGGGGCCGGATCATGTAACAGAAGGCTAAGGAATTTCAAGTTTATTATATATTTTTTAAAATTGGAATATTTTAGGATTTTAAGCAGAAGAATGAAAGCTGATTTGTGTTTTTAAGAGTATCCTAGACTTCTAGTCAAGTTGGTCTTGGAAGTTCACAAAACTATCCACCTTTGTCCAAAACATCACTGAATAAATATAGAAAATTAAAGGGACATATCCCAAAGCATATACAAAACAAACATTTTTATGAATCAGAAAAAAGTAAAAGAGAAAAAGCTGTTAAGTCAGGCTACAGCTGCAGACCCACTGGTAGGTAGATGGCAGGTAGGCAGTAGGTAACCAGGAATTTGCTTCCCACAAGATAAAAGGGGCTCAAAGTGCTTCAGAAGAGCAGGAAATAGGGAGAGTCAGCTTCACTGAATGAAACCAAGGGCTAAGACGGAGTTTTCCTACCCTGGAAAGGAGGCTGAAAAAAAAATGCCATTAACCACTGCCAGGAGCTGAAGCATATTTAAAGCTACACCAGAAGCGATGGGAAGCAGATAATGCCTCAAAGCCTGGGCCTGGACCAAGCTGTCTGCTGACTCAGTGACTAGATCCACTATCTCCAATATTACAGTGGAACAGGGGCCCCAGCCACGCTGCCAATTTAAGACATGGTTGTTGCCTGGGATTGTTCAGGGGCCAGGTGGAAGGTAACCACAAAACTACTAGACAGGAAGCTGGGAAAGCAGCAATAGGAAAATAAGCACATGAAAAATATTTAGTCAAGAAGTGCTTACAAATCAAAATTCTAAAATACATGAAGAAATTATAACCATGAGAGACAGCTAATATAACCAATATTAAGGAGAGGAATTTACTGTAGATGGAATAAAAACAGAGCAATCTGAAAATAATTTTTAAATGTTTAGGATCCTCTGATAGCTAAACGAAACTGTAACAGATATTGCAAAAAAAAATAAATTATGAAATAAAAACAAAAATAATACAAAAACAGAAGAAATGACAGAGAAGCAAAGTTGAAGGATTAGGTTCAAGATTTTCTAGAAGATGGGAGTCCTCAGATTGAAAGTATACATGCAGACGTGAGTAGGAGATGGGAGGAAAGAGGAAGCAAGCAAAACAAATAAAATACCTCCCCCACAACAAAAAATATGCATATAATCTATTTAAATAAAACTGTGTGTGTGTGTATAAAAGCATGAAGAAATTACCAATAAAAAGCATGGAGTTGAACTATATGTTACATTGTTGAGTGGGGGAAAAAAGTCACAGAATAAAACATTTTTGTATAATACTTACATAAAAAAATAAACAACTCAAACCCCCCTGTCTGCCTGTGTATAAATGCACTGATAAGATCTAAAATTAGACAAGGAAGCTGTTACAGTAGTTGTCTATTTGAAGGTGTATGGGATCAGGTAGACTTGAGAGGACAGATTATGCTGGATTTTCCTTTTCTACTATATATATATACACCATTGATTATTTAAAATTTTATATTAAGCTTACCTTTATTAAGAGCACAAAGACTATTAAAATATAACACAATTTAAAATATAATCATAGTTTAAAATAATAATAAGGTTAGATCTATGCAGTTGAACTGGAAAATTTCCACCATATATTTAGGTTAGAAGAGTAAGTTGCAGATAATTTAAATACATAAACCAATTTTCTGTAAAATAAATTATGGCTCCAAAATGTTCAGTGCATATGTGTTCTTATATTATTAATATGAGCAGAGAAAAATGAATAAATGCATTCATACCAAGTTAACGTTGGATATCTGAAGGGGTAGAGGATGGGAAAGGAGAAAGCCAAAAACAAAAAGTAAAAAAATAGAATGCTATCCTTATTTTTTTAAAGAAAAGAGCATGTATAATATGATCCCATTTATGTAAAATTATGTATTTATTACATAAATATTTCTTGAGTGTACTATGTCAGATAATGATCTTAAAGCTAAGGGATACAGAAGTGGAAAAACAAAGTCCTTGTTCACAGGGAGTTTACAATACAGTGGTGGAGAAGGGAGGGGAAAACAATAAAATAAACAGAAATTATACAGTAATGTACGTGGTAGGAATAAAAAAAGCAGGTTAAAAGGGACAGAGCATGAGCAAGGGGGTCAGGAGGGATGCGACACAGGCTGTTAGGGAAGACCTCTCTGATGAGGTAACACTTTGAAGAGAGAGCTGAATGAAGCGCGAGTCAGAAAGGTAGTTTCATACAGGAACCAGGGAGGAGCAAGTGTGAAAGCCACAGGGCCAGCATGTGCTTGGCACGTCCTTGGGGCAACAGCAAGAATGCTAATGTGGCTGGAGCAGAGTAAGCAAAGGTGAGAGTGGTAAGAGACAGGGTCAGAGAGGAAATCAGAGTAGCAGCCAGGGACCAGGTCAGAGAGAACCTTGTCGACCAATGGAAGATGACAGGGAGCCACTGGAGGGTTTTAAAAAGGGGGTGACATAATCTGATTATGCTTTAAAAGGAATCCTCCGGATGCTGTGTGGAAAACAGGAATGGAAGGAAGGAGACTGGTCTGGACACTATTGTGGTAGTTCTGCTAAGAGAATACGGTGACACGGATAAGAGCAGTAGAGATGGATTTGGTGAGAATACGGTGACATGGATAAGAGCAGTAGAGATGGATTTGGTGGGAAGTGACTGGATTTGGAATATGCTTCCAAGGTAACGGCAGTAGGATCTGCTGGTGGTCTGAAGGTGAGGGCATCAAGAAATATATCATAATACTGGTCACTGGTCATAAACATGTTTAATAGTGGTTATCTCTTGGGTACGTGATTTCATGAAATTTAAATTTGTGTCTTATGCTTTTAATATTTTTGGAAGGTGCATGTATTTTTAAGTAATCAAGAAAAAGCAATAAAGTTAATGTCAATGTAAAAAACATAAGAAACAAGTACAAAACAAACACCATGCTAGATAAATAAAAATAAATATCTAGACATATCGTGGTAATACTGCAGAACATTAAGAATACAAAGAAAGGGGCCGGCCCCGTGGCTTAGCGGTTAAGTGTGGGCGCTCCCCTGCTGGCGGCCTGGGTTTGGATCCCGGGCGTGCACCGACGCACTGCTTCTCCGGCCATGCTGAGGCCGCGTCCCACATACAGCAACTAGAAGGATGTGCAGCTATGACATACAACTATCTACTGGGGCTTTGGGGAGAAAAAGGGGGAAAAAAAGCAGGATTGGCAATAGATGCTAGCTGAGGGCTGGTCTTTCTCAGCAAAAAGAGGAGGATTGGCGTGGATGTTAGCTCAGGGCTGATCTTCCTCACACACACACACAAAAAAAGTGTAACCATTAAATTGTATTTTTTAACAAGAGAAGAACTAAAATTCTAGATACAAATAAGAAGTTTAATTGGGGAGGGACTGTGCTTATTCAGTGGGTACAGTGTACTAAGGTCTTTGTCCTGCCCAGAAGAGGACCTGAAATACTGAATAATTTCAGACTTGATTAATTTTAGAATTATAGCATGCTAAAATTTTATAGGTAACAATAAAGGAATAGGAACATAGCATATAGCTTCCAAACCAGAAAAAAAGAAAAATGAGAAAATAAAGAAAATTCTAACATGATAGAAGGCAAAAAAAAAAAGGAGGGAAGGGAAATAGTAAAAGAAAACGCCTATATTTGGAAACTAAAAAGTATTTAGAGCTGAACTATGAAAGTCCTACATGTCAACACTTGGGGATGGAACTAAAGCAAGACTTAGAGATAAATTTGTAGCCTTAAATGCATTTGTTAAAAAATAAGACAGAAATAAACTAAATGTTAAACTCAAGAAGCTAAAACTAACACAGAAAATTCAAGAAAGCAGGAAGACCATACTAAAGACAAGATCAGAACTCAAGGCACCAGAAAACTAAAAAAAACAATAGAGAAACTCAGCAAAAATAAAGTCTGACTCTCTGAAAAGATCAATAAAAACAAAGAAACCTAGAGCAAGATATCAAGAAAAAAAAAGAAAGCATAAATAAACAATATTAAGAAAGAAAATATTCTTTCTCTTCATATACGGAGTAGAGATTTTTAAAATTATAAGCAATTACTATAGACAGGTTCACACAAATATATTCAACACATGGATTGAACAATTTTCTAAACAAATATTACCAAAATTGATTCAAGAAAAAACTAAAAATCTGAAGAAATCAATAACCATTAAATATACTAAATCAGTTCAATCAACATCATCCCCCCACATACTAGGCTCAGATTGTTTTTTAGATGAATCAACTCTTCAAAGAACAAATAACTTCTATCTTTACAGACTCTTTTATGAGAGCAGCATAATCTTGAGGAAAAATGAGAAAGGGACAGTATGTTTAAAAATACCATCTATTGGGGTTGGCCCCACGGCACAGTAGTTAAGTTCTCATGCTCCGCTTTGGTGGCCCAGGGTTCGCAGGTTTCCATCCCAGAAACAGATCTACACACTGCTCATCAAGCCATACTGTGGTGGCGTCCCACATACAAAATAGAGGAAGACTGCCACAGATGTTAGCTCAGGGACCATCTTCCTCAAGCAAAAGCAAGGAAGCTGGGCAACAGATGTTAGCTCAGGACCAATCTTCCTCACCAAAAAAACCACATATTCATTTTTTTATGACTAAAGATGCAAACATAGTATAGGCAAACATACTAAATAAAGTACAAGTATAAAGTATAGGAAAATTTAATACAACAGTGTATGACAAAAAAATATATTAATGAGTAAGAGGTTTTCTATATGAATGTAAAGATAATCATCAGAAAAATCTGTCAATGTTAATTTACCATATGAAGAGTTAGAGAAAAAGCATATGATTTTGGGGTACAAGGGAACTTTATAAGGGGTGGAAAATGTTCTACTACATCTGAATTGTGGTGATAGCTCATAGTTGTATATATTTCTCAAAACTAACTGTATGCATAAAATGGATGTATTTTATCATATGTAAATTATTCTTCATTAAGTTGGTTATACAAATATATGATCTCGGTCGATGCAAAAGAAGTGCTCAATAAAATTAAACACTTATTCATAATTTTAAAATTTTATGACCACTACCACCACTACTATTCAACATTATACTGGAGGTTCTAATCACCATAAGACAAAGACAACATGTAAACTTGGGAAAAAGACAAAACCCATCATTACTTGCAAATGATATGATTATCTACCTTTTAAAAAATCTAACTGAAACTAGATAAACCATTAGAACTAATAAGAGGTCAGCAAATAAAAATCAATGGTGTTCTTCAGACAAGGATGCCCACTGTCACCACTCCTATTTAATATAGTACTGGAAGTCCTAGCCAGAGCAATCAGGCAAGAGAAAGAAATAAAAGGGATCCAAATTGGAAAGGAAGAAGTGAAACTGTCACTATTTGCAGATGACATGATTTTATATATAGAAAACCCTAAAGAATCCACCAGAAAACTTTTAGAAGTAATAAACGCATATGGTAAAGTTGCAGGATACAAAATCAACATACAAAAATCAGTTGCATTTCTATACACTAACAACGAAGTAGCAGAAAGAGAAATTAAGAATACCATCCCATTTACAATTGCAACAAAAAGAATAAAATACCTAAGAATAAACTTAACCAAAGAGGTGAAAGAGCTGTACATGGAAAACTATAAAACATTGCTGAAAGAAACTGAAGAAGACACAAAGAAATGGAAAGATATTCCGCGCTCTTAGATTGGAAGAATTAACATAGTTAAGATGTCCATACTTCCTAAAGCAATCTATAGATTCAATGCAATCCCTATCAAAGTTCCAACAACATTTTTCACAGAAATAGAACAAAGAATCCTAAAATTTATATGGAACAACAAAAGACCCCGAATAGCTAAAAGAATCCTGAGAAAAAAGAACAAAGCTGGAGGTATCACACTCCCTGATTTCAAAATATACTACAAAGCTATAGTAACCAAAACAGCATGGTACTGGCACAAAAACAGACACACAGATCAATGGAATAGAATCGAATGCCCAGAAATAAACCCACACATCTATGGACGGGTAATCTTTGACAAAGGAGCTAAGAACATACAATGGAGAAAAGAAAGTCTCTTCAACAAATGGTGTTGGGAAAACTGGATAGCCATATGCAAAAAAATGAAAGTAGACCCTTACCTTACACCATACACAAAAATTAACTCCAAATGGATTAAAGACTTGAATGTAAGACCTGAAACTATGAAACTTCTAGAAGAAAACACAGGCAGTACGCTCTTTGACATCGGTCTTAGCAACATATTTTCAAGCACCATGTCTGACCGGACAAGAGAAACAATAGAAAAAATAAACAAATGGGACTACATCAAACTAAAAAGCTTCTGCACAGCAAAGGAAACCATCAACAAAACGAAAAGACAACCTAACAATTGGGAGAAGATATTTGCAAACCATACATCTGATAAGGGCTTAATCTCCAAAATATATAAAGAACTCATGCATCTCAACAACAAAAAAACTACCAACCCAATTAAAAAATGAGCAAAAGACCTGAACAGACATTTCTCCAAAGAAGATATACAGATGGCCAACAGACACATGAAAAGATGTTCAAAATCATTAACTATCAGGGAAATGCAAATCAAAACTACAATGAGATATCACCTCACGCCTGTCAGAATAGCTATAATTGACAAGACAGGAAACAACAAGTGTTGGAGAGGATGTGGAGGGAAGGGAACTCTCATACACTGCTGGTGGGAGTGCAAACTGGTGCAGCCACTATGGAAAATAGTATGGAAAGTCCTCAAAAAATCAAGGATAGAACTACCATATGATCCAGCTATTCCATTGCTGGGTATTTATCCAAAGAACTTGAAAACGCCAATGCATAAAGATACATGCACTCCTGTGTTCATTGGAGCGTTATTCACAATAGCCAAGACTTGGAAGCAACCTAAGTGCCCATCAAGGGACGAATGGATAAAGAAGATGTGGTATATATACACAATAGAATACTACTCAGCCATAAGAAACGATGAAATCCAGCCATTTGTGACAACATGGATGGACACTGAGGGTATTATGCAAAGTGAAATAAGTCAGAGGGAGAAGGTCAAATACCGTATGATTTCCTTCATTAAGTAGTAGATAATAACAACAATAAACAAACACATAGAGACAGAGATTGGATTGGTGGTTACCAGAGGGGCAGGGGGGAGGGAGGAGGGTGAAAGGGATAATTGAGCACATGTGTGTGGTGATGGGTTGTAATTAGTATTTTGGTGGTGAACATGATGTCATCTATGCAGAAATAGAAGTATAATGATGTACACCTGCAATTTATACAATGTTATAAACCAATGTAAAAAAAATAATAAAGTAGACTATAGCCTATAAAAAAAAAAAAATCAATGGTGTTCTTAAATACCAGCAATATTCAATTACAATATGTAATCCCAAAATGTTACCATTTACAATAGCTACAAAAAGGCAAAGTACTTAGCAATAAATAAAAGATGTGCAAAACCTATAAAGAGAAATTTATAAAACACTATTTTTTTTCTTATAACGATCTTTATTAGGTGTTTTTAAACACTTCTCTACATACATTACAGAATGGCTATCACATCCATCCCCTTAAATAACACTGTTTTCCATGTAGCAAGCAGGCAGCACTCTTACAACCATCTTTATTACCTGTGTTTATAAAACACTATTGAAGGACATTTTGAAAAACCCAAAATGAGATATAATATGTTCACAAATGGGAAGACATTATATTGGAAACACGACACTTTTCTCCAAATTAATCTGTAAATTACATGCAATACCAACCAAATCTCGCTAAGATTTTCATGCAATTTAACAAGATGATCCTAAAAATTCCTATAGAAGAGGAAAGGGCCATGAAGAGGCAACAAAATTTTGAAGAACTTGCAAGATATCAAGCCTTATTATAAAACTACAGTAACTTAAAAAGTGTGGTAATGGTACAGAGACAGCCAAGTCAACCAATAAAATTAAAAAGAGAGCCCAGAAACAGACCCTTAAAATATGTAGAAACTTGTACATGAGAGAGTGGCATTACAAAGCAGTGGAGAAAAGATGGCACTAATCAATAAGTGATGTTAGGACACCTGGCTATCAGTATGGTAGAAATTAGATCCCTTCCTCATAAAATTTTTTTTTAAATTTCAGATGGATTCAAGACCTAAACATGATAATCAAAACTGTGTAAAGAAAATAACAAAGGATTTTTATGTCACTTGGGCAGATGATTTCTCAAAGACACTGAAAGAACCAATTATAAAGGAAAAAAACCTGTAAATCCGACTACACTGAATTTTAAAACTTCTGATTTTTAAAACATATATAAGGTCATAAGACAAGCCAAAAATTGAGAACAAATATTTACAGTGCTTATAACCAAAGGACTGACATCCAGAATGCGTGTGTGCATATGTGTGTATGTATATGTGCCTGTGTGTGTTACTCTTAGAAATGAACAAGAAAAGTTCAAACAACCCAGTAGAAAAATGGGCAAAGAATATACATAGACAACTCACAGAAGAAACTGTAGGGTCAAAAAACATAAGAAAGGATGCTCAACCTCACTTTAAATACTACTGCATGCCCACCAAATTGGCAAAAAAAAAAAAACCCAGAAAGCCTGACTAAAAATTGCTGGTGAAATGTGGGGAAGCAGGAACTTGCATACACTGCTAGCGAGAATGTAAACAGATACAACTACTTTGGAGGGGCAGTAAAGCTCAAATATACTAAAACTGAACAGAAACAAACACTATAACCTAGAAATTCTGCTTCTAGAAATCCATCTCAGAGAACTGGTGGCATATTTACACTATATAAGGAGACAGGTATAAGAACGTTCATTGCAATACTGTTTATAACAGCAAAAAAGAAACAATCTAAGTGTTCCTCAGTAAACGAATCGATAAACACTGGTGTATTTATACACTGGAATACTATATATTAGCTAAATTAATAGAAAGCTATGTGTGTATACAATGTATACCTTATAATAATGCATAGCTTATAAGACATCTAACTGGTAAAATCGTAAGAAAATGATCTTTATATTAAAAACTGAGCTGCAGAATGATATGATCAGTATGATAATTCTTTACATAAAAATATACAAATTTCATACGTTTATGGATACATATCTATAAAGTAAAAACATAAAAACATGGATAGGAAGGATCCACACAGCTTGAGGATAGTGCTTACTCCTAAAGTAAATGGGATGGTAGAGGGGTACAAAGAAAGTTTCAACTGTTTCCATACACTTTAGTTCCTAGAGGGTCTGAAGCAAGTTTGGCAAAACATGAATAGCCCTTAAATATGGGCGGTAAGTACAGAGATGTTCATTATGTTATACTCTGTATTTTCTTTATGTTTGAAATATTTCAAAGGATTAAAAAAAAATTAACTCTACCTGATATATATAGAATGGAACAGAAAAGAGCAAGAGGAAAACATGAAGACTTCCTAGGAAGCATTTGTAGAAACCCTGGCTAGAGAGATGGTGACCTAGAATAGAGGTGACAATAGCAAGATGAAGAGAAGTAGATGAATGTGAGATGATTATTTCAAAGGAATAATTTGTAGGACTTATTGACGGACTGCATATGAGGAGTTCAAGAGAGGAAAGAATCAAGGTTGACTTCTGACTAAAACAATTTGCAGGTGAAGGTGCCATTTACTCAAATGGGAAAAACTGGGAGAGGATTCAGTTAGAGGGCATGAAAGAATCCTCTTTGATGTTGCTCTCTTATTTCTTCTACTCAGACAAAAGCTCTTTATGGGGAGAAACTGTCTGTTTTATCCCTGTATCTCCCAAAGTTCCTAACATAATTATGCCAAATCAATGTGATACACATTGCCTACGTATTGTGTTTTGAAAATCAGATAACCTTCTTCAAAAGTGTCAGCTTTCAAATAAATTTGATATCACTTAATATTCCAATGACAAAAAGAAAAAAACTTTTAAGAAGTTCCAACAAAAGTTTTCCCATGCAGCTTATTCAGATTTTTAGGTCCTATATAAATTTATGCTTTCCACTTTCCTCCTAAGCCATTTAATTGGTTTCATATGATTTTACCAGTTAAACGTATTATAAGCTATGCAATATTGTAAGGTATACTACTGTAAATGGGTTAGGATTTATCATAGGGTTATTATTACACAGCACCTCTTTACAAACTACTACTTAACGTGTTTTAGTTATAGTGTGTGTATAGAGCCACTTATCTCATCCCATTCACACCACAACCTCTGTAAGTGGGCAGGACATTTCTGTAATATTTAGTGACAAGAGCTGGAATTCACACCTAAAGCATCAGGCTCCAACTCTAAGATTCGCCATAAAGAAACTGAGGCTTGAAGAAGTCAAGTGACTTCCCCAAGGATGTATGACCAGTACCTATAAGCTAATTTTGCTGTGCTTAAAGGGCTGATCCTATTCTAAGCTTATGAACATTATGAAAATGTATAATGACAAAATCTCAACATTTCCCCAAAGTTAGATTCTAATTATTCCTTTGCTTACTTTTGAAATCAGAATCATATGATACATAAGATTTTCTCACTTATACTATATAACTGGAATGGTGGGAGTAAAATCATGTAGGTTTTCTAAGGATCGTTTAAGTAAATTTGTTTTCCCTCCTAAGATAAGAGGTTACCAAGTTTCATTAGAGGTGAATTAAATGTAGCTAAAAAATAATACTTGAGTATACTATGAAACCACAAGTTTCAATTATTATTTTTATGTTGTTCAAAATGAAAACAAATATATGTTAACCACTGCATTTTGGCAACTATTATTTTTAGTGAACTATGACAATTAAGTGCTGGGCCCTAGGTTAATTTTTATTGTCAAACACAGTGAATGCTGTGATTTTAACCAATTTCAGAATATCTTTATGCTCGTACTTTCCCCTCTCAGTTTATCCCATCAGTTTGGAAGATTTGGAAAGGGAAAGGGGGCATGTCAGAAAGTAGTTCAGAATTCGACAAAGGTAAGGTACTCAAAGCCATAAGTATAAATATCCCATACAAATAAATCAAGGTCTTAACTATTTTTTCTAATAGTTCAGAAATGGTAATTTTTTTTTTGGTGAGGAAAATTAGCCCTGAGCTAACACTTGTTGCCAATCTTCCTCTTTTTGCTGAGGAAGATCGGCCCTGAACTAACATCTGTGCCCATCTTCCTCTATTTTATACGTGGGATGCCTGCCACAGCATGGCTTAATGAGCGGTGCATAGGTCCGCCCCCAGGATCTGAACGTGTGAACCCTGGGCAGCTGAAGCAGAGCACTCGAACTTAACCCCTACGCCACCGGGCCAGCCTCCAGAAATGGTAATTTTGAGTGCCAAAGGCAAATTCCAAAAGATCTCTTAGGAAAATTGTTACAAATTTTAAAATGTGAGAATAGAGCCATTTAAAAGCATGTATGATCCATATTTCTAGCAAGGCCAGTTCTGTTGCTAGATTTTCATAAGTTTGTATCAATTTTATTTCTGTTTTAGAGGATGCATCTAAATAGAAATGGAATTAAGTTCAAAGGCATAACAAGCATGTATATCTCTTCTTAAGTTGAACATTATATTTTTTTGGATTTTATTCTGTCAACAATGAGAAACGAATGAAAGTTATTGCACTGGGGAGTGACACCGAGACAGTGCTTTAATAGTATAACTTTGGCTATAATGCAAAGAAAGGATAATATAACAGCAGTTAGAGATGGAACAGTAATATAATAAAAGTTAGAGATTGGGAAAGCATTATAATAGTCAGGAGAGAGCTTTATCAAGTCCAGATTCCTGGGTCCTACCCCTGGAGATTCTGAGTCAGTAGGTTTAGAGCAAGTTCTCATAATTCTAAGTGAAGAGCTAAACATGGATGACCGATAGTGAGTTAGAGCATCACAGGGAAGATACTTTTGATGCTGACACCTTTAGAAGAATATCAAGAACTCATAAAAATTACATGCTGATGCTTCGTTTCTACCACAAATGAACATTGACTCACCTGGATCAGGATCATATTTTAGGTCCAATGGCTGTACAACTGGGTGGTACTGCTTCTAAACATAATATAAATTAAAACAGATTCAATTTAACCACTTAATGCCTCATATAAATATTTCCTTCAGTTAATGTAAGTAAATATACTACATAGTCAGTAGCATCATCATTTGCAAAGAAAAAAACATTAGATCTTGAAATCTGTAGGGAAGGGAGGGGAAAAGAAGATAAGATCAGTCAAACTAAGTCCGAATTATACCTTTTATAGTATTGCCACCTACTGCATACATTAAGAAATAGCACTATAAAAAAAAGTAAAAAGGGGCTGGTGTGGTGGCACGGTGGTTAAGTTCACAAGCTCTGCTTTGGCGGCCTGGGGTTCACAGGTTCAGATCCCAGACGTGGACCTACCCATGGCTCATCAAGCCGTGCTGTGGCAGTGTCCCACATACGGGAAAAAAAAAAATAGAGGAAGATGGGCACAGATGTTAGCTCAGGGCCAATCTTCCTCAGCAAAAAGAGGAAGATTAGCAACAGATGTTAGCTCGGGGCTAATCATCCTCACCAAAAAAAAGTAGAAGAAGAAAAAGCAATCAAGCAAATTTAAAGACACAGAGATTGATTTTTGTATTTAAGTACAGGGTAGTCTCCATGTTATAAATGGACTGTGTTTCAAAACTTCATTTTAAGACAAATGTTTGGAACTCAGAACTCATATTCTCACAGAAACTGTTTTAAAAAGTGGCTAGGCTACCACCACGTCAGCCCACTAAAGCCTATATACTCTGTGATACACTGGGACTACAGTAGCACAACTAAAGGAATAGGATCCACAGTTCACGCAAAAAGAAAGAGGGAAATGTTCCTCCTTACTCTTGCCCAGAGCTAGCAGGAGCCAAAAGGTTTTTTAAAAAAGCTGTCTTTTTATCCTCACTCCATCCATTTTGCATGACTTTTTAACTCTCCACAGGAGTACCTCACCTAGGCCTGTGAACTTCCTTGCTTTTACACAATACTGATTACCAGGCTTTTTTCAGGGAGGGAGGGGTAGGAATAGGGAGGGAGACACTGGAAAATAAATACATTTTGAATGTTTTTCCTGAAGAAACTTTAAAGGGCGGGGGGATAGAATGGGGTATTTCTTTGAAAACTAACTGCTATGGAAGAAAAAAATGAAAAATTCTGCTTATAAACACTTTCTTTCTCTTAGAATGATGAAAATGTTGAGATAAAGTACTTGCCTTTGCTGCCCTAAAACAATTCATTAAAGGAAAGCAACTGGAAGATTTATATGTGAAACTATGCTAATTTCAAAAACTAAGGACAAACAGAATAGCATAATCTAAAATCGAAACGTGTTTCTCACTCCAGAGGCAGTGCCACTCCCAGCAAACCTACTTCCACCCTGTCATGATTTTTGGAGCAAAACAAGTTACACACAGTTCATATAGCCAATTTCAGTGTTATAAACAGGTACTCAATCTTCACCATCAATTTAACTAAAAGCTTCTCCAAAATATATAAACACATACAAATAATGTGCCAAACACAAAGGACAAATAGAAATAAGAGGTTTAAAAGATAAATTTCTTTTTCCTTCCCGGTCTCAGAATTAGGAAGTCATTATCAGTCTTCCATCTTCAAATTCTACCTTAACCTACTGTAACTTAGAACAGGAAAAGGTCTTCCAAGAGACAAAAGGTAGTAATTGAGGTAGGATAAACAAAGAAAACAAAATGTCATTTATCTCCATGTGGATCTTATACTTTATTATTTTTTTACTATAGTAAAATAGACATAACATAAAATTTACTATCTTAAAAGTAAATCGTCTTACCAGAATTTCTTGTTTTGCTTTTATGGTTTTGATGACACATTCAAGGATCTTTCTGGGATACTGCTTACGTTTTGTGGCTACATCTACTATGATTTCATCAAACTGATCTTCAAGCACTTTGATATCAGAATCTATTTCAAAAAAAAAAAAATCAAAAAAATTCCTTAAAACACATTGTTTATATTCTATATGGAAATGTAATCTAAGTAAACTAAATTTAAATAACACAAAATAATTAAGGAAAACAAATATGGCAAGTTCATGGATGCCCCTACTTTGGTGACCGACTCATGTACTGATTGAACAATTATTGAGCACCTATGGGAAGCCAGGCCTAAATCACAGAAATACAAAGATGAACATAAGATGATCGTTGCTGTCTATGAGCTCCCAGTTCACTGGAAGAAACAGACAGATAATTGTAAAGCAACTTGATGAATGCAACAGAGGTATGAGCAAAATGCTATCAGGAGACAGAACAGTGGAACACTAACTCTGCCTGCAGAATTTAAGACTTTAAAGAGAGAGTAACATTTGAGCTGGGCCTTGAAATGTAAGTATAAATCCCCTGGATAAAAAAGGTAGGGGAAAAAATGCTAGAAGCATTTTAGGCAGAAGAAACAGTACTTGCAATATCACCGAGTCTTTACAAAGAGAAAAAGTTCTAAATGGCTGCAGGATCAAGTATGAGGAAAGAAGGATGGTAAAATATAAAAGAAGTAGATTGGAAAGGGCATTTAACATCAGGGATCCTAACAAGTTTTGACTTTGTGGTGTGCTGAACCAAAGCTGTGACAGTAGCAGTGAGTGGAGTAGCTAGATCCAAAATAGGACTCAACTGGACAGACGGTAGGAAAAAGTGAAAGCTATGGTGACTTTACAGTTTCTTTGATGTAGCTAAAACTATTTTATCAGATACTTTCCTGAGTTTTAAAATAGTGACTCTCAAACTTAAGCAGAATGAATAATCGCCCAGAAAACTTGTCAGAAGTTCGGAAAGTATAAGTCAGCAGGTCTCTGGGATGGGGCCCAGAAATTAAGCACCCCAGATAAGATGAATGCAGGTGATACACCAACCTTATTTTGAAAATCATTTTAAAGAATAACAAATATTAAGTAGTTAAAAATACTAAAGAGCTAGATCCTCAGCTTAACTGATCTAGATCATACGTGTTCTGCTATACCAAATGTACGGAATGGATCAAATCTATTTATTTTATTGAGTAGAAGCTTTATTAGGGAGAAGTCTGAAACATGATACATATTTTTGGAAACCTTTTGAGAATTGCTGATACATATCAGCATATATGTACATATCAGGTAAAGATTAATAAGGTATATCAGGTATGGTCTTTCATTCATGTAACAAATATTCATTAAGTCCGACTAAATTACTTCTTTTGCAAGTATTATGAAAGACACCGTCATCTCTTATTTTGAATACTCATTTAAATAAGCAGCCTTGGGCCGGCTCCGTGGCTTAGCGGTTAAGTGCGCGCGCTCTGATGCTGGCGGCCCGGGTTCGGATCCTGGGCACGCCCCAAGGCACCACTTCTCCGACCAACCTGAGACCGAGTCCCACGTACAGCAACTAGAAGGATGTGAACGTATGACATACAACTATCTACTGGGGCTTTGGGGGGAAAAAAATGAATAAATAAAATCTTTAAAAAAATAAAATAAAATAAATGAGCAGCCTTCCCTAAATTTTAATTTATCCATTAAAAAAGTTAAATCACTAACCTGAAAGGAACAATGTACTATTTCACAATCAGTTAAAAAAACACAAGTCTTCCATCTAAATCGACTATGTAGGGAGGAAAATGGTTTCTTAGCGCCACCTAGCAATAAAGCTACAAAACTGAAATGTAGAAACAATTTGAGCAGGGAAGAATGTCATTAATTTCACAAATATTTAGTGGGTGCCTACCATGTGCCAAGCTAAGTGCTGAAAACAGTGATGAGAAAATCAAACATAGTCCCTGCTCTCAAGGAGCTTACATTTTCATTCTTAAATGTGCCTCGTCAAGCCTCCTGAAATCAAGTACTTTCAGAGTAGTTACAGGGACAGGGAGGAAGAAGTTGGTTTCACTTGTATTTTTGTTCCTTCACTCACTCACTCATTTATAAACGATCTCAGTGAACAAAATACACAAAAACCTCTGCCCTTGTGAAGCTTAGTTACTGCTTCTACTTACTAGATCAGATCCAAGTCCCATTAATTCTATCTGCTTGACCCTGTCTTTTTCTCTCCTTTCCCACAGTCTCAGTATAGGACTTCACCATCTTTTTGCTGTACCACTGCAATTACCTCCCTAAGGTCTGCCTGCCTTGAATTTCTCCCTTCTCCAATCCATCCCCCACATAGCCAGCACTTAGCATTCTATAATAACACAAACCTTTTCATCTAATTCTACTTTAAAAACCTTCACTGGTTCCCCATTGCCTACAGGATAAAGTGTCAATTCCTTACCATATCCTGCAAAGCTCTTTGTGATCTGGCCCTAACTTATCTTTCTGGCCACATCTGTCATTAGTTTTCCCAATTCACCTCTGACATTTCCTAAACACATCACTCCTTTGTGCCTTTATGCATGCTGGGTTTTTTGCTTCAAAAACTACCTTCTTTCTGGGCCGGCCCCATGGCTTAGCGGTTGAGTGCATGCGCTCCACTCCTGGTGGCCCGGGTTCGGATCCCGGGCGCGCTGACGCACCGCTTCTCCAGCCATGCTGGGGCCGCGTCCCACATGCAGCAACTAGAAGGATGTGCAACTATGACATACAACTATCTACTGGGGCTTTGGGGGAAAAAATAAATAAATAAATAAATTGTTTTAAAAAAAACTAAATTTTCTGCCTAGCACACTCTCATTTATTAAATGCATTTAACAACAACATACTCTGTCTTCTCCCAGTTCCCAAAGCATATCGTGATTCCTTGTCCATTTTCTTCCATGAACAATGAGTTCCAAAACGGTAAGAACCATGTCTTTTCATCTATTTCCCAGCATTTGGCATAGTGCCTGGCATTTATCAGGTGCCCATGAAAGAAAGTGAAAGTGTAGTATTCTCAACTATTTCTCCTCACAGTTATAAGGGGAAAAAGGGCCAAAGAATAGCTATACTCCGCCTAGTCTGCCCACCTGTCAGAAAATACATACCTTAATCTCTACATTGATGAATCATATTGCTAATGGCAGTGACCAAACAATAAGGCAATTCCAAAGTGACTTCACGGAACAAGTGAGATAAAGACACAGTAAAAGTCTGGGTGATTCTGATACACAACTTCTCCCCTACTAATTGGCAATCACTCTGATAATATTTGGGAAACCTGATGTTATTGTTTTTACTGTTTTAATACACAAACCAGAAGTGAATTTTGTGACTTTGAAGAGACAACTCTAATAATCCCAAGGATCAGACAGTGAAGTCTTCTGGGCAAAGTATTATCTTAATGTTGAGAAGAAAAATTATAACCAGAGAGGGTTACCTGATAGGCTTGGAATCAGCTCAAGTGTGTAACTGGATAATCAGAACAGCTATCAGTGACATCAAGCTATGCTGATCAGATCTCTGTAATATCACCATGGGGACAGACAAGACACTCTGACCCTCTTGTCAGGGTAGCCCTTCCCCAGGACATGGCTGGAGAATTCTGCCTCTCTTCCCACACTGATCATTCCCTTTCAACCAATTTTTTTCCTTCCTACACTGATCATTTTCTTTCTATTAAAACTTTGATTCCTTTAGACAGGTGAACACCACTAATCAGGGTACAATCAAGTCTGCCTTGGACTGTCTTTTTAAGGAGCTTTCTGCCATTATGGACCTCATCCTTTACATGGAACTCTCATAGTTTAACTTCCCATTCTAAGGATACTTCACTATCTACTCTAAAGATAACCTGTAAAAATACAGCTCGATGGGGCCGGACCGGTGGCGCAAGTGGTTAAGTGCGCGCGCTCCACTGCGGTGGCCCGGGATTCGCCAGTTCGGATCCCGGGCACGTACCGACGCACTGCTTGTGGAGCCATCCTGTGGTGGCGTCCCATACGAAGTGGAGGAAGATGGGCACGGATGTTGGCTCAGGGCCAATCTTCCTCAGAAAAAAGAGAGGAGCATTGGCCTCAAATGTTGGCTCAGGGCTGATCTTCCTCACAAAAAAAAAAAAAAAAATACAGCTTGATTTATAAGGTATTAATCATAGGAATTCTCTGGGCCTGTTTCTTCATCTGGGAGTAGTTCTACAGTGTTTTCCAATAAACTATTGACAAGGATACTTTTGATCAGAAAATTAATCAGGGCCAGCCCCGTGGCTTATCGGTTAAGTGCGTGCGCTCCGCTGCTGGCGGCCCGGGTCCGGATCCCAAGCGCGCACTGACGCACTGCTTCTCCGGCCATGCTGAGGCCGCGTCCCACATACAGCAACTAGAAGGATGTGCAGCTATGGCATACAACTATCTACTGGGGCTTTGGGGGAAAAAAAATAAATAAATAAAAATTATAAAGGAATACTTTAAAAAAAAAAAAAAGAAAATTAATCAGATGAAAGTCCTTTTGAAAATGCCAGATAGCATATACGAAGGATCTGGTAACTACTGTGTTGCTTGCCAGAGATTAGAATTCAATAGTCTTCTAGATTAGTTTCCTCTTTTCCCCCCAGGAAAGGATTTTTTTAAAAAGAAGTGACACTGAAAATGGGGATTAAAAAACAGCATTCAAAATAAAATCATCTACAAAAATAACTCAGAAATTAATGACAGAAGGAAAAAGTTAAGTCACATACCCATGAGACAATTATCTGAAGTTTCCTGCCATGCTTGTCCATTAATGCTGACATTCTCTTGCACAGCTGACTCAAAAGTCTGCAAAAAATTCACAATATTCAAGTCACTAAAAATAACTTTAAACACAGAATTCAAACACTTTGGCAAACTAACAATATCAGTTTTGTGACAAAGAATATAAAGAAAACTAGCAGACTAGCCTATTAGCATATTTATTCTTTTCAATGAAGATTCCGTTTTCATCACTGATCCCACCTACATTTAGCTCTGATACCTATTATGCTACCTATAAGAATATTCGATACAAAATTTTAGAATATTCATACAAACAAAAAATACACTTCCTAAATGAAAGAAGATATAAAAGCTAACAAATTTGGGCTCAGTTAAATCTCAAGGGTATAAGTACTACATATGCTGCTGATTGTTAATGTTAATGGGGGAAAACACACTTAACGAAACTGAAATTTATTTCTACTTTGTAAAGGACTATTTTTTTATTTTTTTTTTGTGAGATCAGCCCTGTGCTAACATCTGCCAATCCCCCTCTTTTTTTGCTGAGGAAGACTGGCCCTGGGCTAGTATCCATGCCCATCTTCCTCCACTTCATAGGGGACACCGCCACAGCATGGCACTGAGTGCGTAGGTGCGCGACCAGGATCCCAACCGGCCAACCCCGGGAGGCCACAGCGGAGTGGGCGCACCCAACCGCTTACGCCACCAGTCCGGCCCCTGTAAAGGACTATTTTTTTTTGAAGTATGTAGGGATGAAATGACATGAGATCTTGGATTTGCTTTAAAATAGGAAGTGTAACAAGATTTTGATCACTACTGAATTGGGTGATGGATGTATGGGTGTACACTGTATTAGTCTATTTTCTGAAGGTTGAAAATGTTCATAATACATTGAAAAATAAAGGACTAAAAAGATTTGGCAGTACCATTCAAATTTTAAAGGCACATTTCCTACTACCTAACAATTTCACTTCTAGTAACGTATCCTAAAGGACTATTCTCATACTATGAATGTTTATTTCAGCACTGTTTGAAATTATGAAATATTAAGGGAAAAATACAAAATCTAAATTCAAAATTAGGAGAAAGGTTAAATATACAATATATCCATACCAAGCAACACTTAAAAAGAATGAAGTAGTGGCCGGCCCGGTGGCGCAAGCAGTTAAGTGCGCGTGCTCCGCAACGGTGGCCCAGGGTTCGCCAGTTTGGATCCCAGGCGCGCACCGATGCACAGCCATGCTGTGGCAGCGTCCCATATAAAGTGGAGGAAGATGGGCACAGATGTTAGCCCAGGGCCAGTCTTCCTCAGCAAAAAAAAGAGGAGGATTGGCAGATGTTAGCACAGGGCTGATCTCCTCACAAAAAAAAAAAAAAAAAGAATGAAGTATATCTCTATATAACATTGACAAATAACAGTCAGACATTGGTTTAAAAAAAAAAGTTTGCTGACAATAAATCAGCATGACACTATTAATGTAAAAAAATAACAACAACAAATAACTGAAAGAGAAAGAGAGAGAGAGAGGTAAAGCCATTAAAAAAAAAAGGGGGCAGAAGGTTTACTCACTCCAAAATAGTAAATTATTTCCAGGAAGGAAGAGGGATGGGGGAGGAGAATTCAAAGACTTTTGCTTTATGCTATTTTGAATTTTTTACAATAAGGACTTATTCTGGGGCCGGCCCCATGGCTTAGCGGTTAAGTGCGCGTGCTCCGCTACTGGCGGCCCGGTTCGGATCCCGGTGCACACCGACGACGCACCGCTTCTCCGGTCATGCTGAGGCTGTGTCCCACATACAGCAACTAGAAGGATGTGCAACTATGACATACAACTATCTACTGGGGCTTTGGGGAAAAAAAGGAGGATTGGCAATAGATGTTAGCTCAGAGCCGGTCTTCCTCAGCAAAAAAAAAAAAGAGGAGGATTAGCACAGATGTTAGCTCAGGGCTGATCTTCCTCACAAAAAAAAAAAGGACTTATTCTGTAAATTTTGTACAATTAAAAATAAACATAAGTCAAATGATGACTGATATTACTATGAGTTACAGTATATATTCTACACTTTTAAGATTTTATAAAGTAAAACCTTTACTTTATGTATAAACTTCCAAGGATTATCTGAGAATACAAACTGTTTTCATAATATTCATTGCACAGATGTACCAATACTATTTTTTAAAGAATATCTGCTACTATATTATGTGGTTTTAGATAGATACGTCAACAAAATTAAAACCTCTGCCTTTTATCTGCTCCCTTATTTAAAATAAAACACAAATGAATTCCCTTGGTAGTGAAAATCTTCAAACCTTTACCTTCTAATTCACTTTATCGACCATTAAATAAGGTATAATAGATTAAGCTGAGTGCCTCTTTCTGTAAGGTAATTAAATGCTCTAATTTCCTTAGCACTTCCAAAGATGGGGCAAATTCTAAGATCGTTACACAACAAAGCAGTCTTCTCCCAAAAAACTACTAAAAATGTCCTGAGGTGTGTTTCTACTCTTGCCTTGCTTGCTAGGAGGGAATGACATAAGAGCCACTGTATACAAAACTAGAATCACAACTCACGTAGTGTTTCTTCATTCTTCTTCTACTTAACCTTTATTTTTATTGTTTGCACTGTGCTCATTCACACAAGCGTGCTGCATTATGAGCTGTAAACTTTTTTTCTACATATAGACTGTGTGCTTACTTATGACAGGCACCAACCCCTCAATTTGTTGCGTTATTTCCCCCAAAAACTATCTTCTTCAGGGCTTTGCAAAATATCTAAGAAAGGAAAGGGAAATGTATTATAAAAGCCAGTGTTTGATCTTAGATAGTGAAGTTTATACTCAAGACAGCTTCCTTATCTATTTTACCTTCGTAGGGAAAACGTATTCACTCTCTTTACAAGATGTTTTACAACAGGCAAAAGGAAAGGCCAAAAGCTAGCCTGGTGACTGACTTCCAGAATTACCCTTTCCTGGAGAATTCCTCATAGAATCTATGTCTGCACCGTCCAAGAAGGGAACCACTAGCCACGTTATGGCTACTGAGGACCTAAAATGTGGCTAGTGGCAAAAGAGATGTACTGTAAATTTAAAACACGAGATTTGAAAAGCTTAGTACGAACAAAGAATGTAAACTATCTCATTCATCTTTAGATTAATACATGTTAAAGTGATATCTGGGATTAAATAAAATTTATTATTAAAATTAACTTCACTGGTTTCTTACTTTTACATGCAAATTACATACGTAGCTCTCCTTACATTTCTACTGGACAGCACCAGTCTAAGTAACGAACACCCAGTGGACACTAGCATCTATTTCATCCCCCAGGCTGCTGCTACGGCGGCGTGAGGGCACCGTTAACGCTGCTGAGGCCTGGCGTAGGCTCACCCTGAGACTCGGGGTGTGGGGTACGGGGGTGATAAGACAAGAGGTGGCTACAGGGCCCGTACCCACTGCGCATCTCGCAGGGCGGGCTCTCGGATCTTCTCCGGCAGCGCCTCCCCGAGCTTTTGCACGATGTGGCCGCACAGTTCTAGCACTTCCGTCACGGCCCGCTTCGAGGTGCAGTGCACCCGGAAGTCCTCTCGGGCAGCGGCGGGGACCAAGGCCTGGTCGTCTGTCCCGGCCATTCTCTCCACGTCCCGCGGAGGGGCAGGGACCACCGACTCAGGAACCCCCGCCATTTTGCCAGTTTGAACTGTGGGCTGGGACTCTGGGAGCGGAAGTGCGCGTTCCCACTGAAGGAAGGACCCGCTTCCGGCCGGAAACTGGGCCCGCCGCCGCAGCCGCGTTCCGGCTGAGGCTCCGCGGGCCTGTAGCAGGCTGCAGCGGCGCGATGATGGGGGAGGTGTGCGTAGGGCTGGTGGACTGTCACTGCCACCTCTCCGCCCCGGACTTTGACCGCGTATGTGAGAGCGACGCGGGGCCCGTGGGGGCGGGGAGGTCCCGTCCTTGCCCCGACACGGGCTCGCTTCGACGCGGCGCGTGCTCCAGTTCTGAGGGGAGAGAAGCAAACAGAAAGAGCACACACAATCACAGCTGCAAAATGTTTCACCCGCTACGTTGGAAACTAGAGGACGAAGAGTGGGGTCTGTTTTAGGGGGGGAACCTCTCACGAGGCCATGCTTCATTTGGGGCTGGAAAGACAAAGAGCCAGCCAAGCCAGGAGGTGGTGTATGGTGGTGAGGAAAGCAGGCAGGTCGCAGGCCCCAGACAGGATGGAATTTGGCACATTCATGCTACCAAAAGTCTGGATGGAGCCTGATGAGCTGGAAAGAGAGAGGCATGAATCAAGACTGAAGAGTTTGGCAGGAAATAGGTGAGGTAGGTCAGTAAGGAGTTTGGATTTCATTAGGAAAGATAACGCGGATCCAGTAAAGTGTTCTTTTTTTTAACAAAAAGGAGAGTGACAAGATCTGATATCCATTTAAAAACTGTTTCGCTGCTGTGTGGCAAATGGATAGAGGAGAGCAAGAGTGGAAGTTAGAAGACCAGTTGAGGGGCTTTTGCAGTATGTAGGCAAGAGATGATGGTGGTTGCAGGGGAGTTTGAGAGAAGCAGATGGATTCAAGGTATATTTTAGAGATAGAGTCTATAGTACATGCTGAGGAATTTGATGTGGAGAGGGAGGGAAAGAGAGGACTTGAGGATGCTGTTGGAGGATGGTGGTGCTGTTTACTGAGATGAGGGAAGACTGAGGTTGGACAGAACAGACAGAAGGAATGGGTTTGTTAAGGAGAAAACACAGTTATGTTTGGCACATGTCGCAGGCTAATATCCAAGTAGAGATGTCATATGATTGTTTTAAAATGTGAATTCTGAGTTCAGGAGAGAATTGTAGGCTGGAGATAACTCAGTAACGTAATGATGATATTTAAACCTGTGGATGAGATCACTTAAGGTGAGTACAGAGAGAGGCGCATGGGGTCCAGAAATCAAATAGAGGAAAGAGAGCCAGTTAAGGAGACTGAAAAGTAGCAGCCAGTAAGAGAGTGGTGTTGTGGAAGCTGAGAGTGGAAAATATTCCAGGGGCAAGGAGTGGACCCATGGGGAGCTCTTCATGCTGCTGAGGGGCAGCGTACGAGGATGACAGAGAAGTGGCCTTTATATTTGACAACAACAGTTTGTGTTTTAGTGGAGTGAGAACAGGAGCCAGATTTTACTGAGAGAAAGAAAGAATAAACAGAAGGTGGGTCAGTGTAGGCTCTTCGCTTTCCACCAGCCTGTTCCTTGCTATCATTGTCATTTATGGTGCCTCAGCTGCATTGATATTACACAGCCAAAGAGCAGTTACTTATTCATCTCAAATAATTGTGATTACTTATGCTTATTTTAGGATCTGGATGATGTGTTGGAAAAAGCCAAGAAAGTAAGTTAATATCTATAACAGCCCTTTTTTTTTTTGGTTTTCCTACTAATTTCAAGCTAAAACAGCTTGAAATTCAGGTATACTGTGTTGATGTTGCTTCAGTAATAATAAGTTAATAATAAGTAGCATTTATTAAGTATTTACTATGTGCCAGGCACTGAGCTAAGACCTTTCTGTACTTCATCTCATTTAATGTTTAACAACAAGCTTCTGGGGGAGCCACTATTTTATAGCTAACCATCCCCCATTTTATAGATGAGGAAACTAAGGCCTAGAGATTACTAAGTAATCCAAAGAGACATTGCTAGTAAAATGGTAGAGACAACATAGTCTGAATCCAAAATATGTTCCTGCAGCCACGATGCTTACCAGCAATATGGAACAGATTGATCCATCTGTCAGTTCTGAAGATCTTGGATAAATAATAAAAGTTTTCTGGAATATTTTGATTTGTTTGGGAAAAAGTTATTAATTTTTGGAAGTGTTTATGAAATTTGTTATAACTAGTGTTTTGTGGTCTTCCCATGGTGATAGTCAGAAATGGTTGCCAGGATATTTTTATATATAGCTGTCTTTCACTGTAGCAGCTTAATTCGGAGTGTGGGCATTGGAGATACGCAGGCCTAATGATCTTGGGCAAGTTATTTGATTCCATCCAAAACTCTGTCTCCTGATCTAGACAATGGGCTACAGCAATGCCTACCTCATAGGGTTGTGTAG
Organism: Diceros bicornis minor; assembly: GCF_020826845.1. NCBI lineage: Eukaryota > Metazoa > Chordata > Mammalia > Perissodactyla > Rhinocerotidae > Diceros > Diceros bicornis. The sequence continues at coordinate 78,378,238 of NC_080743.1, forward strand.
ATTAAATGAGGTAATATTTATATTCACTGAACATAGTGCCTGAAAGATGGTAAGTACTCAGCGGTATCCGTGCGTGGATGAGCAAGGATAACTAAAAGCACAGAAAACTTTACAGTTTTATTTAATTATGTTAGATATATGTATAGTTTGAGACTCTAACTACTCTGTTCTTTTTTCTTTCAGGCCAATGTTATGGCCCTTGTGGTGGTTGCTGAACATTCAGGAGAATTTGAAAAGATTATGCAACTTTCAGAAAGGTATTACTTGTTAGGAATTTAAAGAGTTGCCAGTAAGGACATAGTTATGATGTCATATTTATAGTATGAAAGATCATCCATTTTTAAAGACAATGAAAAGGAAAAATCATATTAATGTGGCCCTAAAAAGAAATTCTTTTCTACTTGTTCTTTAGAGTAACATTGTAGTCTACTTGTCTAGTATTCCTGCTTTCTTAATTCATTCTACATTTTCAGGTATAATGGGTTTGTCCTGCCATGCTTAGGTGTTCACCCGGTTCAAGGACTTTCACCAGAACACCAAAGAAGTGTCACATTAAAGGTAACAGGCATATAAAACAAGAACCATTAAAAAAGATAATACCTTTTGACTCAGTAATCCTACTCTTTCTGATTTATATTCTGAGGAAATAATCCAAAAGAAGGAAACTCTATCTTCTTTCACAAAGATGTTTGTTAAGAATTATTTGTAATAGAGAAAAAGTGGAAACAGCCTAGAGGTTCAGAAATAAAGGAATAATTAGTTAACTTGTAGAGTGTTAAAAATAATGCATTTCTAGAAAATGAGGATTATAAGGTTTATGTAGCAACTTGGAAAATGTTAACAACATAATGTAGGGAAAAAAGTGGAATACCAAATGATCTATTCACTGTGAGTGACATCCATGTAAAAATATATTCTGTACAGAAAAGACTGGAGAGAAAAACACAGAAATGATCGTAGCTGTGATGGTCTGGTAGGATTATAGGTGACTTGTTTTCCCATTTTTTATCATGTTGTCACATTACTTTGATAAAAAGGGATGAAATATCCAGAAAAAGAAAGATACAGATTCATAGGTGCAGTACTATAAGGGAACAGATGAGTTCAAGTACACAGTATCTTCTTTGAACATAGAACCATCACTCTAGGAGTGCTCTCAATCTGTTAAACTGCATTGCTTTTATACTCTCTCTAAAAAAATCCTATCGGCAAGATCTCACTGACTCACAATAGTCAATATGTCTTACATTTCAGACTTGTTCCCTGACTCAGCATTAGGGAGGTACTTTATTACATCATGGGATTGATAGCCCTATTTTGATGACGTGAAGACTTGTTGGTACCTATAAAAAAAATTAAGATATGAGGGCTATCATTTTTTATTCTAATGAATCTGTATTCCTACATTGCTGATTTTGAAACAAAATTACTTATACTTAAGGTAAAAAGAAATGCTTCTCCTGTAGCTCTCCTGAGTTGTGTTTTTTTCGTTTTTTGGGGTGTTTTTTGTGAGAAAGATCAGCCCTGAGCTAACATCCATGCCAATCCTCCTCTTTTTGCTGAGGAAGACTGGCCCTGAGCTAACATCCGTGCCCATCTTCTCCTGCTTTTATGTGGGATACCACCACAGCATAGTCTGACAAGGGATGCCTCGGTGCGTGCCTGGGATCCGAACTCGGGCCGCCAGCAGCGGAGCGCGCACACTTAACCACTACGCCACGGGGCCGGCCCACTCTCATGAGTTGTTGAGTGTGATAAAATCAGCTAAATTGCCAGAGTTACAGTTCCCAAAATGTTGGGGATCATAGCAGAAGAGCATTTCCTTCATATATGTAGAGCTTTATAATAGGTATTTGTTTAATGAGTCAGTCAGTGAGTGTTTACTGAACACCTACAGCATGCCAAAGAGCTCAGTGCTCTAAGCACCATAGAGTAAGATCCCTGTCATGGAAGCTAGATTCTAGATGGGGGCAGACAGACATCAATAATTAGATGCAGGAACAGGAAAACTTTAGGGAGCACTAAGTGCTTTGAAGGCAATAAAACAAGATTATGTGATAAGGATTGTGGGTACTGGTTTTTAGATTGTGTAGTCAAGGAAAGCCTCTCTGAGGCGGTGACATGTGAGCTGCAACCCGAATGCTACAAAGGAATCGGCCATGCAAAAAGAGAGGTCAGAGTGTTATAGGCAAAGGAAAGAACTAAGCACAAACGTCCTACTGTGGGAACAGGCTTGCCGTGGTCAAGAGATAGAAAGAAGGCTGATGGGACTAGAGGGAAGGGGAAGTAACAGTGGTGAGGTCAGAGGGATCGGGCAGGCATCACCCCATCCAGGGCCTGTTGGATTTTAGTTTACGTCAGTTGGGAATAAAGCGAGGAGTGACAAATGTGATTTAGTTTCAAAATCCCCTTGGCTATGGTGTGAAGAGTGAATTTTGAAGAGGGCGGAAATGGAAGAAGAGAGAATAGTTAGAAGGCTATTGGAAGAGTCCATACGAGAAGCGATTGTGGATTGGACAGGAGTGGTAGCAGTGGAGGTGAAGAGAAGTGAGTGGATTTGGCATATTTGGGGGATGAATATGGAACTGATACGGCTGTTTAACTTAAAAAATAATTAAAATAACAACAATATATAAGTAATTCTAGATTCTCAAAGCAGATATGAACTCATCAATTCTCAGGATAGCCCTCTGGAAAAGGCCCGAGATAAGCAGTTTTTCCTATTTTATTCCTAGTGCGCTAGTAGTCCATACCATAGTGTAGTTTTCCCATATTTGTTATAAGCCCCTAATAAGTGGTATAAAGCTAGGTATGTAGTAAGCATTTGTTAAATTAACTTGGTTTATAAAATGAAAATTGCCTATCGTCACACAAATCTTTCAGCATATTCCTGAATTAGTTCATTCAATAAGTATTATTGCCAGGCACAGTTTAGGCCCTGGGGATGCTGCGGGAAACCAGTTTCTCTGGCCACAGTCTGCTGCCCCCTGCAGGGAGGGCATGTGCTCTCCAGTTGGCTCCTGTCCCTACTTGAGCCACTTGACTCATTTCTGTTACAGCCTGACCCCTGTTCGAAAGGTTCTGAAGACTAAATGTTTTCTTTAGTAAAAAATCTGTTGTAATTATTTAAAATCCTTCAGAATAAATCTCTCCTTCCTCCCTTTTGCCTTCCTTCCCTTTCTTCCTCCTTCCTTTCCTTCTCTCTCCTTTCTTTCAGCAGCCTGGGCTTTTGAATAGCATAGTGGAAAAACAGCAATTTTTTCATGTATTTGTCTTTCCCTTGCCTAACAAGGGAACCCTCAAAGGGTGAATTCTCTTTAAGTGGGAATTGTAGCATCACGGAAACTAGTGGTACACAGTTACTTCGATAGTTAACACACAAGCATATATGTGATATTTAATGTTTGTATTGTTGGACCTTTAGGGCAAAATAGGCCAAGCAGGACTATAAAAACAAAAGAAATGAATGAAAATAGTGCAAAGGACGTATGGGATTATCACTGTTATAAACTCACAAACCATAATTACCCTAAGAGGAGAATATAACTGCACTCCCAAAAACTCACTCACAAAAGTAACCACTCAGTGGCTTTCTTTTCTTGCTCAGCAATTCCAGGAAATCTAAATCAGTCCTCCTAAATGCCAGGAAGTGCCTCCTAAACAGAAAGAAGTGTTTAAGTGGGAATCTTCCTAAAAAGTCATATTCTTGTAACTTGGATGGTTGTGGTATTTTTCTACTCAAGTTTCCATTGTAGAAGGATTACTATTCCTAGTTCCTTAACTGAGGTAAAGGTATTGAATGTTATGTAAAGGACCTAGTATAGCATAGTGCCTGGCATATAATAAGTGTTTATAAAGTATCAGTTTCCTTCTCCTTCCATTTTAACAAATTTACTTTTTTTTTCTCCCAGGATTTGGATGTAGCTTTGCCCATCATTGAGAATTATCAGGATCGATTGTTGGCAATTGGAGAGGTAAACACGTGTTAGCTGATCAAATGACTTCTAATGCAGACTTTCATATGATATATGAAAATAATCCTTAATTCAGTGTTGATAGTAACTAACTTGGATAATTATGTTCACCTTGTTTAGCTAAATAATTTGTTGATACTTCCTCAGTAAGCAAAAGAACTTAGGGATGAAACAGTAGAAAAACCTCATTATAGGTTTGTGTTAATGGGAGAAAACTACTTTAATAGAATTTCTATATGCCTTGCTGTTGTGTTTTTGCTTTTGCTTAAATAATGAGTCATCTTTCTGGTTAATTAAAATACAAACATACTTTAAATAGGCCAAAAATTTGTAATTAAATAACATTTTTAACTTAAATTGTATTTGTAAAAAATTTTTATCACTTGGTAATAAAGTCCACTTCTAATTGAAGATGAAAGATAAGACTAACACTTAAATTCAGAATATGGCTTATAGCAATGCGTGCCAAAATACTATCAAGGGAAGCAGTCATCTGTAATCGTCACTGTCCAGTTGGTGACCACGTGCAGCTGTTGAGTGCTTGAAATGTGACTGATCTAGATTGAGAGGTGTTATGAGTATAAAACACACAGAGGATTTCAAAGTCTTAGTACCCCCAAAAAAGAATGTAAAAGAACTCAATTTTTTATATTGATTATGTGTTGAAAGAATAATATTAGTATATAATAATAATGTTTTGAATATATTGGATCAAAATAAAGTATATTATTAAAATTAATTTCACCTGTTTATTGTTAGTGTTTTTAATGTGGCTACTAGAAAATGTAAAGTTATATATGTGGCTTGCATGTATGGTTCCCATTATATTTTTATTGGACAGTACAACTCCATAGTACATCTTTTGGGATTCATTAAACCATAAACATGTACTTCTGGTTTATTTTTCTGTTACAGGTTGGACTAGATTTCTCCCCCCGATTTGCTGGCACTGATGAACAAAAGGAGGAGCAAAGACAAGTCCTAATCAGACAGATCCAGTTAGCCAAAAGACTCAATTTGCCTTTGTAGGTTAATTAATCTTCTTTCTATGTTAATAGCTGTAGAGCAAATTAAATAACGATTCTCCTGAAATGGAGCTCTACATTTATTTTTCTCTGAATTACTTTACTAGAACTAAAATAGTACTTTCAGAGTAAGTACTTAAAAGAAATTTTTTTGTTGTTAAACAGAAATGTTCACTCACGCTCAGCTGGAAGACCCACGATCAGCCTCTTACGTGAGCAAGGTATTTAGGTTCCTGGGAGAAATGTGCCCAATGTTTAGGTTTGACAATTCCCGTCCATATTCTTATAGAGCAAGCCAGATTTTTAAAGGGAAGGGAAAGGGGGTGGAAATAATAAAAGGAGTGGAAGTCAACCAAGGTGATTTTGCAAGTCAGCCTACTGTTTATAAGGCTTTCAGTGTGATTATGATATTTACCAGGCCAGGATAGAGCAAATGAAAAATTGGATCAAGTAGTTTATATTCATTGATTTAAAAATTATTAGCTGCGGGCCAGCCTGGTGGCGTAGCAGTTAAGTGCGCACGCTCCACTGTGGCGGCCCAGGGTTCGGATCCCGGGCGCGCACTGACGCCCCGCTTGTCAAGCCATGGTGTGGTGGCGTCCCCTATGAAGTAGAGGAAGATGGGCACGGATGTTAGCCCAGGGCCAGTCTTCCTCAGCAAAAAGAGGAGGATTGGTGCCAGATGTTAGCTCAGAGCTGATCTTCCTCACAAAAAAATTAAAAATTATTACCTCCAGTTTCTTGATCAGCTTAACCAGCTGGTTGATGAGAGGGTGGAAAAAATAAAGCAAAGAAAAAGAATCACATTGAGTTGCTGTTTTGCATGTTTTCTGGCTGCTGCTGCAGAAGATGGTGTTATACAGATTGTGGCCATCGTACGTAAAATGCACTGTCATCTTCACCAGTTGTTCCTAATGTAAAAATATATCATATAGCATTACTTTTCAAACTTTTTAAAGTGCCACCTCCAGTAAGAGATATACTTTATTTCAAGACTCAGTATGTAAACATACAGAAAACTGACAAAAGTTTAACAAGCAAATTATCTATGTGTATGTGTGTATCAGCACATATAAGTGTGTGTGTGTGTGTCTGCACACACATACATATGAAGTGCATACTGGTCAGTTGTGACCCACTAAATTGATTTCATAACTCATAGTTGGAACCCAGTAATGGTCACAACTACCATTTGAAAAAACAGTATGACATAGAGAAGTAAATATAATTGCCTGCAACTAGAAAGCATTGTGTTTCTCAGTGATGAGTACTGAGCACTTCTAGAATCAATGAGAGCATGATTTTTATGCAGGCTGAGCAGCCATCCTTTAAGAACTGGAGGTGATTTTATGAAGCCAACTCTGACTGTTGAATTTGTCAGTCCTTTAGCTCCCCACTTTCTCTTCCACTAACATTCTTGCCAAGGACTATTTGACTGCTTAGAGACCTCCTATTAGGAACAATAATTTGACAGTTCACAAACTTCTGGAAAAGATTTGATGGCATAGGAAGTTTAAATAATTGTTTGAAAATTTGTATTTCAATTTTAATAATTTTATTCTGCAGATTAAGAATTTACTATATTTTTATTCTACAGTGTTTGAACACTGTACATTTATCCACCCTTTAGAAGTCATAGAACCTGGGGCTGGCCCGGTGGCGCAAGCAGTTAAGTGCGCACGCTCTGCTGCGGCGGCCCCAGGGTTCGCCGGTTCGGATCCCCGGCGCGCACTGTCGCATCGCTTGGCAAGCCATGTTGTGGCGGCGTCCCATGTAGAGTGAAGGAAGATGGGCACGGATGTTAGCCCAGGGCCAGTCTTCCTCAGCAAAAAAAGAGGAGGATTGGCAGATGTTAGCACAAGGCTGATCTCCTCACCAAAAAAAAAAAAGTCATAGACCTCATCTTTATATCATAATGATCAACGTTTACTTAAAATTTCTGATCTCTGTTGCTCAATTTGACTAATGGGAAAACCTCTCATTAAGGAAATAAAATGAAACCCTAATTTATCTTTAATTTTTGAGAGGTGCTGACAAAGTGCTGCTACATGCATTTGACGGTCGGCCATCTGTAGCCATGGAAGGAATAAGAGCTGGGTACTTCTTCTCAATTCCTCCTTCTATCATCAGAAGCGGACAGGTAAATCCTTTCATTGAACCTCATCTTACACTTTGTGAAATACACTTTAAAATGTAAGCCTTTATTACGTACTTCTGATAATATTCTAGTTACATTACAAAAATTAATCTCAGGTCCCTACCTCACACTTACATAAAAATTAACTCAAAAATGGATAAAAGACCTAAATATAAGAGCTACAATTATAAAACCGTTAGAAGAAAATAGCTCTGAATCTTTGTGACCTTGGGTTAGGCAATGATTTCTTAGATATGACACCAAAAGCACAAGGAACCAAAGAAAAAATAAATAAATTGGACATCATCAAAATTTAAAACTTCCACAATAAAAAATCTTTTTAACTTTTATGTTTCAAAGGACACTATCAAGAAAATGAAAAGATAACCCTTAGAATAAGAAAAATATTTGCAAATCATATACTATCTGATAAGGGTCTAGTATCCAGAATAAATAAAGTACCATTACAACTCAACAATAAAAAGACAAATAACCCAATTAAAAAATGAGCAAAGGATTTAAATAGATATTTCTCCAAAGAAGACATAGAAATGGCCATAAGCACATGAAATGATGTTCAACATGGGGCCAGCTCCATGGCATAGTGGTTAAGTTGAGCATGTTCCACTTCGGCGGCCCGGATTCGTGGGTTCAGATCCTGGGCGCAGACCTACAGCACTCATCAGCCATGCTGTGGCAGCAACCCACACATAAAAAGTAGAGGAAGATTGGCACAGATGTTAGTTCAAGACTAGTCTTCCTCAAGAAAAAAATGAGGAAAATTGGCAACAGATGTTAGCTCAGGGCTAATCTTCCTCAGCAAAAAAAAAAAAAAAAGATGCTCAACATCATTAGCCATTATGGAAATGCCAATCAAAGACAAAATGAAGTATCACTTCACACCCACTCAGTTCCTCAAAAAATTAAACATAGAGGATGACCCAGCAATTCCACTCCTAGGTAGACACCCAAGAGAAATGAAAACATATCCACACACAAATTTGTACATGAATATTTATAATAGCATTATTCATAATAGCCAAAAGGTAGAAATAACTCGTATGTCCATCAACTGATGAGTGAATAAACAAAATTGATATACCTATATAGTGGAATATAATTCCATCATTAAAAGGAATGAAGTACTAATTCATGCTAAAACATGGATGAACTTTGAAAACATTATGCTAAGGAAAAGCAGCTAGACACAAAAGACCACATGTTATATCAATCCGTTTATATGAAATGTCCAGACTAGGCAACTCCATAGAGACAGAAAGTAGATTAGTGGTTACTAATGCTAAGGAAAACAGGAAGTGACTGCTAACCAGGAGGGGGTTTCTTTTTGGGGTGATGAAAATGTTCTGCAATTAGATAGTGGTAATGGTTGTACAACCTTGTGAATATGGTAAAAACCGCTGAATTGTACACTTTTAAAAGTTGAAGATTATGGTATGTGAATTACATCAATAAAAAAAGAAGTGGAAACTAATCTTAGTTAATTTACCTTATTTCATCAATTTTAAGACACTTGTGTTTTTCATATTTTATGGTCTGTGAAATTGAGATACATGTTTCAATCAATGGCACCTTAAATTGTATGAAATATAGTAAGTATCAGTATTCCAAAACTAGCGTAAGTAAAGAAAGTACAGAATTGAGGTATAGCTAAAAAATTTGTTTAGTATCTCCAATAGCAATCATTTCTCTGTTTTATTGTGTTTTGAATTGTAGTTTTTAAAGTCAGGTTTATTAAAGATTATACCTATAGTGATTCACCCTTTTTAGATAGAGAATTCTGGGTTCTGACAAGTATATACTGTCATGTAACTACCACCACATTCAAGATATAGAATATTTCCATCATCCCAAAAAGTTGCTCTATGTGCCTTTCTAGTAAATCCCTCCCTCCACCTAGTCCCTGGGTACCACTGATCTGATTTCTGTCCCTATGGATTTACCTTTTCTAGAATGTCATATAAATGAAATCATTTATGTAGGTGTTTGAGTCTGGCTTCTTTTCCTTAACTTAATCCTTTTGGATTCATCCATGTTCCTGCATATATAAGTAGTCCGTTCATTCTGATTGCTGAGTCACTTGCATATGATTGTTCCACGGTGTATCCATTTACCAGTTGATGAACATTTGGATTGCTTCCAGTTTGGGGCTATTATGAATAGAGCTTCTATAAACATTCACATACAGATCTTTGTTTGCACATGTATTTTCATTTCTCTTGCATTAATGCCTAGAAGTGGCATTGCTGGTTCATAAGGTAAGTGTACGTTTACCTTAATAAGAAACCATCAGGGCCGGCCCCGTGGCGTAGCGGTTAAGTACACACCCTCCGCTGCTGGCGGCCTGGGTTCGGATCCCTGGTGTGCACTGACACACTGCTTGTCAGGCCATCCTGTGGCGGCGTCCCACATAAAGTAGAGGAAGATGGGCACGGATGTTAGCTCAGGGCCAGTCTTCCTCAGCAAAAAGAGGAGGATTGGCATGGATGTTAGCTCAGGGCTGATCTTCCTCACAAAAAAAAAAAAAAAAAAAAAAACCCTGTCAAACTGATTTCCAAAGTGGCTGTACCATTTTGGATTCCCACCAGCAATATGTCAAAGTTTTGGTTCTGCATCCTTGGTCTTGTAATTTCTGTTTAGCTATTCTAATACATGTGTAGTCACGCTCATTGTGGTTTTTGTTTGCATTTCCTCAATGGCTAATGACGTTTAAAAGCACATCTTTTCATGTGCTTATTTACCATCCATACATCCACATCTCTTTAGTGAAATTCTGTTCAAATATTTTGCCCCATTTTATTTGGATTGTTTTCTTATTATTGAGTTCACAGAGTTCTTTATATATTCTGGATACAAGTGTTTGTCTGCTATGTCCTGCAAATATCTTCTCCCAGTCCTTCATTTTCTTAACAGTGTCTTTCAGAGAGCAAAAATTCTTAATTTTCATGAACTACAGTTAATCGATTTTTTTTTTAAGATTTGTGCTTTTAGTCTTGTATCTAAGAAATCTGTCTAACCCAAGGTCACAAAGATTTTCTGTTATGTTTTTTTCTAGAAGATTTATAGATTTAATTTTATGTTTAAGTGTGTGATCTATTTTGTATAAGACGTGAGGTATGAGTCAAGGTTTTTTTTGCCTACAAACATCCAGTTCCGGTACAGTTTGTTGAAAACGCCATAATTTCTCCTTTAAATTATTTTAGCACTTTAAAAAAATAATAAATTCGCCATACATCTGAGTCTATTTCTCATTTTTCGATTATGTTCCATTGATATATGTCTGTCCTTATGCCAGTATCACACTATCATGATTACATTAGATTTATATTAAGTTTTGAAATCAGATTGTAGGAGTCTTCCAATTAGTTCTTTATTTTCAAAATCATTTTGGCTATCCTAAGTGCTTTGCTTTTCCATATATATTAGAATCAGCTTGATGATTTCTACAAAAAACACTGGATGGGATTTTTATTGGGATTGTATTGAATCTATAGATCAATTTGGGGATAATTGACATGAACACAGTGTATCTCTTTATTTAGATCTTTGATTTGTCTCATCAATGTTTTATAATTTTTGTCGTAAATCATACACATATTTAGTTAGATTTAGATTTAGTTAAATATGAGAAGTATTGCATAGTTTTCATTCTATTTTAAATGGTACTGGTTTTAAAGTTTTAGTTACCAATTATTCATTGCTAGTATATAGAAATATAGTTGATTTTTATATATTAAACTTTTATCAAGTGACCTTGCTGAATCATTTATTAGTTCTAGTAGAGTTTTGTAGATTTTTCAGGACTTTTTTATGTAGATAATCATGTCATCCATGAATAAAGGCAGTTTTACCTTTGTCTTTCCAATATTTGTGCCCTTTATTTCTTTTTTTTTTTTTTGTGAGGAAGATCAGCCCTGAGCTAACATCCATGCCAGTCCTCCTCTTTTTTTGCCGAGGAAGACCGGCTCTGAGCTAACATCTATTGCCAACCCTCCTCCTTTTTTTTCCCCCAAAGCCCCAGTAGATAGTTGCATGTCATAGTTGTGCATCCTTCTAGTTGCTGTATGTGGGACGCCGCCTCAGTATGCCTGGACAAGTGGTGCGTCGGTGCGCGCTCGTGATCCGAACCCGGGCCGCCAGCAGCGGAGCACGTGCACTTAACCGCTAAGCCATGGGGCTGGCCCAGCCTTTATTTCTTTTTCATGCCTCGTTTAACTGGATACAGCTACCAGTAGAATGTTGAATAGAAGTGGTAAAAGACAGCCTTGCCTTTTTCCTGATCAGGGGGAAAGCATTCATTCTTTTACCGTTGTTTGATATTAGCTGCAGGTTTTTCATACATACCTTTTTATCAGGTTTGGGAAGTTCCTTCTGTTTCTAGTCTGCTGAGAGTTTTTATCAAAAACAGATGTTGGATTTTGTCAAATGCTTTTTTTGTGTCTACTGAGATGATCATATGGTTTTTCTTTTCTTTTTTTTTGCGGGAAAGATCAGCGCTGAGCTAACATCCGATGACAATCCTCCTCTTTTTTGCTGAGGCAGATTGGCCCTGGGCTAACATCCGTGCCCATCTTCCTCTACTTTATTTGGGACGCCACCACAGCATGGCTTGACATGCGGTGCGTCGGTGCGCGCCTGGGATCCGAACCCACAAACCCTGGGCCGCCGAAGCAGAGCACACGCGCTTAACCGCTGCGCCACCAGGCTGGCCCTCTGGTTTTTCTTTTCTTAGCCTGTAAATTATATTGATTGATTTTCTAATGTTGAACCAACCTTGCTTTCCTAGGATGAATTCTACTTGTTTGTTATATATTATCCTTTTTATAGTTTTTTAAGATAGAACCTAGGATTATTTACTTGAAACTTTTCTTATTTTGTAGTATAAACATTTAATGCTGTAGTTGCATTAGCAGTAACCACTTCTTGTAGTTACAATCCACGAATTTTGATATATGCTGTATTTTCACTTTTTTTCAGTTCAAAATATTTTCTAGTTTACCTTGTGACTTCCTTCTTGACCATATCGATTATTTAAAAGTATGTTAATTTCCAAATACTTAGGAATTTTCCTGATATCTTTTTGTTACTGATTTCTAGTTTAATTCTGTTGTGTTCAGGAAAGATACATTATATGATTTTAATTTTTTCAAATTGGTTGAGGTTTGTTTAATAGCCCAGAATATGGTCTATCTTGGTGAATAGAAGATACACACTTAAAAAGAATGTGTATTCTGCTGTTGTAGGGTAGAGTAGTGTAGAGGTGTCAGTTAGGTCAAGTTAATTGATAGTCCAAGATTATTTTTATTTTTCTTTTATCATTTGCAGAGAAATTTCTTATTTAGTAGTAATCTTTAGCTGTGGTATCGTTTCTTTTCTAAAACTAAAATGCTATTTTTTTCTAATTTTATTTTATTTTATTAATTAATTTATTTATTTACTTTGTGAGGAAGATTGGCTCTGAGCTAACATCTGTTGCCAATCCTCCGCCTTTTGCTGAGGAAGATTAGCCCTGAGCTAACATCTGTGCCTATCTGCCTCCATTTTGTATGTGGGATGCCACCACACATGGCTTGATGAGCAGTGCACAGGACCGCCCCCAGGATTCGAGCCTGCGAACCCCGGGCCATCGAAGCGGAACACACGAACTTAACCACTACACCACTGGGCCAGCCCTTTTTTTCTAATTTTAAAGATAATATTTGTACATTATAGAAAACTGAAACACCAGAAAGGAACAAATTTCAAGTCAACTTCAAATCCTACCACTCAGAGATAATCATTGTTAACATTGATTCAGATAAAATAAGCAGATACCTTAATCTTTTTGTTTGTTTTGAATGAGCTTCATGGATAGCTGTTTGTGTCTATAAATATGGACCTACCTCATCTTTAAAATGATTGCATAAGATTTCACAATATGGATGTACCATAATTTATTTAAGTATTACCTTAAGTAAAGGTTAAATTGTCTCTGTTTTTCACTGTTATAAACAGTGCTTCAGTGAATACCTTTGTACATCCACAAAAACATATGCACACTTGTGCAGTTATTGCCTATAAATGGAATCATTGAGGAAGAGGGTGTATAGTTTCAAATGTTTGGTTAAGTTGTCACATTCCCTTCAAGAAAGTTTATACCAGTTTAACTTTTATTTACCAACAGTTGTATGAGCATACCAGTTTCCCTGCTTTGAAATTTTAATCTTAAAATATTTTATTTTAACAGTGTCCTACTTTGCATCATGTGTCTCCTTCCTATTTTTTATTTAAAAGTACAGTGGCAGCAAGAGAATTACGTTCTTGGTATAAAACTCCTTGAGTTAATTGCTTTCCTTATAATCCAGTCAGAAAATCATAAACAAGAAAATAAAACCATCTACCACCCGATCTGAAGTTTCAAATGTGCATGTGAGCTTTGGATTTATAAACATAAAGCCGTGAGTGACTTAAAGTAGATGGTTGAGAGAAACACTGAGTGTGGTGGTGGTGGAGAAACAATGGAAGTCTCTTCCTGGGATCTTTCAGTGGGCCTGTGATATCAGATGTTTGGCTTTCTTCCTGGGTGTACCTCATTTTTTGCTATTGGTTACTACTCCTTGGATCCCTGGGGGCTTTGGATAATTTTAGGCAATGAATGTTTCTGTTTAAATCTGTTAGTAGTGGAATGAGGAGAACAGAGTGAACGTTTATTAACTGAATATTAAAGCATGAATTTTAGGTTCTTGCAGAGTAGGGTTCCTTGGCATATTCTTTGTCATGGTTTAATGCTCCTTTTTTTTTATCTTTATTTCTCATGTTTTATACTTACTAGCTTTCTCTTTTCTCTAAGAAGCAGAAACTCCTGAAACAGTTGCCTTTAACTTCAATTTGCTTGGAAACAGATTCACCTGCACTGGGACCAGAAAAACAGGTAAATGATTTTCTAATTTCTACATTATTTAGATTGTAGCTTTCATTTGAGCTATTTTTAGTTTAGCTGTGTTTCTCTTTATAGTGTGAATACATTGAAATCCTATTTTAATGCCAAATTAAGAGGTTATATTAACTTCATTTCAGGTCTTTTCTAAACATAGCTGTTGTGCTCCAGAGATTATTTGATATGGGCCATGTCCTAATTTATGTAATAATGAGAGCCAGACCAGTATAGTAAAAAGCTCAATGTCTAGATTCAGAAAGACCTGGATTCAAATCCTGTCTCTGCTACCCACTAGCTGTGTGACTTTGGGCAAGTTACTTAATCTCTCTGAAACTGGTTCTTATAAAATGTGGACAAAATAATAAATGATAAAATACTTTAAAGTATTACAGTGAGCATTAAATGAAGTAATGTATATGAAAGCACTTAGCAGTATCTGGTATATAGTAGATGGTGAATAAATGTTTATTTTTCGTCTTTTAATTAGCATGTTAGAGCCGGCCCCGTGGCTTGGCGGTTAAGTGCGCGCGCTCTGCTGCTGGTGGCCCGGGTTCGGACCCCGGGCGCGCACCAATGCACCGCTTCTCCGGCCATGCTGGGGCCGCGTCCCACATACAGCAACTAGAAGGATGTACACCTGTGACATACAACTATCTACTGGGGCTTTGGGGGAAAAGAAATAAATAAAATACAGTTTAATTAGCATGTTATAATGAGGCTGTATTTCTTTCAGTACAAGTATTGATATAGTCATAGATTTATGTGATCTTTGCTGTACATTTTGTTATTGTAGGCCACAAAGAATCATATTTTAAATATTGCTACTATTTTAAATTATAATCTTCTGACAGGAAGCCACAGTATCTGCTTTATTTCGTTTAGACAGTACCTATTACAATCACCTCCCAATGTGTAGCTTACTAAGTGCCCTGCTGCCCATGAGATCTGTGTCTCTGTGCCTACCAGGTTCAGAGGACTGGCACTCGAGATTTAGAGGTTTGGGAGCAGTAGTGATTGTTAATAAACTATGATTATTTGTGATTGCTATGTGAATTTTGCTAATTAATATCCAGTTAGTGGGCCGGCCTGGTGGAGTAGCGGTTAAGCTCCTGTGCTCCATTTCGGCTGCCCGGGGTTCACAGGTTCAGAACCCAAGCATGGACCTATGCACCGCTTATCAAGCCACGCTTTGGCGGCATCCCGTATAAAGTAGAGAGAGATGGGCACCGATGTTAGCCCAGGGCCAGTCTTCCTCAACAAAAAGAGGAAGATTGGCAAGGGATGTTAGCTCAGGGCTAATCTTCCTCACAAAAAAAATATATATATATTCCAGGGCTCTTTTCAAGAGGAACGTAGACTTACAATCAATGTTATAGCCATAGCTTTTAAGCTGAGATTCAGGACCTTCTCCCCAGCCTCACCTCCCTCCGCCACCCCCAATAAAAAAAAAAAGCTCATCAGGTGTTTTTACCAACTCATTTTTTTCTGTTTTATCTGCAGTCTCCAAGGATTGCTTCCCTTGGGTGTCATATTTGATTTAGTTTCTGCTTTGTTCTGTTTTAGGTACGGAATGAGCCCCAAAACATCTCCATTTCAGCAGAATATATTGCCCAGGTGAAAGGGATCTCAGTGGAAGAAGTTATGGAAGTGACCACACAGAATGCGTTGAGACTGTTCCCCAAGCTTCAGCACATGCTCCAGAAATAGCTTTGAAACCAAATCGACTGCAGGGGGCAGCATTTGAGGACAAGAAGTGTTCTGATGAGGAGTCTGAATTGAGGAAGCTATATTATACAGAGATTTAGAAGATAATACTATTAGAGAAATTTTTCTCTTAGAAAAAACACTGGGCTTGAACCCTGAAACCCTGGGTTCTAATTCTACCTTGCACTGCTTTTCAGTGAAAAGAGTCCTAGCAGGGGCTGGCCTTGTGGCATAGCGGTTAAGTGCGCACGCTCCACTGATGGCGGCCCAGGTTCGGATCCCAGGCGCGCATCCATGCACTGCTTGTCAGGCCATGCTGTGGCGGCGTCCCATATAAAGTGGAGGAAGATGGGCCCAGATGTTAGCCCAGGGCCAGTCTTCCTTAGCAAAAAGAGGAGGATTGGCATGGATGTTAGCTCAGGGCTGATCTTCCTCACAAAAAAAAAAAAAAATCAGGATGGGAAAGAAGCACATTGAATTTCTCCGGTAACCTTAACCCCAGAGATGTCTTGAGCCATTAGCCCTGAAGGATGCCTTGCAATTGGTCAGTAGCCACAATTGCCTGTTTATTAGTACTTTTATCATGGAAGGCCTCTTGTTGGGGGCTCAGGAGAAAAGCCAGAAATTAATTAGGCCAGAAAGAATACACCCTTTGGAATCAGACAAAGGATCAAGCCTATGAAGTTTTATCCCAAAACTGCGTGCAGAACAAGTCCTAGGGGAACTTCTCCCCAATCCCCAGAGTTCACAAGAGATCTCCATTCAGCCTCATTTCCCAGGGTTCCTCTCTGAACTTGGGGTGTCTCATATAGCTACCCTCAACAAAGCTCATCAATGAAATGCTGTCACCAAACAAATTTACTGAACTAGTGAACATATATTATCAGGGAAAGTCCATTTTAACAGACATTTTCTGAAATCAGTAGTTACCTATAAAGGAACTCTACACGCAAATCTGTTTTCATCTCTTTCCTCCAACTTGCTTATCTTGGGACCAACTGGAAGCATTTATTAACATAAGTTAGGGTGTTTAAAATTATCATTGAAATACCTAAAATTCTTTAAAATATATAGAGAAGGCCAGCCTGGTGGCGTAGCGGTTAAGTTCGTGCACTCTGCTGTGGCGGCCCAGGGTTTGCAGGTTCAGATCCCGGGCACAGACCAACACACTGCTTATCAAGCCATGCTGTGGCAGCATCCCATATAAAGTAGACGAAGATGGGCATAGATGTTAGTCCAGGGCCAATCTTCCTCAGCAAAAAAAAAAAAAAAGAAGAAGAAGAAGAGGATTGGCAACAGATGTTAGCTCAGGGCTAATCTTCCTCACAAAAAATAAATAAAATAAAATGTATAGAGAGGGGCCGGCCCCATGTCATAGCAGTTAAGTGCATGTGCTCAGCTGCTAGCAGCCTGGGTTTGGATCCCGGGCACGCACCGCTTGTCAGGCCGTGCTGCGGCAACATGCCACATAAAGTGGAGGAAGATCGGCACGGATGTTAGCTCAGGGCCAGTCTTCCTCGGCAAAAAGAAAAAAAGAGGAGGATTGGCATGGATGTTAGCTCAGGGCTGATCTTCCTCCCAAAAAACAAAAAAATAGAAAATTTCTTACAGTTCCTTCAGAGTGCCAATCAGCCTTGCTCTTTACTAAATCTCTCCCGGATTATACCAAGGCTTCCCTGTGGATTTCCCAAGCTATCTGCTAGAGCTGAGGATGGTGGATTTTGTAGTGTAGGGCCCCCTCTCCTCCTCTCTGGTTCTAGAATACATGTGTAAGGCCAGAGTCACCAGATCCACTGCAGCGGAATTCAGAGAGTGGGAAACTTAGAACCATGAGCATTGGCCTGGGTCCTCCAAATGCCAAAGAATCCTCATAAGAGAAAGTGTTATTGTGGAGGACAGCCTCACTGATGGTTAATTTTATGTGTCAACTTGGCTGGGCCACAGTAGCCAGAAATTTGGTCAAAAACTAGTTAGAGATATCTAGAATATATTTCTGTGAAGGTATTTTTCAGATGAGATGAGCATGTAAATTGGTGGGCTTTGAGTATAGCTGATTACCCTTCATAATGTGGGTGGGCCTCATCCAATCGGTTGAAGTCCCTAATAGAAAAAAGCTGACCTCCTAAAGCAAGAAGGAATTCTGCCAGCAGACTGCCTTCAGACTCAAACTGCACATCAACTCTTCCCTGGGTCTCCAGCCTGCTGGCGTACCCTGCAGATTTTGGACTTGCCAGCCTCCATAATCATGTAAGCCAATTCCTTCAAATGAATCTCAATCTCTCCCTCTCTCTCAATATATCCCGTATATATAATACACACACACACACACACCACTGGCTTTATTTCTCTGGAAAACCCTAATACGGCCTCTACTTACAGGAATTCCAGGTTGTGATATATTTAACACTGATCAGGAAGCTGTAGAAATCATTGCTGTTCTAACACAATGCTGGCCCTTTCACAACCTCTGATGACTCTGTATTAGCTCATACAAGGGCTAATAATTGGGACTTCTGGGGTCTGGGGGTCGGGGGAAAGAGAGGAGTAGAATGTGAGGTTAAAGGTAAAACTGAAGACAAGTAGAAGATGGAGGAATGCTTTATAGCTATGCTCAGTAGAAGTTTTGGGGGTTACAAATCTGGAGGGGCTGTCTAAACTTCACCTGATCTATCCCAATGCTTCTAGGAAAATAACATCAAAATTATTCTATCTGTTCTCATACATCTGCCCTAACCTAAAAAATCTTCATAGAATAATGTTCTCAGGGACTTCCAAAACAAATGAGCACCTTACAAAGCCAATCAATGCATTTTGTTACTTATATCATAGATGACTGATGAATTATCTCTTCCTAAAGCTATGAAAGAACAGTTCAAAGAATTGCAACAATTGGTAAGAAGGAGAGATTTATTTTATCCTAATGAAAAATCTTGGTTATCTAGAAATCTGAAGAGTAATTATGCTGTAAAGATTTTGCCTACATTTCCACATCATGACTGGTCCTATCTTCACTGCTGTAATGAAGAGATTAGGTACACACACATGAAAGGTTTTGTTCATTCTAATCCCAAAAATAACGACAAAAATAAGCAGAGTAGGGAAGCAAATGAGATTTTTTAATGACATGCAGAATTAATGAGCCAAAAGTTTTCATTTTTCATCAGGGAGAAAAGTTCTGCTGAAAAAAGTGCTCTGGAAAGACAGGAGAGAAAAGTGATATATTTCTCCCTGGAGCTCCCTGAGGGAGCCCTCCTTTTGGCTGGGGTTTCGGGAGGAGGACGACTGAATCAGGATTCACTTGAGGGCACCTGAAGTTCCGGTCTGACCTAGGGCCTGCTCACTCCAAAGAAGGCCTAATGATATCTGGTTCTTCTGCTTTCTCCTCAGCACTTTGGAGTGTTCTACTTTTGTTTTGTTTTGTGTTTTTAGTTTTGGGTTGTTTTTTTTTTTTTATTGAGGTCATATTGGCTTATAACATTGGGTAAATTTCAGGTGTACATTAGTATATATCAATTTCTATATAGACTGCATCATGTTCACCACCAATAGTCTAGATTTTATCTGTCACCATACGTATGTGCCCCTTTACCCACCCCCCATGCACTTCCCCTCTGGTAACCACTAATTGGTTCTCTTTATCCATGTGTTGGTTTATCTTCCACATATGAGGGAAGTCTTACGGAGTTTGTCTTTGTCTGTCTGGCTTATTTCCTTTAGCATAATACCCTCAAGGTCCATCCATGTTGTTGCAAATGGGACGATTTTGTTTTTTTTTATGGCTGAGTAGTATTCCATTATATATATATACCACATCTTCTTTATCCATTCATCAGTTGATGGGCACTTGGGTTGCCTCCACATCTTGGCTATTGTGAATAATGCAGTGATGAACATAGGGGTGCATATATCTTTTTGAATTGTTGATTTCATATTCTTTGGATAAATACACAATAGTGAAATAGCTGGATCATCCAGTATTTCAATTTTTAGTTTTCTGAGAAATCTCCATACTGTTTTCCATAGTCGCTGCATTAGTTTGCATTCCCACCAGCAGTGTATGAGGGTTCCTTTTTCTCCACATACTTTGTAAATATTATAATTTGAATTTTGGTGGGGATACAGATTGGTTACTCACTTTAATTTCAATCTAGAATATCTATTCTTTCAATGAATACTAAGTAACTGCTATATTCAGGAATTGTGCTGGTGCTATATTGTATGTAATTTGTTTTTAAATACTTCAGGTTAAACAGTATTATACATATGTTTGTCTTAGTTCATCTTCATCTGTATGCTAAGGAGCGACTAGTTAATATAGGAAATGTAAACTCCAGGGGTGGTCAGTTAGGATGGTCAGTAGAAGAGACTGATGAGGGGCCATCTCTGTAGGCCTTACACAAGTGCCTCAGCAACCTTCCATTCAGTTAACACTAGAGGCTTTATTAATTAACATAATGATTTCTCATTGTGATTTCATGGTGAAACAGTGAGGCTCAGATATTTGGATTAGCTAGATACGCCCCTCTTGCATGAGCAAGAGGTATTTTTAAATGGTTGAAAAAAATCAAGAGAATATTTCAAAATACATGAAAGTTACATGAAATTCAGATTTGTGTCCATAAAGTTTTATTGGACCACAGTCATGCTCACTTGTTTACGTATGTCTGCGTTCATTCTACAACAAGAAAATTGAGGGGTTGTGACAGAGACCACATGGCTGTAAAGACTAAAATACTCATCCTTGAGACTTTTACAGAAAAAAGTTTGCTGACCCCTGGCCTATACTTTTCAGCATTATGCCTTCGGCCTGGGATTCCTTCTAGTCTGGAATTCAGCCCCTAAAGAGGATTATGTCACTTGATTTTGACTGGAAGGCTCAATCCCAGCTAGAACAGTGGTTCTCATTCCTGACTGTACTTCAGAATTTCCAGGGGAGCTTTTAAAAAATTCCAGTGCCTAAAGCCCAACCCAGGTCATTCAAATGAGAATTGCTGAAATCAAGGCCTAAAGAAAGGAATTGTTTAAAAGCTCACCAGTTGTTTCCAAGGTGCAGCCAGACTTGAGAAGCATGTACTAGGAAGTGGAGTGACTCATTCAAGAAGGGGATTGTGAGGGTGCCTTCATCTGCAGTGCTTCGCAAACTTTAATGTGTATATAAGTCATCTGAGGATCTTGTTAAAAGACAGATTCTATTTCAGTAGATCTGGGGTGACACCTAGGATTCTGTATTTCAAAAAAACTCTCAGGGGCCGGCCCCGAGGCATAGCGGTCAAGTGCGCGTGCTCTGCTGCTGGCGGCCCGGGTTCAGATCTTGGGCACGCACCACTGCACCGCTTGTCAAGCCATGCTGTGGCGGCGTCCCACATAAAGTGGAGGACGATGGGCGTGGATGTTAGCCCAGGGCCAGTCTTCCTCAGCAAAAAGAGGAGGATTGGCATGGATGTTAGCTCAGGGCCCATCTTCCTCACAAAAACAAAACAAAACAAAACAAAAAACCAAAACTCCCAGATAATGCTGATGCTGCTGGTCCATGGACCACACTTTGAGTAGCAAGGCAAGAGCAAGGACTTCATTGAGCTTATGGAACATATTCCACGACTTTTATTTTTGCCTGCTTAGTAATAAATATTTGCGTGGCAGAGTTCCATCTGCTTTAGATGAGGTGGTCGGTAAAGGCCTCTGAGGAGGTGACATGGTAGTTGAGATGCTGAAAGGTGAGGAGCCAAATCTGAGATTGGGGAAGGAGGCTCCCAGGCAGAGGGAGGAGCGGATGTCACTGCCCTAAGGCAGGAGAGACTCACTTTTGAGGAACTGACCTGTCTATGTGACCACAGGTTGACAGAGGTGATGTTTGGTTTATTTCGTTGATGAGAAAGATAACATTACAAAAGGAGATGCCTCAGGTCATCCTTGCCGGATACATCACCTTGAAATCAGTTCTTGAAATAGAAAATCAGAGGAAGTCTGTCACCCTGTGCTCAAGGCAAAAGAGAGTTGAGTCCCGGGACCCAAACCTTGGGTGAGTGTAACTCTAGTGTGATATCTGTGCTTCAGATTTTTCTGTAGAACAGCCTCACAGACTCGTGAATGAGGAAGAGGGTCCTCCAATAAAAGAGAGGAATAATTTGAAAGAGGTTTTTCACTAAAACCTCCAAGGGAAACTTCCTCACATCCCCTAGTCTCTGCTCCTCCCCTGGCGCATTAAGTGGAGCCAATTTACCCACCCATCACACTGTAGGAAAGAGAGAAAAGTGCAGGTTTGGGCAACACTTTCACAGCTGAGTGTCCTTAAACCTGCCCACCCACATCGCTCCATTGGCTGGGTCCGCTGTCCAGCCCTAGGGTTGCCTCAGCCCCTCTTGTTCCGGAGGTCTTATTTAGGTGGCAGTGTCCTGGTTTCCACAGCTGCTTGGCTTCTGGCTCTGCCGGGCCCCTCCTTTGGGACACATCTGCAGTGCCAGGAAAGAGACGTAGCTCTCCCACTGTGGCCTGCGAGACCTTCCCCAGGGAAGAGGCATTAGATGTTGGTAGCTTCAGCAGCAATGGTGGGCCACACTGAAGTCTTTTCTGGAATACCAAGGGTGCCGCAGGAAGCCATCCTGCACAGGCATTAGTGGGCTTGACTTGGGAGCTCACCCGCTGACAGCTCTACAGGAAGCCAGAGCAGAAAAGGAGGAAATTACTGATCCCCACGTGGTTACTGATGGAACACGTGCATCCACAGATATGAAACACTCCTGGGAGCGTTGAGGGAGGTGGCTGGACGTGTGATTTCAGGTAGGGTCAGAATCTAAAATATATATTGTGACTTTTGAGTTTCTGGTTTTAGCCTGAGGCCATTGTAGGATATATAGAGGAGGACAGAGTAGAAACACCTAAGAGGGAAAGGGGGTGGGAGAAGGAGGTGGTATTTAAACCAAATTTCATTTAAACTAAAGTTAGCCAGGTGAACAGAATGGGGGCTTGTGGCAGAATAAGGCAGAGAACCGCAAGTAGTTCCATAAAAACAGAGGTGTATGGGGGAGGAGGTAGGAGGGGATTATAGAGAAATGAGGTTAGAAAAGTTGTTAATTGTTTTATACATAACCTGACACTCATTTACTATGTGTTTATCTCCTATGATTCACATTAGATTGAGCCAAAGAAAGATTGATGCTGTATATGAGTCTTTTATTTGGGCTGCTAACTATTGGGAGATAATTCTCCACAGATCTCTAACATTTCTACAATCTTGTGCCAGAATCACTGACAGCTTTTGTTCCAGACTGTCTCTTCAAGGATGTTTGTATGGCCAAGGGCCTTGGGAGTCAGAGATAAGGTCTCCCACTGGAGCAGAGGGCAGGTTTATTTACTGCCCTGTATAATAAAGAGAATGTCTTCCTCCAGGCTTGGGAGGAAGGTTGGGTTTCTTAAACTCAGGAGTCTTCAGCTGTGAGGCAAAACCTCTACGTGTGTAGCATCTATCTGGGCAGTTCCCCATTGTCCCTGGGGTCTGCAGCGGGGGAGTGTGGGGGAGGGCAAGGGGAACCAACCAGAACATGAGGCTTGTGCTACTTGCTGTGCTCTGAGTAATAAAGGCCTTTGCCTCTGAACCAGGAGTCGTGCCTTCTGTCAATGCCCGTGAAACCGTGGCAGGCTAACCTCATAGCTCTTGACACTAGGTGTTTGCCATTTTGAGAAGCAAAAAATTAGCTTTGGGTCTGGCTTTTTTTTACACACCCTCAGAGTTGATGAATCTTATCTGCACTGTGCCCTGGTGCAGGCCTAGCTGAGGTAGGGTTTTAGGCCAGTTGACGGATCCATATCCCTTCCAATATTAAAATGCTTTGGTTTATGAATCTGAGCTTTCCATGGAGGCAGAGGGCAACCAAATAAAAAGTGAATGTCTCACTGATGTAAAGACAAATGCCGAGAAGCAGCTGGGTTCCAGACCAGGAAGTGCTCAGCTTGCCATATGGAACAGGCTATTAACTCATGCTGCAACAAGGAACATAAGCTGAGTTAAAATTTGAAAATTAGGCTGCTATCCAAGAAGCAATGACACAGAGGTGATAGTAGCCAAATAGGATTTGGCCATGAGATGATTCTAGCAATGGCCACTTTGGGGATAGGCAATGAAATATAACAAAAGTCTCTATAGGCACCTTATATTACCTTCTCAAGGATATGTACTTATTCAAATTATCAAAATCGTAGCTCTAGTGGAGTAAGTTAATGTAATTAAGCAAGAGAAGCAAGTTTTAACTTTGAGAAACTTTAGCCTTCAACTTGATTAGTGGGGTTGGTCAACATATTCCACTAATTGACAGAAACAAATATAAACTATTTAAACATTTTATATTAGTAAAGAGAAGATCACTGTAAAGTGAACTTTTTGGTCATTCATCTTTGAAAGTATCTTTAAAAACTCAAATCTTCTCTTCAAAACATCTAAGTCTAAATGATGGAATGGAATGAATGAAGATGAAATATGTTATATGTGACAATAAAATATTTTCTTGGTTATCTAGTGAATAATTTTGTTTGACTTCTTTTATAATTAATATTTGTAAATAATTTAGAGAGACAATGAAGAAGGAGCAAAGAGATTGTATTTCTGTGTGTCTCTGGAGATGCACTTTATTCAAATATGGCATTATCTGAAAGAGAAATAAGAAGTATTTGTTATAGAACTTACAATACATTTTATAGTTCCAAAATAGCCCTGAGGGCAGAGAGGATGAGTACTATTTCATAGATACAGAAAGTAAGGTTTAGAAACACTAAATGACTAAAACCATGAGACTAGTCAATGGCAGAAGCAGAACTTGACCCCGAGTGCAATGGACTGAATATCTGTGTCTCCCCCAAAATTCCTATGTTGAAACCCTAATCCCAGTGTGATGGTATTTGGAGGTGGGGCCTTTGGGAGGCAATTAAGTCATGAGAATGGAGTCCTCGTGAATGGCATTAGTGCCCTTATCAGAAGGGGCCAGTGGAGCTGGCCCCATGGCATAGCAGTTAAGTGCGTGCGCTCTGCTGCTGGTGGCCCGGGTTTGGATCCCGGTTGCGCACGGATGCACTGCTTCTCCGGCCATGCTGAGGCCGCATCCCATATAAAGCAGAGGAAAATGGGCACGGATGTTAGCCCAGAGCCAGTCTTCCTCAGCAAAATAAAGAGGAGGATTGGCATCGAATGTTAGCTCAGGGCTGATCTTCCTCACAAAAAAAAAAAAAAAAAGAAGGGGCCAGAGAGCTGGCTATTTCTGTTGTGTGAGGACAGAGCAAGAAAACAGCCCTCCAGGGGCCAGCCTGGTGGCGCAAGCGGTTAAGTGCATGCGCTCTGCTGTAGCCGCCCGGGGTTCGCCGGTTCAGATCCCAGGCACGCACCGACGCACCACTTGGCAAGCCATGCTGTGGCGGCGTCCCATATAAAGTGGAGGAAGATGGGCACGGATGTTAGCCCAGGGCCAGTCTTCCTCAGCCAAAAAAAAAAGAGGAGGATTGGCAGATGTTAGCACAGGGCTGATCTCCTCACACACACACACACAAAAAAACGCCCTCTGTAAATCAGGAAGAGCGCCCTCACCAAGAACCCAACCATGTTGGCACCCTGATCTTGGACTTCCAGCCTCCAGAACTGTGAGAAATAAATATTTGTTGTTTAAGCCACTCAGTCTATGGTAATTTTATAGCAGCCTGAACTGACTAAGATACCCGAGTTTCATGTTTTTTAGGCTAACATGTTTAAGTAAAACTGCCCCTCCAGCGCACACCGACACACCGCTTGTCAAGCCATGCTGTGGCGGCGTACCATATAAAGTAGAGGAGGATGGGCACGGATGTTAGCCCAGGGCTAATCTGCCTCGACAAAAAGAGGAGGATTGGCATCGGATGTTAGCTCAGGGCTGATCTTCCTCACCAAAAAAAAAAAAAAAAAAAAGGACAGCCCCTCTTTTGGCCTCCACATCTCCAAGTGGAAGATTGAAGAGAGAGCTTGGAGATCTCCGGCTAAGAAAACTCCTTCTCTGGTCTTCACATCCCTATCGATAGAAGCAAAGAAGAGTCCCCAGAACTCCGAGTGTTCTTAGCAAAATCCCCAACCTCCCTCACCTTTGACACTCATAGCCTCAGCACCACTTGAGACCATTAGGACTAATCTCGTTCTGTCCCTTATCACTGTTTCCACTGGCTACCTGAGGAAGCCTGAGAGTCCTGGGTCGTCCTGCATGCCCAGGATCCTAACCTTCATGTGGCTCTATGGGCAGCAATGCACCCCCTACCCAGCACCTCCTACCCACCCCCATCCAGCTGCTTTATGTTTCCCCAGAGCACTGATCCACTTACCACTACCTGCCTCTACCCACTGAAACCTAAGCTTTACGAGGCAGGGGTTTTATTCATCACTGTATTGCCAAGCACATAGAATAGTGCCTGACAGAAAGTAGACACTCATAAATATTTGTTGAATGAATATGTTTCTTCCTCTAACACAGATACGTACATAGGAGAAGAGGAAAGGGACTTCTAATTCTTATTGTCTATGTCTAGCAAAATGTACCTTCTTATTATCCTCTTCCATTTCTAAACATTATTCTCTAAGGTGCCATGGAAAACTCTAGGTTTGTGAGCCATGGTCCAAGGGCATGGCTACTGGTCTCAAAAGGAGTGAGGTAAGATCCACCATTACTTCTGGAAAAATATATTCCATGCCCCAATATTTATTCAATCAGCAAACAAATATTTCCTGAGTGCCTAATTTGTGCCAGACACCATTCTAGGGACTGAGGATAAAGCAGTGAAAAAACAGTTACCATCTCCGCTTTGAAGGAGCTGAGCACCAGGGAGTGACAAACACTATGGAGGAAAAGAAAGCTGGGGATGGTGTTGTAGGGTGTTGGGGAGTTCTATTTACATAGGGTGCTTTCTGATTAATTGACTTTTGAACAAAGATCTGGATAAAGTGAGGGAAAGAAAGAGAGCAAGTTTCCGGCAGAGGGAACAGCATGTGCCAAGTCCCTGAGGTGGGAACCAGTGTGGTATCTCCCAGGTGGTGGCCATGAAATGAGGCCAGGGAGAGTAGAGGAGATAAGACTGAAAAGACAAGCAGGGACTTGTTCCTGGAGAGCTTATAAGCACAGGATACAGGAGTGTGGATTTTATCCCACGTGTGGTGTGAAACCATAGGCAAGTTTTGAGCAATGTATATCTAATGTATTTTTTAAAAAGATCACTCATGCTGTTGTGTGAAGAAGTAAATGTGGGAGCAGCGAGAGTAGAGGCCAGGGGAGAGTTGGGAGGCCCCTGCTGCACTTTGGGAGAGAGATGACGATGGATTGGATCGGGGTGGTAGCAGTGGTCAGATTCAGGATGGAGTCTGAAGGAGGAGTTGACAGGACTTCTGACAGATTGGATGTGGGATGTGAGACAAAGACAGTCAAAGGTGCTCCTAGATCTTTGACCACTTTCTGAGATGAGGAGGGAGCAGGGGTGAGTGTGTGTGTTTTGGGGTGGAGGATAGGAATTCTTCTTTGGCCATGGTAAATTTGAGATAACATCAAGTATAGGTGGCACTCTGACCTATGCCATCTGTTAGATGTGTCAGGAACTCAGCAGAAAGGCGCGGGCCAGAAATAGAAATGTGGGAGTCATCAGAATAGAGATGAGATTTTAAGTCCTGTAACAGGTCAAAGACCAGCGATCTGTCTAAGTTGAGATCGCCTAGAAACTAAGTGAAAATGGTGAGAAGACGGCCCAGTAATGAGCTTTGGTGTTCTTCAACGTTCAGAGGACAGAAGAGGGCCATCTTATATGAAGAGGGTGTTATTTTAGAGTTAATAATGTTTATCATTTGACTCATTACACATGTTCATATTAAATGAACATATGATGTTATGATGTTAGAGATAATGTCCCATCTCCTTATTAATCCTTATTTTACAAATGAGGATTTTCTCTTTGCATCTGCTGGCCTCCTAGGCGAGAGGGTACACTCTCATCTGTTCTCAGTCTAGTGTGGCAGGCCAGAACTTTTGTTTGGAATGAGAGAAGGTCTCTTTTGGGATGAGTTCACCTTTGGAACCCCCAATATACCTTTTTTATTCTTGATTACATTTAAAGTTGAAACCAAAGACCATAAGTTTGAAGTAGAGATTAATGAGAAAACTATGGGAAAAAAAATTTTAATAAGCTCTTGAGAATATACAGCACTGGGTCAACAATTACCTACCATTTGTTTAGACAAGTGGTTCTCAAAGTTTTAGGTTTCCGCACCCATTATACTCTTAAAAATTATTGCAGACCCTATCAAGCTTTTGTTCCTGTGTGTTGTATCTCTCAATATTTACCATATTAGAAATTTAAACTGAGAAAAAAATTTAAAACTCAAGAATACAAGTCCACATTCCATTAAAGTCAGAGTAATGATGTCACTACACTTCACATTGCTTCTGGAAAACCCCATTGTACTCTCATGAAAGCATGAGAATAAAAAAGGCAAATAGTATCTCAGTAACATTATGAAAATAGCTTTGACCACATGCACCTCTGAAAAAGACTTGAATACCCAGGGGTCCCCAGACCACTCTTTGAGAATTACTCGTTTAGACTAATAAAGAAAGAGCATGTATTTACATACCAATCACCATAACCTTCAAATGAAGTCTATGCTTATTCTGTATCTTGTCATCATAATATTGAGTTTCTGTTTAAGTCTGTTTACTTAAAAGGAACTAAGCTTTTCTGCAATTTTTAAAGGTTTCTTTCAATGTTCCAGAATTGTTGGCTTATACTCTTGCTATCATTAATGTTGGTTATGGAAATTACATTTGTTAGACTCTGTTTTGTAGAAAACTGTGTATTCATGTAAAGTGGTAAACTATGTTTGTCACAGGAGGTGGAATTTACCCTCCACTATTAAGCTGGTGAGAACCAACCTACTAGCTGTGACTTAACTCATCTAGTTCCAGGCAATTCAATCAGAATAAAAGATTACGCAGATTTGCTTAGAATTAGGAACACTAAGGGCATTCCTCCTTGTGAAAGAGTTCTTTTTTTGAGTAAAATAAACAAATGACTGGTACAGATTAACTTTAAAACACAATGGAGAATCTCAATTTTCCATGCCATTCTGTCACCCTGTCTACACCACTAACTAAGAGCATGGGGCAAATGTAAGTCACAGTCCCCTCATCAAAAAAGTTAGATCTCCAATAAGGCGATTTTGTTTCTGATCCAACTTAATCATTTGTTGGTTGTATTTAATATAATTACATTCTCCTCTTTTTTTGTGTGTGTGGTGAGGAAGACTGGCCCTGAGCTAACATCCATTGCCAATCTTCCCCTTTTTGCTGAGGAAGATTAGCCCTGAGCTAACATCTGTGGCCATCTTCCTCTATTTTGTATGTGGGATGGCGCCACAGCATGGCTTGAAGAGCGGTGTGTAGGTCTGCACCCAGGATCTGAACCTGTGAACCCTGAGCTGCCTAAGCAGAGCATGAGAACTTAATCACTGCGCCACCGGGCCAGCCCTTCTCCTCTTTTTTTTTTTTTTTTTTTTTTTTAATAAATGAAAAAATATACCATCAGTTGCTTGCCTTGACTTAGAAACAAATATTCACAATCAAGGTATTTACCAATTCCTCTTGCTCCTCCTGCAAAATAATACTACCACCACCGCATACCCTCTGTGCCAACCTCCCTCCACATTTTATTCTTGTTTCTCAGGGCTTTTTGTTTAATACTTGTCATCAAAATCATTTCCATTGTATCTCAATTTTGCACATGAAATTTATACAGAGGCCACGGAAATTGGTGTGATAGGAGGCTTCAGGAGTCTTCGGTGGTCTATTATAATTTATCTAGAACAACTTTTCTCACAATGTGGTTCTCAGGCCACCAGCATCAGAATCACCTTAGCCTGCTGAGAATGCAGATTCCAGGACCCAAACTAGAGCCCATCGGATGAGCCAGCCTGGAGCTGGAGCCTGCAATTCTGTGAGCAGAAGAAAATGAGAATCTCTGGTCTATAGTAGATCTTACATCAACCAGCCTAATTTCCTGCTGCTTTTAACTTCGGAGAGATTGCCTTTAAACGATCCCAAAGCAATACCTATAAACCTCTTTCAACCCCAGAAATTCTTCCTAAGTTTACTTATAAATCCCTCCTGTCGATTGGGTGGGAATCCTACCATAACATCTTACTTTTTGGTGGAAAGTGCTTTTTCTCCGTGTGAACACGGAGACTCAGCGTGACCCAGGAGCTCCTGCCACTGTCGGGAACAGGTTCTTTGATTTGGGTGTGAGTAAAGGACTTATAGGCACCACTGAAATGCCTCTTTTGAACTCGCAATAAGCTGACTTGATTGCTTCTTTCCACCAAGCAGTGGGAGTCACGCTTTTCGTTGATCTCCTCCAGGAGATGTTGTTTATTTGCTTTACGGTTTTTAGTGATTTCACTAGTTCTTTTTATAGATGCCATTGTGTTGACAAATCAGTCGTCAACTGATTCTTGCTGTCCTGTAAACAAATGAAAAAATACTCTCAGTTGCCTGCTTGACCTAGAAGCTGGTATCCACAATCAGGTATTTACCAGTTCCTTTCTCCTGCAAAATACCACCACCACTGCGCCCCCTGCCCTACAACTCACTCCCTTTTTTATTACTGTTTCCTAAGGTCTTTTTGTTTTTTGATGTTTCTTCAGGAAAAAAAAGTTCAAAGGAAGAGGGTATAGTAAGAGAATATATTTTGTTTTTGACACTAATACTGTGCATTAATTCTTGCTTTTAGGAATTTTCCCTGTTTCTTCTGATTATAAAAATAATATATATTCATTGTAGAAAATGTCAAAAATACAGAAAAGCATAAAGTAGAAAAACTAAAATCACTCTTGATCCAGAGACAACCAAATTAACATTTTGGATATTTCTTTCCCAAGAAACATCCGAAGGGATTTCATTACAAAAAGTACAGAAAAATACATTACATTGGCTATGGTAGAACATAAATTTAAAAATGTATAAATGATGTTAAGAATTTCAGAAGAGCTTGCTTGTGAGGGCTGTAAATTTGTTTTTTCAGGTATTTGAAGTGCTTAAAAATCAGATATATTAAATTTACAAAGAAATTTTAAAGTATTTAAAGAACTTGTATTAACTAAGTTTGTAAATGGAATGATTACCTCTAGTGTTTAGTCTTTTCAACTTGGGTTAACTGAACATTAATTTCATAAAAAATAAAGGTGATCATTCTTTATACAAAAATAACTCGATTTAGAAATAGAATACAAGAGTCATATGTTGAAATCAAAGATTGGCCGACAGGTTTTTAATGTTTTAATTTTAGAAAACCAGTATTAATTTGAAATCCAAATAACTATAAATAGTCCTTTCTACACACAAAGACTCCTCTCAGACATTAAAAAACAATCTCACATTAACATTTTATATAGGTGAACAGAACTTCCACTTAAATGACTATAGTCATTTAAATATAGATTTAAATATAGATTATTCAGACAAACCTCCCAGTGAAAACTACTAAAAGCGCTAGGGGAAAATATTTTTAAAAATTTGTTGATGATAAAATGACAAGAGAGTAAGGAAATATTAGGCCCCAAATGAAGGGAAAGCAAGAACAAGGACCTAGAGAAGTAAACAGAATCTGTGCTTTCCCTGAGGACATTTTCAGATCCCAGAGGGTTAGAGAAGAGGACAGAGAGCACAAAAATCAAAGCCCAAAGCCTGTGCACAGTGGAGAGTCTAAAGTAGACCTTTTTCGGGCCAGCCCCATGGCTTGGCGGTTAAGTGCTCGCGCTCCACTGCTGGCGTCCCGGGTTCGGATCCTGGGCGCGCACTGACACACCGCTTCTCTGGCCACGCTGAGGCCGTGTCCCACATACAGCAACTAGAAGGATGTGCAGCTATGACATACAACTATCTACTGGGGCTTTGGGGGAAAATAAATAAATAAATAAAAATTATAAAGTAGACCTTTTCCATATTAAGTTGGGACCCAAAGTGTTACCCACTCAGGGTAAGAGTGAACCAGAAATAAACTCATATTCCATCACCAATTTGCAGGGAGAGTGTTGCCTTAGCATTAAGCACAGTTCTGGGGGAAAAAAATCCCTCCATCAAAAGTTATAAGCACTAGCTGAGTCTTGTATGCATTTTCAGCCCAAATTCACAACCAGAGTGGTTACAAGAAATGTCAGGGTGACAAACAAGGGTGGTTATGTTACTGAACCTCTTAATTTCTTTTTTTTTTTTAAAGATTTTATTTATTTATGTTTTCCCCCCAAAGTCCCAGTAGATAGTTGTATGTCATAGCTGCACATCCTTCTAGTTGCTGTATGTGGGACACGGCCTCAGCATGGCCGGAGAAGCAGTACGTCGGTGCACGCCCGGGATCCGAACCCGGGCCGCCAGCAGCGGAGCGTGCGCACTTAACCATTAAGCCACGGGACCGGCCCTGAACCTCTTAATTTCAATTTCAAGTGCCCAATGCTCAGTAAGCCAAATACCAAGGCATCAGTGCTTGGAGATAGAGAAAGTTTTATTTGAATTGGCCAAGACGAGAAGACGGGGGCATGGGTTCTCTCAAATCTGCCTTAACAAGAGAAGAAAATAGGGGATTTTATAGAGCTAAGGAGTGTGGCAGGAGGTGTTTCAGAGAACAAAAAAAGGGTAATCCGTGTTTCTTTCCTCCCGATAAGCCCCTGGGCAATCTGACTTCTAGGCATCAACAGCAGCTGGGGGCTCATTATCTGGTGATCCTTGAAGGCATTCTCTTTCTTCTGTAAAACAAGCTCATAAATCTTGGTGACCCTTGAGTTCCTCCTCAAGTTAACCAGGAAAACAGCAAATTGACAAGATTAACTTCTTCTCATGACAAGGTCAAAAGGTAATCTTGTTGAATATTTACAGTAACCCTCAGGTACCCAGCTGAAACCTCAAACTCAGAATTTACCTGAAGGGGTTCCAGGCTAAGAATATATCCAAGTGCCTGACAGAAGCAGGCTCAAAACTTTTCTGGAAGAACTTCATCCTAGGCCTCTGGGAATCCCCAACAATACTTTTTCAAAGATGACAAATAGCACATAGCTGAGGATAACTACTCAAGCACACAAGTAAATAAGGCATTGTGAAGTGAGAACAGTAGAAACAAATCCATGAAATCAACATACATTAGAAGCATCAGATTATAGAACAATTATGCATACTACACTTAAAGAAGTAAGAAAACAAGTTTGCAACTATCTTCAGAAAACAAGAAACCAAAAGCATTTCTAGAAATTAAAAAATGTTATTAAATAAATTTAAAACTCACTGTATGGGGGGCCGGCCTGGTGGCACAAGTGGTTAAGTGTGCATGCTCCACTGCGGCGGCCCAGGGTTCGCCGGTTCGGATCCCAGGCGCACACCCACGCACTGCTTGTCAAGCCATGCTGTGGTGGCGTCCCATATAAAGTAGAGGGTGATGGGCATGGATGTTAGCTCAGGGCCAGTCTTCCTCAGAAAAAAGAGGAGGATTGGCATTAGATGTTAGCTCAGGGCTGATATTCCTCACAAAAAAAATAAATAAATAAAGCTCATTGTATGGATTTAGCAGCAGACATGGATTCAGATGAAGAGAGAATTAGAGAACTGGAGGAGAGATCAGAAGTAATTATCCTGAATGCAGCACAGAAGGACAAAAAGATAGAAACTATGAAAAAGTTAAATATGTGGAGGACACAGTGAGAAGGTAAAACCTATGTGGATGTCCAGAGGAGACGAATGAGGCAGAGGCAAGATTTAGATAGATGTTTGAGAAATACCCAGAACTGATGAGTGGTACCAGTCCATAGACTCAAGGAGCTCATAGAATACAAGTCAGGATTTTTTTTAAATCTACATTTAGATTACAGTGAAATTTGAAAAAAACTAAAAATATTAAAAGCCATCAGAGAATAAAAGGAGGGGCAGTTTGACTAATAGCTGACTCCTCAACAAGCAACAACTAAAGGCATAAGACAGAGAAATTATATTTTCAATGTGCTACAGAAGTTATACAAATGGTAAGTCAACACATAAGATGCTCAGCATCATCAGTCGTAAGGGAAATGTAAATCCATACTACGATGAGATACCACTACATACCACTAGAATGACTGAAAGTAAAAAGATTGGCTATATCAAGTACTGGTGAAGATGTGGAGGAACTGGACCTCTCATACCTGCTAGTGAGAATGTAAAAAGGTAAAACTGCTTCAAAGAAAACAGTTTGGCAGCTTCTTAAAAAGTTAAAAATATACCTACCATATGGTCCACTCCCAAGTATTTACTCAACAAAAATGAAATTCTCCATACAGTGTATGAAGAAATTATTTGTACATTCAAAAACTTGTATGTGAATGTTCATCACAGCTTTTTTTAATGAGTGAAAGTACTACCAACCCAAATGACCATTAACAGCTGAATGGATAAACAAATGGTGGTAAATCCACGCAATGGATACTTCTCAGTTATAAAAAAGCAATGTACTGGGGCCGACCTGGTGGCGCAGTGGTTAAGTGCGGGTGCTCCACTTTGGCAGCCTGGGGTTTGCAGGTTTGGATCCCAGGTGCACACCGATGCACCGCTTGTCAAGCCATGCTGTAGTGGTGTCCCATATAAAGTAGAGGAAGATGGGCATGGATGTTAGCCGAGGGCCAGTCTTCCTCAGCAAAAAAAAAAGAGGAGGATTGGCATCGGATGTTAGCTCAGGGCTGATCTTCCTCAAAAAAAAAAAAAAAAAAATCTTACAAGTATTTATGCCTGCAGAAAATAGTTGTCCCTGAACAGAAGGAAATGCTTTAAGGGAGAATAGGCATTCTGGACCTTTTTCCCCCTCCTTCTTTCCAGAGCCACAAGGAAGACTAGGATTTTCTGAAAGATGGTAAAGGATTGTCTCAGGCAGTTATTGCCGCAATAATGATGCAAAACTCAGTGTCATACAAAAATAAACGTTTATTCTCGAGTTCCGTAGTGGATTGACCGATCTAGGCTGAGCTCACCTGACAACTCGGCTTCAGGCTGAGAGTCTGGTCAGGCTTGCTCCCTGCTGAGAGTTGAGCTTAGGTCTGCTCCCAAAATTTTAGGACTAGAAGAAACAAGAAAAGCTATTTTTCTCTAATCCGATGTCTCTGACAGAATCGAACTCTCCTATTCTCATTTTGTTTCTGGGAATTTTAATAATATAAGAGAAAAAAAATTTTTAAGGTAAAGGATATGAGAAGAAAGCAAACTATTTTTTTTTTTTTTTTTTTTTTACGAAACTGCAGTTTAATTTTGTCATCTCTGGCATATGCAGCTTTCTCATTTTATATTTCTATTTCCTATCTCCCTTGGAAAATCCTTGAGCTCATGCCTCATATCTTGTACAATAACTTGGAGTTTGAGCTCAGTATAATGTAGGAGCCCAATAAAAAGCAATTGACAAATTGACCTTCTTAAAGGTACAACTTCAGCAATGTTTGCTCACAAATATGAAAGATAAATGTACAACCGACCAGAAAATGATCCCTTGGTATTTAAGTAAACAGTTCTTTAGGCAAGATGTCAACTGCAAAAGTGAAAAGAGAAGATGTCTTTTCAAAATTGAATGTAGCACGTTTAAATTGAAGGAAGACAAAATATTTAACATGCTCAATTAACACTAAAGAATTAGATTGGACTCAATAAATCTAACTCTATTCCAATCACCAATTAATTATCCAGTATAACGGAAACAAGAAAATATGGATGAAATAAATCTACAAATAGTTCAAATATCTCATTTTTGTCATTAATTTCAGCTTCCTTTTACTAGAGATATTAATTCATCAGAAATTAAACTTTTTGAATTCTATCTCCTTTAATACTTTCACTCTTTATCCTCTCTGGGGGATGTACAAATGAAAAACAAATGGGGACATGACTAAAGGAAAAACAAAAGAAAACAAGGGAATTATCCCTTTTGTATTTTTGAGCTAATTTATATTTTGCTAAAAGCTCATTATATGGGTTTACTACAAATGAAATGTAGATATCTTAGTTAAAAGTTCACTGAGAAGATCACAAAATTCAAACTTATTATAAATCACCTGAAAACTGAAATCAACTAAAATTAGACACAGCAATCGAATCTAGTGGTAAGAGCATAGATTTTGGAGAAAAAAAGGCTTGGTTCCTATGCAAGCTATGCTAACTGTACAACCTTGGTTAAGTTACCTTCTCTGAGCCTCAGTTTCCTTATATGTTAAATGCAAGTAACACCCAACTGACGTAGTGTCACAAGGATTAAATGAGCCCATGCATATCAAGAGCTCGGTACAGCCAACCCTCAATAAACAGTAACTTTGATACATTAATTAGGCACTGTGAAAAAAAAGGATTGGTTCAAATGGATAAATAAATAGTATTTTTTGTTCCTCCAGTTACTAATCTATTTGCTTGCTGTGTGACCAGGACCAGCTACATGATGTTTGGGGCCTAGTACAAAAGGAAAATACTGGGCCCCTTATTGAAAAATCCCAGAGGATTTTAAGATGGCGCCAGCAGAGCATTAAACCAAGTGTAGAGCCCTTATGAGTGTGGGGTCCTTGTGCAAGTGTAGAGGTCCCATGCCTATAAAACTGGCTCTATGTGTGACATAGGAACTGGTCAATTTCCATGGTTAATTACCCAGTTTTACAATCTCTTAAATGGAGATAAGTAATGTGTGTAACCTATGGCTTTTTTGTGTGTGTGAGGAAGACCAGCCCTGAGCTAACATCCGTGCTAATCCTCCTCTTTTTGCTGAGGAAGACCGGCTCTGAGCCAACATCTATTGCCAATCCTCCTCCTTTTTTTCCCCAAAGCCCCAGGAGATAGCTGTATGTCATAGTTGCACATCCTTCTAGTTGCTGTATGTGGGACGCGGCCGCAACATGGCCAGAGAAGCGGTTCGTCGGTGTGCACCCGGGACGCCAGTAGCGGAGCGCGTGCTCCCAACCGCTAAGCCACAGGGCTGGCCCTAACCTATGGCTTTTTAAAGGGCTTTGAAAATATTAAGCATGTGTATACAGTAGATCCTCATTATTCTGTATTTGCAAATTTGCCTATTCACTAAAATTTGTTTGTTATCCCCAAATCAATACTTATGGCACTTTCACAGTCATTTCCAGACATGCCCAGAGCAGTGACAATTTTCAGCCTCCTTGATACACACATTCCCAGCTGAGGTTGAAAAAGGTGACACTCTACTTTCTTGTTTCACCTCTCATTTTGTAAACGTCTCCTGTTCCCAGTCTATTTAGTGTCACATATTTTGCATTTTGGTGCTTTTTGTTGATTTCACTGTTTAGAATGCCCCCCAAGCATGGTGCTGAAGTGCTGTCTGGTGTTCCTAAACAGCAAAAAGGCTGTGATGTGCCTTATGGAGAAAATACATATGTCGGATAAGCTTTGTTCAGGTATGAGTTATAGTGCTGTTGGCTGTGAGTTCAATGTTAACGAATCAATAATATAGATAAATAAGGTGTCTTTAAACAGAAGCACATATAAAACAAGGTTATATATTGATTGGTTGACAAAAATGTTGTGACCAGAGGCTCACGGGAACCTACGCCTGTATTTCCTCTGGGAGCAATGGCTCAGTATTTGTTAATTCAGTGTTCAGAGCCACTTTATAGAACATAACTACCACAATAACAAGAATCAACTGTATATATATAGAAAATATACCACTGTTTCTATAGGTATATTATTGTAAATTACCTTTGACATACAGCAACCCAAAGCCTGTTTGAAGTCCACTGGTGTGGATCAGCCCACTGAGATGTTACCCTGGTGATGGAATGATGGATCTGTGCCATTCCAACTTTGTTCCATTCCTAGAACCCTGGTTAAGAGATGTTTTGGAGTCAGAGAGACCATTTACTTATTACCCATGTGTCCTTGAATAAATTACTCAATCTCTCTTAATATCAGTTTCTTTGTCTGTAAAATGGGATAGACACCTATTTAATTGTTGTGTGTTTTTTTTTTTTTTTTGAGGAAGATCAGCCCTGAGCTAACATCCATGCCAATCCTCCTCTTTTTGCTGAGGAAGACTGGCCCTGGGCTAACATCCATGCCCATCTTCCTCCACTTTATATGAGACGCCGCCACAGCATGGCCTGACAAGCAGTGCATCGGTGAGTGCCAGGGATCGGAACCCAGGCCGCCAGCAGCAGAGCGCGCGCACTTAACCACTACGCCACAGGGCCGGCCCCTAATTGTTGTGTGTTTATGTGTATGCGGTAGGAGGTAGGGAGGGAGTTGGAATTAAATGAGATATGCAGTTAAAGCTTTTATTTTATTTTTTTGTGAGGAAGATTGCCCTGGGCTAACTTCCGTGCCCATCTGCCTCTACTTTATATGTGGACGCCGCCACAGCAGGGCTTGACGAGAGAACCCTGGGCCGCCAAAGCAGAGCGCACACACTTGAACCCCTACGCCACCAGGCTGCCCCCAGTTAAAGCTTTTGTGCCTGGCATCAAATTATTATGGGTACAGATATTTCTCAAGCACCTACTCTGTGCCTCGTGCTGTTCTGGGTACTGGGGACAAATAGGAACCTGTCCCCCTGGAGCTTATAGTCTAAGTGTTTGTGGTAGGTACTTAGTAAATTGTAGTTCTTTTATGGATTTTATTAAAACTTCATGTTTTACTTGGAGAATTATTTTATTCATTTTTTTTCCTCAGAAGAGGAAGCCTCTAGATAAAAAAAAAAAAAACTTCAGAAATACATTTCAGAAATGCAAAAGTCATCATTCTTTTTATCTCTTTACGAGAATTAGTGATGGAAGAAAGAAGATTGGTATTGAAGGAGGCAGTTCACAATGCCAGAGAAATTAATTCCCTGAAGAACTTCAGGAAGGCTCAGCAAAAGAAACTAGACCACCCAGCTCTAGGGAGACTAGGGTACAAAAACCGCTGAGACCAACACAGGGCAGTTGCTAAGAATAAAGAGGTATTTTTTCATTGTTTTTGTTTGTTTGTTTGCTTTTTAACAAAGCTCCCAGATAATGCAAAGAGGTCTAACCAGTTGGGCACAACCCTGGCACGTGATGGCGAGGGGCTATAGCCAAATCTTCCCTTCTTAGAGTGCAACCTGGAGGGAGCTTTCTACATCTATGAGCCTCAGCTTCCTCAGCTGTAAAATGGGGCTGATATCAGTACAGAGCTATTGTGAGGATTAAAGAAGATAATGGGTGACAGAACATTATAAATTATAAAGTATAATACAAGCATTGTGAGCTTTCCTAAAGTGTATATTAGATTGTTAACTCAGAAAGTTATGTGTGCTGTGCCTGAGTAATGCTATCATTGTTTTACAATGCCATAATTTGCCACATAAGAAACCCAATTTGCATAATTTTTTAGCCAACAATTTTTCCTTACTCAAAGGTTACTCTCTTGCCAGAGATTTCAGGCTACATTCTAAGGTTACTCCTAGCCCCATTTCCTGGACTTACTCTGGTTTGCTGCTCACTTCAACCCTTAAGAAGGTCTTACTTCATTCCCACTCTAAGTTATAGGATACAATGCTAGACGTGCACGATTATGGCTAACTATGTAAAATGAATTTAGGGGCTGGCCCGGTGGCATAGTGGTTAAGTGCATGCACTCCGCTGCAGCGACCCTGGGTTCAGATCCCAGGTGTGCACTGATGCACCACTTGTCAGGCTGTGCTGTGGCAGCATCGCATATAAAGTGGAGGAAGATGGGCACAGATGTTAGCCCAGGGCCAGTCTTCCTCAGTAAAAAAAGAGGAGGATTTGCAGATGTCAGCTCAGGGCTGATTGTCCTCACACACAAAAAAAAAGTTAAAATGAATTTAAACTGTGTTTAGTTACATTTCAGAGGGAGAGAGGGCATGATTTAACTTATGATATAAATTAAATTTTAAAATTTTGCAGTAATAGGGATGGCGATTTTCCAATATTAGTCACTGCCACCTAAAAGTATTTACTGTATTAGATGCAAGTGATACTGTATGGCATGAACTGCCAAGTAGAAGACTTTTTTAGGTACTGAGGATATTATAAAATAAGATATAAGATCTAGTCTCCCCCCCCATCAATGGACAGATCATCCATACAGAAAATAAATAAGGAAATAATGGACCTAAACGAAAAACTAGATGAGAAGAACTTAATAGACATATACAGAGCACTCTATCCAAACACAGCAGATTACACATTCTTCTCAAGCGCACATGGAACATTCTCAAGAATAGACCATATGTTGGGAAAAAAGACATGCTTATATAAATTTAAGAAGATTGAAATCATAACAAGCATCTTTTCAGACCATAATGCCATGAAGTTAGAACTCAACTACAAGGAAAAAACTGGGAAAGTGACAAAGCTGTGGAGACTCAACAATAT
Organism: Diceros bicornis minor; assembly: GCF_020826845.1. Taxonomy (NCBI): domain Eukaryota; kingdom Metazoa; phylum Chordata; class Mammalia; order Perissodactyla; family Rhinocerotidae; genus Diceros; species Diceros bicornis. The sequence goes on from NC_080743.1 coordinate 78,418,406, forward strand.
GCTACTAAACAACCAATGGATCATTGACGAAATTAAAGGAGAAATCAAAGCATATCTGGAAACAATTGAAAATGAAAATACACCATACCAACTCATATGGGATGCAGCAAAAGCAGTCTTGAGAGGGAAACTCATAGCAATACAGGCCCACCTCAACAAAAAAGAAAAAGCCCAAATAAGCAATCTCAAACTATGCCTAACAGAATTAGAAAAAGAAGAACAAGCAAAGCCTAAAGTCAGCAGAAGGAGGGAAATAATAAATATCAGAGCAGAAATAAATGAAATTGAAATAAAAAAAACAGAAGAAAGGAACAATGAAACAAAGAGCTGGTTCTTTGAGAAGATAAAAAAATTGACAAGCCCTTAGCCAGACTCACCAAGAAAAAAAGAGAGACGGCTCAAATAAATAAAATTAGAAATGAAAAAAGGAGAAATTACAACAGATACCACAGAAATAGAAAAGATTATAAGAGAATACTATGAAAAAATATATGTCAACAAATTGGACAATCTAGAAGAAATGGATAAATTCCTAGACTCATCCAACCTCCCAAAACTGAATCAAGAAGAAATAGAGAACCTGAATAGACCAATCCACAAGTAAAGAGATTGAAACAGTAATCCAAAACCTCCCCAGGGGCCGGCCCCATGGCTTAGCGGTTAAGTGCGCACGTTCCACTACTGGTGGCCCAGGTTCGGATCCCAGGCACGCACTGACACACCGCTTCTCCGGCTATGCTGAGGTGGCATCCCGCATACAGCAACTAGAAGGGTGTGCAACTATGACATACAACTATCTACTGGGGCTTTGGGGAGAAAAAGGGGAAAAAAGGAGGAGGATAGGCAATACATGTTAGCTCAGAGCAGGTCTCCCTCAGCAAAAAGAGGAGGATTGGCATGAATGTTAGCTCAGGGCTGATCTTCCTCATGAAAAAAAAAAAAACCTCCCCAAAAATAAAAGTCCAGGACCAGATGGCTTCTCTGGAGAATTTTACCAAACATTCCAAGAAGACCTAATACTTATCCTTCTCAAACTATTCCAAAAAATAGAGGAAGATGGAACACATTCCCAACACATTCTACAAGGCCAACATCACCGTGATACCAAAGCCAGGCAAAGACAATACTAAGAAGGAAAACTACAGACCAATGTCCCTGATGAACATAGATGCAAAAATCCTCAACAAAATATTGGCAAGCCAAATACAGCAATACATTAAAAAGATTATACACCATGATCAAGTGGGATTTATACCAGGGACACAGGGATGGTTCACATCCACAAATCAATCAACGTGATACACCACATTAACAAAACGAGGAATGAAAACCATATGACCTTCTCGATAGATCTTTTGACAAGATCCAGCATCCATTTATGGTAAAAACTCTCAACAAAATGGGTATGGAAGGAAAGTACCTTAACATAATAAAGACCATATATGACAAACCCACAGCCAACATCATACTCAATGGTGAAAAACTGAAAGCCATCCCTCTGAAAACAGGGACAAGACAAGGGTGCCCACTCTTGCCACTCTCATTCAACACAGTACTGGAGGATCTGGCCAGAGTAATTACGCAAGAAAAAGGAATAAAAGGAATCCAAATAGGCAACAAAGAAGTGAAACTCTCGCTGTTTGCAGATGACATGATCTTATATATAGAAAATCCTAAATAATCCATTGGAAAACTATTATAAATAATCAACAACTACAGCCAAGTGGCAGGGTACAAAATCAACTAACAGAAATCAATTGCATTTCCATATACCAACAATGAACTAACAGAGAACTCAAGAAGACAATCCCATTTACAATTGCAACAAAAAGAATAAAATATAGAAATAAATTTAACCAAGGAAGTGAAAGACCTATACAATGAAAACTATAAGACATTATTGAGTGAAATCAATGATGACGTAAAGAAATGGAAAAAGATTCCATGCACTTGGATTGGAAGAATAAACATAGTTAAAATGTCCATACTACCTAAAGCAATCTACAGATTCAATGCAATCCCAATCAGAATCCCAAGGACATTCTTCACAGAAATAGAACAAAGAATACTAACATTCATACGGGGCAACAAAAGACCCCGCATAACTAAAGCAATCCTGAGAAAGAAGAACAAGGCTGGAGGCGTCACAATCCCTGACTTCAAAACATACTACAAAGCGTTAATAATTAAAGCAGCATGGTACCGGCACAAAAACAGACACACAGATCAATGGAATAGAATGGAAAGTCCAAGAAATAAAACCTCATATCTACGGGCAGCTAATCTTTGACAAAGGTGCTAAGGACACACAGTGGAGAAAGAAAAGTCTCTTCAATAAATGGTGCTGGAAAACTGGACAGCCACTTGCAAAAGAATGAGAGTAGACTATGTTCTCTCGCCATACACAAAAATTAACTCAACATGGATCAAAGACCTGAAGGTGAGACCTGAAACCATAAAACTCCTGGAGGAAAATATAGGTAGTACGCTACTTGTCATCAGCCATAAAGGGATCTTTTTGAATTCCATGTCTACTCAGACAAGGGAAATAAAAGAAAAAATAAACAAGTGGGACTTCATCAGATTAAAGGGCTTCTACAAAGCAAACGAAACCAGCATCAAAATGAATAGGGAACCCACCAGCTAGGAAAAAATATTTGCAAACCATATGTCTGACAAAGGGTGAATTTCCGTAATATATAAAGAACTCACACAACTGAATAACAAAAAAACAACCCACTCAAAAAATGGGCAGAGGAAATGAACAGACACTTCTCCAAAGAAGATATACAGATGGCCAATAGTCACATGACAAGATGCTCAACATCACTAATCATCAGGGAAATGCAAATCAAAACCACACTAAGATAAGGCCGGCCCCGTGGCTTAGCGGTTAAGTGCGCGCGCTCCACTACTGGCGGCCTGGGTTTGGATCCCAGGCGCGCACCAATGCACCACTTCTCCGGCCATGCTGAGGCCGCGTCCCACGTACAGCAACTAGAAGGATGCGCAACTATGACATATAACTATCCAATGGGGCTTTGGGAAAAAAAAAAAGGAGGAGGATTGCCAATAGATGGTAGCTCAGAGCCGGTCTTCCTCAGCAAAAAGAGGAGGATTAGCATGGATGTTAGCTCAGGGCTGATCTTCCTCACAAAAAAAAAAAACCACACTAAGATGTCATCTTACACCCGTTAGAATGGCTAAAATCACCAAGACAAAAAGCAACAAATCCTGGAGAGGCTGTGGAGAAATGGGAACCCTAACCCACTGCTGGTGGGAATGCAAACTGGTGCAGCCTCTGTGGAAAACAGTATGGAGATTCCTCAAAAAACTAAAAATTAAAAATGATCCAGCTATCCCGCTATTGGGTATCTACCCAACGAACCTGAAATCAGCAATCCAAAGAGGCTTATGCACCCCTATGTTCATTGCAGCGTTATTCACTATAGCCAAGACGTGGAAGCAACCCGTGTCCCTCGACTGATGAATGGATAAAGAAGATGTGGTATATATATACCATGGAATACTACTCAGCCATAAAAAATGACAAAATCGTCCCATTTGCACCAACATGGATGGACCTGAAGGGTATTATGTTAAGCGAAATAAGCCAGAAAGAGAAAGACAAACAGTGCATGATTTCACTCATATGTGGAAGATAAACCAACACACGGACAGATAGAACTGTTTAGTGGTTACCAGGGGCCAGGGGGGTTGTGGGGTGGGCACAAGGGGTGGAGCGACGCACTTATATGGTGACTGATAAACAATAATTTTACAACAAAATTTCACAATAAATAAAGTAGTATGTCTGCCCCCCCCCAAAGAAAAGATCTAGTCTCTGGCTTCAAGAAGCTCAAATCTAAATAAGAGATAAATACACAAGGGAAAAGCTAAGTAACATCGCCAGGAAGAGTTCAATGAGTGGCTGTAACAGTGCTACCAGGTCAGAAGAGGTATAACCATAGGCCCACTAGGATCAGTTTGAACTGACCCCATCATATCAACAGAGTGATTAAGAGTTGTTTTCCAGGGCCAGTGAGCCAAAAAAAATTGCAAGTCATGTCGTCAGAGCATGGGCAGAGGAGAAAATCTTGACCTGAAATAACACCCAGAGCCAAACATTCACCCCTTCACAGAACCAAAGAACTGGGACGTGACCGGAACTTGAAAGTCGGACTCTCATCAGTGACTGGAACTTGAAAGTTGGACTCTCATCAGAAGCAAAGTATCCATTGTCTAGGAAGATCCAGTGTTAATGCCCCTTCCACATCTTACCATAAATGTTTAAAGTTCTCCAATCAAAACTTGCCCCACCAGCATTACCATGTATCAGCCTATTCCCCTAACCTCTTAGGTTTTGCCCCAAGCCCTGGAGTGGCGAGACAGATTTGAGAGCCTTGACTCTTGTTTCTTTGCTGGTCAACGTCACAATAAAGCCTTTTCATTTCTCAAAAAGCTGGTGGCATAATTATTGGCTTTTTATGTGCATTGGGAGGAGAACCCCCTTTTTGTGCTGTAACAGAGGGAGAAGACTCTAGAGACTCTACTCATGGAAATATACTAAGGAAGGGAATTGAGCTGACCTAGACAATAAAGGATGGGTAGAATTTGGCTAAATTGAGAGAAGATGGAGAGCATTTCTTTTTTTTTTTTTAATTTTTTTTTTTTTTTTTGTGAGGAAAATCAGCCCTGAGCTAACATCCATGCTAATCCTCCTCTTTTTGCTGAGGAAGACCGGCTCTGAGCTAACATCTATTGCCAATCCTCCTCCTTTTTTTTTTCCCCCAAAGCCCTGGTAGATAGTTGTATGTCATAGTTGCACATCCTTCTAGTTGCTGTATGTGGGACACGGCCTCAGCATGGCCGGAGAAGCAGTGCGTCGGTGCCCGCCCGGTATCCGAACCCAGACCGCCAGTAGCGGAGCGTGCGCACTTAACTGCTAAGCCATGGGGCCGGCCCCTGGAGACCATTTCTTAGCAGACCATGAGGAAGCTTGCATGATAAACATGCACATGGCATACTGGAGGCACTGAGTAGACTAATGTAATGTGATTTCTTCTCTGCTCTGCTGTAGGTATTGTCTCCAATCTATACTCTCAGCCACACCCAACTCCTTCACCAATCCTGACCAAAAAGGTGGAGTTTCAGCAACGTCACACTCACAAGCCTGGAGATCAGGAATTAGTCTTGCTATGGTAGCCAATAAATATCTCCTACTAGACTAATGTAATATTGTGATTTATAATAAGAAATATGGATGTGGTCTTCATCCCCGTTTCTGGCACAAAGCTTCTAATATGCTTGGAATTTCCCATGATGAGCACGATAAAGTTGTCTTTTATAATGTTAATGACATGACTTTTGGAAAGCACCTATGGATGGGGCTGGTTGCCAGGGGAGCCACCCATGTGATTAGAGGGTTGGAACCTTCGGTCCCACACCCAACCTGCAGGAGGGAGGGGCCAGAGGTTGAATCAATCACCAATGGCTGATGATTTAATCAATCATCTGTATGTAATGTTTTTGTTAGTGTTGTCTAGTCGATTAGTGACCCTGGGTACAGCATATGGGAACCCTGCCTGGTCTTTTTGCGCCATCCTCTCACCTTCTGGTGCTGTATCAGACAATGCTCCACTATTATTCACAGGGTTTTCATGGCCAATTTTTTCGGTAGTGGCTGGCCAGGTCTTTCTTCCTGGTGTGGGGGATCAGAATTGGCCACCTCAAAGTGTGTCTCTTTGGCTTGACTTTTTTTTTTTTTTTGGTGAGGAAGATCAGCCCTGAGCTAACATCTGCCAATCCTCCTCTTTTTGCTGAGGAAGACCAGCCCTGGGCTAACATCCATGCCCATCTTCCTCCACTTTATACAGGTCGCCGCCACAGCATGGCTTGACAAGTGGTATGTTGGTACGCGCCCGGGATCCGAACCGGCAAACCCCGGGCTGCCGCAGTGGAGCGCATGCACCCAACCGCTTGCGCCACTGGGCTGGCCCCTATCTTACATTCTTTTAGGCAGTTAGGGAGAAGGACAAAGTTTTGTTCAGAGTCTTTTGTTCTTAAAAATAATCAAGCCAGGGCCGGCCCGGTGGCGCAAGTAGTTGAGTGCGCGTGCTCTGCTGCAGTGGCCCGGGGTTCACCAGTTCGGATCCCGGGCGCGCACCGACACACCGCTTGTCAAGCCATGCTGTGGCGGCGTCCCATATAAAGTAGAGGAAGATGGGCATGGATGTTAGCGCAGGGCCAGCCTTCCTCAGCAAAAAAAAAAGAGGAGGATTGGCAGATGTTAGCTCAGGGCCGATCTTCCTCACAAAAATAAATAAATAAATAGATAGATAAATAAATAAATAAATAAAAGAATGTAAGATAGAAGGCCTGTTCCTGGAAGGAGCTAATATCATAAGATAACTATAGTATAATGTAAAATAGATGTCATAGACAAAAGGTACTAGCAAGCCCATTTTTATCAAAGTTCTGTCTCTTGAGTCACATTGTCTATATAGATGGTCCAGCAAATACTTGTTCACCAAATATTTGCATTTCCATCTCCATGTAAATTTCCTTACTCCCCTTTGAAGTCCCAAACCACTACCCCCAACATCCTCCTTTGTCTTTAGCTGAAGATGTTATTTAAGATGGCAGCTTCAGCCATTCTGTTGAGTTACTCAGATTTCCTGGGTTTCTCCCATGTATACATGCTATTAAACTTTGATTTTCTGTTATTCTGCCTCATGTCAATTTAATTCTTAGACCAGCCAGAAGGACCTAGAGGGTAGAGGGATAGTTCTTCCTCCGCTACATTGGTCTGTCTTAGTCTGGAAGCTCTGAGGAAACTTGTCCACCATGGGTGACCCTGCTGGTATTTGAAATATTGGTAGCATAGCTGTCAGCATCACAGCAACATGCAGCTGCCACTTATGACAACTGACAGATGGTGGTGTGCTTCCCTGACTGGGAAATGAACCTCAGCTGTGGCAGTGAGAGTGCTGAATATTAACCACTATACCATCGGGCCCAGCTGCCTGTGTAATGATAATGAAGCCTCCATAAAAACTCCAAAGGTTTGGGTGTGGAGAGCTCCTGGGTTGGTGAACACGTGGAGATTCAGGGGAGTGCTATGCCTAGAGAGGGCACCGAAGCTCTGTGCCCTTTCCCTCGTACCATGCCCTATAAGTCTCTTCCATCTGGTTGTTCCTAAATTATATCCTTTTTTAATCAACTGGTAATCTAGTGAAAAAAAAGAAAATGTTTTCCTGAGTTCTGTGAAAGGCTCTAGCAAATCAATCAAATCCAGAGAGGGGATTTCGGGAAACTGGATCTATATACAGCCAGTTGGTCAGAAGCACAGGTGAAAACCTATTCTTGCCATTGGCATCTGAAGTGTGTGTGTGGTGTTAAAAAGAAACAACAAGCCCATAATGGAGTCACTTATACTGAGCCCAAGACTTAATACCCAACCTAATTGCAGTTTCAGCTTAATTTAAATTTTAAACTGATCAGTCTGAAATTTTAAACCAATTTAAACCAATTGGAGTGGAATTTTAAGCCAATCAGTCTGAAATTTACTGATCAGCACCAGTGAGGTAATCTGCATGATAATGATGTGGGGCCGCTGAGTCACGAGTTGAAAAAGAATTTTCAGACATGAGCCGCTCATTTGTGCACCTTTATTTTGTGTTCAGCATTGGGACACGACCCACGGGCAGTACAGAGCTGCCTGGGGACAGGACCCACGGGCAGTACAGAGCTTCATGGGGACAGGACGCATGGGCAGTAAAGAGCTGCTGCATGGACGAGTCTGTGCGGGGCCATTATATACGAGTTTAGCTATTTTCAGTATTCCATAAAAATGTCAAAGGAAAAAGTATTAGGTGGTCTGGTCAGCTCAAAGATTAGGGCATGGGGGTGGATGAATGAGAAATGCCTCAAGGAACATGTAAGCAGGAGATTAAAGTCATTGATTACCTCCTGAGGTAAATTCCTTTGCTCCCAGCCAGGGGCGATTGAGGAAGTAGGGGTATGTGAGGTTGAGTGGTGACCACGTCATATTTCCCTCTGAACCCTTGACCCCCAAAATCTTTGGGAAATGAGTGACAGTCCATCTTCTGTATCTACTTCCTGCTGAGTATGGGCATAGAGCTGTCCCTAAATGGGGATTGTGTGACTGGAACCAGGGACTTCAGATGACTGAAATGTGGCTGCTGCAGAGTCAAGTGCAGACAATGTAGTGACCGTTTCAAGATGAGAGAGAATCATCTGTCGAGAGGGCAAAGTTAAGGAAGTAAGTCTTTGTTGGCAACTGACAGACAAACAACAGAAAAGACAGCATCTTGTTACTGCACAAAGGGCACGATCTGCTCGCCGCGAGACAAAAGCCAATCATCAAGAGGCAAGATGGTGGAAGAGAAAGGGCAGTTTATTACAGCTTGCTAGCAAGGGGGAAGATGGCCGACTAATGTCTCAAGAACCATCTTACAGAACAAAGACTACAGGCCAGTTATATAGAGGGCTGGTCTCTGAGTAGGGGAGGCATCTGGCCCCACTGTGGGGGCATCTATCTGATTACTGGGTGGAGGCATCTGGTCTCAGGGTGGGGACATCCATCTGGTCTTAGTTCCTGGCAGTCTTTTGTTCTACTGGATACACATCAGAGACTGGAGCAACGCCCTATACCCTGATCTTTCAGTTGTCGTTGATGATGGCTATCAGCACAGACTTTCTGCCCCGGGGGTCATCACATCACATTCCTAAGAAGCTCAAAAGAACAAAGTTATCAACTTACAGCAGCTGGGAGGGGCCGTAAAGTCTAGAGTGAGTCAGAGGTCATTCCAAGTCACAATATGGTTTCCTCTCTACAATATGGCTTCCGGTAGTCAACCCTGTATTGAGCGGGTATCAATAGTACAATTAACAGAATCGAGAGGACTGCTAAATCCAATAAGGAGAGCTTTGATAGTCGTCCAGAACCCAGAACCCCAGGATGAATTTAGCCAATCATTAAAAGAGAGTATGGGGTCTGACATGGACTTGATTTGTTTCCCATGTCTTCAAGTAAAGTGGTGACATTATTATGGTAATCAGGAATATATACACAGCACTCAGTTTTAATGATGGCACAAGTGCCACTGATACTGGCTCAATACAGTGTTGACATAAGGGAAGCCATATTTTAGAGGGGAAACTTGTGACTTGGAATGTCCTCTGACTAACTCTAGACTTTATGGCCCCTCCCAGCTGCTGTAAGTTGATAACTTTGTTCTTTTAAGTTCCTTAGGAATGTGATGTGATGACCCCCCGGGCAAAAAGTCTATGCTGATAGCCATCATCAATGACAACTGAAAGACCAGGCTGTAGGGCGTGGCTCCAGTCTCTGATGCATATCCAGTAAAACCAAAGACTGCCGGGAACTAAGACCAGATGCCTCCACCCAGTAATCAGATGGATGCCCCCACAGTGGGGCCAGATGCCTCCCCTACTCAGAGACCAGCCCTCTATATAACTGGCCTGCAGTCTTTGTTCTGTAAGATGGTTCTTGAGACATTAGTCGGCCATCTTCCCCCTTGCTAGCAAGCTGTAATAAACTGCCCTCTCTCTGCCACCAGCTTGCCTCTTGCCGATGGGCTTTTGTCTTGCAGCGAGCAGATTGTGCCCTTTGTGCGGTAACACCACCCTGAGCAGCAGTTAAAACGTCTAGAGCCATCCTGTAAAGGCATCTATAAAGACCAAAAGACATTTATATCCACGGCAAGGAGGTATTTGAGTAAAATCAAGTTGCCAGTCCTCTCCAGGGTAGGTGCCTTGCCTTTGTACTGGCTGAGAAAGTGGAGGCAGCTTTAATCCTCCTTCAGGGTTTATTTGTGCACAAACAGCACAGGCTCGACAAACGTGTTTTATAGTAGAAATTAGTCCCAATCCATCAAAAAGTTTGCCTATTAATTGTGTCCGGGAACGTTTGCCCAAATGAGTAGCTTAATGAATCCCATTAACTAGCTTCTATTGTAATTCCTTAGGCACAAAGAGCTTTCCTAGTTGGTTTTTAAACCAAGATGTCGGCTCTGAAGTGTCCTGCAAAAATTCTTTTTCCTGTGCTAAATTTATTTCTTTTTCAGTATATCTAGGAACAATATCACCTAGACTAAGGGGAGTAGGAAGAAGAACGAGGAGGTAGGTCTCATTTTGCCTCTCGTTTGGCCTTGGCATCAGCAAAATTATTTCCCTGGCTACCAGATCTAAAATGACTGTTTTCTGGCCAGAGATAGAGCCCTATGTCTTGAGGTGATCTCAGACCCCAGATATTGAACCCATTGTACAGAGATTTGGGCCTTGGTGGGAGTGACACGATAACCGTGTTGGGCCAGGAAGTTGAATGTTGAGTGTTAAAATTGTGTTAGCATCAGAAGTTTCTCTGGTAAGATACAAATTAAGATGTCATCTACATATTGTATTAACCCACTGTCTCTAAGATTTAAGTCTCGTAAATCTCATTCCAATGCCGAGCCAAATAAGTGAGGGCTATCTCGAAAACCCTGAGGCAAAACAGCCCAGGTCAATTGGACAGGCAGGGCTTCATTACAGAAATGCCCTTTGAAAGCAAAAAGCAGTTGAGAGTTCTCTGCCAAGGGCATGCAAAAGAAAGCATCTTTGAAATCCAAAACAGTAAACCATTGTGCACCCTCAGGTATTTGAGAAAGACTAGTGTAGGGATTAGGTACTGTGGGATGAGTGGGAACAACAGCCTCATTAACTATTCGAAAGTCTTGAACCAAATGATATTGGCTGTTGGGCTTTTTAACAGGCATAGGAGCATTATAGGGCAATTGAACCTCCAGAGAATCCCGTGTTCCAGAAATTTAGAAATCAGGGGCTGAAGTTCTTGTATAGCTTTAGGCCTCAGGGGGTACTGTTTACAGGAGGAACACAAGTTGGGTCTTGAAGAGTAATAGAGGAGTGGCAGTGATGGCTCGTCCGGGAAGCGCACAATCCCATACTTTGGGATCCACTTTGTTTAGTATATGGGCAGGAATATTCGGAGGCATTTGTTGACCTGTGGATCCAATAAGGAGTGCCACAAGCAAGTTATTTTCTCCCTGCGTCAATAGGAATTGACTTCCCAGCTTGGTCATTAAATCTCGACCCAACAACGGGGTGGGGAAAGTAGGCAAAACAAGAAAGGAATATGACAACAGCTGATCTTGATATTTACAAGTCAGGGGATAAGTCTGAATGCAACCTTTTGAGTCTCCATCTATCCCCACAATCTTATGGGATGATTTACGTGTCGGACCAGCATGGCAAATAAGGACAGGGTAAGTGGCTCCCGTAACAATAAGAAAATTGATTTGCTTACCTTCCACATCCAGAGTAACCCGAGGCTTAGCCTGTTGGATGTCAATGGGAGCCGGACTGTCCTCTGGGCCCCTCTAGGTTGAATCCTCTAGATTGTTTCCTTGGGCGGGGAAATGGGTTCTTGGCCCCCTCTCACTCTGGAGATGAGGACAATCCCTCTTCCAATGTCTCTCCTTTTTGCAAAGAGGACATGGCCCTGGAGGCAGATCCTTCTTGAGGCATTGTTTACTCCAGTGTCCCAGCCGTTGACATTTAAAACAGGGGGACTTCGGTAGACCCCCATCATTAAATTTAGCTTCAGACCCCAAATTCATCTGTCTCTGTGGCCAACCCACAACTGCAGCCACTAAGACATGAGCCTGTATCTTACCCTGGACCTTAGCCCTGAGGTCCTTATCTTGTTTGATAGCCAGGTCTCTGTTATTGAAAACCTGGGTGGCCACCTCCATTAGTCGCTGGTTGGGGGTTTGTGGCCCTAGGGCCAACTTGGTTAATTTACACCAAATGTCAGGAGATGACTGATTGATAAAATGCATGTTTAAAATAGTGATGCCCTCTGGAGAGGCAGGATCTAAGTTTTCGTATTTACAAATAGCCTCTGCTAGTATTCCCTGAAACAGGGCAGGGTTCTCATCTGCTCCTTGTGTGACTTTCTGAAGTTTTTCAAAATTCACAGGTTTAATAAATCCTTTTTTCGTTCCCTCTATCAGGCATGTTATCAGATGATTTCTTTTTCCCCTGCTCATCCTGATAATCCCAGCCACGGTCTGTGTCCAGCACTGCTGTGCCCCCTACAGGATATCGATGTCAATCTCTAGCATGGAGCTCATCAAGGAACTCTCGAGCCCCAGCCCAAATGCGTGCTTTCTCATCTGTAGTACAACATTGAGTCAGGACAATATATGTATTTCCTGCCATGGTAACTCAAACATCATGGCGAGTTGCTGAAAGCCATCAATGAACTTATAGAGATTTTCAGAATATCGTCCTAACTGAAACTTTATTTGAGCCATAGTCTGACATAAAGAAAGGGACATGGTCTTGAATGTTGCCCATTTCTCCATCAACTACTTCCTGAAGGGGGAACTGACCAGAATTATAGGATGCCCCGCTGCGGGTGTGTCCTGCTGGACTTAAGGGGTCTTGTTGTTTTGAGCCCTCAGAGGAAGGAGGAGAGGTAGATGTTCTTTCTACATCAGGAGGGGCCTCTGGGGTTGTAGGTGGAGGCCTTAGAATTGGTCTGACCAGGCAGTCGTCGTCTAAGATGTCTGCAGTCTTGTCGGTCTTTTGGGGAGTAGCCAAACACATTCGACAAACAGCCCAGAGGTCAGGGTCCCAGCTTTAAGCCATAAATGCCTGGACATATGGAATCTCAGACCATTTCCTCAAACGTCAGCAAAAGAGGTCCAGTTGAAAAATGGTGTTAGAATTTAGAGTTCCATTTTCAGGCCACTTTTCACTGTCATTTAAGACATATTGGGGCCAGGCAGTGTTGCAATAAAAGATTAGTCTCTTTTTCTTTAGGTCTTGAAGCTCAAATCCGGCCCAGTTGTCTAAGAGACAACCCAAAAGGGAGTCTTTGGGTATAGAGCTAGAGGCTCCCATGTCCTATGGAAACAGAAAAGAAATAAGACAAAAAGAGGCACGTTACCAAAAAATCCCCCTGAACCTATGTGCGGTGTCCTGCCACAAGGTTACATCGGGTTCCTTTAGCAAGGGGCAATTGGGGCGTCCCCAAAGTTTGTCCCCCAGTAAATCTTCCCCATTGCCTGGCCAATGGGCACCTGGTGAATGGTCTCAAGAGAGAGAAACATAGAGGTCAGAGTAGAAGCTCTCAGCTCAGAGGGACATTCTGCCCATCCTTTATAACCGTCTCCCTGTGAGGAAATTTCCCGAGCTCTTGGCAAGCTTGGTACTTTTCCTCCAGCTGGATTCCTGTTGTGGGAATTGTCTCTTGGCTCAGGATAAGGTCATAGGCAGGAGGGAAGGGGCACAACTCCGAGTTCCGAAAGCGAAACCTGCAACTGGAGTCTTAAGAATTGGGACCGTCCTAATGACTTTTAAGTGGTCAACCCGTACCCATTAATTCATTGAGAATAAGGACAGTTTTTCAAGCAAAGAACAGAGTAAAGTAAGGAAGAGGAAAACGGCACACTTACCGAAGCGGTTGGCTCAGTGGATCCCCGTAGAGGCCACCAAAAATGATGTGGGGCCGCTGAGTCGTGAGTTGAAAAAGAATTTTCAGACATGAGCCGCTCGTTCGTGCACCTTTATTTTGTGTTCAGCATGGGGATAAGACCCATAGGCAATAAAGAGCTTCCTGGGGACAGAACCCATGGGCAGTAAAGAGCTGCTGCATGGACGAGTCTATGCGGGGCCATTACATACGAGTTTAGCTATTTTTAGTATTCTATAAAATGTCAAAGGAAAAAGTATTAGGTGGTCTGGTTAGCCTCAAAGATCAGGGCATGGGGGTGGATGAATGAGATCTGTCCTTGCATTCCAAGGTAAAGTATGCCTCAAGGAACATATAGGCAGGAGATTAAAGTCATTGATTACCACCTGAGGTAAATTCCTTTGCTCCCAGCCAGGGGCGATTGAGGAAGTAGGGGCATGAGAGACTGAGTGGCAACCATGTCAATAAGATCCCCCAAACAATCCTTTTTTTTCTTTTGCTAATAACTTCCTTGACCCACCCTGCTTCTGCCTATAAAAACCTTCCATTTTGTACAACCCCTGAAGCACCATTCTATTTGTTAGATGGGATGCTGTTCAATTAATGAATCATTGAATAAAGCCAATTAGATCTTCAAATTTACTCAGTTGAATTTTGTTTTTTAACAGTGGAGGGGGCAGTTTTGCAGGTTTGAGCCCTTAACCTGTAGAATCTGACGTAATGATACTCATTCATTCATTGAACATGTATTGAGTGTTAATTTCCAGATATGATGCTAGGAGTGGGAGATTCAAAGATGACTTAGACAGTTGCTGCCCCCAAGAAGCTTATAGTTTTTTGGGGGAGACATACACACTGATAATGCTAAAAACAGTATCTTAAATGTAATGATGGGATAGGGCAGGGAAGAGACAAACATTAACGTGCTTATGTTTTCTTGTGAGCTGCCTCAAATCATTTTGGAAACATTCATAGATTATAAATATATTTTGTTTATATATTGTAATAATAACATTATTACTCTCTCTTGTAATTGTTATACTAGTATTCTCTTCAAATTCTTGTTGGAATAATGTGGGGCATTCAATTGCCCACAAATAAATATATATTATGTTATGTATTATATTGCCTACCAATAGCTATCTTTGCCTTGTCTCTTTTCTACCTCGAATTCGTCTTGCACACTAAAATTGTGTTTTCATCATTCTACTTCTCCAGTCAAGAAATTTCAGTGGTTGCTTAACGTTTAGAGAATAAAGCCGAGGCTCCTTAACTTCAAGTTCAAGGCCGCCAACAATCTGGCCCTGACTGCATTCTTTTCATTGCCGCCAGACCAGTTGCCCCAAATGGATTCCAATTCCCACCCACATGCCTTTTCTCACCATGCAGAGTGTCCTTCTCCTCCTCTCCAGCAATGTGAATGTGAACCTATTTTGTTTTGTTTCCCATAGCCCCTCCTGAACTTTCCTGGCTGATTGAGCTCAGGGTTCAATAGTGACATAGGTGATACTCATCACTGACTCTACTTTGCTACAACTCAGTCCCCAGCCCCTGCCACCACCACAACCCTCCCTCCCAAAGCCCCACGGACCTTAACACCCTTCGTCCATAACCTTCACCATAGGAAGGCTGTGTGCAAGTGCATGTGATGTATATGTGTGTGTGCACACTCATGAGTTTACCAGTGCTTGCTCTCAACTCTGGAATTGCCCCCCTTCATCTCTATCATCCATTTCAGACCTGCCCTCTCATTCAGTTGCTTTCTGGGCTTCATACTTGTTCTCTCCTTTGCCTAGACCTCTGGATTAGCAACTTGATTTCTCCTTGTAGCCTGGCTCCATCTGGCACTTCCTCTAAATACGGTTTTCAGGAGCTATTTGTTCTCGTAATTCTAAGCATATACAACCCTTAAGACTCTTTAGGAGACATTCTGGATTGGCCAGGGCTGGAGAGGGAGATTGGAGGTCTATTTTCATTGGTCCAATACCTTCAACACGGTTTCAGTAAATGAACTCCCAAGTAGCGGATCAACAGGA
This sequence comes from Diceros bicornis minor, assembly GCF_020826845.1. NCBI lineage: Eukaryota > Metazoa > Chordata > Mammalia > Perissodactyla > Rhinocerotidae > Diceros > Diceros bicornis. The sequence continues at coordinate 78,433,967 of NC_080743.1, forward strand.
AACACATAAAGAGGTTTGCACAATCTTTTTAGTGCAAATTGGGCAATGAAGATATTAGTTGCAACAGGTGAGAATGGTGAACAGAGGCAGATTTACCATCAAGTTAATATAGCTTAAGCTTCAGGTTCTCTTTGAAGGTCTTGGACCTAATTTTGTAATTCAATTTTGACGTCCATTTCTTTTTTTTTCCTCTCCAACAGACTTTTTTTGAAAGGAATGAATTTTGAGGAGAAAAAACATGGGACAGGAAGATATGGAGTAGAAAATAAATAAAAATGTAAGCTGTTTTGCTAATCGTTTTATAACCACAACAAATCAGTACAGAGCACGCCCTGTACAAAACAACACATTAAAGTTCAAAGATCAAAGTGTTCCCTTAGACAAGGCTGAAGATTTCAGTCCCCGGTATGTGGAATTTAGGCTGCAAGCCTTGTTTTTGGAGGGATCACTGGGTGTGTGGCACAGTCCATGCTTTTAACCAGATTTGAATAGAAAAATGGCCACTTGGCTCAGGTAGAAGTAGATGTAGTGTTTGGTTTCATGTGTCACATAACTACCAAATTTCCTCCCCACAGGTGAGGTTGTACTTATTGTCAAACTCATTCTTGATAAGGGCCACACAATCCTTCTCTATATTCTGTTTCTCCAATGCCCGAGTAGCACGCTCCACGGAGTCCTGGTGCATCTCCTCCCACTATCATATCAGCATTTTTGATCATAGTCTTTCAGTCACATGTGGTTACCATGGAACAGGGGCTGGCAACGGGTCTCCTGCAGGAAGGGCTGGTGAGGCTCAGACCCTATGAGAGCTGTGGTAGCTACCCAAGCCACAGCACACCTTGATGTCAGTTTCTTAAAGAGATCCTCAAAATGATTAAGCTTCAGACTCCGAAAAACCTGGATCAACCCCTAGGGGGTGAGAAGAGGTAGTACAAGTTTCAATCAATTCAAATAAAGCGATTAAAACTTGGACAGAACTTTGCAAAAGAAGGTGTGGGTTTTTAAATTACTAGTAACTCAAGAAAAGGCTGAGGCCAGCCCCGTGGCGTAGCGGTTAAGTGCTCGTGCTCCGCTGCTGGCAGCCAGAGTTCGGATCCTGGGCAGGCACTGATGTACTGTTTGTCAGGCCATGCTGTGGCTCCGGTCCACATAAAGTGGAGGAAGGTGGGCACGGATGTTAGCCCAGGCCCAATCTTCCTCAGCAAAAAGAGGAGGATTGGCATGGATGACAGCTCAGGGCTGATCTTCCTCACAAAAAAAGAGAAAGGGCTTTTTGTGCTAACTTGTGACTTGAGAGAAGTCAACCTGGAAATATAATGCTCAGGTCCCAGGTCCTTGCCTAGGGCTTCTGGTCATAATCTCAACCAAACTGAGATAGTGAATCTCTTCTCTTGGTTTGATAAATGACTTTACAAGAAAATGAAGAAAATCATAATATTGTACTGCTTTTGTAATCATAATAATCAGAGTGTGTTTTGTTACTTTAAATGTTTGAATGATTAAGCGATCCTGGTGTATTAGAAAATCTGACTTATTAGACTTGTGATTTTAATTTATGTTTAATTGCTATTCCACTTGTAGTATTTTTATTTGAAAGCTCTGTGTAGGAAAAACACACTCTTCCTCTTGTGTGTTTCTCCTTTACTCTCACACTACTATCACACTCACAACACTTCTGGAGCCAAATGTGTAGGTTTTTGTTTTTCCATGCCAAACAATTCTGCAACACCAGCTGAGCGTTCTACAGTTCCACTCACTTCTAACACTATCATCCTGGAGATAGCGTCAGATCCCACAGTTAAGGTCTCAGTCCCACAAAACTGCACCTCCCGCCACTTCAGATGCCAATCACAAGTCCACGTTGTCACCTGAGCTTCTAACTGATTGATTGGCTGTAAATTGGAGGTTCCCATGACTTCCTCCTCATGTTCGGTTAATTTGCTAGAGCAGTTCACATAACTAAGGAAAACAGTTACTTACTATTTACCAGTTTGCTGGTAAAGGATATGATAAAGGATATAGACGAACATCTAGATAGAAGAGATGCATAGAGCAAGGTATGTGGGAAGGGGCATTGAGCTTCTGTGCTCTCTCTGAGAGTGCCACTCTCCCAGCACCTCCACGTGTTCACCAACCCAGAAGCTCTCTGAACTTCATACTTTTGGGATTTTTATGGAAGCTTTATCATGTAGGCATGATTAATCATTAACTCCATTTCCAGCCCCTCTCCCCTTCCTGGAGAATGAGGGGTGGGGCTGAAAATTCCAACCTTCTCATCATGGCTTGGTCTTTCTAATGACCAGCCCACATCCAAGAGCCCACCAAAAGTCACCTCATTAGAAGAAAAGACACTCCTGGGCCGGCCCCGTGGCTTAGCGGTTAAGTGCGTGCGCTCCAATGCAGGCGGCCCGGGTTTGGATCCCAGGCGCACACCGACGCACCACTTCTCCGGCCATGCTGAGGCTGCGTCCCACATACAGCAACTAGAAGAATGTGCAACTATGACATACAACTATCTCCTGGGGCTTTGAGGGAAAAATAAATAAATAAAAATTAAAAAAAAAAAAAGAAAAGACACTCCTATCACCCAGGAAATTCCGAGGGATTTAGGAGCTCTGTGTCAGGAATTGGGGTCAAAGATCAAATATTAAAACAAAAGATGTTCCTAGTACTCTTATCATTTAGGAAATTACAATAGTTTTAGGAGCTCTGTGCCAGACATGGGAGGCAGAGACCAATATATATTTTTTCCATTATCTCACAGTTCTAAAAGAGTTTCTTTGTAAGCGGTACTTCACTGTTTAAGAAAATTCATTTTAATCAAAAAGTTTTAACTTATTAGGTTTGTAAGTAGTGTTTTGAATGCTTTGGATGATTTGTTTTGTTAGATTTTAGCAATGGCATACTGGTAGATGTAGCATTTCCCAATTTTCATTATGTAAATACTCCGATTATGGCCAATTGGAAGCTATCAATGTGATGTCACTGAGCTGAAGTTGTGAAGCGATGCACTCAGCTCTCCCAAGCCTGTGCATGCTGGTTTCAGCACATCACTACTTGTAAGTCAACCTTGTCAGGTGCTGGATGAGCCTGAGAAAATCACACATTATATTTCAGAATGGCTAAGGGAATATAAATATATGTATTTAAACTTAAACGGTATTAAAATGGTTAGAGGAATTTGAGATTTGTGAGATTTGTAAGTTAATTGAACACTGAGTAATCGTAAATCAAAATTTTTATGAGGACAATTTTTTTTTAATCAAAAGATCTGTAGATAACAAAATGTGTGTATTAAGCTTGAGGGCTTTTTAAAATAAAGGATTTGAAATTAGCAATTTAATAAATTAAATATTGATTTAAACACAAGTAACCATGTTTTGGTTTTCCTGAACAAAAAATCCTCCCTTGACATTAAAAAACAAACAACATAAGCTCAAACGACAATGGCTGGGGGTAGGAGAGCAGCCAGGGGTAAATGTGTGAAGGGAAATCTCAGGTTATCTTGCTTCAACTTCTTTATATTTGTTATTCTGAATCTCATCATCTTTAAAATTAACGTTCCAACTAGTTAACCCGATAAATTAATTCATGCTAAAAGGAGTAGGAACAAGTTATTATATGGACAGTTAAATGTGATTTGACATTGGTTATACTTAAATCACTCAAACGCAAATTTTAAGCCAGACAGGAAAGGCAGGAGCTAATTTAGTAAATTCTTGGAGACGTTTTGGGGCAGGAGGCTCTGCCCTCTGCAGAATTAAATCCCTAGCAATTTCCACCAAAATGTCCACGTGGTTTCCACCATCGTTCTGTGCCACTACAATGGTATGCACAAATGTCCTGGCTGATGTTCTCAAGAGTATCAACAATGCTGGAAAGAGACCCAACCGCCAAGTTCTCATTAGGCCGTGCTTCAAGGTCTTTGTTTGGTTTCTGTGATGTTGAAGCATGATTACATGGGTGAATTTGAAGTCACTGATGATCACAGAGCTGGGAAAATTGTTCTGAACCTCACAAGCAGGTTAAACCAGTGTGCAGTGACCAGCCCTAGATTTGATGTGCAACTCAAAACTCTAGGAAAATGGTAGCAAGAATCTGCTCCCATTCCATCAGTTTGGTTTCACTGTACTGACGAACTCAACTGGCAGCATGGACCAAGAGAAAGCAAGACAAAAACATAGGGAAGGGAAAATCCTGGGATTCTTTTTCTAGGAATGTAATATATACATACAAATAAAGTGCCTCAGTGGGGGAAAAAAGTACACATAGGAGGATCTGATTTCCAGCCTGTTCCACTCCTCCATTCCCAATGTAATCTTTCCACAGAGTAGAACAGTATTCCACAGAGCCTTGGCCACTCAGGCGGACAGAGCACGGTAACAGCGACGCAAACTGGAGGCAAGCCTGCTAAAATCTACCCCTTCCCCGTGAAACATGGATTTTACACCTAGTGGCATTGTTCTGGCTTGCATCTTACCCTCTTAGATTACAGGAAACCTTTGCTCAGGAACAGCCACATCACTCCTAACAGCATCTTGGACCTTCGCTCCTGGGTGTCGTTCAGATCTCAATCACTGAACCACTACTTACTCAAATCTCTCTCAGACTTGGCATTCCACACCCATAGTGTAGCTCAATCTCATCCTGACTCCCAGTCAAGTAATGCTCCCAGTAGTGTACTCTCTGGCAGAGATTAAGTTTCATGTTATGTTAAACATCCTAACATATGATATAAAGTATTATTCACGCCTAAACTGGTTAAAAAGTATCTACCACCAAAACCTCAAGAGAGAGGAGGCAAAGGTAAGAGATTAGAATGGCACTACAAAGAGATACTGCTGAGGTTTCCCCTTTCTGTACTCCATTCTTTACAGAACTTGGTTGAAATCAGTTATATGAATTTTGTCCAGTCCTTTCATTGGAAATATCTTATTTTACTTTTCATAAATCATAGAAACTTAAAGTCAGAAGAAATCTTAGATCTCACATAGCTCAATTTGCCATGGAATTTGAGAACCCTACCTATAACATACCTGGTCCAACATAGCTATCATCTAACTGTTGTCTAGTTATGTCACACGGCAATCCATTCAAATGTTGACCACCTCTGATGATAAGGTTAGCCCAAGTGTAGTTAGTATACGCCATTGTGTGCCGCCCTTTAGGTGCATCCTCAGAGCACCCTCTGGGGAGGGGCCTTACAATCATAAATTCAGTCTGAAAGAGGTTGGAGTAACTCCAGGACAATCCAAGCAGGCTTAAATAGACAAGATTGGGGTCAAATCTAAGATAACATGAGAATGATATATGACTTTGAGAAAAGATACGAGTTGATAATAATGGCTTTGGGTAACATTTACTGAGTATAGATCAGAGGTCAGATACCATTTAAGTTCTTTAAACTTATTAGCCATTTATTTCTCACAACAATCTCATGAAGAATATTGTCCTCATTTTCCAGTTGCAAGAAACTGAGGCACAGAGTAACTAGTCCAAAGTCATACAGCTGCTAGTAAGCGAAAGAGCTAGGATTTGAGTCCAGGTCAGTTGGCTCTGTAATCTGGACCCTTAACCACTATAGTAGACTACCGTAATAACTGTAACTAAAAATGCCTAGACCATGTGCCAGGCATCACTCACCCATTAATCTTCATAGTAACAATCCTGTGAAGCATGTACCATTACAGAACAGCTAAGTAACTTGCCCAGTGTTGCACAGCTAGTGAGTCTGAAGCTGGGATTCAAATCCAGGTAGCCTGGCTCTAGATCTGATGCCCTTCCCCACTACTCTAGACCCCCTTAGTGGTATGCTCCATGTAGATGGTGATGCTGTCAGATACAGAGCTGTGTCATGTGCAGGGAAAGCAAATGACAAGGTGGGCAAGAATAGGATAGGTGCCAGATGGTAAAAACACGGAGAGAAATTAGGTGCTGACTGGAATCCAGGATACCCAGAGGACTCCCAACCCAACTCTTCTTGCTAAGACATAGAGAAGACAAATTATCTGTAAACAGCAGGAGCCTACACAATCAAGAAAGAATGGCCTCCCTGAAGGAGTACATTCAGGAAGCTGTCTCTGAGCAGAAACGAAAGTTATCTTTCAGATCTGGCAGAAGATTATCTCCAACGCCCACTGGGTAACAGGAAAACAAAGTCTAATATAATTTGCCAGTTTCTGGTTTCAGGAAGAGGGTGGGAAGTTTGCAAACACCAGAATGTTTACTGTGAACATCTGGAACAGAAGTAGGACTGAGGCAAGCAAAGCAGGGCCCATTTAAAATTCTATCCATTGGATTCCCTTTCTGAACAGCTTTTTTGTGAGCTATGTAAAATGCCTCTGAATATTGAATAATAAGTTGTGCTGCATTTTAAGCAATGCAATTAATTCATTTTTCAGAAATCCATAAAATAAACTTAACTAAAACTGAAATCCTTTGGATTCCACATTTAATTGTTCATTCAGAAAACATCGCTCAATAATCTAAAATAATATCTAAATCAATGTTTAGAAAATCATATTTTGCAGGGGAAATTTACAAGTTCTTTTAAAAAAAAAGATATGGATCTATTTACAAAGCAAGTAATTATTTAAAATATTCAATAGTAATTCAATGCTCGTTAGCTGCAGTCATTCAGTAAATATTTATTGGACATGTGTGCTAGATACCGTTTCAAGTTCTCAGAATATAGCAGGAAAAATCAACAGAACTTTGAGCCCGGCTGTCCTCCTCTGCTTCCGGCAAGGCACCTCGCTCCCGCCCCGCCCCTCACGAAAGCTCCGCGTTGGCTCCCGCGCCGGCTGATTGGCTGGTGGGCGCCGCGCGGTGAAGCGTCGCTGTCGGGGCGGGGCCTGGCGCCGGGCGACCGCGGGTTCCGCCACGCGTTGGGAGGAGTGCTTCGCTTGCGGAACCGGGCAACGTGGTGTGCGTTTCGCGGCCCACACCCGGGCTCCCTCGGCGAGGGAAAGTGTCTCAGGAGCGGTGGGCCAACGGCTAGGGGTTGGGGTGCAGGGAGGGCCTCAGGTCCCGGGCCGGGCGTGCAGGGCGGGGGAGGAGAGCGGGGCGCGAGGCGGCGCCGGGTGCCCGGGGACATGGCGCGGCCGGACGATGAGGAGGGGGCAGCGGTGGCGGCCGGGCACCCGCCCGCGAAAGGATATCTCCTGGTCCCGGGGGACGCGCCCGCCGACAAGGTGAGCGCGGAGCTGCAGAACGGGCTCAAAGCCGGCTGCCTGGCGCTGAATGGGGTTCCTCGGGACAGCCCCGCGGCCGTCTTGGGAGCCCTGGGCAGGCCGCAGTCTCCGCCGGGCCCGGAGGAGGAGACCCAGGTCCGGCTGCTGCCCGCGGGCCCCGGGGAGAAGACCCCAGGGGCCGAGGGCGCCCAGGTGGCCCGGACGGCGCTCTCCGCGCGGCGCTTTGTGGTGCTCCTGATCTTCAGCCTGTACTCGCTGGTGAACGCCTTTCAATGGATCCAGTACAGCATCATCAGCAACATCTTCGAGGGTTTCTACAGCGTCTCCTCGCTGCACATCGACTGGCTGTCCATGGTGTACATGCTGGCCTACGTGCCCCTCATCTTCCCGGCCACCTGGCTGCTGGACACCAGAGGCCTGCGGGTCACCGCCCTGCTGGGCTCCGGCCTCAACTGCCTGGGCGCCTGGGTCAAGTGCTGCAGTGTGCAGCAGCATCTCTTCTGGGTCACCATGCTGGGTCAGTGCCTGTGCTCCGTGGCGCAGGTGTTCATCCTCGGTTTACCTTCCCGCATCGCATCAGTGTGGTTTGGGCCCAAGGAGGTCTCCACAGCTTGTGCCACCGCCGTGCTAGGCAATCAGGTAAGGACTAGGGTGCTAGACGAAAATCGCATCCTTAAAGGAGCAGAAAAAGTCATAGGCCGTGTGAGCTAGGCGTATGGATGGACACTCAGGAGGCATTTGTCTCTAAATGAAGGAGAGATGAGTAGTCTTACAAGAGAAGAGACAGTCTTGGATTAAAGAGGGTTTTTGATTTATTTGTAAGGACAGAGCTTTCAGAACCAGTTTCAAGTGACCATCTTGTCATCTTGGAAAATTACTTATAAAATACTTCACTGTTTTAGCCTGTATATGCCTAACATCATAGAAAACTTGTTAGTGCAATAATGAATGAGACTGAGGGAGGTAATATTTTGTCACCAGTATATTCTTTGCAAAAGGAAGGTATTGGATTCTGGGAAATTTGTTCCCATTTTGAGTGGTCAGCATGAACAGCCCCTGTTTAATTTTATATATTAGCAATTAAGAGAGTGCCTGGTACGGAACAGACACTTGTAAATAACTGCTAAATAAATGTTCTAGTGTTAAAGGCCTCACAGCATTACTGAGTCCAATTACCAAGTAACAGTAAGAAAATGCAAGACAAATCACAGATCATGGAATCCATTGGAAAAGGGTGGCTTATTTTGCCAAGTCTCTATTAAGGTGCTTCCTAGTCTTTCCTGACACCACAGGTTTAAATTCCGTTAGCATTTAAATAGCATTGCTACGTAGATTGTTTTGTCTGGTTTTTTAAAATTGCAGACTGATTATTGTATTTTAAATTTTACGTATGGAGTCCTATGATACTTTATGTAAATTGTATTGACTGTCCATTCAGCTTGAGGAGAATCTAGTTAAAAATATATCAAAAAAGTCACCTCTGTCTATACATGCTATACAGGTACATATATAAACGTGTTACTACATGTAGCTATGTAACAAAAGAATGTTACTCTTACTTCTGGTCTAACACTTGTTTCAAGATCACAATAAGATTTATTTAAAATCCATAAAAAGACTAACTGTACATGCTCATTGCTTTATATTCCTTTCCCTGAAAGTATAGGAGACGGGATAGCTTGAAATATAATTGTGTATCCAAAATAATTTGTGACTGATATTTTAGTTGGTTACTTCTGCATGTTTGGATAGGAACTGTTTTCTTAAAGTATTTTACGTTTACAAAATTATATTCAAGATTAACACTTCATTGAGTATGACAGAAGTATTATCAACTCCATATTTATAGATTATTTATTTCATGGATATGAATATTTATTTCATAGATTTATTTATTTATAATATATATAATATAAACATATTTATTATTTCATGGATAATAAATGGAAATGTTTTCTCATAGATTTCCCTCTAACTGACTCAGCACAACTTTGGGCCTTCTTCCTACATTCTCTCTAAGTGTTCTCATCCTTCCTTGACTCCAGTAGCTAGGTACTTGCTCATAACTGCCAATTATGCATCTTCAGCCTACATTATGGAGTGATCATTCATAATAATATTCAACATTATTGAGCACTTACTAAGAACATGGCAGCATGCTAAGTACTTTACAGACATTGTGTCATTTAATTTAATAATGTAAGGTAGGAACTATTAGTCTCCCCATTTTACAGATACAGAAAGTGAGACTTGGAGGAATGAAATTAACTTCCAAAGTCACACAGCTAATTAGTGGCAGCATTCACACTCAATTCTGTCTGATTCCTTAATCCTAGCTTCTAACTACCCCTCTATACTGCCATCTTGCCAACCTGAGAGGACCTTGTAAAACATAGATCAGATCATGTTATTGCCCTGCTTTGAACTTGCCAATGATTTCCTATGGTACTTAAAATCTAAACTTTTTACTCTGGATTACAAAATCTTACTAACATGTCTTCTTTTGTTCCTTAACACTAAGCTTGCATTTGCATAAGGCTCTTTGCAGAAACATTCCCTCTGCTTGGAATGTTCTTTCTCCTAGGATCACATTATTACGTCCTTATTGTTGCTCAGCTTTCAGTTTAAATTCATTTTTTTTGTGTGTGTGAGGAATATCAGCTCTGAGCTAACATCCATGCCAATCCTCCTCTTTTTTTTGCTGAGGAAGACTGGCCCTGGGCTAACATCCGTGCCCATCTTCTTCTACTTTATATGGGACGCCGCCTCAGCATGGCCTGACAAGCAGTGCATCGGTGTGCACCCGGGATCCGAACCTGGGCCGCCAGCAGTGGAGCGCGCGCACTTAACAGTGCCGGCCCCCTAAATTCGTTTTAAATATCATTCAGTGGCATTTCTTGACGCCTAGGATCCCAACCGGCGAACCCCGGGGCCGCCGCAGCGGAGCGCGCGCTCTTAACCGCTTGCACCACCCAGCCGGCCCCTACGTCATTGTGCTTTAATTCTCCATATAATGCTTACACTGTCTGGTATATTTACAGGTTTATATGTTAATTGTTATTACTCATCTCCTATCCTCACCATTAGATTGTAAGTTTCATGAAAATAGGCACATGGTCTGAATGTACACAACTGTGTCACCAGCATTCATTACAGTGCCTGGCACATTGTAGATTCTCCATAAAAATTTGTTAAATAAATGAATGAGCTTCAGACTCATATAGATACTGGCCAGCTGGATATTTCCAGTTGAATCTCCCGTACGAACCCACCACTCACAATTTACCTGGCGTCCTCCCTCATTTCTCTTTGTCTCTACTGCTGCTGTCTTAGCTTTGGCCAACTGCAGCTCTCGCCCAGAGCTTGCTGACTGCTCTTCCTATCTGTGGCTCTCGCTCTCTTCCCACTCTGCTCCACGTTCATCCACTGTGGTGTTTCTAATGTGCAGATCTGTCCAGGGCACTCCGTTGCCCCCTGCAGTGGCTTCCATTGCCCTTAGGATAAAATTCAAGCTCTCTAACGTGACAACACGAGACCCTCCAGATCTGCCTCCTGCCAACCCCTCAGCTTCACCTCTCTCCACACCCCCATTCCGCACACATGCTCTTTCTCTGCTCTGAGGGGAACTGGGCACTAACAGCTTCTCACAAGGTCTGCTCTCCTTCCTGGCCTTTGTACATGACGTCCCCTTGTCTGGGAATACTGCTTCACTTGGCTAACTCCAATTTCTTTTCTTTTTTTTCATTTTTTGGTGAGGAAGATTAGCCCTGAGCTAATATCTGTTGTCAATCCTCCTCTTTTTGCTGAGGAAGACTGGTCCTGAGCTAACATCTGTGCCCATCTTCCTCCGCTTTATATGGGATGCTGCCACAGCATGGCCTGACAAACAGTGCTTCCGCTGCGCCACGGGCCAGCCCCTCAGCAGTCACTCCTCATTCCTCCCTCCCTTTAGCCTCTGGCAATCACTAATCTGCTTTTTCTCTCTATGGATTTACCTATTCTAGATATTTCATATAAATGCAGTCATATAATATGTGACCTTTTGTGTCTGGCTTCTTTCATTTAGCATGTATTCAAATTTCACCCATTTTGTAGCATGTATCAGTACTTCATTTTTTTCATGACTGAATACTATTTCATTGTATGACTAGACCACAGGTTGTTTCTACCTTTTGGCTGTTGTGAATAGGGCTGCTATGAATATTCATGTACAATATGCAATATTTGTTTGAATACCTGTTTCAGTTTTCTGGCTATATACCTAGGAGTGGAGTTGCTAGGTCATATGGTAATTCTTTGTTTAACTTTTTTAGGAACGGCTGAACAGTTATCCACAGGGGCTGCACTATTTTACAATCCTATTAGCAGTGTATAAGGGTTCCAATTTCTGTATATCCTTGCCAATACTTATTTTCCATTTTTTAATTTTTAAAATTTTTATTATAGCCATCCTAGTGGGTATGAAGTAGTATCTCATTGTGGGTTTTTTTTTTTTTTTTTGGTGAGGAAGATCGGCCCTGAGTGAACATCAGTGCCAATCCTCCTGTTTTTGCCGAGGAAGACCAGCTCTGAGCCAACATCTATTGCCAATCCTCCTTCCCCCCGCCCCCCAAAGACCCAGTAGACAGCTGCACGTCATAGTTGCACATCCTTCCAGTTGCTGTATGTGAGACGCGGCCTCAGCATGGCCGGAGAAGCAGTGCATCGGTGCGCGCCTGGGATCCGAACCCTGGGCCACCAGCAGCAGGGCGCGCACACTCAACTGCTAAGCCATGGGGCCGGCCGCTCATTGTGGTTATGATTTGCATTTCATTAATGATTAATAATGTTGAGCATTTTTTCATGTGCTTTTTGGACATTTTTATAACTTTGGAGAAATGTCTGAGTCCTTTGCCCATTTTTGAATTGGGATGTTTTGTCTTTTTGTCGTTGAATTGTAAGACTTCTATATATATTCTGGATACTAAACTCTTATCAGATATATGATTTGCAAATATTTTCTCCCATTCTATAGGTTGTCTTTTCTCAGCCTTATTTTGTATATTCTTATACTTCTTTTTGCTTGTGAGCATCTAAAGGGTAAGTACTGTATCTTACACAACTTTTTGCAGCATCATTCAGATAGTAGAAGCTCAGTAAATGTTTGTTGAATAGGGAAGACATTTGTCATCAAGTTCCCTTTAACAGTACGATAGTAATAAAGACATTAGAACGTGGTGCTTTAGAGTTTACAAAAGCACCTTACATAGACTAGCTATCCTCTTATGTTGTATTAATTGCCCGTATGTACTTTGTTCCTCTTATAATAATAGCTGTTAACAGGACTCTTTATTTTACAGCTTGGAACTGCAGTTGGCTTTTTGCTACCACCAGTCTTAGTGCCCAACACACAGAATAACACAGATCTCCTGGCTTGTAATATCAGTACCATGTTTTATGGAACATCAGCTGTTGCCACACTTTTATTTATTTTAACAGTAATTGGTAAGTGAATTATTTTCCCTAAAGCTTAAATAGTAAATGCATGACAAACATGAAAATAAAAATAACCAACCCTGAAAATTTTTGTTGCTAATATCTCAGATGCCATTTGCTAGTTTCATTCTTGCCGTGCACTTCCTTGTTCAGGTAATGAATGCTACAACCCCAGGGATATGTTGTGGTCCATTACATCTGTTTTAATGTTGTAAAGAGTGTGAAGACTAATTCATCTCGTTTATCTCCCTACTAACTTTTCTTCTGTAACTATTGGTTTCAAACATATTACCTGCCTCCTCTTTGCATATTCCTCTCCATGTTCTGCATCTTCTGCTAACCTAGCCAGGAACAAGTTCTTGTCATGCTTTGAAATGATGCAGATAGGCTACAACCTTCCTTTTAATGATAAATCCTTCCAAAGATCCCTAATTTAACAATTAACTGGATCTGAAAGTGTTGACCGGCGAATGACCCTGGGCAGCAGCAAGCTGTTCAGCAGAATTTCAAACTGGCCACTGTCTACTTGTTAGGCCACTCAAGCAAAGCACGGCTGCCAGCATTCGTCACTGAGTCCTCTCGTCTGGGCCTGTCTCTTGAAGCAGTCAGTCAGAATCAGCTGCAAGCAGCCATCATCAGTTTGGAAGAAGGTTTGGGAAGGTCTGCTTTTTAAAGTTTATTTTTAATGGGAACCAATTTTGATTTCAGGGAAAAGGATAGGTAAGGTTTATTTAAGTAATACAGCTGCTGACATAGCTATAGTGTTGCCTGTTAGGCACTCAGAATATCTGAAATTCATTTGAAGAGGAAAGCAGCTATGAAGTGGAAAGGCCATGTTTTAATCATTAAAATTTATAATTAAACTGCATTATAGCTGGAGTTTTAAAATTTATATATTAATTTTTACCATGGCTATCATAGTAATGAAAAATGCAAGTTTTATAATCTCCAGATATGAAATCCTCAGTTTTCAAAGACATGTATGCTGAAGACTATGGAGTGTTTCAGTAGAGACTGCCTTTGTAAATGAACTGCAAGATCCAGGTACAGGAAGCTCAGCCCACATATTTAATTTTCTTTAAGATAATGAGCAAAGTGTTCTCTTGGTAGTGTATAAAGTATTTTGATATATCCAATCGACTTATGGTTGGTTTTATGTCTTTAATTAGTCTGGGAGTGGCATATTTGCTGTGTAGAGGCTACTGAAAAAGGACAGATTAACCTTGTACTGTTTTAGCAGTTTAATAAAGTTTTAAGAGTAATTTATATTTTTTTAAAAAACAAACTCTTAAGTTTGCTTTTCTGGTAGCCACATTTGATTTGCTAGATGAAATATGAAATAGAATTTATATAGATTTTTCATAAACGGACCTTTTCATTAGCAATAGGGATTTTTAAAGTATAAAATCCTCTTTCGTTTGATTGCTTATGTATCTTCACATAAATTCTAGTTTACCTTTTTTATTGTTTTTAATAGCTTATCTCTTTGGAAGAAGTGAGAGAGTAACAGATTGTATATAAGATATATGAAGATATGAAATTATGTATATGACATATATGTGTTTAGAAAATATATTTGAGGAGCTGGCCCAGCGGCATAACGGTTAAGTTGTGCACGCTCCGCTTTGGCGGCCTGGGGTTCGCGGGTTTGGATTCCAGACACGGACCTATGCAGCACTTATGAAGCCATGCTGTGGCAGGCGTCCCACGTATAAAATAGAGGAAGATGGGCACAGATGTTGGCTCAGAGCCAATCTTCCTCACTAAAGAAAAAAAAAAAAGAAAGAAAATATGTATGAGATGCTAAAAATATAAAATTATTTGTCAAAAGAGGGGACAAAAAATGATAATAAGGGGCCGGTCCCGTGGTGTAGCGGTTAAGTGCGTGTGCTCTGCTGCTGGCAGCCCGGGTTTGGATCCTGGGCGCGCACCAATGCACTGCTTGTCAGGCCATGCTGTGGCGGCGTCCCATATAAAGTAGAGGAAGATGGGCACGGATGTTAGCCCAGGGCCACTCTTCCTCAGCAAAAAAAAGAGGAGGATTGGCATGGAGGTTAGCTCAGGGCTGATCTTCCTCACACACACAAAAAAATGATAATAGATGTGACTGTTGGCTTATCACCCTGTGTTATTTGAGAAATTAAAAGAAAGAGCTATTTATGTATATAATTACTTATTTATGTACTCTTGGCTTATGGGTAGACAGTGGAAAAGGAAATGGGGAAAAAAGAGAATGGAAAAAATGGAATAGAAGTGCAATAGAAAAAAGGGCTCATTGTAAAGGTTTACTTGGTGGCCTATAATCTTCATCTTATGATACTAAGCATAATATAAAAGCAAGATAAGGTACAGTTGTGATATGAAAATCTTTCATTGAAAATTGTGACATTTAAGTAAAAAATTTACCTGTTTTCCTCATATCCAAATATTTACTATTGAGGAAAATGTGAATTATTTTAAAAAGCTTAACTTACTTAAAGGTCCTTAATTACTGGGAGACAGTGCTACTTTCCTCTAAATTCTACTGATAAATACTTTGGAAGCCCAACCAAATCGTATAAAATAATTTAGTTTTGCTGATGCTTTTCAGCAACATGACGTATACTAAATTGGTACTCAGCAGTCATCCTAAAATACTATCTTGAGGGTCCATGCCATGTGACCCCATTCCCCTCCACCACGGAGCTTACATGTGAGTGTAATCCATCTAGCGTTTCTAGGAATTAACCCAAGCCTTCCACTGGATTTTACACTAATACCCTATTCTTATTCAGAGAACACTATTATAGCCCCTAACATTTGATTGATTGATATGTACCAAACATGTTTAAAGACACACTACATGCTGTATCTCATTTAATCCGCACAGCCGTAGGAGCACAGTGCTATTGTTATCATTCCCATTTTATAGATGAGGAAACTGGTGCCAGAATTTAAGTAAATTTAATTTACCCATGGTCACAGTTAGTAAATAATGAAGATGAGATTTGAGGCTTGGCAGTCTAACTCTATATATAAAATATTTTATATAAAAATATACCATTTTAATTTTTACTTAGCCTTATTTTTTGTTCCAATTCAAATGCCTCTTGTATAAGTGGTAATGTTATATTTGAAAGCTGTTCTTATGCAGCAGAGTACCTTACCATTCTGATTCAGTAAAGTGAGTGGATGACAGAAATCAAAAGTAATGGCAATCAAAATATTTAATATTAAGGTACTTATACATATGAGTGTGTAACATATGCATAATTTTATCTTGACTTTTATATTCAGGATATCTATGTATAGGCTGCTATTGTAAACTTTTAACAAAAATACGTTTTACTTAATTTATAAGAATTTCAAGCCCTTGAGATAGTCTCTGATTTTTAAAAATGACTATTCCTCAAAAAAGACAATGTTTTTTGTGTAGCATTCAATAATTACAAAATTCTTTTACGTTACATCATGTAATCCTCATAACAGGTTGTTGTTGTTATTTCCATTTTATAGATGAGAAAGTTACAGTTGAGAGATAGGAATTGACTTCTTCAGAGTCATACAGTGAAATGAGGCAGAGCCAGGATTTAAACTTATATTTGTTTTATAATAAGTTAATATGTGTAATGTTTGCATGAATCACAGGGACAAATAATGAAATCAAAAGATAATGTTATAGTCTAATTTCAAAAAGTAGAAGTGGTCCTAAATAGCAATAATTTGCTACTTTTTCATCATAGGAGAAAAAATTTGACTGTGGTGCCCAAAAATCCTTTGGCTACTTTATATGCCTGTTGCCAGGGGCAGAGGATAACCGCTTTAATAGTTATTTTATTGGCACAGGTTTTTAGTGGAGAGAAGAGAAGAGGGCAGAAGGCTATTGTTTTTCAGTTTCAAAGGAGAAAGAAAAAGCCATATTTCATCCTTTGAAAGGAGCATTGCAGCGTAAAGAGGGCCATAGACCAGTGGTTTTTTTGTTCCTCTTTTTCTTCATATAGACTTAAGCCTGACTTTTATTATATTGTGTAGCTGGTAGATATAGCCCTGATTTTGCCCAAAGGGCAGTTGACTACCTGAAACTAAAAGATAACACTAGTATTCAGAAAATAAATCTAGTGGAGTTAAAGACTAGTAAGATTGTTTCCATTTTGCATTTTAGTTTAGATCCAAGCCATTTAGACTTATTTCACCACAGTAAATAAAAACCTAAGTAAGAGACCTAAGCCTCACTAAATACCCATGAGTACCTTGTAAGCATAGTTTTACATTCTGAAACTTTGTTTTACAACTGCGTGAGTTTTGTATTACCAATATTAATAAAAAGAGGTATCTTTTATCTTAACTAGGACACACAGAGACTTTCAGGAAAGGACAGCAGACATCCTCAACAGTGCAAGGAGCAGATAGGATTAAAGGATGAGGAGGAATTCCAAGAACTTAAGCATTTTATGTCTACCAGTCCTCCAGTATTTAAAAAGTAAATATTTATGAGTTATATCTCCTCTTGAATTAGTTATGAGACCTATAAAAATAGAAGTCTGTTTTAGTTTGATAAGTTTTAGTTATATCATAGTTAATCAATGTTTTGGTGAGCAAAGAACTTTAATTTTGTTATTTTTAGCAACAAACAGGAGAATTAGAAAATTACATTATTATATGGAAGTTTTAAGGATCGTTTCTTTCCCAGTGATTTTCAAACCTGGCCGGGTGTTGATAGCATTTGGAATTTTGTGTTTAATACAATTCTCAGGTTCCATTCTGGAGGTTCTGATTCATTGAGCTTTGGGTAGAATCTCAAAATCTGTATTATTTTTAAACTTCTACATGATTACGATTGACAGCCAGGTCCATCAGATCTAGCCCACTTTCAAACTGCAAAGCATGCGTTCGTTCCTTGTTGGAAGAAAGAAATAGCCACTATAGAGAAAGAGAAAGAAGAAATTCTAATCTTTTAGAAAATATTACTTTTTTCTGAATCCATTTACCTTTTTTTGGTTTTTGAATTTACCCTATTTCATAGATTTTAAAGTGTACATTTTTTTCATGAAATCTCTGAAATGGAGATGCCTTTAATAATCAGTAGAATCTAAGATGAATAAGTTTTAGAGATCTGCTATGCAACATTATGCTTAATAGTTAACAATTACTGTATTGTGCACTTAAAAATTTATTAGGGTAGATTTCATGTTAAGTGTTCTTACTACAATAAAAAAAAAAATCAATGGCACGTAACATTGGTGGCAGTTGAGACATGATTATATGGAAACCTTGTATTGATACCTGGCAAGATCATTGAGTGCCGGCATCAGAGCATCTTAGATTCAATGAAGTACAGTATTTTCCATCTATCTTAAATTAAATTTTTGAGTCAATGCTAAAACTAGATTTTAATTTTTGATGTACCAAATTTTCACAGTTCAGCTCTTTCTCAAGTAGTTTTGAATTCTGACTAGCCTAAACTACAGAAATCTCTTCCTAGCCATCTGTTACAGGAATTTGGTAGATCCTTCCCTGCCCATCAAAAGAGCAATCTCTAAATGTCTGGCTGAGAACGCTGTGAAATCTATCTCTAACTCCATAGATACCAGCAGCGCTAGAACTTACAGTATCAAAAACCGTGTATTACCTTTTGTGTCTCTCAGCTTTACCCCTAGATTGTCCATATGCAGCTAGAGTGAGTCAACAAGAAGACCTAGTTCTGCTCCCATGAATCCACCTGGACCTTTTCAGTTCTAGAGGTATAATTGGATCAGATGATAAACTTTATATCAAATATCAGAAGAAAATAATTATTAACTCAAGACAGTCTTCTAAAAGTTCGATAATATATTGGCTTGCTCATATCTAATTACAAATTGAACTAAATTTAAAAATAGAATTGTTGAATGCCTAGTATAATAAAAATTGATCTTGCTTAACTAAAAATGGAATAATCAGCAGGCAAGGTTGTGACATAATATGGTTTTGCAGTTCAGTTATGTGAATTGGCCAAATCTCTGCATTTTAGTCACTTTCAGAGGGCTGAGATGATAATGCCAAATGTTCTTCACTTAGAAATTAGTGAAAATGAAAAGCCTCACTGTAAAAGACATTCACTACCTCTTTAAACTTAAACTGAATTTAGTCTCACTGAGGAAGATACATATATTTAATTGCCTTTTTATGTATGTTTCCAGCATTCAAAGAAAAACCTCGGTATCCACCAAGTCAGGCTCAAGCAGCGATCCAAGACAGTTCCCCTGAAAAGTACTCCTATAAGAAGTCAATAAGGAACCTATTTAAAAACATTCCTTTTGTTCTTCTACTGATAACGTATGGTAAGTGGTTTTCTTTTCTTTGATGTCTGTATAAACCGTGGAGCATTATAGATTCTTTTCATTTAATCTAGTGTTTTTTGTTTATTTGTTTTTTGGTGAGGAAGATTGGCCCTGAGCTAACATCTCTTGCCAATCTTCCTCTTTTTGCTTGAGGAAGACTGTGCCTCAGCTAACATCTGCGCCACTCTTTCTCTATCTTGTATATGGGATGCTGCCACAGGATGGCTTGATAAGTGGTGTGTAGGTCTGCACCCGGGATCTGAACCTGCAAACCCTGGGTCACCGAAGCGGAGTGTGCAAACCTAACCAATACACCACCAGGCCAGCCCCTAGTGGTTTTTTTTTTCCTTCAGTTATTTTATTGAGGTCATATTGGTTTATAACATTGTATAATTTCAGGTGTACATATGCGTGAAATCATACCGTGTTTGTCTTTCTCTTTTGGTTTATTTCACTTAACGTAATACTCTCAAGGTCTATCCTTGTTGTTGCAAGTGGGATGATTTTTTGTCTTTTTTTTTCTTGGTGAGGAAGATTAGCCATGGGCTAACATCTGTGCCCATCTTCCTCTACTTTATGTGTGGGATGCCTGCCACAGCATGGTTGATAAGCGATGCATAGGTCCATGCCTGGGATCCAAACCCACGAACCCCTGACCGCCAAAGCAGAGTGCGTGAACTTAACCACTACGCCACCAGGCCAGCCCCCAATTTTGTCTTTTTTTTTTTTTATGGTTGAGTAGTATTCCATTGTATATATATACCACATCTTTATCCATTCGTCAAATGTTGGACACATGGGTTGCTTCCACATCTTGGCTATTGTGAATAATGCTGCAGTGACATAGGTGTACATAAATCTCTTTGAATTGTCAATTTCATGTTTTTTAGATAAATACCCAGCAGTGGGATAGCTGGACCGTATGGTATTTCTATTTTAATTTTTTAATTTTTTGGGAAATCTCCATACTGTTTTCCATAGTGGCTGCACCATTTGCATTCCCACCAGCAGTCTATGAGGGTTCCCTTTTCTCCACATCCTCTCCAACGTTTGTTATTTTTTTGTCTTGGTAGTTATAGCGGTTCCGACAGGTGTGAGGTGATGTCTCATTGTAGTTTTGATTTGCATTTCCCTAATGATTAGTGATGTTGAACATCTTTTCATGCGTTGTCTTTTCATCTGTATATTTTCTTTGAAAAAACGTCCGTTCATATCCTCTGCCCATTTTTTGCTTGGGTTGTTTGTTTTTTTGTTGTCGAGTTGTATATATTTTGGAGATTAACTGCTTGTTGGATATATGATTTGCAAATATTTTCTCCCAGTTGGTGGGTTGTCTTTTCGTTTTGTTCATGGTTTCCTTTGCTGTGCAGAAGCTTTTTAGTCTGATGTCATCCCATTTGTTTATTTTTTCTTTTGTTTCCCTTGCCTGAGTAGACATGGTATTCAAAAAGATGCAGCTAAGACGGATGTCAAAGAGTGTACTGCCTATATTTTCTTCTAGGATTTTTATGGTTTCAGGTCTTACATTCACGTCTTCAATCCATTTTGAGTTAATTTTTGTGTATGGTGTAAGATAATGGTCTACTTTCATTTTGCATGTGGCTGTCCAATTTTCCCAGCACCATTTATTGAAGAGACTTTCCTTTCTCCATTTGTTCTTGGCTCCTTTGTCAAAGATTAGCTGTCCACACATCTATGGATGTGTTGTTTTATTTCTGGGCTTTCAATTCTGTTCTATTGATCTGTGTGTCTGTTTTTGTGCCAGTATCATGCTGTTTTGATTACTATAGCTTTGTAGTATATTTTGAAGTCAGGGATTGTGATGCCTCCAGCTTTGTTCTTTTTTCTCAGGATTCTTTTGGCTATTCGGGGCTTTTGTTGTTCCATATGAATTTTAGGATTCTTTGCTCTATTTCTATGAAGAATGTCATTGGGATTCTGATTGGAATTCCACTGAATCTGTAGATTGCTCTCCGTAATATGGACATTTTAACTATGTTTATTCTTCCAATCCATGAGCATGGAATAACTTTCCATTTCTTTATGTCTTCTTCAATTTCTTTCAATAATGTCTTATACTTTTCAGTGTATAGATCTTTCACCTCCTTGGTTAAATTTATTCCTAGATATTTTATTCTTTTTGTAATAAGTGATTGTAATAAGCGATTGTAAATGGGATCGTGTTCTCGACTTCTCTTTCTGCTAGTTCATTATTAGTGTATAGAAATGCAACTGATTTTTATAAGTTGATTTTGTACCCTGCAATTTTGCTGTAGTTGTTGATTATTTCTAATAGTTTCATGGTGGATTCTTTAGGGTTTTCTATATATAGAATCATGTCACCCACAAATAGCGAGAGTTTCACTTCTTCCTTTCCAATTTGGATACCTTTTATTTCTTTTTCTTACCTAATTGCTCTGACCAAAATCTCCAGTACTGTGTTGAAGAGGAGTGGTGAGGCTGGGCACCCTCATCTTGTTCCTGTTCTCAGAGGGATGGCTTTCAGTTTTTCACCATTAAGTATGATGTTGACTTTGGGTTTGTCATATATGGCCTTTGTTATGTTGAGGCACTTTCCTTCTATATCCATTTCATTGGAATTTTTATCATAAATGGATGCTGGATCTTGTCAGACTCTTTCTCTGCATCTATTAAGATGATCATGTAATTTTTATTCCTCATTTTATTAATGTGGTGTATCACATTGATTGATTTGCAGATGTTGAACCATCCCTGTGTTCCTGGTATAAATCCCACTTGATCATGGTGTCTGGTCTTTTTAATGTGTTGTTGTATTTGGTTTGCCAATATTTTGTTGAGGATTTTTGCCTCTATGTTCATCAGCGATATTGGCCTGTAAGTTTCCTTCTTTGTGTTGTCCTTGTCTGGTTTTGGTATCAGAGTAATGTTGGCCTCATAGAATGAGTTAGGAAGCATTCCATCTTCTTCAATTTTTTGGAATAGTTTGAGAAGGATAGGTATTAAATCTTTGAATGTTTGGTCTTTTGGGAGGTTTTTGATTACTGTTTCAATTTCTTTACTTTTGATTGGTCTATTCAGATTCTCTGTTTCTTCTTCAGTTTTGGGAGATTGTATGAGTCTAAGAATTTATCCATTTCTTCTAGGTTGTCCAATTTGTTGGCATATAGTTTTTCATTGTATTCTCTTATAATCCTTTGTATTTCTGTGGTATCTGTTCTAATTTCTCCTCTTTCATTTCTAATTTTATTTGTTTGAGTCTTCTCTCTTTTTTTCTTAATGAGTCTGGCTAAGGATTTGTCAATTTTGTTTATCTTCTCAAAGAACCAGCTCTTAGTTTCATTGATCCTTTCTGCTTCTTTTTTTAGTCTCTATTTCATTTATTTCTGCTCTAATTTTTATTATTTCCCTCCTGCTGACTTTGGGCTTTGTTCTTTTTCTAGTTCTGTTCAGTGTAGTTTAAGATTGCTTATTTGAGATTTTTCTTGTTTGTTGAGGTGGGCCTGTATTGCTTAAAATTTCTATCTTAGTACTACTTTTACTGCATCCCATAAGTATTGGTATGATGTATTTTCATTTTCATTTGTCTCCAGGTATTTTTTGATTTCTCCTTGGATTTCTTCATTGATCCAATGGTTGTTCAGTAGCATGTTGTTTAGTCTCCACATATTTGTGACTTTCCCGTGTTTTTTCTTGGTTTCATAGCATGGTGGTCAGAAAAGATGGTTGATATGATATCAATCTTCTTTTTTTTTTTTATTTTATTTTATTTTATTTATTTATTTTTTCCCCCAAAGCCCAGTAGATAGTTCTATGTCATAGCTGCACATCCTTCTAGTTGCTGTATGTGGGACACGGCCTCAGCATGGCCGGAGAAGCGGTGCGTCGGTGCGCGCCCGGGATCCGAACCCAGGCCGCCAGCACCGGAGCGCACGCACTTAACCTCTAAGCCACGGGGCCAGCCCTGATATCAGTCTTCTTAAATTTATTGAGGCTTGCCTTGTTTCCCAACATATGGTCTGTCTTTGAGAATGTTCCATGTGCACTTGAGAAGAATGTGTGTTCTCTGTTTTTGGATGGAATGTTCTATATATATCTATTAAGTCCATCTGGCCTAGTGTTTCATTTAAGGCCACTGTTTCCTTGTTGATTTTCTGTCTGGATGATCTATCCATTGATGTGAGTGAGGTGTTGAGGTCCCCTACTATTACTGCGTTGCTATCAATTTCTCCCTTTAGGTGTTGCTTTATATACTTTGGTGCTCCTGTGTTAGGTGCATATATATTCATAAGTGTTATGTCTTCTTGGTAGAATGTGCCTTTTATCATTATATACTGCTCCTCTTTGTCTCTCTTTGTCTTTTTATTCTTGGAGTCTGCTTTGTCTGATATAAGTAGGGCAACGCCTGCTTTCTTTTGCTTGCCATTTCCTTGGAGTATCATCTGCTGTTCCTTCACTCTGAGCCTATTTTTGTCTTTAGAGCTGAGAAGTGTTTCCTGGAGGCAGCGTATTGTTGGGTCTTGTTTTTTAATCCATCCAGCCACTCTGTGTCTTTTGATTGGAGAATTCAATCCATTTGCATTTAGAGTGATTATCCATATATGAAGGCTTAACACTGCCATTTTATCTCTTGTTTTCCAGGCGTTCTATATATCCATTGTTTCTCTTCCCTTATATTTCTGACTGCCATTTCAGTTTGGTGGTTTTTTGTGATGGTTTTCTCAGTTTTCTCTTTATTTGTGGTTTGTGTCTCTGCTTTGATTTTTTTTTAGTGGTTACCATGAGGTTTGTATAAAAGATCTCATAGATGAGATAGTCCCTTTTCTGATAGCCTCTTATCTCCATTAACCTAAGCAGGTTCCATCCCTTTCTGCTTCCCCTTCTGAGTCATTATTGTCACAAATTATTCTGTGTTGTGAGTTTGTGACTAAATTGAAGTGTTTATAGTTATTTTTGATGCTTTTCTTCCCTTTATCTTTTATGTTATACTTAAGTGTTTACTAACCTGTTCTGATAGCTGCAATTTTCTGATTTTGTCTGTCTGTTTATCTCATTGCTCAACGCTTTGTAAGCTTTTGCCTTTTTGTTTCAGGTAGGAGGCTTCCTTCATCATTTCTTATGAGGATGTCTAGTGGTGATGAACTCCCTCAGCTTTTGTTTATCTGGGAAAGCTTTTATTTCTCCATTGTATCTGAAGGATAGTTTCACTGGATAGAGTATTCTTGGCTGAAAGTTTTTGTCTTTCAGTATCCCCCCCACCCCAAAGCCCCAGTAGATAGTTGTATGTCATAGCTGCACATCCTTCTGGTTGCTGTATGTGGGATGCGGCCTCAGCATGGCCGGAGAAGCGGTGCATCGGTGTGCGCCCGGGATCTGAACCCAGGCCGCCAGCAGCGGAGCGCATGCACTTAACTGCTAAGCCACGGGGCCGGCCCTCTTTCAGTATTTTGAATATATTATTCCGTTCTCTCCTAGTAAGGTTTCTGCTGAGAAATCCACTGAAAGCCTGATAGGGGTTCCTTTCTAGGTTATTTTCTTCTGCCTTGTTCCCTTAATATTGTTTTTGTCATTAACTTTTGCCAGTTTTACTGTTATGTGCCTTGGTGAAGGTCTTTTTGCATTGATGTAATTAGGAGTTCTATTGGCTTCATATACTATAAGTCCAGTTCCTTCCCAAGGTTTGGGAAGTTCTCAGCTATTATTTCTTTGAACAAGCTCTCTGCTCCTTTCTCCCCCACTTCACCCTCTGGAATACCTATAATCCTTACGCAGCTTTTCCTAATTGAGTCAGATATTTCTTGAATTTCTTCATTTTTTTAAAAATCTTACTTCTTTCTCCTGCTCCACCTGAAGCATTTCTAGATTTCTATCCTCTAATTCACTAATTCTGTCCTTCGTAATGTGTGCTCTATTTTTTATGGTTTGTAAATTATTTTTTATCTCATTAATTATGTTCTTCATATCCAGAATATCTGAATGGGTTTTTTTAAGGGCTTAAATCTCTTTGGTGAAGTATTCCTTCTGCTCATTAATTTTATTTTTGAGCTTATTGAATTGTCTTTGTGAGTTTTCTTGTAACTTGTTGAGTTTCTTTATGACAAATATTTTAAATTTTCTGTCATTTAGACTATAAATTTCTGTGACTTCATAATTGGTTTCTGGAGACTTGTCATCTTCTTTCTGCTCTGAGTTGTTACTGTAGTTCTTCATGGCGTTTGATGAATGGATCTTTTGCTGGCATATTTGTGGTAATATCAGGTCGCAGATTCTACCTCCCAGCGCTCGGGGGGATCGGGAGCTGTGTTTTCTGATCTCGCCCCATCTGTGGGAAGTTGTGCGGGTAGGGATGCTCTGCCTTTGCACAGGCTGGCCACAGGTGCTCAGCGGGTTGCTCTTGTGCGGGTGGGGCCTCTGGGCTCAGTGGGCAGGGTGGACATGCTCAGGCTGGCACTGCGCTTGCGGGTGGTTTGACTGAACCGCTGCTCTTGGTGGGCGGTGCACCTTCCTGGGTGCTGTGCTGCCGCCACTCCATGGGGAGCGTTCCCATGGGCGGGGCCACCGCTGCACAGTGGGGGCTTCCACAGGCCAGACTGCTACTTTGAAAGCGCTCATGTGTGCAGGCCAGGGTGTCCCCACCTCCTCTTATAGTTGCCCCGGCTGCTGTCTGAGGCTCCGTGATCTGGCTCACTGCTGCCGGGGAGGCGGAGGGGTGCACTCACCTAGTCCTGCTGCTTCCTGGAATCTGGTCCACCCACCTTCAGGTGTATGGCTGCATGTATCTCTCAGGTGTCCTCTTCTGTGTAGGGAATCCTCTGTTGGTTAATGAATGTCCATTTAGTTGTAACTTAGAGGGGAGAGACAAAGGGAACAGCTCAGTTCGCCGTGATGCTGACGTCACTCCCCTTAATCTAGTGGTTTGAGCCTTAATTAATTAGATATGTTTAACTCTATAATGATAATTATAGCATATCATAAACTTGAACTTTGAACTAAAAGCAAAAACTTCAGAATGGATTTTCTTACGTTTTTAAAATAAAAATATAACAGATCTGGGGCCGGCCCCGTGGCTTAGCGGTTAAGTGTGCATGCTCCGCTACTGGCAGCCTGGGTTCGGATCTCGGGCGCACATCACCAACACACCGCTTGTCTGGCCATGCTGAGGTGACGTCCTACATACAGCAACTAGAAGGATGTGCAACTGCGACATACAACTGTCTACTGGGGCTTTGGGGAGAAAAAGGGGAAAAAAAAAAAAGAGGAGGATTGGCAATAGATGTTAGCTCAGGGCCAGTCTTCCTCAGCAAAAAGAGGAGGATTGGCAATGGATGTTAGCTCAGGGCCAGTCTTCCTCAGCAAAAAGAGGAGGATTGGCAATGGATGTTAGCTCAGAGCCAGTCTTCCTCACACACACACAAAAAAAAGATCTCAAATTGGGAAGCACTGTTGTCTTTTGTGAGTTGCCACAGAGTATTTTAGGTCCTTTATGAACTATAGTCATGACCGTTGTAAACATATGGGCAATGTCATTAATAGTTCCTTTCTTTGACCCTGTGGAAATTAGCATCTATTTTAACTCCTCATTCAAAACTAGATTTTAAGGAGGTCACCTTAACCAGTTCTAAGTTTTAAAAACAATTCTCATCCTTCTAGATCTGTCAGCATAGCTGACAGATATACATCCTAACACTGTAGCTTTGACTTCAGGCGCCAACACATTTGGTTCCATTCAGAGATTTCTGACAGTTTATTTTTTGTTTCTTATATTAACACTGTTTATATTAACCACCAACACTGCCTATTTCTGTCTTACTTGCCTTCAGAAGTCACTCACTGCTGTTTTCTTCTTTACATTTTTTGGGGAGTACACACCCTGGTACATAAATTGTTTTACAAATTGTAGCAGTTTACACCCTGACCTAAACTCTTACCCTTCTGCCAGGATTACTTCCCTCACTCCCTTTTTTTAGTGGAAATTGTTAAACACAAAAGTGAAACATATAATCTAATGAATTCCTGTGTACCCACCATCACCCAGCTTCAACAGTTATCAGCATTTCACCATTCTTGCTTTATCTATTTCCTGCACTTTTTTCTGGAATATTTTAAAGCAAATCCCGGATGTTGGAAGCAATGAAGCAAATCATCTCTTCATTAAATACTTCATGTCATAGTTCCTTTTCTTAATTTTGCTGATTACCTCCACTAGTTAGCTTAAAGTTAAAACTCATAACTAGGAAGTAGAGAAAATACAGTGGCTCACTATTACCTGTTAGAGCAAATTTATTTCTTAGATTGTCGTTTAAGGTGTCTTCTTTCACCGTTTCCCAATACAAAATTCTCTTTCCCAAATTTATAACCAACACCTTGTCACAGACACATATGCTCAGACACACAGACATGCCTCTACATGCATATACACTATTAATTCTAATCTCTGTAATTTTATGCCATTATTTCTTTTACCTGAAATGTGCTCCTTTTTTTCCTTAAGCAATCCTACAACAGCTAGCTTAATGTTTATCACACTTGTTGTTCATATTGTTATTCATTCATTTATTCTATCAATAATTATCAAGTATCAACTAATGTGGGCCAGCCCCGTGGCTTAGCGGTTAAGTGCGCGCACTCCACTGCTGGCGGCCAGGGTTCGGATCCTGGGATCGCACCGACGCACCACTTCTCCGGCCATGCTGAGGCCAGGTCCCACATACAGCAACTAGAAGGATGTGCAGCTATGACAGACAACTATCTACTGGCGCGTTGGGGGAAAAATAAATGAATAAAATCTTTAAAAAAAAAAAAATCAACTAATGTATAATAGCGCCCTAGATACTATGTGGGCTAGAAAGAAACGTGATATAAGCAATATATGATTTCCACCCTGAAGTGGTTATAATCCAGTTGAGGAGATAACATAATTATATAAACATCTGAAAAGTAAACAACAAGTTACTTATAACTTGTAAGAGTAATTAAGAGTTATTTATCAGAAAGGTAACAACACGAGAAGTTGTATGGCAAGTGCGTGCTAGAAGCCTTCAGAACACACAATTTGGGACAGGATAAGTGAAGAGAAGGAGTGGGGATGGCAGGGAGAGCATCACAGCAGAGGAGGTGGTTGAGCCTGGCCTTGAAGGACGGCTTAGATTTGCATAGAAAAAGGAGAAGAGGGAAGTGGCACAAGCAAGGGTCTTTTTTTGTTTGTTTGTTTGTTTTGTGTGAGGAAGATTGGCCCAGAGCTAACATCTTGCCGATCTTCCTCTTTTTGCTTGAGGAAGATTGTCCCTCAGCTAACATCTGTGCCAGTCTTCCTCTATTTTGTATGTGGGATGCCTCCACAGCATGACTTGATGAGTGGTGTGTAGGTCTGCGCCTGGGATCTGAACCTGCAAACCCTGGGCTGTTGAAGTGGAGTGCCTGAAGTTAACCACTGTGCCACCAGGCCAGCCCCAGCGAGGGTCTTTGATGGTGCCTTCTCTGACTACTATGATTTCTGTGGAGTTTGTGTATCTTTTATATCACATCATTTAATTTTATTTATTTATTTATTTATCCCCCCCCCCCCCCAAAGCCCCAGTAGATAGTTGTATGTCATAGTTGCACATCCTTCTAGTTGCTGTATGTGGGATGCGGCCTCAGCATGGCCGGAGAAGCGGTGTGTCGGTGCGCACCCGGGATCCGAACCCGGGCCGCCAGCAGCGGAGTGCGCGCACTTAACCACTAAGCCACGGGGCCGGCCCTATATCACATCATTTAGTACTTACTTGATTATACAGAAATGATTAGGTGAACTTTGTTTTTTAGTTGTTTGAATTTTATAAAGGGTTTTTGTATATATTATTTCATGTAACTTTTTTTTTTTTTTTTTTTTTTTTTAAAGATTTTATTTATTTTATTTTTTCCCCCCAAAGCCCCAGTAGATAGTTGTATGTCATAGCTGCACATCCTTCTAGTTGCTGTATGTGGGACTCAGCCTCAGGATGGACGGAGAAGTGGTGCCTCGATGCGCACCCGGGATCCGAACCCGGGCAACCAGCATCGCAGCGCGCGCACTTAACCACCAAGCCACGGGGCCGGCCCTTTCATGTAACTTTTTGAGACTGAAAGATTATCATACCTATTTTATAAATGAAGACTCTGAGTTCTCTTTTCTTAATTCTGAATTTTATTTATTTGTACAAAATTCAAAAGGTACAAAGGATGTACAATGAAAAGTTAGTCTTCCCCCATCTCTGTCCCCAGATCACCCAGTTCCCCTCCCCGGAGGCAATCACTGTTATCATCTGAAACTTATTTGTGAGGCTAGTATAACCTTGATATCAAAATCAGACAAGGAAAATGTAAAAGAAAAATTATAGGCCAATTTCACTTATGAACCTAGGTGTAAAAATCCAAAATAAAATATTACCAAAAGTAATCCAGCAATTTATGAAAATGATAATACATCCTGAGCAAGTTTGGTTTATCTCAGGAGTGAGAAATGATTTAGTACTAGAAATTTATGAATATAATTTACCACAGTAGGGGCCGGCCCAGTGGGATAGTGGTTAAGTGTATGAGCTCTGCTTCAGCGGCCCGGGGTTCGCAGGTTGGGATCCCAGGAGCACACCGACACACCCCTTGTCAAGCCATGCTGTGGCAGCGTCCCATATAAAGTAGAGGAAGATGGGCACAGATGTAAGCCCAGCACCAATCTTCCTCAGCAGAAAAGAGGAGGATTGGCATCAGATGTTAGCTCAGAGCTAATCTTCCTCACAAAAATAATAATAATTTACCACAGTAATAGATCAAAGAGGAAATTTTACCCAGTAACTGAGGAGAAAGCATTTGGTAGAATTCAATACCTAATGATTAAAGACTTTTAGCAAACTGAGAAGAAAAATAAACTTTCTGAACCTGATAAAGTATATCTATGAAAACCCTATAGCAAACACATTCTACAGGCAGAACCTTAGAAGCATTCCCCTTAAGAATCAGTAAGAAGTATCCCTTAAAGCAAGGGTGCCTACTGTCACCACTCCTATTCAGCATCCAACTGGAAGTCCTGGCTGGCCCAGTAATACAAGAAAAATGAAAACTGTATGAATTGAAAAGAAAAAAGATGCTATTATTCACAGGTAATACGATTAGGTATACCAGAGATCAGCAAGCTATGGCCTGTGAGCCAAATCTGGCTGTTGCCTATTTTTATACATAAAGTTTTGTTTTTTACATATTGTCTGGCTGCTTCTGAACTACAAGGGCAGCTTTGTGTAGTTGCATCAGAGACCATATGGCCTGCAAAGCTAACAATATTTATTGTCTGGCCCTTTACAGAAAATGTTTACTGACCCCCCTGGTCTAGAAAAATAATGCAAGAGAACCTACAGACAACTATTAGAACTAATAAGAATGAGTTTGGCAAGATTACTAGATATCTGACAATGTGAAAGTATCAATTGCATTCCTATGTATTTACAGGAATTGCATTCCTGTAAAAAGATACCTTTTATAATAGCAACCAAAACTATAAGATGCCTAGGAATCTGCCAAAAGAACTTTATAAATTATATATTTGTGAAACATTAAAAGACATAAGAGAAGACCTAAATTAATTGGGGGGATATACCATGTTTATGGAAGACTGAAGATTACAATGATGTCAGTTAACCTTACAGGCCCATTGTATTAACAAATGCCAGTTGTAGACTTGGATTAATGGAAAGGCCAGATACGAGCACTGCTTATGAAATTAAACAGTTTACTTGGTGAAGGAATTAGAAAGAAGGAGTTGGGTACACTGTAGAGAATTTGATAATATTCTGCGGGGCAGTTGGAGAAGTTTCTCAGCCTCATATTCTTCACCAAAGGGGTCCATAGTTAGGGATCACAGTGTTTGAATGAGTGAGAGTCACATCACACTTTATGAAAGTGCACCTGTCCCCCTCCATGCCTAGTGTTATATACATAATGTTGGAGCAGACTTGCACATGGGATAGCCCGGGTAGAGACTATACTCCTAGGACAAGTTTTTAGGATTATGTACAGTGTCCAAAACTTAGGAACCAAACAGACTAAGATAAAATTTTTTTTTGAGGTAGGGCTATTTGGAGAAACCATGATCCCTCACTATCCCACCTAGCACTACTTGCTATCTGAAACTCAGACAAATACCATACTGCAGATCCAGGCAACAGTATTCCTTGCTATTATAATTCTTTATCCAGACTCTTGCTATCCTTACTCAGGTCTGGAATAGATTCAAGATCATCATAGGGTGCAGTGCAGGAGAGTACACTCAGGCCTGAGCACAGGCCTCCTTTGTTTTCTTGGCCTCCTCAGGGTAACCTGTGCATTCCTGAACTCAACAGGAAAGAAGTAATAAAGCCCAGCTCCCAGGTTTTTTTATTTTCATTTACTTTTTTATTGAGGTAACATTAGTTTATAACATTATATAAATTTCAGGTGTACATCATTATATTTCGACTTCTGTATAGGCTAATCATGTTCAATGCCAAAAGCCTAGTTGCCATTCATCACTGTACAGATATGTCCTTTTACCCCTTTCGCCTTCCCCCCACCCTTCCCCTCTGGTAACCACCAATCTATTCTCTGTATCTATGTGTTTGTTTGCTGTTGTTTTTTTATCTTCCACATGAGTGAAATTATGGTATTTGGCTTTCTCCTTCTGACTGACTTCGCTTAGCATAATACCCTAAAGGTCTATCCATGTTGTCACAGATGGCAAGATTTCACCTTTTTTTTTATAGCTGAGTAGTATTCCATTGTGTGTGTGTGTGTGTGTGTGTGTGTGTGTGTGTGTATACCACATCTTTATTCATTAATCCATTGATGGACACTTAGGCTGTTTCCAAGTCTTGGCTATTGTGAATAATGCTGCAGTGAACATAGGGGTGCATATGTCTTTTCAAATTAGTGTTTTTGTGTTCTTTGGATAAATACCCAGAAGTGGAATAGCTGGATCATGTGGTAGTTCCATTTTTAATTTATTGGGGAATCTCCATATTGTTTTCTGTAGTGGCTGCACCAGTTTGCATTCCTACCAGCAGTGTATGAGGGTTCCCTTTTATCCGTATCCTCTTTGACACTTGTTATTTCTTGTCTTTTTAATAATAGCCATTCAGATGGGCATGAGGTGGTATCTCATTGTGGTTTTGATTTGTATTTCCCTGATAATTAGTGACGTTGAACATCTGTTCATGTGCCTGTTGGCCATCTGTATAGCTTCTTTGGAAAAATGTCTGTTCAGATCCTTTGCCCATTTTTTAATCAGGTTGTTTGTTTTTTTTGTTGTTGAGTTGTATGAGTTCTTCATATATTTTGTATATTAGCCCCTTATCAGATATATGATTTGTAGATATATTCTTCCAATTGTTAGGTTGTCTTTTCGTTTTGTTCCTAGTTTCCTTTGCCATGCAGAAGCTTTTTAGTTTGATGTAGTCCCATTTGTTTATTTTTTCCTTTGTTCCCTTGCCTGAGGAGGCGTGATATTCAAAAAGATATTGCTAAGACCAATGTCCAAAAGTGTACTGCCTATATTTTCTTCTGGGAGTTTTATGGTTTCAGGTCTTACATTCAAGTCTTTAATCCATTTTGAGTTAATTTTTGGGTATGGAGTAAGATAATGATCTACTTTCATTCTTTGGCATGTGGCTGACCGTATTCCCAGCACCATTTATTAAAGAGACTTTCCTTTCTTCACCCAGGGGTTTTTCATAAGATCTTTAGACCAGCTATAGTCCTCATCCTGCAATCTCCAGTTTAAACAGGATTTGTAATGGAACTTGACTACTTCCAAAATTCTTCTAAGAAGAGTAAGGGCCCAAAACAACAAAGATAATTTTGATGAAGAACAAGATGAGGGACTCATTCTTAGATGTCATGATTTATAAAGCAGTGGTGATTAAGATGTGAGGTATGATCAAGGGATAGGCAATTAGATCACTGGGACAGAATAGAGAGCCCAGGGACCTACCCCTGGGTATCAGTTGGCATGGGCTAGGTTGTATTATAACAATGAAACCCCACCAAAACAACCTTAGTGGCCTAATGCATCAAAAGTTTATTTCTTGCCAATGCTACATGTTCAGTGTGAATTGGCAGCAATGGTCCGTGCATCAGAGTTACTCAGGGATCCAGGCGGACATCTCAGTACACGCTTCCCTGATTACTAAGGTAGAAAATGGGAAATGTCACTTTTGCTCACATTGAAGTCACGTGGCCATGATACTAAATGCCTAAAAAGAGAAAAATTAGAATATTTGTGAACAGCTCTAATGACTAGAACATTATGTATGTATGTAAACTTGATGTTTGGCAGAAGAGAAACTATATAGTAAATTGTTGTGGGATAATTGATTATCCATACGGGAAAAATAAAGTAAAATTAGGTCTCTACATCATACCATGCACAAAACTGAATTGTAGTGGATTAAAGACCAAAGGGTAAAAATTAGAACGTTAAACTTTTAAAAGCAAATATAGGAAGTCATCTTTAGTATTCTTAAAAGAATTTCTTAATGGAAAAAACATAAACTCTAAAGAAAAGAATTAATAAATATGATTACATTAAAATAATGGTCTTTTCTAAAAAGACACCATAAAAAGTGAAAAGACGTAGACTGAGAAAATGTCTGCAATGCATATAGCCAACAAAGGTTTAGTACCTATAATATAAAAATAACTCCTACTAATCAATAAGAAAAGAACAATTCAAGGAGACCAGAAGGCATTTATGTGTTTGTGTATGGGTGTATTGCTCATATATGATGCTCAGCCTTACTAGTAATCAAGGAAATCAAAACCAGAGTAAGGTACAATATCACATACGTTCATTCAAATTGGCAAGAAAAATTTTTTTTAATCTGATGAAAACAGATTTCGCAAGCATGTAGAGTAAGGAACTCTGCTGGTAGTGTAAACTGATACAGCTGTTTTGAAGAACAATTTGGCTATATCCAGAAAGTAGAAGTTCTATTCCTAGTTATATATTTAGAAAAACCCTTATACATAAGAACAAAAACCATATTCGTTACAATATTGTTTTAAATAGTGAAAAACTGCAAAAGCCTTATTGACAGGATGAGTTCATTAAATTGAAGTATATTCACGCAATGGACTATTATACAGCAGAGAAAACTAATGAACTAGAACTAAAAGTATCAACATGGATAAATCTCAAAACCGTAATATTGAGTGATAAGAGCAAGTTGCAGATGGCTACAAATAGTATATTATTTATATAAGGTTTAAATACATTCAGAATAATTCTAATTGTTATTTATGGATACACATATATTGTAATATATAAAATGATAAGCACCAAGATCAGGATAGGGGTTACCTCTGAGAAAGAATAGAAGAGAAGTATAGGATTAGGGAAGGTGTGAAAAATGAATCTGAAGCAAAGATGGCAAAATGTTGTTTGACAAAGCTGGGTGATGAGTAAAGAGTGTTTGTTAAATTATTGTCTGCACTATTTTGTATGCTCAAAATATTTAATAATAAAGAGAGGCAAATAATCAACTTAAGTCTCAACTAGGTTAAGAGACTTAACTAAAGTCATGCTGTATGTGCAAGGAAACACGAGGATTCAAACAAGTTGTATGCTTCCTGAGAACCCACTGTTTTTATTTTTCTCTTTTTAAGTATTCTTTAGTTAACACTGTATCACTAATTGTCTCTTAAGTCTTTGATGCAGGGATGAGATCTCTGAAGCAGGGATTCTGCCTTTTGCTTTAACGTTGATGAGCTCGAGTCCATCGCAGGCGCTCAGGAAGCAATCCATTGCATGATTGCCATCCACAGTGTTATGCATGGGGATGTGATTTATGGTCGGTATATCTGAGTCTAAATGATAATAAAGGTGTAAGGACAAAATTATACTGTCATAATCTCCAGTAAGTTTAGGTGTTAAATCGATCAGTTCACATCCTGAAAGGGAATAGCAAGAGTTGTTAATTTTCTGTCAGCTGTGTGAGAAACACAATATATTTTCACAACTGTCACCGAGTAGTCCCTATCTCTTTATGAACTAGTTAATGGTACATTTATAGTTTTCTGTTTATTGTTGTAGGTATCATGACTGGAGCATTTTATTCAGTCTCAACATTATTAAATCAAATGATACTGACATATTATGAGGTAAGCATCTACCTATATCTTGTTGAACATCTGGCCCAGAATTTTTCTTTAGCAGTAGAATTCCTGTTAGCAGGATCATAAGATTAAAGATTTATGACCTTGTTGCTGTAAAAGATATATATTTGTTTTAATTGAGAATACATTTAATACAATTTATAAAATGTACAAGATGGAAAGCAGAAGTTATTATTGCTTTGATAATACCTAATTCTTTTCTTTTATTCTTTTTTAAAGAAATAGTGTGATAGGTCATATGGAAAAAGAAAAGAAAAAATTTTAAGGGAAACCAACACAAATATAAAGAAGTAAATATCGAGCTCTGACCTCTCTTTTTTGTTTGTTTGTTTGTTTGTTTTGTTTTCTTTTGTTTTTGAGGAAGATCAGCCCTGAGCTAACATCAGCCAATCCTCCTCTTTTTGCTGGGGAAGACTGGCCCTGGGCTAACATCCATGCCCATCTTCCTCTACTTTATATGGGACGCCGCCACAGCATGTCTTGACAAGCGGTGCCTCGGTGCACGCCCAGGATCCGAACCGGCGAACCCCTGGCCGCCACAGTGGAGCGCGCGCGCTTAACCACTTGTGCCACCGGGCCGGCCTCAGCTCTGACCTCTCTTTGTTTTTGAAAGGAGAAAGCAGTTGTAATATGTAAAAGCTATCAGATTAACCTTCTTTTCAGACATCTGTGAATTACTTAAGAATTCTAACAAAAATCATTGTACTTCTAACCATGGAGGATCAGGAAGAATTTCCTTTTTGATTTTTCCTATATTTTAGGGGATTTTTTTCTAGTTTTAAAGTAGAATGTCCTTTATATGTGCTTTACTTGCCCCTGCCCCCCTCACCCTAACACATAGACTGAATCTTCCTATTGTATGCTTCATTTTATCTGATTATTTTCATTGATTATGAAAAGATATGGGAATGTGAAGGATCTATTTGAATCAGAAGTATCTGGTTAACTTCTTAAGAAAATTCTTTTAAGGGAGAAGAGGTGAATGCTGGAAGGATTGGGCTAACGCTGGTAGTAGCTGGAATGGTGGGCTCCATTCTTTGTGGCTTATGGCTGGATTATACCAAAACATACAAGTAAGTGAAAATAGATAAATGTATGGTGTACAACCTAAGGTATTTTGATTTTAAAGGACTTTGCTTTTTATTTTAAGAAATTTTGGATTGGGGCCAGCCCGGTGGCATAGCGCTTAAGTGCGTGCGCTCGGCTGTGGCAGCCCAAGGTTCGGATCCTGGGTGCCCACCGACACACTGCTTGTGAAGCCATGCTGTGGTGGCATCCCATATAAAGTGGAGGAAGATGGGCGTGGATGTTAGCCCAGGGCTAATGTCCCTCACAAAAAAAAAAAAAAGAGAGAAATTTTGGATGTACTATTACTAAAAGTCTTCGATTCTAGACACTCTTAGGTTCCCTTCACTTCCAAATGTTTCTGTAGTCTATGTATTGTCTTATTTTATTGGTCATATTTATTTCAACTTTGGGAACTTGGATTCCTAATGAACCTTCTTCTCCTCTAATAATACTCCTACATACCACTTCAGAAGTGGTATTTCTATTTTTTTAGAATTTCTATTCTTAAAAAAGCCCTTTCTGAGAAACATTTGACTTTTGACAGAAATTTTATACTGCTGTTTTCTCATGTTGTGAGCATAAAACAAACAAAAGTTCTTTCCTGCTAAAAAATTGTTATTGAGCATAGGCTTTTTTTGGTAAAAAGTTTTTAGCTAACATGCCCCCAAACCATAGCACCACTTAACTATAATATAATATGTAGTGTTTTCATGTTGTATTAATTGTACATCTATATGGCACCAGCAAAATGCTAATACATAAGAAAAAGGAATACCAACTGGGAGCCTCAGAAGGGGGTTTCAGAGGCAGCATCTCTTGCACTGGGCCTTAAAAGAATAGCTCCACTTTTTAACAGGTGTAAACTTCACATAGCTTGGGAGAAATGGATGAGTGGAACTGTGAATGAATGAATGGAATGAAATGAATGAATCAAGTGTGGAACTGTGTCCTATGCACCTTTCAAGACCCAAGATCTGTTTGATACCATTCTCTACACCCTTCCAGAATACCTCTGATCTTGAAATTCTCCAAGAGAGTTCTCCTATAATTTAAGACAGTACTTGCTGCGGCTTTGTTATTGTGAAATGGCAGCTTAGATCGAAACCCATTAATGTGTCGATGAAGGGAGCACGTTACCAAGCAAGG
This sequence comes from Diceros bicornis minor, assembly GCF_020826845.1. Classification (NCBI taxonomy): domain Eukaryota; kingdom Metazoa; phylum Chordata; class Mammalia; order Perissodactyla; family Rhinocerotidae; genus Diceros; species Diceros bicornis. Next base: position 78,471,285 of record NC_080743.1, read on the forward strand.
GCTCACCACCTGATTTGCGTAAAGAGCCAATTATTATGGCATCAGCCTTTGGGAAAATCTTTGTGAGATTGATCTGCAAGGAGACAGGAGGCATATGCTCTCAGATCTGTCTCCCTGATCCAGGGCTTGGGACAAAATTTATGAGATGAAGTGTAGGGTGGTCTGAAGTGTGGAGAATAGGTGATTGGAGGTAAGGAGAAGCGAGGTAATTGATGCTCTGCACAAGCATAGTCAAGCTTCACGGCTCTTCGTAGGATGCATGCTCACAAAATGGTGGTGTTAGCATGATCTGAGGGTGGAGTTTTCAGCCCTTCGACATCAAAAAGGTCACTTATCAAGCACTTGCGCAGGCCCAGTTGATGAGTTGGTGGTCTCAACTGGCCTGAACTGGACAAGGGGTCTCAGTTCCTGAAAAACCACTCTTAATTACTCTGTTGATAAGATGGGGTCAGTTGAACTGGTCCTAGAGGGCCCGTTGTTACAAGCATACATGAAGGATTAAATTTATTAATAGTCTTTAGTCCATTATATAATGAGAAAACTTGATAGGCATAGAAGTGTGTTCTTTGTTACCCTGGCTTGCTTCTCAGGGTAAGTGCCGTTCATTTTCCAAACTCCTTGTGTTTTGCGTTGCTCTTAGCTAGGAATTGTGGCAAGAAAATATGATCCCTGTCCTTAAGACCTTTGTGGTCTAAATGGGGAAAATAAAGCATTCACATATGAAAAGTTAAATAATAGTATAACAGACTAAAATAGATGCCCTGAGTTCTTCCAGTAGCCATCAAGTGCCAGTTATGTAGATAGTAAAATGATAAGGGAGTTTGGAAGAAAGAGACAATCTTGTAAACTGCAGTGGTTAGGAAAGGCATTTTGTAAGAGGTGGAATTTGAATCTTGAAATATGAATAGGGAACTATCCCATTTGGTGGTATAAAAATGATTTTTTCCAAATGAATATTCCTTCCTGCCTAAGCATTGGATATGGTGTGGGTTTTATTGTCTGCTGAATCTTAAATCTTAAGCTTTCAAGTCCATGGTCTAGTGGAAACATTTTCCATAGATAAGGAAAACCTAATCTTGAAGACGACCAAAGAATTAGTACTGTATGGACAGAGCAATGGCTAGCCAGATGATTTTTATGTGCCTAGGAAAATCAGACAAAATACTAACAATTTTGTTATTTTTGTTTTAGACAGACTACTCTGACAGTTTACATTTTGTCTTTTGTTGGAATGGTTATATTTACTTGCACGTTGGACCTTGGATACATTATCATCGTGTTTATTACTGGAGGGGTGCTTGGGTAAGCATCAAATGAGTTTAGGAGGAATGACAGCATACTATTATAATTCTGAAGTATTGTTACTATGGTTTTTAATTTTTAAAGTTTATCCAAAGGTTCTTTAATATTTTAAACTTTAAAGGATCTAGCCTGTGCATATAAATGTATAATTCTTTAGAAATATAAAAACTAGTTTAAAATTGTTTTTTGATCTATAGGTGAAAAACGGATAAGCCTTACTTAATCCAGGTAACTTTATTTACGTAGAAAGACAACTTAGAAAACTAAAGGTAGGGGCCAGCCCCGTGGCCTCGTGGTTAGGTTCGGCATACTCCACTTCAGTGGCCCAGGTTCAGTTCTTGGGTGCGGGCCTACACCACTTGTTGGTGGCCATGCTGTGGCAGCAACCCACATAAAAAAAAAATAGAGGAAGATTGGCACAGATGTTAGCTCAAGGCGAATCTTCCTCACCAAAAAGAAAACAAAAAAAAGAAAACGAGGTAAATTTTTCTCAGAACAAAAAAAATTAGGAATTGTTTGGCTTCTCAGTTCTCATGACGTTGGGCTGGTTGGTGAGTAATAATAGTGCCTTACTTTCATATCAACTTCAAAATGTTCGCTTATTTGATCATTAGAATAAGGCTGAGAAGTAGAATGATTGGATTGCCTCAATATGTGATACTGTCCTGTTAATTCTTTCTGTAATTCTGGATTGGTTTTCTTAGTTTCTTCATGACTGGTTACCTCCCCTTGGGTTTCGAATTTGCTGTTGAGATCACTTACCCAGAATCTGAAGGTACTTCCTCTGGTCTCCTTAATGCTGCTGCGCAGGTAAACCTCTGATTTCTCTTAAACTGAAGATGGTTAGTTTACCGAATATTCTATTGGATAATGAGTTTGACCATAGTTTTTGTTTTAAAAATTCCACCTTTCAATGAATGTTTCTAGAAGCCAAATCATATGAATAAAATAGTTAAGAAAAGTTCTGGGGAAAACATAACAGTTATGTTAAAGAAGTAAACTTAATAAAAATTATTTCTCATTTTATTTTAGACATTTGGAATTTTATTCACATTGGTTCAAGGAATGCTCACATCAAACTATGGTCCTAAGGCAGGAAACATTTTCCTCTGTGTTTGGATGTTTATAGGCAGCATTTTAACAGGTAAATTAGGGTATTTTTCTGACAAAGTCCTCATGTCATGTTGTCTTTATATTTTTGTGTATATTGATTCTCAGTGGCTTGGCAGAACTCAAAAAAAAAATGAGATAAAAAGCAGGATATTATTTGTTTTCTTCCAAGGATATGAGTCTATTAGTTCGTTTTTCAGGTTTCAAACTCAATACACTTACTATGCGTTGAAAACAAAACCGTTGTATCAAAAGTCAGTCAAGACCTGGAGTGGGCAGACCCGGCCTCAAGTTCTGATTCTGCCGCTCACTAGCTGTGTGACTTTAGACAAGTTTCTTAACCTCTCAAATCCTCCTTTCCTCATTTATATCATAAGGTATTAAAAAGTCTGCCTTAGAGAGTTGCTGTGAGGATAAACTGACGTGATTCGTGAAAAGCTCCTCGTACGGTGCCTGGCACCTAGGACGTACCTAGTCACGTTAGCTGTTATTATTTTTTTTTTTTTAAGATTTTATTTATTTATTTATTTCCCTCAAAGCCCCAGTAGATAGTTGTATGTCATAGTTGCACATCCTTCTAGTTGCTGTATGTGGGACGCGGCCTCAGCATGGCCAGAGAAGCGGTGCGTCGGTGCGCGCCCGGGATCCGAACCCAGGCCGCCGGTAGCGGAGCATGCGCACTTAACCGCTAAGCCACGGGGCCGGCCCACGTTAGCTGTTATTATAATGTGACAGTGGCAGTGAGAAGTCAGATGGTGGTGGTGGAAACAGCGTGTGGAATGGTTAGCCACTTCTTACACTTCTTAGGTATATAGTCATGCGTCGCTTAACAAGGATACCTTCTGAAAAGTGCATCATTCGGTGATTTTGTCATTGTGTGAACATCATAGAATGTATTTACACAAACCTAGGTGGTGTAGCCTACTGCACACCTGGGCTATAGAGTACTGATCTTATGGCACCGTCGTTGTGTATGCGGTCAGTTGACCAAAACGTCGTTATGCAGCACGTGACTGTAATCAGAGTAGATGTGGGTGGGAGACTAGTGCCCAATCTGTAGAGAACGGGTATGTAAAAGAACTTTTATCCATAGTTTGTCCAGGCACATAAGTGTAAAAACGGATTTAGAAACAAGACTTACGTCCAGCAGTGCTTCCAGCTCCATGTTGTCTTCTACTGTTATTTCCCTTTGTTAATTTCTTTCTGCATTCCTTTACCAACATGAGAGACAGGCCTGTCAGAAAGATGTGAATCAAGGCTTCTTTTTATGTTTATTGACTACCTGATCATTCTTTTTGAAAGCCCCAATATGAAGTCTTACCAGTGGTAAACATTTATTTTGGAAAAACACAAGCACCTAAGGTCAGTCTTCATTCATTACATTCAAAGAGAGCGAATGTAACCTGTGTCCTCAAAGAAAAACATGCTACCATGGGGGAGTTGTTTCCCTTGTTCGTTTCAGTTAGTAGAAGAAAGCATACAAAACTGTGAAACATGTAATACATTAACTGCCTTAACTACTACTGATCTGTCATAAATAATTCTGTGTTGGTTCTTAAGTTCCAGGAAAGTAACATATGTCTGTCAAATTGCCTGTTATTGTTGGATTGTTGGACCAAAAAAGGGAGCAGTTTGGTACTCTGTTTTCACATTATTTTTATAATCAGATTCATAAATGTTAATTCAAATAAATCAAGTCTAGAAAACTAATTAAGAGGTTAAAAAAAAAAGATCTTTAAAATTGTTTTACATTGATACTTTTACCATCTAAAAATGCTAATTAATTTACCTCAACTGTTGAGAATTTTACTGAGCAGAGTGTGATGGGTTTATATATCCAGTATTCATATATTGTCTAGACAGGAAAGGGGGCAAGAAATTCCTGAGGTGTGATAAAGGTGGTACCTTTTCTTGTTACATTTTTTTTTTCCTAGAGTTGCCGGAAGTTCTTGTTTTGACATAGAAATTGGCATTTGAATGCAGTGCATTTTGCTTTTGCAAGGCTAACAGCTCTCTGTAAAGCATATTATTTGTCCTTAGCCCACTTGTGTCCATTGAAAAAAGTGGGTGATAATGCCATACATAGTGTTTCTAAATTCTATAATTAGTATTAATTCTATAATTAGTAAAAGAAATACACATTTCCTCCTTATTAAAAAATGAGTGGGTAGCCTCTTTGATTTGGTGAATTGTACAACATTGTAGAGCTGATTAGTCAATGGCGATCACTGCTGCAATTTAAAGCAGCATAGTGTTTTAATGTCTAAACTGCTTTTAAATATGGTCTCATTCCACAACATCACCAGTTTCTTTAAAATCATTTAAATGCATTCAGAAAGGCCATATTGACATATATCCAATTAGCTCAGCATAAATATCTGAATTTCTGAAACATTGGTATCAATAATGGAGCAGAATTACAAGGGGCAGTGTGAATTTCAAAGGAAGCATTAGACTAACTTTTAGAACATTGATGTTACTTTCATCTTTTATTTTTACTTTGCTATCTGACTGATTAGATTACTTAATTATCCACAAGCTTGTATCTTCTTGTCTTATTTTACACTCTCCTTGAGCAGTCTATGGCTTTACCACTTTAACACTAATAACTTTCAAATCTTTATCTCCAGACCCTGATCTCTTTTACATTTCAGACCAGTATATCCAGTTATATATCTGTCTTCAGACCTAGATGTCCTATGGGCATCTGATAGCACAGGCTGCCCAGAACTAAACTTACTGGGACTGGCCCCAAGGCCTAGTGGTTAAGTTCTGTGCGCTCTGCTTCAGCAGCCCAGGTTCAGTTCCCGGGTGCAGACCTACACCACTCATCAGCGACCATGCTGTGGCAGTGACCCACATACAAAATGAAGGAAGACTGCACAGATATCAGCTCAGGGCGAATCTTCCTCAAGCAAAAAAAGAACTAAACTTACCATCTTCCCACCACACCTATTCCTCTTGCATTTTCAGTTTCAGTAACCAAGACCACCATCCATTCATTGCTCAAGCAGGAAAACTCTAAGTCACCCACTTCTTTCTTTCTTCCTTCCCTCCATTTTTCATATTCTGTCAAATCACCAAACCATGTTGGTTCTATCCTAAAATATCTCTGAAATCTGTCCCTGTATCACCATTTCTCACGTTCAGGATTGCCATCTCAGCAGAATTAAAGCCTCTTGTCTGACATTCCTGCCTCTGGTCTTGTTGCTGATGATCATCCTCCACAGAGCTGCTAGGTTGAGCTCCCTAACATGTAGGCCTGATAGTGTCTTTCCCTACTCAGATGTAGTGTCAACTCCTTTACACGGTGTACACGATACCTCAAACCCAGCCTTATTTCCTGCCACCTCCCTGTTGTACTTGATGCTCCAGTGATCTCAGACTACCTCTAGTGCCAAGAACAGGTTATACTCTTTCTGTCCTGATTTCTTTTTGCATATACTTTTTTCTGCCTGCCTAGAATGCCTTCCTCTCTCCTCTTCCCTGCTCGATAAGTTCCTCCTCATTTTTCAAGTTCAATTCAAATGTGTGTCCTCTGGCAAGCCTTCTCTGATTTCCTTTGGCTGACATAGGCATTTTTTCTCCCGTGCTCCCACTACAACTTTTACATACCTGCATCATTGCACTTCTCCTACAATGTTATAATGTTTGCATGTCAGTATTTCCCTAGATCAGAGGATCCTTTAGGGAAAGAAGTGGCACTTTTGATCTTTGTGTCTTTGGTTCCTAGCATCCTGTATGTGTTCACTAATGAATGACTTGCTAATTAAGTTGGTGGCTTAGAGAGGTACTGTTATTTTTTCAGGCTACGAGATTGCTATTGAATATTATGGTACTGTAGTGTGCTAAATTTGACAATATCCAAAAGGACTTTGCACTGCTTAGAGAAAAGTATATTCATATATACTCTATGGTAACTCCATTGATGCTTCTCTGTTTTAGCATTAATCAAGTCTGATCTGAGAAGACACAATATAAATATAGGAATTGCAAATGGCGATATTAAAGCTGTAAGTAATGAGTATTTTTGTGACTATACTGTTGAGAAATGTGTGCATAGAATAAGTGTGAAACCGATCTATCTAGTCAGCTGTTTTTTATTCCTGAGCCACCTGTTTATCTGTCATAATGGCATATGCCAGATACTATGCATTTATTTTCTGATTCTTTCTACAGGTACCAGTTGATAGTCCCACAGATCAAGAATCAAAAACTATTATGATGTCTAAGTCGTCAGAATCAGCAATTTAAGGTGAAAGGAAAAGTTAATATCATGTGATAATTGAGCAGTAAGGCTTGGTTTATAGATTATGGGGCATGGACACTTGGTTGAAAATTATTATTATATGACTCCTAAATGTTATTACTGTTTTGCTTAATTGTTAATTTAAGCAATATCTTACTAAAAATATTTTCACTTACATCATTTTAACACTACCATTTATAGAATGAATGTCCCATTTTTAGTGTTAAATTGTCGATCTGAAAGTAAGCTTCAAAAGTAAGTGTTTTCCTTTTTTGTAGAGAGTGGAAGCTTAGAAGGCTTTAAAATAATATTGAGGGCTAATGCCTTTAAGTCACATAAGAGTACACGCAGTTTATATATGAAAATATCCAGTGGAACCAAGTATGCAATATATTCCTAATTGGCTCTCTTTCCACTGTTCTTACCAACTGTCCAAGCCCCCTCAGTATGCCAACATGACCCTCCTAAGCCACAAAGGACAGTATTGGAATGAGACTTCGGATGACCTCTAAGATTTTTCCCGTTTCTTATCTTCTTGTCACAGAGTGCTCTGTAGCGGACACTGTCAGTGGCTATAAGGACTCTTCTGTGTACAGATTGAACCCATGGCTTTGGTTTTAGACTTATGTTCTATTTAAGCCAAGGAGCCCGGGCGCAGGCTCATTATCTTCAGTTTCTCTCTGTGCTGCCTTCCTGTCATGGTATAAATGCTACCGCTATGTTTTTTCACTCCAACTTGAAATAGAGTAGTTTTGTACCCATTGCCTTTTTTACTCTCGTTTTTTCAGTATATAACTTTCTAGTAAGAAAACTCCATCCTGTATGTTATTGGCTTTTTCATGATTTTTTGTATCACACCTTATACTTTTGCCTTGAAGATTCCTGAGATAAGGAGTCTATAATAACTTAAGATACCCTAGGTTCCCATTCAGTGGAGACCTCTTGAAATGCCATCTGTCCTAATTCTCAGTACCATTTTTTATGGTCATTCTCCTTTGAGGAGAACTTTGCCCAGGTATGTGCTCCCTCAGTGTTGGGGGAGTGGATTCTTCTCTTCACCACAGAGTGTACGTAGTCTCCATACTGTTGGAAGAGTCTGCTCTTTTACATGCTCAGGGCAAGGAGAATAGGACCAAATGTGTTTGCACAGTGCCTACCGCTGCATTTTGTTTACAGTGAGAATTTGAATATTATTCATGTCCTGACTCTCTAAGCTGATAGAGAGTATCTTATGAGTAATGACATTTAAGCAGCCATAATATTTATATTATGTCCACATAAACAAAAAGAAAGCCATCAGGTATGTCTTTGAATACCCTTGAAGTGAATTAGCAATTCTGATTTGAGCATAGTATATATGTTGCTTTATATTCAAACTGTAACATTCTCTGTAATCAAACAACAGTAAATTATGTAGACTCTTACCTTGGAGAGTGTGTTGGCAGAACTTAGCTGGGAATCAGGAAGTCCAGGTCTGTGTCCTGGATCTGTTTCTCCTGGCAGCATTTCCTCGTGCATATAATGCATGTGTTCAATTTAATCTCAAAGATCTTTTGTGAATCTTCAATGCTTTCATCATGAGGTAGACCAAATCATTGTAGCACAAGAATTTAAATCTAGCCAGAGAAGAATTCTCTAGACAATTGGATAGACAGTGGTGATTGTTACTTTGTAGATCCAGGGAATTTAAAATCTGTTTTTAGCCTTTTTATTCAGTTGGTGGTTGCTCAGGCAGAATATGCTGAATCATTACCTTCCTTATTATTTATATCACAGGCTTTATGGCCAAAAATGTACTTAAGGTCCCTTCTCTAAATAATTGTTTTTGTTTTTAAACTCTCTATGTTGTTTAACATAATGATGTACTTGTTGAGTTCCTGAGGTTTTGAATAAGTTATAGATAAAAGTTGGAATACTTTATTTCTGAAAAGATATACATATATGTCATCTGTATTTTTCCTTGTTGATTAGAAAAGATGAAATATGATCATGTGACAAAACACAAAATGAATTGATAATTTTTCTGTATTTTGAATTACAGTTGTCTGTTATATGTCAAACCAGAATGTCATATAATTCTTTGTCATATCTTTGGAAAATGTTGGGTAACCATCACTTGTGTAAATTTTAATCAATGATTTCAGAAAGAAACTGGATATTTTCAGAAGCTGTTGCGTTTATAAATGTTGCAAATAATATAGCTTTTGCCTTTTCTGAATGTTGGAGAAATGTCTTTAAAAATATGTTTAGGCGTTAACTCAAGAGTGTTGCTGGAAGAATGTCTGTCTGTCTTCAGTCTTTTTTAATGTTCTAGTTTTTGCTTTTTGTATTATTTATCCGTATGCTTGTTCTTCAGTATTTCAGATTTGAAATAAATTTATTTTTTTAATGTTAATTTTGTATGGCTTTTTTTGTTTTAAATTTTAAGTTCTGATACTTAGGTACACGTGGAGAGTGGAAAAGGATTATATGATTTCAGAATGGCCAGAGAGGTGGTTTGTGGAACACAAGGAAACAGAGTCAAACCAAGGTCAGGGCTAAAACAGCAAAGCATCGAGGGCTTCATCTCCTTTCCTTACTTTGGTGCCCCCGCATTGGGCACATGGGCTGCCTGCAAGGAGCCGTCATGGGACACGACACCTAAGCTTCAGGCTCTTCTCTATCTTTCTCTCCCGGTAGCATGTGCCTGTATTGTACCTTACATCCCATAGTATGCGTCACTTTTCCTCGAGGCCTTGCTGATTAATATAATAAAACCAATCTGGAAGTTTCTTCAGTGAAAAATAGGGTACAATAAACATGCACTCTTTGTAAGATTAAATGAGAATAATACATGAAAAGTATTTAGCATAAAGCTTGACATAGCACTCAAAAGGTGGCTACTATTTTTATGCATTAGTGACTGGTACCTAGCGATGTACTACCACTTATATGTATTTAGATTTGGAGAGAAAAAGTTCAAGTGATTCATATCAAAAGAATAACAATGAGGAAAATTTGAGGTCCTGTGGTGGGGGTCAATAGAGAAGATATTTGGAGAGGAGGGGAGTGGTGCCTATGCTGTTCAAATCAGACCAGGCAGGGGCTGCCCACTCCAGATCCCCCCAAAGCTCATCCTGTGTACTAATAAACTGGTTGGGGACTATGAAGGAAATTGTAATTGAGACTGGAGGCTAGATGATTGATTGGTCTAGGGCTGTGACTCCCAAAGGTTTTGGTCTCAGAATTCTTTTACACTTAAAAGTCATTTAGGGGGCTGGCCCTGTGGCGTAATGGTGAAGTTCGGCATGCTCTGCTTTCGTGGCCCAGGTTCCTGGGTTCAGATCTCAGGTATGGATCTATAGCGACAGCCATGCTGAGGTGGCGACCCACATATAAAGTGGAGGAGGATTGGCACAGATAGTAGCTCAGGGCTGATCTTCCTCAGCAAACAAAAAAATAAAAAAGCCAAATGGAAAAAAAAAATCACTAAGGAGCCCAAAGAACTTTTGTTTTTGTGAGTTATAGCTGTTGATATTTAGCATATTAGAAACTAAAACAAAACTATTTTATTCGTTTAAAAATAACTTCACTACATCTTAACATAAATTACATTTTTATGAAAAATAACTTTTCAAAAACAAAAACAAATGTAGTGAGAAGAGTGATACTTTTTAATGTTTAAAGAGTGCACAACTCTTTAATGTTGGGCTTTATAGAAGACAGCTGGATTCTCATATCAGATTCTCCATTCGATCTGTGGAGATATACTATTTTGACGTTTTTGGGGAAAAGCCTTGCACACATGTGGAGTTGGAAAAGGAGAATTATCTTAAGAGCTTTTTCAGATAACTACAGATATTTTTAATTCTGTGTCAAAATTTGAACTGGTAGTGTCTTAAGGGTTAGTTGCTATGTGGAATCTGAAAGCATATCAATAAACTTTTCTTACTTTGTTACATTAAAATCTAATGGTCTGGGGACCGGCCCGTGGCTTAGCGGTTGAGTGCGCACGCTCTGCTGCTGGTGGCCCGGGTTCAGATCCCGGGCACGCACAAACACACCACTTCGGCCATGCTGGGGCAGCGTCCCACATACAGCGGCTAGAAGGATGTGCAGCTATGACATACAACTATCTACCAGGGCTTTGGGGGGAAAAGAAAAAAAGGAGGAGGATTGGCAATAGATGTTAGCTCAGAGCCGATCTTCCTCAGCAAAAAGAGGAGGATTAGCATGGATGTTAGCTCAGGGCTGACCTTCCACACACACACACACACACACACACACTCTCTCTCTAATGGTCTGTCTTGTACTTTATTTGTTTTCTCCCCCCTTCAGCATGGCTGGAGAAGCGGTGTGTCGGTGCGTGCCCGGGATCCGAACCTGGGCCGCCAGTAGCGGAGCGCACGCACTTAATTGCTAAGCCACAGGGCTGTCCCCTGTCTTGTACTTTTAAATAGATCTTTAACCATGCATGATTCTGTAACATTATGCATTGGCATTTGGAAAATATTTCACTGAATTATGCAGCTCTTCCAAAATATATTTCATTACGTAATGCCAGACAAATCACATTTGTTAATACCTGTGATCTCATCAGAAAGTCTTTTAAGTACTGGGAAACAGTCAAGCTCATACAAATTTTCTAAAACTTGTTTTGGCAGATGCAGGTTTTTCAAAATGCTAATTTTAGTTTGATAATTTGTTTCTTATCATTGGGTAAAAATTCTGTCAGTTGTTTCTTGAAATGACAGACTCACTTCATTGCTTTTTGAGAAAATGCCTGCCAAATACCCAAGTCTGAATGACCATAATTTATCTGCCATTCGTTCTTTCAGGTAAAAATTGTTCTATGAAAATAAGCCTCTAGTTCGGCTTGCAACTCAAATAATTGTACAAGTGCTTTTCCTCTAAACAGCCATCATACTTTGGTGTGTGGCAGAAGTGTGTTATGCGTACTTCTTATTTCGTCACACAATAGTAAAACGTCGTGTACCCAAAGTTCAGGATTCAGTAGCTCTTACTCCTTCATTGAGGATAGTCTTAGGTGAAATTGACTTTTTTTTTAAACCACAAATGCACTGTGGTGAACAATCCAGTGACCACCAGTGTTACCGAACCAGGTTCATTTTTGCCTGTCACCCAGAAAGCCAATCACTGAGATGAAGAGATTGCAGAGAGAGAGGGTTTAATCACAAGGCAGCCAAGTGAGGAAAATGGGAGAAAAGTCTCAAATCCAACTCCCCGATAATGAGGACTCAGGGATATTTATGGGGGAGGGGGCAAGGTGGTCTGAAATGTGGATATAGATGATTGGAGGTGAGGAGAGGTGAGGTAATTGATGATCTGTGCAAGCGTAGTCAGACTTCATGCCTCTTCATAGGACGCATGTTCACAAAATGGCGGCATCAGCATGACCTGAGGGTGGAGTTTTTAGCCTCTTGACATCAAAAGGTCGCTTATCGGACATCTGCATGGGCCCAGTCGATGGCTTGGTGGTCTCAACTGGCCTGAAGTGGACAAGGGGTTCTAATTCCTGAAAAACAGCTCAAACACCCATTACCATGGTGATCCAGGCTCCAGGGAGATGTTATCTATAGGAACCTAGTGGGAGTCAGATAGCATATTGCATAAACAGCACAGTTAACAATGGGTGGGTAAACAGTTAAAAGCTATAACCAGGAATTGCAAAAAGGAAAAAAAAAAAAGTTTAGTTCCTAGCTACTTAATCATCAATGGCTAACTGTTTGCCAATTTCACCAGTGGTACAGTTGGTGTCTTGGCCCTGATTTGGGCTAAGGCACCAGCAGTTTTATCCATCACTGCCTTTGCACCATGGGAGCACATGTCAACACAGTGAAAAAGGCAAATAACTTCTTTCTATTATTATTAAAGAGTTTTGACATGGATTCCCTGAAAATGTTCTTGGGTGTAGGGGAGGAAGACTATCCTCTACCCACTCTGAGTCCTTTCTGGCTGGGCTACAAATTAAATTGACATGAGACTGAATAGCAGGAAAAAAATCAAACAAAGCTTTATAACGTGTATACATGGGAGAAACCCAGGAAACTGGGTAACTCAAGAAAATGGCAGAGGTTCTCATCTTAAAATACTATCTTCAGCTAAAAACAAAGAAGAATGTTGGGGGTTGGGGGAGTCAGTTATGGGAAATTACCAGAAAAGCACAGTAAAGAAGAGTAAGGCTGATATGCAGATTTAAGTCTTTGCCTTCTGCACTGATAAGAGTTTCTAGAGATGAGGTCATCCCCCCTTCTTCCTGGTACAGAGAGGGAGATACTTTTACAAATGGAGATTTCCCTTATAAATGTAAATGTCTCCTACAAAGCATAACTTCTACTTTTACTTGGTTTTCAGAGCCTTGATAAGAATGGGCATAGCAAGGACCCTCCCAGTCTATCCATACTCAGAGTTATCTATGGTGATGGCCTGTGCTGGGGACAGGCCTTCTATCTTAAACTCTTTTAGGCAGTTAGTGGGAGCGAGGACAAAGTTTCTTCCAGAGTCTTTTGTTCTTGAAAATAATCAGGGTAAAGAGACATGTTTTGAGTGGGCCAGTTCTGATCCCCGACATGGGGACTCCCAAGGGTCTGCTGACCACACTTTGAGAACTACTCTTCTAGAAAAGAGTTTGGCTGTCATCGCCATGGATCAGTGATTGACAGTGTGAGAAAAAAGGGAGAGTGGATGGTAAGAGAGGGGTAAGGATCAAAGGCCTCTGATGAGGAGACAGGTGGAAGCAGAGTCACTGGAGACCCAGAAGGAGCCTGTGGGAAAGAAAGGCAGAGCTAGGTAGCTTTATTAATGAAGCCAAAGAGAAGAGAACTGGTAGCTGCAAATGAAGATGCTACCTCCCATGTAAACTAGAAGCCATAAAAAAATGCTACTTCTATCTACCTCATGTCATACCATTTTAATTATAGTAGTGTGATATTGCAAGATAAAGTTTCCAGCTTTATTTAGTTTCTACAAATAGCTAAATGTTGAGGGAAAGTCATGAAACTGTTAGAAATGTAAAATAATACATAGCATTTTATCTGTTACCAGTTACTCTATAATAAATAGGGACTTGAAAATCTAAGACCTTTCTCAGATCCCATTGAGAATCATTAAAATTACATTTAGATTTTCAGTGGGAAAAACTACTTCCATCCAGGAAAAAAAAGTACTATTTTTATTTTCCACAGCACGCAAAGATATATGGGTAAGTAACACATTTCTGGAGTCAACCCTTTCTCCTGTAACCCACTTCCCAGTCTCAGCTTCCTGGACCAAGAGGCCAGCCCCCGCCACTCTGGCCCTCCTGCTCTGCAGGTGGAGCTGGTCATTCACATAGGTGACAACCTGCCCTGAAGGGATATCAGGGGCCTTGACGGGATCCCAGTGCCCGGAAAATGCCTGTATGACATCTCACAGGAGATAAAATATCTTGGGTTCCCTAAAGAGAGGTCAAGTTTCAAAGCACACTGACCACCCAGAGGAAATACCGTATCTTAAATCGGCACTAAGATCCATAGATGTCCTGTGAGCGGGTTTGAATAGAAGGGAGGAGGAAGTGGGATCTGGAGGCCCTAAAGCTTGAGAAAGGAGGAGAATGGGATTCAGGAGAGGAAGAAAAAGACTCATGAACGGAAAGCAGAGGAGCTTCATTTTCCATTTAGACAAATGACGGATTAGGCCTCATCCTATTTGTCATATGTATTCATTTGCACTTTTCCCTTCATTTCTATTGTTTGAAGCCCATGATGAAATGGCAACTGTATAGAGAACAAACTGTCAGAAACCAGTAGAAACTGATTTCTGGCCAGAGCCTCTAGGTTTGATTGATGAATGCTGCCTGAGCACCCCTCTCCTTCTCAGAGAAACATCTGATTCCTCCAGGCACTGAAGTGGTCCCTAACGCCCTGAGGTTAATTGATAGAATAATTTTCATGGAGTTTCATAATGCATAGAAGTGAAATAAGAGTGACCGCGATTTCTTTTTCAGTGAAATGCCTGAATCCTTCAGAACATATTTTGACCCAACACCAAGACAGGTAAGCGCTGGATCATTCTGCCTAGGGCAGGATTTGTGCGTGGACGGAGCTTCCCACTGCACAATCAGGAGATTAGTACTAAAAAAGATGTCCCCGGAGAGGTTACAGGTGGCCATAGAGTCATTACCTATGAACCTGTGTAACATTTGGTACTATTATTCATAAGACAGTTGCCTTGTATGATTAGATTATGTTATTTATGAACATTATTTTATTGCCTCTTCTACATGAGGAGCGCTTTGAAAGCATCCATCATGGTAAAACACGGCCTTTGCGAGCTTAAAGTCTCAGATGCGAAAACTGTCTATGATCTTGAGAAAATAATGTAAACCCTCTGAATTTCTGTTTCTTCCTCTACTAAATAGGATAATATTTCCTACCTTGCAGGTTTGTGAGGATTAAATTTAAGTAGAAGGCACACAGTATATCCTTAACAAATCAGAACCATTATTATTCTCATTGTGAGAAACAGTATAAATAGGGACTTGCTGCTGACTTCAGAGGCAGTTCACTGATTTGGGAGAATATGGTGTTTAAGTCTTTGAATTTGACATTATTTATAGCAGCTGCCACTAAGATCGTTAATATCCAAAGTATTTAGCCCCTTCCACGTTCACGTGGGTATTGTGCAAAGAAAATGAAACAAACATGAATTCTGAAGAGACGGTGAGATCTGGGCAAATGGGATGGAAGTCAAGGAACTTGGTTGGTCACCAAAGAACCAAATTGAGTCGCACTTGTGGGCAGGAAAAAATGGTTTCTATGTTTATTGCACAACCCACAACAAAGGAGATTGAACAAGCTAGCAGGGGAGCTAGCACCATGCATACGCAATTCTTGCTTCCCTCCTTGTTCCCTTTTCAGTCACGTGTATGCATAATCCTACTTTGGTATAATACAATTTGTATATTTAACAATAGAAGCATTTTCCATGTTGCTATACAGCCTTTATAACCATTATTTTATTTTTTCCCAGTTTTATTGAGATATAATTGACATATAACATTGTATTAGTTTAAGGTGTACAACATGACTTGATATATGTATATATTGTGAAATGATTGTCACAGTAACTTTAATTAACATCCATCACCCTCATGTAGTTACAAAGTTTTTCCTTGTGATGAGAACTTTGAAGATCTAGTCTCTTAGCAACTTTCAAATAACCTTTATTTTAAATAACTGCATGATATTCCAATGAGACTGATATACCGTAATTTACTTAATGGTTCCCTACTCATGGACATTCATTCATTCACATATTTGACTTTACTGAGCATTTACAATTTTGTCAGGGTTTATCCTAGGAGCTGGAAATACAAAACGGTGTCCCCCTCTCAAAATGCTCAAAGATCCACAACACAAATCATCAGAGTCCTCAGCGCTTGATCAGATGCTGTACAGGAGCGAAGGAAACTAGAGCCCAGGGAGGCGGCGTGCCCTCCTGCGGACGGGACACGTGCGGCAGACTCAGCCCTCACTGTTGGAATCAGGCGTGGCCATGGCTTTTCCTTTGAACAAAGGAGGACTGTGATGCTTGGGAAGCCCCCATTTCGTTGTTTTAAGCCCCTCATGCCTCTCTGCCCCCCCAGCACTCACCCTCACCTTCCAGTTTGTCACCTTCTCTCAGCTCCCTCCATCTCAATGAGATAAAAAGGCCTGAAGTATAATCCAGATTGTGTTTGCATTTTAAATTGGTGTAGTCTAACTGGGTAAAGCTCAGACAGTCTCAATTGTCCAATAAGACAGACTATGCAAAGCTTTGCACCTGCTTGTGTCCCTGAAGTCACTCTGCTTTGGGCTGGTGCCTCCTTGACCTGTGAGTAAATGTGGATTTCCTTGGCACTGGAAACCTGGCATTCCTGGCACCGGGCGGAAGAACCATTTCCACCCCCCAAATGGGGAGAGCGCTCCCTCTACTGGTCTTTTCACAAACTGTTTCAGATTCATTGCTGAAATGAGTGTGTGTGTGTGTGTGTGTGTGTGTGTGTGTGTGTGTGTGTGTGTGTTTCGGGGAAGGGGGACAGGGATGTGCCAGTTCATTTCAGCCATATCCCCAAATCAGGAGGGTCATGTGCCCCAAACACACTCACACTCACATTCACATGTTAAACAAGTGAGCGTCCCCCACCCCCCACCCCCGCCCCCGGCCCCGTCTGGGCAGCACAGCCCGGGCAGTGGTGAAACGTCAGCCATCAACAACCTTCACATTTCTAGTGACACTTCCAGGCCAAATAACGGGATGGTTGGTGAACGTGCTGACTCAGCTTAACCGTCTGCACAATTTCTGTAAAATGGGAAAGAAGACTGTTTTTCACCAGAGGCTGCTCCAGTGTGGAATCGTGAACACTCCTGTGGCCCTCGGGGTGCCCTCTGGCCACGCTGCTCCAGGCCCAGCCTGGTGGTACAATGGTGGGCTTCCTTCCACAGACATCCCTCAGCTCAGCGGAGTGCTTTCTCCATTCCTCCTCCCTGCCGACCAAAGTAGGGGGCCTGTGCTGAAACACGACAGGTTCATGCTGGGCAAAAGGATTTGAACACTGTGTTAGTTTCCAAGCCAGGTTACTTGGGGGATCTGTGGAAACACGCTCTCCAAGTTGGGGTAGACACTTGTCTGAGCCTGGAAGAGTGAAAGCTTCCTTTAGTAGGTGACATCATTCCTCAGTGTTTCTCCCTGTCACATGCTTCTCAGGCAGGCTCCCAAAACTTCTTCACCTGCTGGCGCATCTAGAGGAGGATACTATTTATATAACACACTGGGGCAAATGGATGAGGCTGCCCTGACTGGAAGCCCCCTGTTGTGACCCCCAGTACCCCAGGCCCTGCCTCCCACCCCAGGGCTCAGGGCTCACTATCACGGCATACCTTAACCCAGAGGTTCTCCGACTTGAGTGTGCCTCAGAATCATCTGGAAGCCTTGTTAAAACACAGGGCTGAGGGGCCAGCCTGGTGGCGCAAGCGGTTAAATGCGCGTGCTCCGCTGCGCCGGCCCGGGGTTCACCGCTTCGGATCCCGTTTGCCCACAGACGCACTGCTTGTCAGGCCATGCTGTGGCGGCGTCCCATATACAGCGGAGGAAGAGGGGCACGGATGTTAGCCCAGGGCCAGTCTTCCTCAGCAAAAAGAGGAGGATTGGCAGATGTTAGCACAGGGCTGATCTCCTCACAAAAACAAAAACAAAAAACACAGGGCTGAGTCCCTCTCCCTGAGGTTCTGCAGGTCTGAGGTTGAGCCCAAGAACTGGTATTCCTAACAAGTTCCCAGGTGATGCCGATGCTGCTGGCCCAGGACCACACTTTGAGAACGCCTGCCTGCAGTAGCTGCCTGCTGGCCTTGCTTCCCCAGGCAGGCAGAGCGCACACGCTGCCTCTTCGGGTGGGTCCACCTGGGCTCAGCACCCCTCCCCATGGATGCTCCCCCGGCTGCCTCTGGCCTCACTGGACACATGACCTGGCTCTTCTTTTCATCATCCAGATGGGAGGCGTTTGTACTTCCCTCGTGAAGAGGAACTAGGTAGAGATTTGGTTTCTCAGACACCCAGACAGTTCCGAGCCCGGCGGGCGCATCTGTGACTGTTGTGGAGAAAGAACGCAGATGGCGCGGCTGGCCCGTCTCCAGCCTGCCTGGGACCACACGCCACCGGACACCTGCTTCTGTGCAGAAACCAACTCAGCCACCCCCGGGAGCCCTGGGGAGGGCCAGGCTGATTCCTAGAGAGTGTCAGCTGTCGCTCTTCCCTCAGATGTTTATCTTCTCCCTCCCCTTCCTTTTGGGCTGATTCAGAAACAGGGTAGATTTGAGATGGGAGCAGGGGACTCTGCTGTGAGGAAAGGAGGGTTGGAAAAACCAGCTTCTAGGAAAGCAGCTTCCTCCCTGGTGAAGACAGCACTAACACCTCCTTCCCACAGCCCCGTGATTGCCACTAAGCGAGGAAAGCAAGCAACACCTTTACCTGGTTTGGAGAAAAGGTAGCAAAAGAGAGACGAGGCTCTGCCCCAGAACCTGGGCAGGAAGTTCACTACTTCCAACAGGGAAAACTCCTAGGCTTGACACTAGAGCCTCTTCCTTCTGAGAGAGTAGAGGCTGGGAAAGACAAATGCTTGTAGTCTTGATTTTTATGCTCTAGGAATCACCTAGTGATCCCCAGGACGGCCATGCTGGGTCAGACTCCCACAGGACACCACTTCCCTGAATTATTCACTTCTAGAACTGTCAAGTATGGGTTTGCCTAACCCTTCCTCTGCCTGTTTGTTTTCCCTGTTTTATTTGTAAGGATAATGAGTTGTCTGATAAAGACTTCCTTTTTCTTCTTTAAATTATCTCTTAAAATTCAAGGTCTCCTCTGGGTTTCTGTCTCACAGGTTAATTACGGGATTTGTTTGTTTATTCATTCAACAAACATTTAACAGCGCTTTGGGCCAGGGGTTGGGGTTGCAGAGCCAAGGAAGACCTGATGCCAGCTGTCATAGTCTAGGGAGGACAGACATATGGAGAATTTTAATGGTGCAACAGTGCTAAGGAGGGGTCTGTGCCGCGTGCTGTGGCACATTAGTGAGGATGAACTCGTGGTGGGGGTGCGGTGGACAGGGAGTGGGTGAGGGAAGTGGGTGGCAGAGCCGATGTTTGAGCTGAGCCTGACAGGAGCATGCACCTGCGCCCCGTGGGACCTCCCCTAGTTTTTTGCTTTTTCCCACACAGACAGGAGTTTCTGCCGTTAGCAAAGTACAAATGCATTTAAAACCTGACCTCCCCAGTCCTCTTTCTAATCTCAAGTTTCCTTCTGGACTGTCTCAGCTGACTTTCCCAAAAGGACATGAGGGTGATATATTTTTGTGTGTTCCTGTCACTTCATCACCCTCCAGGGACAGGTGGGCTCTTTTTTTTTTTTTTTTATTTTTTTCCCCCAAAGCCCCAGTAGATAGTTGTACGTCATAGCTGTACATCCTTCTAGTTGCTGTATGTGGGACGCAGCCTCAGCATGGCGGGAGAAGCAGTGCATCTGTGCGCACCCAGGATCCGAACCCGGGCCGCCAGCAGTGGAGCGCACGCACTTAACTGCTAAGCCACGGGGCCGGCAGGTGGGCTCTTGAGAAACGAGAAAGAGTCTCCCGAATTTGAATGGTTTGCAGGAACTCTATCTGGGCAGGGGACCAGATCCCATGATAAACCCAAAACTCAAATTTAGTTTGCACAGAAATAACCAGGGATGCTTGTAATTAACAAACAAAACAACCCCCCTCTAGATTGTTCAAGCCCACTCCCAGAAATGGATTCCCTAGAGCCAGCATGGGGCCATGGAATTTTTCGCAAGCATCCCAGGTGCTTCTGAAGCAGTTGGGCAGCGGGTACCTTTTCCTCTGAACACTCTTACCACCTATTTGGAGGACTGCCTGGGATATTGATGAGGAGGGAGATTCCTCCAGAAAACAAAGTTCTGGGGGGCTTGGAAGATCTGACCACGTCCCTAGCTTAGGAAGGAGCCCCCAGATAACCACCTGGGGCATCGTCCAGGGTTGGGGAGAGTGCTCATTGGTGGCTCCTCTGCAGAAGGGCCCACAGGCACCATCACTGGTCCATTATTGGCTCCTGACTAAAGGGTTAGGGTCCTGCTTTAGGAGGGGATAATAATCTGCTCCATCTGTTGAGAACATTACACTTCCCGGAGGGCTTCATCCACCTGATCTCATTTGACCATCACAACCACCCTGGGAGGGAGGCAGGTTTTGATTCATATGACCATGGCAGACGCAAAGATGGCTGGGAGGGGCTTCAGCGTCGCCCTGGCTCCCAGCCCCCAACTCACCCCTCACGAGCCTGTCATCTAAGTACAATGGTGTATATGTGCTTGTAGACAACTTCCCAGCACCCCACCTCCTTCCTTAGGACCACTAGGTGCCTCCTGGAAAACACACTGGAGCCTCACTGGTTACAGCCATTTTGCAGAAGAGTCAACTCAGACTCAGCCTCGCCAAAAGCCACAGAGCTAGAAAAGAGTGGAGCTGGGACTCGGGCAGATTCCCAGGGCCAGCCTCTCTCCTGTTCACACTGCCTCCTTGGGAAAAGGAAGGCCAGAAAACCCAGGCTGGGAGTGGCTGGCAGCAGCCTCAGCCTCAGGCAGGTAACGTGAGCACGCAGGCGCCAGTCCATCCTGGTGACCCAGAGGGACGTACGTCTCCAAGGAGGAGTCAGCAATGATTATCAACCTTGAAGGGAGTCAGGTGCTGGCGCTCTGAGCCCTGGCACAAACCTGCTCCTGGCGCTTCTGCCTCCCAACCCCCACGGGACAGTTGCCTGGATTGCTCCATGGCACTAGGCCCTGTGCAGACCCCCAAGAAAAAAGGTCTCCCACACCTAGTCCGTCTGGGGCAGCCGCCCCTGGTGCAGTCAAGGCAGCCCAGTTTCTATGCCCATCCCATCCTCTGGGCCTTGCAGTGAGGATCTGGGTCAGTGACAAAAGGGTCAGTCAGGGAAGAACTTCCAGGAACATAGAGGTGGACCCTCTGGGAGTCTAATTATGATGATGATCATAAGCCACGCTGGCAATTCCCAAACTTGGGGATCCTTGGGATCTTTTGGCAAGGCAAAAGTCCAACGAACCACCCACATACTCCTGAATCAGACTCCCAGAGAGAACTTGAGGTTCGCATATGTCAGGCTCTTTGATGACAACTGTATATTGAATAAAGTTTAAAGCATAAATCCCTCCATGCTTTTCTCGTGTTTACTTGAGTGACGGTTATGTAGTTGTGAGTCTGCAGCAGAAAATGTATCTTAAAAAGTGACTTTGGTTTGCGGTGACCTGTACTGTGAGGTGGCTGTGGCCCAGCTGGTGGACGCAGGGGAACAGTGGGGCCTCTGGAGACCACTATCCCAGGCTCGGCTGGGCTCCTCCACCTGGGGCTCGTGGTGGCCAGGCTGCTCCATGCTGCTCCAGGGTCCCCATCTGTCGCTCCTCTGGACGAGGTGAGCTGCTGCATTGCTCCCCGCTCCTGCATTGTTCTGCTCTGCACCCCCTGGCTAGGAGCCCTGAGGGTGGTGACGGGCACCCTCCGGACGTCAGTCTTGCCCCAGGATGGGGAGGCTTTCCCTCCGACCTGGGGACAGTGAGGGGAGGCTCTCCCTCTAACCAGTGCCCCAGGTCCCTAAGTTGGCTGGAGCTGCCTCCCTTATCAGAGCTGCTGTTGAAGCATTTACAACGGGCCTGAGAGCAGAGAGCAGGGCAGCTAAGGAAGGAGGCTATCTCCTGCTGTTGGATCCCGTGGTTTTCTCAGTGTGAGAACTGCCTTGTGTGATGGTCAGCCCAGAGGGGTTCTGCGGTGGGGAAGTGGGCAGTAGAGAGTGGTGGACAGAGCATATGTAGGCTTCGGTATTAGATCTTAGAGTCAATGTTTGCCCTGCCTCTTACTAGCCGTATGAATTTGGGCAGGTTCCTAACCTCTCTGGGCTGAGACTTAGCACCTGTGTGTTGGGAATTAGGTGCGAGTGGGTTAAACCAGGCGGAGACTTCGGGTTCCCCCCACAGCACCGGCTGCCCTACAGACACTGGTTTCCTTGCCCTTCCTCCTCCCCCAGAGTCTGCTTCTCCAGTGCACCGTCAGGCCAAGCCAGATGTCAGGACTGAACAGCCTACTCAGCAAGCTGTGTGCATCCCCTGGGAACCCCACAGCTGTCAGCTCCTTCCATAAAAGCACAAAATCAGAGCCAAAACCCAGAGGGCTGAACTTCCTGCCCCGCTGTGTCTCAGGTCAGGGGCAAGGGAGAAAGCAAGTGGCCTTTGTCCCCAGCCATTTCCTCCTGTTGAGCTCAGATGTCACCCCCACCCCTGCATTCCTCACCAAACAGGCTGAGGGGCCCGCGCCCTGAGGGATCATCTCATTTTCTTTTCTCCCTCTGCTCCCCACCCCAGGGTCCCCAAGCTCCTGACAGGGAGGGCCAAACCAGGTGAGCCCTCAGGCTTTGCCGCCCAGTTATGAACTGTCCACGGACAGACTTGGGTGAGCCTCCTGCTGGGCCTGTGGATTCCTCAGCGCTTTCCAGAAGTTGCTTCCTAACATTCTAGGTACTATTACCAGCGCTGCCGCCACAGGCCGAGTTTGTACGGAGCTGGAAGCTGGGCTGTTGTTCCGTCTATGGCCACTGGGTGGCAGTGTGAAACACTTTCCTATCTGCACCCTCGCGCCGGAGCTGCATCCCTGTCGCAGGGATTCTAGACTTGTGTGTGCACCAGAATCACACAGGGCTTGTTCGAACGCTTCTGTCCTGTCTCCTTCTAGCTGTGTGACTTGGGGCAGGTTATTAATCTTTCTGAGCTGATTTTCTGATTCAGCAGGTCTGAGGTGGGACTGAGAATTTGCATTTCTAACAAGTTCCTAGGTGATATGGCTGCTGCTGATCAGGGGATAGTGTCAGGGCTAAGAGCCCCTTCCCAGCTCCTGGGAGCCCAGCGGCCTGGGGTCAAACTCCCAGATCTCACAGGAAGCGGGCGGAGGGAGGTGGCCACAGGTCTCCTTCCTGGAAGGCTCCTCTGCCAAGACCCACCGCCACCTCCCCCCCCAACATCCTTTGTCCCATTGAATCCCTAGAGCACCTCTCCACCAAAGCCCTCAATGGCCAAATAATAACCTTTCTCCAACCACAGGAGCTCAATAGAGGGTAGGCTCCATGGGAGAGAGAACAGGAATTGGAAGAAAGTAACTGGAGAAGGTCAGAGAGGAAGGAGATGTGAAGAGAGTGCCCCGCACATGTGCAATGGTCCCAGTGCCCATCCCAGGCAGGATAACCGCCTCCCATGTTGGGGACCTGAGATGGGGAGACAGCGGCCTTGCCAGCTAAGAAGACCCCCAGAGGCCAGGCCCTGGAGGACCCCTCCTGCACTTCTTCCTGGCACCTTTCCCAGGCTCTTTGTGGCATGTGGCTGAGTTCTGGTCAGTGGAATGTAGATGGAGGTGATGCCATTCCTTACCTGGCCTACAAAAAGCCCCCCTGTCATCCTCCACTCTCTCAGCTTGTGTGCCACTTGGATGTCAAAGCCCTGACCTGCTTTGAGGATGATGCAGCCTCTGGCACCCTAAATGATTGCATGGAGCAGAGCACCCCTCCCAGGCCCGTTAGACTTGAATGAACTCCTTCTGAATTAAACCACTGAGATTTCAGGATCTACCTGTTAAAGCATCTAGCATTCTCTTAACCAATGTATCAGACACCTGCCCTGATGGGAAATGAGAAAGAGCAGATGCCACCACAACATACAATCTGGATGGCCTCTCCTTTAGCTTAATCAGAACAAGTACATTTAACTTCTCCCTCTCTAGGACAATGACAGTCAGCACCTACTGTGAGCATTATCACGTGCCAGCCACTGCTTTGCCTTCGTTAATTCATTTACTCTTCACAACAACGTGAAAGGTAGTACTATTATAATTCCCATTTTGAAGATGCAGATCTGAGGCGGGTGCTGTTAGGTAGTGTGTCCAAGGTCACATAGTAATGGCCTCTAGTTAGGAGACAGACGCACAGTCTGGATCCAGACTGTCTGTGGCCTGCACACCCTGAATGACACCATCTTCTCCCCAGGGACTCAAGGCCCTGCCCTCGGCTGCGAGGAGCTGCAGCTGAGTTGTGAAGACACGGTGTGTACTTGAGAGTGTGCATTTGGGATCAGGGGGCAGAATTATTCTGACCCTATGGTCACTTGCTAAATGCAGATATGATGACCCCCACAGTTGAAGGAGGAGGAAGGAGGAAAGGAAGGTGGCATTAACGCAGCAAGGACAGTCCCTAGTAACCTTAGGGATTTGATGAAATAATGTGCGAGTTTGGGGAACACTGTGTGACTCAACAGACTCCCAAACTTCCCTTCCCTTCCTGCTCTCTGCACCAGCCTACACACTGCTCGTTAGGCTCGTGGTTTCAGGTCTGTCCAGAGGGTCTGGCTCGGTCACTGTTGTGTCCCCAGCCACTAGAACAGTGCCAGGCACATAGTCGGCACTTAGTAAATGCTTGAGGAATGAATTAACCTGGAGAAACACAGCTGGCTGGAACTTGGCAGTAGGAGCCTGTCCACTTGGAGTCTCAAATCATCGACTCTTATGGGCAGCGGAACTCTCAAGAAGCATCTGGTCCAAGACTTGATTCTATGGAGGGCTGCCTGCCAATCATCCCCTCTCCTTTCCTTAAAGGCTTAATGAACTTCAGGGCTGACTGGGACCTTCAGAAACCATCTAGCCCACGGGTCTCAAACTTGGCTGTGTGCAGTATTCTAGTTTGTGGGGTACTGATGCCTGGACCCTTTAATCTCCTAAAGATTCTGATTTAAATGGTCTGGGCTGCAGCTCCCCGGGTGATTCTAATATGCAGGTTGTGTGTGCACCAGGATTATCCAGTGACCTCGTGGCAGGGCTGAATCCCAAATCCGGCGAGGGCTCTTCTCTACTCCAAACGCATTGCTATTATCTTCTGAAAATTCATTTTAGGATCTCCTGGCTTTTATGGCAGAAGGTTCTTCCCAAGGTCACACCCTTTAAGCCTTTCCTTGATCTGCCCAGAGTGGATTTAGTTTTAATCCAGAGTTTTAATCCAGCCCAGAACGCAGCTTCTCTCAGATCCTCCTTCCTGCTCTGTGCCGTCTTCCCTCTACAACCACGTACACTGGTGTCTTCAGCTTCTTGGGGTGGGCTTCAACGCACCTCCCCTCCAGCAGCTCTTTTCTCTACTCTCCGTCCCCGGCCAGTCTGTTTCTGGCCTTCCTTCCTCCACCTCAGCCGCCTTTAACCCCCTCATTCTTCTCCTGGCTAACATCCTCCCAGATCCTCCCTCCCACACTGAGCTGTTCCTGGCAAGACGCGGAAAAAAGTGAGTTTTGCCTCCTTCTTTTTCATTTCTCCTCATTGATGACTCCCCTCAGCTCTGCAAAGGGAGGGCTGGCCCCAGAGGACCCAGCTGGCAAACAGCTAACTTGAGTCCGTCTGCCTCACAGCTGGCAAACAGCTAACTTGAGTCACAGCCTTGGAACCCACACAATCTGCTTTCATTTATTTAAAAAACAAACCACCAGCAGCCAAAAAAACCACAGTGATAAAGGTTTGGTGAAAGATGATCCAGAGTAGGTAAACTGTTCTTTAATCAGCAGTGCAGTAAATAAACCCTCTCCTGGGGAGCCTCACTGAGAGTATTTTGGGCAGTCTGCAAGTTTTTAACCCTCATTAGCCCCAACTAAAAATGGACCCACTGGAATTTTTACAAGGAGCTATTAAGCATCGAGTAGAACTGTCAATACATTGTCACAAACAGTCTTACCAATCCCTCATGAGCACAGGAGGCTGTTTTGTTCCTGTCTTCCAGGGGTGAAATCATTGCTGCTCTCATCCCTGACAAGTTCTCCACCTCCCAGCCATGCCCCTGGGCTCTCCAGAACATTTTCTGCTGCCTTTTAGAACTTTGCCAATCGTTTCTATTTCAAGCATGTTACAGCCAATGAAGTCATCAGTCCCCTATGTGTAAGGAGCTCAGACACCTAATATTGAGCCACCTGATGGTGAATGGGAAGCACCGAGCACAGTGTTTCTGAGCCTAGCAGGGGCTCTACACACAGCTAGGGCATTATTTTCCGGGTGCTTCCTCGTGCAGGACCTTATCTAATCCTACCAGAACTCCCGTGAGGTGGGTGTTATTGGACCAATTTTCAGAAGAGTTACATGGCTCAGCTGAGTCTTCGCAGTGCTCTTTGCACTGACTGTGCCTTAAAGCAATTCTGGATCATGACGATCCTCATTTTCCTGAAGGCAGGGGGTTTAGAGTCTGCACACAGGAATATTGCCAAAGGCAGAGAATCATGGCCAAGGGGAGAGAGAGGAGGAAAAAGGAGTGTAGAAAAACCGTCTAGCCCAGAGGGGGCAAACTGGACATTGTACACCACACATGGCCCGTGGATATGTCTTAATTGGCCTGCACACTGTATCATGATGGCATTTGTTGCCAATAATTGAAAAACCGCAACATTTCCCCAAAAGATCCAGACTTCCAAGTTTGTCTTGAAAAACTGTAGCTCTGAGAACACCAGCCACTTGGCCCACCCTTGGTTGCAGCTGACTAGCGGCTGCCCTCTCTGAAGGGGCCTGCCCTCTCCGGTCTGCCACAGTCCCCACTCGGCTGACTTCACTCATTTCTGTCATCTCCCTGACCCCTGTTGACATTTGAGGTTATGGCCCCTGATCTACTTCCACCTTCCCTCCTCCTATAAGAAAAACAGGACCCTGAGAGGTGAAGAGATCGAAGTCAAAGGCAAACGGGGTGACCTTAAGAAAGCCACTTAGCTTCCCTGTGCGCAATTTCCCCATCTATAAATTGGAATATTGGTGATGCCTGTCTTAGTCTGCTTCAGCTGCCATAACAAAATACCACAGACTGGGGGGCTTAAACAACAGACATATTTTCTCACAGTTCTGGAGGCTGGAAGTCCAAGATCAAGGTGCCAGCAAATCTGGTTTCTGGTGAGAGTTCTCTTCCCGGCTTGTAGACAGTCACCTTCTTGCTGTGGCTTCACACGGCCTTTCCTTGGTGCCTGCATGTGCTGCGGCGTAGGGGCAAGCTCTCTGTGTCTATTCTTATTAGAACACTATCCTATCAAATCAGAGCCCCACCCATATTGTCACCAATTAGGCACCTCGAGAAACTCAAAGGTGGGTTTGGAAGCAGTTAACTGTTTTTCCAAGTTGTTTCTTTTCCTTTTGTGTGTTAAGGAGATGTAAACACCAACCATCCTGAAACTGACCAAGCCTCACCACAAGAGCTACACCCATGACCTTTGCCTTGTTTTTAATGCA
Organism: Diceros bicornis minor; assembly: GCF_020826845.1. Taxonomy (NCBI): domain Eukaryota; kingdom Metazoa; phylum Chordata; class Mammalia; order Perissodactyla; family Rhinocerotidae; genus Diceros; species Diceros bicornis. The sequence continues at coordinate 78,498,800 of NC_080743.1, forward strand.
AAGATCTCTCCAAGAGGAGCTTAGGCCTCATTATGTGGAAGTATGTTCTCCAACTCAGCCTGCATAAGAGAATACCAACCTCTCCCTTTTGAATATTTGTTCCCCAACTGAAATAAAAGTTCCTGCTTCCCTTTGTTCCGGGACGCCATGACTTTGGAAATGATTCCTCATGGCCTCCTATTTGCTGCAAATACACTTTATGAGACAACTTCCACTGGTGTAGAGTCTTATTTAACTCAACAGGAGGTGAGCCCATTGGTTTGGCAACAATATGACCTCATTTAAAATTAGTTTTTCCTTAAAGCCCCCATCTCCAAATACAGCCACACTGCAGGGTTAGGGCTTCAACATATGAATTTTGGGGGGACACAATTCAGTCCATAGCCGTGCTCATTTCCTAGGGTGGTTGTGTGAGGATGGAATGAGTAAATGCAGGAAAAGCTCTCAGAGCAGTGTCGGGCACGTGGTATGTACTCAGTAAACGTTAGCAATAGGATATGATGATAATATTGAGGGTGCGGGCTTCCTCTGTAGCTTTTTGTAGTGCTTCTTCTGCCAAAAGATACGTTTATCATGGGCACCCACCCTGCTCCCCAAACAGCTGTTGTCTTTCATAAGGCCAGGGAAAGTGTTTCATTAAGAAAGGAAGAATTGCAGGCCTATTCCTAATGCTGACCCCTTACCTCAAATTGGATACTCAGGAGCATCAAGGGACACTGTCAACAAGAGATTCCTTGATCCTCTCCTCAGGGAAAGTTGAACCACCTCCCTACACAACCCTGGGCTCACACTCTATTCAGCATACCCAGGCAGACATCCAGCCTCTGAATGTGCTTCCACTCATGGTCTGGATACATGAATGCCTTTTCTCCCTCTTGTGTTAAGTCCTTGTTACATCTAACTGTCTCTCCTTTCCATCTCCATGTGTGTGAAATTCCCCCAGAAGACAATGGGGCCTGTGCCTGGGCCCTGAAGATGGAGGTGCACTCATTGTCTCTGTTTACCCCCAAATCCACTTTCTGCTCTGCTCTCTGCCCAAGAGGCTGCCCTCAGTGGACTGGGCTCCTGTCTCCAGCCCTCACTGGGCTCCTTCAGGTGTAGGGCAGGTAACAGCTTCCAGGTTCCTGGTCCTGGGTTCCTCACCATCCTTAATGGTTCCCTCCATCTTGCCAATGCCTCTGTCAACAGGCCCTTCAAAAATGTATTTCATTTGAAGCTTTTTGAGAGTTTCACCCGTTTCCTGCTTGGCCCCTGACGGGTATAAGCGAAATCTGATCTGTACATAGTTTTTCAGGAGCCAGTGGAGAGATCTGAACCCAGAAAACCTGCTCAGTGGCCAGGCATGATGGGGCACGCACTCATCCCGCTCAGGGAAGATTGTCCAACTCCAATTTCCATGAATATTCACAACACACATCCTGTGGCATTCACCAGATACCTAGAGGTGGCTACCTGCCTTGCCCAGGATGTTACAGGCAGAGCTAACATTGGCAGGTGGAGCGCCCCTCATATCACTGATGCGTATCATATGCACCTCCATAGCAACAGCTTTAGGTCTCGTTTAGCAGACTGGGCAGGCCCGGGTCAGTGTGTTCCCATTTTCTTTTGGGACACGGATGCTATCTTGTTAAACTTGTTTTATTTACATCTTCCTAACATGCCAGAGAACCAAAAGGGGAGCTTCCCCACATAACCCCAGCAGTCCCAAGGCATCTGAGCAACTATCCCTCTCTGTGGAATCTCAGGAAAGCCCCACAGAGGCCAAATCCTTGCAAGATGGTTGCTGCTCGAGACTGAGTGTTGTGTCCCTCCAAAATTCATATGTTAAATCCTAACCCCAAAGTGATGGGGTTTGAAGGTGGAGCCTTTGGGAGGTGATTTGGTCATGAGAGTGGAGCCCTCATGAATGGGATTAGTGCCCTTATAAAAGAGACCCCAGAGAGCTCCTCTGTCCCTTCCACCATGTGAGGACACAATGAAAAGACAGCCATCTATGAACCAGGAGGCAGGCCCTCATCAGACACCAAATCTGCCAGTGCCTGGATCTTGGACTTCCCAAACTGAGGAACTGTGTGAAATAAATGTTTGTTGTTTATAAGCCATGCAGTCTGTGGTATTTTTGTTATAGCAGCCCAAACTGACTAAGACAGTTGCTTTCCTAGGAAGGGACAGACACAGAGCCTCTGACTGCACTATCGAGAAGGAGACAACAGGTTTCTCCCTGGAGGCTGCCATTGTAAGAGAAGGCAGTAGTTTTACAGTAGATGATCCTCTTCTTCTGTGGTCAAAAAGTAGTTCTAATCCAAGAGAGTCTTAAATTTCTTGCTCCCTCTAGCCAAATGTCCTCAAAGCACCTTAGCACCCTAAACCTGGCAGGAAGGACCATTGTTCAGGCCCCCACTGCTGCCAGTGGATTATTCAGGCCCAGTGTGGTCCTTTCCTTGGTGGCTCCCTTAGTCTTGGTCATTTTGTTTCTAATTCTCCTCCACGTTCCCCCATTGCTGGCGTCCCTTCTCCAAGGGACAGCTTAGAAAAATAGATGAACCTGAAATTCAAGGGACTTCCCTGGGAGGTAAAAGTTTGAAGCATCAGGACAGTAAAACTTTCTGATCATAAGAATGTTTGGAATTGTCTGTGATTACCATTTAAATCTATGTTCTTCCTGCTATTATAAAAAAGACAAGAAAAGAAAAGAAAGCAAAGGAAAAGGAAAAAGAGTTGACTGAAGAGAACTAGGTTTAATCCCCACTTCTGACACTTACTAATTGTATCATCTCAGGCAAGTTATCTAACCTTTTAAAACCTCAATTTCTTCCTTTGTAAAGTGGAAATCATAATGCCTGTCTCACAGGGTTATTATGGTAGACATTTATTATGTTTTCAGGAGTAATTCAGTCCCCATCCTTTTTTAAACTTTCTACTTGGAAATAATTTCAAACTTACAGAAAAGTGGCAAGAATATGAATAGTGCAAAGAATGCACATATACCCTTTACCTAGATTCATCCACTGTTAACATTATACCTTCTTTCCTTCATCATTTTCTCTCTCTGTACACACACACACTATACACACACACGCTGGGTCTTTTTTTCTGAACCACTTGAGATAAGCTACATATATTATGGCCCTTTTCCTCTATATACCTCATGTATATTTCCTAAGAATAAGAATAAGGATATCCTCTTATGTCACTATAGTACAGTTATTAACTTAAGTAAAGTTAACATAGATACAATACTTTTATCTAATCAAATATCTGTATACCAATTTTGTCAATTGACCCAATAATACCATTTCCACCATTTTATCTGCAGGTCAAGATCTCGTTTATGCTCAGATACCACATTTACTAGTCATGTTTCTCTTTCTTTTTTTTTTTTTTTTCCCTTTTTCTCCCCAAAGCCCCAGTAGATAGTTGTATGTCATAGTTGCACATCCTTCTAGTTGCTGTATGTGGGACGCTGCCTCAGCATGGCCAGACAAGTGGTGCCTCGGTGCGTGCCTGGGATCTGAACCCGGGCCACCAGTAGCAGAGCGCGCGCATCTAACCGCTAAGCCATGGGGCCAGCCCCCACTAGTCATGTTTCTTTACTCTTCCTTAATCTGGAACATTTCCACAGATTTTCTTTGTCTTTTATTACATTGATAATTTTAAAAATATAGTTTTTTAAATAGAACTTTCCTTATTTTGGATTGGTCTGATGTTTCTTCATGATTAGATTCATGTTATGGATTCTCAGCCAGAATACTGCACAGGGGATGGTGTGTCCCCTTCTCAGGTCATCACATCTGGAGACACATGATGTCCATCTGCCCATCATTGGTGATGTTAATTTTGATCACCTGGTCAAGGTGTTGTGTGATTACTCTACTGAATAGTTACTACTCTTTCCCTTGCAACTAATAAGCAATCTGGAGGAAGACACTTTAAGACCATGCAGATATCCTGCTCCTCAAATTGTCCCACTTGATTTAGCATCCACTTGTGACTCATGGCTGAAATAATCTTTAATATGATAGTTTCCAAATGATGATGTTCTAACTCTAGCACTCTCTCCACATTCACATTCTACCATAAGCAAGAGCCTTCCCTTCTTCCCCATTTATCTATTTATAATCAATATGGACTCACAGATTCCTACTTTTTTCAATAGTTTGTAATCCATTACTGCAGTTAATTATTTTGTGCTCAAACTGTCCCGAATTTGACCAGTGGGAGCCCCTTTAAGCTGATTCTTTGTCCTTGTGTCCTTGTGAAATGCCCTCATCATTGTTTTTAAGCAATTACTTTTTGACATAACAAGATATTCTGGGCTCACCTTATATTTACCTTACACAAGCCATGGAACCAGCCATTTCACCAAGGAGCCCTGGTTCCTTTTGAGGGAGAATGGTATTTAGATACCAAGACAGGGTGCTTGGTATCCTCATTGCTACAGAGGAATCTGCTTCTTGGCCCTTTCAACAGATGGTGCTAGCAAATGTATGTATAAAATAATATAGTATACACATGCATGTATATGTACATGTATACATGAATATACATGTATTTTAGAAATAATGAGTTCACATCAATATCTTTAACTCCAATTCATCCTACTTTTTTGCTTTCCCCTATTCCGTATTTGTATATTCCTTCTTCCATAGTGAAAACACTGTCTCCCAACAATACCAATACATTTACTCATTTGCTTAATCCTATCAGACATCTAAAACAGTTTCAGAATTATGCAGCCTCCTTTGAACACTCTCGTTATGTCTGGGGAATTTCCCACCGTATGAATCTCTTTTCCTTCAGATAGAATCTGGAAAAGTCCCCCTTCAATTTTCTTTGCAAGTAGGGCACAAACAAGTGACATGAGTTCCACCAGTCACAGTCACCACATTCAATCAACGTGAGACGTTGATTCACAACAAAACAGGGGGAGGAAAGAGGCTCTGCACTGAACATCCATTTTGCTGGTAAGGGTGGGTGAGGGCTGAATAGTCTGGATTTGAGGACTCACTGAGGGTGTTAAGTCGAGCTCTACACAGAAATGGCATTGGAAGTGGCAGCAAGAGTCACTCTAGTAAAGTCACATTGGAGGCGATGCAAGTTGTATGGTCTAGTATTAAGGTGGTGGCAGCAATTCCTCATCAGTCCAGTTCTGCAACCCGGTTTTGGCTATTGACCTCAGAAGCTTAACCTCAAGCCTGGTTCTCTATTCCTCTCAACATTTCTGTGAGCTACTCAGCATTCTTTTATTTATTTATTTAATTTTTCTTCCCCCAAAGCCCCAGTAGATAGTTGTATGTCATAGGTGCACATCCTTCTAGCTGCTGCATGTGGGACGTGGCCCCAGCACGGCCAGAGAAGCGGTGCGTCGGTGTGCGCCCGGGATCCGCGCCCGGGATCCGAACCCGGGCCGCCAACAGCGGAGCGCGCGCACTCAACTGTCAAGCCACGGGGCCAGCCCAGCATTCTTTTAATAGATGCTTTTTCTGCTTGGTCAACCAGAATCAGCATTGGTGCTTATTTTGAAGAATTCTGCCTGATAAACTTTCCCTATCCTGGTTCATTTGCCTATCTTTTCCTCTAAAATTCTTAACTTTGATTTTCACATTTAGATAATTAACTCATCTGGAATTTTTTTCAAATTTTTTCTTAAGGCTACATCTTAACCTAGGTTCTCTAGTACTTGCTTCTCAAAGTGTGGTGCTCACCAGGCAGCATCACTGGGAGCTTGTTAGAAATGTGGAATCTCAGGCCTCATCCCAGACCCACTGAATCAGAATCTTCACTTTTTTTTTTTAATAATTTAATTAATTAATTTATTTTTTCCCCCAAAGCCCCAGTAGATAGTTGTATGTCATAGCTGCACATCCTTCTAGTTGCTGTATGTGGGACGCGGCCTCAGCATGGCCGCAGAAGAGGTGCGTTGGTGCGCGCCCAGGATCCGAACCCGGGCCGCTGGCAGCGAAGCTCATGCACTTAACCGCCAAGCCACAGGGCTGGCCCAGAATCTTCGCTTTAATGAGACCCTTAGGTGATTTGAAATTTGAGAACTTCTGCCCTAAAAACAGAGCCTGATGCAAGGATTAAGAGCTGATGCTTCATTTGAGGGGCGCTAACTCACAACAGGAAGAGTAGGGAAAAAGAGAAGTCAGGCAGGGAAAGCTGGGAAACAATGCAAGGTGATGGGTTTCTACTCCGGCCTCTGCTTCAACTGAGCCTTTAGTGACTAAGCAGGTTGCTTGGCAGGTGTGAGCACTTGACCATGTGGCAAGTCTTTGGACAGGTTGTACAGAGAAACTGTGCCTCAGAGAAATCCAACAATGGGGCAGGTAAGGGAATTTATCTTCATAAACCTCCCATTTCATGTTTCCCATTGGTTGCCCCACAGGGAGTTAACACCTATGCTTCTGGGTTATATCTAAACTCCATCTCTTTAAGTGCCATTCAGAAGCCAGATTTCACATCCAGTTGTATGGTATTTCATCCAAGTCTGGAAGTAGTAGGAGGAGCTAGAGCTGGCCAGCTTGGCTATATAACAGCAGCCAAAGAGAAAGGCTTAGGCAGTGAAACAGCGTGGAGATGGTTGGCTGCATCAGCAGCCAGGCCAAGGGAATCTGAGAAGGCATTATAAGATACATCCAATACAGTCTACCCATTCACCAATCAGAAAAGTTGTAGGGAGTAACATGTCAATGGATGAGACATTCTGTAAGCCCTTAGTGGTGGTGCTGGTTGAAGCCCTGTGGACAATCAAAGCAAATCCATATACGGTATATATGTTGATGACGATATGATTCTGGAAATCACTGTTCTTTCCAGGACAGAAGGCATGCACTTCCATTATATATAGCTCCTTTTTCAGACTATGAAGCTGCCATTCTTTTTCTTTTCTTTCTTTCTTTTTCTTTTTAGAATAAAACACCCTCACTTCTTTTCCAAGAGAGGAAGTACAAATTCATTCAGTTATGAAGTTCCCTTCAAGGTTGTGGCCAGTTGCAATCTCCTAGCAGACCTAAGGGAAGAGGGCCAATGAGTAAAGCTACAGTCAGCTTGATTCAAGCTATTATAGCTGGTCCTAAGGCTATAATCGATATTCATTATCTCCCTTCTCACCCATCCATTCTAGACTTCCTTCACTCTTGCCCAACATTTCAGCTGGTTTATCTAGATTGGTTGCCTGACTGGGTGGTCTTCACACTTGGGAGAGGGTCTGAAGTTCTTAGTTGAACTGCCCTTATGGAATTGTAATTGCTATCATTGTGAAATTATTGCTTTACCAGGCATGGAAGTACTAAGAGATATCCCAGTGAATCCCCTGGGTTCCCTGCAACCTAGGAGGAGCAATCCAGGCTCCTTGAGGTAATTAGAATTTCTATACTTGAACTCCTTTCTTTGCTCACCAGCTTGAAGTGGCCAAACCAGCCAAGTAGCAGTCCCCACTTCCAGGTCAGTGGAACCTTACTGTGCACCTGGCAGAGCTATCTCCCTGGAAACCAGAACCTCTCACATAGCAGAGTCCAAAGCTCCAGGGACAAAAAGCACAAATTCCTCAAGGGGAGTCACTGGGTGTAATAGTGAAAGGTGCCACTTCTACTTCCATCCCTTGGTTCCTGGATTCATTCTTTCTAGCTATTGAGGACTAGCATATTGGTCATGAGTTCAAAGCATACTATACCCTGGAGGACTGTGACACAACTCTGCAAAGTATTGTCCCCTAGCTTTGCCTTAACTGAGTTTCAACAGGCTTTTCCACTATATTATCAGGTCAGCTGCTTCTGGGTGTGGGATACATGGCAAGACCAGTACACTATGGTCATGAGCCCATTGTTGCCCCCTCTTTCACCATAAAATGGGTCTCTTGTTCTGAGAAAATGTTGTATGGGGTAACATGTCAATGGATAAGATATTCTGGAAGCTCTAGATGGTGATCCTGCCTGAAGCCCTGTGGGCAGGGAAGGCAAACCCACATATGGTGTTTATACCGATTGTGATAAAGTTAAGTCACTGCCTTCTCCAAGGTAAAATGTCCAATATAAATTTACCCGCTACCAGGCAGGTATCTGGCTTCCTTGAGGAATGCTGCTATATTGAGGGCTCAGCATCTGTCTTCGCAGTTGGCCAGTTGGGCTCACTCAGCAATGCCAATAGCTTTGGGCCAGATCTGGCTTAGATTTGGAAATTAGGTGTGGGTCTATGATTTTTCACTATGGTGACTGAAGTCAGCCTTCTGCTCACCAGCTATTCTTTCTGAATATACAAACCAAGCAGCACCCTGATTGGCTACTCATCTATCTCATCCTTGGTAGGGTGACCATAGGTATCAGTTTGACTGGGATGGCCCTGGTGTATACCAATTGTCCCCGTGTGATCATCACTAGCACCCCTTTTCACTCTCAAAAGTGCTCAATTTGGACAAAAAGTTATATGAACACCCTCCCTCTAGGAACACATAATCTATTAGCCAGCACCACGAGTCCCTGCAGAGAAAGTCACCCTGATGGCTCCTCCACCTTGCTGCCCATTGTGGTAAGCACGTCCACCTCGTCCTTTATGATTAAGTGCTCTCACCTGGCCTCTTCAATTCTGGGATTTTGTCATCTTCACTAATAGTAGGGAGCCCAGTTACACAGCAGCCTTTCCTCTACCATCAATCTTGGACTACAAGGATAGCCACTACCAACTGCTCAGAAAGCCTCCTTACTAGTGCATTCTTTATTGCCTTAGTGAAGGGAGCGTCCTCTGGGCTGGCCCAGGAAATTAGCCAGGTGGAGGGTTCTTGAGCCATACTAATAAACTCTTCTAATATTCCCTCCTTCCTGAGTCTTCTGACCCCTTCCTCAACACTACACAAGGAAGTCTGGCTTCTCCACTTCCTTATTATAGGCCATGGTTGAGACAAGCTTCAAAGAGCCAACCCAGGAAACTATCAGGACAAGCTCCAGGCATGCTTGCCAGAACATTAAATCCTGAGTTCTGTATGAGTATCTCCAAATCAGTGAATTCTCCCCATTGAGCTTTCTGCCTCACCCCCACCTTCAAATATAACATCTTCAAGATCCACCCCCACACACATTTCCACAGTTCCTGCCAGTATATGTTAGCCAAGTCCTACAACATCTTTGGCAGGTCTGCTTTTTCTCCCTGGAGCAAGACTTTTTCTTCCCAGTGTAGGCTGTGTTACAACTTGACTCTGGGTATTGGTGGAGGCAGTAAGTGGTGAGGCCAGGTCTTGAGGAGAACAAGCTATGGAGAAGGGGCTGTTCGCTGGGCAGCAGTATTCACTGGGAGTTTGAAGGGTCAAGACGCTCATCCACTGAGACATCCCTATTCCAGGTCCCAGGGCCCCACCCTTTCCCTATCAGAACTCTGACTTTGACATGGAAGCCTGTGAAGGCCATGCATTTAGTATCCTTTGCAGTTCTGCTACCCTGCGATCAGGTCCTGGGCTTGATTTTAAAAGTCCATCTTATGGCCGCAGGAAATAAGACTCTCCCTTAAGGTCACCATGCAGGCTGCCTGGTTTTCAGGGTATTCCATGAGTTGGTAATTAACTGCTCTGAGCCTGTCGTTCTCTGTTTCCAAGATCTCTGGTATCTTATAATTATCATTGTTTCCAAACTGATTGAGTCCCACAGCTACTTGATCTCCCAGTGTCTCCATCCGATTGACCCCAGTTAAACACAAGGGAAAGCTGTGGTCCTATCGCATATCAGAGTTATTACCTTCCCTCTTATCACCAGCAAAGGAGTATATTGATTTCAGACAGGTAGGCAACATAACCTCAAAATCCATCCTGAGGATCTGCTTTCTAGAACCACTTGTGGAACCAATTATCTTAGCTCAGTTTCCCTAGAAAACAGAATTAGAAGCAAAGATTAAATCTGATTGAGAAGGCAGCAAGAGTGAGTGAAAAAGGAAATGGGGTAGGCTAGGATGAGAAGAAACGCAAGGTGATGTGTGATCATGCAGGTAACTGCTTCCTGACCAGCTGTGAAGAGCCATGCAGGTTCCTCAGTAGGCAGGTCGGCTCAGCCATGCAGGGCAGCTCCAGACGGGCTGTGTTGGAAAATCATGACTCGGAACAGTCCATATAAGGGAGGAAGAAAAGAGAATTTACCTGCCCAGCTCCCTCCCATCTCCTGTTTCTCATTGATCCAAATGCTTCCCACAGGCAATTAATTCCCTAAGATGCATCATCTAGCCCCTTTGATGGCTGCTTAGAAGCCACATCCTGCAGTGTGGTATTTCGTCTGAGTCCAGAAGCAGTGGAGGCGTCCGAGACTCCAGACGTGTGCCTGGCCGGCCTGGCTGTGCAGCAGCAGCCAAGAGGGACTTGGCTGGGCCAGTGACTAGTCAGTCCCAGGTGGGTGGACTGCACAGATTTGGGTGGCTGTGGAGGTAGCTGTGGAGCCAGGAGAAAGGCAAGGTCTAGCGGATGCGAGGAGACACATGAGACGCATCTGATACGCCCATTAATAGGCTATTAACATCAACAAGTGGTGGAGCTAGGCAAATGATCATCATCATCAGTTAGGAGTTTGTCTTGGTTATCTTTGAGACCCTAGCAGCTGGCACTTGAATAATGAGATACTATTTAGACTCAGTTTTTCTTGTTCCAAACCTTTCACTACATGTCTCTGCTATACCAGTCATTATGCCAATGAATGGAAGGGACCATGCTCTCAGAGGCTGAGCATTTTGAACACGTGTCCCTGTTCAAATCACAAGTTGGCCCTGTCCCATTGTGTGCATATATGGCTACGTCACTCTTATTAACTACCCGAACTTTCAAAACCCATAATCTGCCTGGCCGGGGTTCATTTGAGTGTTATGTAACACAAAATACACAAGGAAACAAAGAACAGAGTTGGCTGGTCCACACAACTAGCACAACTCTGGTACGCAAAAGAATTCTGAACAAAAGGGCCTTCCTGCCTCCCAGGCCCTTCCCTGGGACAGTGCAGTTCACTTCAGGAGCCTTCTTACCACCTCTCTGGAAAAGCAGCCAAATCTCACAGCTCTCTTCATATACCACCTCACTTGGCTCCCCACTGCTCCCCACCCCCTGGGAAGAAGAGAACAGACAGTGGGACTATTGGAGATGAACAACACAAGATTTTCCCTCAACTGTCAGGGAGTTCTGAGGTGCCTGGGGCAGGAAGATGAACCGATAACTGTCTCTGGTCCCTAGGATTTTGATTCAGCTAACACTGGATCCAGGCCTTGGTTTAACAGGGTAATTGTAGTTGTTTGGGCTTGGCCTGAGTGGGGACATTGCAGATTGATGCCAAGGAAGGTGACACTTGCCAGACATTCTTCGATGTTCACCAAGTGGTCTGGTTACTTGAGCTCTGAGAGCTCAGTTTTCTCCTGAGGGATTGTTAGGCCAAATTTTCATCCTCTGCATACAGATCTTCATCCTGAAATCCTAGTCTCCTGGACTTGAAACTCCGGGGAAGTGTGGGGAAAGGGACGGATTTGAGAGATGAGTGAGAAAACAAGGGAGGAGAATGTTCGAGACGAGAAAATAGATGACTCTCTGAGGCATGTTTTCTTCTAATCGGGAAATGAAAACAGGCAATTATATATTGAGAGGATAATTTTCTTTCAATTTCCTGATTTTTTTCAGGTGTGCTTGTTCCACTTGAACTATTCAGATAATTTTCTGAATTGGCCCATTTCCTTTGTCTATACGGACCCAAGTTATTACTCTTGTTATTGAATCTCTAAAGGCCTAGGCAGGGGGTCTGTCTGTAGCAGTGCAGGACTGGTCCAGAAGTCCTGGCTCTCAGCTACACTCCAGCACTGGCTCCTTACCAGGCCCTCCTGTGGAAGAGAAGTTCCAGTTCCATTACAAGCAACTTGCAGAGTTAAGCATCCAGAAACTGATCTGTCATCAGCGGCTCTTTGATGACTGCATTCTTAATTCGAGGTTAACTTAGCATTGCCATCACAACCGCTTCACCCTCTCAAAGCTGCCATGCTGGCCTGGAGTTTAAAGAGAGGATATTACGGCCAGGTTCCTAAGTGTCCACGAGAGAGCAAGTCAGAGAATCGCAGAACCTGAGAACCAGAACAGACCGCGGAGAGGGAGAAGTCTGCTCTCCTCTTCTCAGAAAGAGAAGCTAAGGCCCAGAACAGGGAAATGGCTCAGCCAAGTGACAAACCTGGGCTCAGAGCCAGCCTTCAGGTCAGTAGTCTGGTGCTCTTGCCACCTCACCTCTTTCCTTTAAAAAAAAGAGGCTGCCTTTAAGGAAAAGGTGTTTCAGTGGAGAGTGTGAGAGGGCATCCCACTTGACCATGGCTTTGAAGCATCTCTCCCTCCCTTCCTCTAACTCAGAAGCTTTGACGGAACAGTCACAGCCTGGTTGACCTCCTGGGTTTTAGTGTTGCATATCAGCTCGCGTTTAAAGGGACTTTATTAATCATGACTAATGTCAGAGAGTACCTGGCTGTGTCAGGGGTCAGTTTTGGGGAATGTGTAATGTAGGATTAAAAAAAGAAGATTTAATTTTGTGGCTTCATGCCAACAGCCCGTGCCTGAACCACCCATCACTCCCTGGTAGCGGCAGGTGACTGGGCCAGCCTTCCTCAGGGAATGCTGTTCTAATGACAAGCCCTCCTCTACCTCCCGGTCACTTCCCGGCTTTGCTTCTCCTTTGCTTCCCACGGTTGCAAACCCTCGCAGTGCCACGACCGCTGGGGAAACTCGGTCTTCAGTCCCACGGACAACCGCCCCAGCCCCGCGGGGCTTCCAGGACGCGACAGCGATCGGATTTCGCGTGGCTGCCCAGCTCCCCCCACTCCTCTCCCCTCCGCCCGGGAACCCCCGGAGCCAATCAGAGCGTCGCGGAGCTCCCGGTTGTAGAGTCCGGAGCCCAGGACCCGCCCCTCTTTGTTGCGGTGGCCAATGGGCGCATTCGGAACATCGGCGGCTGCCCGGGTGACTCGGTTATCTGTCACAGAATAACATTCGAGAATGGGACATGGAATGAGGCGACGGCTGCAGCAGCCCCAGCAGCCCCAGCCCCAGGCCCGGCAGCATCAGCAGGAGCAGCAGCAGCAGCAGCAGCCCCCGCCGCCCCCGCCGCCCGGAGAGGCTCGGCAGCAATGAGGCCGACCGTCCCGAGGTAGGGTCCCGGAGCTGCGGCGCGCCCTTCCCGCGCCCCGCCTGCAGCCGGTCCCTCCGGGTGCCTGGCGCTGGAATCCAGGCAAAGGGGGCGGGGGGAGCTATTTCCACCGGAGCCTGGGGGCTGGAGCCGCCCCCTTGCCTGCCCGGCTCCAGGAGAGCTTCCTGGAAGAAAAGGGGCCGCCTTTGCAAGCCGAAGCTGCTGCTGCGCCCTCGCGCCAGCCCCGGGCGCTCACGTGCCGGCACGTTCTTGGCTCGGCTCTGCTCGGCGCTCGGCCACATCTGGCGACCAAGGAATGTGTGGAGCCTTGCGTGCACCTCCTGTTCCTTCACGCTGCACTAGCTGTCTTTCATCTCCCTACCCCGTCCACTCCGCATCCTCCAGGTTCCTTGTAGTTCCCTTCCGGTGTTTAGGTGTTTGTGAAGCTTTGTGGCAAAATTCGAGTCGCCTTTTCTAGGTAATTGCAGGGCTGGAAGCTTGTATTCAATTCCTTGGGGGGGGGGGGGTCTGTCATCGCGGGGCGGGGAGCGGGAAGTGATGTGGGGACACTCACTGTGTGTCACGGCCCCGGCCTCGGTTCCTCTGGGTGTCCACTTATCCGTGGTGTGTGCTGTGTCTCCACTGATTTCAGGCACGGCCCGTAAGCGGAGCTCCAGCCGCCGTCCCCCCTTCGCGCGTCCTGCGGCAGCTAGAGGCATGGAGAAGGCCGCCCCCGAGGGGCGCTGATCCCCGCGCCGCGTCCGCGCGCACACGCCCCCCGCCGCCGCCGCGCGCCTCCCGCGCCTCCTTCCCCGCTCCGGCCCCACCATGACCGGCTCCGCGACCGACACTCACCGCTGTCCGCATCCCAAAGGCGCCAAAGGCACGCGGTCCCGGAGCAGCCACGCGCGGCCCGTGAGCCTCGCCACCAGCGGGGGCTCGGAGGAGGAGGACAAAGACGGCGGGGTGCTGTTTCACGTTAACAAGAGCGGCTTCCCCATCGACAGCCACACCTGGGAGCGCATGTGGATGCACGTGGCCAAGGTGCACCCCAAGGGGGGAGAAATGGTGGGTGCCATCAGGAACGCTGCCTTCTTGGCAAAGGTCAGTGGCTTCGAAGGAGGGGGTGGGGTGGGCAGTGAGGGGACCGTTTCAGCCAGTACATAGCTAGTAGAGACAATTTCCATTTTCCTGGTCCTACTGCAAACTCTTCTCTCCATTCTTCCCGCCAGCCCCCACCCCCTTGGCTTAATTGATATGTTTGTCTTGGAAGCCTTAGAAGAGGAGGGAGAGCTAGGGGGCTTGCTGTCCTGGGACTATACTGTCGGATTGTGCCAAGGTTTCTTTGAATCTGTAGCCAAACTCTGTTTAATTTACTCAGCCCCGTGTACATCCTCCTTCAGCAAAAGCTGTCGCCGTCAGTTAGCACCAGCTATGCCAAGAGTGCATAGGCCCCCTCAGGATCCCACCCTGCCCTTCCTCTTTGGAGTCTCTCCATCCTTCTCTGTCTCCCCCTTGCAAATGATTTATTAGGCTGTGAATGAATTTGCAATCAACCAGTGAGACTTCTCAGCGTGAATCATTTCTAGACTTTTTGCCAATTTTTTTTTTTTATGACAATGACTTTCACCTCTGAAACTTGCAAAACAGTGAACTCTTTTCCCAGCTTATCTGGGCTCCAAGCAAAAAACAAGAGTGGTGGCTATGGCTTAAACGGGACTTTCCAGTACGCATGATGAATTAGTCTCACTGGATAGAGAAAGAGGCTCAGGAGCGAAACTCTTTCCACCTTGGAGAGAAGCGAGTGAGCGATCAGGTCTGGCGGCCAAGGATATTGTTGGTGAAAGGGAGGTAGGGAGATGTGCAGGGGTCGCCACATAAAACATCAAAATGCAAACTGGGGGAGAAATGCTGTGGAGGCTGGGGGTTTATGGCATGGCAGATGGTTTCCCCTGCGCCCTGGGGGCACTGGTATGGCTGAGAAGATTCCTGGGCAGGTCTAGGAATGCCAGACCTGAGACCTGGAAGGCCATCTGGTCGAGTCCCCAACCTTGAGCATCTGGTGACCTGAGCATCTGAGCCCTGCAGGCCAGAAAGCTATGTGAGGCCTTGGGGGCTCCTGTAAGCTTCCTGCTGCAGTCAGTTTCAGTGTTTTATTACCAGCAGGTCAAGGAGATCATTATGCCCAGCGAGAGTCTTGCCTGCATTAGTGTCAGCTGTAATTACCTTTGCTGAGTCCTCCTTGAGCATGAGAACAACACTGGTCCTGGCTTGCCGTTCTGACTTCAGCATTTGTCCTCACTTAACTGAGCCTTTCTTTCTTGAGGAGCCGGAGCCCTTAAACGTGGAAGAGAGGCGGCCACAGGGGACAGAGGCCTGTTCCTACTGTCCCACGCTGCCTTTCTAATTCAGCACCCTCAGCATCGACCCTGCTTCTCATTGTGTCTTCATCCTTCTCCCGACCTTGTGTGTGGGGGCCTCCTTTGTCGATGGGAATCACGGAATGTTAATGTTAGTGGAGACCGTCTCTCACCTCTCAGCAGAATCCCTTCCTCTTTTTGAAGACCTCCTGGGAATGGAGGGCTCATCGCCTCACAGGACAGCTGGTGCCAGGCCTGGCCTGATTTGGTTGTTGGGACACTCTTTTCTTAAACTGACAGAAGTCCTCTTTCTCCCCCCTCATTCGCATGTCGCCACTGATTGTTGTGCTGCCCTTTGAATCAGGGCAGCACATGCCGACTTCCTCTGCTCCTCACAGCCCCTTGAATGTTATGAGACCGTGCTCTGGGAGCAAGGAAGGGACTTGGAGTAAAATCAAGGGACTGAATTCTAGTCCTGGTTGTGCTACCTCTAGCTTTGTGGCCTAGGTCTCTCACTTAAAATCTCTGGCCTTACTTTTCTCATCTATAAAATGGGAGTAGACCAGATTTCATGCAAAGTTCTTTCCAACTCTTAAATCCTATGATAGGACCCATGAGTCTCCAGGTCTCCAATGCTGATCTGTGGGATGCTAGAGGTGCACTGGAACCGTGACATCTGTCATTCTACATCTTCCTTTAGTCTTCTTTGTCTACAGGTAGCTCGTTTCACCTTTTCTTACGTGTCGTACTTCCCGGATCAAGGCACTCTCCTCCTCCTCTTTCTAGGACAATTGCTGGTTTGTCATCAGTCAGTTTCCTAAAACAAGCACGTGTGAAACACAATATTCTAAATATTGTCTGAACAGTTTAGAACACAGATTACTACTTCCTGAGACTGTACTTGATGCTTCTGTTATTGTAGTTGAATGCTGTGTTCTTAAAAAAGAGTGTTCCCTCTTTTTATATAGCAGCCATATCGTATTGTACTTTCATAGTAAGCAGAAGGTCACATGAGAACTCCTGCCAAGCCAGGACAACCCCAGCCCCAATGTGGGCATTGGTTTTTTGAACCTAAATAAAGAACTTAACGTTTCTGTCTCTTACATTGCATCATCATGGCTGGTTCTCCATCTCCAAACCCACCATGGCATCCCCACTCTTCCAGGTCCCAACGTTCCCCAAACCCTGACCCCTGTGTAGGCCCTGAGATGGGAATGGCTTCAAAAGCTCCTGTTTCCAGGGGCTACTCCTCTCTGATTCAAGGGCTGTTCCTGCACTCAGCTTGGCAGACTTTTTCCTTTGGGCCAAGTCCTTTTCTCCTTTAATTAAGTCAATGTCTTGCTGAGGAATTTGTACGGAAGAGGTGGGGTGATGGGGTGGCGGTGGAAGGGTTGGAGAGCTTCAGGGAGATTAATCTTTTTTGGCAATTGAATGTGGAGTAAGAAGCATAAGAAGTGGATGGGGGAAGGTGTCCAAGGCCTAGGAGTCAGTTCCTTTGACTGCAGGACATTCTGCTAGCAGCCATGGGGAGTTCTGCCCCAAGGTCCAGGTGCCCCACCTGGGGAGGCTCACCTCCTCTGCAGTCTTCCCTCTGAATTTGTGACTGTAGGCTTCTCCCCTGGGGTTACTGGGTCTGAAGTCAGCAACTGCTAGTTGAAGGCCAAGGGTTTTCAAGGCTGGTGCGAGAAAGCAGCACGATTGGGTTGGAGGGTGACAGAGGATGGGAAGGGAGGCTGGTGCACTAGGAAACAGCTTCTGCTGCTTCTTGAGTGACTCCTCGGGATTCAGCAGGAGACAGCAATTGGTTTCTTACAGATCCCATGTTTTTGTGCCTTGTTCTCACATTGATTCCAAATTTGGAAATAATTCACATGTAGAGGACTCAGCTTTGCCTGAGTGAAGAAGTGTGAGTGCTGCGGTGAGACTGTGTGTAGTCGGGGCCCCACTCCTGCCCCCTGCTGGCTCACACGGGCAGCTCACTCCCACCTCTGTCCTGAATTCAGAGCCATCCATTTGTCCTTCCTGCTTGGCGGAGGTTGTGACCCCTGGGCCTCACTAATAGGCCGCCATCAACAGGTTCCTGGCTGCCCCTGATGCAGGGGCTTGGGGCCCATGCTAGGCTTCTGAATGATGTTCTGTGCTTCTCCTCCATGTTGCCAGAGAAAATTCTTCTGGGCCGGCCCCGTGGCTTAGTGGTTAAGTGCGCGCGCTCCGCTGTTGGCGGCCCGGGTTCGGAACCCGGGCGCACACCGACGCACCGCTTCTCCAGCCATGCTGAGGCCGCATCCCACACACAGCAACTAGAAGGATGTGCAGCTATGACATACAACTATCTACTGGGGCTTTGGGGGGAAAAAAAAATAAATAAAATCTTTAAAAAAAAAAAAAAAGCAGAAAATTCTTCTGCCTGGTGCCGGCACAGTGTATTTTTCAGAGGAGGAATAGCAAAAGGCTTTGCTTTCTCCTTGTTCTTTCTTGTTAAAGATTTCTGGTGCCTGGGGCTCTTGTTGCCTCCCTGGCTCCTTTTCTGGCTTGCCCCTTCTCTCCCACACGGTGATGCCAGTTACACACCTGTGTCCATCCACATCACTTCCCTTTGCCGCCTTCTTTTTTTTTTTTTTTAATTTTATTTATTTATTTTTTTCCCCCAAGGACCCAGTAGGTAGTTGTATGTCACAGCTGCACATCCTTCTAGTTGCTGTATGTGGGACGCGGCCTCAGCATGGCCGGAGAAGCGGTGCGTCGGTGCGCGCCCGGGATCCGGGCCCGGGACGCCAGCAGCGGAGCGCACGCACTTAACCGCTAAGCCATGGGGCCGGCCCTCCCCTTGCCTTCTTCTGACAGGTAATTGTGTTTGGCAAGAATGGAGGGAGAGAGAGCCTGTCCACAAAAGCCTTGCCTGGTCTTTGGTTTTTTTTTTTAAGTTATCAGTCATGAACTTTATTTATTTTGTGAGGAAGATCAGCCCTGAGCTAACATCCATGCCAATCTTCCTCTTTTTTTTGCTGAGGAAGACTGGCCCTGGGCTGACATCCGTGCCCATCTCCCTCCACTTTATATGGGACGCTGCCACAGCATGGCTTGCCAAGCAGCGCATTGGTGCGCACCCGGGATCCGAACTGGCAAACCCCGGGCCACCGCAGCGGAGCGCCCGCACTTAACCACTTGAGGCACCTGGCTGGCCCCTGGTTTGTTTCATTATTCTTCTTGAACAACCATCTTCCTGTCCACCCCACTCCCTCCTCCTACCCCTACTCCAAGGTTCCTCACCCCCACACTACAGGCACAGCGCCTGTGTGGAGAGAGTGGTTTTGATCTGTTCCCTCTGGATTCTGCCTTCATCAGCTGGGCTGTGGCTTGAGGTGCTGGATGTGGGCGGCAGGAGGCTGGAACTTTGAGGGAGAGGGCCGTGAAAAATCTCGGCTGGAGTTTAAGGTGAAATAGGGCAGGAAGATAACATAAGGAGGGACTCTCGGGACCCGTCAGGGAGAAGAAAAAAAGTAGCGTGCAGTGGATTTTTCATAAAAAGGCTGTACCAATTTATGTTCCCATCGTGCTGTATGAGAGCACCCTCGCCAGCATTGAGTATCCACGTTTCAGAATACCTCTAAAATTGGAGAGGTGAAAAATGACATTTTGCAGTGGCTTTAATTTGCATTTCTTAAATTATTAGTGTTTGAATATTTTTTCAAATATTTATTCATTATTTGCATTTCTTCTTTTGTGAATTGCCTTTTCACGGCCATTTTTTAAATTGTGGTAAAATTTACATAATATATAATTTACTGTTTCAACCATTTTTTTTTCTTTTTTTTTTTCTGAGGAAGATCAGCCCTGAGCTAACATCTGCCAATCTTCCTCTTTTTTTTTGCTGAGGAAGACTGGCCCTGGGCTAACATCCATGCCCATCTTCCTCTACTTTATATGGGACGCCACCACAGCATGACTTGCCAAGCGGTGCGTTGGTACGCGCCTGGGATCCAAACCGGTGAACCCTGGGCTGCCGCAGTGGAGCGTGCTCACTTAACCGCCTGTGCCACCGGGCTGGCCCCCTGTTTCAACCATTTTTAAGTGTACAGTTCTGTGCATTAAGTACATTCACATTGTTGTGCATCACCACCTTCCATCTCCAGAACTACTTCTTTCCCGGCTGAAACTTTGTATCCATTACACACTAACTCGGTGTTCCTCCCTCCCCTCAGTCTCTGGCAACTGCCCTTCTACTTACTGTCTCTATGGATTTGCCTAGTATAGGAATCTCATATAAGGAATCATACAATATTCTTCCTTTTGTGACTAGCTTATTTCACTTAGCATAATGTCTTCAAGGTTCATCCATGTTCTAGCATGTGTCAAAATGTACTGCCTTTTCAAGGCTGAATATATTCCATTGTATGTCTGTACCACATTGTGTTTATCCATTCATCTATCCATGGACGCTTGGGTTGCTTCCACCTTTGGGGGCCATTTTTTTTTCATTGAGGCCTAAAGAGTTTTCTTACCACCCTGTATGAACTCTTTGTGAATTAAGGATTTTAACTCATGGTCACCACGTGTCCTCAGGGAGGAAGTGGATGTTTTCATCCTCTTCCATGAGGGTGAGAAGGCATCTTTATGATGCTCCCGAGTTGAGTGTCCAGGGACTCAGGCCCTACTGATTCTGATTTCCAGTTCCGGAAAAGCGAAGTCCATTCGGGCGTCCCCAGTCTAGACCCCTGAAAACACGTTGTTGATGAGTAATAACACAGCTAACACTTAAAGAGCACCGAGTGCCAAACCCAAGTTGCCTGCTATATACATTAGGTCACATAGTCCTCACAGCCAGCCCAGAAGGGTGGAAGTAGGTGATATTCTCCTATTTTATCAGGAGGGAAACGGAGGCTAGGAGAGTTCATGCAGCTTGACCAGGGTCCGTGTTAGTAGGTGGCAGAGCAGGGACTCGAACCTTGTGATTATCCCCCAAGGAACCCACTTGGTGGATGGTCCATTGCCCTGTGGGGGCACTGGCAGCCCAAGGTGCTGGTGGGAGCTGACCCCCAGCCTGAGTCCCAGCCAGCTCTCCCAGACATCAGGGTGAGTTGTAGCCTGCTGACATCATCTCCCCACAGTCTCGGCTCCTCTCCCCACCACAGCTCTGCTCCCCAGCTGGGGTTTGGGAAATGTGGCCACAGCTCCTGCACTCACTCTCAGCCGGGGCTGAGGTAACCAGGCAGCTGTTTTTAAAAGCCCTTGGGCGCCACTAGGCTGCTATTCTGAGGACCAGCTGCCGCCTGCCTCCCACCCTACCATCCGGCTCTTGTCAGCTCTCTTGGGCTTGAGGGCGTTGAAATAATTTGGTGGTCAGCCCCCATAGCCGACTCTGAACCAAGTCACTCTGGCTACCGCAGGGCTCTTGCCGGGGGACTGATCCCCTCTGGGGATCCCTTAGGTGGCAGTGATTCTTTGGGGCATTTTTCCATGCTTACCAGCTTTTCTATTAAATAAGTACAAACAGCACTTTTCTGTGTAGGAATGTGTTTGTTCCTCAATAAACTGTATAATTTCCTTCCTCCCTTCCTTTGTCCCCTTATGTACCTGGCCTAGAGCTCAGAACACAGGAGGCGCTAAAGAAATGTGTGTTCGCGTCTCCCCTTCTCTCTCCATTTCTCTGTGAATTCTTACACAGAATTCCAGGTATGGGTAGATCGGTGGATGTTACTGCAAAAAACAAGGACAAGCTTGACACTTCCTGGTGTTTGTTAGGGCAGAAATACAAGGATCCACTTTGTATTTTGACTCTGTGTGTGTGTGTGGGGGGGGCGGTCCAGTGAACAAATGTTCAAATTGGAACATTTTGCTCCCAAAAATGACTCTCTAAGACAGGAATGTGGTGTGAGTTGATATGTTATAAACAAAATGTAGTTCGGAGAACAGCTGTGTATGCACGCGCGCGCGCACACACACACACACACACACACACACAGAGCACCTTGGCTGGGAAGTAGACGGGTGGCTGTTTCCTTTCTGTTGAAGGGGCAGTTGCTGTGAAGTAGGAAGCTTCAAAGCAAAGCGAGAATAGAGGCTCTGAGAGGAAAAGAATGTCAAGTAGCCCTTTAAGTAAATGTAGAAGTATGGAAAAGCGTCAGCCTCAGGCCCAGGGGCACCCGCCCTCCGGCAGGGAAGGGCGAGGGCGTGTCTTTCTGCAGCGTCTGGCTCTGGTTCCCAGCCAGGCTGCTCAGCACTGTTCCCAAGTCTGTTCACCAGCGGCTTCACCTTCCATCAGCTAAGCACTGAATCCCTGTTTTCTCAGAGAATGGAGCCCATCTGCCCTGAGAGCCCTTCCGCTCTTCCCTACGTGGCTTAGGCCTGGAGGAGCCTCCCCGCTCCTTCCTGGCAGGAGCCCTGTCGGAGTCGCAGGCCCACATGGGCTGAGTTTCTCTGTCTCCAGCGACCCCACCCCACCAGAGAGGCTGAGAAACATACAGGGGCAATAAAGCAAAACCACCCCTTGCTTCCCGGGAGTAACTGGATTGGAAGCCCCTGGCTGTTCTCGCTCTTGGCCTCGTTGGCAGGGTTGCTCAGAGCTGAGTGATGTTTTAGCTGTAAGTTCCTGAGAAGAGGCGCTTACCTCCCTCTTTCCAGCCTTTGTCTGTCATCACTCCTTTCATCTTGCCAGCAGGGATTAGAACTCGGTATGCTCAGCTGTAGACACTTGGTGAGTGTTGACCAAGAGGCAGACTAGGAAATGAAGAGGTGACTGGGCAGCGGTGAGGGGTGAAAGGGTGAGACGGCTCGTGAGTCAGAGGAGCTGCCCTTACCTGGGAAGAGTAAGGCATGAGGAGAATCTTTCCTAACCCACCTGGGGCCGGACTCGGGGAAGGGACGCAGTGGGCGTCGCAGGGGGTGGTGTTGAGGAGAAATGGCACCCGTAGCGCCATGTTGCATTTCTTCAGGGCACCGTTCATCTTGTATTCAGTGGTGCGCTGGAGTGGAGCACATGTAATGGGTCACACCAGCTATGCAGCAAAAGATGTAGTCGTGCAGTAAAGAGTGAGGATAAATGGAGCACCTCTGTGAACATTCTGGGCCAGACTTGGTGGGGGACACTATAGGACATGGTCCTGGGCCTTAAGGAGACACTGAGGCTCCCAAGGGGAGGCATGCTGTGTTCACACTCACAACATATGGAGGAGGGCCATAGAGAGCCACACACACGGGGAGTGTGTGTAGAGGGAACACAGAGAAGGAGAACTTCAGCGAGGGACCAACTGGTCTGGGGAGACCTCGTCCAGGAGGTACCACTTGAACAGGTGACCGTACCGGGGTGGCCCTCTGCTCTCAGGAGCAGCTCTCCAGTGGTTTCAGCCCTGTGCTTGCCCCCAGGCACTGGGCTCCAGAGCAGCTGCTTGACAAAAAGATCTCTCTCTGTTTCTCTGCAGCCTTCAATACCCCAGGTTCCAAACTACAGGCTGTCGATGACGATCCCGGACTGGCTCCAGGCAATCCAGAACTACATGAAGACACTACAGTATCCTTCCAACCAGGAACTGAGCAGACCCAGCCAGGGGATGGGTGTGGTGATCATAATTCTGGTGGCATGTCTATCCCCAGATGGTCAGCAAATCCTCTGGAAGGTTGGTGAGGCTGGGCACGGAGGGCTGCCTCTATGTAAGAGGCTACAAGGAGTGATAACAGAGGATGTTGTTGCAATGGTTTGAGCCTTCTCCCTTTAAGCAGGGTGGGGGCCAGAACAGTAAGGGGGCAGTGAGGCAGTGGTGGGTCACCTGGAGCCCCTCTTCTCTTCCTCACCTCCTCCTCCTCAGTTGTCTGTTTCCCTCCTCTCTCTTCCTCTACTGTCTTTCTTTCTCCCTCTTCCCTCCTAGTCTTCCGTTCCTTTTCTTTCCTCTGTCACATTTTTGCCTTCATCCTGACTACCTGTAATCTACGGAGGCCCACCTGATGCTGCCTGTGGCTCCCCAGGCGACCCAGACTGGTGAGCTTGCTCCGTTCCACATGAATGATTGGGCCTCCGGGACGGGGACCCCCTCACTTGAGTTTGAAGAAGAGCTGAGGAGTCCTGTGGGTCCAGGCTGGTTTCAGGCCAGCCAGACTCTGGTCCTTTTCTCCTCCAGTGTTCTCAGGTTGTTTGCAGTCAGGGTTAGACCAGTTCTGAGGGCCCACTCAAGCAACAGTATAAAAACGAAGGGGCAGAGGCAGATGGTCCACTCGCCACTGCTGGCACTGTATCAAGGATGGGAGTCAGAGGGGAGCTGGGCTGACAGAGGTGTGTGTGAGAGGGACGGGCTGTTTGCCCAAGCAAGTCAGCTAGCATCTCAGAACTAAGCCAGCATCAGACTCCCTACTGAGGCAGCTGCCGCCACCCTAGCCCCTAGCACATTGTCCAGGAGGTCAAACCTCTGCTGACCTCTGTCCTTCCTCCTTGAAGACATAGAACGTAGCAGAAAGGATTTCATGGGGCACTGCACACATGTCCCACATACCCCAGAAGAGGCCTCTCCTTTCTGGGCTACAGGCAAGACTCTCCTGTGGATTTTCGTGTCTTCACTGATGGGAGGGGTCCTACCAGATGGGACTATACCAATTGCTGCTCGTTTGGGTAGGCAGATTACTTGATTAGTCTCTCGGTTGCCACTTCACAGAGTATGAACTCCCCTGCATGGCATCTTCCCAGTGGAATCCTGAAGCGATGTTATAGGGAAAAGGTAGTACCAGCCACCAGGGGTGAGGCAGACAGCCCTAGCTCTGGGAAGGCTATCTGGTGTTGGTGCTGATCCCCAAACTGAGACCCCCACGTGGGGTGCTCCGTGTGGTCCAGAAACATAAACTCCTGCCAGAGTAGACCTGGACCCCAAGAGCTGAGCCTTCCTGGATGTGACTGACTCCTCACAGAACATTCCAGAAGGTGACGGAATTTAGAATGGCTCCCCACTTCTATCTAGGACGTCTTCACAAGGATCATCTGGCCAGAGACTAAAGAGAATGAGCCTGGCTGGGAATGCATTGACAGGGGAAAATTTGCATGTGCTTTGCATATCATTTGCTCATTCTCCCGTAAACCCTGCAGCATGTTCTCAGCCAAGTTTTCATTGTTGCCCTGAAGGATCTGCTTTTTCATTTTTCTCTTCTCTGACCCATTGTGATGGTCACTGACCTAGATCACTGACTGCAGAGAGGGCTGGAGAAGGGAAAGCTCCAGCAGGCTGCTGGGGCCATGCTCCCGGTCATCTGGCCATTGGAGCTACCACACAAAGAAGGCAGAGTGTGGTCTCTTTGTTCTACCTCCTGACTAGACTTTTTTATTTAGTTCCTTGGGACTTCCTACTGCTTTATCTTGGACGCAGTGACTGGACTGCTTGGGGCCAGCTCTGACTGTAGATGTGCTCAGCTGGGGATATGAAAGGATAAATCTTGCCTTCCTTTCTGACAGCCTCAGAGAAATGGCCAACAAGAGTGCTGAACGTGCATGGGGTTCTGGAAAGACAGGTGCCACCTGAGCTCTGCTACGTGGGGAGAAGTCTTCTGAGGGTGGAGCTGGGCTCAATGAGTCTCCCACTCTGAAGGCAATGGTTATAAGAGACTTCCCCCTCGCCGCCCACCCCAGCTCACTTTCAGGGGCTAATAACTATAAGGAACTGAGAAAGGATGGCCAGGTAATTTTTTAATTATTTTAGTACAGGGTTGTCTCATTTTACGCACCAGATGTATAAACTAGATCTATGAACGGGGGAAAGTTGGGCATATAAACAGAATTTTTGCCAATTGAATTCTACTTTAAATATACTGGAAATCTCACTGTCTGAATGAAATCTTTGGTAAAGTAAAAAAATCACTTCACAATGAGAATATGTAGCCCCTCATTTTTCTCTTTTACCTCTAGGGTTTTGTATATTGTATATTGTATTTTTAAAAAGCAAGCCGATATTGTTATTGGTTATTCTTATGGCTCATGCTGGTGATTTTCACGCTGGTGAGCTTGTTAGAACCATTCCCTGGCTCTCGCCCTGAAACTTCCAATTCAACAATCTGAGGTGGGATGACTTTGAATGACATCTAGAGTTAAGACTGTGGCTTGAAGTCAGAACCTGTGAGGGTGGAGCCCAGAATCTGCTTGTAATGAGCTCCCCAGTGGGAGTTATGTGTGCTCGTGTCTGAGCGGACAAGCATGTCTGTACCAGAAGAAGATTCCCAACCCTTCTCAGGAGGGCGTGCAGTGCCTTTGGGTGCTCAGCGCCACCCTCTGTAGCTGCCTTTACCACTGTGGGGGCACACATCTAACCTCATACACCCCACCTAAGTTATAAGTTCATGCTTCATTAGCACCTTCCCAGTATGCACTTTTTCTATAGGGTTTTGTCTAAGGCAGGAAAGAGAAATGTATAAAGCAACTTTTCTTTAGGCTCAGAAAAAATCAAGATCTAGTCTCAGAGAGCATGATATCAGGGAATCTTTGGTCTCTTTCAGAATGACCTGGTGCAAGTTTTCCAGTCCCCAAGACCTTCTGGGCAACCAGCTAAATCCCAAGTTGTGGATAATGGTGTCATCTTCTTAGATTTAGTAATCAATGTCAAGTGTCAGTCTAGGCATGAAATGAAAGTGATATCTCCACAGTAAGCTCTGCTGCAGAGTCTGTGCGCTATTGAGAAACCCTACTGTTTTCCATCTGTCTGTCCATCCACTCTTCCGTTCCATCAATTCCATTCATCTTTCTTTCCTTTCTTCATTCCTTCCATCCGTCCCTCCATCCATCCATCCACCCATTCATCCGTCTGTCCACACATCCCTTCACTTATTCCTCATTCACTTAATAATATTTTCTAACTGGAATATGTTGGGCTTTCGCCAGGCTTTATGGGTGATAAAAAGATAAAGATAAATAAATGGTCCCAGCTCTCAAAGAGCTTGTAGTCCAGGAGGTGAATTAAGACGTATTCAACTAAACAGAATGCAAAGCAGGTTGAAAATACCTATTATAAAGGTTCAAGGTGCTTTGGGGCCTAAATTAGAAATTAGATTTCCAGGGCAGGACAGTGAGGATTAAGAGGCTGTTGGCTACCTTCTGGCTACTGGACACCTTCTAGAAAGCCCCACTTCCTCATCCTTTTGAGAAATCAATGCACAGCTCTCTCTGCTGGATTACTGAGACCTTTGGAGTTTTCTGTCACTTTCCCTTTACATACTTCACACAGATACAATCATACAGGGACCCAGTTCTTTGAAATTAGGAAAATGAGACCGCTGAGTGGGTAAGTGGTGCATGATCTGTGGGCCCAGGTGATCTCTCTCCTACCTGAGAGCTGCCAACTACCTCACTTACCTTCTATCCATGTATCTCAGGGCTCCAATATCCTAGTCTGTAAGGGATGAGGTGGGGGTGCCCCAGGGCCAGGTTGGAGGTGGGGTTGAGGTCTAGGCCACTCTGACAGCTAGGCTCAGTGGTGGAGACTAACTCTTTCAGGGGGTGGAGGAAGAATATGAATTATGGGAATTATGGGCACTAACTTCCAGGAACTAACTATTGGAGAGAGGAGTGGAGAATTTAGGAATTTAGTTCTGCCAGGTCTGATGTGCTCTAGCACCCACCTGTGAGATGAGTTCTCCCCTTTCTCTCTATATTCCTGCATGTTGCCTAGTGTGGAGACAAGTATGCTGATGGATCAACAGACAGACCGACTGCATAATTAAATAAATCCTGAGATCCTTCGCTGTGTTCTATCCTACAGGTTAATGGAAACAGCGAAAGAAATGACTCGAGAGTCCTTGCCTATCAAATGCCTTGAAGCTGTCATCCTGGGCATGTATCCTTTAAGTTATGTATGCTTAAGTTCACTCCAAGATGGTGGCCTCACCATCTTGGTGGGGCTGGTTGTGCCTTTAACATCCTAGATCCACAGAAATAATGCCCGTTGTCTCCTTGGAGGAAAGTGTCAAGCTCCCCTGGTGCTTGTGTTTAACTTTCACCATCTGGAGTTGAACCAAATCAGAGCTTGGCTTCTTGGACCGTCATCAGCATAATCTGTTAGCCTCAGGGCCAGCTCTCAGGCCAGACTCACTAGTCACAAGCAAAATTCAAGGAGACACTCAAGGGGAAATAGGATTATCCAAACCCATCTCCAGGGAAAATTCTAAGAGTGGATCATGGAGGAGATCAAGCAATGATGTAGTGTCCTGACTCTACAGAACATAGAGAAACAAGGGTCTGGTCTCTCCCATACTTTCCGTTCCATTTTCCACCAGACTGGCGGCTCCTCAGGCTGAGGGGAATATGGCCCAGAAAAACTGTGATGGCACCGACTTATTGGTGATGATGACAGTAGAGCATGATCTGTTAGAAGAAGAAAGAAACTCCCAGTCCTTTAGGGCAGATGGCTGGAAGGAACAATGACCAAGGGAACACGGCAAAACGTGAGCTTGAGAGGTGGTTCCAGGTAAGACCAGTTAGGTCCTTGAGTGCTGTGCTGAGAAATGTCATCTTTTTCCAAAAGGTCATGGGCAACCCAGGTAAAAGCTCTGCAGCAGACGTGTGACATAATCCGACATGCACTTTAGACAGGTTGCTTTTAGGGCAGATTGAAGGGCAGACTGGAGAAGGGTGGGGGGGGCTGGTTCTGCAAAGCTAGTTAGGAGCTGTTACATGAGGGAAATGGTAATGCTTGAATCAGGATCCTGGTGATGGGAATGGATTTGAGGGGACAGTTTCAAGAGATATCAAGGACCTAGAATTTACAGGATTTGGAGGCCAACGGGGTGCAGGAGTTGGTGAGAAAGGAGTCAACAAGTACAAGTTTCTGGATTGGACTGGAGGGATGAGAGCGACAGAGAGGTGAGATACTTCAGCACTGACCTGAACTAAGACAGTAGCAGTGAAGGTGGAGGGAGGAAGTTGGAGGTGTCATCCACACCAGATGTGAGGAGTTAGAGGAGAAAGAAGTGATGACTCCACATTTCTGGCTTGGAAAACTGGGTGATTGGACAATAGAGCCATAGTTCAAGGGAAAGACTTAAAGGGGAGGGTCAGATTTATAGGGGATGAGTTCAGATGTGGACATGTTGAATTTGAGGTGCCTGTGGGATGTCAAGTTGGGGCGTTTGGAGTGTGGCACTCAGGAGAGAGCTCTGCATTAGAAATACAAATTTGGGAGCTGTGAGTGTTTAGGAGGTGGTAGTTGCTGTTCAAGGATTGAGAAGAGAAAAAGATAGGGATGAAATCCCACTATTTGTTGGTCTAGCTGGACATACAGAGCCCATGACAGAGACTAAGAAGGAAAGTTAGAAAGGTAGAGGGAAAACCAGGAGAGAAAGAAGATACAGAAGTCAGCAGAAGAACAGGTGGCTTAGAATCAGACTGGGGACGGTAGGATAGGGCTAGTCTATTTTCCTGGTCTCCTGGACACTTTGACGAAGGTGGAATTTTCTGCCCATCTGCAGCCTGCAAAGCATGGGCGGCCTTGCGCCGAAACAAGATTGTCCACAGGTGCCCAGGCTGACATTTGAAAAATGGGAACTTGAGCCTAATTGAGGCCCTTCCCCAGCTCTCCTCTCATACCTCCTCCCTGCTCCCCACAAAGGAGATGAAACGTGTGCCTGTGGAGCCCAGCAGGAGGGCAGGACAGGGTGGGGGCAGATGGCTCAGCGCCCCACCGTTTCGTGGCAGGAGTCAGCCACAGCTGTTGGGCAGAGCCTCCTGCAAGTTTTATGGGGGTGAACAATTGGGGATTTGCTGGAGATCAGTGAGGGAGAACACAAGCGCTGGCCCTTCACTGGGTGGACCAGCTACCTTCAGACCCTTGCTGACGGAGGTCTGAGCACATGGACAGAGGTCATCTTGCTTTATACAATAGTCTTGCACACAATAGTCTTGTCCCTGTGCAATTTTAGAAATCCAGGCATTACTTTAGGTTACCTAAGTGACCTAAAACCTGTTGGGATTGTGGAGGATAGACCTGTGCCAGCCTCTGGGGCAGTCCAAATCAGACGACAGTGTGCTCTTGGTTTTCCTTTGTTCTTACTGGTGTGACATTTCAGAAAAGTGCCAGGAAGGTGGGGAGGCTGGAGAAATTCGGCTCACACTGCCGAACTCAGGGAAATTTGACTCTTGCACACAGACAAGAAACACAGACCTGATTTCTGAAAGTTGCAGCATCTTTGTCTGTGCTCTGTGTCAGCATCCGTGTGGCCTGCTATCCAGGGCACAGTGAAGGGCATGACTTGGGTCATCTGTCTTTCTCCCACTGGCCCTTCAGCAGGTCCTGAGAAACAAGTGGGGCCTTGACGACATTGAAACAGGTCTGCTTGGCTGCTGCTTGGAAGCCTGTATCCATTGGCTTGTCGTTCCTTGCTTTCTCTTGTTTGAGTTCAGGATTCATTTGTGAAGAGCCACTTCTGTTGATCTTGCTTGAGCGTGTGTGCACACTCACATGCATGCTGGAGAGACAGACCTTTGGTTCCAAATTATTTTCTGAAGCATGGCAGATCTTTTGGGGGCCTCACTGACCCTGGTGGGGCTCAATCATGGCACTAAAGTACTATGGTTTTTTCAAATAACAGGTTGGATAGTAGAGGCAGGTTGGCCGTATCCCCAGCAGGCTGGATTCTGGGCAGATCTTCCAGGAGCTTGGGGCACTGCTGCTTCCTTTTCCCTAGAAAAGCTGAGGCTACTTCCCTGCCCTCATCCACACTTCCTTGTGCCCTTCCTCTCTCTTCCCAGATGCTCCAGGTCCCAAGGCTTTACTGATTGCCCTAATGGTGGAACAAATCATCACGATCGGTGACTTATGACAGAGTGAGCTGGTGGTCTTTTCTGTCCCCTCCCCACTCCCTCTTTTCCATTTGGCTGACTACTTGTCCTGTAAGACTAATTCCGGTGTGGTCGCACGGAGGCCTCTTCTCTGCTCTCCCTGAGATTGCTGGACTTGCCTCTCTTACAGCACACATCACATTGTTTGTTTTTTTTCAGTTTTATTGAGATATAATTCACACACAGCACTGTATAAGTTTAAGGTGTATAGCATAATGACAACATACATATATTGTGAATGTGGGGTTTTAAAAAATTGTTGTAAGATATTCATAACATAAATTTACCAGTTTAGCTATTTTTAAGTGTACCGTTCAGTGGCATTGAGAACATTCACACTGTTGTGCAACTATCATCACCATCCATCTCCAGAACTTCAACTTCTCCAACTGAAATGCCATGTCCATTAAACACAGGATCCCCAGCCCCGGGCAGCTACCATTCTGCTTTCTATCTCTACGAATTTGGCTACTCCAGGTACCTCATAAAGTGGAATCATACAGTATTTGTCCTTTTGTGACTGGCTTATTTCACTTAGCATAATGTCCTCAAAGTCCATCCGTGTGGTAGCAGGTATCAAAATTTCCTTCCTTTTTAAGGCTGAATAGTATTTTATTGTAGGTATACACCAGATTTTGTTTATCTATTCATCCACTGATGGACACTTGGGTTGTGTCCACCTTTTGGCCATTGTGAATAATGCTGCTAAGAACATGGGTATACAAATATCTGTTTGGGTTCCTGCTTTTAATTCTTTTGGGTGTGTACCCAGAAGTGGCATTGCTGGATCGTATGGCAATTCTATGTTTAATTTTTGGGGGGAACCACCATACTGATCATATTGTGTCATTTTGAGTCTGTGTCCCCACCAGATTTCCAGAGAAGGGCTACATTCTTCATCTTTGGCTCCACAGTCCTACCTAGCAGACTGTCTGGCACAGGAGATACTCGCTCAGTAAGTGTTTGTTATACTGACTTAAACAACTAAGGAATGCTCTTATTCTAGCCTCAGAGAACTCGCCCCGGAAAGCAAGTAAGAATTTAGGTAAGAGGACTCAGAAGGACGTGATTTCACTCCCTTACTGCCAGTTATTCTCACGTGGTGAAGTGAAGAGAAAGCAGATAACCGTTTTTATGGAAAGGAACCATCTATGATTAAATTGAGGGCAGAGGACAAGGCTGACGTCAGGGCTGTGGGCTGGGTTCTATCAGCTTCTTTCTTTTAAGAGTAGCTGGGTTAGCCCCCACACTGAATGCAGTCCTTTTAAGTGTAAGGAAATGTATCCTCCAATCTAAAGTTCATTCTTTCAGCAAGCATGAACCAAGCACTTCTGTGTGCCAGGCCTGTGCTGTGCCCAGGGTACGGGTCCCAGGATGCACAACACAACTCCTGCCCTCACAAGATACAAACAATGACACTGCCCAATGATTAAGTGGCAAGTGCTGTGGGAGTTCTTGTGGAGTGTTGGGGGAGGGGTGGGCTG
Organism: Diceros bicornis minor; assembly: GCF_020826845.1. Classification (NCBI taxonomy): domain Eukaryota; kingdom Metazoa; phylum Chordata; class Mammalia; order Perissodactyla; family Rhinocerotidae; genus Diceros; species Diceros bicornis. The sequence goes on from NC_080743.1 coordinate 78,530,544, forward strand.
CTTAACCCACACTGAGGGAGGTCAGGGAAGGTATCAGCCCCAGGAACGGGGAGGGGATAGTAGTGAGGCTGTTCCAGTCGGGGTACAGCCTGTGTAAAGAGAGTAAGCCCATAGCATCCTTATCACTCGTGATTCTTATGAGACCCCAAAGATCTCTGCCAGGTTTGAATCCCCCGCACTGTAAGGCTGATGTGTGAGTGAAGCCGTAAAAGATGTTACACTACAATAGGGACATAATGTAGTGTAGAGTGTGTTTAGTAGCATATTTTTTAAGTTTTGCAGATCACTTTGGTCTCATAGCTTTGTAAGGTAAAGGTCATTTAAAATTTTCAATGATATTTGACTTCATATTATGGGGGAAGTTAAGCCACATTTTGGCTTAAATAGGTCATTGTGGCCACTGTCTGGAAAGGAATTGGAGTGGGGGCAAGACATGGTGAAGAAAATTCTCAGAGCGTGGAGAACGGTACCCACTGACTGAGCACTCCCCATGTATAATGTTAAGATTGTTATTTTAGTAGAAACACTCTGGAGTCACCAAAGCTTTTCAGCAGAGACTATTATGAGTTTCCAGTATCCCTCTCCAGAGATGCTGGGTCCTTGGGTCACCATGGCCTTGCCAGGGCTGTCCAGGGACTTTGAGATGGACTTGAAGGTGTGGTGCCTGTTGTTCATTGTTCCAGCCTGTGGAGTCAGCGGGGCAATTACTTGAAGCTGCACCCTGGGGGATTGCTGGGCCCAAACTCAGGTGATGGTAAGAGGCCCGGTTACTCAATGCAAATGGGCCAGTACATGGAGAGAGCCAAGCAGTGACTCTAAGTAGGTTGGGGACTGAGGGGAGCCTGAGGTTCTGGAGCTGCAGGCAGCTTTCTGTGTGGTACCCAAGGCTGCCGGCATGGGTGTGCCGGAGCCAATGGGAGGAGCAGACAAGGTGCAGATGCCACCCATTCTGACGCCTTTCTCTCCCTTCTCATCCAGGTAGTCCATCAGCCTGTCTCTCTTACATCTCCATTGCCTTGTCTTGATTCTGGTTGTCATTTCTTCCCTGGACCATTGCAGAGGCCTTCAATTCCTGGTCTGTCCCACATACTCCAGTCAGAATTAATGTCTGAGAACATCGTTCTGACTGCATAAAAAAACCTTTATTATCTCGTCATCCCCTGTAGAAAACTAAGGGAGGTTAAAGTTCTTTGTTATTGTTTTGTTTTGCATTTATTTAATTACTAAAGATAGCAAGTTTTTCCTCTTTGTCCCATGTTGGTTTGGCTTTGGTATGCACCATATAGTAGGTACTCAAAGACATCAAGTGAATCCTATGGGCCACTTTCCCTTCCTGGGAGTCCAAGCTCTGTGAATTGTCAAGGCCTCCTTTCTCTTCCTTGACTCAGATTGTCTCAGATACTTAACCAATGGACAGCCTTCCATTGAGCGATTCCCCATCAGCTTTAAAACCTACTTCTCAGGAAACTACTTTCACCACGTCGTGCTGGGGATTTATTGCAATGGCCGCTATGGCTCGCTGGGCATGAGCCGAAGGGCTGAGCTGATGGACAAGCCGTTGACCTTTCGGACTCTGAGTGACCTCATTTTTGACTTTGAAGACTCCTACAAGAAATACCTGCACACAGTCAAGAAGGTCAAGATTGGGCTGTATGTCCCCCATGAGCCTCATAGCTTCCAGCCCATTGAGTGGAAGCAGCTGGTCCTCAATGTCTCGAAGATGTTGAGGGCTGACATAAGGAAGGAGCTGGAGAAATATGCCAGGGACATGAGAATGAAGGTAGGTGCTGTGAAGGCAAATAAGCAATGCAAGAGAGCTCTTTCCCCTTTCTCTCTCTCTCTCTTCCTCTTGCCCCATGCCCCATATTCTGGGATGGTCAGAAGTTTCTTGAGGTTATCTTGCTTAGTAGCCCCCATATTAAAACAAAAAAGGTAAGTCATTCGCTATTTGATATAGACAAAGTCTCTCTTTGCATATACTACTTCAAAAACCAGAGCTAAAGTCAATTTAGATGTTATGTCTTGGCCTGCAATTCCTTCTATGAAATCAAATCTAAAATGTTAGTAATTTTATATTAAGGCTCTAGTTTTGTTTTGTTGTTTTGTCTTTATAATAGGGTGACCGATCACCCCAGTTTCCCAGGACATGAGATTTTCAGTACTTAAAACCGGGAAAGTCCTGGGCAAATCAGGATGAATGAGTCACCCTGCTTTATAATCTATTTCAGAGTCACATTATATCTCTGCTTTGCTTTATAAATTGCAAAGCTCTTTGACATAAAATTCTGACCTAGCATCACACTACCAAATTAAAGAGCCATCACTGCGCTGGTTTTATATGAACTATACTCATAAGCCCTTCTTCTTTCTACCATGTCACTTCCAAGGTGACGTGATGCCCGCTGATCTTTGTCCCTTCAGGGCTTGTGGAATCGCTGAGAGAAAGCCTTAGCAGACACTGAAGACCACAAGGGGAAGGGGTTATGCTGACCTCAGGCTTGGTTTATATTTAGCACCTGGGGACTTGTCATCTTTGCTCTGCGGGACCTGGAATGGAGATTCTCGATAAATTGAAGCCACTCCGTGCATGTGTGTGGGGTGGGAGAGTTGGAGGGAGAACAAGCTGGTTTCTGGGGCAATGCACAAGGGACTCTGCCTTCACGAGAGTGGAACTTGCTGAGCAATCAAACACAGCCGTAGGAGGCTGAGGCATTGGGCTCTGCTTCTCTCTCTGCCAGGGAAAAAGGGGCACAGTGTGATCGTGTCACCCCCAGGAAGTGGCACCCTTGCTTCTTGCCAGTGCAGAATGCGAGAGGAACATCTGTGTCTCAGACCTCCTCCTCTGGAAGTCTTCCAGCTCAGTGCCTTCTAAACCATGGGATCATGAATGGGCTGGGGGCTGGGATGCTGTGCTGTAGGAAGACGTGAGGGCGGGATCTGTTAGGAACCAGTGTAGTAACTCCTCATATGTCCTTCAGATCCTGAAACCGGCAAGTGCCCACTCTCCAACCCAAGTGAGAAGCCGGGGGAAATCCCTGTCCCCTCGAAGGAGACAGGCAAGCCCCCCGAGACGGCTCGGCAGGCGAGACAAGTCGTGAGTAGCATTTCCTCTTTCTCAACTCAGGACCCAACACACACATTCGTGGGGCTGTCCTGGCCCATGGGGACAAAGCTGTGTCCTGGGCTTGGCACTTGAACCAGACCGAGATCTCCAAGAGGACTGCCCCTCATGCAGGGGACAGCTCTCATGGAAAAGATTCACCATGCACATCACCCCCATTGCTCTTACGCTACTGACTATCAGTTGTAGACACAGATGGAGGGATAAGCCTTAGGCAGCATGAGGTGAAGAATAGCCCGAAATCCCGGCAGCATGGAAGGAGCCCTGGGCTTAGAATTAGGACACCTGGGTCTGGAGCCAGCTCAGCTGCTTATGAGCTCTGTGACCTTATGCATGTCATGTTACCTTTACGGGCTTAAGTTCTCTCACCCCAAAAATGAGATTGTTAGAATTGATGAATTTCCTAAAGCCCAGCAGAATTTCTGGCTCAGCAGAAAATGTGATCGCCCTTCGCAGATGGCGGCATCAGAAATACCCACAGGCTCATCTTCTTCCTTGGCTGACTCTGCTCTCCCCTGTTTTAGCCCTGAAGCTAGTGATTCCACACCTACTTCTCAGGTCAAAATGACCCACTTAAGAAATGGCAGATTGGAGGGGCCAGCCCAGTGGTGCAAGTGGTTAAGTGTGCGTGCTCCGCTGCGGCGGCCCGGGGTTCGCCGGTTCGGATCCCAGGCGTGCACTGATGCACCGCTTGGCAAGCCATGCTGTGGCGGCGTCCCATATAAAGTGGAGGAAGATGGGCACGGATGTTAGCCCAGGGCCAGTCTTCCTCAGCAAAAAAAAGAGGAGGATGGGCAGATGTTAGCACAGGGCTGATCTCACACACACACAGAAAAAGAAATGGCAGATTGGAGATGCTGAGGATGCCCAGATTAACCCGTGATAATCTACAAGCAAATATTTGGGCCATAATTATACAAGGAAAAAAATAATACTTTTATTACTAATAGCAGCATGCTGTGTCACATGAGGTTCTCACCATGTTGGGGACCATGTGGTACAGTGCGCAGAGGTCCAGGGTGAGCCCCAGCTCTGCTGCGCCATGAGCCTTGTGCCTGGGCAATCCTTAGGGAGCCTTAGTTTCCTCATCTGTCAAAGAGGATAAAAATGCTTCCCCTGCCTATCTCACCAGGTGCTTGTAAGAAGCAAGTTAGAAAATGCAGTGAGAGTGATTTGTTAATGGTGAACTGCTTTTACACAGTGTATTCTTATTATCACATCAATCCCTGTAGAGTAAACAGGGAGAGTTTTACAGTTTTCCTTTTCAGATGAAGAAACCAGGACCCACAAAAGATTTGTTATCTGGTGCTAAGTCTTCTACAGCTGGTCAGTGATGGTCCTGGGGCTAGAACCCAGGTCCCCTGACCCCGGGAAGGTGGCAGGGGAAGGGAGTATTGGTTCTGTTTTTGGAAGAACGGGAGGGGACGAAGTATTGTCAGGTCCAAGGAAGGTTCCTTGTTTGACTCCGTTCCACTCCCCACTGCTGACCCCAGGGTTCAGCATCTACAGCCAGGAAGGCCTTGGCTAAAATGACTGGAGTCCAGGGTTTGAAAGGGGAGGAAGATGACGGGGGAGGGCTGGGGGCTCCTGCAGCAAGAGAAACTGGAGATCAGGATGGTTTCAGCATAGGTTTGTCCTTTTAGGGAGCAGGACTGCTTCAAACCTTTCACACATGGCCTCTGACCCTAATCCTGCCCATGATGCTGACCGCTGCTTTTGACTCTTGACCCTGACCCTAACCCCAGCTCTCCTCTCTGATTCAGACATCCATTCACTCAACAAAGTAGCAGTTGTCTCAGAGGACTATGAACATGTAAGCCCTCCCCAGAGGGTCATTTAGCATAGAGTGAGTGACCCAGAAATAGGAATCTGGTTGTTCATGAAGCAGGGGCGGGGGGCCCTGTAGTCTGATTTATTATCCTTTCTGCCCATGGAGGGCTGAGTTCTTCCTGAGGCACTCCCAGTCTTCAGCAAACACTGAACAGTCCGTAAAGTCCTGTCTGCCTTCTAGACTGGAGTCCAGAGCACACGAAACCCTAAGCATTCTACCGGATGGATTTCTGCACAGAATGGCAGCTGTTGGCTTTTAAGGTGATTCCTGTTGGATCCATTTTGCTGGAATCCACAGGAACTTGGCAGTCCAAGGCATGTTAAGTTTTTAACCAGAAAAAGTTACGATGATTGCCCAGGGAGAGTAAAGCCAATAAGATTGTAGAGCCTGGTTGTGGAGACAGAAGTCAGGGTGACAAGCTAAGTGGTGGTGGTGGTAGTGGTGGTTTGAGAAGAGTGGAGGAAGAAGGTGAGCTTGGAGTTTGGGTTGTGGAATTTGAGGTGCTTCCTAGGCATCCGGGGGAGTGTCCTAGAAGCTGCTGAAAATGCAGACCAGGAGTTTGAGCAAGTTGGGGAATAGAGATAATGATGTTAGTGCCATCTACCTAGAAGTGACAGTTCAAATGATAGCTGGATAAGTTTGTGAGGAAAGAAAGAAGAGAGAAGAGAAAAAGAAGTGATGTCAAGGCCCTGAGTAGGCCAGAGGAAGAAGAACCAGAACAGGAGATGGGGAAGGAATAGTCAGAGAGAGAGAGAGTGGATCAGGAGTGTGAAGGGGCATGCCCCTGCCTGCAGAAGACAGCTGTTAAGAGGGTGGGAGCCAAGGAAGAGGGGAAATCAGGGAGGGTTTAAGGTGGATGAGGAGGTAGAAGTTGATGGACTGTATGTTCCATGGCTTTTATCCTACTGGTGAAGGAGGCTGAGTCATCAATGGCAGTGAGGAAGACAGGGCGGGTTATCAGTACCGGGTGATGAAAGGGCTTCACGCAGCACGAGGGCCCAGCTGAGGAGAGATAGAAGGCTCCTATAAGCCTGTCCCCCAACTTGAGCAAGCATAGAATCACCAGAGGGCTTGTTACAACAGATTGGCGGGTCCTCCCCCAGTGCTTCTGATTCCGCAGATCTGGGTGGGGCCTAAGAACGTGCTGTGCTAACAACTTCTCGGGATGCTGATGCTGCTGGTCCGGGGACCACACTTGGAGATCCACCGTTTGATCAGTCAGAATGGGAGAACTGATTTGGGGGTTGACCTTAAAAAATAACAGAACGTCAAGATGAAGGTATTGAGTCTGCTGAGAGGGGCAGATGACGCCATCGAGTGTGATTTAGGGGCTCAGCCCTGCACAGTCCTGCCTGGGCCTTGAGATAATGTGGTTGCTGAGGTGAAGTTACAGGGTGTGACCCTGGCCTGGCCCCCATGGTTGGGCCCCACTGAAGTCACTCTGGGAGGAGCCCAACTGTCATTCTCTTGGGGGCCAGATAGAGACTCCTGGTTCTCAGTCATCCCCAGGCCATGCCCATAGCCTAATCTCTGGCTACTTTGTCATGCAGCCAAGGCAAGTGACCAGGCCGCGCCTGCAGACGACAGCTGTTAGACAGTTGAGTGCAAAGCCACTTTCTAGTGTCGGGCCCACTCGCCCTCTCCCCTCCTGCCCACCTAAAGCATGGGAGTGGGCCTGGGAATGGGGAGGAAGACTAGGGAGAGGGCAGTAGTCACCAGAGGGGTCAGGGAGGAAGACCTGCAGGAAGGTGGGGATTCAATTCCATCACGCTCCTCCCTCCATGCCCCGGAGTCCATCCCAGCCCCAGCAAGGCAGTCCCCGGGAGCACAGAGGTGATGGCTCATGGTTCAGGAAAACATACACTTTTTAAAAATGGTGAAAAGTGGCTGCAACCAGCCCCTGAATCCCCCAGACCCATGCCCCGTCCCCACAGCCCTTTCTCCTGGGCAGAGCACTGATTCCCAGGAGTCTTCCTTCAGGAACTCTTTCCAATGGGTCAGAATTTGGGGCTCTTTTTTTTCACAACGGTCAGGTGGCCTTGGGAGCGTTTGACCATTGAGGGAGCCCAGGTGGCTTGTGGGTTCCTGTGGACAATTTGATATGAGCAAATCCAGTAGGACCATGGTTAGTCTTGGTGGTGGAAGCTGTTGCTACCAGTTTTCTCTTTTCCCCGTATTGGGAGGTTAGGAGGGGAATCTAGAGGGCAAATATCTTGGCTGAAGTTTCAAAATGGATTGAGGTGTTACAAGGAGGGAAGAGTCTCTCCCCAGTTCGTCCTAAATCCTGACTTTTGAGTCCAGGGCTGGGCAAGGGATTACAGGGGCTACCATGTAGGAAGAGAAAAGAGATGCAGGAGATGAGAGGAAAAGGAAGGGCTGCTAGCGGTGGGGCCCCCAAGAAGAACTGGAGCACAAACCCCTCCCTCCTGCTCCAGATCCCAGCTTCCGCCATTGCTACAGGCTAGAACCCAGGACACCTGGTTCCTGCAGGTGTTTCTGGAGAAAAGCAGCTTTTCAGCTTCTGCCTATGGCCTTCAGCAAGCAGGCTTTTCTCCAGGTAATCTTGCTTTTGGCGAAGAAACGAGAAAGTGACCAATTTGGTTATGACCCAATAACTCCACCAAGCTCTGGGCATCCTACTTACTGTAGAATGGTCAGGTCTAGGAAGGAGTTAGTGACTCTATCATTATGTTATTATTTCAGCATTACATAAGGCCATCAAGTCACTTCTAAATGTGTTGGGTGCCATAATGAGGCTTGGGAGTGGCCCAAAGGGTGGAAAATTACCATAACAGGCAAGAGGCCCACCAGCTGTGAGGGCCCAGCCTGTGTCTGTGCGTGGATAATTTTAGTGGCTTTATTTTAGTGGCTTTATTTTAGTGGCTTTATATCCCCATCCACCTCCTCCCTGCAGCTGGAGCTACTTCCAGCCCTGCATTCCTCTCCATTTTTGCACTTGTCTGAATAATCCTTCTGGAAAGGAGGATCGGTGTCATTGGGTTGACAAAAGAGTCAGCTGAGTGGAAGGCAAGTAGCAATGACTGCACTAGCATCAGCTGAGGCAGAGTTTCAAGGGGGAAACAGGGGCTCCCCCATCCCTCCGCCCACGGGTCCTTTTTCTCACTCTGCTTCTCTAGGAGTGTTTAAAGCACTTTCCAAACAGAATAGGCAAGGTGTTTCCTGTGGTTCTTAAAGAAGCAAGGAGATAGAGTTTGAGATCCATGTTTAAAAGGCCTTCCGTGAACTGAAACCAACTCCTTCACAACTCTGGGCCTCAGTCTCCTTGCAGCTCCTCACTGAGGGGCATTCACCATGGTTCTCAGCAGGGACCAGGATGCCGTCTGAGGGAGAAGGGTTAGAAATGCCTAGGAGGGGAAGTTTTTGCTTATCACAGTGATAGCAGGCGCTCCCATTAGGGCCGGGGACCAGGGACGGTAAATGTCCTGCAAAACTCAGGACTATCCTCCCCCATAAAGAATGGTCTGCCTAAAATGCCAAGAGTGTCCCCGCTGAGAACCATGCATGCCCCCTGGGGTCCTGTCCATCTCTGGTGGTGCACGGCTCTTGGCTGCTGCCTGGGACCTGAACCTGGGAGAGCAGGGGTGAGCAGACAGTGGTTTCCTGGCTCGGCTGCCTGTGTGAGCATGAAAACAGCTCATGCCAATTGCAGTGAACACGTGGAACATTCTTCTAAATTGGGGCAAGAGTCCCTGAGGACCGATGAGAACATCTTTGTCTTCTCTCCCCTGTCCAGCTCCTTTTTCCCTCTGTCCCTCCTCTGCTCTTTGCTATTCATGATTCTTTTCCTCCCTCTTTGCTTTCCCTTCTTCGTCATCTGTCTCTATGATGGTTCATGGCTCTAGTGGGCTTTGCTCGCCCTGCTGGAGACCCGCAGGGTCACTGAGGTTACTAAGCCCCACCTTTCACTGCTGGGCCACAAGCTAGACAATGGAATTCCTGCTCCATTCTGTCATGAAGGATCATGCAGATGCCTCCAGGCATCTGGTTGAGTGAGGCCCCAAGTCGTTTCTAAATGAAGTCATAATGAAGTCATAGAGAATCAATTTGGTTCCATGGTCTAATCACATTGAAGATATTTTGAATGGGGCCCAAGAAGTCATTCTCTTTAGATCCTAAAGGAAAAATATTCCCAAGAGTGGAAAGGAGAAAATTCCTTAGCATGGAAGGTGGAGAGGGGAAAAAAAAAAGAGAGAGACAGCTAGAAAGGCTGTGGAGAGAGAAGTAAAACCTCTAAGATGATGTGGAGTTTCTTTCCAGAAGCCCAGAGAAGGTAGCTTCCAACTCAGAGGACTGCCCAGCTTAGTTCTCCATGGGATTTCATATGGTCCAGGGCCCCCAGGAATGCTTGAAGAAACCAGGACAGAGTGATGGGCCTTTTCAGGAAAGACCGCCACAGGCAGTGAGCCAGGAGCCTCCAGAGCTGACTGTTGTAGATAGTCCAGATGGGGTTGGGGTTCCTCAAGGGGTTCTCCGTCACAGAAAGGAGAGGTGAGATCAGAGCCAGGAAGATGTGCCCTGGAATCTCAAACAGTGGCCTGTGGCTCTTGGTCTCTGGCCAGAGCCTCCTGCCTGCGGAGGGCTTGAAAGAAAGGGCAAAGGGCTGGGGATCTCTTCAGAGCCAAATCTTGGCTGAGATCTGATTACACAGTAACTTCAGCTGTCTGCCTGTCAGCTGCCAGCAGTGGTGCCTGCAGTCCTGGGAAGTAAGGAATGTGAGTGAGGAGCAGGACTAGCTTTGAATGAGGGTGACAGGTGGGAAGGAACTGCTCCCCCATCCCAGCCTTCCTCCAGCTGAGGCCTACCCAAATAGGCCATAAATCCTAAATGGGGGCCTGGTGTGACCTACTTCCTGCCAGACTAGACAAGACAGGAGGGCCTGGGGTCTCCACTTAAACTTGTAAATGCTGGGCCAACACCACCCCTGATTTAATCTATTCCATACCCTTAGCACTGAGGACTGAGAGGTTAATGTTAGAGTTGCACCTTATGTCCCTTTCTAGAATCCCGAGTCCTTGTGAGAGTGTGTTTGTGTGTGAGGGTGATACATCTGAACACATGGGCATGTGCACTCCCCCCGCAGGAGTTGTGACCTCAGGGGAAACAGGAGCAAGAAGCATGAATCGACTGACTGGTGGCCTGTGCGTCCCCATCAGGTAGCCCTGAACTGGACATAGATGGGCTATGTCCCTGAAGTATCTCATACTCAGAGGGGAGAAGCAAGAGGTAAATTTCCATTGGAAGAAAGGGAATGGACTTGAGCTCCACTGAGATCAGAAACTATCTGTCTTGGTAACCCCAAAACCTACAAGGTACTTGACACAAAGTGTTGCTTGATAAATTCTTGTGAATGAGTAAATAGCAAGCAAGTTTCAGGAGCCCTGCTCTCCTGGCTGCCACTCAGGCCCATGACACATCCTGCCCAACAACAGCTGAGCAGAGAGAGGGGGGTGACACGGCCCTTAGTCAGAGGTGCAGAAAAGGGACTGGGGGATTTAGAGGGCACCCTACAGGCTGTCCTTCCACTTACTGCTTCTTGTCTTAAACCCAGTCTCACACAGACACACACCACCTTCTTCAGCCCCAGGATGTGATGTCATCCTCACTTCAGTCCCCAGCACGCTGCCATCACTTTCTGGTTCTGAGGCTTCTTGTGGCTTCACTGATACCAACATCCAGTCCAGCTGCGCTCTTCCTGGCCACTGAGGCTGCCTCAGGGTGTGTGAAAGACTCGATGTGCTGCCTGGCACACGTAGGAGATGGTTCACTCTCCCTGAACTGTCAAGGTTTAGGTAGCAGCGGCGAACACTAGTAGTATTTCCCACAGAATACCGTCTCTATGGAACCACCACCCCATCCTCCCCAACCTACCTCCCCCTCTGAACAGCCTCTGCCACAGCTGACTCCTGGGATGCAGGCCGAGGTTGGGGTTAAGGGGAGACTTGGGACCAGGCCATCAAGCAGTCACCCTAGTTCACCCAGGATACATTTACATGACGACAGCTGAGGCTGGGATTATCCATTTGTGTGCAGAGAGAAGAGCCCCCTCCTTCCTTCCACAAAGTGTGTCAAAGGAAACTTAAAGTCCCCAACTCTGCTTCCCTTAAAACAAAAGGCGGCCTGAGAGCCTTTCAAAAGGAAATCCTTTGATTATTTTTTCCTTGTTTGGACTGGGGAGGGGTTTGGAGAAATGTATTGTTCAGTCTAAAATAATAACTCTGGATCTGATGAGAGGTTCTGGGCAAGTGCAGACCCAGCTGAATCATCATCCTGGTGCCTGTGTTTCTTAAAAATAAATCCCCTTGCAATATCCTAATTATAGCTGGGGGAGCACTTGGAAGAGGCCTCTCCACACACAACAGTGCACCCAGCTCTGGCCCGGAGACGAGCTGGCAAGGACTGAACAGTATTTCTGGCTGGGCCCTACAGGCAGGTGGCATGCTGTGATAACCCACTTCTGCCCCTCGCCAGGCCAGGAAATTGCAGCCAGTGTTGCTGTAAAAGAAAAGGGTTTCATCTTCCAGGCAGTTCACCGGGTATCTCAGTTTAACTCATTTTCTGCCAGTATTAGCCTTTTTTTTTCCTCTGGGTTCTGGGTAGCTGGGGGGAAGTGGGAGGGGTGGGGATACAGAGGGAGGAGACAACGTATTCCCTTTCCTTTGGAAGCCCTCAAGCTGTCGGTGCAGAACCACATTCAGCTTTACAAGTAGGTGGGTTCCCCAAGTGGCTTTCAGAAGTAAGGTAAAGCTGCTACTATATAGAAAAAAAAAAATTCTTCCTACTTGTTAATTCTTAGAATGTTCTCATGGTGACTTGAATTCCTAGCTTAGGACTTTGTTAGAATAAAAATATCCCATGATAAAGGTAACATAATGAAGCCCTATCAGCCATTTACATGTTAGTGAGAACTTGACCAAAGTTTATTGAGAAGTAGAGGATATTCAACAGTGGAGATTCATAGATGAATTTACTTGATCCCTGTTCTCAAGTTGTTCGGTCTCCAAGGCAGGCACAAGGCTTAGGAGCCTGCAGGCTTCTTTAACAGATAGACAAAAGGAAATGCCATAGCATACAGAGCAAGGAACAATGCATTGTGAGGGAAGGAAGTCAGAAACTACTTCATGGGAGAAGTGCCATGTGGGTTGGACCTTGAAGGGATGACAGGAAGACATGGGGGAGGGCATTCCATAGCCAAGGTGCAGAGGCAGGAGAGGCTGTGGTGTCATCCTCAGATGCTTGGGAGGATGTTTTGCGTGCGGAATGGGAGGATGGGGGCAGTTTGCATCATACTTAAGGGCACGCGCTCTAGATTCTGGGGACGAACCCTGGCTCCACCACTTGCTAACCCTATGACTTTGCTTTGAGCAAGTCCCCTGACTTTCAGCCCCTCTTTTTCTTCCTCTGTAAGACAGGTAGTCACAGTATCAACCCCATAAGGTTAGGGTGAGAATGAATCCACGTAAACCTCTTAGAAGAATGCCTGGCACAGAGTAAGTGCCTGATAAATAAAAGCTATGTCTAATGGTGATTTCTCAGCATCTGGAAGGTGTGGGGGGACTGATGGAGGTGGCAAGGAAAGGTCTAGAAAAAGGAGGCCAAAGACCCCCAAATGCAAGTGTATCTGTTTTCAAGGGTGCCAATAACAGAACGTAGGTAAAGGTACAGGGTGAAGTTTTAAGAACACACAGACTTGAAAAAATGTGGTGAAAATTCTGTTCCTCGCCACTGAGGGGCTCGAAAGGGGGGACGTCAGATGAGTGGCCAAAAAATGGCTCCTGAGGAGGTGCACGCCTGTGGCCAGTGGCCTCTGGCTGGATGCTGCAGCAATCCCAAGAAAGCCCACATAAGGGCTGAGGGGCAGGGTTTGTTCTCTCCTGGACCCACCCTGTCGCCTGTCCTGCCACCGGCTTTCCAGCAGGTGCTGCTGGTCCCGGGACTGAGGGAGAGAATGTAGCTCAGTGTGGTGCAATTCCTACACCTGAACAACAGCAGGAAGCTGTCTAACTAGCATTATGTTCATATATGAAGGGCAGCACATTTAGTTTCAGAAGGAGAAGTGTGACTTGGTGTTGAGGAGGAGGCCAGGCCAGGAAGAAAGCATGTGCAAGAAAGTTCAGAAACTGGGGCGAGCTAATTGGTAGGTGCTGCAGGGACCCCGGAAACAAGGGATTCTCTTGTCAGGCACATGGAATTGCCTAATTTTCAGAGACAGTGGAGATCTAAAGGGCCACCATGGCTTAGGTCCTACGTAGTGTGCAGGGCTCCAGGAAAGAAGACTGACTTAGAAGTGAGTCTCCAGACTTCATTTAGGGTGTGGCCGCTTCTCCCGAGTGGAATTCTAGAGAACTTGCTAGGAACATGTTCTTATTCATACTAACCTTCCTCAGGCTGATGCAACACCCACCGCTGTTACTAGCATCAGTGTGAATTAGCGTTGTATCAGTGAGTTAATGGAGGGAAGTGGTACCAGTTAGGATCAGGTTTGGCCATGGGCAAGGTTAGGTTGAAGCGATGCACCATAATGTGACTCTCAGGACGCTCAGCAGAGGTGGTAGGGAGCTTCTTACTGCTTTGCCTCTTTAGTGTGCCACCTCGAGGGCCAGGCTCCAGCCATCACTTCCACAAGAAAGAAGAGAAAGGGAAAGAAAAAGATGAAGGGCACGTGCCAGGCGTCTTTTGAAGAGCTGCCCTGGTAACTGACTACCACAGCACACTTCCACTTCAGTCTCATTGGCTACAACGCAGTCCAACGCCTGCCCGGCTTCAGGGAGGCTGGGAAATGTAGTTTGTATTCCAGGCAGCTCTGTGCCCAGTGTGGATGCTGAGGGGCAACTAACAGACTGGGCCACACACAGATCATTAGAAACATCAGCTAAGAAAATCATCCAATACAAATGTAATTTATATTTAGATAAGGAATATATGCTTACATAGTTATACTACCAGGAAATGTAGAGAGGAAATCATATCTTAATTGCTCTACGAAATGACCCCCATTTGATCCTTTTCTAAAGCAAGGAACGCATACGGGTACTTCAAGCTTATCCTTTTGCAAGTGAATTTTTGATTAAAGTGGGGCACACTGAGGAGGGAAGTCGATTTATCTTTCTAACCACATTTGCCTTAGGCTGATGCTAACTGATGGGGAGTCTGCTTGAGGCAAAAAGCCCCATATTAGGTATTTGTAAAGAGGACACCACCCAGGAAAGGAAACAAAACAGAGACTTCATTTCAGGCTTTATGACAAAATGGATAAGGTACATATGGACTCTGAACCTGACTTGTCTGCAAGAACCCTAGTTCTGTCCAGATTACTGGGCTGAGTACTAGGGCAGAAATATAAATTTGTTTGAATCCTGAAGCAAAAGTGTGCTCCTTTTAGCCATCTACTTAAGAATGGTCCTCACAGTGGCCCCTGGGAGCCACTCTGCCAGGCCTGTAGGCAGTGGCTCTGTTCATCTCCAGGGAATGTATGGGCTGGAGGTCCCCATCACCCTGAAGGTCAGAAGCCTTGAGCTCTTTGATACAACAAGCAGGGGTCTACACGCCAGGAAGTGCTGGGATTTCTACCCACAGTCAGCCATATTTATCAGCATCATCTGTGAGTTCCGGGCACCATGAGAAGAGACAAAGAAATGAGGCGTGGTTCCTGACCAATAAAGCAGGGCACGTGGTGAAGCTGAGAAATATGTCCCATGCAACACGGAGAAAAGTAAAATTACAAGTCATTTTAGTAGTGCTGGGTGGCAAGTCAGAGGTTTCTTGACCACTTACAATAATCGAGTTTCAGAGAGGATGATCACAGACTGTTGATGACTAGGCAGAGACGGGACATCTCTAAAAAAAAAAAAGACAGAAAGTCAAAGGAGAAAGAGGGGGAAAGAGAATAAGAATATGTAGGGTGGTAGAATTTGTTGCCCAAATTTGAGCCTAATGTCCTTGATAAGCAGCACCCTTGATAGAAGCTAGCTGTTGATTTCTGGTTCTGTCAACATTGAATGAGTTGGACCACATTCGTGACAGGGGAAAACCATTTGCTGTTAGGAAATCGTTCGAAGGTATAAATCAAGAAACTTTTAAACAATTATATTTTCATTTCGGTCTCTTTTTTAACACTTAAAACAAGGTTCATGTGTAACCTAGAAATGTCTTTGATCTTTTTACAAAGATGGCTAAATATGAAACTTTTGAAGTAGAACTCACTAGACATATTGCATATCCTAAACTTGGTTTATAGTCTCAGTTACTTGTTATCAAAGGTGAGAAGAGGCTCATTAAGAAATGGAAAAATTATGAGATAAATTGCGAGAATGCTCAGGCATAGTTTTATATTGGGAAGTATGTAGGAAACGTCTTTATGAAGACAGATGACGTGCTCCTGAATGATTTTTTCCCCCAGGTTGATGTACTTTCTTACATGACTTCACATAAATGCTTAGGTGTAGTTTTATATTGGAAAGTACTTTAGAAAATGTATTTAGGGAAGAGAGATGATTTGCCACTGAATGATTTTCCACATTGACATGCTTTTTCAGATGAATTCTAAAAGATTCACCCTGATTTTAGGTATTCAAGCCCGGAATAGTAACCCTCTATCAAAGACAACTGAGAATCTCTCCACGAAAATCTGAGTCACCTGTGATGTCTGGTAGTTGCTGGGCTTCCCCCAGGGCACCAACACTAGGAAGCCAAGGTTTCAAGGAGAATTTGGCTCAGATTTTTAGTTCTGCTGTAATATATTTTTAGACCTTTGCAAATTTTACAGATACTGTGTTTTAGAAGTTATAATGTGACCAAATTCAGGCTTGAAGTTGAACAAATTCATTTGGCAGCCTGTAAATTTTTTGGCACTCGACGCTGGAAAGCCTGTTAAAATGTTCCCTAAAACCTAGAAAGGTGGACTTGAGAACAAGAGGTAGAGTTGGGAGCTCAGGCTGGCAGCAGGTCTCAGGAGGGTGAGGAAGACTGAGCAGAGGCCCCTGAAAATACTGACTGATATTTCTCTCCCATCCCTTCTCCCCTCTCCTCTTAGGCCTGCGCTGCCAGAAAAGAAAGTGGCTGATCTCAGCACTCTGAATGAAGTGGGCTATCAAATCCGAATTTAGGCAAGCCATACCAGCCAGCAAGAGGGCTTCTATGGTGCTTCTCTCTGCACTTTACCCAGCACCTTCAGGAGGAACTGCAACTATTTATTGAGAACTTGTGAATTTTATTTTTAAGGATTCACTTGGAAGTAGAATCTGAGTGGGTGGTAACAATTAACTTTAAAAAATTCACAAAAGGGCAACCATGAATAAGCCTACAGTAATAAACCCCACTGGGGTTGGACTGTCTCCCTCACTCCAGACAGAAGGATGATACTGTAACTGTAGTTTATATTTTTCCATTTACCTACTTTCTTTTACTTGCTTTGAACATTATGCCTCATCAGTAGTAAATGTTCATGAAATCCTCCCTTCCACTTTTGATATAGTAAGGCAACTCAATCAGTATTAATGTCTTTTTCAGCAATAACAGAGGCAAAGATTGGTGGGATTTTTTTTTTTTAAGCAGTCAATATTACCTCAGCATCTTGGCATCAGATATGCAAACTTAATGGTGTTTTGGTTTTTTTATATTCTATTTGTATTGTTTCCCCAATATTTCCCATGGGGATCTTCACAAAGTTTGGAATTTTTTCCTGGTGCACACATGTGATGAGATTTAAGGTATTATATGCAAGTGTTTTACTAAAAAGCACTGAAATTCTTCTGGCAATACGGGAAACCATTTTCAGGATCTTGCAGTTACTTCTTTCCTAATCTTTCTTAAAGCATTCTCTGATAGCAATTTTTATTCTTTCAAAACAAAACAGGAAGCACGTTCAAAAGCTAGTCTATGTTCTGTCACTAACATTTAAACTTTGCAGACTCCAGCAAAAAGCACAAGAGGTCCTGCACTGTTATTGCGATTACCTCTGACAAAAACACTCAGAAAGGCAGAGGCCAGGAGTGAATCAGTAGGTCTTGAGAACCAGATAACCTTTCTGTTCACATTTCATCTGATTTTTAAACTGAGTCAGGCCTTGATTCTGAAGGACTCACTGTTGTTAGAGATGTGGTCTGATGTCTTATATTAAGACCAGATGTGGCATGATGTGATTATTTTCCAATACCTTGCTTTTAGGTACCACTTCATGACACTGAGGAACTGGTATTGGGAAATGCAATGAATTAGAAAAGCAGAACCTTTTTTTAAAATGGAAAAGTCTTTGGGTACAGTTTTATACCTTACAGCGTGATTTAGTCCACGAAGCACTGTATGAGTGTCTGGCCTGCATATGGTAGTTACAGTGTAACTTCTGGCTGCAGCCCACACAGAATAACTCTAACAGCATCCCAAGTCTGTGTGTCATCAAAAGCAGGAGTACAGCTTCTATCTCATTTGTTTTATCTTAGCAGCCATGCCAACTCATGAGACCAAAAGGCACATTTAAGTGAAGTCTGCCAGTCAACAGAAGAGTTATTTCAGTCTCCGTGTTTCCCCTCTGGCTTTCCTTGACTGAAGGTGATTTTAGGAAGGGAGTATAAAAATCAGAATCTGCTCAGATTCTTTACCAATAAAACCTCATGGAAAGAAAAGGACTTCTTCCTTCAGCCATGCACACATGAGCTCTCTTTACCCTAAAAATCAATGTTATTAATGGAAAGTACCGTTTTCTTTAAAAAGAAGAAAGTCGGATGTCCTGTACATGAAAAGGAACCAAGTAAGTGTACATCTCAATTAGATAAAAATACAGCATAAGTTAAAAATTCTGAACTTAATCACTTCAAGAATAGTATTATCAGTTAGCAGAGTTTAAAATGAGTTATCTTTGTTTATCTTCACAAGACAAACCCATTTGCAGCCTCATGGCCACATGTGTTTAGATGTTTGGTGTAGTCAGTGAATCATTTCCTTCTCATTCTAAAACAATACTGACTTAGCTCTCTCTCTCTGAGATATAAGATAAGATATATATGGATATATATATCTTCTGTTTATCAATCTGAAACTTTATTATATCCAACAGTATACTACTAATAACATTGCAGCCATTCTAAGAGCTTGGAAGAGGATTTTCCAAGTATTACTTAAGTACTGTCCCATCTAAAATATAGAATGTCAATAGTTGCATAGCCTCTTGGTTCCCACAAAAAAGGGGAAAAGAATAGGAATACAAACTGTTTTTAATATGCTGATGAATAAGCCTTAAAATTGCCAACTGGCTTGATCATTCAATTAGTAACCTGATTTCTTCCACATTTACTCTTTGATTTTAAGATTCATTTCCCCAAAGCAAGAGTTAGTCACAGAAACATGAAAATTAATTTAAAATGTTCTTAGTTGTCATTCTATTTTTATTGCTTATGGAATAGGCTAATTTCTAAAAGATATGGAAAAGGCACCAAACTTCTAAATTCTAGTGCAGTAATTTAATTAAAATGATAGTAAGGCAAGGGAAAAAAAAACATGACATGATTTACCCCCAAAATTTATTTTAAAACTGGCTATAATTCAAAAGACAAAAAATAAAATATGAAATGATCTGAAATCTAATTTTTAAAAAAGCTATTAATGCAAGAGAAGTTTTATGCTTAAGGCCATTATGGCAATATATGCAAAGTTTAAATGAATGACAGAAATCTTGATTTTAGACTACGCATTGTGCTGTTTTGAGTACACTTTACTTCAGAAAGTGATATTTAGTATTTTCTATACACTCTGAAATCATGAGCATTTCACTTTTTCTAAGTCAATTATTTCATAAGGATTTTATTAATAGATATTGGTAAATAGAACTTTGGAAATCTTAATTCAGTATTCTTACTATACCCGAGGCTTTTGTAAGCTATAGTTTTATGTACAACCTTGTACAGTTTTTTTGACATACAATTCCGAATCTTGTTTATTCTCTTGGACTTTGTTCTGGCCAATACATTTTTTTTAAATCTTTAAGAAGAACTGTGATTGTTTTAGTGGGTATTTTTCTAAGTAAATGAAAACTTGTATAATGGTATTTTAGAGAATGCCAGATAAGTGCATGTTTCAAGTTAATGTCTTTCTCATCACTTGTATGTTTATACACAGCATGAGACTTTAATAAAACCATCCTGGAAACTTAAGGGCTGGTTTTCTTCTAAAAATGTAAGATGGTATAATTTTTTTTTCTTGTCCTCTGATTACATACTTGTCCTAGTAAACTAATTTATCACTCTCTCACCTTTGTCTTCTACAATTTTCAGACTCTATACTAAACATCACTCTATTGTGGCACATGTTAATTCACTTATATTTTAGCATCACCCTAAGTAATAAAGGCTGAAAAGGGTAATGAAATAGTTTAGAAGAGGCAACAGGCCAGCTTACACAGCTTAGTACACCTACCACAAAACCTGCAGGCACAAACATACTAGTGTAATAATTTATTAGGTAATTTACAGGTACAAAGTGCAAATGACTTGATGTCTCTGTTTCCCCAACCCCTTGAACTCTCTGGATTTCTTAGTTTGTGAGGAAAGCAAAGGGTTAAAAGCAGACAGTTGCTAAATTCCAAAAAAAGACAAGATTTCAAACATGCATATTATCTTGATATCAAAAGGTATAGTAAAACCAAACTTTCATTATCCCACAATATTCCTTTCCATTTAAAACTTGGATAGTATAGTACTTGAGACTGAAGATTTGGTTTCAGCAATTAACCAGATTTAATTGCTTTCGGCAGGTAAATAGAAGGCTCTGACAGTTACCAACTCTTCTGACCAAAAACAGTAGAGACAAATAGATAATTAGTTTTAGTGGAGCTTAAAAAACCTGTGAGAAGGTTACCTTGACCCTTTGGCCTCCAGTCCACAAAATAATACTTCATTCTGTAAGCTAAAGTGGAAAGCAATTTTATGGATTAACTCTTTTGAGCACATGAACAGGGCCTAAAATCACAATATGTTAATCAGGATATGAAAAATTAACTTTTCACAGAGGTTTTCAGAGGTGTTAGTTTGTCAAGAATGACCTATATATAGAGTTATTTGTTAATAAATTCACACAACACAAAGCAGTAATTAATCAATGGATTTTCATTTTTCTTTCCCCTAAACTAAAAGGGGATAATTATACTGTCATTATTACTTAATGATGACTATATCTGCTAATTAGGACATTTCATAATATTCTGAAAACTTTTACTAGAAAATGTGGAAAATCCTAGAACTATAGTTAATACTATAGGTAGAAACCCAAAAAATGAGAAATTAAACATTTTAAAGTACTTATTACAATTTTTACTAGGCAAATCCTTATAACACACATGCCTTTTTTGGGGTATTCATCTGGTTTATTTTTTTAAAAAATAACTGTAGTAAATGCTTTAGTACAAAAACTTAAAGTCCAAGATTATAAAGTTAACCACTGCTTTCTAATTTAAGCTGAAGCTTCTATTAAGAAAACCCATTGTAAAAACTTTTATAATTCAGTATGATTCAATATAAAATCACTACTTAGTAAAAATGCACACAATTCTTGATCCCAAAGTCTAAAAAAGAAGAAATTTTCACTCTTCATGTTTTAAAAATTTTGATTCCAACACTCATACAGAGCCAACTGCAGGATTTATTAGACCTGCTCTTAACCACTTCATAAAAAATGTTAGCCCCATCTCACACAGCTGTATCATTAAAAAGCAAAACAAAACATTTTAGAAACAAAATCACTAAAACAGTTAAAATTACTACTTAAGAGTATTAGGTCTCCAAGTTGGTATCTCCCCACAAGAGATTTGCTGGCTTCCTCAAACTTCTGAGGTAAAACAAAAATAATCTTATAGCTGCCCTTTTGTTCTGAAGACAAGTTTCCTAATAAAATAAATGTCTACAGAATTGGTTCAGTAAAATAAAATCTCTCCCCCAACCCAGGGACCTTTCCTTGAAACTGAACAGAAAAAAGAAACAACTGCTAGGGAAAGAGGGTCATAGCCCAGTCTCTGCCTTTCTCAGGCATCCTGTGAGGGTGTCTGTCACAGGATGGAAAGAGTGGGCTTCTGTAGAGCACCTCATCCTACCAGTTAGAGTGGGCTTCTGTAGAGCAGCTCATCCTACCAGTTAGAGTGGGCTTCTGTAGAGCACCTCATCCTACCAGTTAGAGTGGGCTTCTGTAGAGCACCTCATCCTACCAGTTAGAGTGGGCTTCTGTAGAGCAGCTCATCCTACTGGTTACGGTGACCTACCTTCCCCAACAAAATGCAGGCATTTTACATGGCTCAGGATAGTAAAAAGGTGGATTAAGCAATCTGTACAATTTTAAAAAGCATTATCAAGCCCTCTCAAAAAGAAACTAAAATGGTTGGTTGTGAATGACTTGTGAATGACTCAATGATTTCTGAGATGAACTAATTAGGACGCAATAAGCATATGGTTCTCCCAGTGAAATCAGGCCCTCTGGAGGGAAACGAGTTGTAGTTTGCAAGAACTCAAAGATACTTTGGATCCACTCACTGTAAAGCTTGCCAAAAACATGAAATGAAATTCTTTACTAAGAAGACTAAAGAAAATGCACTATATTTAAAAGTCATGGTCAATTTTACTGGGATTTAGAATAAAAAATATTTACAACAAACAGCATTTAGATCTCACTTGTCAGGAAAATATTTTTTCATTATTAAAAAAGAAAATTGTTGTAAACTTGTTTCTTCTGTTATCTGTTTCAAGCATTTAACAGAACCTCTTCAGAAACTCCACAGCACAAAAATAAACAACATGCAAACTCTAAGAACAACTTTACAGTCTTTGAAAAAGAATATAAATTGGAAAGAAAAGTATATATGTAATTAAAGCAGAGTCAGAGCTCCAGCCTGAACTTAGCCAATAAGGGCAGGTGGTCTGAAGAGTTATTTTCATTTGGAAGTCCATTCACGGTCCACAAGTCTTGCTCTGTAAGAAGTGATAGTCTAGCCAGAAGTTTCAAGCCACCAACCAAAGCAACTTCAGCTCCTACATTAAAGAAACACATACATATTTAGTGAAACCGTGTCAACAGGCTATTGTAAATTAATCATATAAGTCTTTTTTTCTAAATAACGATGATACAGAACTTGAGACCCCTCTGGAAGTCAGTTTTTAGAATGTGATTCAAGTTTTACTGAGTTATAATTTAATTATCATTCTCAAACAGCAGTTTCAGATTTTTTCTATTTCAGATATTTCTATTTCAGATATTTCTATTTCAAGTTATGCAAATAATCTTTAGAAGAAAATATCAATGTAATATACGACAATGCTAAGAGTAATTTGATATTAACAACTACATAAGCAATTCATCCAGCAACTATTTTGTAGTTGCATAAAACCAGACAGACCCAGCCACAGCTGAGTAGGAAGTTTATAAGGTGACTGGAGAATAAATTAGTAAAGTTTGGTCCCAGAGAGTCAGTACCCACAGAAGTAGAGTAAAAGATGACATGCTCTTTGTTAATTAACATTTGAGATTCTGGTGCATGACACACTCCCGCCACCTAGTGAATGTTTACGGCAATGACAACTACCAGAACCATTACAAATTCAAAGCAGCAAGCATATTCTGTAGAGTTGATCTAGTGAGGAGGAGCAAGCCATCTCCTGAGTATTACTAATAAGGTTATCCTCAGTAGGAAACAACAAACAAATAATGGAAAAAGGGAAAAATAAAAAGAGCACAGAAAAAAATGGGAAAATCAGAAAAGATAAAGCAGCTGCCCACATTTTTCTGAATGGTATTTTTTGACTTCCAGTTACTTTAAGCTGCATTTTCTTCCTCACTTTGAATCCTTTGGTTAATATCTAAAATCAGATTTTCATTGAATCATACAAGGAAAATGTTTTATCATCTTTGCTTTTTGAAAACACAGTCATATCACGACTTCTCTTTCTCAGATCCAATACAGTCACGTGCCACATGATGACGTTTCAATCAATGACGGACCACATATCCAACGGCGGTCCCATAAGAATTAGTACCGTACAGCCTAGGTGTGTAGGAGGCTATACCATCTAGGTTTGTCTAAGTACACTCTGTGATGTTTGCACAATGATGAAATCGCCTAACCACGCATTTCTCAGAACGTATCTCGTTGTTAAGCAACACATGACTGTATTCCAGGGTCAACCTGACAAATTGTCTATTGGCAGTATAAGCATGTTACTACAATGAAGGCAGCATGCCTTAGTAAAATTTAAGCACAAGACTATATGATGATCATTAACACAATATATTCAGTTGCTGTCACAGGAAAACAGTAAATTTATGGCAAGTAAAACCAAAGGGCAATATGAAAGACTTCTAACTCAACAGCTGACTGGAATTGGAGGGTAGAGCTGAGGATATAATAATTTGCTTAGAGGTGTTTTACTGCCTCCATCTTTTGCAGGTAATTAACTGATTTATTCCAATATATTACCAATTTGTCAAACATATCACCAATTTAAAAATATTTTTAACTTCTAAATCTCGAACTTCAACTAGATGTTTAGCTAACTTTTGCAACTTTAGCCTTGAGGTTTTAGTTGCTGTGTTCTCTAGCAGAACTTAAGGTTACATGCATTCCTTACCCGGCTGCCCAGCACCACCTTCCTTTTCAGCAGAATAGAAAATATAATCCACAGTTATGGCACTTCGGGAATGACAGGTGGTCACTTCTGGAATTCCAGTGTCAGGAAAATAATGTGAATAAACAGATGACAAGCTGAAATGGTGCTGTAAATTCGAAGATAATCTAAATTGAAAAGAAAGAGTGGTTAGCATCCATCAACTTTTTCATGATTTTTATAATTCCTTCTATTGAAAGCACTTTTTCATTTACTTTCCAGACAAAGCCAGACATTAAGACAAAGTTTATTTAAATAGATCATGTCACAATTTGGCATTCATTTATTCATGTGGTGATATATAAAACCCATTAATAAGGCTGTGATACATGGGGGGAAGAAAAGCTCAATAATTAACACACCAATGTGATTTTTTATTAATTATAACATTTTTGAAAGCCTCCACTTACTACTGAACATGTATTCTAAAACAATTTATAAATTTTTTTTGTGTGTTTTTAAGAAAGAAAATCAAAGTTGCTTTCAGGACTGCTATCTGGAACCCACCATACTTTTGATGTCAAAGGGGCCATATTTTTCTACAATCATTCTTGCTATGATATTTGAGATAATTTTGCATGCATCTTAAAATAGCTTCTATAATGGTTTACACTCACCACACACTACAAATACATGTGATGTTATGGGTAAAGGTTTAAAAATCATTTCCTATTAATACATCATGAATGTTAATGATCCTCTATGTCATGAAAGAAAACAAAATTAAAAAGAAATTTTTTTAATTCATCCAACATTTACCAAACATCTACTAAGTTCCAGGCACTACCTTAGGAGCCGAGAATACACAGATAAAGATGTTGCTCTGCTTTTAAAGAGCTCACATGTCAATGAACAAAGGTAATTCCTTCAAAATGCCCTTACTTCCAAGTTTTAGCAACTTTTTATGTCTAAGGACTTATATTTACAATATTATTAAATGTAAAATAGGTCTCCTGCAAACTGTTATCTTACTATCAACTTTCCAGATATCAACTATGCATATAAACACACTGTATTTAGATACTTAAAAGTATCTTTTCTTATACCTCATATTGCTATGAAAAGATTTTAGAATTACTCAAAACTATTTGTTAATCAGATTAGCCTTTTTTGTGTATGTGTGAGGAAGACCAGCCCTGAGCTAACATCCGTTGCCAATCCCCCCCTTTTTGCTGAGGAAGATTGGCCCTGGGCTAACATCCGTTGCCAATCCTCTTCTTTCTTGCTGAGGAAGATTGGCTCTGTGCTAACATCCATGCCCATCTTCCTCTGCTTTACATGGGTTGCCGCCACAGCATGGCTTGATGAGTGGTGTGCTGGTCCACGCCTGGGATCCAAACCTGCGACCCCAGGCTGCCAATGCAGAGCGCACGAACTTAACTGGTGGCTGGCCCCAGATTAGCCTTTTTATTAATCTTACTCAGGGAAGTTTTTACTATATTTCAAAGGTTTAATTATAAATTTTTAAGTATTCTTTTTTAAAAATTCAAAGCAATTGCTTCCTTTCTTACTAGGCTCTTTTATATGAGACAACATTTTCTCAAAACAAGATATGTGAAATAAAATAAGACTGAGAAGCAGATAAAATGAATGAGAGAAGATTCTAATTTGGTCCCTAACTTTATTTTATTTATTTATTTTTTTAAATTTTATTTATTTATTTTTTCCCCCAAAGCCCCAGTAGACAGTTGTTTGTCATAGCTGCACATCCTTCTAGTTGCTGTATGTGGGACACGGCCTCAGCATGGCCGGAGAAGCAGTGCGTCGGTGCGCGCCCAGGATCTGAACCCGGGCCGCCAGCAGCGGAGCGCGCGCACTTAACCGCTAAGCCACGGGGCTGGCCCATGGTCCCTAACTTTAAATGTTAAAAACCAAAACTATAAAAGAGCCACAATATAAAACAATCAGGACACTTCAAGAATCTCTCAAAGAGACAGGATTTAAGTTTCCATCTTGTTGTATTAACATACATCTGTTTGTCAACCTTAGCCCCAAACATTCATACTTCTTTAATAATAAGGAATCTAGGCATCTGCATCCCTCTACCTCTGACGACCTTTTCCTGTAGTTCAAGACATAAGTATAAATAATTATCTTTTCCCCTGGCATATCTTTTTTGGATCAATTCTCCTATCGATTGTTTTGAGGTCTAGTAAGTCAAAGGAGGCTAACGATCCTTCTGAAATCTAAAAGATATTTTTCTGTGATCTTGACCTTGGTTTAAATATGTAATAGCAATAAATTTCAAAGAGTACTAGCTGGCCCACATCCACAGACACGTTCCCTTTAAATAACATTGCTTAAGCACTCACTATGTGCCAAACATCGAGCTTTACACGCTTTGTCTCATCTAATCCTCATAACAACCCAAATTACAGATAAGGAAACTGAACCTCAGAGATGTTAAGTTTCTTGCTCAAAATCACACAGCTAAAAAGCAGCAAAGTCAGGATTAGAACTCAGGTCTATTTGACTTAAGAGCCAGTATGCTTCACCAGCATGGACTATCACTATCTTCATTTTTTAGCCAAGTGATTGTTGAGAAATGATTTTTTCACTCAACTAAAGTCAGCAAATGTCTACTGTTGCTTTCCAGAACTCACTTTTCAGCTGTCACTAGGACCTCTGTTTTGTCCAGCTGTGTCTGCGCTGGATCACTGTCTATAAGAACAAAGAGAAATATATTAATACTATCAATATATTGTTTTGTTCTAGTTTGTCTCAGTATAGTTCTCTTACTCTACGAACAATATTTAAGACATATCTAGTTTAGACAGATGCCTAGCTAAATGTTTCATCCTGGAATCTATATATTTTGATGGTCTCCAGAATTAGCAAAAATAAGATGCAAACATTTTCAAAGCAACATGCAAGTAATTCATGCAAAGATAATTTTGGAAGTTCAACTTCAGGTAAATTTAGAGCTCTTTAAAAAAAGGAATAAGCAAACAACTATATGTTTTTATACAGGAGCATTCATGCCTGAGATGTTACTCCTTTAAAAATTTAGTTGTATGTCTTCAAAGGGAACACTATTATCAAGAAGACTGCCAAAAGGTATTGCAAACACTTACCTGTCTTTTCTACTTTTGGTACCTGCTGTACCTCATACACACAGTTCTGTGAGATACCTAGGTTTGGGGGCCAAATTGGAATAGATAAAATTCTTTGTCCCCGTGAAGACTGTTCCTGGCCAGATACCTAAACAAAATTTCAACAGGTATCTTAAGTGAATAGATTCTAATTAGTTTATGTATTGAAAAGTTTATATCTTAAATAAAAGGGAATCCAAGAATGGTAAATACTATCCTTTATTCATTATATTAAGGGATTATTTGTGCTTATAAAATCTTCTTCAAATTCAGTTCAGAAAGCACTTATTATTTACATGAAAATGGCAATCTGTTCCTATACATGTTTTTCTCTAATTTGGACATCTAAATGATCTATAGCTTTGGACTAACACTGCCCCTCCTTTCTTGCTACCTGCAATATAGCTCCCTATTATAAAAAATACTATGAAAGATCAACTTTTACAAAATTTTAAACTACCACTCGAAACTCAGTGGTCGAGAGCGTATTTTGGCTAAAAATACTGAAGATGAAATGATCTAAAGTAAGCAGAAGAAAGCACAATGAAAATAAAAACATGGGATAAATTATACTCAGCTAAAGAATTAAAATATTTATCATTATGTAAAGGAAAAGGTATGTAATAAAGAAATAGCAAATTACTGTTTTGCCAACTGTATTGCCCACATTCAGCATTCAAAATTCTATTCTACCATCTTGTGAGTAGTTCCTTATTTATGAAGTATTCATGTCTGTCAATGCTTTTATTTTTCTTCTTCTCGTCCATTTTGGATTTTTTGCTGCCTGCCAATTCCTTCAAACAGAATGTTGTCACGAATAGATGGAAAAGATGAAATTCAACCAAGTGAATATAATTACTTATTAGCAGTTGTGGAAAATCATCACAGCTTGGTAAAGTGAGGGTAGTGGATCATCCATGGTTTTCAACCAGCCCTGTGATGACTATCCTCACATTACAACAAACTGAGCTACTAAGACTGCCTCCTAATGACGATGAAGCGAGTACTTACCTTTCCTATGGCAAGTCCTTCATAATTCAATTTTCCTTCCTTTATAAAGCTATACAGCGGAGAACCAGGAACAGAATTAAAGTCACCACACATAACAATAGGGCAGAAACTGCCATTTTTCTGATGGGCAACACTGGAAATCTCTGCCAGGAGCATTGCCAATTGGGTCAGCTTAATATCACCTCGTCTTGGATTATACAACAGATGTGTGTTAGCCACGCAGATCGCAGGAGAGGCAGTGCTTGGAATTCTGGGCTGCAAGAGTAACACTAATCCAACATTGTCTCTGTCCAACAGTGGAACATCAGGGCGGTAGAATTCCACTGGGTTCACTGATAAGAGTGAAAATTTGGAGTGTTTGAAGCAAATGGCACAGCCATCAGGTTTCCTTCCTGTCCGCATCTTGTATTCACAGTGATAACCTATAAGAAAGATGGAAATTTAAAACAAGGGACTGTCATATATATATATGGCAAAACACAGCTCTCCTAATATTTTTGAACAATGTTTACCAAAGTGTATTCTGCAAAACATTAGTAATGTAGGATGTTAATAACTGTTAGAATCAAAAAAGTTTGGGACTGGGTCTAATACGTCTCTTTACTGGCAGACTTCAGTTTTAAATATGCTAATGTGTATTATAATGCTCTCATTTCCATCCTACTAAAAGTCAGAGTCACACACAGACATAAGGCCTTATAATAATCTACCCCCTCTGTCCCCTACCCCATTTCTCTGACCTTTTTGCCTCTAGCTTTTCCCTCCACTTTATGTGGGACGCTGCCACAGCATGGCCTGACAAGCGGTGTGTCGGTGTGTGCCCGGGATCCAAACCCAGGCCGCCAGCAGCGGGGTGTGCACACTTAACCGCTATGCCACAGGGCCAGCCTGTAATGTGCTATTCACTTATTTATTTGGTTTATTGTCGGCCTTTCTCCACTAGAATGTACGCTCCACAAGAGCAGAGAATTTTTTTTGTTCACTGCTATATTCCCACTGCCTAGAACAGTGCATGATGTACAGTAAGCACTCCAAAAATATATGCTGAATGAATGAATGCAAAGTAGGCAGCATTTCTCAAACGGATGACCTGTTTCTTGAAGTGTTTATTCATCAAACAAGTTTTTAGCTTCTATCCATTAGGCACTGGTAGACACTTATGTTATAATGATGAACTAGACAGAATGGTCCCTGATTTCACAGAACTCAGAAACTTAGGGGTCTGGTGCTGGGCAGAGCAAGTCCTGAAAAGGAAGTTAAGAGATTCTTACACATCTTTCCGTTTGAATTAAAATTATATATCAACACAAAAGTTTCCACTTGAAATATCTCAATCTTTTCCTGTCTTTTTGAAATGAGTATTAGGTTTTTTCAAAATTAAGATTTTTGGCCCCAATATGCCACACATCTTTGTTAGCAAGTTATGCTTTAACAACACACAAATCTTAAAGAAGTAAATTTGGCTAAAATAAAAGTTACATTGTACCCAATGATTCCAAACTTGGCCTGATCTCTGTTCCATAATGATCTTCTTGAACTTCTTGCAAACAAAGTACCTTAGAAGAAAAAAATGGCTTGAATTAAAACAAAGAGATGTAAATATGAACTTTCTGGTGCTTTCAACTTTAAAAACAGGCTTCTAAAATTCTAAAAACCTGATGAAAGTTGAAATAAAACACATAATTCTTTCTTTTGTAATTTATAGATCTATCCAATTACTGTTTCCAAATCTGATCAGTTCTCAAAACCCTGGCCTTTTTTTTTTTTTTTTTGTGAGGAAGATCAGCCCTCACCTAACATCCATGCTAATCCTCCTCTTTTTTTTTGCTGAGGAAGACCGGCTCTGAGCTAACATCTACTGCCAATCTTTCTCCTTTTTCTTCCCCCAAAGCCCCAGTAGATAGTTGTATGTCATAGTTGCACATCCTGCTAGTTGCTGTATGTGGGACGCAGCCTCAGCATGGCCAGAGAAGCGGTGCATCAGTGCGTACCCGAGATCCAAACCTGGGCCGCAAGTAGCAGAGCGCACGCACTCAACCGCTAAGCCACAGGGCTGGCCCAACCCTGGCCTTTCTTTAAGCACATGAAGCTCTCTTAGTATCCAAAACCGGTATTTCCGAAAAGAAATAATTTTAATTTACATGTCAGGATATTTTTCCTGAATTTACATGGTCATTAGTACTAAATCTTTCTAGTCTTTTCTTAAGAGGTGATTTCTTTGAATGCCATCATCTAGATTAATTTTTGCATGAATTATTTAAATTTCAAATCAAAAGAAATATTTATGAAATATTTATTGAATATTTAATATGTTGCCAGGCCCTGTCTTAAAACTGACCAATACTTAAAACTTTTTGGATCTTTTTTGAAAAGTTAGATGATTATTTATAGCAACAACCATTAGCAAATGACTCTTTGGAAGTCATGATACCTTGTTAAAAACTGTTCCATCACTATATGTAAACATCTTCCCTTCTTACCCCACAAACAAAAGGGATAAAACCATTTAGTTTACAAATGAACCATTTAACCCAACTTTTTCTTGTGTGAAGAACTCTGATGATATTTTGCACTTACATCTGCATCAAAGTGTTTAATTTCTTTCAGAATATTGGGAAACCTAAAACTCCAGTGTAATACTGGCCGCCGGCAGTGTCTATAGAGGTGTGAATTGTCTTCCAATAAATCTTGTGAAAGTATATTATAGGACATCACTGAAAAGTCAAACTTGTTCTCACTATCTTCACATTTGGAGTCAACATCATTGTCTCCTAGGATCTTCGTTTTTTCTTTATTATGGTTACATATATATTCCCAATGTCGTGTTATTGTGCCTATTAAAATATATTGGACAAAATATAAATTAATAAAAACAGACCATATATTTTCCTGTACATAAATATTTTCTTGCCTTTTAAAAATTCCCATAGGCCATGAACAAAATGTTTTTCCCTAGGAAATGGCAATGTAGCACTGTTAACTAGAAGTTGTCAGCAAACTGATTACAAAGTAAAATAATATATTGACCGACCAAGAGGTACAAAACAGGTTTAAAAAGATCTAGAAAGTCATTCTGGAGGCTGGGAGTGTGTGTTAATAAAGCTAAGACTATACAGGAGTTGTGGTTTTTCATTTCTTTATGGTTAAGCAGCAGCTCTGCCATTGACATGCTTAGCAACTTTATAACCATAATAATATATTTGTATGTCACAGTTGGCTTTTCAATAAGATGATTTCACATCATACTTTATTCTTTATTAATAAGATAAGATCATCAGTTGATTAACTAAGTTCCAGAAACAACTCATCTCAGAATTCTGGTTTAGACATGAATGAAGTATGTATAATGGCAATATATGAAGCAGTATTTAGTGTCTCAAACACTAAAGTGGAACAATGCCAACAAAATGAACAAAATAAATCTTTTTAATGCACACCGAAGCAAAAGTTAAATGTAACATAGTTACAGAATGCTAGTAAATGATAATGGCTGGTTGACAAACCTAGCATGCAGCAACCAGGCACGTGTGATAGTTTATATTCAGCAAAGACATCATGTACCCTGAAAAAGTGATGAAAAGAGAATCGAAAAGCATGAGATTTTGCAATTATAGGCAGTCCTCGACTTAGAAATGACCACCATATATATTCACCTTTAACTTTGTCTACCTCACCCCACCATTTAAGAGGATAAATACTCTTAACTGCCATGGAAGCCATGAAGAAAAATGTGGAAATTTTAGAGAATCTATGAGCTCAAACGAAGGAGAAAACAAGAAGTGGGAAGAACTCAGGAAAACAGACTTAGAGGTGGACTTCCCAGCATGATTAGATTACACGAAGAATCTCAGCTCTAGACTCTCTCCTTTTTCCTGCATGACGGTTTTCACTTCACTGGATTACAATGGCTAAAATTTTGCCAACTAAAAATTAAATTGAGGAAAAATATTCTGTACACAGCAGAAAAACAGACTAAAAGGAAATACACCAGAATTTTTAAGAGTAGTTATCTCTGAGTGGTAAGATTGTGGAAGATTGTTCCAAATCTTCTACAATGACAATATATTTACAATCAGAATACCAACACACTCTATAAAAATGCCAATGAAGTAAAAATTGAAAAATACCCTCTGGTAAAGGAGTTTAATTAGACTGCTTTCCTCAAAATCTAAATACCTGTATCTGCTGCACTGAAGGAATAGAAATTTTGGCCAAAGGATGGAAGAGGAAGATAACTTTTATGAATAGTGAAGTCTGAGTGGAACAAGGGAGTTGGAGACATGATACCATGAAGGTACTAGGAGCCTGAGGTGAAGGGTAAAGAAAAAAAGTGGAAGGAAAGAAAACCAAACTAAAGCCTTCAACTATTACAGAATTTATCCTAGAGCTTGTCCTGTGCCCGGGAAAGGGAAGGAAACTATCTCCTTACCAGTTCTTCCCTGAATATGGAGAATTCTATTCTCAAAGGCCCAGAACTAAGGCTAACTGTACCAGCTCAGAAGAGCTCCTTTGAGATTTATAACATAGTTTCTATGGGGAAAACAGAACCGATTCTCAACAAGTGATTATCTAGAACACAGTTCATTCATAAATTGGGGACTGCCTATGATGGTTTTAGCCACAAATCATAAAGTCTTCACACATATAGGAGATGAAAAGGGCTCTAGACATGCAAACAAAATGTAACCTATTGTCACAAAGTTATATATAAAGTTTTAATGTGCTGGTGTCACCAGCACATTAAAATAAGAAAGATGAAAAGTCTAAAAAACTTGTTCTTATTTTCTTGTAAAATATGTATAAGTAAAGGCATATAAACACTTTAAGATTTTTGTAGTTCTAGCAATTAAGCGTTTGTTAAGCCAATTCTTTGCAATTCCATTTTTTAAATAACCAAGACCATCAGATTATCTAATTAACGCAGTGGCTTCCAAATTTCTAGAGCTCATACAACCCTTCAACATTACCAGAGAACATCAATCTCTGGTATGTTGGGACTGGGGCTGGGATGATGGGGCAAACACATTTATCCTGCTTTTAATAAACATACAGAAATGTGTTCAAAAGCTAGGGTTCCATGGAAGACAATTTGAAAACTACTGATGGAGTGGATAGTCTTTGGCCTTCATATACTTCACAACATAAATTCACACTACAAAAGCTTATATACCTTCCATGTCAGGAGGAACAAGGTGATCACAGCAGAGAAGACAGATGAATCAAAGAAAGTAAGCAATAGGCCTGATCAGGTTTTTAGGGTGCCTAATTAAAAAGTCATAATTGTGTCACACAAATCCTTCAAATACCACTTTAAAGTGATAGGCAAGTTAGCAATGCTGTTCTCTTGATTGAAAAGGATTAGTGAAATATCAGAAGTCACAAACATGGCTTAACGAAGAGCATTTTCCTTATTCACAATACCTAGGAAGAATGGACATATAAAGAGTCAGGTTGCAATCAAAGTTTATCAGTATGTAAATGTAATTCCCCATCCATTAAAGGGAAAACAACAACACTGCAATTTTCCGAGTACCTACTATGAAGCCAACAGTGTGTTAGGCACTTTGACATGTCTCATTTCATCCTCAACAGGCTTTCAAAGTAGGCATTATTTTAAACCAGGAAACCAAGGAGGAGAGAGGTTCAGTAACCAGTCCAAGTTCACACGATTAGTGGTAGAGCAGAATGAGAGCAGGGAGCGGTTCCTAAGCCCATGCTTATGTCACCATGCCACAGCTCCTCCTGACAGCACACCAGAGTTACAAAAGGCTCAAGAAAAGAGCAGCGTGCTGACCTGATGAACAATGTGAATACGTGAATGAAAAGCAATCTCAAGTCATCATATAGCCCTAGATTTATAGATTATGGATTGTTCTTAGGAACCTAATTTTAATGCCTCTAAATATACCTTTCATTCATTCAAACAAATATTTGTTTATAAACACATGCTGTGGTTAAATACTATACAAATAGATTTCCACTTCTGAGTGCTTAGAATTTATACTCAAACACGTAGTAGAATTTCTACATAAAAGCACACTAACTAACTAACTTTTTGGTTAATCTTCTAGCTCTGACTTCCAGGTGAGACTCACTCTGAATGTCTTCCTTTGACAAACTTAGGTCAGCTCCCTACACAGTAACATCCACACGGCCTATTTTCAAATATCGTCTGAGGAATTATCTTGACTGAAAACTATAGCTCAGTAAGAAAGACAATTCCAAATTCTACTTAGATAATTCATGTATACTTTGGAGGTGGGGGACAGAGCTGGCAGCACAGAGGGAGTCTAGTAAATTGTTTAGAGTAAAAAGAATATGAGAAAAATTGAAACAATCAACATATGTAGAAAAAATCATTTCTCAAAGTTGAGTAAGATGTGGTTCCCTTTTTAAAAGATAAAACTTCCCACAGATTCTCAAGATTACATCTACAGATTCCAGTATGGGAAATACAGATTTAATAAGCTAAAATCTTATTCTATATAAAAAAAATCTTTCATTTATGATTGTTTCTACTTAAAAGTCCTTTCATTTTACATAAAAAAGTTAGCATTAAAAATGAGAACATGAAATTTAATTTTTTTATAGATCTATGGACTCCCAAGAATACATTCACCAATTTCTTGGAAGTCTAAAGACCTTTGTTCCCAAAACCCTGGATTTGAAAATTATTCTTAAATTAAACCTACCATTTTAATCTATTCCTCCATTCTTTTCCAACCTTATTCTATATGTAGAGTCATTTCTATTTTCACTGTCAGAAATACACAATTAATAGAAGACAAAAAATAAAGCATTCACTTAAAAAAAAGAATTTATTTTTTCCTAACAGAAAACTTGTTGGTGCTATTTGAGTCAATCCTGACTCCCAGGAATGCCGTATAGCAGGGGGTCTTTTTGCGCCATCCTCTCATCTTCCAGGTGCTATATTAGACAATACTCCGCTGCTATTCGTAGGGTTTTCAGGGCCAACTTTTTCAGAAGTGAGTGGCCAGGTGCTTCTTCCTAGTCTGTCTTAGTCTGGAAGCTCCGGTGAAACCTGTCCACCATGGGTGACCCTGCTGGTATGTGAAATACCGGTGGCAGAGCTTCTAGCATCACAGCAACACGGAGCTGCCACAGTATGACAACCGACAGACAAGTGGTGTGGTTCCCTGACCAGGAAACGAACCCAGGCCACAGCACTGAGAGTGCCAAATCTTAAACACTAGACCGAAAGGGCTGGAAAACTTTAGCCAGAAAACTTTAGCTAAAAACAAACACCAAACACCTTTAAAACCTGCATGAGATTTTCTTAAGGATTAGAAATGAAAGTTTCACCTTAGTCTACGGCTTATGTCTATTTCTGCACCAAGATAAATGTTACCTTTACCTTGGTGTTTTCTTCGTTTTGATGAAGGCTCATCTCCCTCAGAGTTCATGATGTAACTAGAGAGATGAATCAAAGATGTCTGGCTCAGGTTGTCAGGTCTCCAGTTCCAGTACTGAAACTGAGTTCTAGACTCAAACAAATAAGATGGTCTCCAATTTAGTGAAAAATGCCTACTACTGAAGTACGGGTAAGGAGCACGAGAGTAATGTCCAGGCCACCTCATACAACTAGAAATATGTCTGTTCCAGCAACACCTTTGCAGATTCTCCCACGGTGTAGTCCAGTCTCTGCCCAGACTCTTCTGGTGGTGGGGTAACATGGGGTATCTAAAAGAAATAAATACACTCCTTGAGGTACCACTTTTTGTTCCACTACAGTACACAAAACCTAAATCTGTTTCCTCAAGGGAAGATAATGTCTAATACTCAAAATCTTACTTCTAAATCTGTGAAGAATGGGGAAGGGAGCAGCCATGATTTAACTACTAGTAGCAATATCTCAATATCTCTAAACAACTATGAATGGTACCTAAACACTTAACATAGAATCCACCAAGCTCCCAAAACACCATATACATGTCAAAAAGCCCACAGTCAACTGAGAGATCAATCAACCATCAAACTGGTATTCAGAGTAGCTTTCTAGCATCTAATAAAACTCACTGGACAAATAAAATCCACAGCAAACAAAATACTTAAATCAAATATAGAACACATAAGCTGACTATAATTCAAGTGAATCCTCCAACTTGGGTTTGGAGTAAAAACAGGTTTCTGCAGTCTTTTATACCAGGGTTATATTTTCCAAGCATCTCTATAGCTAAGAAGACAAAAGCCTATCACAACTTCACAACTATCTCTCTTGCTAGTCAGTGGGTGGATAATTTATTTTTCCATTCTTCTTTTTTTTAAAAGTATGTTTCTCCTTGAGGGAAATGAAAGAGGACAGAGATTACTTACTTACTTACTTACTTAACCAATACTCCAAACCCAACAGCACCAATTTAACCTACCATCTAAAATATCTCCAGAGTAGTGTTAACATTATTTTGAATAGATATGCTGCTCTCAGGCTCTCTTAAGAAACAATGCAACTCAAGCACCACCTTGTTCTTACTACCCTATACTGGCAAAATGTTAGGATTCAGAGAATGACTTTTATCCTTTTCTCCAGAATTAATCAAAGGTACATTTCCAAGAGTGTCAATAATGTCCACTTCTATCTCTAAAGGAACTTTGGTTAAACTGTACTTAGTATTATTTGACTTTTATATGTTCTTTTCATTTTAACAGCATTTAAATTTTTTACTATATATTTTTGCAGCTTATGCAGTCTCAAATTGTTCTCTAAATTCAACTTAATTGTAAATCTTTAAAGACATGACATGGGCAGACTATCCTGCTTTGTGACAACTCTGAAAGCCATAGAGATTTGGGCACTTGCTCCATTCATTTTCTATGCTAATAAGCTACCCTATTGAAACATAACACTATTGAAATATAACACTTGTACTACAAAACTTATTCTCTATATTCGTAGTTAACTTATATAGACGTCTTTATTTCTTATGATGAGC
This sequence comes from Diceros bicornis minor, assembly GCF_020826845.1. NCBI lineage: Eukaryota > Metazoa > Chordata > Mammalia > Perissodactyla > Rhinocerotidae > Diceros > Diceros bicornis. Next base: position 78,567,200 of record NC_080743.1, read on the forward strand.
TCCTTCGAGGCCAGAGCTTTCTTATTCAGTTTAATCCTGGTCTCTTCCCAAGTGCCTAGCACAATGCCTGGCACACAGCTGGTACTCAGGAAAACAATGTTGAACTGAATTGTCATCAAGTCCCAGGGCTATAGGAGTTAACACCAGACCCCCCATAACTTATGTAATAATTAATACAGTGCTGTGCTTCCCATGTGTGGTACACGAGTCGGTTTCATACGGCACACAATTAAACATATTGATTTTTAATATCTAAGTGTTTATCTTAAAGTGTATTAGGAAAAAAAACCATAATCAGTACATCAAACCCAAGATCTCGCGGATACTGCTTAGGGCGACGCTAATGTAAGCAGCATCTGCTAAAGTGGATTTTTAAATTGACTTTTAAATAAAGTCAATTTCAAAATATCCAGTAAGCAATGCAGAGGTGGAACAAGAATTTGATAATAATCATAGAGGTTGGTATACAAGTGACTAGAGTTTGAGAGACACTAACACACCAACAAACAACAAACCCCTGGGCTTGCGTGCACCACGCGCGCCTCCCTCCAGGTCAGGCCGCCCCGGGACCTACTGCGGACAGGCGGCCTCCCCGCAGACGGTCAGCCCCTGGAGGGTGCTGCGAGGCCGGGAGGCTCAGGTTGGCTTGGAAGCTGGATTTGGGGCAAGCGGGCCGGGCTCCACGGCCAAGCGTGGTCGGGAAGGCACGAGCCTGGCGGGCGGCCGATATGCTCCGCGCCCGGGCCCCGAACCTCCTGGACCCAGCGTCCCGCCGGCTGCGCGCCGGCTTTACCTATCCCTCAGGCTCTCCAGAGGCTCGTCCCGGCCGCACCACCGCCCCGACCCTCTTCCTCCTCCGTCCTCCCACCCCGCCACAGCCCGCCCCGCCCCGAGTTAACCCGGGCCGCCCGCGCCCGCCCCTTCCTCCTCCCTCCCGCCACCCTGCCCTACTGACCGGCCTCTCCCCACCACACAGCGGCCGTAGCCCCTCCTCACACAGCGCCAAGCTTCCATCTTCCCCTCTGCAGGCGTCCACTTCTCAAGCCCCGTGTTCAACCTCAACCTCTACGTCCGATTTGGCGGCTGAAAGCACCAGAGGCTCCCCATCACTAGACGTCGGCACTCCGGGCCCGGCTGCAAGGCATGCTGGGAGGTTCAGTCGCGGGCGCCGCCAGGTCCCCATCTTGCGCCGCGACAGTCACGAATTGCCTCAACTCTGAATTGCGTTCAAGAAGCATGCGCAGAGCGTGTGAAGCATGGGCAGCCATTTCGGAATAGGGCAAAACGCCCGACGTCTGTCTTAAAGAAACAGAGAGAAATAAACAAACTAAAGGCTGAAAAAGCGTTAAGGCCTATGTGTGGGCGGGTACCGTGCGGTTACTGTTTGAGAGCTAAGAAGAAAAAAAACTTGAGCGTATTTTTATAATGACCTTGGGATTCGAAAGGTGGATGGGTTCCCATAGAACTGTGGTACCAAGGATTTTTTTTTTTTATTTCAATAAATGAGTTTAATTTGCCTATTAATGAAAAAAGATTTTTAGATTGGCTTATAATATAAACTCCAACTCTATTCTATTCTATATAAAAACATATAGTTATAACACAATAATTCAGAGGCTAAAAATAAAGGTATAAACAAAGATTTATCAAAGAAATGTAAACAATAAGAAAGTAAAAGTTTACAATCCTAATACCAAACAAAGTAGATTTCAAGCCAAAAGCCTTAAGTAAGATAATGAAGAAATTGTAGATATTAGTGTGAACTCATGATATCTAAAATCTAACATAAATAAATATATATATATACACACACCAAACTATAGTTATACGTGTATGAGTATGTATGTATGTACATAACTTGAGTCTATTCACAAGGAAACATAAGATAAACATAAAATTAGGAATATTCTATTTAAAAGGGGGGAATATTCTATTTAAATAGAATATTTTATTCTATTCTATTATTCTTTAAAAATGTCTTAAAGTCAAAGAATGGTGGGGCTGACCCAGTGGCGTAGTGGTTAGGTTCTCACGCTCTGCTTCAGCGCCCTACGTTCGCAGGTTCAGATCCTAGGCATGGACCTATGCACCACTTATCAAGCCATGCCATGGCAGGCGTCCCACATATAGAGTAGAGGAAGATGGGCACAGATGTTAGCCCAGGGCCAATCTTCCTCACAAAAAAATAAATAAAAGAATGGGTATAGAAATGTTCCAGATTAATGGCAGCTAAAGAGACATGACAACTAAATACAATGCCTGATACTAGGCAGAATCCTCTAATGGAAAGAGAAAACATTGCTGTAAAGTACAATATTAGACCAACCGACAAAATTGGAATATGGATGGCAGATCAGATAAAACACGGAATTAATGTAAATATATGAAGTTGATAACTGTACTGTGGTTATGTGAAAGAAGATCTCTATTTTTAGGAAACACGCACTGAAGTATTTAGTGGTAAACAGTCATAATGTATGTAACTTACCCTGAAAAGATTCAGGAAAACCGTTAGAGACACAGAAAGATGATAGAACAAATGATTATGTAAATGAGGTGCAATGCTAACAATAGGTAAATCTGAGTAAAGGATATATGAGTTTTTTCGAATTATTTTTACTTTTTTTTTTCTGATTTTTGTAGTTTTTATTTTTTTATTTATTTATTTTTTAATTTTTTGTTTATTGCAGTAACATTGGTTTATAACATTGTAAAAATTTCAGGTGTACATCATTGTACTTCTATTTCTGCATGGACTACATCATGTTCACCAAAATACTAATTACAACCCATCACCACACACATGTGCCGAATTATCCATTTCACCCTCCTCCCTCCCCCCTGCCCCTCTGGTAACCACCAATCCAATCTCTGTCTCTATGTGTTTGTTTATTGTTGTTATTATCTACTACTTAATGAAGGAAATCATACGGTATTTGACCTTCTCCCTCTGATTTATTTCACTTTGCATTATACCCTCAATGTCCATCCATGTTGTCACAAATGGCTGGATTTCATCGTTTCTTATGGTTGAGTAGTATTCCATTGTGTATATATACCACAGCTTCTTTATCCATTCGTCCCTTGATGGGCACTTAGGTTGCTTCCAAGTCTTGGCTATTGTGAATAACGCTGCAATGAACACAGGGGTGCATGTACCTTTGCAAATTGGTGTTTTCAAGTTCTTTGGATAAATACCCAGCAGTGAAATACCTGGATCATATGGTAGTTCTATCCTTGCTTTTTTGAGGAATCTCCATACAGTTTTCCATAGTGGCTGCACCAGTTTGCACTCCCACCAGCAGTGTATGAGAGTTCCCTTCTCTCCACATCCTCTCCAACACATATTGTTTCCTGTCTTGTTAATTATAGCCATTCTGACGGGCGTGAGGTGATATCTCATTGTAGTTTTGATTTGCATTTCCCTGATAGTTAGTGATTTTGAACATCTTTTCATGTGTCTGTTGGCCATCTGTATATCTTCTTTGGAGAAATGTCTGTTCAGGTCTTTTGCCCATTTTTTAATTGTTGGGAGTTTTTTTGTTGTTGAGATGCATACCAAGGATTTTTGCAATTAATTTTGCCGGAACACATCCACGGAGCTCACTTTTAAATGTACGTGTGTGTCTTGAGTGTCCACCTTTATCAAATTTAGTATAGGACTCCAGATTCTTGAAAAACATTATTTAAATGGAGACCCCTCCAAGAGACAGAGAGAGAACGAGGGAGAGCTGAGGAAGAATAAAGTGGAGGGAGAAGAGGGGAAGAAGATAATGGAAGGCAGGATCACAGCTTTTATAAGCTCTTTGGGAGAGCAGTGGAGTAATTTCTTGGAATGGGTTTTCTTTTTTTCTCTTGTGTTAATGAGGAATCAGACGCATTTGAAAAACTTTTTCTTTCAGTATAAATATACGTAGTTGATTCTCGTTATTTGAGGTAGCGATGTTCTATAAAGTTACTGCATTAGTGAATACTGAACCATTGCTCCTAGGGGAAATACAGAGTTAGGTTCTGGTCACAACATTTTAGTCACCTAATCAATACACAACCTTGTTTTATATGTGTTTCTGTTTAAAGACACTTTAATGTAGACTTTTGTTTCATTAACATTGAATTCATGGCCCATAGCACTGTAACTCACGCCTGACTGAAGCTTATGGAACATGTGTATTTTCTCCATAAGGCACATCACAGATTTCTTGCACTTAGGAACACTAGACAACACTTAAGATTAAGCTTGGGGGCCATTTTAAACAACAAAATCAACCACAAAATCAAAAAATGTGAAAAACGTGGCACTGAAGGGACCGTGAAGAGGACACTCGTGTCCAGCGTGAGAGCTGAAACAAGAGGCTAGAGCTTTGCCTCCTTTGACCTCAGCTGGGAACATGCACCTTGGACAACTACATTTTTCACCCCTCTTGCATGTGTCCATGAATGACTGCAAAGCACTGCAAGTATTGGTTTTGGTGTTACAGATAAATTTTAGTGAACAGGCAAATTCGCAAATATGGAATCCACCAATAATGAGGATCAAGTGTATTTCCGTTTTATACTGCCCAATTTTCTAATTGTACTCATAATTTTGCAGTCTATTAAATTTATTGACTAGTAGTTTCTTGTCAGTAGGTCTTATCTCCATAATAAGATTGTAAGTACCTTGTGAGCAAAGGCCACGATCCATTATTTTCAAAATTTACCTGACCAAGTGCTAAGTGCACAATGGATGGTAGATAAAACATTTTTGAATGGATGGTTAACACTGGGCCAGAATTAGAGAAGACCTGTGAATGAACGGAACCTTCTCCCTCTAGTACACTCTATAAACTCTGGTTTTTGATGTGTAGGGAGAAATGTAGCACTCTGAAATAAGCAAAAGAGATTAATGGATATCCTTTCAATGGAATGCTAGAGTTTGGGGGATTATTTTATCCTAAAAGATATTCACCTTTATCTTGGATTAGACTTTTTTAGAATTCTGTAGTGATTAAAGTTGATTTGTAGAGAACTGCTGGTAATGCAAACGTTCTTGTCTTTGGACATGTGAATGAATTCTATCCAATGGAGGGAGAACTCTCCTCTGTAGAAAAAGCCAGTTTTGCATCCATTTGCAAGTTCAACATTCCTGATCTGTGAAGTGTCTGCTTTTTGGATTCTCCTTGAACAGACTGTAACATCTCTCTGGTTCCCTTATTTAATGAGTCAAAGAAAACTATTTTGTATGATTTTACTTTTTTTTTTTTTGAGAATTATCCTTTAATGGTTTTGCTGTTCCCACAGAGATGCCTAATGTATTCATCTGACAGCCCGATGAACTTCATCACCAGAGGAGTGCACCTCGTGGATCACTAAATCTAGGTCCTTTTTTTCTTGCTCCCAGAGGTGAATCTGAAGCACAATAGGATTTTTTAAGCCTCTGTTTTCCTCGTTTAAGTTGTCTTCTCCACCAGTTTTGTGTTTTGTTTTGGTTTGTATATGGCCAATAAATTTTTTCCTTCTGGTGGCAGCAATGATCGGGAATTTGGTCATATGGGCTGACCATTTGTTGATCTCTGTAAAAAGATTAATGACTTACAGAGATCTGTTTTCTGTTGAGTGAGAGACAACAGAGAATCTGGTTTGTTAGTCTTATTTGTTTGTCTCTTTGTCCATTTTGAGCTCAACTCAAGAATTCTATGTCCCCTGGGAAGAACAGCTCTTCGATATCTAGACTAGTGAGCTTTTATGTTTTATGTTTCTGTGTTTACTCTTGACCCATGGCAGAAATTGTAGAATCAAAGCCATAAACTTCCCTATGCCTGTGGGTCTATGTGTCTCTTATTGATAAAGGTTTTTACGTCTCATTATGTGAGTATGAGATGTCCTATATCTGGAAGGTATTAACAAATTAAATTATAAAGTTTATTTTATTAAAGGAGCTCTTTTCTGATTGCCTGTAGAGATAAATAAGCACTTATATAGTTACATGAAAACAAAGAAATAGAAATACTTTAAATGTGATATACTTAAAAATATATTATTCTTATAGAAACTAACTCAGAAATGTTTTAAGAATCTAAGTTCACATAATTAAGGTCAATCTCTACTGAACATGTAATTTCCTTCTCGAAGTAGTTTAATGTAATAAAATGGGCAGAGAGAGACGCTGTTTGATATTTCAAAATACCATCCTACCATAGTTGCAGAAGTAACCAGGGATTGAGGCAGTGAAGAAGAGTGGTCAAGAAAACCTCAGAGTCCAAGGTCTCTACTAAAGGGAAACCAGTATTTTGGACAAGCATACAGAGATTCATCTGCTACTAAGGGAACTGCTTAAGAGCTCAGGAACTTGAATCAACTGGGCTGCGGTGTGAGTAGACAATATGGCAATAAGTATGAGTTAAACCTCACCCAGAGGGACTGATGTTTGAAAGAAAATGGAAGTGCTTCAAAGCCCACATTTCAGTTATATGAGAATTCTTAAGAATTCTCTGCCCACTGGGAAGGAGAACAGCTCTTTAATAACTGGACTGGTGAGTTTTTGTGTTTCTGTGTTTACTCTTAATCCATAGAAGTTGTTCTTTCTGCCAAAAATTAAAGGGGATAATTTTGCCTCTCTCCTCCACTGGAACCGCCGGGGCTGATTATGGAGCAGAAAAGAGAATGGAGAGGTGCAGTGGCATGATGTCAGAGAGTGTCTCTCCTCCTGAGGAGTAAGACACTGGGGAAGTGACCATTTGAGCTGTCTGGTCTGGGACATACAGATTGGATCAGCAAACAAGGCAGAACCAGGATTATGACAGAAGAAAAATCCAGAACAGATTGAAACAGAAACATTTTAATTTGATACATCTGGAGAAGGCCTTCACTAGTTTCCAGAGGACAGGAGGAATGAGAAATTAATACATATTTGTCAAACAGTACAAACTTTCAGTTATATGATGAGTAAGTTCTGAGACCTAATGTGTAGCATGGTAACTATAGTTAATAATAATATATTGTATACTTGAAATTTGCTGAGAGTAGATCTTAAGTTTCTCACCATAAACACACACAAGATGGTAACTATGTGAAGTGATGGATATGTTAATTAGCTTGATTTTGATAATCATTTCAAAATGTATACATATATCCAAACATCATCTTGTACACCTTAATATATACGATTTTTATTTGTCAGTCATACCTCAATAAAGCTGGGGGGAAGAAAGATGTTAATACCATAACAAGAGCATAGCACTTGTAGTTTGCTAAGTTACAATTTAAATAATCTTTCCAGATATTATTATGGTTATATCTCTATACCAGGTGGACCACAATGACATTCGCAGTTAAGATTCAGTCATTCATTCATTTATCCCAACACCCAGCTTAAGAAATAAAGTAGTACAAACATAGTTGAAGCCTCTTGGTGCCCCATCCACAACTGCTTCATCTCCCCAGATGTAACTGCTATCCCGATTTTCATGCTTTTCATTCCCATGTATGCTGTTATATTTTTCTATGTGTGTCAGTATTCCAAACAACATATAATATTTCATAGAACATATTTTAAAACTATATATGAATGGCATACTCTGTATCTTTCTGCAACTTGCTTTTTATTTCAACAGTATATTTTAAGATTTACCTATGATTATACCTCTAATTCTGGTTCATTCATTTTTTAATACTGTACAGTGTTCCAAAGCCACAATTTATTAATCTTTTATCCTGCTGATATACATTTATGTTGCTTACGGTTTTTTGCTATTATTACTAATGCTGTTATGAATATTCCTGTATGTCTCCGTGTTAACATTTGTGATGTTTCTTTACATGTTCCCAGGGGTGGAATTCCCAGTAAGAGGAAATACATCCTCATCTTTAATACATGTTGCCAGTGAGCGGCCCGGTGGCGCAAACGGTTAAGTGCGTGCACTCTGCCACGGCAGCCCGGGGTTCACCGGTTCAGATCCTGGGCACGCACCAACCCACCACTTGTCAGGCCATCCTGTGGCAGGCGTCCCATATAAAGTGGAGGAAGATGGGCATGGATGTTAGCGCAGGGCCAGTCTTCCTCAGCAAAAAGAGGAGGCTTGGCGGATGTTAGCTCAGGGCCGATCTTCCTCACCAAAAAAATAAATAAATAAATACATGTTGCCAAATTGCTCTCCAAAGTGGTTGTACTTCCACTAGGTGTATATAAAAATTTCCATTGCTCAAATACTAATTTTATTTCTATTCCTAACAAAATTTCTAATAAAAGTTTTGTCATCTCTATCCTCTTCCTAAATAAGACAGGAACTTTACCAGACTTTAATTTTTCATTAGACATTTGCTGCCCAATTTCCTGATTTACTTTTTGTTCCCTCAAAATTAGTCTTTTAATAGTAAATTCACCAACATATTTATAACAATTTCTTTGCTTTTTGTTGTTTCTCCTTTTAGAAAATATCTGTGAGTGATAAAATCTTTTAGTTTTTATGTCACTGATAATATCTTTATTTTGGTTTCTCTCTTGAGTGACAGTTTAGGGTTTGGTATGGTTTGAGACCCATTGTTATTTTTCCATGATATTTTTGGGATATTACTCATTGTATTCTAACCTCTACTGTTGCTGATTAAAAAGCTGCTCTATGTCTAAATGTCATTCCTTTGCTGCTGACCTGTCTTTTCTCTTGTTAGTTTTTAAGATCTACATTATATATGTGGGATTGTTTTTGTTTATTATGATTGACACTCTGTGCAATATCATTCTGAAGATGAATTTCTTTGTTCAATTCAGAAAATGCTGACCCATTGTCTCTTTGAATATTGTTTTCCCACCATTTCCTCTGTTATCTTTTTCTGGAATTCCTATTAGACCACTATTAAAACATCTTAAGTGGCCAGCCCGATGGCACAGCAGCTAAGTGTGTGTGTTCCGCTTTGGCGGCCTGGGGTTCACAGGTTTGGATTCCGAGTGCACACAGACGCACCGCTTGTCAAGCCATGCTGTAGTGGTGTCCCATATAAAGTGGAGGAAGATGGGCACGGATGTTAGCTCAGGGCCAGTCTTCCTCAGCAAAAAGAGGAGGATTGGCATCGGATGTTAGCTCAGGGCCCATCTTCCCCCCCCCCCCCCCAAAAAAAAGTATCTTAATTCTTTTGTCTCTTGACTGCTCATAACCACTCCTCCTCCTCCTCTCCTCTCCCTCCTCTCCTCCTCCTCCTTCCCTTTCTTCTCCTTTTTCTCGCCCTATCTCTCTATGCTAAGATCTGGGTGAATTCCTCACTTCTATTAATTTACTGGTATTTTTCTTCAACTGAGACCAGTCTAGAGTGTCTTTTGTCTATTGAGTGTTTATTTCAATGACTATATTTTGTTATTTCCAGGATTTCTGGTAGATGCTTTTCTTTTTTTTTTTTTTAATTTTATTTATTTATTTATTTATTTATTTATTTTCCCCCCAAAGCCCCAGTAGATAGTTGCATGTCATAGTTGCACATCCTTCTAGTTGCTGTATGTGGGACATGGCCTCAGCATGGCCGGAGAAGCGGTGCGTCGGTGCGCGCCCGGGATCCGAACCCAGGCCGCCAGCAGCGGAGCGCACTCACTTAACCGCTAAGCCACGGGGCCGGCCCATGGTAGATGCTTTTCTAATCAACCTTTTTTGTTTTATTTCTACTTGCTTTTATAATTTCTTGTTCTTTTTTTCCCTAACTCTCTCAGAGAATACTAAACATACTTATTTAAAAATTCATTTTCAGATCATTCTGCTATGTCCATTTCATCTGTAATGAATTTTATCTCCTCTTTTTTTATTTTGTTGGTCACTCTTCTGAGTATGAATTCTCTCATGTGTTTTGGAATTTTGATGTGCAGACATCCGGATTAGATTTGTTTTTCTTTTCTCTTTCTCTGTTAACCCTGTCTGTTTTAGTTGCCTCCATTTTCCCCCAAGGGACTCTCAGACTAGAATCAGGTCTTATGTTGGTGGCTTAGGCCTATGTAGCTATGCTCTTAAGAGATACTGCAGATCCAATCTTTGAGCTAGTGGACAGCTTGACCCATGTGCTGGATGTGAAGCTGTGTCGCCTTTCTCCTGCCTCCCCAGGCCATGGCTCTGGAAGTGGTCATTGCAGCTCTTTTCAACCTTTTTTTATGGGTGAAGAAGCCCCTAGTTTCAGCAGTGAACCTGAATCCATTTCTTCCCTTTCCTGGGAGGACTTTTGGTTCCTGTTGCCCAGCAGGAGCAAAATTCCTAGACGGGGAGCTGAGCAGGCCTCAACCTTGTTGTTTCTGGGCCTCAGAGAAGTTTATATCGGTTCTGAGCTTGATAGTGTTTTTTTGTTTTGTTTTTCAATTTCTCTTTTTATGTTTTATCTCTCATTGCTATCTGTTTGGAGCAGACGACATCTTCAATGCAAGAACTTATAAGGTAGCTGGAAGTACAGATATATTGTATTATGTAATGTCCAGAAACAATGTTTTATAAGCTCAAAGTCTGTACCTTAAAAATCATGGGGACATAGAGATTCAGTGGAGCACAGGAAATGGGAAGACTCTTAAGAGTCAAATAGACCTGAGTTTTAACACACACCCTGACACTTCCCAGCTGTGGCATTGGCAAATATATTACCTCTTCGATTACAGTTACCTCATCTCTAAAATGGAGATAATAATACTTATTAAATATTGTGAGGATTAAATAAAATATAGCAGTGAAGTATCTGTTGTAAGACACAGAGAGGCAGAAATGTTTTGTTTTATTTTGCATCAACTTTGTGTGCAAAACAAACTTGAACACACAGACTTGGTTAAATAAACTAGCATATACTGAGTAGATAATACACATAGAACTTTATGCAGACCCTTTGGGAAACAGTATGGAAGAAATTAGAAACAGAATAGAGTTATAAAATCAAATGAAAAGTAATATAGTATAGATTCAAAATGTAAGGTATCCATCTGATACTTTCAGGTTTTTAGCTAAGGATGGATATACTAACGTATAATAACCTTTTTTTTGTGTGTGTGAGGAAGATTAGCCCTGAGCTAACATCTGTTGCCAATCCTCTTTTTGCTGAGGAAGATTGACCCTGGGCTAACATCCGTGCCCATCTTCCTCTACCTTATAGGTGGGATGCCTGCCACAGCATGGCTTGATAAGCAGTGCATAGGCTGAGCCTGGGATCTGAACTTGTGAACACGGGCCGCCAATGGGAAGCGTGTGAACCCAACCATCACGCCGGCCCCTAACCTATTTTGAACTATGGATTCATATAAATTTCTCCTATTCTTCAAGAAACTTTGTATTCTTTGATAATGAAAACCTCCCTGTTAGTGAAGTTACATAATTATATATACATGTACATAACATTTATATATAAATATGGAGTACAAAAATTATTTTTGCCCTTTTGCTCTTAAAAAACAGGATTTAAACAGGATTTGGCAACCTGCGACTTGCAAGGAAAAGCTGAAAAATAAAGACGAAAATCCAAATTTGAAGTGTCTCTCAACTCCCACACATGTTCTTATACTTCACTCTCAACCTCCAAATTCTAGAAAATGTTTCTGTATAACCTACCAACTCTCTCATTAAAAATATCCCAGGTTGTCATGGTGACTATAGTTCTTTCCCCTGCAGAACCCTGTAGTCTGATGCCATGGTCTCCTAATTCCTTATGGTTGTGGAATCTTTTCTTTCTTTTTTTCATACTGTTTCTCATTTTTTTCAGCCTAATATTACATCTGAGTCTGCTAGAGTGGTGGCACATTAAAGATTTAATTTGAAGCAGGGAAGATTTAATTAATGGTCTCGCAATAGTCAGTAAATTGGTCTGGAAATCTGATGGAATCCTCCATGAGTATATGTTCTGCAGTGGTCCTTGATGAAAACATTGCAACACTCAGCCCTTGCTGGAATTTCTCATTTCTTTCCGAACCTGTATGGGCTGATTAAATTAAGAACTCTTGATGTCCAGGCTTTTAACACAGAGGTACACTGATATGAATTTGGTAGTCAGGATATAAAATTCAGGTTAGACTTTCTCTTCCCTCTCATCCCTACACCGTTTCTTATTCCCATTTCTCAGTCCCAGAATGGGGGCTTTGCAGATTTGGGAATCCTTATAATGCAGAGACTTATGGATGTTATGGAAGTGACCTTACCTCTGGAAAATTATCTCGCTGCCCAGTTTGGTCTGTTTTAGGTCTCCTAGAGTTATCTTTCTGGGAAGGTATTAAAGAGCAAGGGCAGACTTCAGCCGGGGATGATTGGACAGAGAGGAGAATGAAGAAGCTGAGAAATGGAATCGCAGAGGAGAGCATGAGAAAGCTGCATGTAAGAAAGCAAAAACACTTTTTGTGGCTGTCTAATACTCATTTGAGGAGAGAAACCATGTCTTTTGTTTGTCTAAATAATAAATAAATGGCTATTTGGTGGTAACTTTACCAAGTATTTTGACTCTGCTCATGACAAAACTAGACATTTACGTGGAAGCAGTATATGTCCTTCATGAAGGCTAACATTAAGGTGTAAGGTATGTATCACTTTATTCTCTTTAATGAATCTTTGGTTCATAAATAGTTACCTAAACCTGGGAAGTCTGGGATCCTAGAGGTCAAAAAAGAATTAAGGGAGTCTTTGAGCTATTATAATATTTTGAAAAATCTGATAGAAATTGAAGAAAAGTCCTCAACAAGGTAGCAAAGGTTTACCAAAACCTCAAGTTTCTTTACTTTTGACTGATATTATATAAGTTTAATATGGGTATGTTTTTTATTTCGTTTTGGTCAGAAGCTCAGATCAATAGTTATATGTTTATGATTTTGGCAAAGAAGATAAAACAAATAATTGTAACAATATATTTAGTTGGTTTGGCAGGAAAAAAATCTTTAGAGCCTTGGAGTTCATGCATTCAGCAAATCCCTCTTATCTTTGTACCACTGTGACAGATACTGGGGTACAAATGCAACGGAAGAACAGCCCCTGCCGTTAAGGAGCTCACAGTGTAATGGGAGAAAAGCATGTCATCCCTAAATTAGCCTACGCAACATGTCACTGCCTTGTAATAGGCGCCATAGCAGAGATGTAGAATAGAGAAGTGGTAGCAGAGAGGAATGGGCACCTAATTTTTCTTGAAAAGGAAGGTGGGAGCTGTGAAAGAGGGCTTCAGAGAGAAATTATTCCTTGAGTAAGCTGTTTCCTGAAGGCTGATTGGGGGTGGTGTGAGGTGGGGATTTCAAAAGAAACAGATGGTTTTGAAGATCTGGAGGTGCGAAATTGCAAAGGGTCTGGCTGAAACCCAGAGAAATAAGTGACAGGCGAGCAAACACCAGACATGATAGATCCTAAAAACTATGACAGAGAAATCATGGCAATAGGATCCACTAAACAGTTTTACAGAGGAGTGGCATAATGACATATGCTTTTAAAGTGGATAATTTTAATGGGAGTGTGAAGGATGGATTGGAGGGGGCTAGGTTTGTTGGAGGGTAGTTTTTATTTCCTTAAAAAATTTTTTTAACTTATTAATTGGTATACAACATACACACAGTAAAGTACACAAATCTTGAATGTTTAGCTTGAGATATGTTTTCATATGTATACACTTATGTAACCACTAACCAGATTATGAACTTTTCTGCATCCCAGACGAGTCTCTCCTGTGCTTCCCAGGCAATACCCATTATACCTTCCATCTTCCCTCCCTACCCTCTGTGGATAGCCACTATTCTGACTTCTATCATCATAGATTTGTTTAATTGTTCTTGAACTTTATATAAATGGAATCACAGAGTATGTACTCTTATATCTGGCTCTTATGCCCAACAGTATGTGTGTAAGATTCATCCTTGTTGACACATGTAGCAAGAGTTCATTCTTTTTAATTGCTGTGTAAATTCCATTGTATGATTTTATACTAAATTTAACTTATCCATTTTACTGCTGATTAACACTTGATTGTGTCAGATTTTTGGATCTTATGAATAATAGTGCTATGAACTTTCTTATGTGTGTCTTTTTTAATGGATATACCCACTGACTTTTCTTTGGTATATGTCCAGGAGTGAAATTGCTATTACTGTCAGTATTTTTACCCTTTAGTCATTCTGGTACCACAATCTGTTAGGTGGACATTTGGGCTGTTTCCATTTTGAAGCTATTATGAATAAAGCTGCCATAAATATTCACATATAGGTCTTTATATGGACGTATATTTCCATTTCTCTTGGGTAAAATACCTATGAGTGACATTTCTGGGATATCTGATAAGTGTATGTTTATAAGAAACTGCCAAACTGTTTCCCAGTACAGCTGTATCATTTTGAATTCCCACCAGCAACCTATGGAAGTTCCAGTTGCTCCTGTCCTTGTCAACATTGGGTAGTGTCAAGCTTTTTAAATTTTAGCCATTGCTGTAGTTGTAAGATGATAACTCATGGTAATTTTTTTAAAAAATTGAGATAAAATTCATATAACATAAAATTCACCATTTTAACCATTTTAAAGTATACAATTTACTAGGTGTTAGTATATTCACAAGGTTGTGCAATCATCATCACTATTTAATTTCAGAACATTTCCATCACCCCCAAAAGAAACGCTATACCTCCCAATTCCCTTGTCCCCCCCTCCCCCATCCCGTCAACTGCTCACTAGTCTCCTTTCTGAGCATTTCATATTAATGAAATTATACAATATATAGACTTTTGTGTCTGGCTTCTTTCACATAACATAGTGTTTTCAAGATTCATCCATGTCGTAGCATGTATCAGTACTTCATTCCTTTTTATGGCTGAATAATATTCTGTTGTATGGACATATCATATTTTGTTCACCTTTTCATCAGTTAATGGACATTTGGGTGGCTTCCACTTTTTGCCTGTTATATATAATATTGCTATAAACAGTCATGCACAAGATTTTGTGTGGACATGTTTTCAATTCTCTTGGCTATGTAGTTAGCAGTGGAATTGCTGGGTCATATGGTAACTCTATGTTTAAGATTTTGAGGAATTGCAAACTGTTTTCCATAGGAGTTGCATCATTTTAAATTCCCACCAGCAACGTATGTGGGTCCAATTTCTCCACATCCTTATTAATACTTGTTATTGCCTATTTTTTTTAAATAGCAATCTGTATTAGTTTGCTAGGGCTACCAGAAGAAAGTACCACAGACTGGGTGGCTTAAACAACAGAAATTTATTTTTTCACAATTCTGGAGGCTAGAAGTCAACGATCAAGGTGTTGGTAGGGTTTGTTTCTTCCAAGGGCCTCTCTTCTTGGCTTGTAGATAGCCATCTTCTCTCTGTGTCTTCACATGATCTTTCCTCTGTGTGTGTCTGTGTCCTAATCTCTTCTTATAAGAACATGAGTCATATTGGATTAGGGCCTACCCATATGACCTCATTTTACCTTAATTGTCCTCTAAAGGCCCTATTGCCAAATTCAGTCATATTCTGAGGTAATAGAGATTAGGACTTCAGCATATTCCATGGGTTCTCTTTTCACTTTCTTTATAGTGTCCTTTGCTGCACAAAAGGTTTTAATTTTTAATGAAATCAAATTTATTTATTTTTAGTTTGGTTGCTTATGCTTTTGGTGTCATAGCTAAGACACCGTTTCCTAATCCAAAGTCACAAATGTATACACCTATGTTTCCTTCTAAGAGTTTTATAGTTTTAGCTCTTACATATAAGTCTTTGATTCATTTCAAGTTAATTTTAGTATATGGTGTTAGTTAGGAGACCAAATTCATTCTTTTGCATGTGAATATCCAGTTTTTCCAGCACTACATGTTGAAAAGACTATCTGCCTGTCCCCCCCACCCCCCAACCTCCAATCCCATTCCCCTCCACCCTCCCCAGCCATTGAATGGTTTTGGGATCCTTGTTGAAAATCACTTGACTGTAAATGTATGGGGTTATTTCTGAACTTTCAACCCTATGCCATTTATCTATATGTTTATCTTTATGCCAATACCACACTGCCTTGATTATTGTAGCTTTGTAGTAAGTTTTGAAATCAGGAAATGTGAATCCTTCAACTTTGTTCTTTTCCAAGATTGTTTTGGCTATTCAGAGTCCCTTGCATTTTGACATGAATTTTAGGATCAGCTTGTCCATTTCTGGAAAAAAACAGTTGGAATTTTAATAGGGATTACATTGAATCTGCAGATCAATTTGGGGAGTATTGCTATCTTAACAATATTCCAATCGATGAACATGGGATAACTTTCTATTTATTTAGGCCTTCTTTATTTTATTTATTTATTTATTTATAATTTTATTTATTTATTTATTTTTTCCCCAAAGCCCCAGTAGATAGTTGTATGTCATAGTTGCACATCCCTCCAGCTGCTGTATGTGGGATGCGACCCCAGCATGGCCGGAGAAGTGGTGTGTCTGTGCGCGCCTGGGATCTGAACCCAGGCCGCCGGCAGCGGAGTGCGCGCACTTAACCACTAAGCCACAGGGCCGGCCCTATTTAGGCCTTCTTTAATTTCTCTCAAGAATGTTTTGAAGTTTTCAGTATACTAGTCTTGCATTTCCTTGGCTAAGTTTATTCCCAAATATTTTATTATTTTTGATGGTATTGTAAATGGAATTATTTTCAGATTGTTCATTGCTAGTGTATAGAAATAAAATTGATTTTTGTATCTTGCAATTTTGCTGAACTTGTTTATTAGCTCTAATAGTTTTTTTGTGTGCGTGTCTGTGTGTGGATTCTTTAGAGTTTTCTATATCTGAGATCATGTCATCTGCAAATAAAGAGTTTCACTTCTGCCTTTCCACTCTGGATACTTTTTATTTCTTTTTCTTGTCTAATTGCCCTGGCTAGAACTTCCAGTACAATGATGAATAGATGTGGAAAGAATGTACATCTTTGTCTTGTTGCTGATCTCAGGGAGAAAGCTTTCAGTCTTTCACCATTGAATATGATGTTAGCTGTGAGTTTTTCATCAATGCCCTTTATAAGGTTGAGGAAGTTCCCTTCTATTTCTAGTTTGTTTTGTGTTTTTATCATGAAAGTGTGTTTGATTTTGTCAAATGCTTTTTCTGCATTTATTGAGATAATCACGCGTTTTTCCTCTTTAGTTCATTAATATGATGTATTACATTGATTTATTTTCATATGTTGAACCAACCTTGCATTTTTGGGATAAATCCCACTTGGTCATGGGTATTTAATCCTTTTAATATGCTGTGGGATTCAGTTTGCTAGTATTTAGCTGAAGATAATTGCCTATATTGATAAGGGATCTTGGTCTGCAATTTTCTTTTCTTGTGATATCTTTGTCTGGTTTTGGTATCCAGATAATACTAGCATCATAAAATGAGTTCTCTCATCTTCTTCTTTTTTTGGTTTTTTTTTTAAACATATCCAGGTTGGTTTTATTGTTTCCATGTTTTTTTGTGAGTGTGTGCACGGAAGATCAGCCCTGAGCTAACATCTGATGCCAATTGTCCTCTTTTTTTGCTGAGGAAAATTGGCCCTGAGCTAACATCCACGCCCATCTTCCTCCACTGTATATTGGATGCTCCCACAGCATGGCCTGACAAGCAATGCGTCAGTGCGCTCCCAGGATTTGAACCTGCGAACCCTGGGCCGCCGAAGCAGAGTGTGCGCACTTAACGACTTGCGCCACTGGTGGCCCCTCTCATCTTCTATTTTTAGGAGGAGTTTGAGAAAGGTTGGTGTTAATTCTTCTTTAAACATTTGGTAGAATTCAGCAGTGAAGCCATCTGATCCTGGGCTTTTTCTTTGTTGAAGTTTTTAAAGTAATGATTCAATATTTTTATCTTATAGGTCTATTCAGATTTTCGGTTTCTTCTTGAGCCAGTTTTGGTTTTAGACTTGGTCAGCTTAGACATGGTTTTCTTTAGCTCTTTCAACATATTTAAAATAGCTTATTTAAAATCTTTGTCTAGTAAAAACCAACATTTGAGCTTCCTCATGGACATGGTTTTTCTTGAATGCTTTTTTCCTCTGTGTATGAGCCATACTTTCTTGTTTTTTAGGATGCCTCATAAATTTTTGTTGAAAACTGGACATTTTGAATATTATATTGTGACAACGCTAGAAATCAGATTCTTTTCACTCCCCAGAGTTCGTTGTTACTGCTTGTGGTAGTTGTTTCTTTAGTAAATTTTCTGAACTAATTTTGTAAAGTCTATTATTTGTTGTGTGTTGCCACCGAAGTCTCCGTTCTATTAGCTTAGTGGTCAGATAACGATTGGACAGAGATTTTCTTAAATGCCTGGAAATAAAAAAATCTCCCACTCTTTGCAGTGGCTCTGTTTGTATGTTGGGGTACACCATCAACACTCAGGCAGTTTACAACTCTGCCTTAGCCTTCTTTTCTTGCTTTTGAAGAACTTCAAGGTTAGCCAGACACAAGAGCTTAGGGTCTTCTTAAGTCTTTCTTAAGCATGTGCATAGTTCTGGTTATATGCATGATTTTCTAGAATCCCAGGAATATATTGACCTTTTCAAGCCCCTTATTCCCCAAAGCTTGTCTTTCTCCAACCTTTCCTCACAAGCTTCTTGGGCAGTCTATTGTTTGCTCAACTATCTGTTCCCTCAGGTGACAATGACTAAAACATTCACCTTTAAAAGTTTTTGACAAATGTCCCTGGTTAGTGGTTCTAGCACTGGGCCAAGTTAGGTGAGATAAAGACAAGCCTTTGAGCCTTGCAGAGACCCTTCCAGGGAGCCACTGGACAGGTCAAACAAATAATTATTATTCTGTGAGAAGCAGGTCTTTTCTGCCCTCTCCAGTACTGGTACTAGAAATGTAGGTTGTTATTTTCAAGGATACCCCTGAGTTGAGAAGTGGGGGATGAGAGTAGGGTAAGTTAAAATGTCAGAAAGCTTGCTGTTCTTAGAGATTCAGCTGTTTTTCTTGAATAAGTGCTCCCTGGGTTGCTGCAAGCTTTGGTTAGTTTTCACCATTCTGAAAAAGTTGATTCTGACAGTTTTTGCCAGTTTTTTTCATTGCTTATATGGAGTAGGGAACTTCTCCACCATTTTCCCTCGTCATAGTTTAATAGTTATTTCCCTAAAGATAAATGATGTAAAACATCTTTCTATGTGCTTATTTGCCCTCTGCATATCTTTACTGGTGAAATGTACATTTAGTTCTTTCGCATATTAAAAAATTGGATTGGTTGTCTTTTTTTACTATTGAATTGTAGAAGCTCTTTATATATTTTAGATATAAATCCTTTATTAGACAGATGTTTAGCAAATATTTTTTCCCAATCTGTGACTCGTTTTTCATTCCTTAATGATACCTTTTGGAGTGCAGAAAATTTTAATTTTGATGCAGTCCAATTTATCATTTTTTTTCTTTTATAATTCATACTTTTTGTTTCCTAAAAATTGTTTGCCTAATCCAAAGTTACCAAGATTCTTTCCTATGTTTCCTTCTAGAACTTTTATAGTTCTAGGTTTTACATTTATGGCTATGATCCACTTGAAGTTGCTATTTGTAAATGATGCAAGGTAAGAATTGAGTTCCTTTCTTTCTTTCCTTTTTTCTCATTTTGCATATGGATGTCCAAATATCCCAGCATCTTTTGTTGAAAAACTATCCTTTCCTCCATGGAATTACATTGGCGTGTTATCAAAAATCAAATGGTCATTTATGTGTGGATCTATTTCTGAACCCTCTATTCTGTTCCATTGATCTGTATGTTTATCCTTATGCCAATACCACACTATCTCATTTACTGTAGCTTTATAGTAAGTCTTGAGATCAGGTAGTGTGAGTTTTCCAACTTTTTTCTTTTTCAAAATTGTTTTGGATATTCTAGGTCTTTTGTTTTTCCATATAAATTTTAGAGTCAGCTTTTTCAATTTCTATAAGAAAGACTGCTGGGGTTTTAATTGGGATTTTGTTGAAGCTTTAGATCAATTTTAGGAGGTTCGACATATTAACAATACTGAACCTTCCAAGCCATGAACATAGTATATCTCTTCATTCATTTTGCTCTTCTTTAATTTCATTTAGCAATGTTTCCTATCTCTGTGTGCAAGTCTTACACACATTTTGTTAAATTTATTGTAAATGGTATTGTTTTTTAATTAGTTTTTCATTTTTGTTGCTAGCATATAGAAGTAAATTACTTTTTCTGTATTTACTTTGAATCCTGTGATCTTGCTAAATTTACTTATTAGCTCTATTAGTTTTTTGTGGATTCCTAAGGATTTTCTATGTAAATGATCATGTCCTTTGCAAATAAAGGCACATTTATTTCTTCCTTCCCAATCTATATACATTTTTTTTTTTTTTTTTTTTTTGCCTTCCACATACTCTCTCGTACACTGTTGAATAGAAGAGATGGGAGCAGACATCCTGGCCTCACTTCTGATCTTAGCAGGAAAGCATTCAGTCTTTCACCATTAAGTATAACATTAGTTTTAGTTTTTCTGTAGATGCTGAAAGGGAGGAAGACTATCCTCTACCCATTCTGGGTCCTCTCTGGCTGGGCTACAAATTAAACTGACATGAGACCAAATAGCAGGAGAAAATCAAACAAAGCTTTATAACATGTATACATGGGAGAGACCAGGGAAACTATTTCTCAACAAGATGGCGGAGGTTCTCTTCTTAAATAGATTCAGGTAAAGACAAAGGAGGATGTTGGGGGTGGGGGGAGCCAGCTATAGGAGATTATCAGAAAGCACAGTAAACAAGAGTATGCAGATTTAAGTCCTCACTTTCCACACTGATAAGAGTTTCTAGAGATAAGTTCATCCCCTCTTCTTCCTGGTACAGAGAGGGAGATACCTTTACAAATGGAGATTTCCCTTATAAATGTAAATATCTCTTATAAAGGGTAACTTCTACTTTTCAGAGCTTCTTTCCCTTCTGTAGTTTCTTAACAGTAACCAGCCCAAAATAATCCTCATGCCAAAGAGACACATTTTGGAGTGGCCAATTCTGATCTCCCACAATGCCTTTCATAAGGTTAAGTAAATTTCCTCTATTTCTAGTTTGCTAAGCATTTTAATCATGAATGGATGCTGGATTTTTTTCAAATGCTTTTTCTGTGTCTATTGAGATGATTATACATATATATATAACATATTTATATTATATTTAACATATATTAAACATATTTACATATAAAATCATCTTGATGGGGTTGAGGGCAGGCCGTTCCAAGATGTGCCACTCTGGCATGTGGATTATTTTGAGCTGAAGACAATAAAGGCTCAGAAGAATCATGAAGGACATTTGACTTTCCCCCAAACTGCCTAAAAGAATTTAAGATAAGAGGCCTGTCCCCAAGACAGGCCATCACCATAAATAACTCTGGGTATCATAGACTGGGAGGGTCCTTGCCAGGCCCATTCTTATCAAAGTTCTGTTTACCAAACATTTACATTTGTAAGGGATATCTTCATTTGTAAAGGTTTCTTTCTCTCTCTGTACTGGGAAGGGGGGGGGATGACCTCATCTGTAGAAACTTGTCAATGTGGTAGGCAAGGCCTTAAATCTGCATAATAACCTTGCTCTTGGGGCATGCCCCGTGGCATAGTGGTTAAGTGCATGCACTCTGCTGCAGGCAGCCCAGGTTTGGATCCTGGGCGCACACCGATGCATCGCTTGTAAGGCCATGCTATGGCGGCGTCCCATATAAAGTGGAGGAAGATGGGAATGGATGTTAGGCCTGGGTTAGTCTTCCTCAGCAAAAAAAAAAAAAAAAAAAAAAAAAAAAGAGGAGGATTGGCATGGATGTTAGCTCAGAGCTGATCTTCCTCACAAAAAAAAATAAAAATAAAAAAATAACCTTACACTTGTTTACTGTGCTTTTCTGGAAATCTTCCATAACTTACTCCGCCCACCCCCAACATCCTCCTTTGTCTTTACCTGAATCTATTTAAGAAGAGAACTTCTGCTTTTAGGGAAAGCTGGCTTCACAAAATAAGTGGCAAGTGTTCCCTGTTCTATTTTTGATGAGTTTTTGTAGAATTGGTATTCTTTCTTCCTTAAATGCTTGGTAGATTTCACCATTGAAGTCATATTGGCTTCAAGTTTTCTATGAAGATTTCAAATTCTTTAACAGATATAGGGATATTCAAGGTCTCTGTTCTTTAATGAACTTTGGTAGTTTATGTCTTTCAATAAATTTATCCATTTCATCTAAGTCATCAAATTTATTAGCATATAGTTGTTCAGGTAAGTCCCTTATTTTCCTTTTATTGACTATAGGATCAGTTGTGATGTGTCTTCTTTCATTTCTGATATCTACAATTTGTGTCTTCTCTTTTTTTCTTGAGCCCTTTGGCTAGAAGTTTATAAATTTTCTAAACTTTTTCCGAAACAATCACCTTTTTGTTTCATTGATTTTTCTCTATTGCTTTTCTCTTTTCTATTTCATGGTCTTGCTCTTCTCTTTATTTTTTTCTTCCTTATGCTTTTTTGGGTTTAATTCAATCCTCTTTTTCTAGTTTTTTAAGGTGGAAGCTTAGATTGTTGATTCATGACCTTTCTTCTTTTCTACTATAGGCTTTAAGGCTATAAAGTTCCCTCTAAGCACTGCTTTACTTGTGCCCCACAAATTTTTGGTATGTTTCAATTTTCATTCAATTCAATTTTTAAAGGTCTATTGTCATTTATTCCTTAACTCATGAATTTTTAGAATTACGTTATTTACTTTCCAAGTATTCATGAATTTTACAGGTAACTTTCTGTTATTAACTTGTGTTTAATTCCCTGAGGTTACAGAGCACATACTATTTATATTAGTCTTTTTAAATTTGCTGACATTTATTTTATGGCCCAAAATATGGTCTGACTTGGTGAATGTTTTGTGTGCACTTGAAACAAATATATAGTCTCCTGCTCTTGAGTGGAGTGCTCTGTAAATGTCAATCAGGAGGATTTGGTTGACAGAGCTTTTCAGGTCTTCTATATCCTTACTGATTTATTTTTCTACTTGTTTTACCAACTACAGAGAGAGGAGTGTTAAAAGTCTTAACTAAAATTGTGAATTTGTCTTTTTCTTCTTTTAGTTCTAATGGTTTTTACCTTATACAATTTTAAGTTTTATTATTAGGCTCATGAAGATTTAAAATTGTTATGCCTTCTTGATGAGTTGAACACTTTATCATTAAGTTTTGTCTTTCTTTATTCCCGGTGATGCACCTTCTTCTTAACTCTTCTGAGTACAGTTTTCATGGTATATCTTTTTCCATTCTTTAAGTTTTAACCAGTTGTATTTGCTGAATCAAACAAATTTGGATACAGTGGGAGAGGAAGTTGCTAAAGATGATTCCTAGACACTTGGCTAATATAACTAAAAAGAGTAAAATCAGTCGTTGAGATAGGAACAGC
Organism: Diceros bicornis minor; assembly: GCF_020826845.1. Classification (NCBI taxonomy): domain Eukaryota; kingdom Metazoa; phylum Chordata; class Mammalia; order Perissodactyla; family Rhinocerotidae; genus Diceros; species Diceros bicornis. Next base: position 78,590,501 of record NC_080743.1, read on the forward strand.
CTTATGAGGAAAATAAAAGTTCAGATCTTAATCTGTTCTGTTTTCAGTGGTAACTGGATATATAGGCAAAGATGTAGGCAACTTGAGTCAAATCCTAGAAGAGAGATATGCCTGGAGATATAGATTTGTAAATCACTGGGAATAAAGAACAAAGGATCAAAGACAAAATCCTGAGGAACAAGAACATTAGAGGTTCCTGGAAGGAGGGAAAAATCAGCAAAGGAGACTGAAAAGGAATAAATGATTGAGAGTGGCTAAAGACATAAAGGAGTTTTGAAAAGGTGGAAATGGTTAGAAATATTCAAAGTCTGAAAATATTGGGTAAGATGAGGTCATTAGAAACTTTTTTCAAAGCATTTTCACAGTGGCAGTATTGTGAAGGCAGATTGAAGTGGATATAGGAATGAATGGGTGATATTCATGAATGTGTGATGAACGTGTGAATACTGAAGCAGATTACTTTAAAAACAACTTAAACAACTTTGACAATAAGGGGGAAGGAGAAGGAAAAAAGCCACCATGAATGATGTCCTTTACCTTCCTCTCTGCCTGGCTAATTCCTATCTCTCTTTTAAGATTCAGCAATAGCTTCCCCTCTATCAGAAAACCTTAGCTAATCTTCCATTCTGAATTAGATGTGCTCTACAGCATTCCATATATACATCTGCCATGGTACTTACCACAATATATTTTAATTGTTCTTTGTTTTTTCCTACTGGCTGGTACTTGAGAGCAGGGACTCTCTTTGTAACTCCAATGCCAAATTAGCACGATGTCTGGCGCATAGTAGGTGGTGAATTCAGGTTTAATGAATGAATAATAGATAGGTTTAGGCATATGTAGGCTGAGAAGAAGGAGCCGGTGGTGAGGAAGAGACTAAAGATACAGAAATAAGAATTGGGATGTTATTGATAGAACAATGTCTTTAGGTCTGCCAAAGAGGATGGGTTTCAGCGCACAGGTGGAGTGATTAGTCTTACAAAAGCAAAGGATATATCTACATCTCAGATCGGAACAGGAATGTGAGAAGACGAAAGGATTGTTACTAAGGCCCCCCAACCCCCCCACCGCCCCCGCCCAGTAAAGAAGTCAGGGGCAGGTAGAAATGGGTAGGGAGGCAAGAGGAGGAGGAGTAGAGGGTTGAGGAGAATGGTAAAGACTTGGAATGAACGTTACGGGGAATAAGAATCCTGATCAAGGAAAGGTAAGGGGATTGCCAAGCACTACATAGCAACCAATTGAAATGGGAAACTATTTTCGTAGTAGCTTTGAGAGGTCGTGTGAGTCCCCCCCCCCCCCCCAGCCTGAAGCAGGCTCCAGCTTTTAAAATCGGGGGCGGGGGGGGGGTCTTTGGATTTTAAGGTTGATATAGGGTTGGTGGCTTGCTGTGGAGGTAGAAAGACAGGAGTGCACAGGTGGATGGGATTTATCTTAGAAAGAAGAAAGGCTTATGTCTGCGAGAGAGTTCAGATGTTGTTGTGGGTATTTAAAATGTTAGGACATGAGTAAGGAAGGAAAAAAGATGCTCAGTTAGGGTATCCCTCCATTCCTTTACGATTCCAAGTTAAGTCTGTACACGGGCTGGGCGGGGGTGCGGAGGACCAGGCTCTCACCAGTGTGTCGTAGCCATCACAGCTCTCACAAAATCTAAGAGGCACCAGGAGACTTAGTGGAGACGTGTCAGGTCTCCGCAATGACCAGAAGGGCGGCGCGACCAACCTGACCCTCGCCGGCTTGCCAGTCCCACGCCCGGATGGGGATCAACGGGACCCGGCCTGGCCCGGAAGCTTTTCTCCCGACCCGGAAGCTAAGCCGAGCGGCGGAGGCGCCGCCGTGGAGCCACCGCCCCCTCCTCGCTTCGCTGCTGCTTGGGGAGCCCGGACCGCGGCGGCGCCGGATTGCCCTGATGATCCCCGGCAGGCGGCGGCGACAGAGACGGCGGGAGGATGACCTCTGCCCGGGAGCGGGGTGCCGACCTGGCGCGTTTCTACACTGTCACCGATCCCCAGCGACACCCGAGGGGCTACACGGTGTATAAGGTCACCGCCCGGGTGAGTGCCAGTGTCGGGCGGGAGTAGGAGCCTGTATTGGGGCACGAGAGGCTGGGGTGGGGACACTGGTGTGGGAGTACCTGATCCCGGGTCAGAGCCTAGGGTGGATCTGGGTGCTCCTAGTGCCGGGAGATGCGCCGGAGGTGGGGATTTCAGGAAGGCTGTGGTAGGGGCTGAGTGTGGGATGCCCGGGACTCGGCTGGAGGAGGTTGCGGTAGTGTCCCGGTTCCAGGCAGGGTGGGGCCGAGCTTCATGGTTTTAAATTGATGACTCAGCCCCAATTCCATTTAGCTTTCCCTTCTGAGGCTGAAATTTGCAGAAGTGGTTTTGCTTGCTTCCGAGGGAAAATGCAGATTAAAAAATATTAGTTTATGTATTATTTGATATATGTAATAGAAGATATTTTTTCTCTTGATTGTTTACACAGCGTCAGGTTTGCACTGAGGCAGACAAGACTCATGAGAAGGATGTCAGTGTTAGGGCCACCAGCCTAGGACCTCTGTCTGGCTATGTGTTTTTGCCTCTGAGTTTTTCATGGCTTACAGAAGGAAACTTAGGAGAAATTCTACTGAGAGTGTCTTGTGTGAGTTGTCTTGAGGGCACATTTAAAAGTTGTGAGGCTCCTTTATATCAACTAACAGATCCATTTTTAAGTACCCACTTTATATTTTTAAAGAGAGTTTTCATCTATTCTTGGAAAACAATAATAAAATTAATTAAGTATTATGTAATGTATGTATGTATGAGTATGTGTGTATATTAGGCATTTGGTAAGCATCACTCAATTTAATCCTAATTTTAATGAGGAAACTGAGGTTCAAGGGAGTTCTATAACTTGGCCAACTTTACATTGCAAGGCAGTAGCACATGTGGGATTTGAGACCAGTTCTGCTTAACTCCAAGTTATATAAAAAGTTAAGAATTAACTCTATCATTATCATTAATTGTTAAAAAAGAGGTGCAGATAGTCGTAATAGTACAGTATACATTTGGAGGATGTAGTGATCGTATGTGATAGAAAGCTCAGCAAGTAGGCCTTGAGAAGAAACTTAGAGGTTAAGTAGATTTAGATAAGCAGAGTTTAGAGCACGGAAGTGGCACGGAATTTATGGAAGTGGTGCACAATTCAGACAAATGTGAGAAGATGGGATGAGCAAGTTTGTTTAAAGATAGTAAGACTAGGCCTGATTATTGCAGAGGGCTGTACTGAGCATAGAGAGAAATTTGCTACTCCCTGTTTGCAGGTAAGGTTGTTATATAAGTGGAATGTTAGTTTCAGATTATGTAAGAAATTTCTTGAGATTAAGGGGCCCTTATAATACCACTCTTGAGACCTTTCTAGTCATTGGGCCCTTCAAAAAATCTAGACTTAGGGGCCGGCCCCATGGCTTAGCGCTTAAGTGCGCGCGCTCTGCTGCTGGCGGCCCAGGTTCGGATCCCGGGCATGCACAGATGCACCGCTTCTCCCGCCATGCTGAGGCCGCGTCCCACATACAGCAACTAGAAGGATGTGCAGCTATGACATACAACTATCTACTGGGGCTTTGGGGGAAAAATAAATAAATAAAATTAAAAAAAAAAAAAAATCTAGACTTAGTTTCCTAACGTAGTTTGTGGAAATAGAACCAATTTTAACATGCATAATGTTCCCCCCTTATTATAACATTTACCGCAATTGTATCGTATCAATCTGTTTGCATGTCTATGTCTCTAGTATACTTAGAGTGGGTCTCTATCATTGGTATTTGTTTCCTTTTATATCACCTAAGGCAGTGGATGGCACATAGTGCCTAAAAAAACATTGTCGAATGTTTTCATTCTAGGCAGCACACCCTATAAATGTTTAGTTCCAGGCACTAAGTGCTATGAGAGATACAAGGCTGAATGAAGTGTGGATCTCACTTTCAACGATACTCATAGTAGAAGAGAGCTTACTGGACTTGAGAAGTACAGTACAAGATAGAAAGGGTTAAATGTCATAAGAGACTACAGAAAAGAGCTATGGGGTTTCAGAAGACAGACTGCTTCAGGCTCAAGGGATCAGGGAACATGTACCAATTAAAACAGGTAGTGAGAGATGGGAAGAATCCAGACAGGTGGGATAAGACGAGAGGGCATCGTAGATAGAAGGGATAGAGCCCATAAAGGCCTGAAGGTGTGAATGTGTCTGTGGAACTTCAATAGGAAACACTGAGGATGAGGATTACTTGTATTCTTACTTTACAAAAGGAAAGGTTAACCCAATTTAGATCTTAAATATCTTTTCTTAAGCTGTCAACTATTTACTAAACTAACTTTTCTGACTACGTAAATTAGAAGATAAAGTAGCATGTTGCCGTAGAACTAACCAAATCCATATAATATGCATGTTACATATTGCTGTGGTTATTTGAACTTGAAAATTGCTTACACTGCCTTTTTTCTCCTTGTAAATGTTTATGTCCTCATTTATTGCTAATGTTACGGCTTTTATTTTTTAATTTTAAGGTTTGAGGGTCAACATTGAGAAATACCTTAAAAGTAACTGTGCTTAATATTATAAAACAAGTAAAATATTTATTGTTTTTTGAGGCTAAAGGAGAAAAACATCTTTGCTCAGGAGAATTAACTGGGTAAGTAGTGCTCCCCTGAGAGAAGTTCATGAGAGAAAAATTAGGAATGTCTTCTGTATGTTTCCTATTACTGATTTACTTCTAGCTTTAAGGAACAATCTCTTTATTCTTGACCCTTGTGGGTTCTTTCTGTAGCAGTAGAATCAGAATCATTGGAAGTAGCAGTGTTAAATTTTGGGTAGCATAAGAACTCTTTTATCTTAAATCTCCTTTATACTTTTTTTGACTTCTCTGGAACTTGCCAGGCTTAATGACCTTGTGGTCAGTGAGCAAGCTTGCTAACAGATTTGCTAGTTAAATTCTGTGTTGCTTCTTAATTTTTACCTAGATAAAGTATTTCTATTCAGAATTGGAAAATTCTTCTGTAGATTTCCTTTGATTGTTTAGTTGAAGGAAACATAGATATAAAAGAACCATTAGCAGTGTTTTTGGTTGTTTCATCATGCTAAGTTTACAAAATTCTTATATTGTAATTTAGATTTCTCAGCAATATTAAGTGCGTGGTAATTCTTGCCCGTATTCTTTCCATGAGTATGGGAAGCAAAAGGTATGCTTTATTCTGAAAAGACAGTGCCACCTTATGACTTTATTTTGTTTATATCGAGGCATAATTTATATACAATAAAATTCACCAATTTTAAGAGTACAATTTGAAGGGTTGTTTTTTTGTGTGTGTGAGGAAGATCAGCCCTGAGCTAACATCCGAAGCCAGTCCTCCTCTCTTTCGCTGAGGAAGACAGGCCCTGGGCTACCATCCGTGCCCCATCTTCCTCCACTTTGTATGAGACGCCGCCACAGCATTTCTTGACAAGTGGTGCGTCGGTATGTGCTTGGGATCCGAACCTGCGAACCCCAGGGTGCTGAAGTGGAGCTGGTGCACTTAACCGCAATGCCACCGGGCCGGCCCCAGTTTGAGGGGTTTTCACAAATGTATATAGTTGTGTAACCACCACCACAGTCATCACTGCAGAAGTTCCCTCATGCTCCTTTGCAGTCAGTCCCCTCTCCCCACTCCCTGTTGCTAGGCAACCACTGGTCAGCTTTCTGTAGTTAGAGATTAGGTTGTATTTTCTAGAATTTTATATAAGTGGAATTGTACGGTATGTACTTTTTTTGGTCTGGCTTCTTTAACTCAGCATGATTATTTGAGATTCATCTATGTTGTGTGTTTTTATTCTTTTTTATTGTTAGTCACTATTCCATTGTATAGTTACACTACAATTAATCCATTCGCCTGTTGATGGACATTTGAGTTGTTTCCAGTTTTTGGCTATTATGAATACAGCTATTATGACATTTGTATACAAGTCTTTGTGTGGACATGTGCTTTCATTAGCACACAGCCTTGTTTACTATAGCTTTATACTAAATCTTGAGATCAGGTTGTCTAAGTCCTCTTTCTTTTTCTTTCTCAAAATTGTTTTGGCTGTTTTAGATAGTTTGCATTTTCATATAAAATTTAGAATCAGCTTGTCAGGTTCTACAAACACACCTACCCAGATTTTGATTGAGATTGCATTGAGAATGTAGATCAATTTCTGAAGAATATTGAGTCTTCTGATCCATGAACATTTATCTTCCATTTATTTAGCTCTTTAGTTTGTCTGAGCAATGTTTTCTAGTTTTCAACATGCAGGTCTTGCACATACTTAAAGTAATTTGTGTTTGTTTTCACAATGTGAGAATATATAAGTCCTCATTTTACATAGCTAATATTTGTTGAGAAATGATAGTAAGCACTTATATGGTGCTTACTATGAGTCAAGCACTGTTCTAAGCACTCTATATAAATTAGCACATTTTTCACAGCAGCCCAATGAGTAGATGCTATTATTATTCTCACATTGTCAGTGAGGAAATTGAGGCACAGAGAGATTAAGTAACTTGCCCAGGGTCACACAGCTAGCTAGTGGTAGAGTCTAGATTTGAACCCAGGTAGACTGGCCCCAGTCATAGTGCTTTTGATCCCAGTGCTGTGCTGCAGAATACCTATATTATAAAACACATTTCATTAGCTTCTTTGGGTGTACATATGGGGACTCCTGTTTGTTCCCTCAGGGCCCTTACTGTAGTTTGGCGAGAGTGATGGATACGTGGATAATACAGTGACTATGATGATGTGAACAAAGGGGAGCAAGGGAATGAGTGGAAGAAGTACTCAGCTTGACTTGAGCCTGAAAACTGCCATTTCCAAAGATGCAAATAGAAACACTGGTTGTATTGCTTGGAGGGAACCTGCTTTCAGTTCCTGACCGTAATCTTCAGTGGCTTGCTTGTTCTTTGGAGGGGAATTTTTTGTGCTTGCCCAAGTCTGTTAGTATACTGTGTTCTCCCATACCTCTCTGTTAGATGCTGCTTTCTCTGTTTGGAATGCTCTTTCCTTTTGTCTTGGCAATCCCTCCCCATCTCAAGTGTGTTCTCCTGGAAGCCTTTCTTAGGTGTAGGTCTCCATGTGTATTATATACTCCTCCATTAAAGCCTTTATCATGTTGTACTTGTCTGCCCCCTCCTCTGAGGGCAGACTGTCTTTTTAACTTTGTATTCTTGGTGCCTAGCACAGAACCTGGACTATAGAAGGGACTTGAGAGAAGGCTGGAAATAGGCAATACTTTTCTTTTTAAGTGTCATTTTTTAAGTTAAAAAACAGTAAAATTGACTTTTTTTGTTATATAATTCTGTGACTCTCAACACATAGACATCCATATATCCACTACCATAATCAGGTAACAACAGTTCCCATCCCAAAAACCTCCCTTATGCTATCCCTTTTTCACACTCTTCTCCCCACCTCTTAGCCTCTGGCAACCACTCCTCTACTCTCCAGCACTATGTATGTCTTTTTTAGGATGTCATATAAATAGAGTCATATAAATAGAATCATACAATATTTAATCTTTTGAGACTGTTTTTTTCTTTCTTTTTTTTTTTTTGCGAGGAAGATTAGCCCTGAGCTAACATCCGTTGCCAATCCTCCTGTTTTTCCTGAGGAAGATTGGCCCTGAGCTAATATCTGTGCCCATCTTCCTCTATTTTATATGTGGGACGCCTGCCACAGCATGGCTTGGTAAGCAGTGTTTAGGTCGGTGCCTGGTATCTGAACCAGTGAACCCTGGGCCGCCGAAGCGGAGCACACGAACTTAACCACTATGCCGCTGTGCTGGCCCCCCATTTTTTTTTCATTGGGTTGCTTGTTTTCTTACTGTTGAGTTTTGAGAGTTGTTTATTTGTTCTGGATATAAGTTTTTTGTCAGATATGTGATTTGCCAATATTTTCTCCCAGTGTTTAGCATATCTTTTCGTTCTCTTAACAGTGTCTTTTACAAAACAAAATTTTTAATTTTGGTAAAGTCCAGTTTATCATTTTTTTCTTTTATGGAGTATGCTTTTAGTGTCATGTCTGAAAACTCTTTACTAACCTGCGGTCACAGATTTGTTTCCCCCCAATGTTTTCTTCTAGAAGTTTTATTGTTTTGCATTCTACTTTTAGCTCTATGATCCAGTTTGAGTTTATTTTTGTATAAGGTGTGAGGTTTAGGTAGAGGTTCATTTTTTGCATATAGATATCCAGTTGCAACAAAACACCATTTGTTCAAGAAAGTAGCCTTTCTTCATTGAATTGCCTTCGCACCTCTGTCAAAATTCAGTTAGCCATATCTCTGTGATCTGTTTCTGGATTTTCTCTTTCGTGCTATACCACATTGTCTTGATTATAGTAGGTTTATACTAAGTCTTAAAATTAGGTAGTATGATTTCTCCAACTTTCTTCTTCTTTTTCAAAATTGTTTGGATTATTCTAGTTCCTCTGCTTTTCCATATAAATTTTAGAATCAGCTTGTCTAAATCTACGAGAAATCCTGATGGGATTTTGATTAGAATTGCATTAAATCTGTAGATCAGTTTAGGGGAGAATTGACATCTTTACTATGTTGAATCTTCAAATACATGAATATAGTATGTCTTGCCATTAATTTAGGTATTCTTTGATTTCTTTCATCAGCATTTTATAGTTTTCAGCATACAGATTTTGTACATGTTTTGTTAGATTTATTCTTGAGCATTTCATTTTTTGTAGCTATCGTAAGTAGTATTTTTTTTAAAAGAATTCAGTTTTCAATTTTTCAATGTTAGTATAAAAAAATTTGGTTCATTTTTGTGTTCACCTTAACATTTCTGTGACCTTTCTAAAGTGACTTATTAGTTCTAGGAGTTTTGGTAGAGTTCTTGTTTTTTTCTACATAGGCAATCCATGTTGTCTGGCAAAAGGGATCGTTTTATTTCTTCCTTCCAATCTGTATGTCTTTTATTTCTTTTTCTTGCCTTATTGCACTAGCTAAGACTTATAGTGCAATGTTGAATATGAGCAGTGAGAATGGACATCTTTGCCTTGTTCCTGATCTTAGGAAGAAGGCATTTAGTCTTTTACCCTTAAGTATGATATTCACAGTGGAGTTTTTGTATATGGGAGGCAGCATGTTTTAATTTTTAATTTAGTTAGCTTTTTATTTGGAAAGTAATGCATATTCATAAACATTTCAAGAAATAATTTAAGTCACTTTAAAGGAATAAAAGGACCTACTAAATTTTAAACCCTTAACCTCTTACATTATTACAAATGCCTGGTATTAAAGCTGTGAGAATTATTAGTGTTCAGTTGTTAAAACAATAGCTCTGTGAAGATTTCTTGAAGAAATACTTGGTTTTGGCTTAACCTGGAGATATTTTCAGCAAATGGAGTAATTATGGGGGTAGAGAGGGAGATCAGTTTGTTGTAAAGTGTATTTATGCTTAAAATTTTTGAAAAATCATGACTCAAGTTGTTCAGTTTTTTCTAGAGTCTTGTTTTATTCTTTCCTTTCCTTTTTCTGATTCTTAATATTAAGTACATAACTTGTGTACCAAAAATTTAGTTAAGTGGATTTTGAAAAATTCCTGTTTTCATCTTGTTTATTGACAACTTGTATGCTCAGATATTAAGATTTTATGTTAAATTGCAAACTTTCTTTAACGTTAAGAATTTTGATTTTCCTTGAACTTTGATTGGAAAAGTTTCCCTTAGAGTGGTGCCATAATAATTGGTAAAATTTGAAGTGAGAAAAACAACTTCAGCAAACGTTTATTGAGTATCTAGAGGTAACTTGCTGTTATAGTTTCTTTATTCTCTCTTGAAATTTTGGGATTTTAATAATGTAGAAAGCAGCATTTCCTTACTTTCAACATATTACTGTCGTAAAAACTTGTTAGAAAGTTGAATGTCTAAAATTTGTCCCATTGACTTATCTATCTTATGTTGGACTTCTTCCACTCCAGAGAACTAAAAAATGTAAAATGTCTAATTATGGTTTGTGCAGGTGCTGTCTCTTGGGTCCAGACTACCTGGCTGATGAGTAATAACTAGCCCAAATATTCTTGCCAACCAGTGACACCTGCAGCTCTGCAGGGAAAAGAGGGAGAGAGGGGCTGAGATGCAGGTGATGGGGTGGGGGGAGGTTGAGTTTGTAAGGGGATGCTTGCCTGTGTGAGTTGGGCTCTCTGAGGTACTGTTCTTCTTGCCAGAGTTGTTTTTTTTGTGTGTACGAAGTGCAGTTTAAAGGTGTCAGTATATTTTTATGAAAGTATGGATTTTATGGAGGTCAAATGTCTGAAAGCCAGGGTTGCATGTGCCAGGTTTGCATGTGCCAGGTTTGCATGTGCCATTTGGGTTACCTAATTACCACAATGGGAAATGTTCAGTATAGTGTAGCCTTACATTTTTGTATATCCTATTATACCTGTCCTATATTTGGAGAGTTGTATCTTTGAGAAATGAAGAGTGGGCCTGCCCCTCTTTTTCTTTTCTTTTCATGTTTGATTATTTGTATCTTGACGTTTAGTTTTTAAAAAATATATGTTACTCTTGTACTTTATCCTCGTAGCTCTGCTATTACCCTACACTAGCAGCTGAACACTAATAGTGAAGTAGCCATCAGAAGACTTGACATAATAAATTGCTCATAAAAGTACCTTCTTAAAATGTGTATTTAACTTATTTCTATTTGTTTCTAAAGGGATTTATTTTGTGATCATTTTTTTGTAGGAAATATAACAGATTTGAATAATTTTTGTTTTTTTTAATGTTTCTTTTTTTTAAATATTTATTTATTTAGTGTGTGCGTGTGAGGAAGATCAGCCCTGAGCTAACATCCATGCCAATCCTCCTCTGTTTTTGCTGAGGAAGACTGGCCCTGAGCTAACATCCGTGCCCATCTTCCTGCAGGTTATGTGGGACCCCGCCACAGCATGGTCTGACAAGCAGTGTGTCAGTGCACGCCCAGGATCCGAAGGGCCGCCAGCAGCGGAGCTCGAGTACTTAACCGCTATGCCACAGGGCCGGCCCCAAAATCACTGCTTTAAATTCCAGCTTTTTTGGAATATATTGGCTGAAATTTTTTTTTTTTTATTGATGTTTTAATGGTTTCTAACATTGTGAATTTTGGGTTGTACATTTTTGTTTGTCCATCACCATATATATGACTCCCTTCACCCCTTGTGCCCACCCCCCACCCCCCTCCCCCCACCCCCACTGCCCCTGGTAACCACAGTCCAGTTTTCTCTGTCCATGTGTTGGTTTATATTCCACATATGAGTGAGATCATACAGTGTTTGTCTTTCTCTTTCTGGCTTATTTCACTTAACATAATACCCTCCAGGCCCATCCATGTTGTTGCAAATGGGACGATTTTGTCTTTTTTTATGGCTGAGTAGTATTCCATTGTATATATATACCACATTTTCTTAATCCTATATTGGCTGAATTTTATGACAAAATATTGAAATTCACCCAGAAAAAAATTACTAAATGCTAGCAATCTATATCAGTGTGAATTTACAGTATTTTTGTTTTAAAGTTGGTATTACTTGTTGAGATAGTTGGTCATATAGTATTAAAAGTTATAAAAATCTGAGTCTAAGGGCTCAATTTTGTTCATTTTCAGTATGATCATTTTCTTTTCTCAGATTTATGATTGATGTTCTTATTTTTCATCAGTTTTTCAGTCCCACTGAAGAGAATTACATAGTTAGAAAGAGTTGTTACTAATGGACCATTTGGGCCCAGCTCATGTTATTCTAACCCTTTTGTGTGTTTGGTTTCCATTTCAGAGGAAACAGTCTTAATTTATTTAAATGAGATTATACATGTGTGAATGCTGAATCTCTTACAGTGAGGTGCTAAGTGGTTGAACTTGGTAATGTATTTGGCAAGTGATTATATTTTTATAATGTAGTGGCATGGGAATCAGACCCGGTGTGTTCTCCATTGACTTTAGTACCTAGCAGCAGAGTAGCACTAATCTTTGTTGAATGAATAAGTGAAAGACTAAATAAAACCTAATGGTGACAGTGTTTTGTGGAAGTAAGTAAACTTAGTTATTGCTGAAAATACTAGAGATAAATTGAGGGATGCAGTAGAAAGAGCACTGGACCAGGAGTCATAAAATCTGAGTTCTAATTCCAGATCTAAGGGTGAATAGCCATGTGACCTTACAAAAGTCTCTGGATCTTGTTTCCTTATCAGTAAAAGGGGCACTCATAATAACCACCCCTGCCTAATTCATAGGTTGTTGAGGAAATAAAATGAATCATTGATATAAAATGCTTTGCAAATATAAATGTGCAAAATCAAGTTTTTTTCCCCCCATACCTAGCGCAGTGCCTTGAATAGTATTAGCACAGATATAGACTTTGTCTCTTAATACTAAAAAGGAGATTTGAGCCAGCCCTGGTGGTCTAGTGGTTAGGATTCGGCGCTCTCACCGCCGTGGCCCAGGTTTGTTTCCCGGTTGTGGAACCATACCACCCGTCTGTCAGTTGTCACACTGTGGTGGCGGCTCATGTAGAAAATTAAAAACTAACGATTAGGATACACAACTTTGCACTGAAGCTTTAGGGAAAAAAAAAAGGAGGCTAAGGAACGGAGTCTAGGACTGACTCTTAGAGTGCTCACAGAGTGCTGAGGGGTAGAAGGAGGAAGAGGAACCTACAAAAGAGAAGCAAAAGAACCAAAGAGGCAAGAGAAGAATCAGGAAAGCGTAGGCCTCCACTTTCCAGACATAATTTTCACTAAGCTTTGTTTATGCTGTTGGGGAAAGGGATAGTTAATACTCAGCAAACAGCATTTCATTTGATTTTCTGAACTCTGCCTAAGTAAAATTTTCCCCCTTTGTATGAGAAGTATTTGAGGGTGAAGAGAAGTTCTTCTAAGCTTAAAATTAAAGACCTTCACTTAGGTAGTTTAAGAGTATTTAAACTTTGATTTTCTGTAATAACCGTGAGTATCTTATTATCATGAAAACATTAAAAGTCTTAAATCACTAAACTGTTCTTGACTACTTCTGGGATGCCAGTGTGGTCCTGACAGCGAGCATTCAGTGTCGTGGCAATGGTCTAGGGTGAAGTGCTTCCCGATCTGTTGCTTAGCACACTACTGTTCTCTGAGATAGGAAAATAAGTTTGGGAAATACTCCCTGCTCCCTCTACATCCCACCCCACCCCCACCACAGTCATGCGCACAGCTAGGCTGTGAGCGCCGGGAGGGCAGGGACTTTGTTCTGCTCACCGTCGTAGCCCCAGCACATAGAAGTATGTGAGCCACTGAGAGTGTGGATGAGAAATCATAATCAAATCGGTTATTTCTGACAAGATGGTTTTAAAATTGTGGATATTGTTAGGGGATGGCTAACATACTTTTGCTTATGCAGTACACATATATTTGATTTCTAGGAATGGCTTACCTGAAGAAAATCCAAAATGTGATACTTCTGATATGTGCACCAAACCGGGAAATAATTTCTTTTGTCACAAAAAGATCATTTGCATATGTAAAGGAAGATTATTTAAAATAGTAGGATACTTCAGTATATTTATAAAATGATTGAGTTGTAAATTCAAGAAATCTGTTAATTTTTCAGAAAAATATAACTTGTAGAATGTGAGGTACACCTAAATATACCTTATTGCCAGTGATCATATGTTGACTATTTTTGGTGGGTGGATTATTAGTGGATTGATTATCCCTGACTTTCTTCTCATTAGCACATTTTACAAAAACATAAGAAGGATATTTAGGAGGCAAAATTAAATCATTTCAGTATGTGAAACACCATACTTTTGCAAAGGTATGTGTGTGTTTGGGGGAGGAGGGCTGGTATTTGAAAGTAATAGCTAAAATCCAATATTTGAATAATATATAGTTGTTAGTTACGTATTCTAGCCTCTTCTGAATCTGTTGTCTAATACGGTAGCTATTAGCCATATGTGGCTATTTTAATTTAAATTTAGATTAATTTAAGTGAAATAAAATTAAAAATTTAGTTCTTCAGTCAGAGTAGGCATATTTCAAGTGCTCAGTAGCCACACGCACTCATGTGGCCAGGGGCTGCTGTGTTGAACAGTGCAGATAGGGAGTGTTTCCATCATCAGAGAAAGTTCTATTGGACAACACTGTTCTAAACCAGTGAAAATTGCTAAGAGATTTCACCAAATTTATATATCTTGAAAGTTGGAGAATAGAGTGGCAAGAAATTAGAAACTTTTCCTGTCTGGAATTCTTAGGTGGGACCTTTCAAGATAGTTAAATTCTCTGGTAAGGGAGAGAGTGAGCTAACTTTTTAATTGTAGAGTTCTTGGTGTGTTCTTGTTTGGTGTCGACCACAGCCAGGCCAGGCAGGGAGTATTATCGATGTTTTATAGAGGAGATCAAGCCTGTCAGTGGAGGAACCATAATTTGAACTCAGATTTGTCCGACTCTCAACAGTATTTTTTTGCTTTTGTTTTGGACCTCAGGAGTAGTGTTGAGTTGATCATAATCCCCAGTTCATGGTAGTGTCACCAGTCATCAAAGACTTTTTTCTTCCTCTCATCCCTAGGCAACCATTTTAATATGTTTGGATCTTTCAGTTTGTTTTTGCAAAATGCGTATTGTAGTATCAAGTTGATGAATTTTACATTTACATCTTAGATGGTATTATGTATCTCATATGAGATTTTTCCACTCTGCAATGCTGTTTAATGATTTAAGCACCAAGCCTTCTTCTTTTCATAAGTCTTGTGAGGAAATTTTTCTAAATGGTGTTAGACTTTTTGTCTTTAGTAGTTAGAATCTCCCCTCTTCCTCTTTGCTCAGGGAATATTGATACAATTTTTTGTCTTTGAATGCTGTATATAATTTTTTATTGATGTTTTAATAGTTTATAACGTTGTGAAATTTTGAGTTGTACATTTTTGTTTGTCCATCACCATATATATGTCTCCCTTCACCCCTTGTGCCCACCCCCTACCCGCATTGCCCCTGGTAACCACAATACAGTTTTCTCTGTCCATGTGTTGGTTTATATTCCACATATGAGTGAGATCATGCAGTGTTTGTCTTTCTCTTTCTGGCTTATTTCACTTAACATAATACCCTCCAGGCCCATCCACGTTGTTGCAAATGGGACGATTTTGTCTTTTTTTTATGGTTGAGTAGTATTCCATTGTATATATATATATACCATATCTTCTTGATCCAATCATCAGTCGAGGGACACTTAGGTTGCTTCCACTTCTTGGCTATAGTGCATAATGCTGCAATGAACATAGGGGTGCATAAGCCTCTTTGGATTGTTGATTTCAGGTTCGTTGGATAGATTCCCAGTAGTGGGATATCTGGGTCATAGGGTATTTCTGTTTTTAATTTTTTGAGGAATCTCCATACCGTTTTCCATAGAGGCTGCACCAGTTTGCATTCCCACCAGCTGTGTATGAGGGTTCCTGTTTCTCCACATCCTCTCCAACATTTGTTGTTTTTTGTCTTGGTGATTATAGCCATTCTAACAGGCGTGAAGTGATATCTTAGTGTTGTTTTGATTTACATTTCCCTGATGATTAGTGATGTTGAACATCTTTTCATGTGCCTATTGGCCATCTGTATATCTTCTTTGGAGAAGTGTCTGTTCATTTCCTCTGCCCATTTTTTGATTGGGTTGTTTGTTTTTTTGTTGTGCAGTTGTGTGAATTCTTTATATATTATGGAGATTAACCCCTTGTCAGATATATGTTTTGCAAATATTTTCTCCCAGCTGGTGGGTTGTCTGTTCATCTTGATTCTGGTTTCATTTGTCTTGTAGAAGCTCTTTAATCTGAGAAAGTCCCACTTGCTTATTTTTTCTTTAGTTTCTCTAGTCTGGGTAGGCATGTCATCCGAAAAGATTCCTTTATGACCAATGTCAAATAGTGTGTTGCTGATATTTTCTTCTATCAGTTTTACAGTTTCAAGTCTCGCCTTCACGTCTTTGATACATTTTGAGTTAATTTTTGTGAATGGCGATAGCAGATGGTCCACTTTCACTCTTTGGCATGTGGCTGTCCAGTTTTCCCAACACCATTTATTGAAGAGACTTTCCTTTCTCCATTGTATGTTCTTAGCTCCTTTGTCAAAAATTAGCTGTTGGTATATGTGTGGTTTTATTTCTGGGCTTTCAGTTCTGTTCCATTGATCTATGTGTCTGTTTTTGTACCAGTACCATGCTGTTTTGATTACTGTTGCTTTGTAGTGTATTTTGAAGTCAGGGATTGTGATGCCTCCAGCTTTGTTCGTTTTTCTTAGGATTGCTTTAGCTATTTGGGTCTTTTGTTGCCCCATATGAATTTTAGTATTCTTTTTTCTATGTCTGTGAAGAATGTCATTGGAATTCTGATTGGGACTGCATTGAGTCTGTAGATTGCTTTAGATAATATAGACATTTTAACTATGTTTATTCTTCCAATCCACGTGCATGGGATGTCTTTCCATTTCTTTATGTCATCATCGATTTCTTTCAATGTCTTGACAGTTTTCATTGTATAGGTCTTTCACCTCCTTGATAAGATTTATTCCTAGATATTTTATTCTTTTTGATGCAATTGAAAATGGTATTATCTTTTTGAGCTCTCTTTCTGTTAGTTTTTTATTAGCATACAGAAATGCAACTGATTTTTGTAGATTGATTTTGTACCCTGCGACTTTGCTGTAGTTGTTGATTATTTCTAATAGTTTTCCAATGGATTCTTTAGGGTTTTCTATATATAAAATCATGTCATCTGCAAATAGTGAGAGTTTCACTTCTTAGTTGCCTGTTTGGCTTCATTTTATTCCTTGTTCTTGCCTAATTGCTCTAGCCAAAACCTCCAGTGCTGTGTTGAATAAGAGTGGTGAGAGTGGGCAGCCCTGCCTCGTTCCTGTTCTGAGAGGAATGGCTTTCAGTCTTTGCCCGTTGAATATGATGTTGGCTGTGGGTTTGTCATAAATAGCCTTTATTATGTTGAGGTACTTTCCTTCTATACCCATTTTGTTGAGAGTTTTTATCATAAATGGATGTTGTATCTTGTCAAATGCCTTCTCTGCATTTATTGAGATGACCATGTGGTTTTTATTCTTTGTTTTGTTGATGTGGTATATCACGTTGATTGATTTGTGGATGTTGAACCATCCCTGTGTCCCTGGTATAAATCCCGCTTGATCATGGTGTATGATCTTTTTAATGTATTGCTGTATTCGGTTTGCCAATATTTTGTTGAGGACTTTTGCATCTATGTTCATCAGCGATATTGGCCTGTGATTTTCCTTCTTAACTGTCTTTGTCTGACTTTGGTATCAGGGTGATGTTGGCCGCATAGAATGAGTTAGGAAGTGTTCCATGTCCCTCTATTTTTTGGAATAGTTTGAGAAGGACAGGTATTAAGTCTTCTTTGAATGTTTGGTAAAATTCACCGGAGAAGCCTCTGGTCCTGGACTTTTATTTTTTGGGAGGTTTTTGATTACTATTTCAATGTCTTTACTTGTGATTGGTCTATTCAGATTCTCCATTTCTTCTTGGTTCAGTTTTGGGAGGTTGTGTGAGTCTAAGAATTTATCCATTTCTTCTAGATCATCCAATTTGTTGGCATATAATTTCTCATAGTATTCTCTTATAATCCTTTGTATTTTCATGATATCCATTGTAATTTCTCCTCTTTCATTTCTAATTTTATTTACTTGAGTCTTTTCTCTTTTTTTCTTAGTAAGTCTGGCTAAGGGTTTGTCAATTTTGTTTATCTTCTCAAAGAACCAACTCTTTGTTTCATTAATCCTTTCTACTGTTTTTTTGGTCTCAATATCATTTATTTCTGCTCTGATTTTTATTATTTCTCTCCTTCTGCTGGCTTTGGGCTTTGTTTGTTCTTCTTTTTCTAGTTCTGTTAGGTGTAATTTCAGGTTGCTTATTTGGGCTTTTTCTTGTTTGTTAAGGTGGGCTTGTATCGCTATGAGTTTCCCTCTCAGGACCGCTTTTGCTGCATCCCATATGATTTGGTATGGCATATTTTCATTTTCATTTGTTTCCAGATATTTTTTGATTTCTCCTTTAATTTTGTCAGTGATCCATTGGTTTTCAGCAGCATGTTGTTTAATCTCCACATTTTTGTCACTTTCCTAGTTTTTTTTTCGTGGTTGATTTCCAGTTTCATAGCATTATAGTCTGAAAAGATGCTTGTTATGATTTCAATTTTCTTAAATTTATTGAGGCTTGCTTTGTTTCCTAACATACGGTCTATCCTTGAGAATGTTCCTTGCATGCTTGAGAAGAATGTGTAGTCAGCTGTTTTTGGATGGAGTGCTCTGTATATGTCTACTAGGTCTGTCTCGTCCAGTTTTTCATTTAAGTCTACTGTTTCTTTATTGACTTTTTGTCTGGATGATCTATCCTTTGATGTAAGTGGGGTATTAAGATCCCCTTGTTGTTATTGTCTCCTTTTAGGTTTGTTAATAGTTGCTTTATGTACTTTGGTGCTATGTTGGGTGCATATATATTTATAATTGATATGTCTTCTTGGTGGAGTGTCCCTTTTATCATTGTATATTTCCCTTCTTTGTCTCTCTTAACCTGTTTTATCTTGAAGTCTACTTTGTCTGATATGGGTATGGCAACACCTGCTTTCTTTTGTTTGCCATTAGCTTGGAGTATTGTCTTCCATCCTTTCACTCTGAGCCTGTGCTTGTCTTTAGAGCTGAGATGTGTTTCCTGGAGGTGCTGTATATAATTTTTAATAAGTTACTTTTATTTTCTTCTTCACCATTAGGTGGTCACTGATTACTTCTCACAGATATTGGTGGTGTCTGAGCATTGTTGCTGCTTTTTTTATTAATTGAAATTTTTATTGAGCTAATTGTAGATTCATGTACAGTTGGAAGAAATAATACAGAGCAGTCCTTTGTATACTTTGCCCAGGTGCAGCTGTTTTTTATGCTTCAAATTATATATAGGCCGGGAACGGGGGTAGACAGGCTTGTTAGAATTATGTCAAGGAAGAGTGAAGGCCTGAGGCATTCTCTTGTGAATGTGTAATATGTGAACTTTAGAGTGTGAACCTTATTTTATCTGCCTTTTTGCTTAAGTTTTTAGTATGTGTTTCAGATAGTGAAGTTACTGTATAGCTGAGTTCTGTGTAAGTGATATATAATATGGTATTTTTTTTCCTTTAAACAAATCTTTCATACAAACACTGTTGTAAGTAATTATACAAATGTAAGATCTTAAATTTTGATAATGATTAGATTTTTCTGTCTATGTTTTGTTTTAGGTTGTTTCACGAAGAAATCCAGAGGATGTCCAGGAGGTAACATGTTTATCCATATGACAATTTTATTTTATATATTTGACAAAAAATTAATTAAATGCCTATTGAGGAAATTGAATTATTTGTATATCAGTCTTTGTATTTGTATGTTTGTTTGGAGATTGTCTTCAGCTCACAAAACAGTAGCTGAAGTGTCCTATTTCAGACCTATTAAGTATGTGTTAAGTTTTAGTAGGTGTTAAGTTATATAATATAATTTCAAGAATTATAGTGCTGTTTAATAATGTGATAATTTTTCTGATAACTAGCACTCATAAGATTTCAGTATTAGTTAAGGGCCTGTAATTACTTATTTCAAAATCATGATGCCTGTTTAATAAAAAAATGAAGAGTATTTGGTAGCTAGTATTAATTTTAAAAATCATAATAATAAATTATGAGTTTCTCTCTGCTTCCACTTTTATATTAAGTTGACATGTTGACATCTTGGAAAACTCCTTTGGGTGTAGATGTTTCTTTTTAAACTTTTATAGTTATTAGTTCTTTTGTAGACTCTTTCCCTCTCTCTAAAATGATGCTAGCTTGTTATGTTTTTGCTTAAAACTGTGAAATTCTCTGTTTGTAATTACTCTGTGCTTGTTATATATCTTTAGGAATCCTAACTGAGGAGTTTGCTTCTTTTAATGTTTTTTGATTTACTTGCCTTTTGGTACCTACTCATCTACACTGAGATTAGAAGGACATAGATTGGGGATTTTTTTTTTCCTTACTAAAGTGTTTAAAACAGATGTATATTGGTAGTCTCGATTCTGCAACAGTGTTTTTTTTTTCTTCCCCCTAATTGAATTTTAATGTTTTTGGGTGGGGTATGTACTTTGTATTTAACCACAAGCCCCACTACTACTTACAGACAAACCTAGCTTTTTTTATACATTTAAGTTGATTGTTTGGTACTGGTTGGTTTGAGTGTGTGACAGTATTTTAGACAATATTTTAACTTTGTTTATATGTTACCATTTCTTGCTATATCTGATCTGATATTTTTGTTTTGTGGCTTAAAAGGGTTCAATAAAAGGTATGTTTTTAAAAGATTTCCTACTATTTTCCTTAGGGGTTTTAAGATATCTCACCCCACCTCCCCTCCCCAATAACCAGGAAGAGAATATTGTAATACTGTTATTTTGGGAGAAAAGAATATATATCCTTCCAAAATAACTGTATATGTAGACAGCAGTGAAAGTAATTTGCACCATTGATTAATTAAAGTCTCTACTTAAGAGTCAATTGATTAGTATGAACTATTCTTTAGAATTCTACTACTTATGTTGAATTAATAGTCAATACCAGGCTATTCTGCTTTTGAAAATTTACAACTCTGTTAAAATTGAAAATGGGTTGTGTTTCCTTTGAATACACTGTCTCATTGCTGTGCTGTAGTTTGTAGCTTGATGTTCCCCTTTTCCAGGGAGAATCCTGAACCAACCTATCCATCAACATACTCTCTGCTATTTCCTTAATCCTTTTTTGGGGAAAACTCTTTTATAATAACAACTGTTGGTGAACCATTCATCAGAAAACTCTTGTAAGTGTCCTTTAGTTAGATTTGCATGGTCCTTTGTTAGAATGGTATAAAATTAAAAAAAAAACATGTCTACTCTCTAGCTGGCTTCTTATAATATAAAATAACCTTGAAATTATATCAACTTTTTGTTTTTTTACTTTCCCAGGTATTTCATGTAAACATTGGAATTCCCCTTTATAAGAGGAATTCACCACCTAGAATTTGTTTTCATTTCCTTTCCTTTTACTTTCTCTTTCCCTTAACTAATTCATTTAGTTACTGGTTCAGAATTTAGTCAGGCTTCACAAGGGCTATTGAGGATTAGTAGATGTGCTGTTAGTCTAACCAAATATAGGGCTATTAATAGGCTATCTTTATAAAACTGGAGAAATTTTGTTGTTTTTCTTTTACATGTATATATATTTTGGCACATGCTACCAGATATCAGTGTATTCTTCCTAAGAATGCTAAAATACTCACATGGAGTAAATAATTTAAAATTATCTAGGATAGCTTTCTTTCTTTTTTAATCTTTTAAAAATTCCCTCTAAATTTTTATTTATTAAGAGCAGCAGAAAGGTAAAGAACGAGATGGAGATGTTGGGCCCTCCTTCCTCCAGCTTTCGAAAAAGTAATCTCTAGCTCTGTTTCTATATAGGTAGTAAATTTCAGTGGTGAAATTTGGGAAAGGAAAATAACTGAAATAGAACTTTCTATGTATCATGTCAGAAAGCTCTAACTTTTAAGTCATCTCATAAATAAAATAGTTTTAGAAAAACTGTTTGAGAACATTCAGAAATGTGTCAAGGGAAAGAAAAGGCTCTTGAAAAGGGGGAAAGAAAATACATAAGCAAATAGTATGCTGATAATGTTGGTTGCAAGAAGCAATGATCCAGCAAGTTTTCACTCCTACGAGAGTAAAGAGGACAGAGTTAATTGAGTGGAGTGGGTTTGTAAAATACAAGAGATCTAAAGGTTTTTGGTGTCATTAAGTGCAAGTATCTGGAAAGAAAACATATATTTTATGTAAAAAATACTCAAGGGAGTGTTTTTAATGAAAATTAAGCTTTCATTAAATTTGTAGTCCATATATGATTGTCACTCTGTTATATATAAGTTGAGGAATTTTACTCAGCGAGTAACTTTAATGAATAAGACATTTCTGCGGGGTTGGTTCAATAGAGCAATAGCTATTATACAACTATTTTTTTCCAATAGGAGAGAATTGATCATTTATTAGAGAAAGTAATTTTTGCATGTGTCTTTTGAGACTTCGTGTAGTCCAAATATAAACATCAGTACTTGCTAATGTAATGGAAGTGTGCTTTTGTTCACTTTTCCATTTTGAAGATTTCTAGAAACATCAAAGTGTAAAAGGAGTAAGAAGAAAAGGAGGCAGTGGATGCGACATTTTGAGATGCTTTGGTTTCCTGCGTTTCTTAAGGGTTTATATTTACTCTTAGGTATTTTGGTTCTGTATTCCTAGTGTTGAGAATAAGGAATATGGAATGAATAAATGAGGGCATGGTGAAGAAACACAGAATCTCACCTTCGGGGTTCTAATTCTTACTCTGACAGACTGTCTGCTGGTTTATATACCATGGTATTATTATCATTATTGTGATTAAATTATTAACTTTTGCTCCTTAAGTTACTCTGCCTTTATTTAAAAATGACCCTAACTAGAATATAAATGTTATCTGCAGATTTACTTGTTCCCATGCGCTACAGTCTTTTTAATAGCTCTCGTGTCTAGTTTATAATGACTTTGAGGGTGCCTTTTGCCTTATGTAGGATGTTACTTTCACAGGCCCATCACCCATTTCTCCCTTAAGTCCATGGCAATGTGGTACTATCATAGTTTGATCTATTTTAAAAATATAAAACTAACATTGTTTTTTCCCATGACAGAATTCTGTTCATATATCAAGATTAGAAACTACAGAGAAGCAAAAAGTATGAAAATTAGAATCACTTGTAATCTCACTAACCTGAGACCTTTTACTTTTCAAATGTTGGTTGGCTCTCTCGGTTGGTTCCTCTTGCTCTGTCTTTTCCTGGAACTGTTGGTTCTGTGCTATCAGCATTTGTCTTGTTTACTTCCATTTTAAAGGAAGATCTCTTCTTCCATCCGAGTGGCCTGTCTCACGGCACAAGCTTCTTAAACACTTACTTTGCACTTGATTTCCTCTTCCAACTTCTAGCTGTGCTCTCAATGTGAGGGTTCCCCATCATTCCGTTATTAGACTCCTCATCTTATTATAATTGCTGAGAAACATTTCCTGAGTGATTACTACTTCTCTGCTGATGACTCTCAAATTAATACATCTTGCTAGTTCTTACTCTTGAACTCCAAACCCGTCTATCCTATTGGGCATCTCTGATTAGATGCCTCACAAGCACCTGAATCAAATGTGTCTAAAATTAAACTTTATTCTTATCTCAAAATAGCTTCTTCTCCCTTGCTCTTCACCTTAGGGAACAGCACCGCCATTCATCCGGTTGTAAAAGCCAAAAATCTAGTAATTATATTTGATGTCTCACTCTCCTTTTGAAAACTTCATCCCCAACCCCTTCTCTCTCTCTTTACTTTATATTTGTGAGTCTAATCACTACTGCCCTTCAGTATGCTCACCTAAGATAATACTTTCTGTAAGCCTTCTTAGAAACCCAAGCTGGTTTAGGTGGTCCTTCCCTAACACCCTTGGGCTGCCCTTCTCAGCTTTTATCACGCCGTCTAGTAATGTAGTTACTGTGTTGGCTCATTCTTCTTAGCTAGACTAGGAACTCTTTGAAGGCAGGGACTATAGTCCTCATTTTTTCATCCTTTCTGCCAACACAATGTCTAGCACAGAGCAGGGTCATGAAAATGTTTGTTTTGATGACTATTTTTGTTGTTGAGTAAATGAATAAAAGGAAGCATTACGAGGAAGTAGTTTAATTCATATTATAGTCTGACTAGTCTCCTAGGATTATAACTATATGAAACAAGAAATTTAGTAATCATGGCAGAATTTTTGGTAGTATGACAAAATTTAATGAAGAATTTCTTCTATGTGGAGAGAAAATTTTTTGACAAGAGTCTCTTAAATCACACTTGGTTACCTGCTTGGCCTAAGATTTGTTTATTACCATTACGCTATTGGGTTTGTTAGAAGTGAAGTAATTGGGATTTTCAGAAGCAAAGGCCCTAGTATACCAGGTAACAATTTAAAACTCAATTTTATCCCACAATAAACAAAAATTAAAAAAAACAACAACAACTCAATTTTACCCTATTTTGTGGAGACTGAGCAGCTGAATCAGTGGTATCAAGGCCATGTGTCAAATCCCTTTTCTTTATAAAGTGTTTTTTTTTTTTTTTTTTGTAATTTAATCTGAGTAAGGTAGAACAATTCAAACTAATGAAGGTAAACTTACTTTTATGTATTGTATAATCTAGATGATTGTTATTTTGTTTTTTGAACTATACTAATTTTAATGGTATTTTGATCAGGATTTACCGTGTCTTCAGAAATCTTACTACTTTAAATTGAGATCTATGAAATAAGATTTATGAAATGTAAAGGTTCATGCTAATTACTTGCTACATAGCCATTTCTTCAGTGTTACTCAGTTTATTTATCCTTTTAGGCAAATGCTGAGTATGTAGTTTGTTTATAAATTGTCTAAATTAAGTATTTTTTGTTTATAAACATGCTGTTTTTGAGACAGAATATATATTTTGACACTTAGCTCATCTCCAGACCAATGGTAATTGATTTTTGAAGAAGTTAAGTGACATTTTGTGTAGTATAGATCTTCTTTGTACCAGGTTGAATATTTTTCCAGTATGAAGAAAACAGTACTTGTTTAAAATGAAATTTAAAAACCAAAACAGAACAGTTGGAGAAAGAATTGCTGCTTTATATTTTTAAAGCAAATATTATGAGTTAATTTCAGCCAGTAAACCATATTGGTTAAAATATGTATTTGCTTGCCTTTGCATAACAGTTTTGAGCACTTTAATGAAGATTATTTGTTGTTCAGATATCTGAACCTAAAAAACACATTTAATTTTCTTCTTTCTGTAGATAATCGTATGGAAGAGATACAGTGACTTTAAGAAACTACACAAAGAACTATGGCAAATTCACAAAAACTTATTTCGACGTTCAGAATTGTTTCCTCCATTTGCTAAAGGAATAGTGTTCGGTAAGTGATTATTTTGAAATTGTGATTTTAAAAAATGATGATAAGCTAATTATATATAATACTAAACCTTGAAATACTGTACCATGAAGTTAGGAGCCCCTTATTAAGATGATTCATATCATACAACAGGCCCTTGAAGTTTTTTTTTATGTTCTTGGTGTAGTTTCATTAACTCAGAATGCATTTACTTCTCCCTTCCATGAAACAATAGTACAACAACAACTCCAACTCCAACTATCAAGCAAATAAAAAAATAAGTAGGAACATAAGAAAACGTGATATTGAATTACTCTTAGAGTTCTGAAATTTTTGGATCTTTAAAAAATAAGTCTATACTTTTGTATATTTTTCTGACACTTTTCTCATAATATGAATGGTTGTGGTTTGAGGCACCAGTCCAGATATGAACATTCTATGATGATATTATTGATTAACAACTGTTAGATTCCTGGTGTTTCTGAGACTAGTCAAATAAAAAAAATATTTGATAGGATTTAGTTATGTATTTGATATAGAGTATCAAATATATCAAATATCAAAAGGTAGAAAACATGGAGAAACACAAAGAAAAATAATGATGACAATAACAAAAGCAAAACACTCAGGGATAAACATAATTACACAGTTAATATTTTAGATTATGTCCTGCCAATCTTTTTTTCAGTGTGGTTTGTGTGTGTGCACAGTAATTTAAAATAATGTTTTACTATGTATATTGTTTTGTAGGTTGCCCTTTAAAACATACCGATTTGTTGGGAATACTTTCCTATGTGAATAAATAGTCTTCTGGAACATGTTTTGTAATGGCATTATGTATGGATTTATCATAATTTACTTAGCAATCAGTCTTCGGGTAGACCTTTGGATTGATTTTAATTAATTAAGAGCATGGGCTTTAGGGTTGTTTGGACCTAGAACTGAATTCCGCCTTTGCTATTTACTACCTGTATAACTTTGTCAAGTGACTTCTCCTTTCTGAGCCTCTGTTTTCCTGTCTTTAAAGTGGGCATAATAATGTGTGGATTAAATAGATGATGTGTATAAAACATTAGCATGTCTAGTATGTACTGAGGGTCCAGTAACTGGTGTTATTTATATTATTTATCATTGTTAATGTTTTTACTGGTTAATAAATCTGTTGTTTTTTAGGTTTAAACTTACCTTTTTATACCTTTTCTAATCCCAGTCTCTCTTGCCAGCTGTTTTTTGTTAATCTCTGGCAAAAGGGGGCATTAGAGGGAGGCTGGAAGGCTGGAAGAAGAGACTTACTTCCTAGTCCTGTCCGCATGAACCCAGCAAGCTTCTTCACCCTGGCTGCAGTCGTTTGTTTCAGTGGCAGGACTTGGTTTCTGTTTGTACTTTTTCTACATTCCCAGAATTAGTCTCAGCGCATCATCCCTCCTGCCCCCCTGTCTGCCCCTGGGCCACAGGGGGGCAGGAGGGATGATGCCAACACCAAAGTGCCCTCCTCAGAGGTCTCAGTTTCAGCTCCATGGCCCCTCCTCTAAGCTTCTCAGTGTTAATAATTCTACCCTTTTCCCCTTATTTTCTCCAGAACTAGGGATAGCAGTTGTATCTTTCTTTCTTTCTTTCGAGCAAGCAAAATTAAATTTAATAGGAAAAAATGTAAAGTACTATATTTAGAAAATCAGTTACACAAATACAGAATCTAGTAGCCTGGTGGCTTGATAGTAGTTCAAATGGAAAACAAATGATTTTGGGTATTTAACTGAAAAAGATCAGAATTAGCCAATAGTTGGACAAGGTTGCTGTTAAAGCTTTTATAATCTGAGGCTTTATGTGATTAAAAAAAATTTTTTTATTTGGGGTAAAATACACATAACATGTAATTTACCATCTTAACCATTTTTTTCTTTTTTTTTTTTTGTAAGGAAGATCGGCCCTGAGCTAACATCTGCCAATCCTCCTCTTTTTCCTGAGGAAGACTGGCCCTGGGCTAACATCCATGCCATCTTCCTCCACTTTATATGGGACGCCACCACAGCATGGTTTGCCAAGCGTTGCTTCGGTGCGCGACCGGGATCTGAACTGGCGAACCCCGGGCCGCTGCAGCGGAGCCTGCGCACTTAACCGCTTGCGCCACCCGGCCGGCCCTTAACCATTTTTAAGTGTACAGTTCAGTGGCATTAAGTATATTCACATTTTTGTGCGACCATCACCGTTAACCATCTCCAGAATTCTTTTCACCTTGCAAAATTGAAACTCTTTACCCAGTAAACAATAACTCCTCATTCCTCTTTCCCCTTGGAAACCACCATTGTACTTTCTGTCTCTATGAATTTGACTACTCTAGGTATCTCTTATAAGTGGAATCATACAATATTGTCCTTTTGTGACTGGCTTGTTTCACTTAGTATAAGGTTCTCAAGGTTGACCCATGTTGTACCATATGTCAGAATTTCCTTCTTAAAAGGGTTGAATAATATTCTGTTGTATGAATATACTATATTTGTTTATCCATTCATCTGTTGATGGATACTTGAGTTTCTTCTACCTTTTGGCTCTTATGAATAATGCTGCTGTGAACATGGGTGTACAAATATCTGTTTGAATCCTGCTTTTAATTCTTTTGGGTAATTCCACTCATAAGTGGAATTACTGGATCATATGGTAATTTAATTTTTTGAGGAAGCTGCATACTGTTTCCTATAGTGGTACCTAGTTTTACATTCCCACCAGTTGTACACAAGGGTTCCAATTTCTCCGCATCCTTGCCAACACTTGTTATTTCCTAGCAGTTGTTTCTTGGTACTACCTTTTGATGCCTTGATGTTCATTTTTGCCTTATCAGTTTTCAAATACCCCGTTAACAGTGTTTTATGTTAAATTCTCTCTGTTAAAAAATTGATGTGGTTTCTATCCGCTAACTGGACCTTGACCAATAGAGTATAGAATATTATTTTCTATTATTTTTTTCTATGATTTTACCATAAATCATAGAATGGACAGCTTTATATTCATCTTTTTATTTTTAGTGATCAATTTCTGCATGTGAAGTTGTAGAGTCAAAGTATATGCGTATTATTTTTCAAACTAGACAGGTTTTTTTCAGATTATAAAAGTAGTATATGCAGATAACTCAGATGATACAGAAAAATACTTAAAATAAAAATTCAACCTTAATACCATGTCTTAGATGGTACAACATTTTGGCATGTTCTTTTAGACTGTGTGTGTGTACACATGAGTATCTATGTGTGTCTTTACCTATGTATACATATAAACTTCAAAAATAGCATCCTGCTATATATAGTTTGTAGCCTCTTTATCATGTGACAGTATATTATGATTGTCTCTTCATGTCAATAAAAAGAATCTACCTTATTAATTTTAATAGGTGCATAGTATTCCAGATTTTTGTGTGTATCATGATTTGTTAACCAATCTTTTACTGACATATTATTTTTAGCTTTTTGCTGTTATAAACAGCACTGCAGTTAATATCTTTATTTGTACATCGTTGTGTAGATGTACAATTATTTAATTAGGATAAATTCCTGTGAGTAGAATTACTTGGTCAAAAGTTATGCATATTTTTGTAACTTTTGAATGCATATTATCTTATTGTTTTCAAATAATTTTATTGTCAGTGTCCTTTATACATTGGAGTAACTTTTAAAATCAAAGTAATACAGGCTAAGAAAAATGAAAAACAAAACACAAAGCAAAGCTAATGTAGAGGAATGTACAATAAAAAGCAGTTTCTCCTCTACCTGTCCTGTACCCAGTTTTGCTTTTAGAGAGAACTGAATTTTCATCTTTTCTATTTTTCATTTCTTAAGTGCTTATTTCCGTGTCTGTGATAATAAGTTTATACCATTTTTTTTGCTTTAGCAACTTAGTGCATATCAATTGGCTTTTTACTCTGCTGGGTAAGGATTTACCTTATCCTGTCCCCTGTATTATTACATAATATTTTTAGTTCCTCTATTGACTACATCACTATTTCTTGTTCCATAACTGTGGACAATATCATTTGTCTTTGTAAGGTGACTCTAAAATCATTTTTGTCCTTCCTTCTACCTCTTCAGCCCCTTTCACCACTTAATTTTTAAAACCTTTACTCATATTTTATCATTTGTCAAAGGTGATAATATTTATATTCTGTTCAGTAATCATAATTAAGCTTCCGTACTTAATCTATAGGATTATTCTCAAATCTGGAATTTAATAAACATTATATGTAACATTTATATTATTATGACTATGCAAATATTGTTCATTATAGAGTCAGAAAGTGTACCACAATTACGTTTTGTTCTCCAAGTTTAATTGTGATGATACTGTGCCAATATAAGAAAAATGTTTAAATAGAGTCTTTTTTTCCCCTTATACTACATCAGTGAATCAAAATCATGCCACATTTTAGTTTGCTAAACATTTGTAGCATTCCTTTTATGGTAGCCAGCCTACAAGATGGCCCCCCATGATCCTTGTCTCCTATTTACACCTTTGTGTGATCCCTTCCCAGGGATTGGTCTGTGTGACCAATAGCATAAGGCAAAAGTGATGTCTGTCGTTTCTGAAATTAGGTTACAAAAGACTGGGGCTTCTCTCCTGGGAGTTTTCTTCCTCTCTCACTATGTCATCACTTGCACTGAGGCATACCAGCTCTCATGTTATAAGGACACTCCAGAAGCCTATAAAAAGTCCCACGTGAAGAGGAGCAGAGGTCTCTCCAGCATGCGTCTGAAACCTGCCACAACTATGTGAATGAACTTAGATGTAAATTCTTTAGGCCCAGTAGAGCCTTGAGTTGACTGCAACCCTGGCTAACAACTTGACTGCAGCCTCCTGAGAGACCTTGAGCTAGAACCGTCCAGCTAAGCTATTTTTGGATTCCTGACCCGAATCTGTGTGAGATAGTAAATGTTTGTTGTTGTAGGCCCCTAAGTTTTGGGGTAATTTGTTACACAGCAATAACTACTTAATAGATTTTGTTATCTGGAAGTAGGGTGCTGTTGTAACAAAACCTGAAAATGTGGAGAGTGACTTTGGAATGAGCCGTGGGCTTGGAGGAGAGTGTTAGTGAGGCCAAAAGCGTCTTGAAGAAGCTGTTAACAGAAGCCTCGTGGTGTTTGATAAACTGCAAGTAAGGATTTGCAGGAAAATCAGGTAAATGTTATTGGAAACCAGAGGAAGGGGAGGATCCTTTTTCTCTGGTTGCAGAAAGTTTAGCAACACTGTTGCCAACAGTTATATGGAAAGTAGAAAATGTACTAAATGGGTGCTGCAGTTCTTCTCGCAGGAATTTATCCTAATTAAATATTGTACATCTGCACAACAATGTACAATTAAGGATATTAACTATAGTGTTGTTTATAATAGCAAAAAGCTAAAACAAGAACAAATGAACAGGGTAGTCTAGCTAAGAAGATTTCCAGCCAGCATGTTTAATAAAGTATGGTGTGATATCTTGCTGCTTATAGTAAAATGTGACAGGTGAGAGAAACTAAAAGGAAGGCTGGTTTTGTGGTGGCTTAAAACAACAGAAATTTATTTTCTTACAGTTCTGGAGGCCAGAAGTCTGAAATCAGTATTATTGGGCGGCAGTCAGGGTGTTGGCAGGGCTGTGTTCCTTCTAGAGGCTCTAGGGAATAATCTGTTCCTTGCCTTTCAGTGTTTGGTGGCTGGGCTTTTGGCACCATCACTTCAATCTTCAAGGCCCTCTGTCTGCTCCATCTTCTTATTGCTTTCTCTGTGAAATGCCCCTCTGCCTCTCATAAGGACACTTGGGATGGCATTTAGTGCCCACCCGCGTAACCAGGGTAATCTTCCCATTTCAAGATCCTTAATCACATCTGCAAAGACTCTTTGTCCAAATGAGGTATCGTTTACAGGTTCCAGGGATTAGGACCTGATATCTTTGGGGCCATTTTTCAGACTATCACACACGGTATGTTTGTCTTCTTTCCTTCCTTCCTTTCTTGCTTGCTTGCAACCTTTGGGGAAAAACTTTTTTTTTTTTAAATTTTTTTAATTGATTTTTTTTTCTTTTTGGTGGAGAAGATTGGCCCTGAGCTAACATCTGTTACCAGTCTTCCTCTTTTTGCTTAAGGAAGATTGTCCCTGAGCTGACATTTGTGCCAGTCTTGCTCTGTTTTTTGTATATGGGATGCCAGCACTACACGGCTTGATAAGCAATGTGTAGGTCCGTGCTGGGATCAGGATCCAAACCCATGAACCCTGGGCCGCCAAAGTGGAGCGTGGGAACTTAACCACTACACCTCTGGGCCGGCCCCAGGGAAACACTTTTAAAATCATGAAAATGTCCCACTCTTAGATGTAGCATCCATTGATGATTCTTGCATGAACTAATGTTTACATGATGGTTACAAAATAATGATTTTCTAACTCCAGCAACCCCTTTCACCCCACATTTGCCATTATCCTTCCTTCTCACTTTATCTGTATATCTTTGTATCTATATTTCTGTGTGTCTGTATCTATGTGTCATATCTGGCTATATATTTTTCCATCTATCCATTATTTATTTAGACTCATATACCTACTTTTTTCCTAGTAGTGTAGAATTCATTAGTGTATTTAATTATTTTGATACTCAAATTGTCCCAGCTTTGACCAGTAGGAGCCCTTTTACTCTGGCTTCTGTGTTCTTGTGACTTCTTCCTATCATATGGGTTTTTTTTTTTTTAAGCACTTCAGTCCTCATCTTGAATTTATTCTGCTCCAGCCTTGGAATTAGCCATTTCTTCAAGGAGCTCTGGTTGCTTTTTGTGGGGAATGGTATCAGAAACTATGCTGGTTATCAATTTATTGCATTTTAGCTCCATATCCACCTTTCATTGCCTTGTTGGATATACTTTTCCAACTGGCGTGTATAAACTTAATCTGTAGAGGGTGTTAGCGAGACCCTGTAGGAAGTAGGTTTGGGTGTGCTGCCAGTGGCGTGTGTGTAGGATACCTAGTGGTTCTGATCCTCCAGCAAATTTTGTTGTCAGTTCCTGCCTGCAGCTCCCTGCCTTCCACCCTTTGCCTGCTGGCACCACAGCAGAGTTTCCTGCTTGCCAGTCCTGACCTGCAGTTCCTTGCCCACCGACTTTGACCTTCCTACTATAGAACAGATGTGGCTGAGGCAACCTAGGTAACTTCTCTCATCCAGTGTGGTGCAGCCACGCTGTCTCCAGTGAGATCTGAATTCCAGCCTTGGGGAGGAGGCCCCTTCCAAGTACTGCCTTTGTTTCTCTCCCTCAACCCTAGTGTATTCCTTAGAGTTCTCTTTTATTCTCTCTTAGTAGTAGTTAATCCTGTGTAAATAGTTAATAATTCTTTATAAGATTTTCCCTGTTCACATTGCTATGTGGATTCCATTTTCTGGCTGGACCCTGGCTGCCGCAGAGACCACTATCTGGGCAGTAGATATGCTCATTGCAACTTGCTTCTAGGCTCTTTCAGCAACTCGAGTTATGAAACATAATGCATTTATGTACATATGTATGTGCAATGCATGCATTATACATACTTCCATTTACATACAAACCTGCGTACATACAGATAATATGTGCATATATATTTTCGTATACACATACATATACATATTTTATGTTTATGATAGCTTTTGCCAGACAAATTTTTGTATGTTCAGTTCTGTTTATGCCTCTTTCTCTCCTAAGATTTTGGGTTTCTGGTCTTCATTAGAAATGTCTTCCAACACCTGTTTGCTTGTGAGATGATTTTCTTAGCTTAAAAAAAATCCTTTTAATAATTGATGTGGAATTTATGTTTGAATGGGATGTCAGATGATACTCCATTTTACTTTTTTTTTAGATGGATAGACATCTGTTCTAAGATAATTTATTAAATAATCTCTATTTTTCCCAGTGAAATTTAACTGCTGTCTTTGTTAATATATAACAACTTTTTGTGTGCATTGCCATTAATTAAAGATTTTTCTCTTGTGGCATTTAGCTATTCTTATGTTAATACCTGTTTCTATACCATGTTGATTTTTTTACAATGGCTTTGTCGAGTATGTTCTGATACAAGCCATATTTGTCGTCAACATTAGGGAGATTGCTGCCTTTCAAGATCGGTCTGGAATCCCTGGGGCTCTTACATTGGTAATTCTGAGAGCCATGCCAGTTATCCATTTATTGCCTCTTAGCTTCCAGTCCCTTTTTTCATTTCCTATTCTGCATTAATGGGTTGGAGTCTAAGTATTTTTGCTTTATAGTGAGTATGCTGTTAAGCTTCACAGTAGAGGGCGCTGGAGGGACTTTGCAGGAGGATAGGGGCTTCTCTTCCCCCTTCCACTGTGCTCTGGATTTTGTTTTCTCTTGCCTTCTGCTGCACTGTTGCCAGAGGCATCTGCCTCAGCCACATACTTAGAACATAGTCTCTTAACAAGCTTGCAGCCCCAGCCAGTTTGGTGGCCACCCAGCTAAGCACATCAAGGCACCCTAGGCCTACTGGAGAGTGGACTTCTGACTCTCTGACTCTCCCTGTGTACCTGCCCCTCAGCTTCAGCCTGCTAGTACTTCAGAAGGTTGTTTCCTGTGCCCCTCCTGACAGGGACACTGTAGACCCCAGACCTTGTTGCCTGTAGGCGAGCAGGCTCCTGATGCCCCGCTTCCTTCTGCATGCCTGTATGCCAGCCTTGGCCTGACTTTACCCCAGAAAGTTGTTGCCCGTGGTCTTCCTGACACAGATACTCTGTACCCCAGGCCTTGCGGTGCCTTGCTTGTGAGTGGGCTCCCAGCACTGTGACTCTCTTTTTGCCCACCTGCCAGCAGCCTTATCCCATCTGAACACTAGAGGGGTCTTTCTTGCTTTCCTGACAACTGTGGACCAGCTCTGGCCCGGGAAACCCGGCTGACTTCGCCCCCACTCAGTGGCTGCAACCACAGATTGCAAGATCCAAGAAGATCTGAATCCCAACCTTGGGGAGAGGTTCCCTCTCCCAAGTTGTTCCTTCCTTGGATGCTCTCCCCTGGGGTATTCTTTAGAGTTCTCTTTTCACCTTTCTTGTTGTTCCACTGTCATAGTTAATAATTCTTTACATTACACTTTTCCTCTTCAAATCACTGTGTGGTTTTGGTCTCTTGACTGAACCCTAGTTATGCTCTCTCTTTGACTCAGGAAGAATTCTGGGTGATCTGAAATTATTCTGTCTCCATTGGCTTGTAGTCCACAGGGGACAGGGATTTCTCCAGGCTGATTGCAGAACCACAGTACTCACTGAGCTTCACACTTGCTTCTTCAGGATATTCTGCATCTTTCACAGCTCCTTGAGATCTGGGGAGAAGATGCAGAGCATCTTACCTAGTATAGCAACATCAGGAGCATTTATGCCAGAATCAAGTCATCAAAAGCTTGTTGCTACAATTCTTTAATTTTAACAAATACTTAATATTAACAATTTATGATATATAATAGTATCTTGAAATATAAGTAATAGCAAAGCTATCTTGGTTGCATAATTAAAGAAAGCATTTGTATTTTCTTAGGTGAAAAACAATTGAGGGATGTGGGCAACAGGTCAGTAGCAGTAGAACCGTTAGTTCTGATGGGACCATCGATTCATCCTGTTCCCCTACTAAGCATTAGGGGATCCACAGACTCTTGTTATTGTAGGCTGTTAACCTTTGACTGCTTGTTTTTGGTCTTTGAGCCCATATATTCCATGATGCTCCACATTTCTGTTGCCTTCTGTTCATAGTTATTATGCAATATCTATGGTTCCTTTGTTTTCTTGACACTTTTCCTGATTAAAGTTGTTGTTGCTCTTTGCCCTTGAACTACTACCTCTTTTGACCATGATTTTGCCTGCTCTGTGCCTGGTAAGCATGATTACATGCCAAAAATATGTTATTAATAGAATCTTTTTTGATTAATTTCAACCTAACCCTTAATTATCTGGAAATTTTATGGGCACGTCTAATTCAAGAAACATTTAAAAAATAGGCACTGCGAATACAGTGACTCAAATAGCCTCTGTCTTCTAAGAAACTTAGTCTTGTAGTTGGAGTGAGCATCATGATCCAGAAGCTGAGAAAGGGAAGTGCTTTAGGATGTGACATCCTTACTGTCAAGTTTTTAAGTCTTGTGGCACTTTAATTATTAAGATGCAAATAGTTTTAAAAATTCACCAGTGGGAAGAGTTTTAAGAATCATGCTTCTAAACCCACACCAAAAAGTGTTTTTTTATATTCTAAAAGTAAGAAACCTCCCTCATATTGTATTTAACTGTCTCTTCCAACCCCTTTCTCTCTGATTACTTGACGGTAAGCTGTGTGACTTAGAGACTGCCTCATTCTTATGGGATATCTTCAGCATGTAGGACCATATCTGATATATAAATGCTTGGAAAATAAGTTGGAAAAAAAGAAAGAAGGAGTTAAGATTTAAGAGGTGGAATAGTTAATAGGCAATGATATCACTGAAAGTCAATTGCAAGGCAGAAATTAAAAAGTTTGATATACCTAGTGTGGGGACATAGATACACAACAGAAAGAGTATAAATTTGTAGTTTTTTTGGAGGACAATTTGAAATATACCTTTTTCTAGCAATTCTGTTTTTAGTAAATTTTACTACACATCTGTTCTCATGTCTGCATAGGAGATATTTATCAATGATTATTAGACGTTTTGGTCTCAGGAGTGTCCTTTATGCTCTTAAAAATTATCAAGCACCTTGAAGAACTGTTGTTTATGTGGTTGTACCTATTAATACTTACCATACTAGAAATTAAAAAATATTATTGTATTAAATAAGAAAAAAATACATGTTAATATTTTTATGAAAAATGACTTCTAAAGCAAAAAAAAAAAAATATTAAGAAGAGTAGTATTAGTTTACCTTTGCAAATCTTTAATGCCTGGATTAAAAGAAGACAGCTGGAGTCTTGTATCTGCTTCTGGATCCAGTCAGTGGTGATGGATTGTTTTGGTTGAAGTATATGAAGAAAATTCAGGCAGACAAAGATGATGTAGTTGAAAAAGGGAGGAAAATTTTATAGCTTTTCAGATAATTGAAGATATTCATCTTTGATACACCAAAACTTGACAAGTAATTTCTTTTCTTTTTTGTAATTTTTTTTATTGTGAAATTTTTGTTGTACATTATTGTTTGTCAGTCACCATATAAGTGCATCCCTCCACCCCTTGTGCCCACCCCCCACCCCCCTAGCCCCTGGTAACCACCAAACAGTTCTATCTGTCTGTGTGTTGGTTTATCTTCCACATATGAGTGAAATCATGTACTGTTTGTCTTTCTCTTTCTGGCTTATTTCACTTAACATAATACCCTCCAGGTCCATCCATGTTGTTGCAAATGGGAAGATTTTGTCTTTTTTTATAGCTGAGTAGTATTCCATGGTATATATATACCACATCTTCTTTATCCAATCATCAGTTGAGGGACACTTGGGTTGCTTCCATGTCTTGGCTATAGTGAATAATGCTGCAATGAACATAGAGGTGCAGAAGCCTCTTTGGATTGCTGATTTCAGATTCATTGGGTAGATACCCAGTAGTGGGATAGCTGGATCATAAGGTATTTCTATTTTTAATTTTTTGAGGAATCTCTACACTGTTTTCCATAGAGGCTGCACCAGTTTGCATTCCCACCAGCAGTGGATTAGGGTTCCCATTTCTCCACAGCCTCTCCAACATTTGTTGTTTTTTGTCTTGGTGGTTATAGCCCTTCTAATGGGTGTAAGATGATATCTTAGTGTGGTTTTGATTTGCGCTTCCCTGATGATTAGTGATGTTGAGCATCTTTTCATGTGCCTCTTGGCCATCTGTATATCTTCTTTGGAGAAGTGTCAGTTCATTTCCTCTGCCCATTTTTTGATCGGGTTGTTTGTTGTTTTGTTGTTCAGTTGTGTGAGTTCTTTATATATTATGGAGATCAACCCCTTGTCAGATGTATGTTTTGCAAATATTTTCTCCCAGCTGGTGTGTTCCCTATTCATTTTGATGCTGGTTTTGTTTGCTTTGTAGAAGCTCTTTAATCTGATGAAGTTCCACTTGTTTATTTTTTCTTTTGTTTCCCTTGTCTGAGTAGACATGGAATTCAAAAAGATCCCTTTATGGCTGATGACGAGTAGCGTACTACCTATATTTTCCTCCAGGAGTCTTATAGTTTCAGGTCTCACCTTCAGGTCTTTGATCCATTTTCAGTTAATTTTTGTGTATGGCGTAAAAAGATGGTCTACTGGGGCCGGCCCGGTGGCGCAAGCGGTTAAGTGCGCGCGCTCCGCTGCGGCGGCCCAGGGTTCGCTGGTTCGGATCCCGGGCGCGCACCGACGCACTGCTTGGTAAGCCATGCTGTGGCGGCGTCCCATA
Source organism: Diceros bicornis minor (assembly GCF_020826845.1). Taxonomy (NCBI): domain Eukaryota; kingdom Metazoa; phylum Chordata; class Mammalia; order Perissodactyla; family Rhinocerotidae; genus Diceros; species Diceros bicornis. The sequence goes on from NC_080743.1 coordinate 78,627,856, forward strand.
TAAAGTGGAGGAAGATAGGCACAGATGTTAGCCCAGGGCTGTCTTCCTCAGCAAAAAAAGAGGAGGATTGGTGGATGTTAGCTCAGGGCTGATCTCCTCACAAAAAAAAAAAAAAAAAAAAAAAAAAAAAGATGGTCTACTTTCATTCTTTTGCAAGTGGCTGTCCAGTTTTCCCAGCACTATTTATTGAAGAGATTTTCCTTTCTCCACTGTATGTCCTTAGCTCCTTTGTCAAAGATTAGCTGCCCGTAGATGTGAGGTTTTATTTCTGGACTTTCAATTCTGTTCCATTGATCTGTATGTCTGTTTTTGTACCAGTACCATGCTGTTTTAGTTACTATCACTTTGTAGTATGTTTTGAAGTCAGGGATTGTGATGCTTCCAGCTTTGTTCTTCTTTCTCAGGATTGCTTTAGCTATTCGGGGTCTTTTGTTGCCCCATATGAATGTTAGCATTCTTTGTTCTATTTCTGTGAAGAATGTCCTTGGGATTCTGATTGGGATTGCATTGAACCTGTAGATTGCTTTAGGTAGTATGGACATTTTACCTATGTTTATTCTTCCAATCCAAGTGCATGGAGTATTTTTCCATTTCTTTATGTCATCATTGATTTCACTCAATAATGTCTTATACAATGTCATTGTATAGGTGTTTCACTTCCTTGGTTAAATTTATTCCTAGATATTTTATTCTTGTTGCGATTGTAAATGGAATTGTCTTCTTGAATTCTCTTTCTGTTAGTTCATTGTTGGTATATAGAAATGCAACTGATTTCTGTAAGTTAATTTTGTACCCTGCCACTTGGCTGTAGTTGTTGATTATTTCTAACAGCTTTCCAATGGATTTTTTAGGGTTTTCTATGTATAAGATCATGTCATCTGCAAACAGCGAGAGTTTCACTTCTTCGTTGCCTGTTTGGATTCCTTTTGTTCCTTTTTCTCGCCCAATTGCTCTGGCCAGAACCTCCAGTACTGTGTTGAATAACAGTGGCGAGAGTGGGCACCTGTGTCTTGTCCCTGTTTTCAGAGGGATGGCTTTCAGTTTTTCCCCATTAAGTATGATGTTGGCTGTGGGTTTGTCATATACGGTCTTTATTATGTTAAGTTGCTTTCCTTCTATACCCATTTTGTTGAGAGAGTTTATCATAAATGGATGTTGGATCTTGTCAAAAGCCTTCTCTGCATCTATTGAGATGATCATATGGTTTTTATTCCTCGTTTTGTTAATGTGGTGTATCACATTGATTGATTTGTGGATGTTGAACCATCCCTGTGTCCCTGTTATAAATCCCACTTGATCATGATGTATGATCTTTTTAATGTATTGCTGTATTTGGTTTGCCAATATTTTGCTGAGGATTTTTGCATCTGTGGTCATCGGGGATATTGGTCTGTAGTTTTCCTTCTTAGTATTGTCTTTGTCTGGCTTTGGTATCAGGGTGCTGTTGGCCTCGTAGAATGTGTTGGGAAGTGTTCCATCTTCCTCTGTTTTTTTGGAATAGTTTGAGAAGGACAGATATTAAGTCTTCTTTGAATGTTTGGTAAAATTCTCCAGAGAAGCCATCTGGTCCTGAACTTTTATTTTTTGGGAGGTTTTTGATTACTGTTTCAATCTCTTTACTTGTGATTGGTCTATTCAGGTTCTCTATTTCTTTTTGGTTCAGTTTTGGGAGGTTGTATGAGTCTAAGAATTTATCCATTTCTTCTAGATTGTCCAATTTGTTGGCGTATAGTTTTTCATAGTATTCTCTTATAATCTTTTGTATTTCTGTGGTATCTGTTGTAATTTCTCCTTTTTCATTTCTAATGTTATTTATTTGAGCCTTCTCTCTTTTTTCCTTGGTGAGTGTGGCTAAGGGTTTGTCAATTTTGTTTATCTTCTCAAAGAACCAGCTGTTTGTTGCATTGATCCTTTCTACTGTTTTTTAAATTTCAATTTCGTTTATTTCTGCTCTGATTTTTATTATTTCCCTCCTTCTGCTGACTTTAGGCTTTGTTCTTTTTTTCCTAATTCTGTTAGACATAGTTTGAGGTTACTTATTTGGGCTTTTTCTTGTTTGTTAAGGTGGGCCTGTATTGCTATGAGTTTCCCTCTCAGGACCGCTTTTGCTGCATCCCATATGAGTTGGTATGGTGTATTTTCATTTTAATTTGTCTCCAGATATGATTTGATTTCTCCTTTAATTTCATCAATGATCCATTGGTTGTTTAGTAGCATGTTGTTGAGTCTCCACAGCTTTGTCATTTTCCCAGTTTTTTTCTTGTAGTTAATTTCTAGCTTCATGGCATTATGGTCAGAAAAGATGCTTGTTATGATTTCAATCTTAAATTTATATAGGCATGCCTTATTTCCCAATATATCGTCTATTCCTGAGAATGTTTCCTGCATGCTTGAGAAGGATGTGTAATCTTCTGTGTTTGGATGCAGTGCTCTATATATATCTATTAAGTCCATCTCATCAAGTTTTTCGTTTAAGTCCGTTATTACCTTATTGATTTTCTGTCTGGATGATCTGTCCATTGATGAGAGGGTGTTAACATCCCCTACTATTATTGTGTTGTTGTTAATATCTCCTTTTAGGTTGGTTAATAGTTGCTTTATGTACCTTGGTGCTCTTATATTCGGTGCATATATATTTAAAAGTAATATGTCTTCTTGGTGGAGTGTCCCTTTTATCATTATATATTGCCTCTCTTTGTCTCTCATTACCTGTTTTATCTTGAAGTCAGCTTTGTCTGATATAAGTATGGCAACACCTGCTTTCTTTTGTTTGCCATTAGCTTGGAGTATTGTCTTCTATCCTTTCACTCTGAGCCTGTGTTTGTCTTTGGAGCTGAGATGTGTTTCCTGGAGGCAGCATATTGTTGGGTCTTGTTTTTTAATTCATCCCACCACTCTGTTTGACAAGTAGTATTTCTTAAAGGTTTAGCTGCATTATGGAATCTGAAACCCTATCAGTGAACCTTTGGTACTTAGTTGTATTGAGATCCATTGGTCTGTCTTAGATTTGAACGGATCTTTTACTGATGCATGAACTTATAACGTCATGCATTGGTCATTTGAAAAATATTGGTTCCCTGAGTTATGCAGATTTTGCAAGTCTTGACCCATTTCATTATACAATATCAAAGAATTATTAATATTTTATCTCTAAAGGAAATTTTTTGAGTATTGGGAAGCTATCAAGCTCACAGTGACTTGACAGCTTGAGTTTCATCACTGACAACAATCCTGTTGATAGTTTTCCTTGAAGTGTCAGGCTCACTTTGTTTATTTTTGAGAAAATATCTGCCAAATATCTGAGGCTCAATAGTTATAGTTTTTTTTTCCCCACAGACTTTTATAAAGAAATGATCTCAAGGGTTGAGATTTAATAAAGTTAATAACTTTTACTGCTTCATCAAGGACACTCTTAAATGAAACTGGCATTTAAAAAGATTTTAATATGAGTGAGTGACAGTAGGGAATATGATGATTACTAGTAAGTTTAGTTTGGTGCCATCGTCTTGATTCATGCTAAGAGGTCAGCAGTTTTACCTCCATTGCTTTTAGATTATCAGTGCAAATGTCAATGTGGTGAAAAATGTAACTGCTGTCTTAGTAGTATTATAAAAATGATTTGACCTCATTGATTCCTTGAAAGGCCCTCAGGGGACCCCGCAATCTGTGGACCACATTTTGAGAACACACAGATATGTGCACACACATATGGACATGCACATGGGTGTTCTTGCAACATTTTCAGTAGGAGGAAACTGAAAATAAACTGAATTTTCTCAGTTACGAATATATGATCGTATGGATGCGCCATAATTTAACCAATTAATAGAATCTTCAACTATTGGATATATACTGGTATAGAAAGATGTCTAAGATAGATTTTTAAGATACAGAAAACAAATGTTACACAGCAATATGTGTAGTAAGATCCCATCTATGTTTAGACAGACATATATATTTGTGTGAAGACATACCTACACACATTTGTATAATGTGTGTAACCTCTGTGGGCATGGGAGGAAGGATATTTTTATTTTTTGCCTTGTACCTTCTGTGCTGTGGAATTTAACTGCATACATATACCTTTAACTTTCATGTTGGAAGATACACAGCCCAGCTTCTTAAACAATAAGCTTGTCACTGGGTAAAAGGGAGTGGGTTCTAAATTGGTTGAGGTTCTTAGCTATTATTGTCTGTTGCTGATGGATTATCGTCAACTTTTCTGCACATCCTTTCATATTATAGAGTGAAAGTTTCTTATTTATCTTAGTAAGTAAGCAATTTATCTCTTTCAATAAATGGTACAGTCCATTTGTGATGCTTGATAACGGCAATGAACCCTGCAGGTAGCAGCTGTGGTTGTGTGGAGGATTTTTGGTTAATCATCTATCTTTTTAGCTACTCTCAAATTTTTAGTATGTAAACCTCAGGAGCAAAAGAAAGTCCTGTTGTAATTTACAGAACCATCAGATATGTAGTTACTATTCTAGTGGTACAGTGAAAAGAACATGCCTTTCGGAATCAGATGGATTTAGGCCCAAATCTTCTATCCATTATTTACTAGTGGTGTGATCTTGTACAAATTAACATCTGAGTCTGTTTTCTTATTGGTAAGATAGGGATAATACTTTTGTGTTCTGAGGATTGTATCTGTAGCATGTCTAGCTCAGTGCTCGACATGTATCAGCTATTGTTAGCTATCATCTGTTGCTCAGTTATCATTCCTCTCGTGTACAGAACTCTCTTGTGTCTCCTTCTTGAGTGGTGCAGTGTTCTACTGTGAAGTTTCTGGTTAGCCTTTCAGACTTGTGGTTCCCTCCTCTTCTAGGAAGTTCTCTATGTTTCCTTTAGGCTGAGTTGGTTGTTTTTCTCTTCCATTTCTACATCTCACCAATATAGCACCTATCTCATTTTGTTTTTCTCCAGTTTTTTTAATTTGGAAAATTTTCAAATTTACAGGAAAAAACCCAAAAGAATAATGTAGTGAACACTTTTGCTCAAGTTCACTGAGTGTTAACAATTTGCCACGTTCTTCTGTAACTGTATGTATGTGTGTCTCATTTTTTTCCAGAACCATTTGAGAATAAGTTGCAGATATTGTGACATTTCACACCTACTTCTCATATTTCCTTGTGACCACAATTCCATATCACACTCAAGAAATTTAACATTGATACAATAATATTACCAAATATGCAGTCCATATTCATATTTCCCCACTTGTCCTAAAAATGTCCTTTTTAGATTTTTTTTTGGATCGAAGATTATGCCTCTAGGTTTGTTTCTTTAATCTAGAATGTTCCTTATGCAATTTTTTTGTCTTTCATGACATTGACCTTTTTAAGGAGTGTAAGACAGTTGTTTTGTAGATTGCACAATCTTGATCTGTCTGATTTTTTTTTCATGATTAGATCATTGTTTTTGTTTTATATTTCATTAGGCTTTGATTTCATGTGAGAAGGAAATAAAGCAGCTCCTGACAGCTAAGAAAGAACTGGTCTGGCACTACCTATCTGTTTTTTTTTTTGTGAGGAAGATCAGCCCTGAGCTAACATCCGTGCCAATCCTCCTGTTTTTGCTGAGGAAGAGTGGCCCTGGGCTAACATCCGTGCCTATCTTCCACCACTTTATATGGGTTGCCGCCACAGCATGGCTTGATAAGCGGTGCATTAGCGTGCATCCGGGATCCAAACCCGGGCCGCCAGCAGCAGAGCACGTGCACTTAACCGCTACACCACGGGCTGGCGCCCTACCTATCCGTTTTGGTGTTTCTTAGAGTTGGCCTGTCTGTTGTTCTCTTGTTGAACATAAGCAGTTTCACAGAACATGAGCATTAGACAAGTCCACTCTGTGTCCTTAGATCAAGACGAAAACAGGACCACTCCGTAATCATGTATGAACACAGACAAAAACACGAACACTGTTCAAGTCACAAAAATGATCAAGCATATCTTCATCCTGGCTACTGTGAGTGACTGCTGCTTCTTTATAAACTGCAACCTTAGCCTCTCTTCATTCTTCTTGCCTAATAGTAAGATTTATTAGAATCATAGAATCATAGAGTTATATAGAAGTCACAGAATTACCCCCACTTCCTGACAGCATCCTACCCAGGGCAAGCCCCACTTCCGTGAACTTTTCTGAAAGCACCTAACACAAACCCAAATGATGAGTCTTTTCTAATACCCTCTTAGTGAAATGCCCCAGGGTTCCCAGTGGTATATATTCTTCCTAGTTGCAAGAAGTAATAACTCCAATTTGTTTAACTAGAGGTGTGTTCTTGCTGCTGTTGGCTAAAGGGAATTCACGCCTGAGAACCTTGGCCTCTCTTTCTTTTTACTCTGAATGAATTTTTGATACGTTTGGGAATCAGCATCAGGCTTTTCTGGTTAGTTTCTTACTGGTCAAGGATAACTATTAGTTCTGTATAACTAGTTTTTGATCGTTGACATTTGGGTTTAAAAAAAATTGTAAACTCTGTTATCTAGGAGTTCTGCATAATAATAATAAAAAACATAGAGAAGATCACAAAGGCAACTTACAAATCAAAGAGAGAGACTATTTCCATTGATTTACCAGCTTAGTTAGAATGTTTGAGTTTAATTTTTCCCCCCACAGCTTTTAATAAACAAACCATTGTTGGACAATTGTGAGCAGGAGAGTGGCTTATATATAAAATATACACACTCATACACAAATAATATAATACATAATATATAATATTGCCCAGTAAATCTTCTTAAGAAAAATTTGTTTTGCATTTTCTATCGTAGATTACCTGTAATTTTTCTGTGCTGTTTGCAGGAAAATAAACATTGACTCTGTGAATGGAAATTTAAAGCAATGATGAGAGCATCACCTCCTTATGATTTCTCATTGTGGCTGCCTTTCAAGTGATGCTTTGATGATATTAAAGGATTAACAACTAGAGAACAGCTGCTACGGGTGTTGTCTACCATTAGGATGACTGTTGAATCTTGCTACTTAAAAAAAATTTTTTTTTAAATTAGGTGGCTTTGTTAGCGATATTAGGGCCAGTAGTTGTTGCATTAAAATTCATCTACTTCTCTTTGTTTACACTACCAATACTATTTGTTTTTTGTTATTCTGAAATATCTTAGGAACAAAGAAATGAGCATGTTCTTTCATCATATTTGTTCTGATGATGGGATTCAATGTAATTGAACCTTATTTTTGGTTGTGTTCCGCTCTGAAAAATGTTTTAATTCATCTCTGCTTCTCCAAGTTTAGTGGAATAGAAATGCATAGATCAATAGAAGTACAACAAAGATGTGCTTTTGACATATTTATTCTATTTAGAAGTTGATATATCTGTTGCTTAAGCATTTTAGTCTAGCTTAATGGGGAGGTGGGATGAGTCATGGATCACACTAGGATTAAAGCTCCCAAATTTTTATGTATTTGTTTCAGCTACTAAATAAGATTATTTTAGGGTGTCATTAAATGTCAGGGAATTTTCCATTAAAATTTCTCAACAAGTAGTTAATGTATTTAAAAATAATATTGGGGGCCGGCCCCATGGCGTAGTGGTTAAGTGTGCACGCTCCGCTGCTGGCGGCCCAGGTTCGGATCCCGGGCACGCACCAACACACTGCTTGTCAGGCCATGCTGTGGCAGTGTCCCACATAAAGTGGAGGAAGATGGGCACGGATGTTAGCTTGGGGCCAATCTTCCTCAGCAAAAAGAGGAGGATTGGTGACAGATGTTAGCTCAGGTCTGATCTTCCACACACACACACACACGCACACGCGCGCACACACACACACGCTAAATAAATAAATAAATTAAAAAAAAAATAAAGTTAATATCAGTCGGTCTTGTGGGTTAGAACATAGTATTACGCATGCATTTTCTGAGTTTCTGTCCTAAGATTATAGATGTTCACAAAATTACTAATATTAATTCACAGGCCCTAGAATTTACTTTTTTGTTTAAAGGATAAATATGTTGGACTATAATCATAAGCACTAGAGTGTACTTAATTTCTTCTTTAGGCAAAAAAAGGAATAATAGACATTTAGCTGTCATGTTAACCTGTTTGGCCAATGGATTTTCCCCAAGATTGAAAAATTTAGATTGTTTTCTGGCCAGAGAATTTGTTTTATGGGTTGGGGAGTTTGTTTCCAGATAATATTATTGATAGGTAAGCTAGCAGTGTCATTTTAGATATGCTTTTGTCATTGGGAGAGTCGAGTTTAATTTAATTCTTGCATATAAACTGGGAACTAATAGGAAAACAGATTTAGCATAAAGGGCTATATTAGGTTTGGTTACTTGTGACAAAACTTAAAACCAGATAGAAGTCAATTTCTTTCTCATGGGATAAGATCTGGAGGTAGCCTCAGGCAGGGCAGCTCTACAGTGATTAGGAATCCAAGCTCCTGCCTTGTTGCTGTGTCATTTTTAACTTCCCATGGTATAGTCCTTCCTGGAAAGGGAAAAGGAGAGAGAAGAAAAGGTGAGGAGAGGGTGTATATCAGCTATCTCTAAAAAAGATTTCTGGGAAGCCATAATATAACTTTATGTGTTATTGGCCAGAACTTAGTCCACGTCCACATATAACTGCAAGGGAAGCTAGAAATTATAGTCATTTTTTACTGTGCCGCCATGTCCGAAGTCAGAAATTGGAGATTATTTTGCTAAGGAAGAAGGTGAGAACAGATATTGAAATAGCAACTGGCAGCCTATTCCATAGTAAATAAAGCAGTATACGGGATGTTAGAAATCCTCTAATTGACTGCCATTGGCCTGCTAACCTTTACTGGGCCCTGGGCTCTTTGAGGATGCTGATAAAAGTTACAATCCCTTTCCCTAGAAAAATGTACCTGTGGACATACGCACGAAATTTTGTAGGATTGTGTCTCTGAAACCCATCCATTAAGCCTAGGGGGTTGTTTATGGATCCACTGTTAAGATTTTTTTATTAGTGAAAGATGACTGACCATCTTCTAGGATAGAATGTTCCACTGTAAGACAGTTTTTTTGCTAAAAAGTTTTTCTTAGTTTCCGTTATTCACTCATATAGTCAACAAAAGTTAATTAGCATGTTCGGTATGGTAGACGCTATGATGGTACTTGGTGGTTCAAAGACATCATGATTAATTTATTAAGTGCTTACTATGTGCCTGGCATGGAATTGGGAGCCTTAAGTACGTTGTTCATTTTCTCCATTTTACAAATGATGAAATAATCTGTCTAAGATTTTTGTCGCTAGTGAATGATGGAGCTAGTAGTTGAACCCAAGTCTAACTCTAAAACCGTTTCTTTTAGTTATCATGAAGCAGACCCTTTGCCATAAACATGAGACACATTGAACTGAGAGTATTTAGTGGTTCAGTTTCAAATTCTTGCCTTGGGTTCGATAACTAGGAATCTGTTTCTGCCTCAATTTTCTGTTAACACTTTGCAAAGCCACTTGAAATGTTTAAGTATGTGATGCTGCTGCTCTTGATTTTGTATTTTTTTAAACCTGTTATTGCAATCAGTATGACACCTGGCATGTGACAAATGCCAGCCAGTAATCTGATCTAAGACTAGTATAAAATAATATTTTAAAATGTCTTATCAGCATTCAAATTGTATATATCATTAAAAAAAATTCTATGAAAACCACCTTTCGATCACCTTATGAAGCAGAGCTCACTGGTGCTGTGTGTGTTCTCTTTTTTTCTCACAAGTATGCTGTCATGTATGTTGACAGCATCACACACAGAATTTGGCTGAAAAGCTTTTTGCTTCAAACTGAGATTTTTGACCCTACTGATATACAGATAATTCTCATAATTTCCTCTCTTCAACTCCGCTATAAATCAAAAAGAGTTGGAAAGGGAAAATTATATGAGTAATTACAGTATTAAATTACTGTAGAAAACCATTTGAGTTTTTTATAATTCTCTTTTCAACTTTAGTTTCAAATCACCAACTTCTTAAGTGGTAAGTTTCTTACTTTGACAGGCCTTAGGTTGTGACTGCACCACTTATTTATCAGTTGACACCTCTGCCTCTTGCTTTATCAGAAACACTATTTTCTTTTCTGGTGAGAGTGCTGCTGATTCCAGTTGTAGACTAGTCTTGACTTCAGAAGACTGCATAATAAGCACAGCAAATAGGCAGTGATAAGCGTGCTGCTGCTTTCTAATCTGTGAACATAAACTGTCATAAAGCGGTGTTTGATCCTTTTTTCCTTAAGTGTTGATTCTTATTTAATTCTAGGACGATTTGATGAAACTGTTATTGAAGAGAGAAGACAATGTGCTGAAGATCTGCTACAGTTCTCTGCCAATATTCCCGCTCTCTATAACAGTAAACAACTTGAAGATTTTTTCAAGGTTTGGAAGTCTTTCTGAAATATTTTATATTTTACTTTTGTGAGGAAGATCAGCCCTGAGCTAACATCCACGCCAATCCTCCTCTTTTTTTTTTTTGCTGAGGAAGACCGGCTCTGAACTAACATCTATTGCCAATCCTCCTCCTTCCCCCCGCCGCAAAGCCCCACTGGATAGTTCTATGTCATAGTTGCACATCCTTCTAGTTGCTGTATGTGGGACATGGCCTCAGCGTGGCCAGAGAAACGGTGCGTCGGTGCGTGCCTGGGACCCGAACCTGGGCCGCCCGTAGCGGAGTGTGCACTTAACCGCTAAGCCATGGGGCCGGCCCTATTTTGTATTTTATTAAATACCTTTGTTTTCTAATTTATAGTAAAGCACAATTCAAGTTTTTTTTTTAGACAGAAAATGTCATTTACCTTTGAATTTCATTATTCACTAAAATAAGTAGAGGTTAGTAGCTAAATAATGTCTGTGGCGTATATTCTGTTTTTAGTGTAGAAATGTATAAGATTTTTGATTCATAAATTTTAAAAAATTGATGTGAAGGGCTTAGAGATTATCTGATTCACTCCATCATAATTGAAACATTTTTTGAAAAAAAATTTAAGTATCATGAAATTCCAGTAGTTATCTTCACTTTTTGAGATGTCTTTCAGTGGTCGATTTCTTTTTGGAATAGAAACCACTACAAGTCTATATTAAATTTGTTATAATTATACTAATTTGTGTAAAGATAGAACAAAAATAGTCACTCTACAATATTAGAGAGTTAGGCTAGTACAAATTATGTTACCAGAGATCATTGGATATTAGCGTTTTAAGTTTCTTGACATGTAATGCCTTCATTCTAAGTACTTTATTATTTTTAATAATCATTTTCTGATTTATTTTGAACTGAATCTGTGCAAGTTGTTGGTTGATAGCAATGTCTTTGACAGCCACAATTTTCCTCCTATAGTCTTATATATTTTACTGCATTTAGCCTTCTATAAAAAAGCTAGGTGATTATGCCATAATGTTTTTTCCTTCTTTAACTAAAAATCTACTCATTTGTATAAATGTAATTTCTTAGAACATATAGCCAACAAGGTATATGAGTAGTGGGATTTTTAATTTTCCTGATGCTAGTGTATCTAAAAAGGAATTTATTTTTTGTGACCTATTTTAGTTTACTGAAGAAAGTTGATCCTTTTTTTGGTGAGGGAGATTGGCTGTAAGCTAGCATCTGTTGCCAGTCTTCCTCTTTTTGCTTGAGGAAGATTGGCCATGAGCTGACATCTTTGCCAATCTTTCCTCTATTTTGTATGTGGGTTGCCTCCACAGCATGGCTTAATGTGTGGTGTAGGTCTGCGCCTGGAATCCGAACCTATGAACCTGGGCCGCCAAAGTGGAGCATGCTGAACTTAACCGCTACGCTGCCAGGCTGGCCCCAAAAGTTGATCTTTTGAAAGATATTGTAAACTTATGGCTTATAGTAATAATACTAGTAATAGAAAAGTTTGCAGTAAGATTCCTGCTGATTGACTTTGTTGCCTAATTTTTCATTACTCTCAAACTAGGCTGAGATGATGAACTTGGCTTCTGCTTATGACTTAATGCAGATCTTAAGGATAAAAGGCCTGTCAAATTGATACAGTATTTAGCTCTGCTATTCTTGGTTACAGCTATTTCTATGTGACAAGGAGTCTGTGCTTATAGAAAAGGGCAACATTATTAAGCAAGAAGAATATTGCTTTATAGAAATTACAAAGGTGGTCATGCAAATTAACACATGCGGAGGGCTAAAAAAATCAGTCTACGGATATAGAAGTCAGATTGTAGACTTTGGACAATTTAAATAAAAGTTACCTATTCATTCCATTTCTTTTGGATCTGGGAATTCATGATTGTAACTGCTGCAAGACTCTTATTTTTAGGCTTTGAAATGAGAGACGAAGAGGAAGAAAAGATTGGGTAGTTAAACAGAAGTCAAGTTAATCTTGGAAAAATCTTAAGCAGTGTGCTGGGCAGGAGAGGGATACTGATCTGGTAATATCACGGCAGTGATATTCATTCTCTTTAAATAGAGATAAAAAAAATATGGTCTTTGAAGGTTATTTAGCGGCAAGTAAACAACAACAACAAAAAAGCGAGCCATATAAGAAAGGAGTTTGTCTCATACAACAAGAAGGAGTTTGAGTGAGGAAGATAGGACAGGGCTGGTACAGAGCTCAATAATGTCATCAGAGACTTAGGTTCTTGGGTTTGGGTGTGAAAGGCAAAGGGCCAAAAGAATTATGGCAGTTTTTAAAAGCTGTCCCAGAAACTCTCCCCAGAGGTAGTCCTTCTTACATCTCATTGGCCAGAACTGGGTCACAGGACTATCTTTAGCTTCAGAGAAGTCTGGGCAGATGGCTCTTTTCGTTTTCCAGCTCTGACTATGGATGAAGGTATGGAGGGGAGGTTTTTGGGTAGCCAGTCCACAGGGTGTGCTACAATAACAGTTTTTTTCTTTGTAGAAACACCGATGATAGATACCACATGCAAATAACCATATAGACACTTGGTTAGGTTCACTTTTTTTTTTTTTTTTTTTTACCATACACAAGAGTAGAAGGAATAGTATAATAAGGCTCCATTACTCATTGCTGAGCTTCAAAAATTATCAGTATATTGCCAATTTTTTTCATCTGTACCTTTCCACACCATACTCTTTGCTGGTTATTATTTTTTTTTTACAGTGTTATTGTTTACAGTGTTATACAGTGTTATTTTTTACAGTGTTATACTTTAACATTTACCGATTGTAAGTGTGCAATACAATGATTTTCACTAAATTTACAGAGTTGTGCAGCTTTTACCACTATCCAATTTTAGAACATTTCCATCACCTCAGCAAGTTCCCCTGAACCCTTTTGCTGGCAATCCTTTTTCCTGTCTCCATCGCTGGGCAACTACTTACCTGTTTTCGGTGTATAGATTTGCCTTTTCAAGACTTTTCAAATACATGGAATCATACAATATGTGGTCTTTGTTCTTGTTTCTTTTCCTTAGCGTAATGTTTTGAGTTTCATGCATTACATCATGTTATCAGTATTCCCTTCCTTTATGTTGTTGAATAGTATTCTATGGTATAGATTATACAACATTTTGTTTATCCATTGACAAATTGATGGACATTTGGATTGTTTTCAGTTTTTGGCTCTTTTGACCAATACTGCTGTGAACATTTGTGTACAGATCTTTGTGTAGATATATGTTATCATTTCTCTTGGGTACATCCTGAGGAGTGGAATTGCTGAGTCTTATGGTAAGTTTAAGTTAAGTTTTTAAGAAACTGCCAAACTGTTTTCCAAAGTGACTGTACATTTTACATTCCCCAGCAATGTGTGAAGGCTCTAGTTATTCCACAACCTCACCAACACTTGGTATTGTGTGATTTTTAAATTATACATGTATAGTGGTATCTCACGGTAGTATTAGTTTCAGTTTCCTAATGACTGATGTGGTGTTGAGCATATTTTCATGTGTTTATTCATATATCTTCTTTGGTGAAATGTCTATTAAAATCTATCCTTTTTTGGTTGGGTTGTTTGTTTTATTATTGAGTTGTAAGAATGTATTCTGGATACAAGTCCTTTATTAAATATGTGATCTGCAAATATTTTATCTCAATCTATGGCTTATCTTTTCATTTTCTTAATGGTGTCATTTGAAATGCAAAAGTTTTTGCTTTTGATGAAGTATAATTTGTCAATTTTTTTCTTTTTTGGATCATGCTTTTGTTGTCATATCCAAGAACTCTTTGATTAACCAAAAGTCAAGAACCCTATGTTCTTTTCTAGAAGTTTTAGTCTTACATTTAGTTCTGTGATCCATTTTCAGTTAATTTTTTTGTACATGTGTAGTGACAGTCTAAATACATCTTTTGGCACGTGAATATCTAATAGTCTCAGGACCATTTGTTGAAAAGACTATCGTTTTGCTGGTGAATGCCTTGGTGCTGTTGCTGAAAATGAATTGACTGTAAGTGTAATGGTTTATCTCTGGACTTTTGATGTGTTCTATTGATCCATGTGCCTTTCTTATACCAGTACCGTACTGTCTTGATTACTGTGGCTTTATAATAAGTTTTGAAATCAGATAGTATAAGTTATCCCACTTTATTTGTATCTTTTCAAAATTTATATGGCAATTTTGAGTCCCTTGAATTTCCATAAAAAATTTTAGCATCAGTTTATCCATAGGTACAAATAATTCTGATGAAATTTAGATTGGAATTGTATTAAATTTGTAGTTCAATTTGGAGAGAATTGTTTTCTTAACAGTATTGTCTTCCAATCTGTGAACATGAAATGACTTTCCATTTATTTAGCTATTGTTTAATTTGTCTCAGCAATGTTTTACAATTTTCAGGATATGTCTGGTGCTTTTTTTTGTTAAATTCACTACTAAGTTTTTTATTCTTTTGAGGTTATTGTGAATAGAGTTGTGTTCTTTCACTTAGCATTATGCTTTAAAGGTTTATCCATGTTGTATGTATCAGTACTTCATTTTTTTAAAATGGTTGTATAATATTTCTTTGTATAGATTCATGGATATACTGCATTTTTATTTATCAGTTGATGCACACTTGGGTTGTCTCCTCCTTTTGGCTATTATGAATGATGCTGTTATAAATATTGGCATGTAAGTTTTTGCATGGGCATATATTTTCATTTCTCTTAGGTATATACCTAGGAGTAGAATTGATGTGGGAAGATTTAAAATTCTAATTCAGTTTATTTACTTGTTATAAGTCTATTCTGATTTTCTCTTTTTTTTTAAATCAACTTTCGTAACTTGTGTCTTCCTGGGAGTTTTCATCTAAATTGTGTAATTTGTTGGCATAAAATTCTTATAGTAGTCCCTTACAATGCTTTTAATTTCTCTAGGGATGGTAGTGATGTCCCCTCTTTCTCTCATGATTTTCATAATTTGTGTCTTGTCTGTTTTTTTCTTGGTGAGTCTAGCTAAAGTTTGATATTTTTGTTGATTTTTTCAAAGGACCAATTTGGTTTCATTGGTTTTTCTCTATTTTTTAATTTCATTTCTTTGATTTCTGCTCTAAACTTTATTTCCTTCCTTTTGCTTGCTTTGGATTTACTTTGCTCTTTAATTCTTCAATTTCGTAAAATGGAAGCTTGTTATTGATTTGAGATGGTTCTTCTTGTCTAATATAGGCATTTACAGCTATAAATTTCTCTGTTAGCACTGGTTGAGCCTCGTCCCCTACATTTTTATGTTTTGTTTTCATTTTTATTCAGTTTAGTGTATTTTCTGATTTTTTAAAATGATTTTTCTGTTGACCCATTGGTTGTTTAGAAATATGTTCTTTAATTTCCAAATATTTTTGGATTTCCTAAAGTTTTTTCTTGTTGTTGATTTCTAATTTTGTTTTCTTGTGGTTGTGGTCAGAAAAACATATTTTATATGATTTCAGTCCTTTTAACTTTATTAAGACCTGATTTTATCCTGGAGAATGTTCCATGTTTGCTTGATGGGAATATACATTCTGTTGTCAGGTGGAGTTTTATGTGAATGTCAGTTAGTTCAAGTTGGTTGATAGTGTTATTTAAGTCTTCTGTATCCTTACTAATTTTCTGTCTAGTTGTTCTGTCAATTATTGATAGTGAAGTATTGGAGTCCCCAATTATTATTGTTGAATTTTCTATTTCTCCTATTAGTTCTGTTAAGTTTTTCTTTCTTTATTTTGGGGCTCTGTTGGCATGTGCATATATGTTTATAATGATTATATCTTCCTGATGAATTTATTTTCTTAGCCTTATGATATGTCCCTTTTTGTCTTTACTAATATTTATCTTAAAGTCTCTTGTGTGTGATTTTAATATAGCTACTCTAGGTCTCTTACAGTCACTTTTTGCATGGTACCTTTCTTTTCATTCTTTTGCTTTCAGTCTGTATGTGTTATTGAATCTAAAGGATATTTCTTACATGCACTTTATAGTTTGATCTTATTTTTTTATCCAGTCTGAAAATTGCTGTCATTGATTCCGTATTTAGTCCTTTTATATTTAAAGTAATTGTTGATATGATTGAATTTTTGTCTGCCTTTTTGCTATTTGTTATATGTCTCATATTTTTTGTTCCTTTGTTTCTCCTTTATGCCATCTTTTGTGTTAAATAAATATTATTTATTATATCATTTAAATTCCTTTTTTTTTGAGTTATATTCTTAGTGGTTGCTCTAAGGATTAAAATATGCATTTTAATTTATGACAATTTACTTGATATTAATACTGATTTAATTCCAGTAAAATATAGAAAGTTTACTCTGTAAAGCTCTATTTACTCCCCCTCTTTTGTGTTAGTATTTTCATGTGTATACCTCAAATATATTATAAACCCAGCAATACAGTGTTATGATCATTGTTATTCAATCTGATGTGTTTTAAAAAAGTTAAGAAAAGAGAAAAACATATTTATATAGTCTTTTATATTTGCCCTCATATTTACTTTTTTTGGTAAATACTTGTTCTTTATTTGTTCAGGTGGATTTGAATTACCATATGTTGTCATTTTCTTTCAGCTTGAAGGATTTTCTGTAGCTTCTTTTTTTGTGTAAGGCAAGTTTGCTAGCAGCAGATTCTCTCAGTCTTTGTCTGGAAATGTTTTTGTTTACTCTTCATTTCTGTTGTTGTTTTTTTTTATGAGGAAGATTAACCCTGAGCTAACATCCATTGCCAGTCCTCCTCTTTGTTGAAGATTGGCCCCGGGCTAACATCCATGCCCTTCTTCCTCTACTTTTTAATATATGGGA
This sequence comes from Diceros bicornis minor, assembly GCF_020826845.1. Classification (NCBI taxonomy): domain Eukaryota; kingdom Metazoa; phylum Chordata; class Mammalia; order Perissodactyla; family Rhinocerotidae; genus Diceros; species Diceros bicornis. Next base: position 78,645,004 of record NC_080743.1, read on the forward strand.
CGCCTGCCACAGTGTGGCTTGATAAGCAGTGCATAGGTCCACACCTGGGATCTGAACCCACAAACCCTGGGCTGCTGAAGTGGAGCATATGAATTTAACGACTATGCCACCATACCGGCCTCTACCCTTCATTTTTAAAGGATTGTTTTGCTGGATGCATAGAATTGTTGATCGACAGTGTTTCTTTTAGCACCTTGAATTTATCATTCCACTGCCTTCTGTCCTTCATTGTGTTTTTTTTTTTTAATGAGAAGTCAGCTGTTAATTGTCCTGTAGTTCCACTGTATAAGTCTTTTTCTATTGCTGCTTTCAGAATTTAGCCTTTGTCTTTCAACAGTGTGAATCTAGGTGTTGATCTCTTTCTGTTTATTCTGTTCGGGGTTTGATTTGTCGTCTTTATTTGTAGATTAATGTTTTTCATCAGACTTTGGAAATTTTCCACCCTTGTCTCTTCAAATAATTTTTTCAGCCCCTGTCTCCCTCTTGTCTGTCTGGTACTCCCATTACATGTAAGTTGGTATGCTTGATATTATCCCACAGCTCTCTCTGGTTCTCTTTATTATTAGTTGGTCTTTTTTTCCTATGATCTTCATTGTGTAGTTTCGATTGATCTTCAAGTTCATTGATGATTATTCTTTCTCATATCTGTTGTTGAACTCCTCTAGTGAATTTTAAATTTTGTTACTATGCTTTATAACTTCAGGATGTCTATCTGGTTCTTTTTTTAAATTTGAGATTAATTCACATAACATAAAATTTACCATTTTAAAGTGTACAGTTCAGTGGTTTTTAGTATGTTCACAAAGTTATGCAACCATTATCACTATCTAATTCCAGAACATTTTCATCACCCCATAAAGAAACCTCATACCCATTAGCTTGCACTCCTCCTTCCCCACTTGCCCCAATCCCTAGCAACCACTAATCTACTTTCCTTGATGGATTTGCCTATTCTGGACATTTCACATGAATTGAATCATACAATATGTGATCTTTTGCATCTGGCTTCTTTCACGTGGTTTAATGTTTTCAGGTTTCATCCATGTTGTAGCATATATTAGTATTTCATTCCTTTTTATGGCTGAATAATATTCCATTGAGCCGATATGAGTGTAACACATTTTGTTTATCCATTCATCAGCTGGTAGACATTTGGATTGTCTCTACTTTTGGCTATTATGGATAATGCTTCATTTGGTTCTTTTTTATAATTTCTCTTTATTTATATTTGCTATTTCGTGGGTCATAGTCATCATACTTTCCTTTAATTCTTTAATGATGATTTCTTTCAGTTATTTGAACATGTTTATAAATAGCTGCTTTGAAGTTTTTGCCTTTTAAAGTCCAACATCTTTGCCCCCTCAGACTTAGTTTCTGTTGACTGCTTTTTTTCCCCGTGTATGTGGAACATACACTTTCCTGTTTCTTTGTATGTCTCGTAATTATTTTGTTGAAAACTGGAACTTTTGGATAATATATTATGACAACTCTGAGTTCTGTTTTTTTCCCCCTCAGGATTGTTGCTGTTATTTTGTTAGTGTGTTTAGTAATATGTCTGTACTAAATCTGTGCAGTCTGTTTAATGTGCAGTGTATGACTGCTGATATCTCTGTTCAGTTTTTAATTTTTATTTTATTTTTAAGCCTGACTAAGTAGAGGTTAGCCCTGTATCAACATGGCTTAGTGGTCAGCCAGTAATTGATCTTTGCTTGTACTTAAACACTTTGTTCCATTATGTGCTTCTCCTCTTTGCCTGTTTTCAGAGTTTAAGCAGTTTTTAAGGTTGCCCTGGCTTTTACTTTCCTTTGGGATCCCTTGCATTTCCTCTGTGTGTGTGTGCACCATCTCATGATTTGCCAGGTATTTGTAGATGGCTTGATCCCTCTCTGGTCTCTCCTGCATGGATGGGTAGAGAGCTTGTTAAGAACTCCTGTGGCTGTGTTATTTGCTGGATCTCCCTGCTAAATGGCTAATGTGCTGGTCTTTTGCTTACCGCAACTTCATACTTGCTGAGCCACTGTTCCTTGCCGTTTGTTTGGCACTGAGATTGCTACTGTTGCTGATAACACTGTTTGGGGTGGATGTTTTTCTGTGCTTCACTCCAAATTATGCCAGCTTCCTCTGCAAGTGAATCTGTTGGTTTTCAAGGCTTGCTTTTCCCTTGTATAATTACCATGGCAACAGAGCTGGGATGGAACATGGGAGCAACCCCTAGGCAAGAATGCCACAGACTCCCACAGTTCTTACCTGTGGTTCTGTGGTTTTTCATGAGTAACCACTTCTTCATTTGCTTTATGTTTTGGTCAATTTTCAGAGCTCTCAAATGATTGTTTTGACAATTTTCTTTAGTTTTATCATTGCCTTTTGTGGGGAGCATTTGCTGATCTACTTATTCTACCGTACCCGAACTCCTTCTCCCCTAGATTGACTTTTCTTTAACAAACTTTAACATGCTATGTAATAAGAGTTTCCTTTTACTGCATACTCAAGAACACCAAAAGGTTAATATTTTTGATAATTTTGATAATAATAATAAATAAAAATTTATTGAGTGCTTACATCGTTCTAAATACTTTATGTGTATGAAATCTTTTAGTCTTAACTCCTTGAATTATTTATAGACGTTATTTCCATTTTATAGGTAGTCAACTTAAAGTCACACACTTGGTGGTGGAAGAGGTAGTTAATTAGTTGAAAGGAACTTTCTGTTAAGTGAGATTGTAAATAAAATCAACTTTGTTAAAATTCTCAAGAATACTTGCAAATTTTCTTAAGATTTGGTTTGGATGTTGTTTAAAGGATGGCTTAGTCTAGAATAGATACTCTTTTTTTTTTTGGAGAAAAATTCAGATGTAAGCTGTGATTTGAGTATTTTAATAAAGAAATAGAGTAAAGTAATATAAATTCTTGCTCCTAAAGAGAATAATCATTTTTAAAGTTTCAGTTCACTTAACACTCTGGGAAGTAAAATTTGGTAATTTGAGAGGAACCATTTCAAATTTCTGTTTCTTAAAAATAAGCTGGCAGGGAGACTTTTGGTTAGTTAAAGATAGTCATTGAGTTCTTTGTGCTGACATAGAGAGGAAGTAGGGGTCTTGTATTTCTCTTGGGTTTTGCTATTCTGGTAGTAGTGTTTAGGGGCATAGAACTGTTGGTGGAAGGTAGAAGGAAAGATGTTAATGAGTAGAAGAGTTATCATTTTAGTTAGTTATAATTATTTAAGGATTATAAACTCTTATGTCTGTGATTGGAGCATTCAGTCCGTAAAGCCATAGCACAAAATCATACCTCCACTCCTTGCCTGATAATGGTGTTCTCTAGTTGCATGTAGAGTAAGAGAAAATAGTCTTTTGAGGCCTGAATTTGCAAACCTAAATATAGAATTGAAATGATGGTCACATGGAGAAATCAATTTTTCTTTCTTTTTTTTTTTTGTGAGGAATATTAGCCCTGAGCTAATGTCTGTTGCCAATCCTCCTCGTTTAGCTGAGGAAGATTGACCCTGGGCTAAAATCTGTGCCCATCTTTCTCTACTTTATATGTGGGACGCCTGCCACAGCATGGCTTGATGAGTGATGTGTGGGTCTGCACTCGGGATCTGAACCTGCAAACCCCGGGTCGCCGAAGCGGAGCGTGCGAGCTTAACCACTATGCCATGGGGCCGGCCCTCTGAAATCAATTTTATATTTACTAAAAATGTGTCTCTTTAATAAAAATATCTTAAATTTATTTAGCTTTACTTACACTGTGTTCACATGGTTTTCAAATTTAAGGTACTTCTGGAATTACTTGAGGTGCTATGTGATATGTTGTAGTTTTTAATTTGATAAAATTAAATGACTTCCTAATGGAGTCCATCATTTATCACTAATTAGAATGACCAGTCTTTAAGGATGCTGAACAATATTCTTTAACTGGTGTGTATTTTCTTTTGCAATTTTTTATGAGTACTTTTTATAGATTAAAAAAGTATGCTTTTATAAAGAGCCACATATTATTATTAACATAATATTCCTATTGAATTTTTTTATAATGGATAATTTTTAGAGCACTTTAGGTTTACAGAAAAATTGTGGAGAAAGTATGGAGTTTTCCCATATATTCCCTTTCCCCTCACAGAGTTTTTCCTGTTATTAACATCTTGCATTGGTGTGGTACATTTGTTACAATTGATGAACCAATATTGATATTCCTACTGATTTTTTAAAAGCAAGGATAATTTAGATTGATAGATAGTTTTATGTAATTCTTATACATACTCAGTTGAGATTACTGTTTTTCATTTATGACTGATTTTTAAATACTCTTATTGACAATGAAACACAATTACTCTGATCTTTATAGGGTGGAATAATTAATGATGGTTCTGAATTGATTGGTCCTGCTGAAGCTTATTCGGATTCCCTCATTGATAGCTTTCCTGAGTGTAGTACAGAAGGTAAGAGATTTTAATTGTTTTAATTTCAATGGTTTTGATTGCAGAAGACTATATATCATATCTGCATTGCAAAAAATAGATGAATATAGAAATTTGAGAGTATTTCACTAAATCTAAGATACTTTTTCTCCTTCACATTTTAACATCACTGATATTGGGTGCGTAATATTGGGTCTGTGATATCTTACATTTAATTGTTAGCTTTTTTCTTTCTTAATGATGTGTAAAATAATGATTCATCCTACAATTAATGGCATCTTAGATTTGATGAAATGTGGTGTAATGACTGTTCAGAATTTGTATTGTTTAGTATAAGAATGCCTTGCTAAAGTTCATTTAGCAGCATTTGACTTTTAGACAATTAATTTCAAGACTGGGTTTAAAAGTTTAGTCATATACCCAGAAAGAATAAACCTAAGGTAGTTTTTAGGGTTTCTGATATGTTTTATAATAACATGAGTCTAAACCAAAACAATTTTTGTACTTGTAGTCACTTTAATTCAAAATGCCTAATCTCTTGTTTTATTCCTTTATTAAGCTATCCTTAAATTTCTGTGAAGATTTAAAATGCATACATTTTGGTCTTTGGATTTCCTTAGTTAGTTTTCTTCCAGGGAAGATTTTGGAATTAAAAAATAAGAGGTCTAGGGACAGAGGTGGGGAGAATCCTTAAAAATAGGTAGTTAGATTTGTTTGAAGTAGCTTAGGTTTGGTTTACGTAAAAGTAAAATCAAAGAGTAGATAATATTTCTTGATCTCTTTCATGAGTAAGAGTTTATGGTAGAGGAGGATGCTTTACGACTAACATGAGAGGTAGCCATAATCTCACTGCAGTGATGTTTTTGTGGAGATATGTACTGATGTCATATCAACAGACACATTGACCTAGATCTGTTGCAGTAAATTCCCGTCTTGATTTGCTAGGAGCAAGAACTTCTCATCCATTGTGTGTGCTGAAGAACATAAAATTTATAATTTTTTCTGGTGCTACCACATTAAGAAGTGATTAACTTTTCTTGTTTTTCATGGTCGCTCCCATTGCCTTAAAAGCAAAGTCCATTAACTTACACCCAGTGTTCTGTGTAATGTGTGGAGACCTCAGGCTCAGGGGTCTCCACTGAGTCCTCAATACCTTTGACTCCATCTTGAATCAGCCAAGATCATAGAAAAACATTATTGACAGTAATTTTACTTTACAATCCATCATATGTTTTTTGGGAAAAAAATCTATTCCTCATCACCTATTTTGATCTGAGATCCTTTCTAGGCTTTGGAAAATTTAATTAGTCCCTGCTCGGGATCCCAATGTCATTCTGTTAATAGAACTAGTTTCCTTGAAAGGTGACTTCTCTGGGATAACCTGATCTGGTTGTTGCCTCAGAGATAACCCTCCTCTGGAGAAAGAGGGAGAGGGTGTTTTCCGCCTATGCAACTTGCTGATTCGGTGACGTCTAATATAGGACAAATAGGAGAGCTAGAAAGATTTGTAGGAAAATATTCAATGATGAGTACAGTTCTTGGAAATTGCAGAATGTTTCTTTTCTCTTTCTCTTTACTTTTTGATATGAGAATTGAAAGTTGGGTGATTTGGGAATGGTTATGTTCTTTTGATACCCACAATAAGCCTTTATTACTAGGTGGGAGTCAGCCATGGTGAGAGAAGGGTGTCTCAGGAGCCTATTTTAGTTTAAGGTAGTCATGGGCGGGAGCGGTGCAAACGTCTTTTGTCCTTTGCTGTAGTTTAGGAGAGAAGGGGGAGCATTATTATTAGGAATGACTTTTCTTGAGATGGAAGAATATTTTCTAAACTATGGAAGGCTGTTCAGGATAAAAGGGTGGCTGTATTAATGTTAAAAGAGATATAACCTAAAGCTAGGCCGAGCTCTTAACTTATTGTCCAAACTCAGACACTTCTGAAAATTAAAGAGGATGCTGTTAATAAGTACACCAAGAGAGCAAGCATAAACCAGGACTGGTTCGGGCAAACTGGGCAGCTTGGGCCACCCTGCCTACAGCAGTTGTTGCAGAGTTTACCTTTGAGGTTTCAAAAAGATGGGTTTTCCTTAGAAGGAATTATCTTTTATAAGAGGCAACATTTCTGTTAAAAACACAGAGAAAGAGTTATACCTTAAAGTAATACTGCCAATTTATCTTTTCAGTGCATAGTTTTCCAACTATATTACCATCTCTAAAACACACTGTGATTCATGAAGAATGAAACACATGAACTGGAAATGCTGTTAATGCTTATGTTTTTTACCCTCTCCCTTTGAAAGCCTTTATGCCTGGCTAATTAATCCAGCTGAAAGACACCTTGTTGACAAATACAGATCAGAGTGTCATACAGCTTGCAAATTCATTGTTATTGGAGAGGGGAAATGACTGAGATTGTCTGGCATGCTGGGCAAGTGGAAGATTTACTTTCGTACCAAAAGGTCTGCAAACCCAGGAGACAAACCAAGGGGGTGGGGGGGGAGGGGCTTCTAGTAGCAAAAGAGCAGGAAAGCCGGCAGCCAGCCAAGCCCCATAGGTATGCAGCGAAAGGGAGGGTTGTAGAGGGATTGTGGTGGCAAATGCGTGTGATTTGGATTTAGACCCAAAATGTGAGGAAGTGATTCACTCCATAACAACTCCTCTGAGTGTAGTACTTTAAATGATGTTTTGAAGGTGGATTCGTTTTTCATACTTGTAATTTAATTTGCCAATGGAATGAGTCATAGGGGCAAATCTTAATATATAGTCTGCTGTTTCAAGGTCCTTCGGTTAGAGTTAGAATGACATGGCAAGTATATCACCTCTCAGAGAACAGATGTAGAGGCTAAGTGATCATTATTTTTATTAGTACCATAAAAATGCAATCAACAAGTCTTAATTTACCTTGAAAGAAAGTTTTCTGAGAAAAACATGAAGAGCTGGGTTAGTGGTTTTTAAAAAAATTATCTTTTTATAGCACAGTGGGATAAAGGAAACCCATTTAAGGTTTCATAAAAACCAATAATTTGGTGATTAACTGGTAAATATATTTTATCTAATATGAAGTTGAAAATTATAAAATTATTCAGTAGGTTTTTAGATAAAAGGTTAACGTTGTTTTATGTTTTTAAAATAAAATGCTAGTTACTCTTGATCTCCTTTGTTCAGAGAAATTAAACTATATATTTTCTCAAAGATGAAAAAAGATTTAATTGATTGTTAACTTCTTATTTCCTTTTGAAACTTCGATCTTTTTTGTTGGATTAAACTTAGCTATGAAGTTACTATGACGTTTGTGGATATCTGGCCAAAATGGTACATGGGAATTGAGCTTCTTGACATTTTTCACTCATTTGTTGGCCTCTTTGAAGGATATAGTTTGCTGTACTGTCATGCTGGCCTTGATATTGGAGCCTTTGATGTTGCTATAGTCTCATCTGGTAACCTGTGTCATTTCCTCTTCCTAATACGTTACTTGACTTCCTTTGCGGTTTTGGGAGGGACATTTTCCAGGTGTATGCAGCAAATAAGAGAAAATAATTAGGTGATCATAACCACAAATACAAAGGGAGAGATCAGCTTCTTCTATGTCGCAGCTCTTAAGAGTGAATATTCTTGAACGTCTCCCTGAGTAGCCAAATTTACCTTTTTTTTTTTTGCCTGTGAATTGTGGATTAAGATCTTCCTAGGTGCTCATTGTAAGAATTGTAGACACAAGAAAGGATCTATTAAACTGTCTTGAATTAACTATTTTAGAGTAAATGCTGTGTACATTTTGAGAATAGCATCTATCACTGGTCTCTGAAAGGGATCTCTTAAAATCACTTTCAAGATTTGTGTATTAATTTGATGGCAGGGTAATAATTTTTTCCATTATGTAGATAAGCACAAAGATTATAGTTAAACTGTGTTAACAGTTTAGTACTGTTGACAGTTCAACAACAGTTGAATACTGTTGATTATACTTAAAACATTAGGGGGGACTAATTGGAAAGGTGTATAGCTATTTAAGTTTGAACAAAATTCTTCTGTATCAAAATACCTTTTTATTATTATTATATTTTCTTTTTCTTATTGGTGTTATTTTCGTTTAGTCGATTTAAAGTTGAGTCTTTGGGGCAGGATCATTTTAAAAAGGAATATTCTTCAGTTGATTGACTACTTAACACCCTAAATGAGTTTTTAAGACAAACTTAAAGTCTGTGCACTACACCATGTAGTGTAGGATGACAAAATATAGAAAGCCTAATTAAAAGTAATTTAAATTTAAAGTAGAATTTAGTGCAAATGTCCACTAGGTGGCACCATGAGAACTTTAAATCTTGTTACTGAGATTATTTTAGGCCCTCCTGTATTATGTTAGAGTGTGCTTATTCAGTTTGATGTTCCTTTTTCTCTTAAGTGCTTATCTACTTAGCTTTTATTCACTGTCCCTTTTTAGTTGAATTTTCTTTGGTGGGGGAGCTTGAAATAAATAGGAAAAAAAGAACAGGTCATTGTTTTCAAGATAATCACAAATGAGAATGTGTCATTGTGGGTGTGTGTGCATGTAAAACCAATGATACAAATTATCAATATTGACTTACAAACCCTAGGGCTATTGAGGATAATGTTGGATAATGTTGGAGTTTAGGGGTTGGGTGAGACAAATAATAAAAATTTCACAATATATTGTAGGAGCGGGTTTTAGAGTAGAAGGAACATTGGGAATGATACACATAAATCTCTTATTAATTATTTAATTAAAAATTGGAATTTCAGAGAAGTTAAGCCATGTGCCTAAGGCAGTCAGGGCACTCCTGGTATTTAATAGCAGTCACAGAACTATGTTGTGAAATGAAGAGATTCGATTTTATGGAGAGGAAGGCAGAGAGCATACATATGTGATGTAGAAAGCTCAGTGTGAGCTACTTGTGTGCAGGTAGCAGGCTTGACTTGCAGAGAAGGTTATGGAGTAGAGCAGCATAAAAAGTTTATTAGGTAGAAAGGAAAGCCAACTCATAGATTTTTGTTGTTCATCATAAGATAACAGTATTAAGGTTGTAATTGTGATTGATGTGTTGTTTTCTGAGCTTATTTTGTTATTCACCAAATATACGGTAGATATTCTGAAACTCTTTTCATAAATTTTCAAGGGTGAAGCAAAGACAGGTCCCAAGGACGTTATAAAAATGTGAAACATCAAAAGAATGTTTCTTTTCGGTAGCAATAGCTATTACTGAATGTTGAGTTGGTAATCGAGTACAGGAGTCTTAACTAGCATCAAGTTTTAGCTTTAGGTGTTCACTTAAAATCATATTTATAAGGGCTTGTTTCTTAATGGAGATTGATATGTATGTCTTCTACCTCCGGGTGACCTTTGTTCTGCTGGCTAGATAACTTGCTTTGTGTGTGAAGCATGAGTCATTGCTACTAGGAAAAGTAGAAATTCCCTTTTGTTGACTATGGCAATATTTGAACCTCAGGGCTCAGTGAAAGCTATCAGCTAATAATAATGAGGCCATGTATTTTATATATAGTCGGCCATGAGAGACCACCTGTTGTTCTAAAGGAAACTGATCTCTTTTTGCAGATGGTCTTCAAATACAGATTTCTGATAGTTTATAGTATAAAGATTTCTTTCTATGGCAACTCAACCTTTTCCCCTGGTGCCTTTCAGAGATGGTATCCTAGACAGATTTCACTATACTGCCCTACTCTGAGCAGTTCAAAGCACAGAAGGTGAGGGTAGGTAGGTGAACTGGGATGCTAAATAAACCCCTCATGTCTGTAGCTGCCTTTTAACCAGTCACCTGGGGCCCTCTAATAGCCCCGAGACTTGAATCTCTGTGATAGGAACCTGGAGGCAGAACGCTTTCATAGAACCTTTGACTTTCCCCCACCCCTGTATCCTTCCAAAAAGGCTTAGGTTTTTGACTTGATGGTGTTGGTGAAGGATGCGTCTTTTACTCTCATGCTGGCCCAGAGGGACCCTTTAAACATGGATTGACTTCAGGTTGGTTTAACTTTTGACAGATAGTCACTGTATTGTCAGTTGTTGCCCTGCCTTTTCCACAATGTTCTTCCTACTCACCTGAACTGAGAACCTGCCTATATCTTACTTGTTAACTTTCTTTCTGGGCTTTAGGGAGCTAGTCTCTACTTCATGTGATGTTTATATGTAGCTTTGTATAAAAGAGGTTGAATGACAGGACCATGATTTCAAGGAGTTAAGCAAGCACTGTATTCAGTAGATATGTTAAGGATTTAAGAGGATTAAACTAGGTACTGAGTGTGTGTGTATATACACACACATATATATGTATACATATGTATATATACAAAATTCATTGTGGTGGTGAAGGGGCGTGTTCTTCTTGAGCTGTTTGGGGACTACTTCATTGAGAAGAAAGGAATTTAGAAATTGCTTAAATATGGAGGAGAAAGATATCAGAGAGTACTAGAAGATGGTTAGTTGCACTGTATGGTCAAGGAGATATGATAGGGTTAGGCTTTTCAGGAATGGTAGGTTGCATCTTAAGAGGAGAATTAAAGGAAGAAGATAGACAAGGAAGAAGTGTTAGGGGTTAGTCTGCTTTAAACAGATCTGTCTTTATAATCATTCCTATCTTCTCTATTAAATTAGGAGTTCCTTGGCACTGGCTGCTGGATGATTCATATAGGCCTATATTTCATAAATGATATCTGTATAACATATCTTTATTCGCAAACAAATTCCCAATTTTAGCCCTTGCTGCATCTCCTTTGATATCCCTTATATACAGAACCTTAAGGGCTTGCCATGTACATACAAGGAATATATGATAAGAGTCACCTGTAATGCCACCATACAGAGAAAATTACTCTTAGTGTTTAGTGTACTTTTCTAGCCTTTTTTCTTTGTGTTTTTAAATTAGAATTATAGCAAAACACTGCTTTGCAGTTTGTCTTTGTGTAATAGATCATGAATACTTTAGCATTAAACATTCTTCTGTAACAATTTTTAATAGCTGTATAATATTTTGTCATAGAGTGTACCATAGTTGCCTATTATTAGGAATTTGTTATTTCCAAATTTTCGTTAATTTTTATGATGGGTATTCTTGTATATAGATCTTTTTTCACATCTCTAATTGTTTTTGGTAGAAATTACTGAATTTCTAGGTCAAAGATATAAACATATTTTGCATCTGATAGGAACTGCCAAATTGTCTTCCAAAAAGGTTAAACCAGAAGCAGTCATTTTGTTTCCCTTTGCTTCTCCCAGTTAGGCTAAAAAAATTCCTCTTCCTAACCTGCTAGTTTTTATTTGATTGCTTACTTTGAAAGATTCTTCATTTAAAATTAGGTAGAATTTGAAAAAGAAGTAATTTGTATAGAGTATTTATTACTTTTACTGTCTGACTTTCTCCCTAGGTGTTTTGGTGATCTTACTTTTCTGGTCTAATTTCATTTAATTATGATTTCCTTTGCTAATAAAATGAGGTTGGAAAGGTAAGAGGAAATATGAGTATGTCACTAGATTTTTGTGGTCAAAAGTCAAGAAACTGAGTACACATAACTTTACCCTCTTGCCCTTTGGTATTATTGTTCTTGTTTGAAAGGAAGATCAGGCCAAGCATGAAACAGTACAATGTGATAGATGATGTGAAGGTTATAGTGGCAAGACACAGGAGAGCAGACAAAAGATTTATAGCAGCATTTCCTTTCTTTTGTGATTAGCCATATAAACCAGAACATTTTTTTGACTTTGTCTATTTGTTTATTAATTTCAATGGACCAAGTTATATAATGACACCATTTAAGGAAATAAATTTGCATTGAAATACATAAAGTATTTAAAAATTATTTTAAAAATCTCTTATAAAGTTTATGTACTTTTCAGAACAGTGGATAAATAATTTTGTAGATTGCTGTAAAAGATTTTGATTTTCAAGTACTGTCTGTACAGTTGAAATGTCAGGGGATTGAAAAGATTTCCACTAGGTCCAATGAATCTCATCTGAAATTGTGGATTTAATGAAATCCGTTCCTTTTAGGGAACAAAATTAGTTCTTTATGGGCATTCTAAGGATTTGGAAAAAAACCTCTGAAAACAGGATGTATTGACAGGGTGCCAAAATAGTTTCTAAAGCTGACTTGAAATTTGAACTAAGCTGCCAGTAAACATGTTTTTACCCTAACTTACTTTATTTGACATGAAGTAAGCAATTTAAGTCTATAATAGGGGTTGACAAACTATGGCCCGTGGGCCAGATCTGGCCTGCTACCTGTTTTTATATGACCTACAAGCTAGGAATGGTTTTTACACTTTTAAATGGTTGACGGAATTCAAAAGAATATTATTTTGTGGAATGTGAAAATTCTATGGAATTCAAATTTCAACATTTATAAATGAAATTTTATTGGAACACAGCCGTGCTTATTCATGTATGTATTGTCTGTGGCTGCTTCCATGCTGCAATACCGGAGTTGATTAATTGTGACAGAGATTATGTGGCCCACAAAGCCTAAAATATTCATTCTCTGGCTCTCAGAAAAAACGTTTGCTGACCCCTGATCTGGAATTGTATAGTCTAATCCACCTTTAATATTGGCTTAGTATATGATTCTGAAGAAATAATTTTCTTCTTAATACATTTTCTTTTCTGAGAAACTTGGTAATCAGTATTCAATGGTGATAAAGATCTCCTGGTTGTTCCCAAACCTAATTTTTACATAACCCTGTTGTCAATCTTATTTAATGAACTAGATCAGTTGCCTCTCAAAGTATGATCTTCAGACCACTGAGTATTCCTGAGATCTTTTCAGGGGGTCCCCAAGGCAGAAACTATTTTGATAATAATCCAGGAAATTATTTGCATTTTTCATTGTGTTGACATTTGCACTGATGATGCAAAAGCAATGGTGGGTAAAACTGCTGTGCCTGAGCATGAATCAAGACAGTGACAGTGACATCAGACTGTAACAGTAATCATTGCACATACTTATAGTAATACCAATGCTAATTTCACCTAAGAATGTCCTTGATAAAGCAGTAAAAACTGTTAATTTTATTAAATCTCAGCTCTGGGGTGCATGTCTTTTTGATATTCTGTGTGAGGAAATGGAAGTATACATAAAACTCTTCTGCATATTGAACTACCATGGTTGTCTTGAGGAAAAGCACTTGTACAGTTGTTTGAACGATAAACTAGCTGCTTTTTTTCCTGGGACACGATTTTTGCTTGAAAGAATGATTGGCAGACAAACTATCATTATTCAGACTTGGATATTTGGTAGATATTTTTTGAAAGTGAATAAAGTGAGCTGACACTTCAAGGAAAACAACTGACAGTAATTTTTGCCAATGATAAAATTCGAGTTTTCAACCCAAGATTAGAATTTTGGAGAACTTGTATCTGCCATGTTAAGCTTGACAGTTTCCCAATACTTACAGAATTTTCTGATGAGATTAGTGGTGATAGTAACAAATGTGATTTTTGGGGGGATATTGTAATAATGAAATTTGTCACCATTTAGAAAATCTGGGAAAATTTTGATCTCTCCTTCCATTTTGAATGATAACCTTGCTGGGTAGAGTATTCTTTGCTGTAAGTTTTTTTCTTTTAGCACTTTAAATATATCGTGCCATTCTCTTCTAGCCTGTAAGGTTTCTGCTGAGAAGTCAGCTGATAGCCTTATGGGGTTTCCTTTATATGTAACTTGACATTCTCTTGCGGCTTTTAGGATTCTCTCTTTATCTTTAATTCTGGACATTTTGATTATGATGTGTCTTGGTGTGGGCCTCTTTGGGTTTATCTTGTTTGGGGCTCTCTGTGCTTCCTGTACCTGGATGTCTGTTTCCTTCCTTAGGTTAGGGAAGTTTTCATCTATTATTTCTTGAAATAGATTCTCTGCCCCCTTGTCTCGCTCTTCTCCTTCCGGGACACCTATAACACGGATGTTAGTGCACTTGATGTTGTCCCAGAGGTCCCTTAGACTGTCCTCACTCTTTTTAATTCTTTTCTCTTTTACCTGTTCACCTTGGGTAATTTCTTCTAGTCTTTCTGCAGAAATAGAAGTACAATGATGTACACCTGAAATTTTTACAATGTTATAAACCAATGTTACTGCAATAAACAAAAAATTAAAAAAAAAAAAAAAAGAAGATCTCTGTAACTCAGGGAACCAGTATTTTCAAAATGACATGCATGGATAAAAGATCAATTCAGTGTGCCAGACAGACCAGTGGATTTCAATGTACCAGAAACAGAAATTTCATTGATAGGAGTTTATATTCTACATAGCAACTAAGCTTTAAGAAACTACCACTTGTTGAGTTTTTGTACAGTATCAGAAAAGAATATCTACAATTATTTGAAAAGGTTACTAAAATATTCACTCCATTTTCAATTACACATCTATGTAGCATTTTCTTCAACCAGAACAACATATGACAACAGATTGAGGGCAGAATCAGATATGAGAATCTAGCCCTCTTCAGTTAACATGATTTGCGAAAATGTAAAACAGTGCCACTTCTCTCACTAAATAATTTTTTGTTTTGGAGAATATATTATTTTTTATAAAAATTATGTTAACATGTAATGGGCTTTACTGTTCAATTAAAAATTTTTCAGTCTGTTTTCTAAATATCAATATTGGTAAATATTTGCAGATATAATCCACATAAACAAAAGCTCTTTGAGGTCCTCATTTTGAAGAAGGTAAAGGGAGGTCCTAAGACCAGAAAGTTTAATAACCGTTGTTGTAGGTCATGCTCATTTACCATGAAGTCAGTTATGTGAAATGGGAGAAGTAATTTTCATTGCTAAATGTTTCAATAACACCTATTATTCGTTTTCTGTCAGAAAACTAAGATGTCAATACAGACCAAAGCTCTATCCAGAAGCTTGTGGAAGTTACTGAAATAAAAATTTCTAAAAATTCAGTCCTTTAAAAAAAAAACGCTAAATGACATACATTTTCCAGATATGGGTGGTTACCTAAAAGCACACCTCTGAGGATACATTGTATAATAGTTAAATAATTATTATATAATTGCTATAATAGTTATAATTTAGTGATAGTCTATTATGCCTTACACGCACTAACTCTATTCCTCATTTAAAGCCTTGCATAGTAAGTAATATTATTAAATAACTTAATGTTGGTCGCATAGTAAGTTTTAAGAGCTGAGATTCAAGGATTTCTTTTTGTTTTACTCTAAAGCTTTTTTCCCCCTTTTCATAATGTTGTTCACAGTAGCTGTGTGTACAAGCATCAGCTTTCTATAAACAGCTTACAAGATCTTGTGGTCAAGACTCCTTTTGACAACAAGGCTAGATAAAGACTTGTCTTCAGTTTTAGTTTGATAATTAAGACAAAGAGATTGTCTTCCAGAGCTATAGAGAGAGAGTGCAAAAATGAATGAACTAAGCTGAAACAAATTGCTAGATACTGACTTTCATCAGTAAATTACAGCCTTCCTAATTGATTTGGATAGTATGAAAAAATGAATCGCGTAATTTATATTCTTTTGGCTGATTCTCAATTTAATATTTGTTTACTCTTCTGATAATATTTCTAGGCTTCTCCAGTGACAGCGATCTGATATCCCTTACTGTTGATGTGGATTCTCTTGCTGAGTTAGATGATGGAATGGCTTCCAATCAAAATTCTCCCGTTAGAACTTCTGGTCTCAACCAATGTTCGGATTCTTCAGCACTAGGAGCTGTTGCTTCTGACAGCGAACAAAACAAAACAGAAGAAGAACGGGAAAGTCGTAGCCTCTTTCCAGGCAGTTTAAAATCCAGGCTTGGCAAGAGAGATTATTTGGAGAAAGCAGGAGAATTAATAAAGCTGGCTTTAAAAAAGGAAGAAGAAGATGACTATGAAGCTGCCTCTGATTTTTATAGGAAGGGAGTTGATTTACTCCTAGAAGGTGTTCAAGGTACAATTTTATCTGTAATAATATGTTTTGGTGTGTTCTTATGTTGGTCTTTGGAAAAAAAATATATATACATATAATTGTATCTTGTGTATAATCCTATGTAAAAATAAGACTGAAAATGAGAAATTGCTGAAGATTAAATGACCTAAATATGGATATATACTTTTAGTTACAAGAGATGGAAGACAGTATCAGAGATACTTAACTCTCTACTTTGATCAATTAATCAACAAAAACAGGATTTAAAAAAAAAAATCAAGTCTCCCAGTCTCTTGTATGAATAGTAGTCTGTTTTTTCTGATGTGTGTTCACCAGCCTTCATGTCACAGGAGTATTCACAGAGATTCTTTAGTGCATTTACTCTTGATGGCCTACAGGGAGGAGATGAAATGGGCTTTTAAAGTAAGAGTGTAAAAGGTTCTCGGATTTGCCTACTATTCTGTTCTTTGTTAGTTGCAGTAAATTCTCAGCTAATTAATGGGGATGATATGAGACATGTAGACCTGAATGTCTGTAAGTAGAACTTCCTTTCTTTTAAAGCATCAGTTTTTGTTTTAGTCATTTGCCTTTTCCTTATAGCAGCAGAGTGAAGCATACTGCACTTAGTTACATGACTTTCTGGACACAATCATCAAAGGTTGACAGAACCTTCTTCCAATGGTTTTCTTTCCAGAAAATTATCATTTTCATTGTTATTCTGTGGTCTTTGACTTGTTAGTACCATTCAGATGACCAGTGTCTTGTATTACTAACACTGTTTTACTAGGTACTCCCACCCTCGCTATGCCTGGTGTCCTATAGTCCGGAAGCCTTCTGTTTTACTCTTCCTCGAGTATAAACTTGCAGTCTTCTAATGTGGTGTAAAGAGGAATGCTTGGTATATGGAGCGGAAGAGGGAGTGTGTGTAGTGGCGTCCTAACTGCTTCTGAACTGGGATTTTGACTAACTCGCTTGTTTCTAGCCTTCGCTCTCACTTCCACAGCTACCCAGTGCCGCCAATTCCTGAAGTTTTGCAGAGATTTATAGTGCCGTGTTAGCTAGGCAGCTTTCTTGAGTTTCCCAAGTCAGTAACCACTCATCTGTCTACTTTCTAGCTTCTAAAATTTTGTCATTGCTGTTTTCTCTCTTAATCTCTTTGTCCTTTTGGGATTTTGCCTTAAAAATAATTCTTTTATTGCAATGTTAATGGAGTTTCACCAGGGAGCATTTCTTATGGTTTCACTGATACATCATTTTGATAAAAATTTCTGTTTTTCAAATAGTTTCATAGTCTGTTGGGGTTTTTTGTTGGCTACTGGTGCATTCTGGTCTTAAAGATGTACTCATTTTTCTTCTTTGTCTTAATTCTCATTTTGGGTTGGGAGTTTAAAATGGAAATGAGTTGCAGTCAGCTCTGATATTTTTCCCTTTTCTTGTTAGATAGCTTTGTGCTAAAACATCACTAGTATTTAATTGATATAGATAAAACACATCAGTGTGATATTTTTCTGTCTAAAACTTCTTTGCATTTAACCTTAGAACACTTCATAATGTTACCACTTGATGGCACCAGAAAAATAAAAATCTTTTCTTCAAAATGAGAATTATGGATGCATATCAGCAAGTAACAAAAAATATATCATTCAGTTAGTTACTTTGTGATTATGGTAGTGAATTAATTCTCCACTAGAACCTGATACCGAACCTGCTTAGACCTCTATCTTAAGGAACGTTACCATTTAAACGTGTTTTCTTTTTTTGTATGCCTGTCTTTCTGAAACCACAATATCCATTCCTGCCCTGGATGGTTTTTTGTTAGTGTGCCATCCAATCCAAAAAGTTATAATTGACTAATTGCTTTTAGCTTTTTATTGTTTATTCATAATGTGATCAATTTTTATTTATGCAAACTGTGGGAACCACAGTCACAGAATTCTAGTTTTTAACCAATGTATAAAATAACCTCTGTTTCAGTCTTCATGGTTATACATTTAACTGTGTTTCAAATGTAATGTCAGGGTAGTACTTCTGGTCTTTGGATTCTATTTAAAAGTATACCAGTCACCACCTAACAGACACATGGACATTATTCTTTTTTAAAAAAAATTTTTCCCCCAGTTTTATTGAGATGTAATTGACATATAACATTGTGTTAAAGGTGTATAACACAATTATTTGAAAGATGTATATATTGTGAAATAAGTACCATAATAAGTTTAGTTAACATCCATCACCTCACGTAGTTGTTTTTTTTCTTGTAATGAGACGTTTTGAGATCTACTCTCTTAGCAACTTTCAAATATGCTATTCAGTATTGTTAACTCTAGACACCATGTTATACATTACATCCCCAGAACTTATTAATCTTATAAATGGAAGTTTATACCTTTGGCCACCCTCACCTATTTCACCTACCCTGCACCCTTTTTCTCTGGCAACCACCAATCTGTTCTCTGTTTCTATGAGTTTGGTTCTTTTTAGATTTCACATATAGTGAGAACATACAGTGTCTTTCTCTGTCTATTTCACTTAGCATAAGGCCCTCAAGGTCCATCCATGCTGTTGCAAATGGCAGGATTTTCTTCATTTTTATGGTTGAAGAATATCCTGTTGTATGTACAGTCATGCGTCACTTAACAATGGGAATATGTTCTGAGAATATATCTGAGAACTATCCGTGGGCAGTTTCGTCTGTGTGTGAACATCGTAGGGTGTACTTACACAAACCTAGATGGTATTGCCTGATACATACCTAGGCTATATGGTACTAATCTTATGCTACCACTGCCATATACGTAGTCAGTTTTTTTTTTTTTTTTGTGAGGAAGATCAGCCCTGAGCTAACATCCATGCCAATCCTCCTTTTTTTTGCTGAGGAACACTGGCCCTGAGCTAACATCTGTGCCCATCTTCCTCCACTTTATGTAGGATGCCGCCACAGCAAGGCCTGACAAGCAGTGCGTCGCTGCACGCCCAGGATCCAAACCCCGGGCTGCCAGCAGCAGAGCGCGCGCACTTAACCGCTGTGCCACGGGGCTGGCCCCCCGTAGTCCGTTGTTGACTGAAATGTCATTATGTGGTACATGACTGCATATACCACATTTTCTTTATCCATTCCTCCATCGATGGACACTTAGGTTGTTTTCATGTCTTGGCTATTGTAAATAATGCTGCAGTGAACATGGGAGTGCAGATATCTCTTTAAGATAGTGATTTTGTTTCCTTCGGTTATGTACCTAGAAGTGGAATTGTTGGATCATATGGTAGTTCTATTTTTAATTTTTTGAGGAGCCTTCATACTGTTTTCTATAGTGGCTGTACCAATTTACATTCCCACCAACAGTGTACAAGAGTTCCCTTTTCTCCACATCCCCACCAACACTTGTTACCTCTTTTTGATGAAAGCCATTTTGACAGGTGTGAAGTGATATCTCATTGTGGTTTTGCTTTGGATTTCCCTGATGAGTGATACTAAGTACCTTTTCATGTACCTGAAATTCGACATTTTGTATGTCTTCTTTGGGAAAATGTCTATTCAGTTCCTCTGCTCATTTTTTAATCAGATTGTTTGTTTTTTTTTTGCTATTGAGTTGTCTGAGTTCTTTATATGTTTTGGATATTAGCCCCTTATCAGATATATGATTTGCAAATATTTTCTTCCATTTGGTAGGTGGCCTTTTCATTTTGCTGATGGTTTCCTTTTCTGTGCAGAGTTTTTTAGTTTGATGTAGTCCTACGTATTTATTTTTGTTTTTGTTGCCTTTGCTTTTGGTGTCAAATCCAAAAAATCATTGCCAAGACTGAAGTCAAGGAGCTTACTCTCTGTATTTTCTTCTAGGAGTTTATGGTTTCAGGTCTTATGTTCAAGTCTTTGATCCATTTTGAGTTGATTTTTGTGTATGGTTTATGGGTCCAGTGTCATTCTTTTGCATGTGGCTGTCCATTTTTCTCAACACCATTTATTGAAGAGACTATCCTTTCCCTAGTGTATATTCTTGGCTTCTTTGTCATAAATTAGTTGACCATATATGCATGGGTTTATTTCTGGGCTGTCTATTTTGTTCCATTGATCTATGTGTCTTTTTTATGCCAATACTGTACTGTTTTGATTACTATACTGTGCTGTACTATAGTTTTATAATATAGTTTGAAATCAGGAAATTTGATGCCTCCAGCTTCGTTCTTTTTTCTCAAGATTGCTTTGGCTGTTCAGGGTCTTTTGTGGTTCCCTACACATTTTAGGATTGTTTTTTCTACTTCTGTGAAAAATTCCATTGGAATTTTGATAGAGATTGCATTGAATCTGTAGATTGCTTTGTGTAGTATGGACATTTTAACAATATTACTTCTTCCAGTCCATGATCATGGAATATCTTTCCATTTATTTTTGTCGTCTTCAATTTCTTTCATCAGTGATTTGTAGTTTTCAGTGTAGAGATCTTTCACCTTCTTGGTTAAATTTTTTCCTTAGTATTTTATTCTTTTTTGATGCAATTGTAAATGGGATTGTTTTCTTAATTTCTCTTTCTGATAGTTTGTTATTAGTATATAGAAACACAACTGATTTTTGTATATTGATTTTGTGTCCTGCAACTTTACTGAATTTGTGTATTAGTTCCAACAGTTTTTTGGTGGAGTCTTTAAGGGTTTTCTATATACGATATCATGTCATCTGCAAATAGAGACAGTTTTACTTCTTCTTTTCTGATTTGGATCCCTTTTATTTGTTTTTCTTGCTTAATTGCTCTGGCTAGGACTTCCAGTACTATATTGAGTAAAGTGGTGAAAGTGGGTATCCTTGTCTTGTTCCTGATTTTAGAAGAAAAGCTTTCAGCTTATCACGTTGAGTGTTATGGACATTATTCTTTAATTTGTGAGGAGATTGGAGGCTCTAGCTTGTAAGCTTACTTGACATTTATGAGCAGAAGAGATGTTTCCTTGGGGAAAGTTTGTTCTAGTGTGGCAAAACTGTTATTGCTACATCGCTACAACTAGTAATACCTATGAATCATTTTAATTTAACTCTTGCTATAAGAATTGTTATCTGTGACCTTGGTTTGGACTGGCATGCTTTATAATAAAATGGTTATTTCTGGATATCTGATAATCCAGAGAAAATAATCTTTCAGAGCTAAGTAGGAGTGCTTTATACAGGGGTTCTTATGAGTTGGCAAATTTTTTTATTCTAAATACTGACTATTCATCTTAACTAAACGATTCATCATAAAGGAGTTTATCTGGGTTGTTTGTAGATCTGATAAAGATGGTTTGATGTTTTTCTTACCTAAGTGGTGTTTGCACAGCTGAGACTAGATGCAAAACACAATAGTGGCAGTTCTATTTGCCCATCTAGCAGAGAAAAAGCATACCCTGTCAGTAGTAACTTTGAATTCTCCTTTTGGACCTGACACTTTACTTCTTCCCTCAGTCTAGAAATGGCTCTTGAAATTAAAGTACCCTCTACTCTTCTAAGTCCTCAGGTCTTTAGGGATTTCAGATAGAAAATCCAAAAGTCAAGATTGAAGGAATCAGCTTGAATCTTTGAAGAGAATATTTCAATACATATCCTTTCATTTCTGTCTTGTTTATATATTTCTGCAAGTGGCTGATAGGATTAATCTGTATTCTCAGTGTGGGCTTATTGGAATAATTGTAATAATGTAGAGTGGCAAATAAATGACATAAAGGTATTAATGAAATATTTAAATAACAACAATAGTATATTATCTAATACATGCTTGTCACTGTACAAGAGATTTTTCTTAACGTTACTTTTAATCGTCAGAACAACTATGGCTGGTCATAATGGACTTTGTCTAAGGACACTAAAATTCAGAGGGTGCAAACATTTAATGTAATGATTCTAAAAGCTTGGCACCTAGTTAGCAAGAATAATTATTTAAAACAGGAAGCTACCAGATGGCGAGCATTGTTAGTAACACCCATCTGTGGGCTACATTTTGAATTACAGAATTGATTTGAGAGCTGGTTTTGTTTAGTTTGTTCCAGGTTCGAAAACTGCTGATTTATTGTGTTTGTAGGGTAGATACTGTAATCCCCATTTTACAGGTGGAGAAAACTAAGACTTACATAAAGTAAGCAATTTGCTCAACGATACAAGCCGATAAGATTTTCAGCCATGATTTACATCTAGATCTTTCTGAGTTCAAATCTTGTCTTCTTTCCACTATACCATGTTACTTCTCACATATTTCTTCCCTAATTAGATTAGCTTTTTGAAATGGAGAAGCAACAAGTCTTCTGCACTATCAAACATTTTTAAATTTTCTTATTTTGAGTATTCATTCTTTTTCTTTCTACCCATTTGTTTGTTTGCTTATTCAACCATCTATCCGTCCAGTTGACCATTCAACAAGTTTTTGTTACTTGTGTATACCAGGTACTGTGATAGTGATTATAAAATGTTTTTTTGGTAAAAATATAAAATTGAGTGATGACCCTTCAGAATGAGATCTCATCTCTTCCCTTCCCTCCTTTCCCCTCCCCTCCCCTCCTGTCCTCTCCCCTCCCTTGCCCTTTCCTTCCTTCTCCTTCTTTCCCCTGCCCTCCTCTCCCCTCCCTTTCCCTTTGTTTCTGTTTAAATCTCCCATGTAGACTATGAATCTTACAATGAAAGAGCTCCTGGATGTTGTTGACATCTAATTTTTCTTTGATAATCTTACTGATATTTTTGACCAGTGAGACTATTTTTGAGGTTATTACTCAGCTAAGATAAGAGATGCAAACAATCTTCATCCTGGTAAATGGTATAATAAGCAATACCAAGCCATTTTTTTATAGTTTACCTCATCCGTGGGTACATGTGCTAAGCACTCAGGGATATCCAGACATGTGTCAAAAACTGTGACCTAGTGTGCTGAGGTGTTACATCATTCTGGGTCTCTTACTGGGTCTTGACTACTCTTCCCCTTCCCACAAGGAGGAATAGAATTCCTGGAGAAACCACAAACCCATATATGCTTCTAGGTTTCCTTTGAGTCACTTATACTAGCTCAGAATTGTAGGGTTGGTTCTAGAACATGTGCAGGCCCTATGAATGTGGTTAGTCTCTGTGCGCTCATAATGATATATACTCAAGTGCTGTAAAAAGCAATTTTGGCCATTGATTTATTCCTTTGAATGAGAGTTACTTGAATATTAGGAAACCCAAAGAATAAACTTTTTTGGTTTAGAATGGATGGATATGTGAGAAAGGTAGTAAGTCTGTGTTTGGTAAAGGGAAGCAAGTCACAGGATTTCTTATTGCTGAATTTCAGAAATGAAAATGTATAAGTTTAAAAATAAAATTTATTTCACTTGTTTATGGTGTTTGTTAACTCTGAAGATACTACAAAAATATTGTCTAGCCCATTTTATCTTTAAGGGATTGCCTAGTTCAGTACAAAAGTGTGGTATAGTATAAGGCTAATTAGACCAAAAGCTGTGTTTTTAATAGGCAGTGGTGGTGTGATCTTCTTGCCTTCCAATGCATTGGCCCCTAGATTTTTTGATTTGTGATGTCCTTTGAGAACTTGGTTCTTCTTTTTCAATATTGTTTTGACTATTTGGGTCCCCTTACAACTCTTTGAAAATCACCTTTTGTTTTTTTTTAATTGAGGTATAATTGACATATTTTATTTTTAATTAATTTTTTTTAAAGAAAATCAGCTTTTTAATTTCTGCCAAAAAGGCTGTTGGAATTTTGATAGAGAGTGCATTAAATCTGTAAATAAATTTGGGAAGTATTGCCATCTTAACAATATTAGGTCTTCTAATCCATGAACATAGGATATCTTTCCATTTATTTAGATCTTCTTTAATTTCTTTCAGCAGTGTTTTGTAGTTTTCAGTGTATGAGTCTTTCACCTCCTTGGTTAAATCTATTCCTAGGTATTCTTTCGAATGCTATTGTAAATGGAATTGTTTCAATTATTTTCTTTTTGGATAGTTCATTCCTGGTGTATAAAAACACAACTGATTTTTGTGTGTTTATCTTATATCTGGCAACTTGCTGAATTCATTTATTAGCTCTAGTAGTTCTTTTGTGTGGATTCTTTGGGATTTCTTTGTATAGAATTATGTTATCTGTGAATAAATGTAGTTTTGCTTGTTCCTTTTCAATATAGATGCCTCTTTATTTCTTTTTCTTGCCTAATACTCTGGCTAGAACTTCCAGTACAACGTTTAGTAGCATTGGGAAAGTGGGCATCCTTGTCTTATTCTCGATCTTAGAAGGAAGGGTTTCAGTCTTGGACCATTGAGTATGATGTTAGTTAATGGTTTTTCACAGATGCTTTTTATCATGTTGAAGGAGTTTCCCTCTATTCCTAGTTTTCTGGATGGTTTTATCATGAAGGAGTGTTGGATTCTGTCAAATGCTTTTTCTGCATCAATTGAGATGATCATGTTTGTTTTTTTTTTTCCCTTCATTCTGTTAATGTGGTATATTACATTGATTTTCTTATATTAAACTGCTCTTGCATTCCTGGGATGAATCCCACTTGCCACAGAGATTTTTATCTTATATTTAAACCTTAATTGTGCCTTTTATGATCTCTTGTGTATTTTGTTCATTATTGTAATATAGTTGGAAAAGAGGGGCTGCTCATTGGAGTATGAACCTACTTGTCCATCTTAATCTGGAAATTGAGATCTTACTTTTCAAAGGAGAGCAGTATTAAACAAATTCAGAATATTTCTTTTATGTAAATTTTCCACTGTCTTTTCTGTTTTAGAATAAAGCATGTGCTCTCACTATAATTCAGTATGTTGCCTTAGTTGAGAATTTTTTAGATCTTAACTGTTTTGAAACTGACTAGAAGAAAGCATTTTAAAACAGTACAACTCAGATTTTAAAAATAGAGATTTGAAACTATTTAAATATGCCACCTATTCTGTTTTCCTATCGCCATCACTACTATGTTTTTTTCTTTCTTTAGTTGATCTAGGAAGTATCTGTAACAGGAAAAAGCAGTTACTACTAATGTAGTAAACTAGTTGTGTGAACTAATGTAGTGAACTCGGAAGGAGGAAGGAACTGTTTCCTAGGTTCAGGAAGAAGGTACTATAGACTGAATGTTTGTGTCTTCTCAAAATTCATGTTGAAACCTAATCTCCAATGTGTGGTATTTGGAGGTGTGGCCTTTGGGAGATGATTAGGTCATGAGGGCAGAGCCCTCATGAATGGGATTAATGCTTATTAGAGACCTCAGAGAGCTCCTTTGCACCTTCTGCTACGTGAGATGGCCACCTGTGAAGGAGGAAGCAGGCTCTCACCAGATACTGCTGGAGTCTTGATATTGGACTTCCCAGCCTCCAGAACTGTGAGAAATAAATTTGTGTTGTGTACAAGCTACCCAGTATTGAACAGAATACCATACACAATACAATATTCCATGGTATTCTGTTCTTGCAGCCTGAATGGACTAAGAGAAGAATTTAGCTTCTCTGTTCTCAGTGTTTACAAATGAAAACAGAGTTGCTTTTTAAATTATCCTGTAGTCAGATCAGTTCTTTTTTCAGTGTTTGTGTTAGACTGGACTCTTCAGGTACAGGTAACAAACACCTAACCAACTCACAGAAGTTCACGTAGAAAAGAGTGTTTTAGTCCACATCAATGAGTGGTTACGTATGGCTAGACTCAGGTGTTCAAGAAGTGTCACCTGGTCTCTGTCTCTGTCTTCTATTTGTCTATCTCTATACAAGGCTTGTGCTTGTGATCCCCTTTCTCTGTTGTGCTTTTGTCTTCATAGTGTGAAAGATAATCCCCCAGCAGCCCTAGGTTTACTCTGCTTTTCCCTCAGGATCCTAGAGGAAGAGGGCGTTTTCCCCCCTAGCTCCAGTAAAAGCCTGGGTCACGTGCTTCCACTTCGCTCTTTCTAACTAGGAAGTAACCTGATTAAGCACAGGTTATTTGCTCATCCCTGGGAAGCTGGGCAGAGCTATCCCTGAGAAAACACATGAACTGAACAGCATAACTATAGCATGTGAGAGGAGTGGATCAAAACGAGAAAGGGTTATTAGGCAGAACGAAACAAAACAAATTGAAATGTCATCCTCTACTTACCCTTCCTGACGCCACAGTGACGCTTAATATGCTTTCTCCGCCCGCTTGTTAAAAAGTGGTTGTTCATATGTTTTCTCTTATATGTTTCTTAGACTATGATTCTCTAGAAAACAAGCACCATATCTATTTTTTTTTTACTTTTAATTGAAATATGATTAAATATATAGAAAAGTACATCATAAGTATATAGCTTGATATATTTTAACACATGGAACACTCCTATGTAACTGGTACCTGGATCAAGAAGCAGAATTTGACCCCTACCCTAGAAGCTTCTTATGTGCCTTGCCAGTTACTACCTCTCCAAAGGTACTGTCCTGTCTCTA
This sequence comes from Diceros bicornis minor, assembly GCF_020826845.1. NCBI lineage: Eukaryota > Metazoa > Chordata > Mammalia > Perissodactyla > Rhinocerotidae > Diceros > Diceros bicornis. The sequence continues at coordinate 78,671,700 of NC_080743.1, forward strand.
ACAGTTCTGATTGCGTGAGGTCTGCCTTTTTCTGTCCTTGTTCCTTACAAGGGCAGAGTTCGTTTCTGTCCTTTTCTGTTTGTTCACCCCTCCTCTGCAATTTCTTTTATGGATGATGTTGGGGGCCGGGGTTGGTGTCTTGTTTCTCTTTTTCTGTAGGATCCTTACCTTTCTCCTCTCATTTCCATCTCTCCCTTTACCACTTCACTGCCACATCTTCAAGATGTGGCATCCTTTTCTGTAGATCTGATTCTTCCCCAGAAGAAAAGCTTTACCAAAGCTCTCACTTTTAGTTCCACTCACTTTCAGGTCCTTCTTTATTGCCTGTGCTTTCAACTACCAAGTCCCAACCTGTGTTTAGTGTTTTGGCATTTAATTGGACTTTCTTTTTCTGGGTTTTTTTTTTTTTTTTCCTCCTGTGCTTTAGTTTAAGTACTATGTACTTCTCTAGGCATCTCTTAAGCTTTTTCTCCCCCGATGTCCATGTTCACAGGCCTGCAATAGTGGGGCCCTGGGAGCTCTGTTGTAATTTGGTTTATTTCCCTATTTACAGATAATCCAAAGATTGTAGTATTCTTCATTTCTTGATAATGGCGAAGGTGTGAGTCGTACGTGGTTTTATTTGCTCTCTTGGTTTTTTGTTTGTTTTTTTGTTTGTTTTTTTTTTTTTTTTGTGAGGAGATCAGCCCTGAGCTAACATCCGCCAATCCTCCTCTTTTTTTTGCTGAGGAAGACGGCCCTGGGCTAACATCGGTGCCCATCTTCCTCCACTTTATATGGGACGCCGCCACAGCATGGCTTACCAAGCAGTGTGTCGGTGCGCGCCCGGGATCCGAACCAGCGAACCCCGGGCCGCCGCAGCGGAGCGCGCACACTTAACCGCTTGCGCCACCGGGCCGGCCCCTTGTTTGTTTTTTGAGAGGTTATTTGGGGAGGTTTGAAATTGGGTGACTGCCATTTTCCTCCAGACCTGAGATTCCATGCTGATTGTTTTTTCCAATGTTCAACAACCTTTGCATTTCTGAAATGAACCTACTTGGTTGTGATGTATATATTTTTTTGTATATCACTGGACTTGGGTTGCTCTTACTCAGGATTTATGTGTGTATTTTTATTTTTCATATTTATTATCTATATCTGTATATATGTATATATACACATACAAATATATATATATAGTTTGCGTATATATATACAACTATATATATATAGTGTATATATATAGTATATATATACAAATATATATATATAGTTGTATATATATAGTATATATATTTACCGAATTTCAAAGTAAATTATAGACATCATGGCTTTAACCCTTATGTAGTATGTCTCCAGAAAATCAGGTCATTCTTCTACATATCCACAATGCAAGTATCATACTTAACAAATTTAAGAACAATTCTAGGGGAAGGGTTTTAATAGTGAGTTCAGTTTCTTTAATAGATATCCAACTATTAAATTTGTATATATTTCTTCTTTTAGCACCTTTGGTAAATTGCATTTTTCAAAGAATTTGTCTATTCATGCAGATGAACAAACAAATTTATTTATCTATCTCTGCTCCTTTGTTTTATTTTAATTTTTAAATTGAGATATAATTGACATATAATGTTATATGAGTTTCCGGTATACAGCATAATGATTTGATATACATATATATTGTGAAATGATCACCACGGTAAGTCTTGTTAACATCCATCACCACATCATTATACATTTTTTTTCTTGTGATGAGAACTTCTAAGAACTACTCTCTTAGCAACTTTCAAATATACAGTACAATATTATTAACTATAGTCACCGTGTTATTACACCCCCAGGACTTATTCATTTTATTACTGGAAGTTTGTACCTTTTGACCTCCTTTACCCATTTTACCCACTTGCTACTTTCTGCCTCTGGCAACCACCGATCTGTTCTCTATGAGGTTTTTTTTTTTTTTTTTTTTTAAATTCCACATACAGGTGAGATCATAATGGTATTCGTCTTTCTCTGTCTGACTTATTTCCCTTAGCATAATACCCTCCACGTCCATCCATGTTGTTGCAAGTGGCAGAATTTCCTTCTTTTTTTGTGGCTGAATAATAGTTCTGTGTGTGTGTGTGTGTGTGTGTGTGTGTGTGTGTGTGCCAGCCACATTTTCTTTATCCATTTATCCATTGATGGGCGCTTAGGTTGTTTCTGTGTCTTGACTGTTGTATATAATGCGGTAATGAACATGGTGGGGGTGCAGATGTCTTTTTGAGTAAGTGTTTTAGTTTTCTTTGGATAAATACTCAGAAGTGGAATTGCTGGGTCATATGGTAGTTCTATTTTTAATTTTTTGAGGAGCCTCCATACTGTTTTCCATAGTAGCTGCTTCAGTTTACATTCCCACCCACAGTGCACAAGGGTTCCTCCTCGCTAACACTTATCTTTTTTCTTTTTTTTTTTTTGTGAGGAGGACCAGCCCTGAGCTAACATCCAATGCCAATCCTCCTCTTTTTTGCTGAGGAAGACCGGCCCTGGACTAACATCCCTGCCCGTCTTCCTCTACTTTATATGGGACGCTGCCACTGCATGACTTAACAAGCAGTGCGTTGGTGCGCACCTGGGATCTGAACCGGCGAACCCCGGGCCGCTGCGGCGGAGCGTGCGCACTTAACCTCTTGCACCACGGGGCCAGCCAACACTTATCTATTTTTGATGATAGTCATTCTAACAGATGTGAGGTGATTTCTCATTGTGGTTTTAATTTGTATTTCCCTGACATTTAGGGATGCGGAACACCTTTTCATGTACCTGTTGGCCATCTGTATGTCTTCTTCGGAAAGATGTCTGTTCAGATCCTCTGCCCATTTTTTAATTGGATTGTTTGTTTGTTTACTGTTGAGTTGTGTGAGTTCTTTATATATTTTGGAGAGTAACCCTTTATCGGATATATGATACGCAAATATTTTCTTCTATTTGGTAGGTTGCCTTTTCATTTTGTTGTTGGTTTCCTTTGCTGTGTAGAAGCTTTTTAGTTTGACATAGTCCCACTTGTTTATTTTTGCTTTTGTCGCCTTTGCTTTTGCTGTCAAACCCTCAAATTTATTAATTATAGAATGATTTCTAGTATCTTTTTATTTTTTTTGATATCTGTTGGATCTTTCCTGATATTGGTAATTTGTTATATTTTCTTGATCAGTCCTATTAGGGATTTATCAGTTTTATAATGTTAAAAAGAATCAACATTAATTTATTTATTGTACTATTGTAGGTTAGTTTTCTATTTTATGAATTTCTGTTCTTTTAGTTCCCTCCTTCTCAGGTCTGACTATTCTTTACTTTTTGAGTTAGGAGCTTACATCTTTGAGTTTTGGGCTTTTTTTCTATATACGTTTAAGATTATACATTTCCCACTAAATACTGCTTTAGCTACGTTGTGTAAGTTTGTGTATGTCATATCTTCATTATTATCAGGTCAAAATATTTTCTATTTTCTGTTTTTTTCTTTATCCCATTTTATTAGTTTTCTATTGCTGCTGTAACAAATTACCACAAACTTACAACACAAATTTATTATTTTATGGTTCTGTAGGTTAGAAATCTGATGTAAGTCTCATTGGGCCAAACTCAAGGTGTGGGCAGGACTGTATTCCCTTTCCAGAGACTTGAGGGGGAGAATCTGTTTCCTCTAGAAACAGCTTCTGGAAAAGGTGCCTTTTCCAGCTTCTAGAGGCCACCTGCATGCCTTCCTCCATCTTCAAAGCCAGCAATGTTGTATCCCTCTCACCATCCTTCCATAGTTACATCTCACTCTGATCCTCAGCAAGGAAAGGTTATCTGATTTTAAGGACCTATGTGATTTGGTTGGGCCTACCCTGTTAATCTAGGATAATTGCCCCATCTCAAGATTGTTAACCTTAGTCACATTTATAAAGGTGCTTTAGCCAAGTAAAGTATAATATAGTCACAGGTTTCTGGCTTAGGACGTGGACATCTTTAGGGCTCTATTAGTCTCTTTCTCTGTCTGAATTATTTCACTTAGCATAATGCCTTCAAGGTCCCATGAATTACTTCTAAGTGATATATTTCTAAGTATATCATAAGTATACTGTTTAATTTCCCAGCAGCTGAGGTTTTTCTAAGTACCTTTTTGTTACTGATTTCTAGCTGAATTTCATGGTATTCAAAGAACTTTGAATGATTTCAGTTTTTTGAAATTTGTTGAGGCTTTCTTTATGGCCAAGCCATCCTACCTATTTAATCATTTTAATACAGGGCCTTGAAATGGGGATGCATGATACATTCAAAAAATTGTTTGGGGGTTTCATGATACTTTCTATGGTATGGCTATCTTCTTTATGTTTGTAGGACATTTTCTTATCTTTTAGTAGTCTCTGCCTTATTTTTAGTAGTTAACCAATCATTACAGAATAGTCATATCAGTACTTATGATTAAATTGGATTTTCAACTATATGAGATGTCATTAAATTATTCTCTGATTAATGAAAGCATAACCTGTTTTATTGGCTGTGGGTGAAAAAGCTCACAAATATAGTAAAATCTGGCTATAAAAATAGTTATCTTGAATGAGTCCAGCTCAGTAATAACCTCTTCCCCTACAAAAGAAAAGCACACTGTAAGACAATAAAGAACGAAGATTTTGAGTATCCCAGGACAGATAAAAGCAGAGTTTAGAAACAAAGAACCCTAGATTGGTTTTTTTTTTTTTTTTAGTTGATTGGTTTGGTACTTGGAGGAGGAACTATGCTGTGACTTGCACTGTTAATAAAAGGCCCATCTTTACCCAAGTGGCAAGAAACAAGATTAGAAGAATGAATAATGAGAAGAGGCAAAGATGTGACATGTCAGTAAATGGTAATAATCCCTTTAAATGAAGTGGTTCGGTAGTATAGGAAATAGATTGTAGAATTTGCATTATGTGATCTAGCAAGTCAGGTCAATTTAGTTTCATTCAACAAAACTTTAATGGATGACGACTATGCTCACTAAAATCAGTGAGGAGCTTATAAGTTATCTGAGGGGAGAGAGTGGTAAACAATTTAAAAAGTGCCATTACTTTGTACTTTCCTAGCCTTCAAGTTACTTATTAGCACTTCTAGATGCCTGATGTATCCACTTTTTCTCTCCAGCATCTCTCAGCTGCCCTCCATTTTTCTATTTATCTTAATTTTCATGATCCATCATTTTAAAAAGTCTTTTGGCAGATACCTTAATCTCCTTGGCTTCTGACCTTCCATCACATTTACCTGGCAAAATCCCAGCCTGGATTAATTTATCAATTTGTTTTGGAGTATCCATGAGTTCCCCTATTTCTGGCTTACAGAGGCAGGCACCTGGGCCATTGGGAGAAACCACACACTCTGACAAATTGGTGACGAAAATGAATTCATTGTTACTAATCTTAACTGGGCCCTTAATAATGTTACTTATCCTTAATGTTCTTTTGTTAACTCACATGTATACAATCTACAGTGACTATTTCACGAAACCTCTGCTTTCCTAAATCTCTTCTATTACTCCAATGACACCACACTTTTCTTAGTTTTCTAATTCTTAGGTTGATCTAAGTCTGCTTTGCCAGCTCCTTCTTCCCCACTTCACCTTTAAATATTGAAGTTTATTGAGACTTGGTTGTCAGCCTTCTTACCTTACTTTCTTAGGTGTTTTCAGCGTTACATAATTTTAGTAACTATCTCTAATAATACTGTATAATAGAAATATAATGTAAGACACATATGTAATTTAAAATTTTCCAGTAGCCGCATTAAAACTAGGACTTCCACTGCTGGCCAAGATGGGTAATGGGGATTAAATCCACCTTCCTTCCTGAAGCAACTCAAAAACCAAACAAAGTATATATAACATGGTTTTCAAGACATTGGACATTAGGCAATGAAGGGCAGTGGTTTCTGAGAGACAGGAAACAAATAAGGTGAGTCTTCTGATTGCCCAGCTTACTATCTTGAATTTCCAGGCTGTAGTTCAGGAAGAGGGAAGCCAGATGGCAAAACCTCTGAGTTGAAGAGATGGAGCTGAGAGTCCAGGAAGACCAAAGCTAGAATTTGCAGTTAGAGCTTGCAGGATCATTGCCCTAATGTCTAGTGTTTTACCTAGAGAGGAGATGACTGTACAGAAATTAGCAGGGTGTCTTCTAGACTATTCAGCAGAATACTGATTAGTCCACAGATCTGGAGAAACTACCCAAGGCCAGGGAAAGATTCAGTTAAAGGATTAGGGGAAATGTTCTGGACACTCACCCAGGCTGAGAGTAGTGTCTATTCCTGATGGGTAGTCTCAAAAACCTCAGTCATGGGGCATTAGGTAGAATACTCAGAAGAGTCTTGGCCCAGTAGTGTGGAGTAATAGTTAATGCTAGGCCCACCATAACAAATCTTAGAAGCAAGACTCAAAAGGATCAAACTGCTGCCAAGAAACATAACTGTATCCCAGAACAAAGCCCAATATGTGTAGGAACTAGAAAAATATTCACCATCTAATATAGTAAAATTCACAATGGCTGACATCTAATAAAAAATTACCGTTCATTCAAAGAAGCAGGAAAAATATGACCTATAGTGAGGAAAAAAATGAATCAATCAAAACCCATCCATAAGTGACAGATGTTAGAATTATCAGACAAGGACTTTAAAACTTATTATGAGTGTGTTTGTTATGTTCAAGGAGTTAAGTAGAGAAACGGAAGATTTGAAAAAGACCCATGTTGAACTTCTGGAGATGAAAGCTACAGTGTCAGAAATGAAAAAGACAAAGAATGGGATTAGTGGCAGATTAGATAGTGCAGAAGAAAGGATTAATGAACTGGAGGACATAGCAATAGAAATTATCCAAAATGAAACACAAAGATTAAAAAATAAAGCAAAAATTAATATACTATCAGTAAGCAATGGAACAAGTTTTCTCCATATAATTGTAGGCCCTGAAAAGGGAAGGGGAGAGGGAGACAGAAAATTATTTGAATAAATAATGCCTGAAAACTTTCCAAATTTGATGAAAACATTCTATAGGTCCAAGAAGCCCAATGAAGCCCAAGTGTAAGAAACATGAAAACTACACCAAGTCACATTATAATTGAATTACTCAAAACCAATGATAAAGAGAAAATCTTAAAATTAAAGACAGGCAGAAAAAAAAAGACATATATTGAAGAACAAAGATAAGAATGTCGTCAGATTCATTGTCAGAAACGATGCAAACAAGAAGATAATTGGTTAACATCTTTAACATATGGAAAGAAAAAAACTCTATCAACTGAGAATTCTATACCCATTGAAAATATATTTAAAAAATGAAGACAAAATAAAGAATTGTTAATTGGAAGTGATGGATCTGTTCATTATTTTGATTGTGGTGTCTTCTCTCTGTTTTTCTTCGTTGGTCTAGCTATGTGTTTGTCAATTTTGTTGATCTTTTCAGAGAACCAATTTTGATTTCATTTGTTTTCTCTGTATTTTTTCTATTTTCTATTTCATTGGTTTCGGTTCCTTTCTCTGCTTTCTTTTTGTGTAGTTTCTCTTCATTTTTTAGATCTCATCTTAAGAGGTGGAAGCTTAGGTTAATTTGAGATCTTCTTTTCAATATAGGTATTTAAAGCTGTAAAGTGCTTCTAAGGACTGCTTTCAGCATATCCCATATGTTTTAATGTGTTGTTTACATTTTCATTTAGCTTGAAATGCTTTCTAATTTCCAATGTGGTTTCCTCTTTGACCCATGTATTACTTAAAAATATATTCTTTCATTTTCAAATATTTGTGAATTCCCCAAATTTTCTTTTGTTGTTGATTTGTAGTTTAATTCTGTTGTGGTTGGTGAATATACCTTGTATGATTTAAATCTTTTAAATTTATTGAGACTTGTTTTGTGGCCTAGCACATGGCCTCTCTTGGAGACTGTTCCATGTGTGCTTGTAAAGAATGTGTATTCTACAACAACTAGAAGGATGTGCAGCTATGACATACAGCTATCTACTGGGGCTTTAGGGGAAAAAAAAAGGAGGAGGATTGGCAATAGATGTTAGCTCAGAGCCGGTCTTCCTCAGCAAAAAGAGGAGGATTAGCATGGATGTTAGCTCAGGGCCGATCTTCCTCACACACACAAAAAAAGAGAATGTGTATTCCGGTGTTTTTGAGTGGAATATTCTATAGGTGTCTGTTAATTCAGGTTGGTTGAAATTGTAGCTCAAGTCTTCTACGTCATTGCTGATTTTCCGGTATCATTTCCTTTTTTTTCACTGTTTCTTGTAAGGCAGGTCTACTAGCAACAAATTCTCTCAGTTTTTATGTGGGAATATTTATTTTGCCTTTATTGTTGAAAGATAGTTTCGCTGGATTTTGGATTCTTGGTTGACAGTTTTTTTTCCTCTCAGCCTTCTGGTTTCTGTTTTTCTGATAATAAGTCAGTTGTTAATCTTGTTGAGATTCCCTAGTGCATGATGAGTAATGTTTTACCTTTTGCTACTTTTAATATTTTATGTTTGGCTTTTGACGGTTTGGCTATTGTGGGTTTAGGTGTAGATCTCTTCGAGTTTATCCTTTTAGAGTTTGTTGTATCCTTGGTATTTGATGACCTTCTTGGATATGTAGATCAATGTTCAACAAATTTGGGAAGTTTTCCTCTATTATTTCTTCGAATATTTTTCCTGCCTTCCTCTGTCCCCTCCCCACCTCCTCCTCTTCTCACTTGGAATTTCTTACACTGCATTATGTGCATGTTAGTGTGCTGATGGTTTCTATAGGTGTCTGAGTCTGGGTCCTCGCCCCCAACACCTTTATTGTTTAATTTTATTCAGACTGGATAATGTCTACTGATCTGTCTTCAGATTTGCTTTCTTTTTTCTGTAAGCTCCATGTGCTGTGGAGTACTTTTTAACTCCAGAGTTTCTATTATTATTTTTTACAATTTCTGTGTTTTTATTGTTAATCTGTATTTGATGATTTATTGTCTTCATACTTTAATTCCTTAAACATGATTTCTTTTAGTTCTTTGAACATATTCATAATAGTTGTTTTGAAGTGTTTGTCTGCTAAGGTTTACATATGAATCCCCTCAGAGATAGTTTTTATTGACTGCTTTTTTTTCTGTTTAGGGGCCATACTTTTCCTGTTTCTTTGCATGTCTCATATTTTTTGTTGAAAACTAGACAATTTATTTTATTTTATTTTATTTTTGTGAGGAAGATCAGTCCTGAGCTAACATCCATGCCAATCCTCCTCTTTTTTTTTTTTGTTTTTTGCTGAGGAAGACTGGCCCTGGGCTAACATCTGTGCCTATCTTCTTCCACTTTATATGGGACGCTGCCACAGCATGGCCAGACAAGCAGTGCCTCAGTGCGTGCCTGGGATCTGAACCCCGGCCACCAGCAGCGGAGTGCACGCACTTTAACCGCTACGCCACAGGGCCAGCCCCAAAACTCGATATTTTATATAATATAGCAACTCTAGATTCTACCCCTCCTCCCCCCATTTTCCCGGGTTGGTGGTGGTGGTTGCTATTTTTTATGTTTTGTGATCAGCCAGTGATTGTTTAGAGATTGTGCTTAAACTGTGTGAATCAGTGAGACTTCTAACATTTGCTAAGAGTGTCTGTGTATGGATTAGGGCATTCTCTGTTATGGATTAGGGCATTCAAAATTCAAGCAGTTTATAAGTCTGCCCTGGCTTTTACTTTCTGCTTGTGCAAGGCCTCCTATTCACCAGGAATGAGTGGATAGCTGGGGCCCTCTGTGGTCTCTTCTGTGCATGTGTGTAACTTTCAGGATCCCCAAGAATATGTGGGAGCTTATCAGAGCACACTATGACTGTCTTGTTCTGCAAATTTCCCTGTTACATTTTTGACTTATCTGTTGTTTGTCATTGGTTGCTGTTGATTTCAGTAGCATGGAGCTTTCTGTTGGAGATCCAAATCATACCAGTCCCCTCCAGCAGTGGGAAGGCTGTTGATCCTCACATCTAGTATTGTGTTGTGCTAGGGGTTGGGTAGGAGTAGCTCCATGTTAAAATTTCCAGAGTTGTTGTTTTTGATAATATTGACCAGTTTTGTCTGTGGAGAGGTTTGCTGAGCTCTTCACTCTGACATTCTGGAAGTTCCACCTTCTGTCACTGCTTTTTTTTTTGGTGAGGAAGAGCAGTGCTGAGCTGACATCTGATGCCAATCCTCCTCTTTTTGCTGAGGAAGATTGGCCCTGGGCTAACATCCGTGCCCATCTTCCTCTACTTTATATGGGATGCTGCCACAGCATGGCTCTAGAAGCAGTGCGTCGGTGCGCGCCTGGGATCCGAACCGGCGAACCCCGGGCCGCTGCAGCGGAGCACGCGTACTTAACCGCTTGCACCACCGGGCCGGCCCCCTGTCATCACTTTTATAACAACTTTATAACCGCTTTTTTTGCCTCTGCCCTTACTGGATTTTAAACTATTCTTTCTCTACCGATAGCCTGAGTGATCTTTTGAAAATAGAGTCTGATCGTGTCACTTCTTGCATTAAATCACTTATTCATTGCTTTAAGGATAAAATCCAAAGATATTATAGTCTACAAGGCCATGAATGATTTGACTTCTGCCTACCTCTCCAGGCTTGTCTTGATCACTCGTCTTCACTTCTTCTTTAGCCACAGTGGCCCCTTTTTAACCTCCTAGAAGGCACCAACGTCCTTCCCATGTTAGAACTTTCACATAAGCTCTGCTCTGTTTGAGTGCTTTACTGTGCTTCTTCAGTTGATATCTCCTTGTTCATCAGGTCTCAGTTTCCATGATATTTCCTCAGGGAAGCCTTTCCTCAACTCTACTCAGACCAGAATAGATTTCCTCAACTTTATTGTCATTGCACACTGTTTTCTTTTAAGTAGTTATCATATTTACAGTTAAATATGTATTTGTGCAATTATTTGTTAAAGATAAATAATTTATTTACTTGTAATGTCTTTGAAGGCAGGGCATTTTCTCATTCCTTGTTGTATTTTCTAGTTTAGTGCCTGTTACATAGGAAATTCTCAATAATTTTTTTGAATGAGAATGATTCTGTAGATATAAATGGACACATATAAATGGGCACTTGACCAGGGGGAGAGAGAAAGGCCTATAGGGAAGGCTTCTGGAAGAGGTGATAAATAAGTTGAATCCTAAAGTATGTGTAGTAAACAGCCAGTATGTGTTAAGGTAGCTTCTAAAAATGTCAGTAGGTTTAAAATGCCTCCTGTCTGGTATATCAGTACTCTGCACAGACATCAGTATATTTGTCTCAAAAGTTTGACAATGTTTATAATTCAGCCATTTGAAATAGCATTAATTAAATGCATTATTACATTTATATTTGTAGTTATATAAGTAGTGGAACTCAGAATTGAGACTTCTTGCTAATCTGACCTTGAGTTTGATTTCTAGCTTTAATAAATAAGCTTCTATCTCGTTCCCTTTCCTTGTCTTGGTCATGTCTTTCCTATTCAGGCATCCTTGGAACTAGGGCCCTTTCTGTCTGGATCAGACCCAACCCCAAATTCTCCAAAATAAGCCTTTGACCTAAAACTCAAGATTGCCAGCTGGGAAGCTGTCATTTGATTTGCTATAATATCTTTCTTATGTTCTTTTTTGGGAGCAAGATGGGGATAGACAAACACCTCTAGCATATCCCAGTAGCTGATTAGACACCTGTAGCATATCCCAGTAACTGATGCATATCACAGTAGCTAATATTCAGGGGAAGAATAGAGTAGCTCAGTTTAGAAATATTTGTATCAAAATAGAGTTACATAAGCTTGGACCTGAAGGGCTAATTCTACACTATCTCTAAAAAATTTGGTTGTGAAAGTAAACAGAACAAGAACTCTTGTTTCCTAAGAGTTCTTTATTACCAAGGTTTTTCTATACTACAGATAATCACCATTGATATTTTAAAAATTACATTTTTCAAAAAGAGAAGGGACCCTAGAAAAATATTATAGAGTTGTGCTTCTTCCTTAATTTTAGATTTTGTTAGTTCTGGAAACAGAACTTTAGAGAATACATACCTTGGGCCTTCAGGAATGTCCATCTGAGGATGATTATTGGTATTCAATATTAGTTATTGTATAATAATAATAGTAGTAATAATTATGGTGATTTTTCATGTAGTTAGAACTCAGGCAGGGTAAATTGAATATGAAACTATATTTTTGGCAGGATTTGCTTCTTCATTTGTTGGTCTCATGTCAAAGATATATGTGTTTGGTGGGTCTAGATGGAATGGATATTATACATTAAAAACAATAATGAAGCTTCTGAACTTCTGATACTCAGGAGGTTTAGCATACTGCAGCTGGTTGGCATCAAGTGCTGTATTTCTCGCAGGGTTAAAACTGAAAGAAGAAAGTCTGGATGAATCGTTTGCTGGCATATGTTTCTTGAATTGTTGGCTATTCTGGTGTCAACTTTTATGTTGAGAGTTTCATGTTTTAATGACAAAAATATTTACTGGAAATTATAGCTTGGAAAAGAGAACCACTTTCCTGCTTCTGCAAAAAGCTAGGTAGAGCACTGATGTGGGGTAAAGTAGCTGTGGAGTTTTATATTCAGATTGTATGAACAGTAAACAGAGCATCTAAAATAACCACTTGCACATTGCAACAAACACATCATCATTTGCTTAAAAAAGAGTTATAATTACAGTTGACGAAGCATGGACACCATAAAAAATGCATTAGTTTGGCTTGACACATTAATTACCTGTTTTTGCAGATGTTTTTATGTATTGTTGTGTGAACAGTTTACAAAATAATTACAGGAAAGTCATATGGAAAATAAACTAAGTGGGTGGTTTCTCGTCTAAATATTTTCATTCATGTGAATCTGTGTGAGGCACAGCTGCTCTGTAGCAAAAGCGGAGAGATAGAGGAGGATTCTTGAAGGGTTTTTTTATTAGATGGTCTCTGTCATCAGTATCACCACCACCACCATTATATCTTTAGTAACACAGTGTAGAAACATTAAAGTGAGAGGGTTGGTTTAATCCCTGTGATTACTGGAGAAAACCTTAATTCTGATCAGAATAAATGTAGAGATCTATGAGTATTTTTAATTTTTTTTTTTTCCTCCCCCAAAGCCCCAGTAGATAGTTGTATGTCATAGCTGCACATCCTTCTAGTTGCTGTATGTGGGACGCGGCCTCAGCATGGCCGGAGAAGTGGTGCGTCGGTGCACGCCCGGGATCCGAACCAGGGCCGCCAGCAGAGGAGCCACGCGCATTTAACCGCCAAGCCACGGGGCTGGCCCCCTATGAGTATTTTAAAGTAAACCAAGCTAAACTAAAAAACCCTAAATGAAAAACTGCTGCGATTTCAGTATAGTCATGTGCCGCATAATGATGTTTTGGTCAATGACGGACTGCATATATGACAGTGGTCCTATAAGATTGGTACCATATATCCTAGATGTGTAGTAGGCTATACCATCTAGGTTTGTGTATGTATGCTCTATGATGTTCACACAACGACAAAATCACCTAAGGACACATTTCTTAGAATGTATCCCTATTGTTAAGTGACCCTGACTGTACCTGTAGGTTATTAGGCACTCTGAGAAAGAGTTAATCATTATTTTGTAATTACTTGAGTTACATAGTTTTATATAACTTATAGCTTAAGTTATATCTTAATAATTAAACATTGAGTCTTGTATAAATTGCACAGAAGTTCAGCTTATCTATTCTCTTTTAGGAAGTATTGAAAATGTAAATCTGGTTTTTCTCGGAAGCTTACTGTGTTGCCGTTAGTGGTCTCAAAGTGTTTTTCATTTGAAAAATAACCAGATCATTGTGCAGGCATATTGTACTTTTACAAACTGTTAAGAAGCACATTTTCCAAAATTGTAATTGTCAAACAATAAAAAGAGAGTTTATAGATTTCATTCTGTTTTACATAATGGTTTATAATTACTTAGAATATCTGCGCTGTATTTCCCTCATTGATACTGTTATGACAGTTTTTCATAAAATTAAATTAAAATGTAGACTCTCTTTTTAGTCCAACCATGCCACTCCTATGCTATGTTCTTCTGTATTCATTTTTTATTCATTTCACCTACACAGTGATAAAGACAATTATTATATACATTTTCTGACATGTATTTCATGTAACTATTGTATAAGTTAGCGAAAGGCATTAAGTTATAGAAAGAGGTAATTGGAGCAACTCTAGGCATGAAGGCATTGTTATCAGACCCTGTAAATATTGGTGCAAAATTATTCGTTTACTTTTCCATTCATTTGTTTAACAAAATGTTGTTGAGGCTCTTCTATATGGAATGTTCTAGGACAATGTTGAGATGACTGTAAGCATTGAGATGACTGTGTCTGAATGAAATAGATGCTCAGTAACTTTTAGACAGCTCTCCTGAAGGGGTAGGAGCGGCAGGAATAAGTGGTTTGGAGAACTTTGACACTCTGGTGGCATACTTAAAGAAAACCAATTGTTGAGGAGGATTTTCTTTGTTATCCTGAAATGGGCTTCATATGTGATATACTCTGGGAGTATTGATTGACACATCCTTTGAATTGCTGAAATGTGGAGATACATATCTTCGCATTAAATCAATCTGAAGAAAGATGGGATAGAGTCTGTTCTAATTCTGGTATGTACTAAGTCAATTTAATTTTTAAGGTGGGGATGCATTAAAGGAGAATATGCAACTTCTAGGATTGAGAAGAATTAACTGCTTATAATCAGTAATTCTGTGGATAACTTTACATCATCTCAAAGGAAGAATATGTGATTCAGTATCATGACATCAAGAAAACAATTGTTGGGCTTTAGAGTCTTCCGTGGATTTGCTACTTCTCCTAAGATGTTTCTTATTAGCCGGTGAAAGAATAAGCAAAAACCTTTGTGGGGGTTGGGGAACTTTCCATATTTACCAGTATGGCAGATAAAAAACTCTTAGTTTATGTGGAGTTTCATTTCCCAATTTCCTCCATCTTAGTTTTATTCCATTTCGTAAGGCAAAATTTTAGCTCCTTGGTTTTAATTTATTCCTTTTTCCTTTAATATATCTCTAGCTCTTTTTAGTCTTTTTATCTTAATCTTTTAAAAGCCATTTGGTTAGAGCATAAGGGAAATTTAGGGGATTATTATTATTACCATAAGGGACACTTAGGGGCTTGATTATTTATTTACTTAATTTATTAATTACCAAGAGTTTATTGTCACAAAGAGACTGGCCAGGCAATGTTGTTTTGAAGAGATTGAATGATTAGTCTTTTGGGTACTACCCTTTAAAATTGCAAAACAAAGAAAAGATAGGTTTGGGGAGCAGAAAGAATTCGCTGAATCTAAGAGAAAGCTGTCTCTGTAGGCATTTAACACTCTATGATCTAATGATGTGTTAGTTTTCATTCAGTATTACTGTTAGTAGAAAACCTGCTAAACAGCGTTGAAAGCAATCATAATTGAGGCAGTGCTTGGGCATGAATATTATTATGACTTGCTTTTACTATTCTTTGGTGACTCTTTGAACTTCTAGGGGTCACATAACACTTGGTTTTGAGAAAACGTTAATGGAGGGTTGGTTAAATGCAAATGGGAAGCAGATTCCCTGACTGACGGGGTTCGCCGTTATACACGGGAAGGCTGATGGCTCCAGAGTTGTGGTAGACATGTAGAACCATAAATTACTCTTCTTCTCAAGGTTGCCTTTTGTTGTCAGAACACTTAGCGTAAGTCAGAAATGGTAGGTTATACCTGAAAAGAACAAAAACACCCATTAAATATAATAAATCAGCACTTAAAAAAAACTATAACCACCAAGGCCATCTCAAACACGCGTTCTTTTATGTGACTAAAGTTGTTTAAAAAAAAAAAAAAGAAGTACCAACAAACAAAAACTCATTCCAGCAAACCCAGGTTGATTTGGATGTTCTTTCTAATGTGATAAATCTGAGTAAAAGCCAAGCATGCTTGACCAAGAGTACAGCAGCATAGAGCCTATTGGAGAGTGTTTGTGGAGTAGGGAAATAAAGATAAGAAGATAAGAGGTGACTAAGTAGAGTCTTATGTGGGGATTAAATTCTGTGCCTGTGGTGAAAATCAAGTATAGTCAAAATACTCTTAAAAATCCCTTAAAATTTCCCGTAAAATACAGATGTAGATATACTGTCTTTCGAGAAGTCGAGCATGGCCAGTTCCTCCTCCAGCATTGCTTTTCTTTTGTTGAATCAGTTTTGAGGCATCAGTTATATTCTTTTTAGTGACTAGGGGTAGAATAACAGAATTGAAAGAACTACTTTTTATTCTAGTTTGTGAGACTGATTTTCTTTACTTCCATGAGTGAAAATAAAATGCCTTTTTATTTTTTTATGGGTAAATGCCTTTGTTTTCCAAAGAAATTCTTGGGTAACAAGGATGTTTGAGAGACCAGTTTTTCTCAGAAAGGCTAACTCTCTTACACATAGTGTTAAATTTATACCTCTTTGTAGCTCTAATTTTCCTGTGTCCTTGTCTGTCGTCTTCAGTCTCTCTCCTTCTCTCTGATTCTACTCTGCTGTGTTGTCTGATAGGCTCCTGTCTCAACTCCTTATGTTTATTTTTCTCTTCGTCTTTGTTTCCATACTCACTTGTACTTGTCCCGTGCTCTGCATTTTTCTTGTTCTACTTGGTAACAGTAGGATAATCTAATTCAAGTTCAGTTACCTGAAGTGTGGTCTCATAAGACCTGGTTTAGGTTTAGGCTCATATTAACTTTGTACCTGAGAAAGGCATTTCACATCCCTGAGCCTCAATTTCCTTAGTTATAAAGGGAAGGTACTCTATCTCTTGTGAATAGAATTTGATATTATGAAGGAGTGCCAAGTGGTGATGGCTTCTTGGATAACTTAGAATTTCACAATCCTATTATCTATAGACTGTGCCCTCTATAAAACTTCCCTTAGTAACTTAAGTCAGAGTTGGTGCTCTGAGAAATGCAGGATAGGCAGTCCAGCGTTTCTAAAAATTTCAGTGACGACTTTGGAATTTCTCCTCATTTCTATTCTGTTACACTATATTCTTTCGTAGATCACACTCTATAATCAGCTTGTATCCATCCTCTCACCTGATCAGAAATTGATAAGGGAGAGTAAAGAAATGCAGGTTGACACAATACATAAGACATCTTTTATGGTACACCAGAACATTTTTTTTTTTTTTTTTGAGGAATATTGGCCCTACGCTAATGTCTGTTGCCAGTCTTCCTCTTTTTCTTTTCTCTCCCCAAAGCCCCAGCACATAGTTGTGTATCATAGTTGTAGAGTTGTAGCTCTTCTATGTGGGACGCCACCTCAGCATGGCTTGATGAGCGGTGAGTAGGTCCTTGCCCAGGATCTGAACTGGCGAACCCTGGGCCGCCAAAGCGGATCGCGTGAACCCAGCTTCTCCGCCACTGGGCCTGCCCCACATTAGACCTTTTTGACATGAAGGTTAGTAAATAATGAGAGCAGTTTTTCTTTTTTGAATGCTGAAGCCCAGTGGAAATTCTTGCTCTATGTGAATGATTAACAGAAATGTAGAGAAACTTATTGAAGGTATTGGTTTATCTTTAAGTAGAATGTAAAATATGTATCCATTTTTAAAAGCATTTAATGTGTCTACCTGGATATATTACTGAAGAAATAATAGCCACATGAGATTTTAATATGAGATTAAAAGTTGAATTCCAGATAACCTAGTTTTTCTTGAAAAATGATCATTATGGGCTGTGTGTCTTAAAATGAAGATAAAGAAATTAAGGGTAGAGTCAATTAAAATTTTAATCAATTAAAATCTCTTTAAAGTCACATTTATCAATAATTTGATCAGTTAAAATTATTCTAGAAATCTATAGATTAGTCTTTTCTTTCTAGTACTCACAAACCTCAGTAAGTATCCAGCAGCAGCAATCTACAAGAGGTGTTTTTCATCCTTGGCTGCTGCTGTTGATCAGCAGTGGTTGTGACCTACTTTTAAGGGCTGATAAGGAAGGAGTCGTGGTATGTATATTTAAGGTTACATTTAAAAAGCCTTCCAGCATTTCCATCACTTTGTTGTTTCCATGGAAGCAGAACCACTATCATCAGCAGGAGTCCATTTCAACTGCTGGCTTCCGGTTCTTGTTTCTCTGTTACTATGGAGACTGCCTAGAAAGTGACAGAAATACCAAAAGTTTAAAAAACAGTGATTTGATTACAAAATATGATTTTAACTCTAGCTTTAATTAGGTGTTCCATAATCTTGACATTTTTGGATTTCAAATTATTTTGGCAGGGAAGTTGATTTTTTTTGTGACTAAAGCAAATTTTGAAGTTTTATTAAAGTTTAATTCACACTGAATTAAAAAACTAAATTGCTAGTTTCTATTGGAGTTGAGCCTAAGATGAATCAAAAATTCTAAATGGGAATTTAAATTAGGGCTTGAAAGGCATAACCTAAAATGAGAAGAGCTAATGATAATAGGATTAGCAGTTAGAGTTCATGAACAGTAAACTCAAATCTAAAGGACTAGTAGTGTGTAGAAATAGTGAATATTTCTTATTTATGTGGCACATTTTATCTTCAAAATATGTTGTAGTTACTTAGGTGATTTTCACAAATTATATCCATTTTTCAACTGAATAAAAATAAAAACTTTGGGTTTAGAAATTAAGTAAATTTTAAGGACAGAGACGGGAAGCATACTGATAGTAATTGAGGTTTGAGGAGTTGGAGAATTAATAAATATAGATTGTTCTGCAGTTAAAAAGCAACAGAGATTCCCCCCCCCCCACCAAGACCAGTTATATTTGTGAATTACTCATAAGGGAGAGAAGAGATGGAATAGTAATATAAAAACTGTGAAAGGAAAGTTATTTAGCAAAATTGCAGTTCCAACTTTGTTGCAGTTTTTCTTTGAGGTCTGTATTCAGTCAGGCTTCTTTGGTTTGCAATCACAAAATCCACGTTTGAACGACCTTAGGCACAGAATGGCAGGAATGTAGGTTCAGCTGAAATCAGGGACCCTGGTCACATTAGGATTTCTGTTTTTTGTCTTTCACATCTGCTTCTCTCTGTCAAGTTCCTTCTTTCTGATTGGCTTTTTGTGCATTGGCAGAAGCTATGGCTGCTGGCAGTTCCCACTCCTCTTATTTGCATTGTCAATAACAGAGAAGGACTGATTGGCCCAGTTTGTGTTGGGCCAATTCTCCCTTTTTCCAGCTGTGCCCACGAGGGTAGGATTCTATGGTTGGCTCAGCTTGTGACAAGGGGGCTCACCTTTGGCTAACTAGTAGTGACTAGAGGGACTGAGATTTCAAACAAGATAGCAGGTTCATTCAAACCATGTTGTTAAGAGTTGGTAGTGGCGGCGGGGAAGAGGTGGAGGAGTATGCAGGGGAGGAGAAATGGGGCATGTCCCAGAAGAAATAGAAGATGCTGTTCCAGGCAGAAATAAGAAGAGCTTTTTCCACTAGTAGTCTTTTGGGGAAAAATGTCTGCTTCACTATAAATCAGTTCCCTTCAATTCAGCAAACCAGGTAACATTATTTTGTAGGATTTGGTTTTGAGAGAAAAACCAAGGTCGAAAACCTTTACGGTTTAGTGCTTCCCGTGTTACCGGCTCCGTTGTAGTGCCTTTTGTGTATGTTGTCTCCTTTAATCTCCACAGTCATTTGAGGTATATATTTCCGTTTTAGAGAATGAAGAAGAGGTTCAGAGAGTTGAGATGACTTATCATCGATCACATGACTAGTGAGAGGCAGAGTCAGAAGTCAGATAACCAGGGTTTCTGGAATGTAATCCAGGGCACTTTCCACTGTATGATACTTGCTTTTTGGTTAACTTCATTCAGAAGATACACAGGGTGAATTATAAAAACAGTACTACGTATTAAGAGCTTTGATAAAAATGAATCATGAATAATATCAAATATTATTGGTGAAAGGAACATTAGAGATCATACAGTATAGTGGTTTTTAAACTTCTTTCACTCTCAGCCATGGAATCCTTTCTTCAAATGAAATGTTATATCACAGTCAAGTATATAAAATGGATAAAAGCATAAGATCATCCCACTTTGGAGAGGAGAGAGCCCAGTACTCTCTGGGCTGGGCCACCTCTTTTTTAACGTCTTGAGGTCTTTGGAGACCACACTGAATACTTTTTGTTTAGGGAAACCGAGAGCCAGACAGGGTAAATGACTTGTTCACTTTAACATAATTGTATATTACAAAGATTTCAATCACATTCTTGTTTTCACTTGTAAAGTGGGTGACAATTTCTTCTTAATGAAAAAACCATGAAGCTTTTAAAAATCAATTAGAGTGAATCAGAGTTACCTTAAATAATTTTATTCTCTAGTTTGGTGATACTTATACAGCATATTATATCCATGTCACAGCTATTATTAAACATCTATTGCATTTAGTCCTATTGGTTGAGTTGGACAACTGTATACTGTTTGGATTAGGCTAGTCTTTTGTCTTCAGAGCTTTTTATGCTACATTTCTTGTATATTGACTCCTCCTATAAATTATATTAAGTTCTCTATACATATTTATATAGGAGAGTTTCAGATTTTGGGTAAATGAAACTCAATGGGGTAATATTTATTTATTTATTTATTTATTAAGAACTTACAGCATTTTTTTTTCTACAATTTTATTTATTTATTTATTTTTTCCCCCAAAGCCCCAGTAGATAGTTGTATGTCATAGCTGCACATCCTTCTAGTTGCTGTATGTGGGACGTGGCCTCAGCATGGCCGGAGAAGCGGTACGTCGGTGCGCACCCGGGATCTGAACCCGGGCCGCCAGCAGCGGAGTGCGCGCACTTAACCGCTAAGCCACGGGGCTGGCCCTGGGGTAGTATTTAGACTTTGCTGAAATTATTAACTTTGATGTTTGTTACAGTTTTGAGTCTCTCTTCAGTTAGGATAAATGAACAAACAGTGAATTGGGTAAAAGGAAGATAATCTTCAGATTGGATAAAAGAAAGTTTATATATTTTTTACATGTCCAGACTGTTGTTTTCTTCTTTTAGGAGAGTCCAGTCCTACCCGTCGAGAAGCTGTGAAGAGAAGAACAGCAGAGTATCTCATGCGAGCAGAGAGTCTCTCTAGCCTTTATAAAGGAAAACCTCAACTTGATGACCTATCTCAGGTATGTCTTTATGTTTCCTTTTGTACTTTCTTTAGCCATTTTTGCTGTCTTGAATCTCGGCTTTATTTCTAATTAGAATGTGAGAATTTTGGTCTTTGAAATTTTATCAATAATTTCCTTAGAAATTATTGGTGGAAAGAAAAGTATTAAAGCAAACCACCAAATGTGGAATAAAATGGGACTTGCTTTCTCCTTCTTTCTCCACCCGTTGTTCCTTACTCCTCCTCTAGTATCCCCATGTGTAGAATGACAGTAATTTATACTGAATGTTATTTGAATTTTTTAAAGTTATGATTCTTGTTCGATTCTTATACATCTTATTGATTCATGCTAAAACTAATCATTTAAGCGTAAGTCCTACAGGTATCTGCTATAGATCACCTAGAATTATGAACAGGGATGTTTAAATTATTTGGGACTACCCCTAGTCTTGTCTAGAAAGCAGATGAATGCTTAAAACTTTAGAAACATTGTGACTTATTATTATTGTTTTTATGTCATTTCTGTCTGGATTTGGCAAATTTCTAGAGGAAACTTTTTTGTTATTTGTTTCTTTATATTAAACTAAGTTTTTTCTGATGCAATTTAAGAATCATATCTTTTAGAGTTGGGAGAAAGTGTTTATTTTCTTAATTGATCTAAGTGGCAAGCAGGCTTGGATGCACACACACACACAATACAAATCAGGTGCCTACCTAGTGAAAAGACCAG
This sequence comes from Diceros bicornis minor, assembly GCF_020826845.1. Taxonomy (NCBI): domain Eukaryota; kingdom Metazoa; phylum Chordata; class Mammalia; order Perissodactyla; family Rhinocerotidae; genus Diceros; species Diceros bicornis. The sequence continues at coordinate 78,693,529 of NC_080743.1, forward strand.
CCTGTAAGCCAAGCTTTTATAACTTTATGACTAACTTAATAAGTTTTAGTCCTATTTTTCATCTCTCCTCATATAGTGCTTTGTATACTCTTTTCCACATTTTTTTATGCTTTATATGCTTTTTGAAAATTATAAAATGTCTCGGTTTTCTAGTTTATAAACACCCAATATTTAATCTTGATTCATTGGACCACTGAAACTTTTTGTTGTTTATTTTCTGAGTCCTTTTCATTTTTTGTGTGACCTTTTAAAACATGCAGTTATCAAAACTATACTTAGTGAGGATTTTTGATGAAGTGTTTGATCATTCCTTTTAGAACAAAAAGATTATATTCCAACTTGGAAGTAATATGCATTTGTTACTTGTTCTAACAATGAATATGCTTTAAATAAGATCTGCTGACTCATTTGCAAGTTGTTAATTATTGTGAATCTTTTATTCTGTATTCTGTTTGCTAATTTTTCCTAAGTTTCTTGCCTTTAACTCTTTTTTTTTTTTTTTTTTTTGTGAGGAAGGCCAGCCCTGAGCTAACATCCAATGCCAATCCTCCTCTTTTTTGCTGAGGAAGACTGGCCCTGGGCTAACATCCGTGCCCATCTTCATCTACTTTATATGGGACGCCACCACAGCATGGCTTAACAAGCGGTGTGTCGGTGCGAGCCTGGGATCCGAATTGGCGAACCCTGGGCCGCCGCAGCAGAGTGCGCGCACTTAACCGCTTGCGCCACCGGGCCAGTTCCTCCTTTAACTCTTCACTATTGAATTTTATCTTTTTTAAATGGAATATTTATCTAAAGATTACTTTGAATTCAGTTCTTATTTTTGATAGAGTTGGCAGCCCTTCCTATGTGCAATCCTGACATATATATTCTCAATTCTATTTTTGAGGACATTGATAACAGTATTAAATAGAATGGACCCCTATGAATGAACTTGTTTTACTAAATCCGTCTTGTATATAAATATTCCAGAAATTTTACAGAGTCAAAATTACCAGTATTCTATTCTTTCTATTAATGTAAACTTTGCACATTCTACCTGTACTTACTCATTCAAACTCCCTACTTATGCATCTCCTGTTACTTTTCCTCATAATCACTTCTATGGAGGAATAATTTATTAGGCAAATAAATATATAAAGCCTGCTGTATAGTTTTTGACTTAGAGAAAGGAACCATGAAGTATATCAGTCAGAATTTCCCTTCAATCATAGCTTCTAATGAAAATAAAACAAAAGATATCTAATATAGGAAAGCTGATTGTATTAGGTTGTATATTAATTCACTAAGCATCTGTTAAGTCTATGTTTGTATATACCATCCAGCTATGAACACTTTGGAGTTATACAAAAGATGATGACACAGTCTCTGATCTTGCAAAACTCTATAGCATAATTGAGGACCCAAAATATGTACATAATTGAGGAAACAAAAGTTAGAGAGAACGGTAAGAGCCAAATAGAATGATGAGAACTTATATCAGAAAGGGTAAAAAGGGGTGCCTAGTGTATCAAATTTGATAAGCTAGGATGCTTTTCAGTTCTTAGGCAAGGAGGCTAGAGGAGAGTTTTTCTTCCTAGAGCAAAATGTTTTTCTTTTATGTAAGCAATTGCTTTTTATTTTCGCTTTTGTATTTTATTCTATTAAACCTGGCCCTTATTTAGGTCAGGGACATGCTTTACTGTTTTCTTATCTATAATTTAACTTAAAGGTCTAGAGATTGGTTGGTGATTAGCTTGGCGAATTCATTATTTCTCTTCTTTAACAATCTTTGGGCCTCAATTTCGACTAACATGATGAGAGGATTGGTGTAAATAATTTCTAAGGCCCTTTTAGCTCTTAAATTCTGTGCAAAGCAGATATTATTTCCCTCTTGAATCCATGTGCAAATGTTTCTTTCTAGCCTGGTTGATTAAGAAAATAAAGGAATCCTTTCTGATTAAAAGAATTTTTATTGATTACTGTTTTCCCCTTTGGTGCTGTCTAGGCCATGGCGCCCTCTATCCAAGTTTTCTGTGATGGCTTAAGCTTCTGCTTTATTGAATTTATTTATGAGACTCTTATGTGGTAAATATAAAAGTTCTGAATTTCCCAGTCGTTGATGGTAACATCCTTTTCAAAGAAGGCCAGAAAGGAACAAAAGCGCTCTCCTACTCCTTTTCATTACTTCATTACTAAAAGGCTCCAAGAAAATTTAAGGAGCATCTTATAGAAAAAAAGGACGTGAGCTTTGTTTTAAGTACAGGTGAAGTCTTAACTGAAGGAGATAGATTTTTTTTCTTTTCCTTTTTTTTAAAATTGTAGATGACTGAATAATTTAAGAATTAATGTTAAAAGGGGATTTTTCTGGAAAAGACTTGCAGTAGCTTTTGTGCAATTTTTAGCTCTGGGAATTTTAAACTCAAGATGAATGAAATTTAGAAAACGATAGTAAATGGTCTAAATTTAGGACATAAAAGATTGAGTAGTTTCTTAAATGTGAAAACATTTTTTTTTTGGTCATGCAGTTACAAGGTGTGAATGAAAGTTAATACATAAATGTATGCATTGCCTGAATCTTTTATAGATTTTAAGTACAATTGCTATAATAATATTGAAAATATATTTCTATTGTGTATTTTGTTTGCTGGCATTATTGGTATTTCTCAATTCTTCTTTAGAAAATATTTTAAAGTGAGTATTGTGTCATCCTCAGTGAGACGTGGGCTGAGCAGAGATGGCAGTCAGGGGCATTTTAAATCAGTAATAGGACTGCGATTAAGAGTCATGCTTGAAATGTGATCTAAGAGAGGCTTAGGAGACTGGGATTGAGGGTTACAGGTTGCCAAACCACTTTGACTTTTTGGCAAACCAAAAGTCTGCAGATGAAGCCAAGTTCAGAAACTCTAGTGTAGTTAACTATCAGGGTTCATAGTGCGGGTTCTAGATATGTTCTTTGTAGTGCTTTCCTTTTGCCTTTGATTACTTATTACTTCTTTTCCCCTAAATAATGGTGACTTTTGTTGTTAGTGTTGTCAAGTCAATTCTGACTCCTAGTGACCCTGTGTACCCAGGGCAGAACCCTGCCTGGTCTTTTTGAGCCATGCTCACACCTTCTGGCGCTATATCAGCCGCTGCTGTGCTGCTAATGCTCCGCTGCTATTCATAGGGGTTTTCATGGCCAATTTTTTTGGAAGTGGGTGGCCAGGACCTTCTTCCTAGTCTGTCTAGGCTGGAAGTTCTCCTGAAGCCTGTCCACCATGGATGACCCTGCTGATATGTGAAATACTGGTGGCATAGCTTTCAGCATCACAGCAATACGCAGCTGCCACGGTATGATAACCGACAGATGCATAATGTGGTTCCCTGACTGGGAAATAACCCAGGCCTTGGCAGTGAGAGTGCTGAATCTTAACCACTAGACCACCAATGGTGACTAACTCTCCGGTTGTTTGAGGAGGAATAGCTAACCCTACTCCAGATATGGTTGGTGGGCCAGTAGCATCAACATCACCTGAGAGCTTGTTGGAAATGCAGAATCTTAGGCCCCTCCACAGACTGACTGAATCAGAATCTCCATTTTAACAAGGTCCTCAGGTGATGTGCATACGTGTTAAATTTTGAGAAGTACCGTACTAGCAGATTGGTAAGAATAGAGATTGATCTCACTGAGAACAGGGAATAATATCAAGGGAAAAGACTGTGGGCAGGATAAACAGCCACTTCAAAAAAAAACAAACAAACAAAACAAAACCCAAAACCAAAAACAAAGCTTCACTTAGCTGTTTAGAGACTGTAGAACAGAAATAGAAAATAGGTTTTACTAGTGTGTTAACTCGTCCTCTGGTAGTGGCTGTCAAGAGCACTGTATTGAGAGGAGCTGTGAGACAGAGTGTGGGATTAACGGTGGTGTCTACCGTGGGCTCGCCCAGTTGAGTGGTATGTACTTGCCATCTTTGGTTTTGAAGATTCTTGGATCTTCATATATTCTTGCCTCTTCCCCCTCCTTGCACCCTGTATTTAGTTTTGGTGTAGATGAATACAACTACTCCTTGCTTCTGTAGGCATCTTCGGCTGTGGTAGCTCCTACATACCAGGGAAAATTTTAGTTTTTTCGTTAAGGAAATTCAACCATGTTGCCTAGAAATACATTGCATCTCTCTCCCCCGCCCCCACCTTATAGCCTTGGGCTGAGGTTTCCCCAAACAATGCTATATTATTTTATAAATAAGATTTAATCCCCTCTTATCTGTTACTTAGTTTTGTCACCTTAGACAAATTGCTTACCCTTGCTGCTTCTCAGTTTTCTCATCTGAGAAAAAGAGAATACTGGACTTGATCTCTGTCTCTCTCTGTTCTTAAAATTCTGTGGATTTATGTTTCCTTTTGCCTTCTGAAAAAAGAAATAGATCTATAGGGATTCTACCCAATTTAAATGCTGCATATAAGAAATATAGAATTTTTTTATTGATGATTTTATTTCATGATCTTTCTTTGTTCATTTCTCTGATCTTACACTTTTATAGATGGTTAAAGTAGAAACAGAACTTTAATGATCACTTTGCCTTTGGTCTTTCCCCATTACCATTTCACCATTTCCGTCTTTGCGCAAGTAACCTTACTAAATCACTATTTTCATTGGGTTGTTTCTCGAATGAAAACTTGTTGTCTAGACTCTGGAGAATATAGTCCAGACTTTTCTTCCTGGCATTCAAGGCCTGCGAAAACTGACTCCATGAATGTGATTTTATTTTCCTCTGTTCTCCAATTTGAATGTTTTTTCCCCACCTGGCCAGTTTCCTTCCCATGCTATATATAATATCTTTTTCCTAAACTGATTTCGACATAGCATTTAAAATCACCTTTAGTCTCACTTCTTCCTGAGACAAGAGTTTATCATACACTAACTAGTGACTTAGCTCTATTGTCTTGTATTTTTAAAACAATGTTTTGTTATTATTTAACTTTTTATGTATTTGGCTTATCTGCTCAAATAAATTGTAAACTTCTTGAAGTTAGGGATTGTGCATTTTTCGTGTGTCTGTGAGGAAGATTAGCCCTGAGCTAACATCTGTTGCCAGTCCTCCTCTTTTTTTGCTGAGAAAGATTGGCCCTGGGCTAACATCCGTGCCCATCTTCCTCTACTTTATATGTGAGACGCCTGCCACAGCATGGCCTGATAAGCGGTGTGCAGGTCTGTGCCTGGGATCTGAACCTGCACACCCCAGGCCACCAAAGCGGAGCATGCAAACTTAACCACTGTGCCACCGGGCTGGCCCCGAGATCGTGCCTTTTGATGATTTATATCCTTTTTGATTACCATGCGCATAGTAGGCACACGATAATTATTTAGTGAAAGGTGCAGTAGAGATTTTGTAGTTTGAATCTTTGCTGTTGAAATTGCTAAAGTGAACTGAAAACTTTCTTTGGAAACTGAAAGATCCAATGACATCGGTGAATAAGGTATAAGTAGGAGGTAGGGATGTTGGAGGCATTCGGCCATATTTTCAAAGACTAATGTAATGGATATATTATCATTTAAAGTATTGTTTTTCCCCTATAACTTTTCTTCAACATTCCTTTTAGCAAAATCACAAGCAAGTCTTACTCTTTCTTGATAGTAGAGTAGGGGGAGATGAATTTTCAATTATCAGACTGTGTTGCATAGTAGAAAGACGGCAAGCATAGACAAAGGAGCTGGTGTCTAGTCTTGGATCTTCTACTGTCTCTGTTTCTGACCACAAACACTCGACCGTTGTGAACTTCCCTTTATTACCTGTAAAATGGGGATTATAATAATAACTTCCTGTAAGTACCACACTCAGGGTAGGACGAGGGATGAAGATGAAATAATGTAATATAAATTAAGATAGAAGAGACTATTTCTGTTATATGTCTGTTTACTTGTATGACATGAAGATATCTTGCTAAATGTTTTTATAGCTTAAAAATTCCCCTTAGATTTTAAGCTTTTAGGGAGGCAGAGATGTATCTGTTTTTTATAGCATCTATCTCAGCCTCTCATGAAGTGAGATATTAAACAAGTATTTTTTTGACACATATCCTAGAAGTATTAATTACATCAATTTAAAAAGATTATTATCCAGTCCAGTTGCCACTATCACTGGTGTTCTCAAGTGTCTTTAAAAAATAAAAAGTTGTCATCGTCTTTTTCTTAAAATCAAACATCACCTGTTCAGGCATATTAAAGTTAGTATTTGCTTGCTAAACCTAAAAACAACAAAAAAAAATTTGAAAGCAATTAGAATTGCTGCTTTTAGAAAATTTCACAAGTGATAGTTTTCCAGTTGTAAGTGATACCTAATTTATCTATGCAAACTCCCTCCATTCTTCTTCCTTCCTCTCTTTTCTGCTGCTCTTTCCTTCTAACTAACGTGATAGGCACTGTGAATATAGAGATGAATAAGGCATATTACCTGTTCTCAGGGAGCTTCCTGTCTAGTGACGATGGTCTGCACAAGGACCTGAAGTATCAAAAATGGTACCTCAGTATCTCTGTTAATCATGACATTTGATTAGCGGGGATATTTCTCTTCCACTCATGAGGGGGCACAATGTTTCTTATGTATTCTAATAGATTTTTGACAACAAAAATGTCTGCTTTGAGGATATTATAAGGCTTTGTGTCTCTTGTCATCCTTTGCAGCATCACTATTTTAATATAAGGATTAATATAGCATTGCTTTCTGGTTATAGATGCCAAATGGAAGTATCTTTGGAGTTTATCTAGTCTAATGTCTTACTTTACTGATAGAGAAAAACTAAAACCAATGGATGGGAAGTTAGGATCACAGATCTTCAAATATTTGAAAAAATTTTTTCTTTCTCCTGTAAATCATCTCTTTTCGGGGCTTAAACAACCTCAGTTCTGATAATTATTGGTTATATGATGGAGTTTCTTAATTTTTCATCATTATTGGTAATTCTTCGTGTTGACCTTGAATCAGCCAATCTTTCTTAAAATACATAGTGTATTTATAAAGTAACATTAAAGAACTATAGTTTCATGATGAGAGAGAATGACTTTTGTTCCCTCTCTCCCCAAGTTTAAATGTTGTTTTTTAGTCCCACTACCCCCTTTCTGAATTACTCTTGAGACCAAGTCTGGGGTAAAAATAATGCAGTGATTGATTGTTGGCTCAGTTATCCATTTGTTACAAAGTTTCATTATAGCTGCACAGTTCTAAATTGAGTTATTGCTCTAGAAACTATATCAGCTCATTAATTTTTCTTTTTAAAATTTTGTTTTCAGTTATCCTGATTTATTTACTTGCAACTTTTTTCTTGCTTTTTCTTTTTGATTTTCTTTCTTTTTTTTTTTTTATTTTACATTACAGACAAACAGAAACTTCCTCCTTTCATCTTTCCATTCTCTCATTTATGATAAATTTAGTTTCCTTTGGCCTGGCATTTGCTTCAGCAGGCAGTCTTCCTTCAAGTACCTCCCTGATTGATGTATAATCTTTGATATCTTCCATTAGCCCCCAGGATCACTAAGTTCAAGGCCCCCTTGGAACCTAAGGAGCCCTGCCGAGGAGCTGAAGGCCTTCAGAGTCCTTGGGGTGATTGACAAGGTAATTCTTCAGTGTCTCTTCAAGAGTTCAGTTATAAATTGACTGCATGCTGACATTATGTCTTTGAAGCTTTGGATCTTAAGGATATGAAACAAAAGGAGAAATGACTCAAATGCATCTGCACTTTAAAATAACAAAAGCAGAAGAGAAAAAGCTTTTATCTTAGCAATTCCTGTAAGCTCATGCAAAATATATTTGAGCTGAAGGAGAAGGTGCATATTTGTTGGCATTCAGTCGAGTAAGGGGTTTGGTTTTATAAACTTATTATAGCAGGGTAAAGATACATTTTGTGTTAGTTATAAAAACTTGTGAGTCAGTAGTTGTTCAACATTAAGTGGTATAGTCAACCTAGTGATGAGAAAGAAGAATGCCATTCTCCTGATAACTCATTTATTGAGCACCTACTATGTGTCAGACCATATATTAGGCATTTTATATAAAACAACGTACTTAATCCTTCTTGTAACCCTGCTCTTTGCATCTTGGTGGGAAAGTGATATTTATAACAGGTTAATAAATAACTTGCCCAAAAGTCACATAGCTAGTTTAGGGTAATGCTGGAATTCAGACCTAGATCTTTGTGACTCCAAAAGCTGTGCTTTTTCCAATACACTAAACTCCCCCTCCAAACACACATAGTTTTATATTGGAATAAAAATATTGTGATAACAGAGATATCTGCCATTGAATTTCTACAAATTTGATGACATCTCCGATATGCCAAACATTAACAAGACTGGGTCTGTCAGAGAGTTTATAAGTGTAATTTTAAAACCATAACCCAATAAAGCATGTTTTAAATATATTTGATCAACCACCACTTTACCTTTCAAAGTAAAATAAAATGCTTTATTTAATATTAGGTATAAATTAATAAATCTTTTTTACATTAACCATCTTTTATGATGTTCATTTGTAACTTAATGTTCATTGGGTACTTCTTGTGTTCTAAAGTGTGCATGTGATTCCATGCTAAAATTGAACAATATGCAGTATATCTCAGGCAATTCAGACTATAGCTAATAGTTTTTCCTAATTTTTCCAGTTTGGAGAACATTCCATTTGAGAGTACAAAGAAGCAAAATAGTAATTAGATAGTTCTAGGTTCTTGGATTTCTGTGCATGCAAATGTGCTTTTTTTGATGTACAGTGTCTGCTTCCTCTCTTATATCTGTTTATTTTGACAAAGTGTGACATTTTGTTGCTATGCTCTAATCGTGAGTAAGTCACCTTGAAGTCCTGGTAATAGCTGTGAGTCTCACAGGTTTATCCAAGTAAAGACTTTTGACGGTGGAGGAATTCTTAAGTTCTATGCCAAGGCATAATTCGTTATTGTTTTTATTCTGTTAACCTGGGAAGTGTATTTGGTGTTTAGAAGATGACGTATAACTTTTCTAAGCAGACATAAGGAAGAAGTAAATAAAACAGATTTGTTCATTTATTTCTGGACCGTAAACTCCATGAGAACAAGATTGTGTCTTTCTTGCTCACCTCTATATTCTCAGCACCTAAAATCATGCCTGGCACGTAATGGGCGCTCAATAAACATTTGTTGAATGAATGAATGAATTGAAACATAAATAGCTTTAAATACATCATATATAGAGTGACACCTACTGGTCTAATGTGAGACTGCTACCTAGCATCATTGTTCAGGGCATTCAGGTGTCTTTACCCAGAGGGTCAGTAATTCCATAGCTGTATCTTGGTCTAGTAGTTAAAGGGAAATAAATGACTTTCTGGTCTTTAGTTGGGATTAGAAAATCCTTCATTAACATATATATGCAACAAGGAATTTAAGCATTAGGGCTCTTGGAATATAAATAAGCTGGTGCGCATTCAGAAGCAAGAATAAGGCTAGTGGGGCCCTCAAAATCATATCATGCAAAGAACAGCTGAAGAATGAGCAAAGGTTAATCCGATAAAAACGTGTGTGGTCTTCATATTTTTGAGGGCTATCCAGAATAGAGTGACTATATAATATTTTGTTCAAATCTTGAGAGTGAAAGAGGATATTAATTATGCCAGAACCACAGGTGCAAACTAGGAATCTTAGGTGAATGAGAATATCTGCTTTTCCTGGAAGAAAAGTAGTGAGAGATAAGAGTTGCTTGTTAATATCCCCGTAGGATGCAGCTAGAACTAAATGAGTACAAGTTTTCAAAATTTTGGCTAATGATTAGAGGTACCTTTCAAGAATTAGGATTGATGAAAGGCAGACTGGATTCCTCCATATCTTATTTGTTTCTTGTCACTAGAGATGTTCAAGTAGAGGCTGAAGAGTCATTGATGGGGATGTTGCCTTCATCCAAAATTGTCATACAATAGTTGATGTTAAAATTGTAAGAGATACAGGAGAAACTTATGAGCAAACTGGCCCTGACAGCCAGTTAGCTCTTACAATTGTGGGCCATATCACTAACTTTCTAGTTTACTTTTAGTTTTCTAAGGGCCAAACTCTTAGGATTACATCCTTCTTGCATACCATGCACTGTTCTAACCTCTCCACGTAAACTATTTAATGCTCTCAAACTGCTTGCAGATAAAGAACTCCAACTCAAAGAGGTTAAGTATCTTGTCTAGAGACACATGGCCACTAAGTGGTAGAGCTAGGGTTTGAACCCAAGTCTGTCTTCTTTCCAAAACCAGAGATCTCTGTCATTATTCAGAACTGTATTTTATGTGAAGATTATAACATTTATGTCCCTTATCAATTTGTTGTATTTCAGTATCATTTATTCAGCTTTCCCTTTTTTAAATCACTGTGCCCTTGTTAATGTAAGTTAATATATGAACAGTAACATTTTTTAAGCTACAGCCATCAAAACTCCCACAGTGATTAATAGAGTTTTGCTGTAACGAATTGAATGCTTGAGTTAGGTCTTATTTGATTGTTACTAACCACCATGCATTGCTTGTTTTATAAATACTTTGATGCTTTCAAACTGTACTAGTTTAAAGGTAAAAATATTGAAATATTATTATATTTCTTGATTAAAAAATTAGAAATTGAGATATACACCATTACCATCTTTAAAGTATGAACCTCAGAAATTCTATGTGATTCAGTTGAGAAATGCTATTCTAAATTATTCTCTTTAATGGTTTCATACTATTTTATCATATACTCTAATTTGTTTAATTAGTTCCCTATTGTTTGGCTCATTAGGTTGTTTTCCTATTTTTCTCTGCCTGTGATGAATATTCTTAGAGATAAATTATCTTCTATTATGATTTCTTTAGTATACTTTTTCAGAGTTGGAGATCATAAATCAGAGAGTGTGTGTGTGTGTTTTAACCTCTCCAGAAATATTATGCTAATACAGGCACATTTTGGAGACATTGTGGGTTTGGTTCCAGACCACTGCAATGAAGCGATTATCATGATAAAGTGAGTCACACGAATTTTTTGGTTTCCCAGTCAGTGCATATAAAAGTTATGTTTACACTATACTGTAGTCTATTAAGTGTGCAGTAGCATTATGTCTAAAAAAATGTGTAGACCTTAATTAAAAAAATACTTTATTGCTAAAAAATGCTAACCATCATCTGAATCTTCAGCAAGTCATAATCTTTTTGCTGGTGGAGAGTCTTGCCTTGATGTTGATGGCTGCTGACTGATCAGTGTGGTGGTTGCTGAAGGTGGGGGTGGCTTTGGCAATTTCTTAAGACAGCAGTGAAGTGTGCTGCATCAGTTGACTCTTCCTTTTGCAAATGCTTTCCCTGTAGCATGCGATGCTGTTTGATAGCACTTTACCCACAGTAAAATTTCTTTCAAAATTGGAGTCAATTCTCTTAAACCCTGCCGCTGCTGTATCAACTTAATTTGTGTCATATTCTAAATCCTTTGTTATCATCTTCACCAGAAGTAGATTCCATTTCAAGAAACCACTTTCTTTGCTCATCCATAAGAAGCAACTTATAAAGTTTTATCATGAGATTGCAGCAATTCAGTTACATCTTCAGGCTCCACTTCTAATTCTAGTTCTCTTGCTATTTCCACCACATCTGCAGTTACTTCCTCCACTGAAGTCTTGAACCCCTCAAAGTCATCTATGAGGATTGGAATCAACTTCTTCCAAACTGCTGTTAATGTTAACATTTTGACCTCTTTCCATGAATCATGAACCTTCTTAATGGCATCTAGAATGGTGAATCCTTTCCAGAAGGTTTTCAATTTACTTTACCCAGATCCATCAGAGGAATCACTATCTATGGCAGCCAGCCTTATGAAATGTATTTCTTGAAGAATAAGACTTGAAGGTTGAAATTACTCCTTGATTCATGGGCTGCAGAATGGATGTTGGGTTAGCAGGCATGAAAACAATGTTCATCTTGTCGTCCGTCTTCATTGGAGCTCTTGGGTGACCAGGTGCATTGTCAATGAGCAGTAATATTTTGAAAGGAATCTTTTTTTCTGAGCAGTAGATCTCAACAGCGGGCTTAAAATATTCATGTTACAACCATGTTATAAACAGATGTGCTGTCATCAAGGCTTTGTTGTTCCGTTTTTAGAGCACAGGCAGAATAGATTTAGCATAATTCTTAAGGGCTCTAGGATTTTTGGAATGGTAAATGAGCATTGGCTTCAACTTAAAGTCACCAGCTGCAGGAGCCGCTAACAAGAAGAGAGTCAGTCTTTTCTTTGAAGCTTTTAAGCCAGGCATTGACTTCTCCTCTCTAGCTATGAAAGTCCTAGCTGGCATCTTCTTCCAATAGAAGGCTGTTTCATCTACATTGAAAATCTGTTGTTTAGTGTAGCCACCCTCGTTATCTTAGCTTGATTTACTGGATAACATGCTGCAGCTTCTACATCAGCACTTGCTGCTTCACCTTGCACTTTTATGTTATGGAGATGGCTTCTTTCCTTAAACCTCATGAACCAACCTCTGCTAGCTTCAGACTTTTCCTCTGCAACTTCCTCGCCTCTCTGAGGCTTCAAAGAATTAAAGAGAGTTAGGGCCTTTCTCTGGATTAGGCTTTGGCTTAAGGGAATGTTGTGACTGGTTTATCTTCTATCCAGACCACTAAAACTTTCTCCATATCAGCAATAAGACTGTTTCGTTTTCTTATCATTTGTGTGTTCACTGGAGTAGCACTTTTAATTTCCTTCAAGAACTTTTCCTTTGCATTCACACTTGGCTGTTTGGTGCAAGAGGCCTAGTTTTCAGTCTGTCTCAGCTTTCAACATGCCTTCCTCACTAAGCTTAATCATTTTTAGCTTTTGATTTAAAGTGAGAGATGTGTGACTCTTCTTTTCACTTGAACACTTAGAGGCCATTGTAGGGTTATTAATTGGCCTAATTTCAATATTGTGTCTGAGGGAATAGGGAGAACCGAGGAGAGGGAGTGAGGCGGGGGAATGGCTGGTTGGTGGAGGAGTCAACACATTCAACATTTATCGATTAAGTTCTCCGTCTTATATGGGCATGGTTTGTGGTGCCCCAAAACAATTATAGTAGTAACATCAAAGATCACTGATCACAGATCACCATAACAAAGATAATAATAATGAAAAAGTTTGAAATATTGTGAGAATTACCAAAATGTGACCCAGAGACACAAAGTGAGCAAATGCTGTTGGAAAAATGTCGCTGATAGACTTGCTTAATGCAGGGTTGTCACAAATCTTCAATTTGTAAAAAATGCAGTATCTGTGAAGCTCAAGGAAGCAAAGCACAATAAAAAGAGGTATGCTTGTATATACTCCTGCTAGTGGTATATAAGAAGACTTACTTCCTAACATCCTTACCAACAAATGGCGTTTGCTAGATGAAAATTTGGATTTCATTATCACTTTAATATGCAATTTTAATTGCTAATGAGGATGAATTTTTAAAAATGTTTATTGGCTCTTTGTGTTTCTTCTTCAATGATATGACAGTTTCATGTCCTTTTTCCATATTTTTTAATTAGGAGATTATGTTTTCTTAGTGATTTTTAAGTCTTTCTATATAAGGATTTGTAAACCTTTGTCTTGAATATGCAGGAGTTATTTTTCTCATGTTTCTTCAACACAAAAATTTCTCATTGTGTACGTTGTTTATTGTAGAAATAAAATAAGCTAAAATTAAAAAGATAGAATTCACCCTTAACTCTGCCACCTGCTGAGAATCGTTTTTACATTTTGATATATACTTCTCCTGTCTTGTTTCTGTATGTATACACACACCTAGGCCCCATGAGACTATTTTGTTAAATGAGGTCGTAAAGACATTAACATCTAAGTTTTACTGACTTGGTAGCTCTTACCTGCATCGTAGTGAAACCTCCTTCTCTCTCTTCCCCACCCCAGAAGTATTTCTGAGATTCTTTATGGCCTCATATGAGTTTAAGAATGAATCTGCATCTACTGGAAACTCCTGTTCTCCTGCCAGTCTTCCAGTTTTCCAGGAGTTCTCTGAAGGTCCCATGTCTGAATCTTTCTTTTTTGTTCCAGTTGCGCCTGTAATTCTACAGGATAGCACTTATTAAAGTGTTTGTGATTGCCCCTCTCCTGTGCTGAACTTTAAGCTCCTGTAGGGTCGAGACTATCTCTGGTGTGTTCATTGTGCTTTCATCCATGTCTAGTACAGTACTTGCACGTAACAGGCATTCAGTAAATATACGTTGAATTGATTTGTTGACTTTTAATATATGACGGGAGTGAGAGACAACCCCCACACATAATTTGCTTTTTAATTTTATGTATGTTAAATTGTTTTTCTGTTATGCTCTCATTGTTTTCTTTATGATTTGCCTTTAGTGTTGTTTCTTAGTTTCTGTTTAATAAACAGAAAGAGAACTTTTTTTTTTTTATTTTTTGGTGAGGAAGATTAGCCCTGAGCTAACATCTGTTGTTAATCCTCCTCTTTTTGCTGAGGGAGATTGGCCCTGGGCTAACATCTGTGCCCATCTTCCTCTACTTTATATGGGCCGCCACCCCAGCATGGCTTGACAAGTGGTGCATCGGTCCGTGCCCCTGGGATTGGAACCTGTCAACCCCTGGCTGCCACAGTGAAGCACACAAATTTAACTGCTATGCCACTGGACCGGCCCCAGCAGAAAGAGAAGTTTTTGTATCCTTTGCATTTTCGCAGCGCAACGATTGAAGTTTGTTTCACTTTTTAGTGTTAGTAATTCTGAATAATCCCAGTTTAGCATTGTTAGAGTATATTGGAGTAAATGAAATAAATCCCTCTGAACTTTTTCTTCTAGCAGCCTAAATCTGCAAAAGTTGTAAAGAAAACAGTTTTTCACAATTGCTACTAAGCAATTTTTAATGTAATTGTTAATTTTTATAATAGACTTGAATGTGTCCAGTTACTTTGCAAGTACAATGGCATTTGGCACATGACTGCACCTCATTTTCATAGTGGCCAGACTATTTTGGGCATTGTGAACATTTTACCAATCCCAGGCTGCTTATGGTATGCATTATAGTGTGAAATACCTCTTTTTGGATTCACACCTTAAGTAGAATTGTGCTGTGTGCCTTGCTTAATCCATTAAGATTCATGCATCTTTGTTTGAGGATGACACAAAGAAAGTTGGTGTCAGAATGTGCTTTCTGCTTGTAGTATACTCTGTTGATTGATTAGTACACAGCCATTAGGAGACACTTGAGATCTTGTGCTGAAGACAGTTATATACTGAGTGGAAGGACAGCAAGTTGGATAGACAAAAGTCATACTTTTAAGAATCCCATGGAACACCGGTTATTGTGAATGTGGGGAAAGCAATAGGGCAGTTGCATGAAGCAGTTTGAAATGCTGTGGTATGGATGGAGGAGGGCATCCTCTCGATCAAAGCTTTAAGAATGACTGAGAAGTTAAGGAATAGTTATTAATAGGGCCAGATAGTGCAGATAACATTAATAACCACAAATTAATTTATGCATATTGTTGAAGGGAATGTAGTTTACCCATAGTTTTATATACAGAATCAAAATAGGCTTTGATTACAGTTAATAATATCATCTTTAAGGAACTACATCTAATATACTTGTTTTCTAAAATAAGGGACAGCCACATATTTGATACACACAGACATGAATTTTAGTTATGTTTCATAATGTTCAGTGCTTTGATATCTTTTTCTGTCTCCCTGTTGTTTAAGTATACATCTTAATTATAATTAAGAGTATATATAATAAATTCTATACTTGCAAAACCCTTTGTATGTGATATTAATGCTGATATGTTGGATTCATAGTGTTTTTGTTCCAAAGAACTTAAATTCTTTTGGTATTTAAAGTACGATTCTCTAACGTGTTTTTTTTGGGGTAGAGCTGTGTGGGCGGTTTTATAATAGGACAACTTAAGTAATTTCACAGTAAAGGGACTAGTTTCATTTCCACCCTATAGCTTGGGGTGTGTCACCTCAGGGTTAGCAAGGACTTGAGAGACATGTGACCGAGTGCGTTGCAGGTCTTGTGGCCCAGCTGTATTGTACCATTGGATGGCTGTCCAGCTTGAGGGGCTTGCCTTCATTCCTTTAACAAACTTCTGAATGCTGCCAGGTGACAGGCACTGTGTTAGATGCTGGGAATGTTACTCTGTGTAAGACACGGTTCTTCTCTTTGGGCCGGCAGGAGAGATATAGCTTGGTATGTAAATTCTAAAGCAGCGTGGAAGGGGCTTTAAAGAAGCGTGAATCAAGACAGAGCTACTTAATGTTTCAACGTGAGTCATTGCGTTTTACACAGTTGAAACTCTTAGAAAGTCCTTTTTTCTCTTGAGCCAAATAACTGCTACTTTAGGTCTTAATACTTCCCTTCTCCAATAACCATTTTTTAGTTATTTCAAGATAGTTACGTTGTCTTTCTGATTGGTATTGTTTTTATGTTTATTCCTTCTAGTTTTATTTTGCTTAAATTTGGTCTAAATTCCAATCTGTTGAAATATCTTTGGGTCTTCCTTGTAAAAATTTTTGGTTTTTCTTAGAGTTTATAAATTGCCTCATTTTTTTTTTCCCATTTGCTTAATTTTTTCTATGTGCCTGTCATTATTTATTCCTAAATCCTCCGACAGAACTTGAAAACATCTCTCAAGACACCTCAGATAATCTGTCAGATCCATGGTTTTCTCAGAGCCATCTCTCATGGATTCCTTCACTGTTCTGCTCAAGTCTGGATTGGTTTGCTCTCTTGGCCTGCTCCGTAGCTCTCCTCTTCACACTTCCACTTCCTGTTATTCTGGGAGTTCCCTTCGTCAGTCTTCTAGATTGCATTCCAAGTCCTGATCCTTTGTATGTGACCTATTTTTTTCTTCCTCCCTCTCTCGCTGGAGGCATAGAGGATCTTCTCTTTGTCCCCACTGTTCTAAAATTTCACAATGGTTTGTTTTGGTGTGGAACTTTTTTTCCTTTGTTGAGCTGGGAATTTGGTTACCTTTAATTTGGTTAACAATCCAAATGTTTTGTAAGGAGACCGAATAAGTGTCAGTATCTGTATGTCTTATCTTTTAGACCAATTGGTTTCCTTAGAAAAGAACCTTACAATTGGCTATCTGGTGATCTAGTGTAAAACCAACAGCATTCTGGGAGCCCAGTGGTGGAAGAGGTACTGATGTCCTCACCAAGTCGGTGTGCAGGTTTTCACATAGCGCCTGTTTCAGTACCACTCCTCAATCCCACCTTCAGCTGTCTGTACTATCTGTCTGATTCCCCATCTTCAGACAATGAACCTCTAGTCTTCTGCTGGGGAGGAGGAGGGAGGCTGCCTAGCTGGCTCTGCAGTGGCAAAGAGTATGCAGACTTTTTCCCAATCCTTCTGTTTTCTGGAGATACCTGGTACCTATCATTTCTGGAATTCTACAGTAAGAATTGGCTTGCTTTTTGTTGGTTTATCTTCCGTTAGATGTTTGGCATCTGTTTTCTGTCTTCTAAAATTTTTTCGTCTTTTCTCATCTCCTCTCTTGATTTCTTTGTATTATTACTGTATCTTTTAAAATTTCTTTACTGTTACTTAATGGGGCTTCAACAGGGGATAGTGATTTATATTTAAGAGAATGTTAAATTTAACACATTATGTAGCCCTCTCAGCTTCATGGAGTCCATAATTTTGATCAACACATCTTTGTTGACCTTTTTCAAGTTGTTAACAAATTTTTTTCAACAAAATAAGACAGAGTCCTGTAGGTGACATATAGCTAGAATAATTATTTCAGGTTGACCCAGTACCCCCTGAGTACTTCTAGTTACATCTAACTCATCTTTCCTTTACCTGTATTTCAAATTAAAATTTAGGCATTCCAAATTGTTTGTAAGTTTAAAGGTATACACTATTTTCTTTATCCACCTTTTAAGATGTACTATTGTTTGCCTCTAGTCTGAGTTTCCTCCAGTTCATCGTCAACAGTGCTACCAGAATAATTCATAAAACTGATGCTTTAGAAAAGTGATCTTCCTAAAGCTAGTAACTCTCTTGCTTAAAATCCTTTAATACCTTCACATAGTTTTTAGGATAACGTTCAAACTTCTTAGCTAAGCCTACAAAGACCTTTGTGATCTAGCCCCTGCTTTCTCTATTGATTATCAACTTGTTCCTTCCCCCTTCTTCCCCAGACCACCACCACATGCTCCCTTGGTTATAGCCCTGTTGAACTTGTAAGGTATACAAGGCATCATGATTCACACATGACGTACTCCTTTACCTGGAGAGACATTTTCTTTTCTTCTTCACTTAATTTGGTCTCATTCCTAATTATTGTCTTCTCCTGGAAGCCTCACTTACTTACCTCTGCTGTGTCACTTAAATATCTTTTGCTGTGTCCGTTTAGTGCCTTAAACTTATCTGTCAGAGCATTCATCCATATTGTATGGTAGTTTTTGATATTATTTCTATGGCTCTGCCAGCAAGCCCTTCATATGCCTCAAATGACCAAGCGTTTTTCTTCTTCTTTTCTAAAAATTAACATTTTTATTTATTTTGGCAAAGTCTTTACAGATATCTATTAGAAAAGATCATCTAAATCCTGTGCTCAAGATTTATGTGTCTTTGGAGAATAAGTCTCTGTAACATGTCAAACACAGCTTAGTGACTGTATCTTATTTAATTTTGTATTCTTAGCATTTAGCATAGTGGTTGGCAAACAGCAGATACTCAAATATATGTGTTGAAAAAAATGAATGAATGAATGATACCTGCCTACTCCCATTATCCCAAAAGAGATAGAGAGACCATTTATTCTAATTGGGTTGCCTTCTCACCATTTCTCTGCATGTCTTTTCCATTTCTGTCTTCTCATTTATTCATTCATTCATTCAGCAAATACTTATTGAGCTCTTGCTATATCAAGTGTGGTATTAGCCACTGGAGATATAATGGTGACTAAAACACACCTAATCTCTATGTCTCAGAGTTTATACTCCACTGGGAAGTAGAAATACATAAACTGGCGGTTACAATACAGTGTGAAAAGTGCTTTGGGTGAAGGAAGTACACTAAGGAATTGTGAGAACATATAGGAGGGGCACCTTGTTTGGGGCTCTCCAGAGGCTTCTTAGAGTAAGGAAAGCAAAGACATGAGGAGTGAGTAGGATATAGTTCACGGAAGAGTGTTCCAGGCTGAAGGAATAGTATAAATGTGCGTGTGGGAGACTCACAGAGTATTCTTTCTCTCTGGCTTCCTCAACTTTGTCAATTCTTCTTCCTTTTTTCCTACTTGCCCATCTATATTTAGTCCATTCTTCAAGACTTAGCTGAAAGTTTACCTCCTCCATAACTGTAATATTCATCTTTCCTTTCTTTGAATTAAGGTTAGCATTCAATTGTGTATTATTTTCACTTGTGTGAATTTAGTGGCTTTAAATATGTTGTTAACCCGTCCTAGAGGGCAGGAACTATATCTTATTCCTCTTTATTTTCTCTGATAATGCCTAACTAAATACAATGCTGTCTATGCAGTCAGGATTCAATAAATGCTTGCTGAATAGTTATAAAGGGAACAAAAAGAGACAATGTATGTGTTTTAAGATTTCAAATACTCTGTGTAGGATCAGAGCAAAGGGTTAGTTTGAACTGAAAACTATCAAAACAGTCCTCCTCCTCCCGTTTCACTTCTTTCCCAGAGCACAGCTGTAGATTGTTGGCAGGCTACTTTGTTGCAGTCGATGAAAGTGTCAGTTTGAGAATGAGTGTTGTGTCTTTGTGTTTCATATGTGCTTTAAAATATTTTGGAATTTTTCAGAACATGAACTCGTTGTATTCTTATACTAAATAAATTTTGTGGGTGATATTAAAACACAAATTTTAATCAGTACCGGAAGTTCATCTGTTCCAAAAGCACAAAACATTCTAAAATAGTAGCATTTAAAGTTCCCTTGCTCTTAAGGCATTTTCTTCTGAGTTGGAACCAGAGTACCTTTGACATTGGCAACTTAGTTGGATATGTGTTGATTGACTTGAAGGTGTAGCTTCTGTGTCCATTATCATTACAAGATGGCATTTATTAACTGAGTACACACTGCACTGATTCTGAACACTATATAAAAACTATATGGACATATTTGCTGCTTTTTATGCACTTATTTCAGTTTTCAGGGCCTATAAATTGATTCAAGCATATTTATAGAGCACATAGTAGCAGATAAACCAGGCTATGAATGGACATAGTTTATATCACACTAGAGTATTAGGTTTTTCTAGCAAATGCAAATAAGAAGGATCTAAAGCTAAATACAACATAACAACATAATAAATACAAAATAATTCAATTTTTATTGAATTATTTTCATCTAAACTTAAGTATCAAGTCATTATCCCAAGTGAACTTCAGAATTCAAACCAGAGAAATAGAATAAATGGTTTCATTGTGGAATTGAATGGCTTGAGCTGAACTTGGGCCTATAAACCCAGAACTTCAGAGTTTTAACCTCTCTTTAGCATAATCTCTTTGTGGCCTTGGGCAAGCTGCTTCACAAAAACAGAAACCAGACAATCAAAATGAGAATGACAAAGGTGTAGAGATCTAGCTTTTAAATCATTTGGATCTGAGAAGAGCCTCATAAGTGGATGTTTTTCCTAGCTCTTCAGCATTTCTGTTTTAAACCCAATTTCTCTGTCTTTTATATTCTGCCTTCTGCTATATTTATATCCAGTTTTCTTACAAAGACACATCATGTCCTTTGGAAGCAAGTTTTGTGACGTAATAGATGTATAGGCCTAGGATTTGAAAAATTATATAGAGTAAAAGTTTTTTCATATATATGTAAAAGACATTTGTGTGATAGCTTCATTGTTCACTAAATTATTAACTTCACATCCTAGTATGAGACATCATTGAGGAATGGCTCACATTCATTAACATTTGGCTAATAGGAATATAAGAGATTTTAAATTCATGTTTGTGGTTGAAATAATTACTCCTTGGATTTTTTTTTTTTGGAGAATAGCATAGTATTTTGCATTGCTCTAGGGCAAGATTACATTTAGCTATTTGCCTAAAGATGAATAATTCAGGGGGTTGGCCAAGTTGTTACCGCACAAAAATGGGGTTGTCCTACCTGATACGCAGAAAGAAGCCAATTACTTATGGCATCAGTTTTTGGGAAAAGAGATTAGCTTTATTCTGTGAGATCCATCTGCAGGGAGATAGGGGGCGTGTGCCCTCAGATCTGTCTCCCCCATTCAGGATTTGGGGCAAGAATTTAAGAGGTTAGGGAGAACATGCTGGCATGCGGAAATGCTGGCAGAAAAGGCCTTGATTGGTGGGCTTCAAGCGTTTATGTTAAGGTTGTAAACATTTATGATGAGGGTCTAAACTTTTATGGTAAAATGGGGAAGGAATTTTAACACCGGATCTTCCTGAATGAAGGAGCCCTTGCTTCTGATAAGAGTCTGACTTAAGTTCTGGTCACGGCTTGGTCCTTTGGTTCCATAGGGAGGAGAATCTTTGGTTCCACAGTCATTTCAGATCAAGATGTCTTCTGTGCATGCTCTGGCTATGTGACTTGGCAAATTTTCTGAAAGGCAGTTCTTAATCACTCTGTTGATAAGGTGGGGTCAGCTGAACTGGTCCTAGAGGGCCCGCGGTTACAAAGTGACTTTTCAATGGGAAATGGAGAAACGTTTTTTAAATCTTTTTTATCTTTTCTGATCCTGATTTTAGTCTGTCAAAGAAAACAAACTTTGTCAACCATATTTCAGTGTCCCTTGGAGGAATGAAAAAATGTAGGAATGACTGGCCTTTGAATTTTGAGTAAATTACTTGTATTTGCAAATCTGTTTTAGCACCACCAAAATATGCTTATTTTCTTTTTCTATAATTATGATTCATAATATATTCATAATATATTTTGGAAGATAAAGTTATTCTGGTAGGATTTACTCTATTTTTAGCTATCACAGTGACAAAATATGATCCTTAAAAAAATCATTATGATTAGTATTGAAGTTACTAAGTATACGAAGGCATAAATTGAGTTTACATGGGGCATACACACACAGTACTGTATTGTATTAGGTTATAGAAACCATAGAGAGTTGTGTTCAACAAATTATGGTTGTATTCAGTTTAGATAGAGGGCAGGACAAATGGGCTTCATTATGACAATTCTTTTGTACATGAATGTTATTAATGTCCTAGTCTTAAACTAGTTTATAACTAATTCCTTGTGGAAACTTTGAAGAATTTTTAAATATCTGGATTAAGATTAGAATTAATGCAAACTAAATGCATTTGTTGCCGTTTTAAAATCAAGAATAAAAAGATGCTTTTTGTATTATCTTGAAAAAAATATTTTCTATATTGATTTTCTTTTAGTTGCATTTAAAATACTTAAGAAAAAAAGCAGAAAGCAAAGATGAAGGACAAGAAAATTTCATATTAGCTAATTTCTTTTAAGGTGAATATATGCCAGTTATTCAGTATTATAATTGAATATAACCAGGTTCTTGAGATTCTGTGTTTTTAGTATTTTAAAAGACACCACAATATTTTGTTGCTATATGAGGTATTGTGATAAATGTGATCATTACCATAAATAAATGACATTTTTGAATAGCCAGAAATCAGGGTTTTTAGTTGCTATTTTGTGGATTTTATAAAACCTTGTCTCAAAGTACATTTTCTTTGGGTAACGTTTGTATTGTGGGCATGCGAGTACCCAGAAAACAAGCCTTTCAAAACAAAGTGCCTTCTTTTATGACTACCTAAAAAATATATTCCTTTATTATTATTCATAGACAGACTGATTAAAACACCTTAAATTTTATATTTCATTTTACTCATTGTACAATACTTACTTTGAATATAGGTGATTTTAAATGTGAATAGGCCCCCCCCCATTTTTTTAAAGAAAAATCTTCCCATTTACTTAAGTAAATTTTATTAGCCTTAGTTTTTCTGTTGTCTTTTTGTTTAGCTGCTAAAGTCCTCTGTGACCTTGGGTACATATTCTAAGGGGTGACTGATGGTTCATGATGTTCTGTATTTTCTGGTAGCTTGCCTATTGCCTGCCTCTGGGTTCGTCATCGCCCTTATGCTGACTTAGGCAGTATTTCTTCAGTCTCTTATCTTGGGGTTTTGATGCATATGTTCTGAAGGTGGCCACAGTGACTTTGGGTAGCAGCAGATGGTAAACCTTCAGGCTGCCACCGGCTATACTGGTGTTAAGTTGGAAAGTTAACGTTTGATGAAGAATCAGTAGTGCATATGAAAGAGCTTTCACTGCTGAAATATCTTGTAATTAAAAAATTAGCATACTAAAACCTTTGCAAATGTCTGGGCATTTAAAGAAATCTAAAATTAGTTGTTTTCTTATAGAAAAACTAGTTATTTACCAGCTTAGTTTTATGTTGCTTGCTCTTCCTAATGTGGTTCTTTTCCCCCTGTCCCTGCCCCAATTTGCCTGTAGTTAAGACAGATAAGATAATTAGATAAACTGGAATAGGAGATGTTTTTAGGAGTTAAGGGTGTTTGGATAAACATTTATTTTTTTTTAAATTTTATTTATGTTTTTCCCCCAAAGCCCCAGTAGATAATTGTATGTCATAGCTGCACATCCTTCTAGTTGCTGTATGTGGGACACGGCCTCAGCATGGCCGGAGAAGCGGTGCGTCGGTGCGCGCCCAGGATCCGAACCCGGGCCACCAGCAGCGGAGTGCGTGCACTTAACCGCTAAGCCACGGGCCCGGCCCTGGATAAACATTTAAAGTATACTTTGAATTACGATGTTTTGGATTTTGACAACTGAATGAAATGTGGATCTTGAGTACTGCCTCCATAGAATCCTGGTAGATTTGGTCTGTTGTTTCCTACCTTTGAAGATATTTCTTGGTTATATGGAAGCCTGAAGAACTCAATCTACCTCAAAGAGATATCTCAGGGGCCGGCCTGGTGGCGTAAGCGGTTAAGTGCGTGCACCCGCTGCGGCAGCCCGGGGTTTGCCGGTTTGAATCCCAGGCGCGCAGCGACGCACCGCTTGTCAAGCCATGCTGTGACGGTGTCCCGTATAAAGTGGAGGAAGATGGGCATGGATGTTAGCCCAGGGCCAGTCTTCTTCAGCAAAAAAGAGGAGGATTGGCAGATGTTAGCTCAGGGCCGATCTTCCTCACCAAAAAAAAAAAAAAGAAGAGAGAGAGATATCTCACCTTGTTCTGAGTTGATTGATGATTTTTGACTTTGCCATCAATCCACAAAGCAATACCTTTTCTGGATTGTTTATTCACTTACTTCATTGTACTGTTGGAAGTTCTAGCACAAATAAAACACTGATAAGACTCCAAAGGATTTTTTTTTCTGTTCCTGTTAAATCCTAAGGGTACCTTATATGCTTTTCTCTACTAAAAATAGATCCTTGAGAGTAGTAATGAAAATATTCTTTAGACTAGAATTTTAAGTATCCATGTCAAATTTTACTCTTCATGCTTCAGTTCTCATCAGTGAAACAACTTTTGTGAGCATATGACCACCAAGAACAGATTGGCTTCATGGCATAATATGAGGGAAGTGCCTCTGCACAGTCTGTTCATGCTGGTGCTCTTGACGCTGCAACTTCTGATGGACGAAAGCTGTAGGCTCAACATCTTTTGCTTTTGGAGTTGCTGGGCACTGGTACAGGGAACATTGCTAGCCTTCTGATGCCAAAGAAAGAGAAAATTAGACCCCAGTGGGAAAAATTGTTGGTATTAAAGGTCATCTAGTACTATTCCTTGTTTTCTGGTAGTTGAATTTTTATAAGAGATATCTATGAGAATAAGGTTTGGAATTAACAATTAACAGTAGAAATACATTTTGAATATCTGAGAAGGGTTTTTAGCAGTAAATATAAATAACATTTGATTATCATCGTATGGTATTGCAGGGGAAAAGCAAAGGTCTAGTGCTCTAGGTTTGTTGTTCAAAACCATTTCTACAGAGGAATAACATTACCAGCTCCTGTAAGGCTGCCAAGATGAGTTTAGTTAATAACTCATCTCATAATGGTCAAGTGTGGACTGTTTTACAAGAGAGCACAGTAAGTATTATCATATTCATCTGAAACTATGTTGAGAAAAACTGCCTACATTGCAGAATTGGGCTGTATATTTTCTCTGGCTTCTTTATTATGTTGATCCCATTCTTTTCTGGTCTGTTTTTTTTATGTGTGAATTCCCAGTAGTATAACTTGCACAATTGAAGTCCATTCAGATTATATCTAGCAAACACGAATAGTAGGGCGACACATTAAGGGAAAGGCTGTGTTTGTCCAATATGACATCTTTATAGACTTTTCTTAAACTTAAATTTTAACTTTTATTAATTGTTCTTGAGACCTGTGAAATAAAAGGCACCAAAGTAGACATAGAGGTTCCCTCAAATTATGCAGGTAGTCTTTTTTTTAAAAGGAATTGGAGCTGAAGTTATTTTTAGAGTTTTAGAGACTTGGAATGTCAACACTTAAGTATCTAAAAAGGTTCAAGAATGGGTTACACTTTATCCTCCCTGAAGGGAACCCTCCACATTTCCTCACCGCAATCATAGTGTCTTTATAGTAGCATTTCTCTCTATTTTCCTCCCAATTTATTCTACATATGCTTAAAAAAATAATCATTATTTGATGCTTTTGATATACTCCCCTGCCCCTCCTGTTTTTCCAAATGTGGTACCTCATTTAATATTAGGCCCTCCCTATTGTAGTTAAAAAGACCCAGACCTATAATCAGTTGGCGCTTTTCCTACTTCTTTATGAAAGAGGAGTGGGCAAGTCTCAATGTGCTGGTGGAATTGAAGAACAGATGAGGCTAATCCTTACGGGATGAGTTGTCTGCTTTTTTTCCAGTTAGGAGTGGTAATTCCATATATTACTATAGGCAAAGATGGAGTAATCTCTTCTGTTAGACCATATGCTAATATAGTGCTGATAAGTAAGTGTGAAAAATGAAAGGGAAAAATACATTAATTGTATTCTCTCAATAAGATATGCTATCCAAGATAATTATTTCATGACAGTTTTAGTTATAGTACTTGTTTTATCATGAAATAAAAGATGGGTTTAGGAGCCTTTTATTGGAAAGACAATTGTATCAAATTAGTACCAAATTAGATTTTTGTCTTCATAAAGGTGAGCAAACCCATGAGCAGTTTTTAAATTGATGTGTTCTAGTCCACAAATGAACAAATTCTGTTTGAGGGTTAAAGAAGCTATTATTTTGTCCTTTATGCTGACAGTTTCGTTACAGATTGGCCTACTGTTGGCATTAAAAAAATGTTTGGCTCCCTATGATCTTTGTGCATGCAACTATAATATTAATGCAGCGCCACAGCACTCCTCATTAAGAAATGACTTTAAATGAGGTTGAAGCATGTAAATTTGGAAAGATACAGATGTTAAATGCAGTCGTTTCTCTTTGTATACAGCCGTATGGCTAATAATTTCCAAGTGGCTAAAGCTCTTGTTAGCGGGAGTGCTGGTGTGTTAAGAATGGCTCTATAAATAACTTTAAGAACTGAAGTTGAAGGTGCTTCTTTTAAAGACTATTGTTAACTAAACATTATTGCCAAACAGATGGAAAGCATTCACCAGCCTGATGTTTTTAGGTCTAATTATATTATCACCAGCCCTGTACGGCTCAGTTGAAGAGGTGTATCCAGAGGCCAATTTATAATCATTTAGCCAACACCTGTTTGGGAGAAATTGACAGTCAAAGGGCACATTTTAAAAAAATCACATATGTTCTTGTGTTTATTGCCTCAGTGTGAACGTTGGCTAGTTGCAAACAAACTTGGTAGGAGAAGAAGGTAAAAAGGTAAACAAAGTAGCACTTCTCATCCATGTTTATCCGTCTTAATTTGGCCTTTTTATCTAATCCACTTCATGCTTCATGGATAAGTGAGACCAGCAAAGAGATATCACTCGTAATTTATGCAAGTATATTCTGTTCGGTCAATTAAGAGGCTTCTAGTAGGAAAAAGAAGTTCTTTCCTTTGTACAGCTTCCACACCTTTAGAGAAACATTTTCTATTTCACATAGAGGTATCTTGTTTAAATAGGATTGGCATTCTGGTGAGTGGCTTAAAAGAGTCACAACTTGACGTAAAAGCAAATGAGATTTACAGAACACTAAGTGTCTTCACAGACTCAATAGATGTTCTTTGAGCCCTCCTTTGTAGAAAGAGGGCTGTGGTGCCTCCTTTTTGCACCCGTCATATGTTAATTTAATTGTTAAGGGTCAAGGTTTTTATATGTGTTTCCATGCCTTGGAGGTTCAAGGTTCGTGGGGAGTGTAGCTCAAAGGGAAATTATTGGGAGAATAGGTCTACCCTATCTGAAAATAGTTTGAACCTGATGATCCTATCAACTCTTCCATTTTAGTGTTTTTCCTAGTTCTGACATATTTCTCTGTTGAAGGTTTTATGTATGTCACTTCCATTTTCTTATTGCCCATTATTAGCTCAGAGCAGTCTGGCTTCTATCCTTACCAGTTCACTGCATAATGCAGTATTGAAAGTTACCAGTGGCTTCCTAACTGCCTTAGGCAGTAATCGTTTCTCAGTCCTCATTCTTCATGGCTTCTCTTTGGTGTTTGGCACAGATGATTATTCTCATCTTAAGCGTTCTCTTTCCCTGACATCTAACCACTATGTTTTCTGCTTTTTTTGTACTTTTCGCACTACACTTTTGGTTTTTGTTATCTTATATGCCCTCAATATTCCAACTATGTATAATTTTCAAAAATTAGACATAAGTAATATAGCTTAACAGTTAAAGAGGAAGAACTCTGGAGCCATACTGCTAGGGCTTAAATTTTATGTCTACCACTTCTTAGCTTTGTGAGCATGGGCAAGTTAACAGTTTTATGTTTGTTTCCTCATCTGTAAAATTAGTTAATAAAAGTATACCTACCTCATTGGGTTGTTGAGTGCATTACATGATTTAATTTTTTAAAAGCCACTACAGTGCCTGGTATAAAGTAAGCATTCCAGTGGGGTACCTTCTCCTGTTTTAGTTGTTTCTTTACGAGAATGCCCAAATATAAATCTTTAGTCCTAACTTTTTTTCTAAGCTCCCTTCCCATATTGCCATCTACCTTCCAAACTTTTACACCAGAATTAATTCACATATGTTTATCGAACATTTGCTGTGGGAGAAGGATGTGTTATATGTTGGAGGAAATACAACTTCTGCCTTATATTAGTTTTCTATTGTTGTCATAACAAATTTCCACAAACTTAGCAGCTTAAAACAACTAAATTTATTGTGTCATATTTCTTTGGATCATAGGTCTGGCATGGGATGCCTTAGGTTAAAATCAAGGTGCTGGCAGGGCTTTGTTCCTTACTGGAGGCTCTGAAAGTGGAAAAATCCACTTTCAAGCTCATTCAGGTTGTTGGCTGAATTCTTTTCTTTGTGGTTGTAGGACTGAATTCTCTTCCTTGCTGCTTATCAACCAAGGGCTGGTCTTTGCTCCTAGAAGCTGCTTGTTCCATCTCATTCTTGCTGTGAGCTTCTAGGGGCCTCTCTCTGGTGCTTACATGTGGGCCACTATATCTTAGAGCCAGCAACCGTGCATCCCTCTCATACTTCAAATTTCTCTGATTTCCCCTTCTGCCATATCATTTCTATGCTTTCCACTTCTGGCCAGAGACAGTTCTCTGCTTTTAAGGGTTCATGTGATTTGATTGGGCTCACTCAGATAATCTAGAATAATCTGTTTTAAAGTTTGTACCTTAATTACATCTGCAAAGTCCTTTTTGCCAGTAACATAACATATTCACAAGTTCTGGAGATTAAGGTATGAACATTTTTGGTGACCATTATTCTGTCTACAACATGCTGATAAAAAGCATGAAATCTTGTTGGGAGATAGGTGAACAAATAAAACCAAATTGAAGGGTTAGAAATGCTGTAATAGAAGTTGGTACTGTGTACAGGGGGAGAACAAAGGAAGAAAAGAGTCAGTGTTACTGAGAGATAGACATTTGAGCTGCATATGGAAAGATGAGCACTTGTTTGATAAGTGGCTGGGGGAGCATTTCAGGGAGAAGAAGCAATAATGGCGATAGCAATAGTAATAACAACCGGCTATACCAAACACTTTTATAAGATTGTATGACTGAAATTCTCAGAAACGGTAGATTCTATTATTATCTACCGTTATAGCTTCTACAGATAAAGTTATAGTGTCTTCATATTTAGAGTAGGAATGGTAAAATTACCTCATTGGGTAGTTGAAAGAATTAACATTGATTACACATGGCTAACGCATAGCGCATGGTAAACACTTAAAACATGGTGGAGGAAAGAGAAGAGGGTGGATGAGAGAAATACTTAGGAGATAGAACTGACTGGAATTGGTCACTGTTTATGAAGGTAGGGGACCGGGGAGAATTCATGGTGACTTGGGGTGCTTTTTGGTTTGGGGGGTTACGAGGATGGTGGTGTTATTCAATACTGCAGGAGGAGAAACAGGGTTTTGCTTTGTTTGTAGTGGGGACAGGGCTTTGGGAAGAGAAGGGGTGAGTTCAGGAGGTATCTGTGGGAATGTTTAGTTGAAATTAAATGGAGACTTACATAGTATAACAGTCAAGCACTCAGAAAAGAGGTCAAAGACGATGTTGTCACTATTACTTCAAATTCATCATGTAAAGTGGAATTTATCATCTTCTTCTCAAACTGGTTCCCCATCTTAACTCGCTTTTTTCTTCTCACTATTCTTTTATTTTCTCAGGCTTGACGTCTTTTTTTCATCCTTGACTCCCAGTTCTCTGGGGGGGCGGAGGGGGGAGTCCTGTTTACGGTGTTTGCAGACGTTTATGGTGTAAATATTCCCGCCATGGCCCATTTCAGACTGTGGCGGCTTTTGTGCTACAACGGCGGAGTTGAATAGCTGCAACAGAGATCAAACGGCGGAGTTGAATAGCTGCAACAGAGATCACATGGGCCTCCAAAGCCTAAAATATTTACTATCTGGATCTTTACAGAAAAAAAGATCCAACCTCTGATATAGTGTCTCCAAAATAATAAACTATTAATGTGGTAGGATAATTTCGTATCTCTATTCATTCCTATCCGTCAAGACCATCAAGATGGGTGGCGGGGGGGAGTGGGTCATTCGAGAGGGCAATGTGTGACATCATGAAGGGTCTTGAAATCATTTTTTGGACTTAGGCTTTTTCTCTCAATGAGAAGAATGATAAGATCTAACTTATGTTTTGAAAAGAAAACCCTGGCTGCTCTTTTGAGAATAGACCACAGGGCAACAAAGATTGAAGCAGAGAGATCTGTTGGGAGGCCATTGTTATAAATTCCAGGTAAGTCTCTGTTTGGATTAGGGTGATAGCTATGAAGTGGTGAAGCGAGTTCAGATTCTGGATACATTTTGAAGATAGAGCTGACAGGATTTGCTGATGGAAAAAGAGGAGGTAAGGATGAGTCCAGGGTGGAGTAGTACTGCCAAAAGGATGCCTTAGGCTGGAGCCTGAGTTGTTGAGATCACGTTACAGCAAGTTGCTACATAAGGAGTTTTAGGAAGAAAATTGAGACTTTACCAATTCCCCTAAATTTTTTTTACTTCTTCTTAACTATATGTTTCATGAGGAAAAATTCTTTGTCTAAAATAATTTTTCCTTTACTTTCAAGAAATATATTTAAAAATAAATCTAGGAAGCATAGTAAGATTTCTGAAATATGTCATTTTAAGAAAAGGAAACCATGATAAAACCCATGTTAGTTAAGACTATTTTAATCCTGTGATTCAATGGCTTTTTAAAAAAAAAACTATTCAGAAATTAACAATTTTGGTGGAGTCAATACCAGCACCTCATCCAAAATCTTAAAGTATAGTTTTAAAAAGTTGTGAGTTAATGTTTCATTGTATTGTGAATAAATTATTACTCATGTCTTTTATGTAGGTTTTACTTGTAATGGACACAAGGACAGAACAGACATTTATTTTGAAGGTAAGTAGAATTTGTATGTTTAATGAATTTAGAAATTTATTTTCAAATTATGCTTCTGAAAGAAATAATATTTAATATGTTTTTCCTGGGTGTTTGAATGTTCTCTTATCTTTGTGATGATCTATATTTATTTTACTTTCTGTCCTTCCATCAGATAAATAGTCTATAGCATACATTTAAAAAGAGTTTTGGGTTATAGAGTGTGGGGGAAATAATTTGGATAAGTTGAAGACTCATTTCATGTGGTTTAAATGTATAGCGTGTACATCTCTAATACATTTTGTATACTTTGTGAAGACCACACATAATTTCACCTTTGATTATGATTACAGTTCCTAAGAGCTGAAATTTTGCCTTAAAGTCTTTGTTACAGGTATTTGGCAAAGTGTTATCTACATCCCTTTCTCTCTTTTGGATCTACATTCAAATTTGATTCTGTATATAACTCAATTTGTAACTAAATGAATAAAGAAAGAAAAACCCCTCAATTTTGTAATTTCAAAATTGTGTTTGAAATGGATTGTGACAGTACATATTCTAAAAATATCCTAATTTAAGTGTTTCCACAGCATCCCGAA
Source organism: Diceros bicornis minor (assembly GCF_020826845.1). Classification (NCBI taxonomy): domain Eukaryota; kingdom Metazoa; phylum Chordata; class Mammalia; order Perissodactyla; family Rhinocerotidae; genus Diceros; species Diceros bicornis. The sequence goes on from NC_080743.1 coordinate 78,725,044, forward strand.
TTAATCAATTTCAGATTAATTTTATGTTTCTTTTTCTGATACTTTTACGTATCAGCGTGGCAGTAGGTCACTTTGATATATACTGAAACCAATTTCTTTTTATGAGTATACTTTATCGCTGGCATTTCCCCAGATTTTTAAACCAGGATATGACACCAGAAACTACACACACCTTGTTCCTTTGGAGCAAACTTAAAATAACCTTTGTACTTTTTTGGAATAGAATTTTAAAATTGCATATTTAATCTAGGAATACCTTTTGTGTCTCAGGAACTTGAATTGATGTCACAATGTCTACTGCTTTAAAGATATACATAAGTAAAATAAAACTTCAGAAAAGGTCATAGAGAAATAACTGCGTGTCATCCTGATGACTTAGTTGAGAGCATCTCTAATAAAAACACTGACCCACGTAATTGATTTTAATGGCAGCTTTGTGGCATCTTCCGTTCTCTGGATTCGCGCCAGATGCCATCAGCAGAGCCTCCAGGGACTGAGGGGCATAGAGCAGCAGATGAGTGGTTTCTCTGAAGCCCAGAGTAACTCGGATAGATTAGTTTGGTTGATAAACACAGAGCACAGCAGGCTCCAAAGGCAACTGAGGGTACAACTGACCTTTTTGTTCTCTGTCAGGGTCTAAGGAAAAGCAGTGAATACAGCAGGAACAGAAAGACCATCATCCCCCGCTGTGTGCCCAACATGGTGTGTCTGCACAAGTACATCGTTTCTGAGGAGTCGGTATTTCTTGTGCTGCAGCATGCGGAAGGTTAGTTTGTGGTTTACTGTTTATGGAGCACTAAGACGGTCACCTATTTAGCTTTTTAGTTTCTATAACGTCCTTCGTACTTCTGTCATCACATGAGCGAATAAAACATACGAAACGCATGTAAAAAACTGTTTCCTTATTCCTCTGCTCTCCCTGCCTACTTTGAGTTGTGAGGGAAAATGAAAACCCAGGTGAGCAGTCCGTTTCATTTGAACGACAGTAACATTCTTAGATAGACTTAACTACTTTCCTCTAGAATTCATCTGATATGATGAGAACTTTAAGGTGAATGTGTGCTAAGAGAGCTAGGTTTTATTTTAGAGATTTCATTTTGTTCTCTGCTAAAAAGATACGTTAATGTTAGGTGACTAAAATAAAAAGCATCCCCTGAAGAACTAATTAATTACCTCCTTTTTTAGAAGGTATGAGTATTGGCTTAACATTTGACATTACCTAGTTGTTCAGGTCTGGGTTTTTACAAATACTGCCATTGGCATCACATATGGGTACAAAGCAGAGGTAAAGTGCTCTGCCTTCAAACTATGAAATTTCAGCTCTTAGAAGAGGGAACAGGTAGCAAAAAAATATTATGTTTTGATTTGTTTTTGCCCTTTAACGTCTGAATTTAAATAAATAGTCTTTTATTTAGAATGACTAAATACAGCATATAAATATAAATCCACATAATAAATATTGCCTTTTGGCTTTTAAGAGGTGTTCTTAAAATAGTAAAAATATTTAAATTATTTTCCATATTTCATGAAGGTGTTATTATTATTTTTATATTACTGAGAACTATTACATTAAAAAACTATTGTGCTTTACTAATAGGCATAACATTTGAATTTAAGGCATTTTCCCAGGAAAATGAGTCATTGCTTTGTGGAATGAGGTCTCTTATGATAACTAATGCAAGATTTTTGATGGGGGCAATAAACTATTAATATTGTTTATTATGAAGTACAGCACAAGATAACTACAGATGGAGGGAAGACCTCCATATGTAGTATTTAATAGGAAATTCAGAAGGGGCTCCATGGTCTCTCAGGTATTAAGAGAGTTAATTGCGTGTGTGAATTGGATAACTAATTCACCTTTGTTCAGACATTATAGACAGCTTTTATCTGAGGATACCAGTGCATTACAGACATTATTGAATTAGAGGTCGTGTCATCTGATAGCGAAATACAGCCACCTCTGGTGTGGAACAAAATAACTTGCGTAGTAATAATCCATTATAATTTAGAACAAGGTCAGTAGGATGAATGTAATTATAGTCAATATTCTCTTACCCAGTTTGGATTATTCATGTTGGAGATTATCTGTGGCAAATTTTCAATCCTGGTTTACCTCTGCTGTTTGTGACTTCCTCTTCCTGTTCTTCTTCCTCTTCCTTCTCCAAATCATACTTCGGTTTTTCTTCTACCATCCTCTTACCTTCTCTTATGCTCCCGAAAGCTGATATTTCAACTGATTTTACTTTAATACTCTAGAAAATCTTAATAATCTGTCTTAAAGACATAGACATATGGCTTTCAACTTTTCCACTGTTTTAGATTATCTTTAGCGAGTCTCTTTTCCTTTATTGTTGACCATGCCTGACTTTGAATGGTCACAGGACAATAGAGTTTGTCCTGGATTATTTAAATTTGGGGAGAGGGGGGAGGATTTCTTTTGATTGTCATTTCAGGTGTCTATAGTTTAATTTTAAGAAGATTTTATAATACAAAGGTCTTAAATTGTAATGCAAATAGGGACTCTGGGTTCATTTAATATTCAACAAATTTATCGAGCGTGTATTATGTACTAGGCTTTTAGGTGAACAAGACAGGAAAAGAGCTTGTTCCTTCCAAACTTATATTCTTGTGGAGAATCAAACAGAAAAACAAAAAGCAAGAGAATATTGGATAATAATAGGGAGTACGCTGATCTTTAACTCAGAGAGATCTGATAGAGAACGACTGGTGGGGGCACTACTTTAGGTTAGGTAGTGCCCTCTTGGAAAGTGACCTTTAAGAGGAGTTCTGAATGACAAAAGAAATGACCATTTGGATGTAAGGGTGAAACACATTCCAGCTACATGGATCAGTGTAAGAAATCAAGACAAAAACAAACTTGGGATGTTTGATGAACGAGAAAGGAGACCACGTGGTTGAAGTGTGGTAGGTGAGGGCAATGGTGGTATAGGAGGCTATTGGAGAAGCAGGCAGGAGCCTTGTTTGCAGGGTAAGGACTTTGGCTTTTCAAGTACATTGGGAAACCATTGGACTTCTTAAGCAGTAACAAAATCTGATTTACATTTTAAAAAGATCACTCTGGCTGTTGTATGGGGAATGGAGTGTAGAAAGGCCAGAATAGAAACAGTGAGAAGGCTAATAAAGTATAGTCTAGGCAACAGATGATAAGGGCGTGGTCTTCTGGGAGTACTAGTGAAGATGCTTTGAGGGTAAAATCACCGGGTCCTGTGATGGATTCAAGGTTAGCGAAAGAAGAAACTAGGGTAATTTCTTGGATTTGGAATGAACAATTGAGTGAACTGCATGATGGACAGTGTGTTATCTTTTACACGTCAGTGGTACTTTCTTTGTTACCTCCGTGTGTTAGGAGGTTGTGCACGTATCATAAAAATGTCACTTTCATGTGTGTGAATTACTGAAAAAGTTAACATTGAACAATTGTTTTCTCCATAATATGAATACTTGAATATTTGTGATTTGTGGCTTTAGCTTTCCTCTGCTTACAGAACTATTCATGATTCACATGAGTCTCTTGGACTCATTTCCTTTTCATTTTTACTTCATTTGGTCAGAAATATATTGAGTGCTTACTGGGATACAGGCTTAGTTCTAAAATGGCAGTGAACAAAATAGGTGAAGTCTCTGCCCACATGGAGCTTACATTATAGAGGCAGAAGAGACAAAGCAAATACATAGGTAAATATGTGTCAGATGGAGATTGCTATGGAGAAAAATTAAATAAAGGAAAGGAGAAGGGGATGCCAAAAGGGTGAGGTAGGGGTTGCTATTTTATAGAGTGGACATTTGGCCTAATAGAAGAGGACGTTTGGCCAGTGACCTGAAGGAAGTGAGAGAGAGAGCACTGTGGATACACGAGGGAGGACTATCTCAGCAAGAGAGAACAAGAACACAGGCCCAGAGGCAGGAGGGTACTCGACGTGCAAGAAACAGCAAGGTCAGTGGGCTGGAGCAGAGTGGGAAGAGTGGCAGGAGATGAGCTTAGAGAAGTGAGGAGCCAGGTGGGCAGATCCTGTGTGGTCTCATAGGTCACTTTAAGAATTTGATTTTTCTTTTGAATGGATAGGAAGTCACTGGGGGCTGGTGAGCAGAGGAGTGACAAGATAGGGATTACTCTGGCTGCCTTGTGGGAAATAGAACACAGGAGGGCAAAGGCAAAAGCCAGGGATGAGTTTGGAGGTCATTGCAGAGGTCCAGGTGAAAATGATGATGGCTTGGACAAAGTGTTAGTAGTGAAGGTGGTGAGAAAATGGTTATTAGATTCTGAATATATTTTGAAGATAGAGCTGACATGATTCTGCCTTGCATGGCTCCAAGGTTTTTGGCCCAAATAACTGAAAGAATGGCATTTCCAGTTACTAAGATGAGGAAAGCTATAGGAGGGATAGATTTAAAGGAAAAAAATCAGAGATTCAATTTTGGACATGTGAGTTTGAGATGCTTATTAAATATCCGGGTGGTGTTGGGTAGGCAGTTGGATATCCCAGACAGGATTTTAGGAGAGAAATTTAAAATCTTTATTGTTCCTATTAATGAATCCCTTATTTTAACTCTGAGGGAGAAAAGGTGGGAAAATAATTGTATTCAGTCAAGGCCATGTGTGTTATTAAAACTTTAAGTTCCTAAGATTAGGCATTATATCATATCCATCGTATATATCCCAGCATTTAGCAGAATTCTTGGTACCTAGAAGGTGCTCGGTATATGATTGTTGAATACTGAGTCAATCGGAGAAGAGATGAATGACTGAGAAGAGAGTGATTGGAAAAGCATCTGAGTGTGGACATACCAGATAGATGGGGGATGGGAAAGAATTCTCCCCAAGTTACTTGGGGACCCAAGGGGTGAAATGATTCTCTTTTTATTAACTAGTTTTTTTAAAAATTATAGAACTAATACATAAAGAAATAAATTCAAACTATATAGAAGTATATAAAGTAAAAATAAAAATTCTCCCTCCTTATTCACTTTAATGCCCAGTTCCATTCTCTAGAAATAGAGGAAAAAATTTCCTATGTGTACTATAGACATATTCTCCATGCTTGTCTGTTTTTTAGAAAAACAAACATAAATGGATCTTACATATTATTCTGTAGCTTGCTTTTCGTCCCCATCTTGGCAGTGTACCTTGGACAATTCTCCTTATCAGTATGTGGTATGCATAGGTCTGCATTAAGAAAGGCAGCATAGTGTAGTGATTAAAAAACAAGGATTCTAGAGCCAGACTACTTAGCTTGAAGGCTGGCTCACCATTTACTAGTTGTGTGACCCTGGGAAGTTACTTAACCATTTTGTGCCTCTGTTTCCTTATCTATAAAATAGGGATGATAATAATTACCTATGTCATAGGGTTCATGTGAGGATTAAATTGTTGATATATGTAAAGCACTTAGAATATTGCCTGGCGGGGCTGGCCCCGTGGCCTAAGTAACCTGGCTCTGTCTGCTTCTGTGGCCCGGGTTTGGTTCCCGGGCATGGATCTACACCACTCATCAGTGGCCATGCTGTGGTGGTGACCTGCATACAAAATAGAGGAAGATTGGCACAGATGTTAGCTCAGGGCGAATCTTCCTCAGCAAAAAAAAAAAAAAAAAAAGAAAGAAGAAAAGAATAGTGCCTGGTAAATGGTAAACACTATGTAGGTATTTGCAAATATTGTTATTATTTTACTAGATACAGAGTATTTGGTTGTGCAGATTTACCATAATTTATTTAACTACTCCCCTATTAACTGGTGTTTAAATTGTTTCTAGTACTTTTCTGTATTTTAGGTTTTTTTTTTTTTTTGTGAGAAAGATTGGGCCTGAGCTAACATCTATTGCCAATCTTCCTGTTTTTGTTTGAGGAATATTGTCGCTGAGCTAACATCTGTGCCAGTCTTCTTCTACCTTGTATGTAGGACGCCGCCACAGCATGGCTTGATGAGTGGTGTGTAGGTTTGCGCCCGGGATCCAACCCTGTGAACCCTGGGCCACTGACGTGGAGCACATGAGCTTAACCACTACGCCACCAGGCCAGCCCCTAGTGTTGTTTTTTGAGAACTATTTGTAGGACAGATTTCTTGAAGCAGAATTGCTGGGTCAAAAGATGATTTTGATCATTGGTCTGACAATATTTTATCGTACATATTAAAGTCCTAATTCTGGTCAAGCAAATTTAACAAATTTTCTTTGCAATCTTGCAGAAAACCAATAGATCAAAATATGATGAGAGACAAAGAGTGAGTTTTTATTAAACTTTATGAATTGCTATTTTCACAGCGTAAAATAACTAATATCTGCTATTTTATATGCTTCAGTGGAGCTTAGAAAGGTGTTATGTATATATATATACACATATATATTTTTGTGAGGAGGACCAGCCCTGAGCTAACATCCAATGCCAATCCTCCTCTTTTTTGCTGAGGAAGACTGGCCCTGGGCTAACATCCGTGCCCATCTTCCTCTACTTTATATGGGATGCCGCCACAGCATGGCCTAACAAGTGGTGCGTCGGTGCACACCCGGGATCTGAACTGGTGAACCCCAGGCCGCCGCAGTGGAGCGCGCGCACTTAATCACTTGCGCCACCTGGCTGGTCCCCCGTCAGGTATATTTTTAAAATGTTAAAAACTGTAAATATGTTAGGTATTTTTTATTTATATTTTGTAAGTGAGCAATAACAGGATTTTTTGGGGGTTAGTGTTTTTAATGTTACAGTAATAGGGTTGACATTGGTGTCAGTTTGTCTCTCAGGTTTGATGTTAGCTCTGCAGAAAGTAAAACCCACTCTGCTTTTGTGGGTGAGAAGCTTCAATGGGAATAATGTGTTCTTGTAAGTTATGTGATTTTCATGATTTTGTAATTAAAAAAAAAAGTATGTGGGGCTGTCCCGGTGGTATAGTGGTTAAGTGCACGCGCTCTGCTCGGCGGCCCGAGGGTTTGCAGGTTCAGATCCCGGGCGCGACCCGACGCGCTGCTCGCTCATCAAGCCATGCTGTGGCGGCGTCACATATAAGGTAGAGGAAGATGGGTACAGATGTTAGCCCAGGGCCACTCTTCCTCAGTGAAAAGAGGAGGATTGGCATCGGATGTTAGCTCAGGGCTGATCTTCCTCACAAAAAAAAAAAAGTATGTGTTGGGACCAAATTTTGTTTTTATAACTCCATATTGAGCATTAAATTTAAATGGGCACCCAGCAAAGAATGGAGAAGAGCTAAAAGTTTTTTTCTCTCTTGGAAATACAGAGTTTTATAATTCATGTTAGGGTACTTGTTTAGGCTAAGAACAAACTCTGTAAAGAAAGTGCCAACAATCACATTTAGAAATTTTATCTAGTGATGAAAAGAATAGAAATTAAATAAGATGCCATATTTGATTAATCAAATTGGTAAACTTGCTAATATCCCAATATAAGCAAGTTGCTGTGAAAATGGCACTAATACACATTGCTTATAGGAGTAGATTCTGGTCCAGGCTTTCTGTAAAGCAGTTTAACAACACATTTCAGAAGCATTAAAAGGATTGATGCTTCTTGATCTAGTACTTTCATTTCTGGGATTCTGTCCTGATGAAATAATTAGAGATGTCAAGTATTTGTATGTAAAAGAATATATTATTTTAATTCTAATAGTAAAAGACTGGAAGCAACTTAAATGTTCATCAATAGAGGAACATTTAAATATATCATAATGTCTGTCACAGGAATATTCTATATAGCCATTCAAGTCCATATTCTCATGAAAAGTAGAAAATGTTTGTGATATGATGTTAGTCATGAATAAAAAGCCTGAAAATAAATGTGCTAATGGTTAATAGGGTTTATGAGTGATTTATATATTCTGAATTTTTTCTATTTTCCTTGGTATTTTCTGTATTTAAAATATTTTTGCAATAAAACCATATATTTGTTTTAAAACAGGAAGAAAGTATGACCAAATATAAAGATATTATTAATACTAATAGACCTTTTTCCTTGAAAAGTTTTCAAAAACTTTGTAAAGATGTCATCTTTTTATAACCCAGTTTAATAAATATTCATCTAATACATATTATTTTACATGCTAGACAGAATCCTCTTCCTGCAATTATGAAGACCCTGCAGTTTGGTAATAGAGACAATAAAAGCATAAAAGTAATATTAATATGAAATAGAATGTTGTAAATGTCGTAAGAGAGGTGAAGTGATATAGAGGATTTGGAGAGATAGGAATTATATCCAGTGAGAGGATACAAAAAAATTGGTAAAAGAAAACGCATTCTGAAGGACCTTCAACAATGGGTAGGATTTTGGCAAGCAGATATTGGGGAAACTAACAGGAAAGAAAATTCTAAGTGGTACGTATATTTTGAGCAAAAGCCCAGCACAGGTTATATATGGAGAAATCCAATTCAGATGAATTATGCGGTGAGTTGAGGGAGAGGACCAAATCATGGGTTGATACTGTATAACTGAGGGGTTCAAATGCCTCTGTGGAGTGGGTACATCATTCAGTAGGTGGAGGGGATTTGGGTTCTTGAATGGAGAAATGACATGATAAAATCTGTGCTAAAATGGAAGAATTAGTTGGGCAGCAGTTAGTATGACAGAGTGATATAGGAAGGACTCAAAGTAGGGATCTACTTGTAGCTATGACATTATTCCAAGAAACACGGAGTGGTGAAAGGAATTAAAAGGAGGAAGACTGTGAGAACCATTATGGGTAGATCGTATAGAACTTGGAAACTTGTCAGATGTAAAAAGAACAAGGGAGAGAAAATAATCCAAGTTTGGTCCAAAGCTTTTGTGCCAGAGTGGCTTGGAAGTCAGAAAGAGGAAGTGATTTTGGGAGCAAAAATAAAGAATTTAGAGGCCAGCCTGGTGGCATAGTGGTTAAGTTCACATGCTCCCCTTCAGCCCAGGGTTCACAAGTTCGGATCCCAGGTTCGGACCTACATACCACGCGTCTAGCCATGCTGTGGTGGTGTCCCACGTACAAAATAGGGGAAGATTGGCACATCTCTGAGATGTTAGCTCAGGGACAATCTTCCTCACCAAAAAAATAAATTAAATAAATAAAGAATTTAAGCACATTGAATTTTAGATTTCAGCACCTCATTCAGGTGGAATTGGCCTAAGAATAATGAAACTTCTGCTAGAACTTTACTAGTTACTGTTTCTTGCTGATCACTGAAACTTTACAGCTGCAGATACTGTCTACTTTGTGATAGCACATCTCATTCTGATGAGTTATCATCTGAGTTAACAAGCATTGACTGAACACCTATCATGTCCTGCACACTGTATAGGGAGTAGGTATACAGAGATGAAAAAGACTGGGTCCTGTCCTCACAGTAGTCACCATCTAGGAGAATTGAAAACAACACATGCCATTTTATTTGGATTGCATGTAAGAATCTCAGCTTCAGGTTCAAGCATTACTGTTAGTGTGCCACAATAGAGGTATTTGTGATAAGAGGAATGTGGCATCTAAAAGACTAAAAAAAAGATGGAATCAATGCGTAACTCCTTTTGTGAATGAGTGAGTTTCAAAGCCATGTATGTATCCTTAAACTTTAGTTTGAATATGGGGAAATATGAAACCCTGAGTACCATCTAATGAGGACAGAAAGTTAGCTAAGAAAAAATGAGAGGGAAAAGTTAAACACCATAATGTCCTATAGTGCTAATTATTGTCAGAATGAGAGAAGACTATTAACTAGATCACTGGAGAGGAGATGTATGAGTATCCTAGGATTAATATTATGACAACTACTCTTTATTGAGAGTATTTGTTCTATGCTGGGCACAATATCAGGTGCTTTATCTATTTATTGAGTTCTTCTAAATGAAATGAAATGTGAAGTAGAAAAAGATTTTTTAGATGCTTCCATTGACCTTTTTACACATACAATTAACTGTCAATGATTATTTCCCTTAAGATTTAGTATTTCCCTTGGTATTTGATGCTTAATAATGACATTAAAAGTGTGCTGAAAAAAATTGCCTTCTCCATATTAATAGAGGGATTCATTTTTAATACATTATTTCCCACTTTTGGAAGCTACAGTTATATCTTCACGAAGTATGCTTTTGCAATTACTGTTTTTAAAATTTCTAGATCAGATTTAACTATGCTTTCTTTTTGTGATAGTGTATCTAATCAGTAGAGCTTTCGTAGGTTTTTGATACTTATTATAGTTTATTTATTCAAAGATTCTAATTAGCAAAAGAGGTTGAGTTTTTAATGGTTAAAACAAAACAAAAAAAAATAAGATGAAATAACTACCTGACAAGTATTGCTGGTAAAATATTGGATTATTTTGTGTTTATTTAATCTCTATAGTATCTGTGAAATTGATTTTTATAGGTTTCTGATATATATCAGAATACAGAACCACAGTTACAACAGCTTGCCTCAATAATGGCTGCCCAATTAATTTTTCTCATTTGCTTTACTTGGTCTTATACCACACATGATATATATGGGGAGGGGAGAAAATGGAAAAAATATTAATATGTCATTTATATGATATAATTATATACCAGATGCCGAATATCCTCTCTGATCCTGGACTGGGTGTTTTTCAAAATGGAATAATATTGTCGATTTTTTTTTTTACCACTGTAGTATACAATTTTAAGCAGCACTTATTTATATATTTCCACTTGACCAAGGGGCCATGCTTGAAAAAATTGTTACATAAGCAGATCAGAACATAATCAGATGTTTCTAAAGCTAAATTATATTTAACTTTTAAGCAGAATTTTAGCTGTGAGATTTCATACTAGTATATGTTATAACTATTTTCCCTTCAAAAGAAGGGAAGGAAGAAATAGGTTGGAAGGAAGAAATAGGTTGTCATTTTAAAAGTAATTGATATCAGGAGATATGCTTGAAACTATACTTACCGGTTAGCAATAACAAGAAGGCATTTTATTAAAATGCTTGTCTTACAGCATACTCAATATTAATGGGTATTATTGACTTGCTTTTGATTGGTTATTAGAATACTAGACTGTTAGATACTAGAATATTAATATTAATATTAGTAATATTCTAATAGTGATACTAGAATATTAACATTTTGCTTTTCTAATGGTTTCAATGAGCAACCATTAATTTGGGGATCTTAAAACATTCTTTTTTGGTTATACTTGTTCACAGGTGGCAAACTCTGGTCACATATCAGTAAATTTCTAAGCAGAAGTCCTGAAGAAAGCTTCGACATCGAGGAAGTGAAAACATCTGCACTCACTAAAGTTCGCCTGCAACAGCCAACTTCTGGTCCTCGGGACAGCAGCGGCTTTGAAGCCAGAGGAAGTGAGAGTGGAACCATGCTTAAAGTTCTGCCTCTGAAGACTAGTCTTACTCCCAGCTCTCAAGATGATAGCAACCAAGATGATGATGGCCAAGATAGCTCTCCAAAATGGCCAGATTCTGGCTCAAGTTCAGAAGAAGAATGTACTCCTAGTTATTTAACGTTATGCAATGAATATGGGCAAGAAAAGATTGAACCAGGGTCATTGAATGAGGAGCCTTTCATGAAGACTGAAGGGACTGCTGTTGATACCAAAGCTGTTAAAAGCTTCCCAGCACACTTTGCTGCTGACAGCGGCAGCCCCAGCACACAGCTGATAGCTCACGAGCTGAAGTTCTTCCCTGGAGATGATGACCCAGAAGCAGTTAGTTCTCCAAGAACATCAGATTCCCTCAGTAGATCTAAAAACAGCCCCATGGAATTCTTTAGAATAGACAGTAAGGATAGCACTAGTGAACTCCTAGGACTTGATTTTGGAGAAAAATTGTATAGTCGAAAGTCAGAGCCTTTGAAACCATTTTTCACTCTTCCAGATGGAGACAGCACTTCCAGGAGTTTTCATATTAGTGAAAGCAAGGTAGAGTTTATACCTCAGGACACCATTAGCAGGGGCTCAGATGACTCAGTCCCAGTTATTTCTTTTAAAGATGCTGCTTTTGATGATGTCAGTGGTACAGATGAAGGAAGGCCTGATCTTCTTGTAAATCTACCTGGTGAATTGGAGCCAACAAAAGATGGTGCGGCAATGGGACCTACTAAGTTTACACAGACTAATATAGGCATAATAGAAAGTAAGCTATTGGAAGCCCCTGATGTTTTATGCCTCAGGCTTAGTCCTGACCAGTGCCAAGCATATGAAGAAAAAGGCACAGAGGAATTGGGTGATCCTTCTGGGCCTAAATCCCATAGTTTAACAGAGAAACACTATGCACAGGGGGATCTTGGGATGTTACTTGTAGCAGCTGTTGATCATAGTAGTTCAGGAGACATGTCTTTGTTACACAGCTCAGATCCTAAGTTTCAACGACTTGAAGTGGTTGCGTCGGCAGTAACTGCAAACAACACAGAAGAAAGCTTATTCCATGTTTCTAACCCACTCTCAGGTGCTAATGAATATAATGAAAACATAGACACTTTAAAGACTGAAGAAGTATTGCTGTTTACAGATCAAACTGATGATTTGGCTAAAGAGGAACCAACTTTATTTCAGCGAGACTCTGAGACTAAGGGAGAGAGTGGATTAGCACTAGATGGAGACAAGGAAATACATCGGATTTTTGAGGACCTTGATAAAAAATTAGCACTAAACTCCAGGTTTTACATCCCAGAGGGCTGCATTCAAAGATGGGCAGCTGAAATGGTGGTAGCCCTTGATGCTTTACATAGAGAGGGAATTGTGTGCCGCGATTTGAACCCAAACAACATCTTATTGAATGATAGAGGTCAGGAACTTTTGCAAATGCATTTCTTTTTATTCGCTGTTGCTTCCAATTAACTGAGTAGGCGTTTTATCTTGTAATTAGTATCTTCATTTCCTGTCTAGAGCTTCATTATCAGTGCAGCAAATTCACCCCCAGTAATAGCTTCTAGTACTTAATGATGCCATTATTCTTAATGATACTGTTTTTAGCTACAAAAGGAGTAATTACAGTTCACTTCTGCAGAAAATGGAAGAGAAAAATGTTTTGATTTCTCCTGTCGTTTTGTTTTTAGGACACATTCAGCTAACGTATTTTAGCAGGTGGAGTGAGGTTGAAGATTCCTGTGACAGCGATGCCATAGAGAGAATGTACTGTGCCCCAGGTTAGAGTAATCTCCTAAAATGTTTCACTTTAAAAAAAGTAGTTCGGTAGCTCTCATTTCTTTATAGAAGTTCTATTTTTCACTAGCAGTTCCCGTATGTCTTGGACTTGGTCATCTCTTTAACCCTTCAACAAAGAAAATTGAGAGTTAAAACCATTATATGGTCCATAGTTATATGTGTGTGTGTATGTGTGTGTGTGTGTGTGTGTGTATTGTTGTTGTTGTTAAATGGGTCTGTACTTTTCTTAGAACTGTCAATGAATTCTGTCTTAGAATGTCTTAAATTCCTAGTGTCTAGAAGAACCTTTAAATACCCTGAACCTTTAAATGGATGATTTTTATTAAGATTTGAGAGATAGCTGACTTAAAAGGGTAAGATTCCTAAGACTAAGAATGGATAAAATGCAGAATTAAAGAAAATACAATGTTGTGACTTTAGTGATGAGCCAACCTGGCATTTTGGAGCAGATTTTAAAGAGTTCTTTCTATATTTGACAAATTTTCGGAAGCATGTTCCTTTTTGTTTTAAAATAGTCTATTTAGCCAAATATTTGACACAGCAGGTTTCTCTTGCTCTTACTGTATAGTCTTTATTTTCTAAAAATTAGAGATTTATTTCTGGGGGCGTTAGATCCTTTGCTGGTAATTACAGGTCGCTGAAGCATCTGAATTGGATTTGAGTTAGTTTCTCTCTGTCAGTGTGGATGGGGCTATATTTGACTTCAAAGTTCCTTCACCTTTTGCCTAGCATTCAGCTTCTTTGGATGGCCAAAGTTGCTTCACTTGTCACCCCACTGGTTTTCAAAGGAGATTCAAGCTGATTATATTGACATGATCTGCTTAGTTGTTGATTAATTAATACAGTATTTAATGCTTACTAGCTAACCAGTGTATTGATGCTAACATTGTTTCCCTGCATAATGGGAAATGATTATAATTAGGATTGAAAGAGCTGTATTGTTTTTAGTTACAACCTTCATTGTTAAGAATTATTTCTGTATTGGGGAGTAGCAAAGTTTTTCAACCTCCAAAGCAAATATCCTAAAACTATTTCCTGAAAACAATGATTTGGATTTTCTTCTTTCCTATACTCTTTTCTTTCCTCTTTCTTCCCCCAAATTAGGACTGTTTGATTTTATTTCTTCCTAGGGGCAATAGAGCATGCCTACATTTTTTGTTTCTCTCAAATAGATAATATTATGCTGTTTTTTGAAACCTTATGATTTAGTTAATAGAATAACAGAAAATTTCATAGTGAAATCACTTTATTATGGTTATCTGTTTTTTTTTTTAACAGACCCTCCCCTTTTCTAATTTGATAAAAAATAATATTTTAGGTATCAGTGTGTTAATTATAATGAATTTGAAGCTTTTAGGATCAAAATTAAATCTGGGAGTTCTTTTAAATGAAACCCATTAAATCCTGAAGTGAAGTGCAGTATAAACCTCACTGCATTATAAACCTCACGTCAAAACCAAATGTTTATGGGACATTGCTTAATGTTTATAACTGACTTCTTATTCGCTATCCTTATTGTCACTTTCTTATTGAAAACCATTTAGGGTTGTCTTTTGGCATTCTAGCACACTATTTTTCTTTAGTTCAAAGTGCAATCATGTTTACTTTAACTTTCATAGCATGCTGACCTATTTCATGAACATGGAACAAAACCATACCGCATTCATCAACAGGTACATACTTTCAATTGTGTGTACTGAAATACTGAGTTTAATACAGATCAGTTTCCAAGTTCTAATTTTTAAGCCTTTTCCCAGAAATCACAGTTCTCATAGTTCACCAGCAGGTGGCAGTCTACCATTAATGGATCTTTACTGTTGTCTTCCAGGTTGTCCTTCACTAACATTTGAAAAAAGCTGTAGTTTGAAGAAGGGCTTTGTGTTAATTATTTGCATAAAAGAATTGCACTTTCAAGCTTTGTGAGTCACAAAAGTGTTCTAGTATTATGGCATGCATTGAACAATGTGGAAAGTCTCTTCATTCCTTGGGCCTATTAATTTATTTTACCAACAGGATAAAACAAAACCAGTAATGGCCATAAGTGAAAAGAATGCTAGTGTTCTAATTTAGATGGTCTTAAACCCTGAGAGTTACAGAACTCAGTTAAGTCTATGTACTCCTGCCTCTTGCTTACAATGCAAGAGGAATTAGAGCAAAAATTTGTAAATTACTGTTTGTCTCAAAACTGAATGGCAGTGCTACTGATAAAAACTGTTAAGTAGGCTTTTCTCCTCAAAGGGGTGGGAGCAATGATAGTAAGCTCATATTTCAATGTTTAAAAATAACAAATCAATGACCTGGGGACATAGAGTACTAGTCATCTTTTGCTCTACCCTTAGAAACACTAAGGATTGAAGTAATTCTCCCCCCACAGTCCCCGTGCCCTCCCATTTCCCAACTCTAACCTTAGTATTATTGTCCAAGTAACTCTAAAGCATGTTAAGCAGCTGCTGTTTGGTTAGAAAGTAAAGTTGTCACAAGATTGTGATGAGAACGATTCACTTCTGTTTAGACAGCATGCAACCTCTACCCCTACTGCCCCTCCCTCCTGGGAATCCTTATCACATATTTCTCCTAAAAACATTATCCACCTGCCCTGTACTTTATAATATCAGCAGTGTATCTTTTTATCTTGTGGATGATGTCCCTTTATATTTTGAGAAAAATTTCCAGTAACAGATTCGATTTACATGGACAGAAACTTGAGCAAATGCCAAACTAGCAGGGGGGCCATTATTCTGCTCTATAAATAAGTTTTAAAAAGAAAAAACACACACACAGAAACCTGTGAATCAACATGTTTTGGTCTAATTGAGGGGAAAAGCAAGATAAATAAAAATTTTGAAATGCAAATGATCACCTTCTGTTATTTAAGTTTAGTTTCTGCCAACTTTGTGATCTTAGATTTTAAAAAGTCATAGTCATTTCAACAATGTATACTACCAAGGATGTCAGATATTCACAAGTTTCTACAACAAAATGAAGAACTTTTTTTTTAAAAGTTGCCACTTTTTTATATTAAAGAAAACAGATCCAACAACAAAAAGACAAAAACGATGGCGCTTTCTCTGTCTACATCTGTGAAAAAGCCAGTACATAAATGGCTGCAGCTGCAGGCCCATCAAGAGGGTCTTGAGAATACGAATTCACTGATCAAACCCAGCCCTGTTTTCAAAGTAGAAGCCATTCCTTTTAGGTTCACTTTGTGTCCTTAGATTATCTAGGATGATTCTCTAGAAAGGTTTTATTTTAAATAAACATCATTCGTGGTAAATGAGTTCCTTTCATACCAGAGAAACACAGAATGGAGTTCAGGAAGAGAAAAAGCAAGGAAATAGTCCCCAAAGTAGGAATAGATTGTATAGCATGACAATATAAATATAACACTGTCTAGTTTCCATTTTAGGAGCCTTTTACATACTTTATTAATTTAGATGGGTTCTCCTATTTTTTTGTTGTGAGAGATTATAGAATAAAAACTGGAGTAATTGGTTATTCTTCTCCAGAGGACTTCCTTGTAGTTATGCTGATTTTATTTCTATATACACACACACAAAGGATTTTATGTGCTTTGTCATTGGAACTATTAATTTATCATAATATAGAATACATTTTTGGTATAGCATTTTAAGTATAAAGGAAAAATAAAGTGTCAAGAAAGTATTTTTGCTTTTACCAGTATTTTTTCTTAGCAGTCTTGACTCTCATCATAAAAAAGCAGCTAGAAAATAGGACCTATAATATTAAGCAAATAAAATACAAAAGACTGTATTTGAAAGTTTAATATGCAATCTAAGACAAGTGAGTAAAATTGTTTATATGTTAGTTATTATGCTAATATAATAATCACTTAAGTTTCCCATTCTAGTCTTAACAAGTTGATATGGTATCCTATCAGTGTGTGTCCTTCACCTTTATTTTCCACCCCATTATAAGCCTTTATAAATGCTTGAAATTTGCGTTGATATCTCTCATTGAATACTTTTCAGACTTTAGAATTATAGGTGAATATGTGTGAAAATTGAAGAAGTCCAAAATGCTTTTTACTGCAGCCCAATCTCCACGCTCCCAGATGTCAAATGACAGCTTTGCTTCCTCTCTTAGGCGATTTCACACTTGGAAACAGCTCACAGCTGACAGTGGAAAGTGAAACATAGAAAAATCGTGTTGAAAACTATCTACAAAATTCAGTTTTAGAGAGTGACATTTATTTACTACCACCCTTTGCTCTTCTAGCCTGACTTTATCAAATAGTCCATGAATATATTTTTTGGGGGTAGTCTCCCCTGCCCTTCTCCATAAACATGTTTTACTGCTATTTGTTGCTTTTTAAGCATGGTGCTCTGTGTGATAGTTATGTGTTTGATAATTAAATCTAGGACTCAGACCAGGGATTGTTTAAGAATATCATGAGGACATCATAAGTTTAAGTTTTAGAATATTAAGATAGAATTGAGAATTACCAAACCTTGATATTTGTCCCACATCAGCCATGAACTCATTGCATGACCTTGGGCAAGTTATTTAAGACTTTCTAGGCCTTAATTTACCATTAGTAAAATAGATTTGTTGAGTATAAAAAAGATCACAGATGTCAAATCATCTGATAACCTTCTTATACAAAATTTAGTCAAAATTCAAGTCCATCTTATTAAGGCAAGAATTTTTTTCCCACAAGGATAAATATTGATTTCTTGTCTAACATTGGTAGGGTTAAAAGAATTATTTTACTTGGAGGACTTTCTAAGTATATATTTTTACTCATTTATAGAGTTTGTACATAAAGTGTATAATGTAGAAATGAGGGATTTATGGAAAATATTTTCATTTAGAGGGAAAAAGCCAAGACAACTAGTGAGTAGGGTGAAATTTGAATGCCAGGATTCTCAAAAAACAAAATTGTTTAAAGAAGAAAGAACCATTTAGATGTGAAAATTTTCGGGTCCTGGGTAACTTTACCAAGCTTGAGGAATCTAATCTTAGGAATGCAAAGTTGTTAGAGAAAGCAAATGAATATAGACGTATATTTTGAAATAATAATGATATGACGAGGAAATAGGGCTATATCCCTGGTGGTCTTTTTTTTTCCCCAAAGGAGAAGAAAGAAAAAGGCAAGAGGGAGCTATAGAGATAATTTTCAAAGAGTAAAAATTTGTGGTTAATATTTAAACATTATGTTTCAAACAGTAACTCTTTTGTTTGATTTACCCTTAAGCAAAACTTCAACAGTAGCTCCCTTGTACATAATAAACGTTTAATGTTTTCCTTGAATGATTAGCAAGTACTTTTAATCTTTTGCCTTTAGTTCCTGTTGTCATAAAAACTAAATCTATATCTTCTTTGAGAGAACCAGTAACTTTTCAAGTTTGCCATAGAGTAGTGGAATTTTACACTGAGGAAAATTCTCTGATGCACTTCACCCCTATATACTGATGAAGCTTGTGTCATGCGTATAGAGGCAGGTTAGGATATGCAAAAAGAGCTTCAAGTCAACTCAAGTCTTACCTTGTCCAGGCAAGGCGCTTCTGATGGAAGAAAGATTAAAGGGTTGCTTTATATGGGTTTGAGGGTCTGGAACCTTGGGATTCATCCCTAGGTAGGATGTATCCTGGACCCCTCACAACCTCCCTGATGATGGGCTAGTCCCCTTCACCTCTGTGTTAAGGTCACTCCATATTGAAACAGACCCATTCTGAAATCATACTTCTCATCCAGCCAGAATGTGATTTATCTGTAGTGGTGGGAATGAGACAGAGTAATAGCAAAGTGTTCAGTCTCTGTTATTTGGCACCTTAGTGACTAACACATTAGTCTATCTCAAGAGAAGAAATTCTTCAGCTGTTAGAATTGGAGAATCTATAAGGGTGAAAGAATTGATA
Source organism: Diceros bicornis minor (assembly GCF_020826845.1). Classification (NCBI taxonomy): domain Eukaryota; kingdom Metazoa; phylum Chordata; class Mammalia; order Perissodactyla; family Rhinocerotidae; genus Diceros; species Diceros bicornis. The sequence goes on from NC_080743.1 coordinate 78,744,045, forward strand.
CTGTATTTTGCCTCTTCTGTATGAAGACATTATCTCTGTACATTTCATACTACTGCCTGATACTGAGGAGTAAGGGGTTTATGCCAAGCTTTAGATTACTAAAAGAAAGTTAATTTTAACTTCTTACTTACTCCAAACCTTTTTCTTTGTGATCTTCAACAAATTTCTTTTTTAGAAGAGGAACAAGAGACTGGATACTTATAGTTTGAAGTAATAGCTGCAGTGTAATGCTTCTTAAGTTTTGGGTCTAAGTTGATTTTTGGCCACTAGTCAGTTAATTGGCCTCACCACCATATTATAAAGAAGAAAGTGAACTATCTTTTACCTCTGATATTCAACAAAGAAGATGTAATGCTAAGTTAAACATTATGTACCAGAACTATTGCCTAGCTGCTCTGACCAAGTTGTCAGTTTCTATTTCATGTCAAATCTTGTCAGTTTGAATCTCCGTGAAGTAACCAGGGCTTACTCCTTCTAAGCAATTATTCACAAATACTTCCTTCAAATAAATGATTAAAAATGCTAAAGTTTTAAAAAATTGATGATAAAGCAAATAGAATTCCTGATGTTCCTTTAATAGCAGTGCCTATAGCTCTGCCTGCCGAACACAGCAACAGAGCAGCGGAGAGAGAGAGAGAACTGCGTCTGTCATTTTCACAATTTTCAGTTAGCCTTTTTCTCATCAATCAACTTTAATGGCTTTGGTTGGGTAACACTGTGACACCCGATGGCTATCCAGAATGGAGTTGTTGTGATATGATCAATGGAAAATGGAGCGTGCTGTTGGTTTTCTTCCTACTAGAAATGCAGGGTGAGAGAGTAAGCAAGACTGTATACAGCTCAGAATTATAATTATAATCAGTCAACCAGAAGTCATGTGGTAGTTACTCGTTTCTTATTTTATCTCACAAGAAAACGGTATAGTAATGATACCTATAAACTCCCTTGAACAAGTAATTCTTGGCTGTGGAATGCTGAATCAAGTTAAATCAAGGAGTTTTGACCCAAGTTGTGCAGATAATTGCAGGAAAGCTCAGAACATGGTTGCCAGGTCACCACGACAACAAGAAATTCAGAGCTGGGTAGTGGGAGAAAAGCAGAATTAGGTATTTTGCAAGCCTAGCCTGAATTAGCTGAGCATGGTGTGTACTTAACGTCCAAGTCTCCACAATACAAAAGGCCCAGGGTTTCAGGTAATTAAATTACCTGAAAACCAACTGAATTAATAATGTGGTTGTGGCAGGAAGCAAGGCTAGAGACTGAGATGAGCCAAGAAAGCAAGCGTGTGAAGGGTGGAGCAGCACCATGTCTCTCCCACCTCCTGTGGCGCTGCGGAGAAGAGCAGATCCCCTGCTGCCACACGCTCCTCTCTCTGCAAAGTGCTGGCCTCTGTCTTTGGTCTTCTCTGGATAATGCTCTAACAAATTAGACTAATGTGATATTGGTAGCTTTTAAACAGTTCATATGCCCTGCTCAATGAATATGGCATTTGAATAATCAGTTGAGTACAATGTTGGAGGACTTTACAGAATGTGGAACAGATAATTGGGCAGCCAACATTTTCTGAAATAGTATAAAATAAGGAAAAAGGAGCAAAATGCCCATTTGAAAGGATGGGCTAGGAAATGCAAATTCCAGGCTCTAGTTAGTCTGTCACCCTCGGAATTAAGATCTGCCTCAGAGACGTTGTGAGACCTTGCGCAAGTAAATTTCTTCTGTCCAAATTACCTCATTTCAAATACACGGTCTCTGAACAGTTGTGTACCTTCAGACTTTTAAACTTTAAACTTCTAAACTTTGATAATTTAGTTTATAGGTATTAGAGGAACAATCCAAACGTGGAATTAAAATGAGATTTTATTTTCAGAGTTGATATGGCTTTTAGTTTTGCTTTTAGTTGTAACATTTTGTTTTGTTGTTTGTGGAAACTTTAAAAAATGTGTCTTTATATCTAAAATAATACCTTTGGGAAAACTAGATAGTGTAGTTGTCATACAAGGAACTTAAATGAATTTGTTTTTGATAACATTTAAAAAAAATTTCTAACTGATACTAATTATCCCACCAGACCAGCAGCCAAATATTATAGCCAGCTTACACATTTGTAGCATGTTTCGTGTAAACTGTGTGCCTGGATTCCTGACACTGAGCAGGGGCAGGGGAAACCTTGAGTTATCCCTCACTCCTGTCTTCTTCCTGCTCCCAGGCCTTTTCAGCTTTTTTTCCTTGTCACATGCCCTCTGTGCCAGAACAAACTGTAGCGGTCGTTGGGCTCTACAGAGGGGAGCACTGGAAGGTGTCCACTCCACCCCCCAGTTTAAGCCACCAGCATCTCTTGCCTGGACTACTGCAGTCATCAACTGACTGGCCTCTGTTCTCACCCTGCTCTAATCTGTGCTCCATCCAGCAGCCAGGGTATGCTTTAGATAATGTTTGCAACTTTCTAGCCTACCACATGTAAAAGTGCAAAAGGACTTGGTGTAGATCTCTCTGCTTCATGGGGCTCGAAGAAAATGAACGTGATGAGGTCTTTGTAGGTGTTTTGAACACCTTGAATGAACAGTGCTGCAAAACACAAGATGATATATTTATTCAACAAACATTTATTACGTACCTCCTGTGTCCCAGGCACTGTGCCTAGGAGCTAGAAATAAGAGACATAATTGGTATAATATTGATAGTTACTTTTGAAGATTTATATATAAAAAGAGACTACCCAAACAGAAGACATAGAATTGGTTAACTAGAACATTAGTAAACTTTTATAGGTAAACAGTTGTATTTTTAAAACTGTAATTTACAGCTAACAAAAGATATGTGTAGCTGTCCCTCTTCTCACGGTTTAGTTTCATATATTGTTGGATACAAAAAAAAATGCTTTCTTCTGTGTTTCTTTCTCTTTGCTCTTTAGTTATCAGCTGTAGTGGAAGACTAATGTTCAGCCCCTGCGTAGAAAATCTTTATACACAGCAAGAGCTGGTGAGAGAAATTGACTAGAATTTTGTAATTCTAGTCCCTTTCAATTAGCAACAGATGCTGCAGGGAAAGATTGTCTGTGTAGGAACACAGCACTAATGTTTCCATGCTCTAGCTGACATAGAATGCTCATTGCAAAAGAAAGATGTTCTTTTTCTTGGTCCAAATATGTCACTAATGATAGATCAGATTTTTCTTTTTCACTTTTCTCTACTCCTAAGGCCATTAATGAAGTCTGACTCCCTTGGAAGAAAGTTAACAAATTCTTGACTGTACAGCATTTTAAATATTACCGAACACTTACAGAATTTATGCAAAGTTTAGATACTACAGCTTTCTTTCTGATACTATAAAAGTGTACATAGTGCTTCATTTTAAGGTTTATAAGAATGTGGCTTAATTTTTATTTTGCCTTACTCACCAAAGATCTCTCTTTTATTCCAAAAGCCTAATGTATTTTTCTTACTTATCTTTCTTTTCTAAGAGAGAGTTGGAATCCATGAGGTCAGATATTTAAAGTCAAATCTTTAAAAATTATTTTAGAAAAAAAATCCTGTGGGATTAGAAAACTATACTTACCCTCCCCCTCCCCAAAGTATATTTACTACTGATTATCATTTTAGTATATTGTATAGGTCTGTGGTTTTAAAATTATTCCATCATTCTGATACTTAGATAAAGTGCTATATCATTTGTGTGACAAATTCTGCCAGCATCTAAATGTTGGTTTAATTTGACTATTACGTAAATACTTTATTTGCAACAATTGTTGCTTTTTGATTGAGTTTTATATGACTTCTTAATAACAGTTCTATAGTTACTATAACTTTGGAGTGAAAAGAAATGGGGCGTCTGATATTCTGTTTATTAAAAAGTGTAGTTAAAGAAAACAGTTTGGGAGAAATATTTAAATACTTGTTCTAAATTAAAATAGAATTTCTCTATATGTGAAATTCTCTTCTAAGAAAATCCTGAACTTACTGTATTTCCTACCATATCCTGGAAGGAAGAGAGCAACAGCAGAACATACTGCCAGAGGGAGGTTATGGAATTGTCTCTGGAGATTTTTGGAATGGGGATGGGCAACTATATTATTAGTATTAGTAGAGATAAGGGGAAGGATGAAGTGGCCTTTGTGGGTCTCTCTTAGTGGAAAAATCAGGGAACAGAATCAGGTGACATCACCAGTTGAAGGTGTGCCTTAAAAAAATCCATCAAAAAAACTAAATGTACGATATCAGATTCCCTTATTTATCAAGCATCATAACAGTAATGTCTCTTAATGAAAAGTAAATTCTGAATTTGGGATATTGAGGGCACCGTAATTGCTTGAAGTGTAAGATGGTTCATTTTTATAAAGCTTGGTAGAAAGGTTGGTCTTCACTTAAAGCCTGAATTTGAGACACATTTTCTAGCTTTTTCGATTTTCTATACAGTTTCCAGCATCCTTTTAGCATTATCTATGTTTATTTTTGAGTCACATCTTTGACAAATCCATGTAGTTTGAACTGTATGGTCCTAAAAGGCAGGGCCTGTGCCCGTAGATGAGTGTAGCCATGATTTCAGTAATGCTGGGATCACATGGTCTTTCTCTCAGACCTCTTCAAGCCTGAAAGTGTATACTTTGCTTCTTTCCCGTCACTTCTCATACAGATACAGACATTTTATAGTTTCCTGGCTTTCTGCTTTTTTGCTCCTCTACTTTTCAGAAGTGAGGCTTATTATAGTTACAGTTTTGGGGTCAGGTAACATTATTATTTTTGGCTATAAGAGGGAGACTTAGTAAACTCTGACTGATTATCATAAGGACTATAAAACTCTCTTATTCTATGTTTTAGCAAGCCCTTTGACAATATTGGTTACCAAGGCAGCATTGTTTTTCTGAAACATATCCTGGCTTATTGAAGAGTGTTCTGTGAGGTGTTAAACATGAGTAAAACAAAGGTAGGCAAAGCACATTTTATGTTGTGATGTCTTTATTATTTTATTTAAACTTGTTTATTCACTTGTGAAGTATGAGAGTTTGAATCATTAGTACGAATCAAAAAGATTCTATATTGTGAATAAGATTCTATATTGTGTTAGAATATGAGAATTGGTAGTGCTACAATGAGAGTTCTAGAATTTTACTATACTGTTCTCACATATTTGATGTCCTTAAAAAATTTTGGATGAGGGGCCGGCCCCGTGGCATAGTGGTTAAGTGTGCGCGCTCCGCTGCTGGTGGCCCGGGTTTGGATCCTGGACACGCACCGACGTGCTTGTTAGGCCATGCTGTGGTGGTGTCCCATATAAAGTGGAGGAAGATGGGCACAGATGTTAGCCCAGGGCCAGTCTTCCTCAGCAAAAAAAAGAGGAGGGTTGGCAGATGTTAGCTCAGGGCTGATCTTCCTCAAAAAGAAAAAAAAAATTTTTGGATGTGTTGAAATCTAATCTGGAGCTGATTCTGTGTCTCCATTACATTAAAAGATGATGATGGTTAGGTTTAGCGACGCTGATTCATTTCGTTGGCCACCAGGTCTCTTAGGGAAAGGGAAGAGTGGCTGTGTAGAGAAAGGAAAAAAAGGAAGATTGAGGAATGCTAGCTCATTTTAGCATAATCCCACTCTTTGGGCATCTTAGGTTAATGGAGGGAGAAGAAGTTATGAGAAAGGCTCATGAGTGCTTTTGAAAACACTTTCAGGGCCATAAAATTACAGGTAGAAAGAATATTAGAGGTCTGGCTGTCCTCATTTTTGGAGAAGCTAAGTGACATACCCAGCCAGGCTTAAACAGTAGCATGATTGGAGCCCTGTCAATACATTTCTTTGACTCAAAGACAAAAATTCAGGATTCTTTGATATCACCATCTCTTTTTGAGTTTTTGTGGGAATCATTTGAGAATTTGTTTTCTTAGGGAATAGTTTATTTTTCCCCCTGATCATTTTGCTGAGTGCCTATAGTACTGCTGCACTTGCAGAGAATAGGGATACTATTTGCCACCCTGGAAATTGCAAATATAGAATGTAGTGGTGGCTGGGTCAGCCCCGGTGGCCTAGTGGTTAAGTTTGGCATGCTCCACTTCGCTGGCCTGGGTTTGTTTCCTGAGTGTGCACCTACACCACTCGTCTGTCGGTGGCCATGCTGTGGTGGTGGCTCACATACAAAAAGACAAAGATTGGCAGCAGATGTTAGCTCAGGGCGAATCTTCCTCAGCAAAAACATAAAAACAAACAAAACAAAAACAAAAAAAGAATGTAATGGTGGGGGAAAGGGCATGCATGGAAACTTAACATATTGGGTTTTATAGGAAAACTATTTTGAAAATTGACAAAACGGTGATAGCATTTGTCCTTTAAGGTGTTTTCTCTGCTTTTTTTCCCCAGAGATTTAAAAAATTCAAGGTAGGAGTTTAAAAGGACTTCTCAGCTTCACTATGTTATACTTTTAAAATAGCCTCACAAATTTATTGGGTATTTCTTTATATTTTCTACTTTTGACAGTAGGCACATGTCCCTGACTCTTCACCTGGTGTTTGTAGTAGTTATCATGTAGCTTTATGTAGAAATCAGTACTCTTATTTATGCTTACATTTTTTGTATAGATTTTGCAAGTAAAGCAGTTTTAGAGCAGTGGTTTTGAGAGCCACACAACCTCAGCTTCTTTTTGGCAATGCAATTTCAGGGTATATCTTTAAATTTTTAGTCTAAGAATTATTGGTCCTTAAGGAATGTTCAAAAGACATCCAAAATCCTTTATTCTGATTACTAAAAGAGAAAGAAAATTCTGTTTTAAAACCCTAAAGAAGAAATTCCGCAAGTACTTGCTTCCAGTTGTTCTAATATTTAAATTTCCTATCTGTTAGGAAGTTCTTCTTTGTATCTTACCTAAATGCAGAACTTTTTGTTGTAGTTTAGAGTCATCTATGAAAGTCAAGGACAGTTGGATATGATGTCAATTTCACATTAATTAATGAATCCTTGCTTAATATAAAGTCATTTTGCAGCATTTTAAGCTCCACTGTTAAGGAGATGGCTTTGAAACTTGTTCAGTGTCTTTTTTCCAGATTTCCATGAAAAAAAATGACTTTTTCAACGTTGTTATCGTTCTTTACTAGCCCGGTCAGATTGAAGATGACATTCAGCCTCTTCGCCTTCATACTTTCAGAAGCAGTTTTTCTTAGGTTGGGATCAGCAGTCTCTGAAGGCCTGAGTGCCATTAGGAAGCTTAACCAATGACATCCAAGAGGAGGGAAGAAAGACAAAATGAGGGGAGAGGAAGGGGAAGCAGGCTGTCAGGGGAAAGAAGAAGAGGGGAAGATAAGGAAAGATGGAAAAAGAAATGGGGAGTGAAAGAAGTGACTAAGGTGGCTAGTGCTAGAGCGTCACCAGCAGTCGTGTCAGGTGCCTCCTGGTGCGTCCTGGACTGGATAGCGAGCTGACTGAGGAATTGGAAGTGAACTGGCTTTGGGGCCTACCTGGGTCTCCTGCTGCTGTCTGTGTTGCCTCACGTTCAGGTTGGGGCCCATCAGACACTGTGGCAGTCCACATTTGAGGCAGTGGGGTGGTCATTATCTACCTGTTAAGGACGCAGGCAGAAAACTGCGAGGGATTTCAAAGCAGCATAAAACCACTGAACCTAGTTCTTAGACCCCTTATTTGAGCAAGTTCACAGAAACCGATACAGGAATACACCTTGTCTGCCTCAGGAAGTGCCTCTCAAACTTTTCTGCCCCAGTACTTCTGACTGTAGAGGTAATATGAAATAGGCACCCCAGGGGACTACTGAAATATGATCCTGAGTTTCTTTGAAGTCTTTTTAGCTGCCAATCTTATGCAAATTTTACATTCTGTTTCATAATAGATCTGTGTTTCTTGTAATAGTAAAACAATATCCCACCCGCTCCCACACATATAAAAATCTTTGATGCTCAGGAAGATGCACTATGCTTATCTGGTAGCTTCAAGGACCACCGCCCTTCCCCGCCCCCCCCAGCCCCCGCCCCCACCACACACACAGTGGCACATTTCTCCCCAATGCACATTCCCAGCAGTGATATGGGACACTGCATTAACATAGTTTTTGATGGTCTAGGCTACACTGGTGATGGCACTTTGGACCTTTTGCTGAATTTAAAAGGTGCCATTATAAATTGTGTTAGCCATTGATTACATTACATAGGCTTAATTCAGTGACCCTCTGCTCAATTCTAACATGAAACCTTTATGAGCAGAGACTTGGGGTGTGGCTCTGGTCTAGAGCGCCTCAGGACATGTTGTTAGACCCTGTGTTAACCATCTTGTTAATTTTCACAACTTTCTCTGAGCTGACTGGGTCAGATATTCCTCTTTTCCCCGGACACACAAATACAGTATTCTTTCTCCTCCAGAGTCACTCTACCCAAATAACTTCTCCATAAGGTTGCTTGGAAATTTTAAATAATTCATGTAAAATGTTAAACACAGTTCCTTACATACAGTATAGTAAGCAGTCAATAAACATTAACTCCTGTTTTATTGTTGCAACTATAATTATTGCAGTGTGTGCCTACTAGGAGCAAAGCAACATTCAAACACGGAAAGTGAGGCTTGTTGGTGGCACGTTCAAAACAGATGGTTGATCAATAATTTTGGTCTTGAATTTTGAATAGCCACCACCTTTGTAAAGCTAGGAAATATATACCGCTTGCTGTATGATTAAAGAAAATGGAATAACTTAAATTCTTGAGGAAAAAGTTATTAAAAAATAAAACCATTAACTATGCTAGTGGGAAAACTGATTTTACTTTTATATTATTTAGCAATGTGGCCAGTGCAGAGAGTTCTGTGGAGGAAAGTGCCTAGCACAGTGCCTGGTTTGTACTGTTTATGTATGGTGGGTGAATGAATCTGATAGGTTGAGACCTCATTATTGGGGCCTGAATATATACATGCCTGATTAAGCAAGACATTTGAATGTTATTTAATGGTTAGTAAGAAGCCATTTCAAAGTTTTGAACAAGGAGATAGTGTAATCTAGTGCTTGCTTTAGACTGGAAGGAAATGTGCAAAAGGTTATATTTGATGACAGGACTATAGTATGTCTCTTTTATTTTTCTAGTTTCTAGAGCACACTTCCAAAGGTGATAGTGGCTCTCCTCTCTGTGGGGAGGTTGGGAATGGGGGTGGGGTTAGTGTATTTGAATCTGGGAGGGGTAGCATGAGTACTTTGAATGAGAACCCCCAAGGAATTGTCCTTCAAGAGAATCACTATTTTTGGAAATCCTTGAGTATCAAAATCATAGAATTTAGAGCTGAATTTAACCTAGAGGCCCTAGCTCTAACCCTCATGTTATGGATGAGATCAAGTGGATTCCTCAAGGCTCTTAACCCAGGACTTCTGGTTCCTGGTCCATTGCTCTCTCTAGTATATAATACATTCAAGTTGCGGGGGAAACTGTGTGGGCAAACAGACTCCTAGGGAGGATTGGCCTCCATAGCTTTGTCTTCCCTGCTCCAACGGGCGTGAATGTTTTCATGTCATCTTGCTATACCTTTAAAATTGTACCACTTGAATATTCCTGTAGGTTTATAAGAATGAAAATAAAAATCTCACCACTCCAGAGGCAAATCACTAAAACATTTTGTCGTATTTTCTCACCAGTCTTTTTTTTAAATACATACTTTTAAAATTAGAATTCTATTGTTCTATAGCTTCTTTTCTTTAATTTAATATATCCAGACATTTACTTATATACTTAAACATTGTATGAATACATCATTTAAAATGCTTATATAGTAGTATTCCATCATACTGATGTGCCACAATATATGTAATTAAACCTATATTGTTAGATAGGTCTCAGTTTTTTTAACAAGCTGCTATTTTATAAATGCAAATGGCTCTAGGAGGATTAGGAGACTTTTCATTCACACAGTAGTTTCAGTTAAATGTCTATATTTTCTTTTTACCACCTAGCAGAGAGCAGCTAGTTAGAGAATGGAAGTTGTGATTTGGCATGAAGCACATTAGGAAGAGGAAAGACTAGATAGGGTCTAGTTTGAAAGGGTCAAGTTCTACACAGGCCATTTGAAACCCAGAAGAAGAGGGTGGGTGCAGGGCTGTGGAAGAAGGTTGCTGAAATGGAGTAATTTCAGTATTTTGCATAGGAATGGCTCCTTTTTTTTTTTCTGGCCCACATGACCTTTGCTTCAGGACTTCACACTGAGGCTATTTTATGAATTTTGTGGTTCTCCCACACAGTAGATTTACAAGTATTGGTTAAAAGGCTAGGCACCTGAGCACCACTGCCAGTTATTACTAACCTAACTACTTAAAAACTTTTGAACATTATTGTTATGAGTTGTGGGCTACCTGCAGACAAATAATAAGTATATTTCGTCAGTCAAATGAAATGTAAGGGCAGATATTGACAAGGCTTAGTGACTAATTGAATGTCATTGGGAAAGGACAAGAAGACCTCAGACATGATTGAAGGGCTAAAAGCCTCAAAAATGGTGAAATGAGGAGTTGTTGCTGATTTGTGTGGAGAAACCTGCAAGATGACACCTGAAAAGTCATATTACATTTCGGGAACTTGGGCTGGTGAGAGATAGAGATGACACAGATAAAAGTGTAATTTGTAGATATTCTAAAAGCCTTTATCTTAGCCAGTAGTTTCAGTTGTGGCCTAAAACAACATATCTGTCTGTACTTCTAAATAACAAAATGGATAAATTTGCATTTCACATGCTTCTTCTGTACTTGAAAACAATTAATTTTATAGGAGACGGATGATACTATAAACTAGGTTTTAGTTCTGCTGCTGATGTACCATATGACATTGGACAAGACATTTCACCTCTCTGGTTTCTAATCTGTAACTAAAAGGCTAATTAATACTGGTTTAAGTGATTTTTGAAGTTCCTTCTGAACTTAGAGTCTGTATTTCTAAAACACCCAAAAAAATGACCCCTGAGGTAGAGTTGGCTATACTTTTCTTGAATTTGAAAAATTGAGCGAAATGCTGATCTAGTAGATTTATATAACTTTTAACTATAGCATCTTGAAGGTGTCCTTCTATCAATTAGAGAACAAATGTCTCAGTTTAATATATGACTGCATAAAAAAAAAATACAACCACAGTAGGTGACCAAAGGGATAAGTAACTTTCAGGAATTTTGAAAGCCCAGGAGTATTTAGTATCTGCTCTCTCAGCATTAAAAAGGTCACCTTGCTAATATATGTTAATTTTGAAAGTTTCATTGACCTTTGGAATTTTAATATCAACCTCTTTTGGTGTGTTTAGAGGTTGGAGCAATCACAGAGGAAACGGAAGCCTGTGATTGGTGGAGTTTGGGTGCTGTCCTGTTTGAACTTCTCACTGGCAAGGTAAGCAGTGACCTGGACGTTTAATAACTTTACCCAGATGCTAGCTTGATTTCAAATTGAGAACATTTAGCCTTTGCCTTTAGTTGTTAGATCAGGGACTAAGTAAGAAAACCTTTCATATCAAAAAAAGCAGAAAAATGCAAGTTTATCAAGATTCCAGATATTTTAAGAATATTTAATATTTTAAGATATTCCAGATATTGTAATACAATTATAGAATTGTATTACATTGAATAAATTCATATAAAATTCTATGTCCCAATGTTAGTACATAGTAAGGTATAAGACTACACAGAATAGAAAATTAATGTAAATATTAAAGATAATGTTATCTTTTTTCTCAATACTGTAAATTTTTCCTGTTCTAGCTTAAGGGCAGAGTTTATACTGTCTCTGATAAATAACTTTTAAGTAAGATGTTTGAGGTTAATAGACTTTGATAGAGTATTATGCAGATTGCCTCCTGGCAAGAAAACAGAGAAAATGAATAGTCATATTTTTGTAAGTAGTCATCTACTTTAAATATGTAGGTAATACTGAACTCCTAAGGTTGTTGTATAATTTACAAATCACCTATACATACATTTAAAATCATAAATTGCTGTACATATATAAAGTATTATTAAGAAATTCTAAACTTTGAAGGTTTTTAAGAACATTAAAAAGTTTCAGAGATATCAAGTCCCTTTTTAGTTTTTATGTGTAATGTAAACTTCTCTATTATGAGCCATTCTCTTTATAACTAAGAGAAAAGAGCTAGTAACATAAGCTTATGATGTGATTTCAGTGATTGCCTTCATTTCAGTCAGAAGTTCTGTAGCTCATAGCCCTCGTCCTAAACTGCCTACATGGCACTATGTTGATTACTACACCTCCAGTGAAGGTGGTTGTCGAGCTCTCTGTACTTGCTGTCCGTAAATCCTGTGATAGAACAGAATATGATGTTATTTGGGATAAGAAGTATACCTGATTGATTGTTTCAGACACTGGTTGAGTGCCATCCAGCGGGAATAAATACTCACACTACTTTGAACATGCCAGAATGTGTCTCTGAAGAGGCTCGCTCACTCATTCAACAGGTAATTTAATTGACCTATTGGCCAAGTATATCAACCATGCCAATTAGCAGAGCCTACAGCTCCAAAACCTTAAAGAAATTAGTTTGGGGCACGAAAGACCCATTACTAATTACAAATTCAGAACTAATACTGTGTATCTTCAGGCTTCTGCTGTTGTCTAAGTATTGGTGAGGTTGGAGAGAACAGTTAAAGCTTATTGGTATTAAAAGTTTTTTTTGAAAATCCAGGCTAATGTTTAGTCACTTCCATATATTTGTGTAGGTGTGAGATTTAAGTGCTATTGCTTTTAGCCTGTCTGGAGCTGCTGTATTTTTGCTGTTACATTTTGTAACCATGTATGAATGGCTATTTTCAATCTTTCATTCATATTTATAAATAGGAATGGGCTACTCAGGTTGCTTAGGAGAGAAGTGGTGTTAGAAAATCTTGCCAAGTTAGATCACTCCTAGCTTCATCCATTTATGGAACTTGGGCATTGGTGTCAGTTAGTGCATTTCTGGTTGCTTTGAGGAAAGAGACAATTGATAGTTAAAGTTCAGTATCCCAGAGGTAGGCTTGGAACTCTAGTAAGCTTCTTAAATTGATTCCCCACATTTAAAATGCTCCTCTAGTTTTGGTGAGTCAACTGAGGGTTGTCACCATTGTGGTATGATAGGCTCATAGCAAATCAGCAAGAATCGTCAGTCCTGGGATCCTTATACTTTTATGAAAACATAAAGGGAAAGGTTATTTGAAAAAAGTAAAGAACTAAAATTTTTGTTTAATGAAACATGAATTATTTCTTTTATCAGGGAAAAAAATTTAAAAAAAAGGAAAAAGGGGAGGGGAGACTATAGTAAGAAGAAAATTACCTAGTATTCTCTTAAAGAGTGATTTTGGTTCCATTCAACAAATATATGTAGGGCACAGTGCTGTGAGCTACAAAGGAAAGACTCACAAATAACTATATCACAGATGGATTTGATAAAGGCTATCAGAGAGGTTTAAAAAATACTTTGGCAAGTCAAGATAAGGAGGGGTTATAGGTTGATGCGGTGGTCGTATTAGGAAAGTTTTGTGCAGTGGATGTTATTTTTGTGGAGCCTCAGGCAGAATTTGGGCATGGCAGGGTTGGATGTAGGGGGAATGACTAGGTGGAATGAACAGCTTCAACAAAGGAAGGAGTCCGAAAGACTGAATTTGGGAAATCAAAAGTTTGGTTTATCTAGAGTGACGGGATGAATATAGGGATGAATAGTAGTAATAGATGAGTGCAGAAAGATAAGTTGGGGTTCTTACAGGGTTCTATTACCATGAACACTAGGGTAGAGTGATAGTATTTAATTCAGTAAAAAATCGAGGTTTGAAGTTTTCTTGCAGAAAAGTGAAAGGATCAGAGTTGTGCTTCAGGAAGATTAATGCCCAGAGTAAGTAAAATATAAAGAAACATAATCAGGTTGGAAATACTGCGATGAGAATACCCTGAGCACTTTGCAAAAGGATTAAGAGGTAATGCAAAGATACATAAAACATTTCATCGTAATGGGAAAAAAGGACAGCTACTCATTTGATTTCATTTTATTTGTTGTGGCGCAACAAGGTAAATTCAAAGGTTTTTTTTTTTGGTAAATAATTTAAGGAAGGCTAACAACTGCTATTTTTTGTTTCTCTTCCTTAAAGAAGTAGTCATTCTTATATAATACTGGGAGTAGAATTCCCTGCATTAATTTGTAAAGGTCTGCTGCTCCTGTCCATATTAGAAATTGTGTTGTAAAGGACTGTATGTTTAAGGTATGTTAAATCCCCCACTATAGATGTATACAGCTTAGACAGTAAATCAGCATGCTATCATTGGCCTGCCTAAGGAAACTACCAGTCATGTTGAGGAAACATCATCAGGAAAGGGAAAAGGGGTCTCTTGGCATGATTAGCAATTTGTCATTTTGACTTTCCTCTTCCACTACCTCACAGGTCAGAGAGGTCATTTTAAAAAATTACAGAATGATTTATATGGAAATAATTATTCTGCTTTAGGGAGATTTTCCTCTCTTTGGTCTTTTACCCCCTTGCTTTCTTCCTAGACATAATCCCCTGTACCCATCTCAGTCAAGCGAATGGTGCTAAAGTAAACATGGTTACATTTTAAATGCAATTTAAAAAAAGATACTTAACATTTTACAAATCCTCAGAGCATGTATGTTTGTACTTCACAGTATACAGTTAGTTAATTATGACACAGTTGCTTTGTCAGTTGAAAAATATTATATGAGAAAAAGATCTTCAAAACAAATTTCTGTGCCTTTATTGCTCAGCTTTATTGCCTATTCTTCAGGAGAAAGGAGGTTAGTAGTGACTATCTTGGCTTTGCCACTGGCTGACACATTCTCTTAAGCAATAGAATTTTTGTGTGATCTCTCTTGAGGCCTGGTATAGTATTTAAAATTGCAGAATGCACACGATAGTCATGGGTAAAACAATTATACTTTGGCCTATAGATTTATGCTTGCAAATTTATAGAGGACTCCATGAACTAAGTAAATTGACTTGAGTAAAAGTCAAAATATGAACCTTTATAGGAATTTCATAATGAGGTCATGTTTTGGAAAGCATGGGGGTGGAACAGCCAATTGTAACAAAGGAGAAAAAACTGATATGTTTCCTGAAATATTAAAAAATATGCTATAGTTATAGTTACCTTTTACCAATGTTTGACATTTTAGATTTATATTAAGATATCTGAGGTCTTCCACATTTCCGTCAGTAGACATGAATTGTCTGATTTTGAAAATGGATTTGATACATTTAGGATATTTTTATGATGTTTGTTTTATAAAAGCAGCTTTTCTCTTAACACATTTTAGCAACTGCTAATATAATTCTTTGAGCAGTTAGCTTTAATAAACAGTAGTCATTTTGAAGCTAGATATAATAATTTCAAGTGAAAAGACTGTGAGTACAGTCTTTTGAAGTATGTGCTTCACTCCTTGTGGATTTGGTAATATCAAAGTAAAGTACTAGATTCTTGGCATTTGCAGGTCACACACTCATGAGGCAGTATAATGTTGTGGTTAAGAGCATGGGTTCTGGAGCCATAGTGCCTGAATCCATATCCTATCTTTGCTACTTACTACTCATATGATCTTAAACAAGTTGTTTAATTTCCCCGAGTCTCTGTTTTCTCATCTATAAAATAGAGATAATAATAGTAGATATTTATAGAATTGTTATGAGTTAAATGAATTAACCTATGTTAAGCACTTAGAATAATGCTTGGCACACAGTAAGTGTCACATAAGTGTTTTGTATTATTATTGGTAGGACAATATTGAAGGTTCATGACATATAGTACTTTGTAATTTGATGAAGCATGTAGTTGAATTACAGGGCTGCTAACATAACAGTGAGGCAACTGCTGGTGATACTGGTGAAAAGGTCTTAAAAAGGTAGTGAACTGGCCCATAATAGGAAATCAGGTGATACTTTTCAAACAAATAATTAATGAATCATGACTGAAAAAAATAGAAATAAAGGAAAAAAAGAAATAGAAATTTTGGTTAAATTTGAATAGTGGGATTTCCTGTATGTATAGAACCATTAATGTAAATAAATCATTTAAATATTTCAGTTGCGGTTGGCTAAATTCTGTGGAAAAAATTATTTGCTGTAGAAATATTCTCAATTTTGAATGGCTGTAGCTGTATGAGGAAGTTGGCAAATTCTCCCCTCAAAAAAGGAAATTATAAAGTTGGACAGAATTGGCAAAAACAACCGTCTCAGTGCTCTGGAAATTGATCAGAGGCATACAACAATCTGAAAAGTGTTTATGCTTGAAAAACAGCTGAACCTTGGAAAAGAACAGTGGGACTCTGTGGCATTCTTGCCTGGGGCTGCTCCCATTCTCTCTTCCCTGCATGGTCAGGTGTAAGTGTTCTGCCAGACTGGGGCAGGCCATGAGGACCAACCCTGAGGCATGCATGTGTATAGGAGCAGGGAAAGATTCCAGAGGAGAGAAAAAACCAGGGCAGACTTGAATGTGGCCTAAATTTTGAATGTGTTCTCCTGTCTATAGGCAGATGGGAAGCTTTAGTGGCTGAAGTATTTGAATGCAACCTCTTTTCAATCACTGGTTGACCACTAAGCTATGCAGATGCAGGGATCACCCCTAGGAAGCCAAGCTTAAAAATAAAAACAAGAACAAAAATGAGCAGAGATATCAACAGCTGCTTGTTACAGTGGGGTGGGGGAAGCAGATTTACAGATCTAGGTGAAAAAAGTTACCAAAGAAAGAACAAACCAACCAACAGCAATGGTAACAGTCTTTGTGGGAAAAAAATCAGACCCAGAGTTGCTAAAATATATTATCTAAAATGTCCCGTTTTCAGCAAGATATTATAAGATATACACAGAAACAAAAAAGTATGACCCATATGCAGCGAAAAAAAGCAGTCAATAGAAATTGTCTCTTGAGTGTCTCCAGATTTTGGGTTTAATAAAGACTTCAAAGCAGTTATTATAAATATATTCAAAGAACTAAAGGAAACCGTGTTTAAAGAATTGGAAGTATGACAACGATGGATCAACAAATAGAGATTTTCAATAAGGAAATAGAAATTATATTAAAAAAAAAAGAACCAAATAGAAATTTTCAAGTTGAAAAGTACAGTAATGAAATGAAGAATTCACTAGGGGGAAAAAAATTCACTGGAGCATCTCAACAGCAAATTTGAGGTAGATGAAAGAAGCATCAATGAACTTGAAGATAGAATGATAGAAATTATCCAAACTGAAAAAAGACCAAAAAAATTGAAGAAAAATGAACAGGACTACAGAGACCTGTAAGATAAAATCAAATATGTCAATATACATATAATAGGAGTCCCAGAAGGAGAGCAAAGAGGGAAAGGGGCAACAAAAATATTTGAAGAAATAATGGCTGAAAATGTCTCAAATTTGATGAAAAACATTGATATACATCCAGGAAGCTCACTGGACCCCAAGGCAGAAAATACAGAGAACCCCACTTAGAATATTGTAGTCAAATTGTTGAAAGACAAAAACAAAGAGGAAAATTCTGTAAGCAGCAAAAGAAAAACAACTCATTGTATATAAGAGAACATTAATGTCTGACTTCTCATGAAAAACAATGGAAAACAGAAGACAGTGTAATGATATATTCAAAGTGCTGAAAGGAAGTAACTGTCAACCGTGAATTCTATATCCAGCAAAATTATCCTTCAAAATGAAGATGAAATAAAGAGGTTCCCAAATAAAGACTGAGAGAATTCATTGCTACCAGACCTGCTTTACAAGAAATAATACAAGAAGTCCTTCAGGTCTGAAAGGAAATGACACCAGATAGTAACTTGAATCCATAGGAGGAAATGAGGAACTCTGGAATGGTAAATATGAGTTAATATAAAAGACTATATTTTTTCTTATTTCTCATCTCAGTTTCCTTTAAAAGACATAAGATTGTATGAAGCAGTAATTATAACATTGCACTGTTGGGTTTATAATATATAGATGTAATATGTAATATGTATGACAGTAATAGACAAAAGAGGTAGAAGGAATGGAGCTATAGTAGAGCAAAGTTTCTACATTTCACGGGAATTATTAGTATTAATCTGGAGTTGACTGTGATAAATTAAGAAGCATATTACAGCAACCACTAAAAAAATAGTAAAAGAAAATTAATATAGGAACTGAAATAGTACAGTAAAAAGTATTTGACACAAAAGAAGGCAGTAAAAGAGAAACAAAAAAGACAGTAGATGTAGAAAACAGGTAGCAAAATGGCAAATGTAACCCACCATATCAATAATTACATTCAATGTGAATGTCTCAACATACCAAACAAAAGACAGAGATTGTTAAACTGGGTAAAAAAGTAAGATCCAACTATCTTCTGTGTACAAGAGACACTCCTTAAATTCAAAGACACAAATAGATTGAAAGAAAAAGGATGGGAAAAGATAAACCATGCAAACAGTAACTATAGGAGAGCTGGAGTGGCTGCATCAAATACCTGACAAAATAGATGTGAAGACAAGAGACTTACTAGAGATAAGACAGATGTTTCATAATGATACAAGGGTCAATACTTAGAAAGATATAATGATTATAAATGTATATGCTCTAATAACAGCCTCAAAACATATGAAGCAAAACCTGACCAAATTGAAGGGAAAAATAGACTGTCCAATAATAATAAATGGAGGCTTCAATACCCATTCTTGATAATTGATAGAAAATCAGCAAGGATATAGACTCAAATAACATTATTAGACAACTCTGACACATATAGAACAATGATTGCAGAATACATTCTTATCACATACACATGGAACCTTCTCCAAGAAAGATCATATGCTATGCCATAAGACAAGTTTGAAAGTTTAAAAGGATTAAAATCCTGCAATATACTCTGACCATAACATTTGATTAGAAATCATCAACAGAAGGAGATCTGGTGAATTCACAAATATTTAGAAATTAAACAACACATTTCTAATAACCTATGAGTCAAAGAAGAAATACCAAGAGAAGCTAGAAAATGTTTTTATCAGAATGAGAACAAACACACAAAATTTATAAGATGCAGCTAAGTCAGTTCTTGAGGAAAATCTATGACTTTAAACACCTATACAGTAGTCCCCCTTTCTCTGTGGGGGATACGTTCCAAGACCCCCCAGTGGATGCCTGAAACCATGGATAGTACCAAACCCTATATGTACTATGTTTTTTCCTATACATACATACCTATCATAAAGTTTAATTTATAAATTAGGCAGATTAACAATAATAACTAATAGTAAAATAGAACAATTATAATATACTGTAATAAAGGTTACTGTAGATCTTAGCATACGATTTTTTTTCTTTTCTTAAGTTGAAAATTTTCACCTTTTCACTTAAAGGAAGCGCTTCACAGCTTCTCTCTGGCATATCTGAATTGCCAGCATCACTACTGTTTGCTTGGGGCCATTATTAAGTAAAATAAGGGTTACTTGAACATAAGCACTGTAGTATCACAACAGGCGATCTGATAACCATGATGGCTACTAAGTGAATAATGGAAGGGTAGACTATACAGCATGGATACACTGAACAAAGGGATGATTCCCGTGCTGGACGGGACAGAGCAGGACAGCACAAGATTTCATCATGCTACTCAGAACGGTGTGCAATTTAAAACTTATAAATCATTTATTTCTGGAATTTTCAATTTAATATTTTTGGACCACGGTGGACCACGGGTAATTGAAATTGTGGACAGTGAAACTGAAGGTAAGGTGGGACTACTGCATCAGAAAAGAAGAAAGGTCGTAAAAAAAGGAATCTCACCTTCCACCTTAGGAAACTAGAAAAAGACTATAAACTATAAAAAGCAAAGTAAATCCAAAGTAAGCAGAAGAAAGAAATCAGAAATCAATGAAAATAGAAAAGAGAAAAGTAAGAAAAATCAAGGAAATCACAAGTTGATTCTTTGAAAAGATTAGCAAAATTGTGAAAAAATAGTCTTTTCAACAAATGGTGCTGGGAAAATCAAATATTTACATGCTAAAACCAAAATGAACTAAGACCCTTACTTTATACCATATGCAAAAATTAACTCAAAATAGCTCATAGACCTATGTATGGGAGCTAAAACCATAAAAATTGTAGAAGAAAACATAGGAGGAAATCATCATGACCTTGGGTTAGGCAAAGAGTTATTAGATATGACACCAAAATCATGATCCATAGAAGAAAAAAATTGATAACGTGGGCTTCATTTTAATTAAAAACTTTTTGCACTTCAAAAGACATCAGTAAGAAAATGAAGAGATAAGCCACAGACTGGGAGAAAATATTTGCAAATCATGTAGCTGATAAAGGACTTGTATTCAGAATGTATAAAGAACTCATAACTGAATAAGCAGACAACTCAGTGTAAAATAGGCAAAGATTCAACAAGGAAGCTATGTAAATGGCTAATAAGAACGTGAAAAGATGCTCACCATCATTAGGCATTAGGGAATGCAAATTAAAACTGTAAGATACCACTAATACCCACTAGAAGATAGACAGTATCAAGTGTTGGTAAGGATGTAGAAAAACTGAAACCATCATACATTGCTGGTGGGAGTGTAAAATGGTACAGCTATTTTAGAAAAGTTTGGCAGTTTCTTAAAAAGCTAAACATAAACTTACCACATGACCCAGCAGTTCCACTCTTTGGAATGTCCTTAAGAGAAATGAAAACATATGTCCACATGAAGACATATATGTGAATGTTAATAGCAATATTATTCATTATAGCCTCAACCTAGAAAGTCCACGTTCATTAACTGGTAAATAGATTCACAAAATGTGTTATATCCAAACAGTGGAATGCTGTTCGGAAATAGAAAGGAGCGGACTGTGGATACCTGCTGCAACGTAGATGAGGCTCAGAAACATTATACTAAGTGAGAGAAGGTAGCTGCAAGAGACAACATATTTTCTGATTCCATTTACATGAAATATCCAGAAAGGGCAAGTTTATAGAGACAGAAAGCAAATCAGTGGTTGCCTAGGGCTGGGCATGGAAGTGAAGATTAACTGCAAACAGCATAAAGAAACTTTCTAGGGTAATCAAAGTGTTCTAAAACTGGATTATGGTGATGGTTGCACAACTCTTTAAATTTACTTAGGATCATTGAATTGTACACTTACAATAGACAAGTTTTATGTTATATGTATAAATTATCTCTCAGTATAGCTGTTAAAACAAAAAATTTGAGGATACATCAATGTCAAGACACATTCTTCCCGCATGCTCAGGATCCACTGTAATTGTATATAACTACTTCTGTTTTCCCACACTTAACAATCCTGTTGCATATAACACTATTAACTTATCTTATACATGATTCCTATTAGTGAAGAAGTCAAAACATGTTTCACTCATTGGGTCGTATTATTCCATGTGAGTCAGCTATTCCAAAGACTAGATAGATTTTGGAGTACGAATTAGCTTGTTCAGACTTGAGGTCAAGTTTAGTCTCAGTGCATATATAATTCACTAGGAGTTGAAAGACTTACTGTGCTTCTTAAACTTTCTAATCATGGAAGGAATGGGATCTCTCAGAATTTGGTGCAATGTCTAATGTCACGATATACTTTTTGAATAGGAAATTGATAGGTGTAGCTATCCTGTTATACTAAATGAGGATGAGAGAAACAAAGTGAGTTACTCAGGTCATGTTTCAAATCAGTTGAAAAGCTGTAAACTCAGATATCTCCCACCATCCCACAGCTAGAGTGGTGTTTAGACATAGCTCCCTTTCAAGGAAATATAGTCAGTTGACTATTAATGAAGTCCATTTGTCACTGGGGTTGAATTTAAAAGTTCTTTTCTTTCATATATTTTTGTTTTCCTTTGATTCGCCAGTTGGATTCCTGTTACTCACTAAATCCCTCTTTTTTAGCTCTTGCAGTTCAACCCTGTGGAGCGACTTGGTGCTGGAGTTGCTGGTGTTGAAGATATCAAATCTCATCCATTTTTTACCCCTGTGGATTGGGCAGAACTGATGAGATGAACATAATGCAGGATAATCTGCACACATTCTGATCTTCTCTGTGACGGGCGCCTCCAGCACAGAGGCAGCTCTGCCTCACGGTCACTTGTGGAGCACCAAAGCTTTGGGATAAAGACCGTTAGAGGAAATGGGGGAAGAAAAAGGCTGAAAGAAAACAATTGCTTTACAGTTACTTTTTGGACAAGATATTGGCTAGTTTGCAAGGGGCTGTTATGTACATACCTTTAAGCAGGTGTGTCCCTTGTTTTATCTGCATTTAAATGGTATTGCAGATAAGTTGTAAACCCAACTGAAAGAGGAATGCCCTTCAAGAACTTCCTCTGACGTGAAGCTCCAAGTATAGAATTAAGTGTTACTTGAGAGGAGGACCTTTACATGGCAGCTAACTGCTAACCAAGATTGGGTTATATGATGAAATTAATATTTGCTGAATAATATGTGAAAACTGCTTCATGAGTAATGTCATCTGTGGAGCTTAAAGAGTGAGAAAAAAAGAATATACACATCATGTCTGATAGGAAACCTGTACCACAATGCTCTATAACTAATGTGTGTTGAATGTGGCCTGATATTGTTTCATGTTTCAGAAGTCCACGTGAGAAGAAAACACTTGATGTTGTCAACTTTGTACGTTGTTGGTTGACACTGCTTACAGAAGGTTCCTACAAACGCTCACCGTCTCTCTCTTCAACTTCATCTTTCCACTTCCTGCACCCTTTGCCTATTCTCTCATATTCTGTTCTTTTTACCCCTGCTGAAACGTAAGCAACAAAAAAGGGAAGGAAGTATTTATTTCCCCAAATTGTATCAACTTAATGACTAAGAAATCATGATGTAAAATAAATGTGGTAAAAATTTAAATCTCTCCATTTAATTGCTTAAGATTTTTTTTAAAAAGGCCTCTCTTCCTTTTATTTTGGGATTTTAGCTGCTTCTGCTGCTTGACTTTATTTTAGTTTTTTGGCTTGCCTATACTAAGAACCAAGGGCTCTCGTCTAAGTGGCATTGAATGGCAATCCTATTTTATTTCTTATAGTGATGGGATTTCCAGATTTGACCTCCTAATCTACTTGACATTGTGTAGAAAGAATATGAGTATTTACACATTTCCAAACGTGTATGATTTCTTTCATGTTGCTAAGATAGCTCCCATAGTCATGCATTGTTTACAACAATTTTCAAATGTTTTAAAGGCGTTAATGTCTGTTTTTTAAACTTTATCCAGAGACGAAGAAATAAGTCACTATTTCCAAGTTAGGAGTCACCAGAAATAATGAAAGTCTTCTGTATCTTCTAATCCTTTGTATTTTTGAGATCTGTGTGAGAGCCCACCCCTCCTCCAAGAGCATCTGTACAGCTTCCATCTGCCATCACCCAGGTCCTCCCATCAAATTAAATGGAAGCAGCAAATACTTTAATGAAACAAAGGAAATGTGCAAGCATTTTTCCTTTTTCTGTTACCCTACTCCCCCTTTTTCCTTTTTGGTCCCCTTATAACCTGAACCCCAGCTGAAGGACTGCAACAACACCAGGATGGGGAACAGGTCACCAGGATCACAGCTCAGTCAAGATGACATCAGTCCCTGGAACTGGATTTCAACTCACCAGCCCCTGGCCTCATAACAGGAACTCATGCAGGTGAGACACAAGGATGACTTCCTGTGTAGGACTAGTAGGAAATCTGCAAGTAGTTAGAGCTGGCCATTACAGAGCTTCCTTCCAGAAGTGCCCTATGACATGAAAGTAGGACTTCACAGCTAAGGTGAAGCTCCCAGCCCTACCACATGATTTTGGTCCCTTGGATTCAGAGGACAGTAATGTCAACAGATGGTTGCTGTGTCAGTGTGTTGACACAATTCCATTGCTTCAATTTCTCTCTGTATGTTTGATTGGAACTTGTGGTAAATGTGAATACATTATTCATAATCATGGTGGACAGGAATTATTTTAGTAATAAACACACAGGATAAATGGCTTTGGGGTGATGAACCCAAGTCTGCTTTTATTTGATGATGTATATTAGAAATATTAGTATTTCTAATGCTATGGGTGATACTATTTGTTGTTGTTTTTTGTATTTTTTTTTAAGCATATGTCATATGGGTCAAAATCATAAAAGAACTTCCCACTTAGTATTTCTCATTTGATTTTTTTAATGTGGTAAAATATACATAACATCAAATTTACCATTTTAACCACTTTAAGTATATAATTCAGTGGCATTAAGTACACTCACATTTTTATTCAACCATCACTGCTATGCATTTCAGAACTTTTTAATCATCCCAAACTGAAACTCTGTACCCATTAAACAATAACTTCCCATTCTTCCACCCCCCAGCCCCTAGTTACCACTGTTCTACTTTCTGTCTCTATGAATTTGACTCTTCTAGGTCTCTCATATAAGTGGAATCATATAATATTTGTTTGTGTCTGGATTATTTTACTTAACATAATGTTTTCATGGTTCATCAATGCTATAGCATGTATCAGAATTTCATTCCTTTTTAAGGCTGAGTAACATTCCATTGCATGTAATACCACATTTTGTTTAGCTGTTTATCTGTGAATGGATGTTTGGGTGTTTCCACCTTTTGGCTATTGGGAACAATGTCGTTATGAACATTAATGTACAAACCTCTGTTCAAGTGCCTACTCTCATTTGATTTTATATTTTTATATGAAATTACCAATGCCATTGACTATTATTTTACTATGCTCTTTATGAGAGAGCTTTTCCAGCAGGTTGCCAGTAACATTATGGTATATCACCTGTCTTAAGATATGATCTGAAAATCTCCCATTTGTATTTCACAGATGGGTAAGTGAAGCTCCCTGAGAGTAAAAAAGAATGCCATCATTTTAGCAATTTGTTTTAACTATGATATGAGTTAATACTTTTTGAGACCTAGATCTTTTCAACTTTTGTGTTATGATAACTAAATTCTTGATAATATATTTAAATCTCCCTTTTAAGATTTTTAAGCAGCTATAATTCCTGTTGTGTTTTGACCCTCAAGCTTTTCCTATCCTATTTCAGAGTTATTGTGAACCAAGACTGAATTTCGCTTTCATGTAATACATGTACTAAAGATTATACAATTTATAAATAATACTCATGCTGTGGCCAGTAACACTATATCAGGACCCCACACATAGTATGCCTTGGTTGAATTCACTTGCCCGTAATTTATGAATCCAAACAGAAGAAATCTGACTATAGCACTGAAAAGCTCTTGGTTTCTCAGGGGGCCGCTTATAGCGTCTTTATTGGACTCACTCAGGAATTAACTTTATAGCAAAGGCCAAGGCATAAGATAGATTGTCTTTCTTTTTAAAGTAGTTGATATAACCTCTGATATATCTAAATGCTGTGGGTAATGAAGCCTGGTATCGCAAGCTCTTTCTTTGAGGCTTGTAGAATATAATGGCAAGTCTTAGAGTGGTGTTCTGGTCCTATCTCTGTGACTAACTAGCCTTTTAACCTTAATCAAATAAAACTATTCTAGACCTGCTCCCTCTCCTATAGAACAAAAAGGTAGGTGAGTCCTAAGCTCCACAAGCATATGACGGGCTTTCTATTTTTCAGAGTAAACTAATTTGATAAACCAACATTGTAGAAAGACAAGGTTAATGAAAATCTTTAATTGGTACTTAACTGTTTTCTTATAATTATTTTTCTAGTAATCCCAGATCCTTGGGTTGCTGCCATATACCCGCTCAGTAGCATAACCCTTAGTGGTTATGTGGCTATAAAAATTATAAATAGAATAGAATATTAAAAGGTTATTTCTCAGTCAGCTCTACACTGGAGGAGGAGAGTTGAAGGTCCCGATAGACATACATGGAGGTGAAAGGAGGTTAGGACACACCTACATTTGCTCACTAGACCTTTCTCAATGACTGTGGTGGTATTCCTACCCTGATTGCCCTCATCTCTCATATTTTATGTGTTTATTTGACTCAGTTCTTTGGCAGGCATAATCAGAGTACAAAATTGATACTTTCTTTTCCTATTTAATGCAGAACATTAACCTCTACCAGGCTAGGTAATTTGGACTTTTGAGTATTTGATGTCCAGTCAGCTCATTTTAAGGATTTCATATTAAGTCCTTATGTTGAAGGGTTGCTAAATGGCAAAAGCTGTGAAGTCAGCTATTTCTAAATCAAGTTGTAAACATAACAGCAGTAGGGAAATGAGAAGCAAAGTACTACAGGGTTTTGTGACTCGGCATCACTTACTCTCTCAAGGACAGTAAAGAGGAAACCAGAGAACAAGCTTCCTTTTTGGGGAGATTTATGGTGGTGGTGATATATATATATAGATGGCATAGCTTTGCATTTTTTGTTCCTATCACATAACTTCTTCCCTTGATCCAGGGATCTCTTCTCAGGGAGAAATAGAGACAGAGAAGATTTGTGGAGGTATAAGAAAGAAAAAAACTCGAGTGAGGTGGTCTAGGGAAGTGAAGCAGCACGCTCGTCAGGCGTGTTGGCCCAGGTATCTGGAGCAGTAGAGAGCCTTTGTTGAGCTAGACGGAAGTGCAGTTCTTAGTTCTTCCTCCAGGAAGAGTTAGGCAGAACCAAAACTATTCCTACTACCCCAGGAAAAGAGCTGCTGAACTGCGTCTTTGGAAAGGATTAAGTGACAGGCATCTCTAGTGTCAGTTCTATCTCCATCTCCTTGCTGAAGACAGCTGGTATAGCTGGTGGTAAAGGGAGAGGCCACGAGTGTCTGAGGAGAGCTGCTGTGATTTCTTTGGGCAGGAGTACCTCTTACTGAATGTGGTAAGGGAGAATGACACGTGAACCAGCTTTTGGTCACATTTAGAGTTACTGGCACCCTCCTTCTGTAAATCTCAAATTAAAACATTTTATATCAAAAAGATAACTCTTCTAGGAATGTTGATCCCCAGTTCCTCCTAAAGCTAATCCACAGCACAGGAGTTTGACCAACCCCACCAAAAGAGGCAAATGTCAAAGGGGACGTGACGAATGTAAAGGGATTAGAACCTGTTTCAGTGCCAAAATAATAATGACTGCAATGTGATGTTGGGCGATATATAGATAAAATGGACTCAGTAGCGACATAGATGGAAAACAAGATGAAAAAGAGGTGAGGTGTTGGCAAAACGAAGGAAAATTTGTAGAAGTCTTCAGTCTCTTGGGATTGTTCTGGAAAGAGAAAGTGTTAAGATATTTGAAGGCTCTGTCTTCAGCAAAAAGATTCTGAATGCCTAAGAAAACTTTAAAACTGAACTTTTCCCCCTCACCGTGCTCTCCTACTGTTATCTCATTTTTCCTCCTTCTTCCTCTCTCTGCCTCCTCTTCATCCACCCTCCGCCCCTGTTACGGGCTTCTCTGGTCACTGAACAAAAGACATGGTGCCTGTCTTCAAGGACCTTAAAACACCTGGTAGAAAGAAGGCATAAATAATAAGTAGGGCAGAATGTTGTAAGTGGTGTAAGGTACAAATAGAGTATGGGAGCACACAGGAGAGATCTGAGGAGCTGCAGGAAGGCTTCCTGTATTGCTGCAGAACCTTGAAGTTGGAACAGTATTTTTAAACATAAGGACTTTTTTTTTTCAATAAAGATTTTATTTGGGGAGAAGGAAAGTTTCTAGGGGAACAAAAAAACAGTTGTGTACAAAGGCACGGAGATGGGAAAATGTAAAGCTGTGCATACGCTGTTTCAGCTGGTTTGTAGGTACATGGATTTGAAAGGTAGGTTGGGGCCAGATGAAATGCCATACTGAGACACTTGGACTTCATTCTCTATGTCATAGGGAACTAGTTAAGGTTCTTAGAGAGCTGACATGGTTGCAGCCTGCTGTTGAAAGGATAATTTTAAGGTTAGAATGGAGAATAAATTGGAGAGAGGGCAATTAGAGGCAGAGAGATCAGTTAGGAGTTATTGCAGAACTTCAGGCAGGAGAGAAAGTCCTGAGTTAAGATGAGAGAATACAAAGGAAGGCTACGTCATTGTCCTCTGTTCTGTGTCTCTCAAGCGGACAGAGTTTCCCTATCAAATAATTGCTTTCCTTTTTTCTTGAAGCCACTTTATACTAGGAGATTATGAATTTGTTTTTTGTAAAATCACCCCCAAGCACTCACCAGAGAGAGACACACTTTCCTCCACTGGTTGATAATGATATTTACTATTTAGAGCTTAAAACCCCTGGGTCCAAACTCACTTTCTTTTCACTGGTGGCACTCCTCCCCAGCCTTTTGCTTTGAAATAGCTGGTTTGCTTTCTATTTGGATAGTGTTCTGCTCTTGCTCTTAGAAGGCATTCCATCCTGCCAGGTGATTGCTCTCTTTGAACCAAACTCTTGGCATAGCTTAGCTCAGGGGTTCTCAAAAAGTGATCCCAATCTGGGTCAAGAGAATAGGGTGATTTTTACTCCTCTTGCAACTTTTCTTTAAGTTTTAAATTATTTCCAAATAAAAAAGTTTTAGGAAAGTGAAAAAAAGGTGATCCCCAGACCCTCAACGGTAGCATCACCTGGGAACTTGTTAGAAATGCAGATTCTCAGACCCTCTCCAAATCTACTGAATCAGAGCTCCGGGGGCCGGCACAGCAGTCTGTTTTAACAGGTCTTTCCAGGGGATTCTGATGCACGATTAAGTTTGAGAACCACTGGTTTAGTTTAATGTCAGCTTTCGCCTCGGCCTTGTATGATCATAGACATCCTTCCCTCTGATACCTGTTTTGAGTTCGAACACATTTCCCAACACTTAGCACATTTCCCAGGAGGCTGGCGCAGGAAGTCCTTGCACCAATAGGAATCACCAGAAGTGACAGAAGATAGATGATGAGGACAGGCAGGAAGGGAAAAGGCAAGGGGAATAGCCAATTGGATGAAGAACAAAATCAGAGGCGGCAGGCAAAAGGAGGAGCACCTGGTGGGGGCGATTCCGTTCCCCCGGAGACTCAGCACCTTCTGTCAGAGTCATCCAGCTTCAGATAACTCACCCTTTACAGATAGCTTCTGCTGTCTCAAATGTATTTTAGAAACAGAATAAACATCAAACTATAATTACAATTCTTTTGATTACTTCTTGTATATTGTTGGGTTTTTTGCTCCTTCTTAAGCAGAGCCACAGTGGAAATTTAGTATTTAGTCCTTGCGTTGTTCAAAATCTGAATGTAAAGAATCTAAACTGTAGGTTTGGGAAAGACACCAGAATGTTCTCATCGGATTCTGAAGTGTAGCAAAACTGCTCTGTTTTCTCTTTAGAACTGAGGGACTCAGCTGGGAGTGCTTTCTCAGTAGACTTGGTTTTGCGTTTTGAAAATGGGCGTCAAGCTTCACAGAAGTGAAGTGAAATGTAGATGTTCCCTGAGGTTAAGTGTGTGTGTAGAGGGGGTGCAGGGTGAGGGGAATGTGGGTGACCCACTATCTCATTTTTCACTTTAAGGCTCTTTTGTTTATAAGGTACCAAGATTATTAGATGAGATTACTAATAAAGTATGTTTTGACCAAATATATATTTGACCTCTCCTGAGCGTCAGCAGAGTGTTGAGATGGTTTTGTGTTTTCAGTAGGTGAGACTTCAGGGTCAGCAGTTGCGTCGTCTGTCTCTGCTCTTGCTACGCCTGGACTCAGCCTCAGTAGTCATGTGCTGCCCTTTTTAAAAAATGACACTATTGTTTAAGCCACCATTGATGGGACATACTTTGCACGATTTTTTCCAGTGGTAGGCCGAGGTTCCCACTAACACCCCCCTCCCCACCCACGGATCAGGACCAGAGGCACACCCAGGTGGTTCTTATTAGGGAGTACAGTATCTGGTGAACAGAGAAAAGCCACTTTGCCCCTAAGAGAATCAACCCTTCTGCTGGTAAATGACCTTTGGGGCTGTTTCCCCCAGTCTTCTGACTGCAGAGGCCAGGACTCTTCCCACCATATAGTCTGTCTCTTATTCTCTTGCTCCTATCAACCTGTCGTTCAAGTGTAAGGCCCTGAGCGACTCTTGACAAACATGATACGGGTAAAGGGGATGCTGCATAGAATTTGATTTTTTGTTTTTTTGGTGAGGAAGATCAGCCCTGAGCTAACATCCAATGCTAATCCTCCTCTTTCTTTGCTGAGGAAGATTGGCCCTGGGCTAACATCTGTGCCCATCTTCCTCTACTTTATATGGGATGCCGCCATAGCATGGCTTGACAAGTGGTGTGTCAGTGTGTGCCTGGGATCCGAACCCATGAACCCCGAGCCGCCGAAGCGGAGCGCGTGCACTTAACAGCTTGAACCACCCGGCCGGCCCCTAGAATTTGATATTTTGAGCAAGAAGAACTGCTATCTGCTTTCTATTCTCTCACCTCTTACTTCAAACCCTAAACTTACCTCAGTTCAATGTACCCCTCCTGGGCCGTACCTCCACCTAATGTGACTCTAGCAGGACCTGAAGCCTCACTCTGGCTGGGCTCGTCTTAGCATTGAAAGTCACTACGAGGCACCGGGCTTCCTTTTGCCTGCACTCTGTCGCTGTGATCAAAACACCGCGATCACATCTTTCTTGATCGTAAGGATCCTCTAAAGACTGCTGGTCTGGATCTCGTCCTCACCATTTAGTTGGTCTTCCTGGCGCTGGTAAATCTTGGCACCCAAAAGGCAGAAAGTGACAGCCATCCTGATGTTGCCACTCTGTCCCTCTGCTGCAGATTTAAGCTCTATCCAGTAGCTTATCTCCACTGTGGGCTATCATGGTGTGAGGGAGAGGAGGGGAGAGCAGTTGCTGTCTGCTGCAGCTGTCTCCATTTGAATCAACTACCCCCACTCCCCAGGTGCCAGAATAGCTCGCTGGGTTTAGAATGCTCCCCATCTCTACCTCTCCCGCCCATTGCAGCGTTGGTAGCAGCTTTCCAACGAGTCTTTTGTTGTGGAAGCTCTAAATCCATGGTAGGGAAATTACCAAGAGACTCTTCCCCAGTCTGCCCTCCCTCGCCTTGCTCTGTCTCTTTCTTTCCTTCCTTTGTCTCCTTCCGTAGCTGGGGTCAGAATCCCTAGCCAGACTGAGAACATGGTTGCTATTCCAGGGCCCAGATGCCAATATGTGGCAGCATCTGGCTCATTGGCAAGCGTCGCCGGCAGTTGTGCTGGCTGCTCCTAGGCCTGTCATGTGGCTGAGCCTGCTAATGGGGGCCCTGTCACAAAACGGAGTTCTTTGAGAATATGGTTTCAACCAAGCAGCTCACCAGAAAACAATGAGAGGACGTGAATTATTGGGCAGGGTGACTGCAGACTATAACTTTGATGCTGATCCTAGACCTGTTTTGCAAAAATCCCTGTTTCATGTTGTTGGAGTCTGCTCCTCCTGTAACCTTACCTTCTTGTGCTGTTAGTGTTTCAGGTGCCTTAAGGCATGGAGCTCCTTGAAAGAGAAACACAAATCACTAAAAATGTTGAGATAAAATCCTGCTCCTCAGAGGCGCCTGTTTGGCACGGGGAGCACATGATAACAGCTTGCTTTAGAAAGGTGACATTTCTGCTGAAGGCTGAATAATAAAAAATGCATTTAAAAACTCAGCTCTTCTGTGTCTTCTGTTGGTTGACTTTTGGAGTCAAGGCCATTTCTTCGATGTGAAGGGTCTTTTCTGAGGATAGCCTCTCCAGCTCCCAAACACGGGCATATTAACTCTTGTCATCACTGATGAGGCTGAGGAGCTTTTTAAATTAATTATCACATAATAGGGCTGTGAATGCTTTTTTCGAGGTGCAAACATTGGGTGCTCAGAGTGTGTCAAGCAGTGTCCGAGGCATTAAATAGGGGTAGAGACAAAGATGAAGAACATATGTTTCCTGCCCCCAGGACGCAGGTCACTGGTGACCAAATTACATATGTTCCGTTATTTCGTTTCTTCCCCACACCTATGCGGTTGGAAAGGGCAAGTGACGTGCACTGTGTTTTACAAATGGAGAAACTAAAGTCCTGAGAAGTTGACTTGCCCCAGTTGGCATGGCAAGCTAATAAGAGCTGTGACTGGAAACTAGGTGGTTGTAGTTCTGCTTCACCGAGTGGATGTGTGCTGGATTCTAAGGGCAGGGACTGTGTCTTTAAATTTTTGCAACTCTGCCCCCAGTTAGCAACCTCTACTCACCCATGACCCCCTCTCCACACGTCTCCCAAACGCACACACACACTATAATCCAGGGGCTCCTTACAAATTGAGGCCACATTCTTCCTGTGACAGGCTGAAGGAAGGAATCGAGAGGAAGCACATAGCGAAAATTAGCTTGAATTCAAAGATGATGATATGCTGGGAAGATGGTGGTGGTGATGGCAGTAGCCGGCTGCCCATATAATCCCACGTAAACACAGACAGAGCAACTACACAGCAAAATCAAAAATTCATAGATAACACAACAAAACTAGGCGACAGGATACCACGAATCCCAAAATACAAGCAGTTGCGGACAAAATACCAGTAACCACAAGACTTGAGTGATATGGGCATCCATGTGGGAGGCAAAAGGAAGCAACAGTGTAGCTTCTGACTGGACCTGAGAAGAGGAGAACCCCACATAGCCAACTGGTATTCACTAGGAAACTCAGTGGGCCAATTTGAGAATAGCAGCTGAAGGTGAAGGCAGTTTGCTCTCTCTAACACCTGGTGAGTGCCAAGAGCTTGCAATAAAAGGCATTGAAGGGGCTAGCCCTTTGAACTCTCAAAACCGACCTGCCAGAACTGCCTTCTAGTACAGGGCCCTACACTGAAGAGAAATTGCTGGGAATGGCATAGAAATTGAGCAGGGCAGAGACAAGAGAAAGGTCCGGTTCAAAGGAAGGGAAGAAAAGCCAGGAAATCTCAGAAAAGGTGTCATACTTTTTTTTTTAACACTTTACAAAAACAACAGAAGAGGGAGCCCTATGAAATTAGAGCCTTTTAAAATTTAACCCACTTTTCTCTCATAGTTTAGAAAAACGAATTTCACATAAAAATGCACAACAGAAAAGAATCAACGTCAAGTCCCATACAAAGTTATTATAAGAAAAAAGAGAATTAGGAATAGAATAATATCGTTACAGACAATAAAAGCATTCCAGAAAGATGTGCTCACAAAACAGATCAAAACTAATTTACTATTTCAAAATGAACGGAAAGATGTTAAGAAAATTATGTAAGCCATGAAAGAACAACATAAATCAAAATTAGAAAACTCGGAAAAGAGGTGACAATTCAGGAAAGAATTATAAATAAAAGAAAAAAATTATTTCAGAAATGAAAACTAAACAACAGGGAGCAAAGGAGGGAATAAACACAACAGATAATGCCTTAAGAGATATATAAGGTGAAGGAGAAAAACTAAAAAAAAAATTTCTTAAGACTTTTAGAGCAGTTGCAGGTTCACAACAAAAC
Organism: Diceros bicornis minor; assembly: GCF_020826845.1. Classification (NCBI taxonomy): domain Eukaryota; kingdom Metazoa; phylum Chordata; class Mammalia; order Perissodactyla; family Rhinocerotidae; genus Diceros; species Diceros bicornis. Next base: position 78,777,360 of record NC_080743.1, read on the forward strand.
CAAGGGGAAGGAACAGAGATTTCCCATATTCCCTTTGGCCCACACATGCATAGCCTTCCCCATTATCAACATCCCCCACAGGAGTGGTAAATTTGTTATAACTGATGAACCTGCTTTGACACATCATAATCACCCACAGTCCATAGTTTGCATTATGCTTCACTCTTGGTGTTGAACATTCTATGGGTTTGGACAAAGCTGTAATAACATGTATCCATCATTATGGTATAAAGAGTATTTTCACTGCCCTAAAAATTCTCTGTGCACCCCGTAATTCATCCCTTCCTACTCACTGCCCCCCAACCCCTGGCAACCACTGAACATTTTACTGTCTTCGTAGTTTTGCTCTTTCCGGAATGTCATATAGTTGGAATCATACAGTGTGTGGCCTTTTCAGATAGACGTCTTTCACTTAGTGATATGCACTTAAGATTCTTCCATGTCTTCATGGCTTGATAGCTCATTTCTTTTTAGTGCTGAATAATATTCTGCTGGATAGATGAACCACAGTTTATTTATCCATTCACCTACTGAAGGACGTTTGGTTGCTTCCAAGTTTTGGTAATTAGTAATAAAGCTGCTATAAACATCTCTGTGCAGTTTTTTGTGTGGACATAAGTTTTCAGCTCCTTTGGGTAAACACCAAGGAGCATGATTGCTGGGTTGTATGGGAAGAGTATGTTTACTTTGCGAAGAAACTGTCAAACTGTCTTCCAAAGTGGATGTGTCGTTTTGCATTCCCACCAGCACTGAATGAGAGTTTCTGTTGCTCCACAGCCTCGTCAGCATTTGGTGTTGTCAGTGTTCCAGATTTTGGCTATTCTAATAGGTGTGTAATGGTATCTCATTGCTGTTTTAATTTGCATTTCCTTGATGATGTATGATGTGGAGCATCTTTTCATATGCTCATTTGTCATCTATATATCTTCTTCGGTGAGGTGCCTGTTAAGGTCTTTGGCCTCTTTTTTAGTTGGGTTGTTCATTTTCTTATTGTTGAATTTTAAGGGCCCTTTGTATATTTTGGAGAATAGTCCTTCATCAAATATGTGTTTTGCAAATGTTTTTTTTTCAGTCTGTGGATTGTCTTCTCATTCTCTTGATGTTGTTTTTTTGCAGAGAGAGCAGAAGTTTTAAATTTTAATGAAGTCCAGCTTATTAATTACTTCTTTCATGGATTGTGGTTTTGGTGTTGTATCTAAAAAGTCATCACCATACGCAAATTCATCTAGCTCTTTCTTCTATGTTATCTTCTAGGAGTTTTATAGTTTTGCATTTTACGTTTAGGTCTGTGATCCATTTTGAGTTAATTTTTGTGAAGGATGTAAGGTCTGTGTCTAGATTCATTCTTTTAGCTTGTGGATTTTCAGTTATTCCAGCACCATTTTTTCCCAGTTTTATTCAAAAATAATTGACATACGTTACTAAGTTTCAAGTATACAGCATGATGGTTTGATTTACATATTTTGTGAAATGATTACCACAATAGGTTCAGCTAACATCCATCTTCTCATATAGACACAATGAAAAAAAGAGAAGAAAAGAAAAAACGGAAAAAATATTTCTCCTTGTGATGAGAACTCTTAAGATTTACTCTCTTAACTTTCCTATATATCATACAGCAGTGTTAGCTATAGTACATTACATCCTAGTACTTATTTATCTTATAACTGAAAGTTTGTATCTTTTGATCAGCTTCTTCCATTTCTCCCGCCCTCCAGCCCCTGCCTCTAGTAACCACAAATCTGACCTCTTTCTGTGAGTTTGGGTTTTTATTGTTTTAGATTCCACATATAAGTGAGATCATACGGTATTTGTCTTTCTCTGTCTGACTTATTTCACTTAGCGTGATGCTTTCAAGGTCTATCCATGTTGTTGCAAATGGTAGGATTTCCTCGTTTTTTTATGGCTGAATAATATTCCATTGTGTATATAGTTATATGTGTGTGTGTGTGTATATATACACACATATACCACAACTTTTTTATCCATTCATCTATTGATGGACACTTAGGTTGTTTCCATGTCTTGTCTATTGTATATAATACTGCGATGAACACGTGGATGCAGCTATCTTTTCAAGTTAGTGTTTTCATTTCCTTTGAATATTCCCAGAAGTGGAATTGCTGGATCATATGGTAGTTCTATTTTTAATTTTTTGAGGGTCCTCCATACTATTTTCCACAGTGGCTGTACCAATTTACAATCCCACCAACAGTGCACGAGGGTTCTCTTTTCTCTACATCCACGCCAGCATTTGTTATTTCTTGTCTTTTTGATAATGGCCATTCTAACGGACGTGAGATGATATCTCATTGTGGTTTTAATTTGCATTTCCCTAATGACTAGTGATGTTTTCATGTACCTGTACATGTACATCTTTTCATGTACCTGTTGGCCTTTCATATATCTTCTTTGGAGAAGTATCTATTCAGGTCCTTTGCCCCTTTTTAAGTTGGTTTATTTGTTTTTTCACTGTTGAGATGTATGAGTTCTTTATATATTTTGGATATGAACCCCTTATCAGATATATGGTTTGCAAATATTTTTTCCCACTCCATATGTTGTCTGTTCACTTTGTTAATGTTTTTTTTTTTTTTTGCTGTGCATAAGCTTTTTAGTTTGATTTAGTCCCACTTGTTTATTTTTTATTCTTTTGCTTATGCTTTAGGTATCATATCCAAAAAATCGTTACCAACACCCATGTCAATTTATTCCTATATTTTCTTCTAGGAATTTCATGGTTTCAGGTCTTACATTTAAATCTTTTTCCCTTTTTTTTTCTGAGGAAGATCAGCCCTGAGCTAACATCAGATGCCAATCCTCCTCTCCTTGCCGAGGAAGATTTGCCCTGGGCCAACATCTGTGCCCATCTTCCTCTGCTGTACATGGGATGCCGCCACAGCATGGCTGGACAAGTGGTGTGTCGGTGCACACCCGGGACTGAACCCGCGAACCCTCGGGCCACCGAAGTGGAGCGCTCACACTTAACTGCTACGCCACCAGGCCAGCCCCTTACATTTAAATCTTTATTCCATTTCGAGTTAATTTTTGTGAGTGGTGTAAGACATGGGTCCAGTTTCATTCTTTTACGTGTGAATATCCAATTATCACAGCACCATTTGTTGAAGAGACTGTCTTTTCTCTATTGAGTATTCTTGGCTCCTTGTCAAATGCTAGTTGACTGTATACCCTTGGGTTTATTTCTGGGCTCTTGATTCTGTTCCATTGATCTATGTGTCTCTTTTTATGCCAGTACCATACTGTTTTGAGGACTATAGCTTTATAATATAGCTTGAAATCAGGAAGTGTAATGCTTCCTGCTTTGTTACTCTTCCTCAGGATTTCTTTGGCTATTCATATAAATTTTAGGAATGTTTTTTCTACTTCTGTAAAAAGTGCCATTGGAATCTTGATAGGGATTGCACTGAATCTATAGATGGCTTTTGGTAGTATTGTGATATTTTAATAATATTAATTTTTCCGATCCATGAACATAGGATACTTTTCCATTTATATGTGTCTTCTTTGATTTCTTTGATCAATGTCTTGTAGTTTTCAGCAGAGAGATCTTTCATCTCCTTAGTTAAATTTATAAATATTTTATTGTTTTTGATGCTATTGTAAATGGGATTGATTTCTTTATTTCTTTTTCAGAAATTTTGTTGTTAGTATATAGAAATGCTACTGATTTTTGTCCGTTAATTTTGTATCCTGCAACTTTACTGAATGCCTTGATTAGATCTAACAATTTTTGGTTGAGTCTTTAGGATTTTCTATATATAAAATAATGTCATCTGCAAATAGAAACAATTTTTCTTCTTCCTTTGTAATTCGGATACCTTTTATTTCTTTTGCTTGCCTGATTGCTCTAGCTAGGATTTCTAGTACTATGTTTCTAGATCTTGTCTTTTTTTGTTCAGTGTGTACCTCAGTATTTCATTTTTGGGGGTTGCTAATGTAAATGGCATTATGTTTTTAATTTCAAATTGCACTTATTCATTGCTGGTCTATAAGAAATTATATCCTGCAACCTTGCTATAATCACTTGTTATCTCCAAGAGTTTTTTTGTCGATTCTTTTAGATGTTCTACATAGATGATTATGTAATATGTGAACAAATACAGTTTTATTTCTTCCTTTCCAATCTGCATACCTTTTTTCCCCTTTTCTTGTGTTATTGCATTAGCTAGAGCTTCCAGTATGATGTTGAAAAGGAATGGTGAGAGGGGACATCCTTGCCTTGTTGCTGATCTTAATGGGAAAGCTTCAAGTCTCTCAACATTAAGTATGATGTTAGCTGTAGGTTTTTTGTAAATGTTACTTATCAAGGTGAGGAAGCTCCCCTCTATTCCTACTTCACTGAGAGTTGTTATCATGAATGGGGTTGGATTTTGTCAAATGCTTTTGCTGCATCTACTGATATGATCATGTGATTTTTGTTTTTTAGGCTATTGATGTGATGGATTCATTAATTGATTTTTGAATGTGAAACCAGCCTTGCATACCTAGAATAAATCCCACTTGGTCCTGGTGTATAATTCTTTTTACACATTGTTGAGTTTGATTTAATAATATTTTCTTGAGGAATTTTACATCTATGTTCATGAGAGATATTGTGCTGTAGCTTTATTGTAATATCTTTGTCCGATTTTGGTATTAGGATAATGCTGGCCTCATAGAATGATTTGGGAAGTATTCCCTCTACTTCTCTCTTCTGGAAGAGATTGTAGAGAATTGGTATAATTTCTTCCTTAAGTGTTTGGTAGAATTCACCAGTGAACCCATCAACCCATCAACCCTAGACCTTTTTTTGGAAGATTTTTAATTATTGATTCAATTTCTTTAATAGATATAGGCCTATTCAGATTGTCTATTTCTTCTTGTGTGAGTTTTGGCAAACTTTTTCTTTCAAGGAATTGGTCCATTTCATCTAGGTTATCAAATTTGTGGGCATAGAGTTGTTTATAGAGTTCCTTTATTATCCTTTTAATGCCCATAGGGTCTCTAGTGATATCCCCTCTTTCATTTCTGATATTAGTAAATTTTTGTCCTCTCTCCTTTTTTCTTAGCATGGGGAGAGGCTTATAGATTTTATTGATTTTTTTTTCAAAGAATCAGCTTTTGGTTTGTCAATTTTTTTCTCTTGGTTTCCTGTTTTCAATTCTATTGATTTCTGCTCTAATTTTTATTGTTTCTTTATTTCTGCTTACTTTGGATTTAATTTGCTCTTTTTTTCCTACTTTCTGAAGATGGAAACTTAGATGATTGATTTTAGATCTTTCTTCTTTTCTAATATATGCATTCAATGCTATCAATTTCTCTCTAAGCACTTTTGCTGCATCTCACAAATTTTGATAAGTTATATTTTCATTTAGTTCAAAATATGTTGAAATTTCTCTTAAGATGTCTTCTTTGACCCATGTATTATTTAGAAGTATTTTTGTTTGTTTAATCTCCACATATTTTGGGATTTTCCAGTTATCTTTCTGTTATTGATTTATAGTTTCATTGTGGTTTGGAAACAGATATTGTGTAATTTCTGTTCTTTTACATTTGTTAAGATGTGTTTTATTGCCCAGAATGTGAATATCTTGATGAATGTTCCATGTGAGCTTGAGAAGAATGTGTATTCTGTTGTTGTTGGGTGAAGTAGTCTATAGATGTCCATTTTATCCAGTTGATTGATGGTGTTGTTGAGTTCAGCTATGTCTTTACTGATTTTCTGCCTGATGGATCTGTCCGTTTCTGTTAGAGGGGTGTTGAAGTCTCCAACTATGTTAGTGGATCATCTATTTCTCTTTGCAGTTCTATTTGTTTTTGCCTCACATAGTTTGACACTCTTATTAGGCACATGCATGTTAAGGATTGTTACATTTTCTTGGAGAATTGACCACTTTATCATTATGTACTGCCTCTCTTTATCCCTGATAACTTTCCTTGTTTTGAGGTCTGCTTTGTCTGAAATTAATAGAGCTACTCCCACTTTCTTTTAATTACTGTTAGCATGGTATATTTTTCTCTATCCATTTAATTTTAATCTATGTGTGTCTTGATGTTTAAAGTGGTTTTCTTATAGCCAAGATATAGTTGGTTCTTGTTTTTTGATTGACTCTGAAAATCTCTGTCTTTCAATTGGTACATTTACACCATTGACATTCAAAATGATTATCGATATAATTGGATTATTATCTGTCATATTCATTACTGCTTTCTATTTGTTATCCTTGTTCTTTGTCCTTATTTTTGTCTTCTATTCTTTCCCTGCCTTTTGTGGTTTTAATTGAGCATTTTATATGATTCTGTTTCTCTCCTTTCTTAGCATATTGGTTATACTTTTTATTTTTCTTTTGTAGTGGTTGCCCTAGAGTTTGCCATATACATTTACAGTTAATCCAAGTCCTCTTTCAGATAGCACTATACCATTTCACAGCTAGTGTGAGTACCTTATAATAACAAAATAATCCTAATTCCTCCCTTCCATCCTTGTATCATTGCTGTCATTCATTTCACTCACATATAAGCATACATAAGCATACATATGTATGTATCTGGTATATACATATATGTATACATATCATATATACTTAAGCATATATAATCAAATACATAGTTGGTATTATTATTTTGAATGAACTATTGTCTATTAGATCAATTAAGAATGAGAAAATAAAGTTTTTATGTTACCTTTTCTTATTCCTTCTTTGATGCTCTTTGTTACTTTATATGATCCAAGTTTCTGGTCTATATTATTTTTCTCTCTCTAAAGAGCTTCTTTTAACATTTCTTGCAAGGCAGGTCAATTGACAACCAATTCCCTCAATTTTTGTTTATCTGAGAAAGTCTTTTTTTCTCTTTCACTTTTGAATATTAATTTCTCAGGGTACAAAATTCTAGGTTGGTGTTTTTTCTCTCTCAACACTTTAAATATTTCATTCCACTCTCTTCTTCCTTGCATGGTTTCTGAGAAGAAGTCAGATGTGATTCTTATCTTTGTTCCTCTATAGGTAAGGTGTTTTTTCCCTCAGGGCTCTTTCAGAATTTTTTCTTTATCTTTCATTTTTTATAGTTTAAAATGATATGCCTAGGTGTAGTTCCTTTTTTTTTTTTTTTTTTTGACATTTATCCTGCTTGGTGTTTTCTGAGCTTCCTGGATTTGTGGTTTAATGTCTGACATTAATTTGGGGATATTCTCAGTATTTTTCTTTTCTTTTCTTTTCTGAGGAAGATCAGCCCTAAGCTAACATCTGATGCCAATCCTCCTCTTTTTTTTGTCGTTGTTGTTGAGGAAGACTTGCCCTGAACTAACATCCATGCCCATCTTCCTCCACTTTATATGGGACGCTGCCAAAGCATGGCCTGACAAGTGGTGCATTGGTGCACGCCCAGGATCTGAACCTGCGAACCCTGGGCTGCTGAAGCGGAGCGCGTGCACTTAACCACTTGCACCACCAGGCGGCCCCCTCTTCTCAGTCATTATCGTTTCAAATATTTCTTCTGTTCCTTTCTTTCATCTCCTTCTGGCATTCTCATTACATGTATGTTACACCTTTTGTAGTTGCCCCACAGTCCTTGGATATTCTCTTGTTTTTTTCACTCTTTGTTTTCTTTGCTTTTTGATTTTCAAGGATTCTATTGATATATCCTCTAGCTCAGAGATTCTTTCTCAGCTGTGTCCAGTATACTAATTAGCCCATCAAAGGTATTCTCTATTTCTGTTATAGTGTTTTTTTTTTTAAATCTCTAACTTTTTTTGTGGTTCTTTCTTAGGATTTTCATCTCTCTGTTTACATTGCCCATCTGTTCTTGTGTGCTGTCTACTTTATCCATTAGAGCCCTTACTATATTAAACATAGTTGTTTTAAATCCCCAATCTGATAATTCCCTGCCATGTCTAGTTCTGGTACTTGCTCTGGGTCTTCAAATTGTGTTTTTTGCCTTTTGGTATGCCTTGTAATTTTTTATTGACTGCAATACATGATGTACTGGGTAAAATGATTTTCTAAATAGGTCTTTAGTAATGTGATGGTGAGGTGTGGGGGAAGGGGAAGCATTCTCTAGTCCTATGATTATGTCTCACTCTTTTAGTGAAACTATGCTTCTGGACTGTGAACTTCACAAGAGTTTCTCAGTTTTTTCAACCTCCTTAGGTAGGACAGGATGGCTAGAGTGGACTGCAGTTGGATATTTCCCTTCTCCCACATGGAAGGCTAGAGCTGACTGGAGTTAGGTATTTCCTTTCCCCAGGTCAGTTAGGCTGTGATAATACCCAGCAGGTTAGACCTTGGTTAACTAGTTTTCCCTGAGGGTAGGTCTTGTTAAGAAGAACAGAGTTCTCTGGCATATTTCAAAATGGTTCCTTTCCCCATCCTCTACTAGAAGCATGGAAGCAGGAGAGTATTTTTCTTCTATATTTACTGTAGGAACCTGGTCGAGCTCCTGGAGGTAAATCTCACAATATAATGGAGAACCCCCACATGACTGAGTCCCCTGGGTTTTTAACTGTTGGACTTGTCCACATTGAGCCTCCAGCAATTCGTCAATTATAGTTAGGGTTTTCCTACCACAACATTGGTTTCCACATGTGAGTCTCTGCTCTGGTAAGCCATAACTGTCTGTATTCCCCTGTCTGTCTCTTCAGTCTGGGGGTCAGTGGTTGACCTTGTGTCTCTCTTACAGATCCAAGGAGAGTTGTTGGTTTTTCAGTCTTTTCAGAATTTCACTTGTGTTAGGAAAGAGTGACAACTTCCAAGCTCCTTACATGTGGAACTGGAAGTCAGAAGAATTTTAAAAAGAAAAAAATTAAGAAAGAGAAAGAGATAAAAATGATTCAAGAGAAAGTGCTAGAAATTGAAGTAAGCAAAGAAGATTAAACATATAGTTGGTAGGAGATCACAAAGAAAACAAAAGCAAGGCTACTGAACTAATAAAAACTAACTCAAGGAAACTTCCCTGAAATTAAAAAAAAATTGAAGCTACATATGGAAAGAGCATACTGCATACCTGAGCGTTTGACAGTATGATTAACACCAAGAAAAGGAAAAAATGCTTTCAGCCTCTAGAAGAAAAGTTGCACGTGATTTACAAGAGAGAAAAATTAGTTTATCATTACACTTCTCAGCAGCGGTGCTTTTTTGAGGGGGAAAAATGAAACAACATATTTAAAATAAGGAAAGAGTCAGCCAAGGATTTTATACCCAGCAAAACTGACTTTTAAGTATAAAAGGCACAAATAGTTATCAACACACAAGTACTCAGGGAGTATTGTTCCCAGGAGCTCTTCCTGAGAAATCTAGTAGAGAATGTATCGTAGGTGAGTAAAATAATAGGAAAGATACTGATATAAGAACTTAAGCATTAAAGAAATAGTTGCCTGTAGAACTAAGACTAAAGGAGGAGTAAGGGGGAGAGAGTACAGTGTGTAATGGCTCTATACTCTGACAATGTAGATGGAGTAGAACTATTTTTTTTAAATGTAGAAAGTAGGGAAAGCATATGCAAAAATTTTTAAATATTTTTGATAATTATGTTAGCGATGACATTGGTATTGTCATTCTGAGACTGTTGCTGTGTAACATGGGATAAAACAAGTAATATTGGGATGTTCTAATTCTAGCATCCACGTTGCTTTTTTTTTTTTTTTAAATAATAACTTTAGGTTTTTTTTTGTATTAGCTCTGTAATTGCTCTCTCTCTCTTTTTTTGACCCTGTGATAACATCTGTTGTCAATCTTCCTCTTTTTCTTTTTCCTCCCCAAAGTCCCAGTACCTAGTTGCATATCATAGTTGTAGAGTTGTAGCTCTTCTATGTGGGATGCCGACTCAGCATGGCTTGATGAGTGGTGAGTAGGTCCGCACCCAGGATCTGAACTGGCGAACCCCGGGCCGCCAAAGCAGAACATGCGAACTTAACTGCTACACCACTGAGCCTGCCCCTCTCCTTTGCTTTTTTTTTCTGTGTGTGTGTGAGGAAGATTGGCCCTGAGCTAACATCTGCCAATCCTCCTCTTTTTTTTTATTGCTGAGGAATACCGGCCCTGGGCCAACATCCATGCCCATCCTCCTCCACTCTACGTGGGACGCCGCCACAGCACGGCCTGACAAGCGGCGTGTCAGTGCGTGCCCGGGATCCGCACCGGCAAACCCTGGGCTGCGGCAGTGGAGTGCATGCACCCAACCGCCTGCGCCACTGGGCAGGCCCCCTCCTTTGCTTTTAAGAACCAGAATTCTTAGAATGGAAGAAAGGAGATTCTGCTGTTATAGAGAAGAGGTTAAGTAAAAGCTCTACAGTATTGAATTTGAATAGAAAGTATCAATATACATTTATGAGATGTTATTGTCTTTGAATCAATATTTCCTAGTTTATTTCACTGAAAAGTCCTAGAAACTATGTCTGACTTAGTCAAGAGCATCTCTAGCACCCAGATTGTGGTTTTGAGATACCATTTCTCTGTAAAATAAATTAGGGCTTCTTGGAGAAATAAGTCTGGGGCAGGAAGTTTACAAAATGAAGCAGGAATATCTTAGATACCAAGGAAGCTATCACAGGCCTTTAGGGTTATGTCAAAAGAACACAGAGCCTCCTACTGGCCCAAGATGGGACAACTGACTTTCAATAATGATAAGAATTGAAACCTATCAGATATGTTTTAAAAGTCCGTGATGGTAATGAGATTAAAAAGAATTAACCACCTTTAGAGAATTATAGGGAACCAATTCATTACCTTGAAGACTGGGAAATCAAGGGAAAGAACCAAGCATTTATCCTGATTTTTATACGAACTGTTCCACTGGGTATCCAAATAGTAAATGAGGACAGAGTCTTCTATGAAACTGTTCCAGCTACAGAATGAAAAAGAAGTGGTAGAATTAGAATATCACCCTTTCGCAACCGCCAATGGATGGATACAAGCATTTAGCATCAATGGCTGCTCAGATCACAAAACGGAGGACAACTAGACATTTGTGCCTCCTATAGTATTGCTAGACACCACCTACAGTCTTGCTAAAGGGCTCCAAACTGGGTCTGATCCTTAAGTGCACTGAGCTTCCAATTTGCAGGAAATACAGAAGACACAGGAACATGTTGAGCTTTCCCATAACTATGCAATCAGCAGCATGAGGACTCTGGAAAACTAAAGGTCCAATTGCTTAAATGCTTCAACAGATAATTTGTAAAGAAGTAAAGAGAGTGGAGGAGAAATCTATAGATTAAAAGAGAATGAAAAGATATTAAAATTTTTAAGATGGGTAGGACTAAACAATAGTGTCTAGAGATGCCCACATGGGAGATAAAATGATTTTAAAAAATGCAAATAAGTGATAACCATAACAGGGTAATTGATACTTTGGGTGAAAGGAGGGGTTATGATTGGGTGGAGCACATGGAGGGACTTCTGGGGTGTGTATATATATAAAATATATATAAACATTATAAATATATAAAATATTTATATATTTTATAAGTATATATATAAAGATAAAATAATGCTGGCTACCTTATTTTATAAATAAAATATTTATATACTTTATAAATACATAAATAAAAAGACAAAAGAGGATGCTAGCTACCTTATCCTTTTACTAGATGTAGGTTTCTACAGAGCTACTGCTAGCCTTCGTTGATATCTTTGTGCAATTTAGAAAAAGGCAGCCTTTCCTCAAGGCATTTAGGCTGTTGGCCAGTAAATACAAAAATCTATAATACCTATGATATGCAAGTTGCCTCTTTGATGGTGGTCTTGTGCAGTATACAACCTGCACAACTTTATGAAATGGCCTTGAATGTCTATGTTGCTTCAAGCTCATCTCCATTTGGTGTTATTAAGGGAAGGAATTCTTTTTGTATTCACCATTTTGTTCTTTGAGGAATTTTACTTCAATGCAATTGAACGATCCAGGGGGATAGAGAAAGTGCTATTCTAGCCAATATTTCTCTTGCTCATTTTAGCATGCAGTATCCCTGAGGTAGAATTAGGTACTTCCTGAGATGTTATGTAGTATTAGAAATGTTTAAGAGAGCTGGCTGCCTGCTGAGGCAGGAAGTTCCATGGTATTATACTCCTGCTGTAGCTAGCACAGTTTGGGCTCTAGATCCCATCTTGGCCAGGTCCGGAACTTGATTCACCATAATTCATCAGTTTCCGGAGGATAGACACACATTAGCAAAAGTTCAAAAAGATTGTGATATAAATCAGAATGTCAGTTTATTAATTTTTCATAATAATAGTAACTGCTAAATGAACGAGAGTACTCGTGTTAGCTCTATTCTCTCCCTTCTAGGCAAGTACCTTTGAAGCCAGAAGGTTGTGTGGTTTGCAAAGGGAGATGGATGATCCTAATGGTTGGTGACATTCTCATCATGCTCTATCCACCCATCTCCACTCCAGGGAGATACCTGCCAGCTGGACCAAAACACTTGTGTCAACCGTGTCAACATCGTGCAATACACACACTTACAAATTCTTGCTTTCTAGCTTATCTTTTCCCTGGCTCTACATAGAGGGAGGAAGGGAACACCTTCCCAGTGAGCCAGAGCATCTGGGTCAACCCTAGTGATTAGTGGCGTGACAATTGAAGCAGCCAGCTTACCTCTCACACAAAGAGGTTCAGTTAGATGAATCTAACAAATGTGGAGCACCTTCCATGGACTAGACAAAGAGGAAGCAGCAATGGTTCCTGGCCTTAAGTAGCTTATAGCCTGGTAGGGCCAGATTTAAACATTCTTTGCTGACTTCTACTAGTCGATATAGACAATATGGTTGAGTCAGAGAAAGCATGAAGCAAACTTCAGCTTGGCCTGTGTCTGAGCTATCCAAAGTTTAGATTACTGGGTTTCTGTCTAAATAAAGTTTTATTGGGTTTCTTTTTGTGGATTTTTGTATAACAGGACTGAACTATACCTGAATCCAATCCATAAATTTTATTAGCTTGGATTGGGTCTATAGGATCTTGTTGGATGCAGCCTTATCAGGTAGAAGCCTGCTGTTTGGTTGTGTATTTAGAGAAATAACAGTAACTTCCTCTGAGGGTGGCAAAGTACTGAGAAACAGGACTACATCTCTTCACCTTTCCTTTGATGCTGTGGGTCTGGGGGATTGAGTTTGGCTGGTTTTTTGTTTGTTTGTTTGTCTGTTTAAATCCGGTGTAGACTGTGGAACTATTGCTGCTGCTCTAGGTTTCTAGGCTCATCCTGCTCTGAGCTCAGGTGATCGTGGTGTGTGAGCCCCCTGCTGTTCCTCGCTCCGGCAGCCACGCAGCCACTGTATTATCTTCTCACAGGCCTGGCACCTGGTCTGGAAACATAGTATCTAAAATTAAAGAGTTCTTTCCGTCCTGGAATTTTGAACTAACCTTTAGAACTCAAACGAGGGCTTGGCAATGACAGCGAAAGAATTAATCTGGAGAGTTGGATGCTCAAAAAGAAGACTTAGAGACCCTATCCTTTAAATATATTGGACCTGAAATGGAGATGATTATGTAAAAGAGTTTTGTAAAGAAATTTTTTTCCGTGAGTTTTTGGTTTAATTGCCTTGCAGGGTGGGAAATCCCAACACAACGGCGTGGAACTGGGGCATGAAAAGCAGCAAGTGAAACGGATTTATGAAGCCCATAAATAAAAATGAAACTCATTTCATTGTCCAAATTGAGTGGAAAGGCACAATCTATCCCAATTCTGATAAATGGAAGAAGGGGACACACATAGGGGAAAGTTCTTTCCATTTTAATAAGGCAAGATAATGGGTGTAACATAACTGAGGAATTTCAGAAAAAGGGACATTTCATTTTGCCAGTCTTGACCAAGAAGACATGTTTCCCATATTTACTCTCTAGGGGAAAATGCACACTTTTTCAAAAATAAGTACAATTGACTGCGTGTTTAAACAGTGCCCCAAATGAGCGTTTTCCTATAAAGGCAACGGCAGTGAAAGGAACAAGAAGCAAAGGCCAAGGTGGCAGCCACATGAGGCAGGAGATTTTCATACTTCTGGAATTTGAGGGGTTGCCAACCTTTTGCTATTCTTTCCTGAGAAGCGCATTGGTACTTAACTGTTCTTTGAAGACTGTTTATTCCTGTACGAATGGATCAGATAAGACGGAGGTGAGTGTCAACAATGAACAGCTATATTACAAAAAAGAAGAGGGATGATGTAGAGTGCCTGCAACGTGAATGGCAGGATGTTTGTGCTCTGTGGCTCCTCACGAGGGTTAGGCTGCCGTCTGTTTCCTCCTGCACACCAATTTCCAGCGCCACCTCCTCTGGTGTGTCAATTCAGCCTGTTCTCTTCTCAACTAAATTCTTAGGTTTTCTAGATTTTTGTTTGTAGTTTTTTGCTGGTCCATTATCAGTCTCTTCCTGGATCTAGTTGTGACACGGGTGGGTATGCAAGTTGGTTGGTGTAATTTAAGAGCACTGTCAGTAGTCATGGAACTAGAGGGAAGCCAGTGGCTTACAAGGGAATCAAACCCAGGCATGAACTTATCGTTTGATATGGAACTAAAAACTCACTTGTCATTTATTTAATAAACATTTTGAGCACTTGTCTTGTACTACTCATCCTGCTAGGCATTTCCATAATTCAAAGATAAATTAGCCCTGGGCCCCCCCCTCAGTAATCCCACAGCAAATGGCAGAGTCTTTACTTCCTCCCTCAGTTTTCATCAGCACCCCAAGGCCACCCCAAGATACATTCAGTCTAGCTAAAAATAGCAGTTTTACTTTGCAAATGTGGCTTCCAGACAAGTTCTCTAAGCTCCTTCCAACTGAGTTGCTCCCTAAACCTGTCTTAAATAGAAATTCTGAAGCCGCCACAGCCTCCTGAGTCTACACTGAAAATGCACTCTGACCACTAAAAGGCCACATAATCAAACCATCTCTTCATCCATCTCTTGCTTCATGCCTCATGTAAGGCTTAGACTGAGGCTAAGAAGAAGGATACATTCCCTCCCACTTCTTTGTGTGAACTTCTGGAAGCATCCCGCCACCTGTTTGTGCATTGAGGAGAAACCACTCTTCTCTAGGAGATGATGAAGTCTGTTCCACTGCCTCCTCTCGCCCTTTAGCTTCAAGAATCGACTCTGCAGCAACTTAGGCAACTTGATTTAAAACATGTCCAATGCAAACTCCTGGAACTGATCTTTCTTGGTTGGTTTTCTATCCTCGGATCATTAAAGACTGTGAGTGTGAAGAGCTTCTCGTGTGGTGAGAATTTGACTAATTAAATTACCACAACGGGAGGAACTTTGTTAGATAAAGCAACGTATGTGTCAGTGAAACAAGGGAGGAATCTGCACTGAAAATCGGAGTCCACAGTCAGCTTCCTTGCACCACTGCATAAGGAGGAGGCACTGTGTGTGAGAGATTGGAGTACTTTGAGCACAAGAGGTTCCCCATTGTGTGGAGGGGAAATTCCACTGGGCAGAACACTCCCATGCCATTCTGCTTCCCTGCTCTGCTTTTGAGTTCGCCAAGGAGCCTTCTGGTTAATAACTCAGCTTCCTTTGCTAAACATATTGATATTGGAAAGGGGATCGCCTGGATAGGGAACATGAGAATTCCAAGCTCCAGAAAGCAAATTTCTGAACTCCTCTATTATAAATTATGATTTATTGGTCAATTGTGTGTTAATTTGGTCAGAATAAGGTCATCACTAAGAAAATCTGATTTGTATAGTTGAGGATCAATCTCTGGAACTTGTTGCCTTGAGGTTCTTGAGAACCCCTTTCCTGCGACCACCCCCACGGCGTCTCCCTTGATGCTTCCCCAAATCCCAGCACACTGCCCGTTACTTTTCACTCAAGGATAAGACCATCCATCAGATGGGTGCTAGTTAGGTTGTGGATTTTAAAGATTTTGTGTCTTTTTCCTCCTTACCACCTTATGATAGACAATAATTTTCTAAAAGCAAGTGGGGTAGAGGGAGTAGGATTATGCAAATTAACACGATTATTAAGAAACAAAGGAAGAACTGCAGGCTGTCTTAAATCATAATTGGGTAATAGTTCTGATTTGCTGGTGGAGACTTGAATACACCTCTCTGATCACTGAGAGCTCCCCAGCAATGCTCCCTATAAAAAGGGGAGAAAGGAAAAGAGAAACTCACAATTAAAATCAGGCCAGCCTCCTCTTTGAATAACTCTGACACCAATGAGGGAAAAACCCAGAAGAAAAAAATTTGAAAAGTTTACTTCAGGTTGAGAATTTCTAATTCCACCACTTTTGTGTGTGTGTTGTTGTTTGATAGACATGACAGCATCTCCTCATTATTATGGAAAATATAGGGTTGGTGGTAATTACTATCTGAATATGAATGGGAGCAGAAGTGGGCATAGCCTGCACTGGCCTTTCTTTGACAAGGTATAACTTTCTTCTGAATTTCTGTGTTAATTAATGCTTATTTAAAAACCACTTTAATTGGTAGTAAACACCTCAACTTTTTGTACTCATTAAAATGCAGCCATTGATGTGTGATGGATTTTTTTTAAACCTTAATTAACTTTCCTTCTGTATATATAACCTATAATAATGACAAACATATTGGGAAAAAATTACCCCTGCTTTTTCCCCCTCTCTCCCTACCCCCATTATAAAGACATTTTTAGCTGTGGATCTCTCACTTTGTTAGGATCAGATGCCATTAATTTGGCATTTTGGAGAAGAGTAGGTGGCAGGAAATCAAAGCTTTTTGTGATTTTGGTCATTTCTAAACCAAACATTCATGTTTCTGCTGAAGAAATAGGCTATTTTTGTTAAAGTAAGGAAAAAGTTTAAAGAAAATAATACCCCAAATCGCTCAAAACTTATCTTGAGTATCTTCATGGAAAACATCAAATTTTTAAGATGTTTTTGGAAATCTTTTCTTGGAGTGGTTATAATTGTGTAGGAACCGAGTAATGCATCCCTTCCCTTTTTCATCAGGAGATATAATTACTATTAAGATAATATAACTACCTTAGAGAAAATTTGGAAAATAGGAAACACTTCTTAATATTCTCATTCTCCTAACATATCAACAGTTTTTAATTTTTTGTAATCTCCTTGCGTTCTCTGTCCATATTGGGCACAAAATTGTTAAACAGTAAAACCACAGTCAGCAGGTGTAGAAGGAAATCGACCAGAGCACTATTAGGAGGAATTGCAGGAATGATCTTGTGGTTTAACAGCCATTGGATAGGAACTGTGGGTTTTATCCAGAAGGGTGGGAGAAACAGCTGCAGAGGCCAAGTCATACGAGGGCCACAGTGGGAAATTTTCAGTCACTTAGAGGCTCTTACAGTCCCTCCTCTTGGTCAACAGGGAGAACGAGTCTCATCATTTGGTCAGATTCTGATTTGTTCACTCCTCCAAATTACATAACTCATGTCAGTTGCAGTCTCAGACTCACTGGTGATGACTGCTATCAGAGTTTCTTATGACTTTTGCCTTTGTAGTTGAATTTCAACCATTTTTTGAGTGAATGGCTCACAGAAGCATTTAAGACTCTGCAGAGAACACAGTGAATGACTATGGAGACAACACGTATTAAAAGAATTATCAAAAGGCCTTGGATACTGCTTGTTAATCAAGATCCTGACCCACCTAGGATCACCCAGGAGAACAGTTCCATCCCCAACCCAAGGAGAAGGGAGGTTTGATATCAGTAAATTTGCCCAACACTTTGTTCATCCTCTTGATTTACTGGGGTTTAATCTTTGGCATCCAGAATAACATTACAGTATTAGGGGAAAGAATTTTAAGATTCTCATTTTAACAAAGTCTTAAACCAACAGAGAAGGGAAAAGATAATTATGAAAAGAAGGAGAAAGAGACAAATAAGGATATGGTAGTCAGTGGCTTCCTGTGTTCTGGGGTCTTGATCTGGAGGTCATGCGCCCAAACTGTCCATGCCTAGCTGTCTGCTGCTTGATCTCGGGATGCCAGGAGATTCTTGGGAAAGCTGTGTCCTTTGGGATGCCATTTGCTTCAGAAGAATTCTGAGGGAGTTTCAATTTTAGATGTCCTGTTAATATGGAAGTCCAGGATGTGAGTGTATGAGATCTTGGGAATCAAGAATCCAATGGGAATGATTCCTTGGTATTGGACTGCAGTGTTTATATTTAATGGTACCTGATAAGGTCCCTTCCAAGAAAGGGTTTAAGGTTTAAGACCACCAACACAGAGAGTAGATAAGCCAATTGTGATATCTTTACAGGGAGATCAGAGCAAGCCTGGAAGGTGAGACAGTTAATAGTCTCTGAGATCAGGATGGCTTCATTTAAGGATTGAATTTTTGACCACTCAATTTTGACGTGAAAGATCTCAGGGAGAGCTGCTAAGAGATCTTATCTGATATTTATGCTCTTTTAATATCCATCCATGGTCAAATTTTGATCCATATATTTGACATCATTTTGATAACCAAATAAATTGATAGAGACTAAGGAGTCCCAGGATATGTGTTGCAAGGACAATCCTTAATTCTTCAGTGAACTTCTGTCTTTCCTTCCTACTAGGGGTTGGGAAGTCCGTAACTAGATTGTGCAAATCTGATCATGGCCAAAGATTAAAGTTATAAGTCCATCGGCCTTGGGGGTAATCTTCATCCCCACCTATGTTAAAAAACCGTTGTGAGGAGGTATTGTCTAGTGAGAGGGATGTGTTTAAGAAGGGGCAGTGGAGGAGAGGAAAGAGAGTCTAGTGAAGGTGCAGGAGAAGTAGCAGAGCAAGAGTGAGGAGGAAGTCAAGGTTTGGGGAACCAGGAAAAGGCCAATATGCAATCAACTGTGTTAGTAGAGGGAGAAGGCAGTTTAAGTTTGGATTTTAGATCATCCAGGGTTTTATTAGTCTTTCCTAAAGAATCCTTAAAGGAAGCAACTTTAGAATTTTTCTGTCTTTCAGAGGCCTTTCTATACCAGTAATAAATACGTTGAATGTTTGAAATCTTTGATTCCTAAAGTGCCATGCAGATGGATTATTTTACCCATATCCCAAGTTCACTAAAGCAGCCACTGAAGTTCTAAATTGTTCTTGGTAAGATGCCATCAGAACTTCAAAGATTTGGTGCTGTTGGCACCATGTTTGTACATGTAAGAAGCTGGACCAAGACCTGGAGGCCCACTGAATGGCTGGGGACTCTCTCAGAATCTCAGCACCATGTAACTGTCTTATTGTTGAGAGCCCTGGGTTGTGATATAAATCGAATGAAAGATTTTCACCAAGGACGATTAAGAGAGAAGAACACAGGCTTAGGTGGTGCTTCAGTGTAAAGAGAGCTGAGTACTGGTCAGGGGCAGGAATTACTCAGCTGTCCAGTCCCTGGGACTCCCCAGAGGAGAGACTCAAGGGGTCTGCTGCATTCTCTATCCTCACTGGAGTGGTCTGGGCTGAGCAGCATTGGGTCCAGGCAGTGATTAGAGTCTTGGCATCAAAAATTGGGGAAGATAATCCACCAGAGCACCATTAGCATAAGCCTTTGTTTAGAAGGCTGCAGCATGAGGAGACTGAAGGAGCGTTCTGCCTTGGGGAAGAAGGGTGGTGTTTTTATAGAGCTTCTGCGAGAAGAGTCAGCCGAAGCTCAGCTAGCTTTGGGAATAGTTCGTCAAAGGTGGTTCTCAGAACAGGATGGATCATTCTTGTGGTTTAGCAGCCGTTGGTTGGGCAATTCAAGTTTATCAAAATGAGTGGGGTCAACATTTGCAGGCTAAGGTCAAGTGAGGGTCACAGGGAAAAATTTTCAGTTCTTTAGGATCCTTTATACAGGCTTGCTACAGTGACAAAAGAAATACCTCTAGTGTGGTGGAGAGGAGTGAGTGAAAGGGAAGAATCTTCCAAGTGTCTGTCTACTCAGCAGAGTTTTCCTTTGCAAAATCAGGGGTCGGGGGTGGGGTTGATAGTGTCGATTCTTCCTCTCTATGCCTCCTCCCCATTCATGCTATTTGTCTCACAAATCTACCAAAGCAGCAGGGAGAAGTGAATTTATAACGAAGCAGCAATAGACAGCAGTATAACGCAAAGTTTCAAAGAGGTTGTTATGGACCGAATGTTATGTCCTCCCAAAATTCATATGTTGAAATCCTAAACCCTGATATGATGGTATTAGGGGGTGGGGCCCTTGGGGAGGTAATTAGGTCGTGAGGGGTTGTGAATTGGGTAGTGCCCTTATAAGAAGAGACAGAGAGGGCTTGCTTCTCTCTCTGCTCTCCGCGATGTGAGGATACAACAAGAAGGCTAATGCAGACTAGGAAGTGGGCCCTCATCAGATCTGCTGGTGACTTCCCAGCTTCCAAAACTATGAGAAATAAATGTTTGTTGTTTAAGTCACCCAGTCTATGGTAATTTGTTGTAGCAGTTGAAGCTGGCTAAGACAGAGAGCATGGATAGATCCTCAAGTTTCCAGAATATTCCATAGTAATGATTAGGAACAGAAAGTGCCTGAGCTCTTGGAGCTGACTGAACTCACACAGACTGATAATGCAGCTTCACTTTCAACGGTCTCTGGAAACGAGTCTCCATTGTCTGCCCCCACCATGGGGGCCATGTGAGAGTTTGCTCATGTCATGTGAGAAACATCCAGGCAGGAGTGGGCCTTGCTCAGGAACCAGTGTGTAAAAAGGCAGTTTACAGCTTCCATGCCTCTCCACTTGGAGGACAAGAATCTGAACACAAATATCCCTTGTGCCTGCCCAGTCCAAATATCTCTGCTTGCAATGTCTGAAACAGTCTCTTAACTGAGGGCTTTATAAAGCCAACAAGAAAGATTAACGGAGAATACTGAGCCCACGTTATGGAATGAACTGCGTGCATTGAATGAATAGGTGATTTAAGCATAAGTGTGCCTACCCAGAAATAACTATATGTAGTTTGGTTTTGATGTAAATTTCCCATCCTTCCTCTGGTCTTGCTGCTTCTTTCTCTGGTTTTGCCTTATCCACTGATCTCCTCTGAGCATCCCAGTCCCTGTCCCACGCTGAGCCTCCCCAGATTAGCTGCCTCAGGGTGAGTTCCAACTTGGGAAGATCCTCAGCCTGGATGTAACAGCTGAGCCTCTGTCCTGAAACTCCTTCACCATCATCCTGGGAATTCTTCTTACGTCTGTCCTGTGTTAGATCTCCACATCTTCATCTTCCTTGTTCTGGTAACTACCAGAGTAATGGTGTAGAGGAGATAACGTTTTTTTGAGTATTTTGCCTGAAAGTGTATAATTCCTTCAAATTTGATTATTTGGCTCGATATAGAGTTTAAGCTGGAACCATTTCACTCAGAATTTTAGAGGCAATTGTCCTGAATTTTATTCCTATTCCTGACCTTTTTTTCCTCTTTGAAAGCTCTTAGGATCTTTTCTCAATTCCTATTATTCTGAATTTCCCAGTCATTTTTCTCAGTGTCCCAATGATGAGCCTTTTGTGGGACCGTTTGATCCAGAAACTCATATCCTTCAGCCTGGAGACTATTTATTGTATTATTTCTTTTGTTTGCTATTCTTTCAGGAATTCCTATTAGCTAAGTTTGGGCCTTTTTGAGTGATTTAAACATTTTTTTTTCTTTTCTATTTTCTTTTTATTGTTTCTTGGAAGTTTCTTCAACTTAATTTCCCAGTTTTTCTATTGAGTTTTCTTTTAGCAGTCATCTTTTTAATTTTCAAGACTCTTTCTTGTTCTTTGGATACACCGATTTTATAGCATCCTATTCTTATTTTAATAATGATATATTTATGTATATTTGTCTCTCTAAGGAGAGAGGAATTGGAGTTTTAGTTTTAGTTTTTCCAATTTCCAGCATGATTCCCTCTGTTCTAATTATCTAACTGTGTAACAAATTCCCGTCCCCCAAATCTTAGTGGCTTATGATAACATTTTCTTTGCTCGTGAACCTTCAATCTGAGAAGAAAGCAGTAGGTACAGCTCCTCTTTCGTCCGTTCAGTGTCAGCTAGGGCCGGAATCAGCTGAAGGCTCGCTCACTCACGTGTCTGGTGTCTGGGTTGGGAAGATTTGAACAGCTGGGGCATCTCTCTCTAACAACAGGTGTTCCTTCCAGGAGGGCAGCTTCAGGGGCATCAGACTTCCATGTGATGATTCAGGGCTCCTAAGGTACATGTTCCAAGAGAGGGAGCTGGGTGGAAGCCACATCCTTTTTATTACCCAGCCTCAAAGGTCACATAGTGTCATTTCCCCTTTACTCTGTTGCAGTGCTGTCCAATTAATGGAAATATAATGTGAGCCACACGTGTAACTTTAAGTTTTCTAGTAGCCACATTAAAAAAGTAAAAAGAAATAGGTGAAATTAATTTTAATAATATATATATTTTATTTTATTATTATTTTTTATTGAAGTAACATTGGTTTATAACATTATACAAATTTCAGGTGTACATCGTTATATCTCGATTTCCGTGTAAACTACATCATGTTCACCACCCAAAGACTAATTACCATCTGTCACCATACCAATGTGCCCTAAAATAATATATTTCATTTAACCTAACATATTCAAAATATCACTGTAGTATGTAATCAATATAAAACTATTAATAAGATATTGTATATTATTTTTTCATACTGTCTTTGAAATCCAGTTTATATTTCATATGGCACATCTAATTCAGATGGTAAATTTTTTTTGGATGCTAAATTTTCAATAGTTAATGTGAAATGTAGTCCTCAAAACAATAAAATCAGTGGAAAAATATTTTATACTGCTTCAAGTTTTAAATTTAAATGATTTAGAATTGAATAACATTGTCATTCAGTTCTTCAGTTGGAATAGCTGCATTTCAAGGGCTCAATAGCCACACGTGCCTAGTGGCCACTGGCTCCCATACTGGAAATGCTGTGGCATTGCACCCAGATTCAAGAGGAGAGAACATAAACTCCAACTCTCAATGGGAGAAGGGCGAAGTTTTAAAGAAAATACGGGAACAGAAATATTGTGGCTGTTTTTGGAAAACACGCTCTCCATACCCTCCACGTTTTCCTTGGTTTATTTGCTTTGGTTTCTGAGCTTCATGGTGAAGACTTTCCTCTAACATCTATTTGCTAAAACTGAAGGTCTTAGAGGTTGATTGCAAGGTCTGTGTGTGGGACAAGGCTTAGCTATTGGTAGACGTCACTGAAGGGTGGTTGATGGGACCAGATCATCTTATTGGGGATAGATCATAGGTCAGCATCTTTTGGTGGTCTCTCTTAGGTCAGGTTCTTCAGAGAAGAATCAATCTCCTTAGGTTATATAAGCCTGGCTGTCAGTGTTCTGGAGGCAGTGGAGGAGACGGGGGTGGTGTGAATTTTCACCTAATGCCATCACTTCAGTAAAGCATCCCATCTCTACCCTCTATTGTACTTGGTGTCTCTACCAGAGTCGCTCTGATCTAATTAGACAGCGAATAGACCTCTCAGGGCTTGCTGGGTTGGAGAGGAGTAGTTTCCAGGCTGCCACAGGTAGGGTTGGGGAGCAGCCAGTTCTCCTCTTCCAGCACCACCCTCACCATGCTTCCTGAGGAAGGTGCCTGAGCCTCTCTGGGCCCTCTACTGTGAAGCAATCCCATTTCAGGGGCATCCTGTCTATAGGCTCTTAGGTTTCATATTGTTCCACTCTGCTAAGCCAGTTATCACACATGCATCCACTTTCTGTCCAAAATATTCGGCGACATTCGTTGTGGGCTGTCTTCTCCTTTCCTGTTTTCTTTGTCATTTGTATATTCCTTTACGTATTATTTTAGCAGGATTTTAGAAGGAAGCAGAGAGAGCTTTAAGGAAGGAAAGCCCCCATGTCCTGCTAATGTGACAATGCCACCAGAATGAATGTCGGGGCCATTTGGTGCCTTAGAACTTTTAGCTGTTGGGCTCAACAATTGTGCTGCTTTTAAAATTAAAACTTAGCATATAATTTTATTATAAATTATAGTCAATATAATGACCAGTCAATAGAGATTTACTGAGCAGCTAGTATATGCCAAGCATTGTCATGGCCCTGGCAATGCAGTGTTAAACAGGGCAGAAAAGGCACGTAGTCTGGTGCTTCTCAAGCTTTCGTGTATGCACATCACCTGGGGATTTGTTAAAAATGCAAATTCTGTGTCAGTAGATCTGGGATGGGGCCTGAGACTCCAATAGATAAATCTTATCCCCACACACGAAACTCCCAATCAGCTTCTGGACACATCACTCATTGTGAACAGACATTAGAAGAAAGTCTCTAGGGGCTGGCCCCATGGCCTAGTGGTTAAGTTCGGCGAGCTCCGCTTTGGCAGCTTGGGTTCAGTTCCCGGGTGTGGACCCACACCACTCGTCAGTGGAAATGCCGTGGCAGCAACCCACATACAAAATAGAGGAAGACTGGTGTAGAAGTTAGCTCAGGACGAATCTTTCTCAAGCAAAAAGAGGAAGGTTGGCAACAGATGTTAACTCAGGATGAATCTTCCTCAGCAAAAAAAAAAAGAAAGTCTCTAACATTAGAGATGTTTCATTATAAACCTTGCTTAGGGGTAGCATACTCTGCCTGTTTATGCTTTTATAATATCTTTGCTTGGCCAGAAGTTGACTAATGGCCATTTATAGGTTTCTATATCCATTGTGTTTATAGGCTCCTAGAATCTCAGGATTGGAAAGGACCTAAGAAATGAGCTAGTCCAAAGTCCCATTTGTATTACTTACATTTCTATTGTTGCTTCCTTGTGGGTCAAGCCTCAGCCCCCAAAGTTACTGGATCATATCTTCATATTGAATGTCCAAAGGCAGGGTTAAGGTTGGGAGATTAACGTGCCAACTGCTCTAACTGTGACCCATCCACATATGGGCACAGGTTTGACCATAGGCACCACCTCTTTGTCCCAGTGGCTTCAGTGTCCCTCCAGACCCCTGTTAATAAGACAAGTCTGGGAGAAACCCAGCGACAGAACTCATGGAACATGCTTCTCATAGTGCCTGGAACATTGTAGGTATTCAATAACAGTAGCTTACTTTTTTGCATATATTTTGCCTACTGGACTTTTGATGCTTAAAATATTGTCCAAGTACTAGAAGCATCAGCATTACCTGGAAGCATGTTAGACTCTCAGGCCCTACTCCCGATCTACTGAAACAGAATTTGCACTTTTACCAAGATCCCCAAGTGACATGCACACACACTTAAGAAGTTTGAGAAGCACTAGACTGTATGCCTTTTCTGCTCTGTTTGCCAAAAAAACTTTGTCAGTGCCATGCCAGTGCTTGGCATATGCTGGCTGCTCGGTAAATACTAGTTGACTGGCTGACTGTTGGTCACTGCCTTAGGTCCTCAGCAAGCCAGGCCGCAGCATGAGTAGAGGGGTCTCGTGTATTGAGCTCCACATCAGTGCCGGGATGGGAGATAGAGAAGATAAGCCTCTGCTTTGTGCCTGGGAACTTGCACCTGTTTGGAAGCCGCAGTAGCAATAACTAGTGTTCCCTTCAAGATTCTTCTTAGGATTTTCCAGACTGAAACTGACCTTTGAGATTCCCCCATTTCTTAAGCACTCCTGGAAACCTGACACCATCCCAGACTCCTTCCGGATCTGAGGTGACTTGGACGTTAGACCAGATTTCTTGCCTGCTCGGATGTGTGGACCCCGGGGCCTGTGGTGCAGGGGGCAGCCCCAAGGACTGGAAGGCAGGGCATGGCTCTTCCCCAAACATAGCCCACACTCTGGCTGTGTTTCCCCTGAAAAAGGCGAGTGTAGGATGTGCCAAAAGCCTGGAGAACCCAGCACCTTCCTCCCAGCCGTGCTGAATTGTTTTAAGAATCACTGGATTTCAAATTAGCTAACTTGAGGATAGCCTTATTTTACCAAAAGGTTGTATAAATAATTTAACAACAAGATTCTGAATAGTGTTCTAATAATATTTTATTTAGTTAATAACATATCAACTAAAAAATATAAAAATAAAATGTCCTTTTGATAGACCCATTATACTGGACATTAATGACCATTGGCTAGGATTGCATTTGGAAGGTATAGATTGTTGAACCGGAGCTTTCCTCACCCCAGAACATACCCTGGAATAATTATAATCACTGAAGCCCTGATACAAGTTTATTTTGCTTAAGATAAAAATTTTCCCCAAATTTATAATAATACATATTCATTAAAGAGAACTTGAAAAATGCAGACACTGTAAAGAAGAAATAAAAATCACCATAATCTACCACTCAGAGATAATCACTGGTAACATTTTTAATACATTTCCTTCTAGTCTTTTTATGCATATTATGTATTGTTATATAAAATTGAGATTATTCTGTATAGAAAATTTTGCATCTGTCTGTTTACCTAACATTACATTGTAAATATTTCACATTCCACTAGATATTCTTCAAAAACTCCATTTGGCTTTACCCATAATATCCTATTACAATGATGTCCCCGGGGTTTTTTTTATTTGTTTTTTAATGATTCTTCTTTTGCTGACCACTTAGACGATTTCCATTTTTTGCTGTTACAGGTAATGCCACAATATCCCGGAACCTGTCTTTGGGAAACAGTTTGAAATTCATGCAAAATCTGTTTTACTGGACCAAGTTGGCATTTAGGCTTGTTTCAGACTCTTGCTATATACCCGCCAAGCCAGTATCTGGAGTAAGTTTCCACTTTGCTCTGGCTTTATGGAGCTGGTTTTTTGAAAAGTGCAGAGTCAAAAACCCCAACTCCGATCAGCTGAGTGTTCTGCTTAGCTCATTTTACCCTAGCGGAAGGCAGCTGGTGCCCACGGCTGAGCTTGAGGCAGGTGTCAGGACACAGAGTAGGGGAGTGGAGAAGAGTTTAGAGTGATGCTTGGGGTTCACTTAGGTGGTATCAGTATTTCTAGTGTCTTTAGGTAAGGACAGATCCCACTGGGCTAATGTATTATACAGATTTCCTGGTAATGAATTCCTTTGCACGTCTTTCTCTGTCCCTACCAGCTCCTGTCTCCTGAATCCCCTGCCTTCTCCGTCTCCACCTCTTTGCTGTACCAGCTACTTTGCTCTTCCATCAACTGTTTTGACCCTACAACTTCTGAGAGTCTGGCCATCACTCCTCATGCACTGGGCTGAGGTTGGGCAAGCATTCCATCATGGCTGACAGACCTCATTCATTGCTGTGGTCAGGATAAGCTAGGTAATGTTACAGTGACAAATAGCTGCAAATCCTTAGTGCCTTTATGTCATCAGGTTTCTCACTCAGGCAGCAGTCATCCAGTGGGGTGTGACTCAACCATCCAGTCTGCTTGGATTTCATGGCCTTTGATCCTAAGACATGATTTCAGGATGACCATGGCAGGGGATGAGTGTACAGAAAATTGAACATTGTCACTTAAGTGCTGTAACCTGGAAGCAACACCCAGTTATAACCTTTGGGTCAAAACTAGGCACAGGACCTCACCTCGTTGCCTGGGGTCAGGAAAATGTGGTCGTCCGTCTCTACGTCCAGGAAGGAAGGAGAACTGGAAATATTGGTGAGCATCATGATGTCTACTTGAATTACCAGAAAAGAGATCTCAAAATATACTCCAAACACAGTAATTAGAGAAAAACATCATTAAATATGTGCAAGCAGCATCGATGAAGAGTGACTTATGAGAGCGCCCATTACATAGGCTTTATGTTTCAAACAGAATTTGTTGTTTACAAATATGTGAAATTGGATGCCTCATGGTGAAAATAACTACGTCAAATTAACCTGGGTGTCATGATGGAGCTCCAGGTAACACAGGGATCTACCTATATTTTCAGATGCAAATCATATCACTTAAAGGGAAAGTGTTATGATTTAGCTAATTGTGAAGGGAGGGCAGGCAGATTTCAATTTGTGTGCCACGGCTACTTGATTGGTAGTAAACAGCTTGGAACTCAACTGCTGTGTTGAGCAGGACTTGAAGGCAGCACTAGGCTCAGTGGGGAAGAGTGCAGTGATTCATACATTCAACAGATATTTACAGAGCACTTACTATGTAGTAGATGCTGTACCAAGTGCTGATGCTTCCAGCTTACATGGGACTTACAGTGTCAATATCATTTAGCGACGTCTGTCATGGGATGCTTGTGTGTGTGTGTGCGTGTATGTGGTAGGCGAGGGAAGTGGAGGCACATTATTTTCTTTGTATTTCCATCTCTGAGTTAATATGACTGCTCAGTTAGTACCAGATTAATTCAAGCAATAGAAGTAATTGCTAATCTGCTGTCTCTCACATGCACTCCTGTAAGAAGTATGCAGGTTTTGAAGTATTTTTCCCTTGTCATGATGAGTCCTGCAGAACTAACCATATGCTTCATCCCTGTGACATGTGTTTTCAAGTAAACTAAAGGTGTTAATGGATTACCATCTCCTTTTATGTTTCTCTTCCTCTAGCTCATTCCTCTGGCTGCTATGTAAAACTTTGCTTATTCTTATTGGTTCCCAGATTCTGTTCCCATACACAGAATTTTCTCTTTTCTTAAAAAGCTTAAACTAGCAAATGGGAATGAAATTAGTTCCCTCCTCTGTTCCTGTAATTTTTTTTTAATCCACCCAGGACAGAGCGGGAGGAATGCTACCTTTCCTCTTTCATTGCTTCAGCAGAAGTGATATAAAAGACCAGCAGGATCTCCAAAAGGGCCTCATTCTTGGCCAGGGCTCTGGGATGGCTTCTCCATAGTCTCTGTACCATGAAACTCAAGTGAAATGATAAACGGCACAAAGAGAGCCTCAGCAAGAACAACACAGTCAATTCACAGGTTTCCTGTCTCCCTTTGTTCTCATCAGCAGCCTCTCTTGGCTCCCCAATCTCGCGCCTTCCAGAGAGCACAATACTTGCTTTAGACCTTCTCCTGGTTTGCAGTGGGCAGCAAGGAAGGATGGTACCAGCCTTGAGTGGTAAAAGGGCTGTATAATATTGGGCTATTGCCAAAATTAAAAAGAATGAAGAAAAATGAATTTATTTCTATTTTTTTAAATTTATTTATTTTTTGTGAGGATGATCAGCCTGAGCTAACATTCATGCCAGTCCTCCTCTTTTTGCTGAGGAAGACTGGCTATTTCTAAATAAAAATAGGAAACACATTGTTATATATTTTTCTTCTTCCTCGTTATCTTGATGTCTATATAATAAATATGATAAGTCTAGGAACAGGTTTTCCAAAATATTTTCTCTATTGGGACCCACTGAATATTTGGTACTTGTAATTATAATGATATGTATAAACAGATTTGGAACTAGATGCTAAAACACCATGCCTATCTGCTAAAAGACATTTCAGACCCACTATGGGAAACTTTTTGAAGCTGTTTAATTGGTGTAAGGGTCCTTTTGTTCTCTGAGTATTCATTATCCGAATCCCTAGTTGCATATGGAAGGAAAAGTCATCCTAATAAGAAAATTCTCAGTAATGATGTGACCACTTATAAAATCAGTCTCCACTCAAACGTCCCTCCTT
Source organism: Diceros bicornis minor (assembly GCF_020826845.1). Classification (NCBI taxonomy): domain Eukaryota; kingdom Metazoa; phylum Chordata; class Mammalia; order Perissodactyla; family Rhinocerotidae; genus Diceros; species Diceros bicornis. The sequence goes on from NC_080743.1 coordinate 78,806,735, forward strand.
GTTTAACACGAGAGTTTTAACCCTGCCCATTGGGTCAATATCTTTAACATTTTTGGCTCTCAGCCCATCTCAGCTAATTCCAGGGTACGGGAAACATTTGACAACACTAATGCAAATAACATATAAATAGATTGCAAAGTGAAATTGCAAGTTTTGCAGAAGATCCAAGTTCTCATAAAATTGTAGTGATACGGAGAACTGCAAAGCCTTTGACAATGGAGATCTGGCAGAGCTGGGATTAATAACAAATTGAAGAAGAGACAATTGACATGGATGACAATTACAGGTGTTTGAAAAGAGAATTATTTGAGCCCTAAGAAAACTGATGTAATACCCAAGTGTTTAAAAAATGATCTGCATTATACTCCTACTTCATGCCAAAAACAAAATAAAAACTGTCAGAGCCCATAGGAACTTTAGAAATGTTCCGTCCAACACTCTCACTTGAGAGATGAAAAAGACCCGGAGAGGATGAAGACATTGTACAAGGTCGCGCTGCTGCTGAGGGAGCAGGACTAGACCTGGGGTCTGCCTGCCTTGCCAGTTCTTCGTCACTCTAGCTAGAGTGGTCCTTGACTTCTTTTTTCTCATAGCACATCCCACCCACGAGCAAATCCTGTTGGCCTCTCTTTCAAAACACACCTGGACTCTGAGCACTTATCCTCACTCTCCCATCCTCCCTGGATTGCTGCAATAGCTTTCCACCAGGGCCCCCACTCTCATCCTTGTCCCTGGACCGTCTCTTCTCCACGTAGCAGTCACTGTGATCCTTTTAAAACAGGTCAGACTTTATCCCTCCTCAGCTCAAACCTTCCAGCAGCTTCTCATCTCCCTCAGAATAAAATCCCAAGTCCTCCCTGAAGTTATAAGGTCCAACCCAGCATTGCTCCTGTTGACCTCTCCGATGTCATCCATTTCACTCTCCTCCCCCCACGCTGTGCTCCAGTCACCTGGCCTCTTTGCTGTTCCTCAACTCCCCCAGCTCGCTCCCCACTCAAGGCCTTTGCACTTCTTTTCCCTCTGCCTAGGAGACTGTTCCCCCAGATACCTCCACTGCCTTTTGGTTCTTTTCACATGTCCTGAGCATCCATTTAAGAGAGCACTCCACCTTGTCATCCTCCCCTGCTTAATTTTTCTTCATAAGAAAAATGACCAAGACCTGACTTGTACATGTATATGTTTGTTATTTGCCGTCCCACACTGGAATATACATTCTGTATTCACTGTAGGTTTTCAGTGTATGCATCGGGCATCTGTATCTCTTTTCTTTGCAGGTACTGTTAGAGCACTAACACTGTTAGTAGATGCTAAATAAGTAATTCTTGAGTAAATAAAGAAATAACATGAATGATGAAATGAATGTTATATTATTTATATTGAGGTTACATGTAAGAAAATTGTTTTAAAGGTCAGAATGTTTTGCCCAGTTTCTTCCTCCAACAGCACTTCATCCTGCCGTGCATTTATCTGTCCTGTGCACCACCCACTGTGCTCTTTGCAGGGGGAAGCCTCACCAGGGGACCAGGAGGCCATTCAGCTCCCTGCTTCTCAGTCTCTTGGTGAATAGATGGGGGCAAAGTCACTCATTCAGAGCTTCAAGATCACAGGCTTGCAAGGGCACTGGGAGTCTTGCTCAACCAGAGCCGTTGGGGCTGGGAAGAAATTACTTACATGGATGAACGACTTTTATTTTTTAATTTTAAGTTGAGAATTCAGGCAGCTCTCTCTTGGTCAGAGATTACTTACGCAGTTTCTGGGTGTTTGGCATCTCTGTTTTACTCCTGTTTTTTGACCAGAAGGGAGGAGGAAAATTCCATCTGAGTTGTCAGACTTGTAGTGAGAAAAGAGATGAAATTCCCGGTCAAAATCAGCTTCCTTGGATTTTTTTTCTTTTTTGAGGGGGCATGGTGGGGGAGGTGTACTGGATAGTTGGGCGGAAGAGGGAGCTTCCACGTTAAGGTGCATGTAGTGTTTGAGGACATTCATTTTGAAAGTTTGGGAAACATTTAAGGGCTGAGGGTTTTTTAATGATCAGTTAGCACTGGAGCAGGGAAATTTGGGAGATAAGTGAGGTGAGGAGATGGGGAACTCAGCACAGAATAGGAGCAGTTGTTACACTTGAAGGAGATCAGGCCAAGCACCAGGAAGAAGTGTGGCTCTACACAGCGAGAGAGGCTGGAGGGATTACCCCAGAGCAGTAGAGAAGCCGTATCACATGGAACAGCTGGGTCGCTCTCTTTCAGGGGGTGTCTAGGAGCAGAAGGTGACTCGAGCTGATCATTTGGCTTTTTTAACCCTCGATTCTGGATTATTCCCCTAAATTTCAGGGTCAGCAATACTTAACTCATTTTGGTGGCAATTGATCTGACAAACTGGCCCCTGGAAGATTTTCAGAGTAGGAAGATTCTATCGTATCTCTGGTCCCTTCTCCCACAACAGAATCAACTTGGGGAAGTTTGGTGAGTGGTGCTAAAACTCCATCTCCTGCCCTTGGCTTTGCCCCATAAACACTTGCCTGTAATGCTCTGCAGTGTGGAATTTCCCTCGTGCTATAGATTGAAAGTGAGCCTGGCACTATCCTCAAACCTCAGTCCTGGTTGAAAGACGAGTGAGCCTACTAACCGCCATCTAAGCAGCTTCCCCAGCCCCACAATGTGAGGACGGGGTAATGATGTCCAATTTCGCACACTTCAGATCCATTAGTAGCAATTACCTTTCTCGAGGTGTTTTGAGTTAGTTTTAGCATAGCATTCTTACAGTTGGTGGATAATGACAGTAATAATGTACACAACATTTTCAAGTCGCTGTTTTTAGCTACAATAACGCCATTAGTAGGTCTATTTAACAGATGCATTTCATGCTAAAAGTTAAGGTTCTCATGATTCCTTTCCCTTCCCCCATGCAAACCTTAACTGCTGTTTTAGTCAATGGAGATTTTTACTCCCAAGTTTCAGAGATATTTTTCCTCCTCTAGGTCTTCCTATTGAAACAGGATGGTTGTGTAACTGGTTTGTTCTAGAATTATTATTTGCTTAGCTGTTCTTTTCATGACATGCAAGCTGACCCAGAAATCCAAAGCTCACAAAAGTGGAAAATGCATGTATTCTCTAAAACTCACTTGGGACGTCTATGAGAGATTACTGGATTTTACATGATTCTTCAAGGCAGACAGATGACCACCGAGCTGCTCAGGGGAGAAATCTCTCAGGAGGGAGGTGTCAGTCCATTCTAGTGACTCCATCAAGTTGTGTGTATGTGTGTTTTAACTCCCTCCAATAATCCAGAAGGTCTGTGTTTACTCCTCTCCACTTCCCACACCTCTGCCTGGAAGCCATCTCTGACCACCCCAGAGCTCTTCTCCTTTCAAACCCTGCATCTGTGTTACCTGGACTCCTTTTTGGACATTCTTCTACATGGCCTCCTTCCATCCTTGCCTCTTGCTTGTATTGTTATTTAGTCTCCATTTTTTAGTCGGTCATTAGTGTGTCTCATCCTCCTATATTAGTTTCCTAGGGGCTGCCAAAACAAAGCAACAAAACAGACATTTATTCTGGAGGCTAAGTCTGAAATAAAGGTGACAGCAGCGCTATGCTCCCTCCCAAGCCTCTAGGAGAGGATCCTTCTTTGTCTCTTCCAGCTTCAGGTGGCTCCAGGCTTCCTTGGCTCATGGCAGCATAACTCCCATCTCTGCCTCTGTCTTCACATGTCCTCTCCTTGTGTGTCTCTGTCTCTTCACGTGGCATCCTTTTTATAAGAATACTAGTCATTTTGAATTAGGGGCCCACCCTAATGACCTTATCTCAACTTGACTACATTGGTGAAGACTCTATTTCCAAATAAAGTCACATGCACAGATAACAGGGGTAGGATTTCAACATTCCTTTTTAGGGGACATGTTCAACTCACAACACCCCTCAAGTAGATTTTAACCTTCTTGAAGCCTAGAGTATTTGATGTACTCTCTTAAACCGTGTTTCCTAAAACCTTGGCTATGGAACAGGAATCCTTAGATTCTGGTTAAAAAAGAGCGTGCTCTTGGGCCAGCCCTGGTGGCCTAGTGGTTAGGTTTGGTGCGTTCTACTTCAGTGGCCTGGGTTTGGTTCCTGGGTGTGGACCTACACCACTTGTCTGTCAGAGGCCATGCTGTGGTGGCGGCTCACATACAAAATAGAGGAAGATTGGCAACACATGTTAGCTCAGGGCTAAACTTCCTCAGCAAAAAAAAAAAAAAAAAAGTATCCTCTTGTCAAACACATTAGAGAAACACTATATCTATGTCCCTGAGCTGGGGACTTAAGATGCCTGTTAGCATATTAAAGGCTCTGAGAAATCTTGCTCTAAAGACACTTGCTTAACTCAAACTTATTTTCACTAGCTTTTTTGACCACAGGAACTATTTTTTGCTTCAAGTTTCCTCCATTAACAGGAATGGAATAGACTTGGGGGGATTGTAGGCCCATTAAATGTTGTTTTTGCCGTATGAATCGCCCCAAATGAGGTAAGCAGAATAATACGATATTCAGTTGAGTAGGTTTTTTTTTCTGTAGCATGAAATGGGCACTGAAGAATAGGAGCGATTTTTAAAAGACTCAATTCTGAGTGATACTCAAATTCAGTCAAGAGCTGGACAGGATGTCTGCGAGGGTGCCCCATGCTCGGTCTACTCACCTGACCCCTGTATGGTGTGTTTCCTTATTTGAAAATGGGGACAAGCATAGATGTTAGAAATGTGCAGTGCGTGATTACTCTTCAAGCCCAGTAATTCAACCAGGAAAATCAGTGAAGTCGGTAAGTCCTTATGCTATTCTGTGCTTTCAATCACAATGATTTTAAATGATGTGATAGAATGGTGAGCTGCCCAGCGAAGACTTGATTCTCTGCTGATATTTAAAAGAACATAATGATGATAATTTTCCCACCACAACAAAAAATCCTCTTTTTGACCCTCTCAATACCATGTGAGTTCTTTATGCATCTTTTTGGAAAAAGTTTAATCCCAGGTGGGCTTTGCAGCAAACTTGTGGTGGTGGTTTCTTTTCCCTCTCTGCCCATCGGTGTGATTTGGGGGTACAATCCATTTTGGTGCTTGCCTGGGCAAAACCTAGTTAGGACAGTCAATCTCCTGGCAGAAATGTCACGTTATATTGCAAAGGCAAATAAAAATGTTTTTAGAATCATGGGTGTGTCCTGGTTTAAGATAAAGCTGGTATATTTATCACAAATAGATACAATAGAGGCCTATTTCATAAAAAGAATTATATGTTTTTTATTCACAGCAAGCTCCCTTTAAATAGTAAATACTCCTGGTATATTTCAGTTAAGATTTAATTCACAGATACCTGATTTCCATACCAATTTTCAGAAGGTATCAGTGGATATGTAGAGTGGTTAAAAGCATGGGCTTTGAAGTCAGACAGACCTGTGTTCAAATCCTGACGACTTCACTCCTCGCTATCCTTAAGAGCTCGTCCAGATGGCTTACTCTGGGGGCCTCAGTTTCTTATCCGTTAAATGGGAATAATAATACCTACCTCAAATGGTTATTGCAGGGACTTTAATGAGATAATGAATTTAAAGCTCTGTTCCTGGTATGTAAAGAGTTTAGCTTAATGCCCAGCATATATACATATAACGTATATAAAAATCTTAGCGGGGCTGGCCCCGTGGCATAGCAGTTAAGTGCGTATGCTCCGCTGCTGGCGGCCCGGGTTTGGACCCCGGGCGCGCACTGATGCACTGCTTGTCAGGCCATGCCTTGGCGGCGTCCCATATAAAGTGGAGGAAGATAGGCACAGATTTTAGCCCAGGGCCAGTCTTCCTCAGCAAAAAAGAGGAGGATTGGCATGGATGTTAGCTCAGAGCTGATCTTCCTCCCCCCCAAAAAAATCTTAGCTTATCACTCAATAAATGTAGCTACTACTATTATCTGCTACCTTATAATTATTCACATTTTTCATTCATTTAAAAAATACTTATTGAGTGTCTACTGTGTACCAGGCACTATTGAAGTTGCTGGGGATATAAGAGAGACCAAATAATTTCCTGCCTGTGTGAAGCTTTTGTTTTAAGGAAAGGCAGATAATCAAATTAATAAGCAAATTGTATGTCAGGTGCTGAGAATTGCTATGAAGAAAAATAAAGCAGGATAAGATAGGTAAGGCATGCAGTGTATGTGTATGTGTGTGTGTAGGGAGTTGTGGGTTGTTATTTTGTAGAGAGTGACTAGGGAAAGCCTCACCAATAACATGACGTTTGAGTAGAGAGAAAGGAAGTGAGGAAAGAGCCCTCAGGCATAGGGAGCAGCAGAGGCAAAGGCCCTGGGGTGGGCATGTGCTTGGCCGTGTCTGAGAAGCTGCAGGAAGTTAGTATGGCTGGGGCAGAGTGAACCAAGGGGAGGATAGTAGGGGGGGAAATCAGAGAGGAAGCCTGGGTCTGGTCAGGGGGGCTTTGTAGGAACTCATGCACAGCTGGGATTTTATTCTGAGGGAGATGGAGCCATTGGTAAGTTTTGAGCAGAGGAGTGGTAAGATCTGACTTACATTTCAAGAGGACCAATCTGGGTCTGTGTTGAGAATATATGATATTGAAATGCGAATGTAACTCATAGTGTATATGAATTTAAATTGTGGGCTCTCAAACATAACTTTCTGAAGAAAGTCTTCTCTGAGTCATTGCTTGTCTTTTCCTTTTCCTAGCTCTAGTCTTCAATACCCTGTTATGCATTCTCCTTTTGTAGCTGCCCATTTCCCAGAGTGGCTAAATATCATTGATGTTAATGGTGGTATCTTAGGTCAGGCTACCATAACAAGATGCCATAGACTGCATGGCTTAAATAATGGTTCTGGAGGCCAGCAGTCCAAGATCAAGGTGCCAGCAAAGTAGATTTTATTCTGAGGCCTCTTCTGTTGGCTTGTAGATGGCCTCCTTCTTGCTGTGTACTTACATGGGGTGGGGGGGAGAGAGAGAGAGAGAGAGAAATTGTTGTGTCTTCTTATAGGGACACTAATCCTATCAGATCAGGGCCCCACCCTTATGGTTTCATTTAAGCTGATTACCTCCACGACAGCTCTATCTCCACATACAGTCATATTGGGGGTTGGGGCTTCCAAATATGAATTTTGGGGGGACACAAATGTTCAGTCCATGACAGAAAGGAAGTGATATATTAAGAGTTCAGTTCTTATGTTACCAGAATGGAGAGGATGCTCATTTAGCTAAAATAACATCTGTTACCTTCCTCTTAGGAGAAACCCAGCAGTGATGGTCATTTGTCACACTGAGAGGTAACCTAGCAGAGTTGTCCTGGGTATGGTAACATCTACAGGGGATTGAGAGCAGAGGACCAGGACTGCATCCCAGGGCCTCCGTGGGGATGATTTGACCAGGTTGCCCTTTAACAAGAGAAGCTTTGGGAGGAGACAGTCGCCGGCATTTCCTCAGCAGGGCCGCCCAGGGCGTTGCACAGGCTGTGTTCTGTACAAGGGCTCCCGCCTAAGGGGGCGAGGGAGGGCTGGAATCCAGCGCGCTCCTCTGGCCGAGCGCTGTGCCCTCTTGAAGGGCGCCCTTTTCTATTTACGCTGATGGACCTGTGGGCCTGCCGACAGCAGTCTCCTTACTGCGAGGGTGTGATTGGACAGTGAACAACGTGTTCACTGTCCTCAGAAGAAATTTCTCTCCAGTGCGAGAATCAGAAATAGTTGTGCTTCTCTTGGGCTACTGGTTCCTTTTACCTTATGGGCACTTCCAGCTGCACGTCCTTCTTCCACGGACTGTGAGAAGGCTGAATCAGGTTGGAGCCGCCTCACCAGCAAGTAGATGGAGTTTCTTGGTGGGCATTCCATGAGCTACGGGCCCTTATTGCGCAGGATTCCAAATCATCCCCACGGAGGCCCTGGGATGCAGTCCCGCTTTGAGCTCTATGGGTGCGGCTGGGACACCTTATATATTTATTAGTTTGAGAACATGTTTTATGCACTGCTTGGACTGGGTTATAAATTGAGTTTTGGTTTGCTTACTTTAGGGGATTATTATAAGTTTGCATTTGTTCCCCAATATTTATTGAGTATCCCACTCTGTGCTGGTCACATAGGGGTGAAGAAGACAGGCTCCAGCTCAGGAACTTGCATGCTAAATAGGGAGGCGGCAGGTAAACAGCCGAGCAAGGTGATTCTAGACTGGGACAGTGCCCTACAGGAAGCGAGCAAGGTGCTTCACGGCGAGTTGCTGTGTGGGGGAGGGGGGCAGGGGGTTCTTTAGACAGAATAAGCAGGGAGGGCTTCTAAAGAGCATCAATTTAGATAATGTAAGTTAAGTCTTTAGCTTGGTGCCTGACACATGGGAAGCTCGCAACTCTTTTTTTTTTTTTTTTGTGAGGAAGATCAGCCCTGAGCTAACATCCACGCCCATCCTCCTCTTTTTTTGCTGAGGAAGACTGGCCCTGGGCTAACATCTGTGCCTATCTTCCTCTACTTTATGTGGGACGCCGCCACAGCATGGCTTGACAAGCAGTGCGTTGGTGCGCGCCTGGCATCCAAACCCGGGCCGCCGCAGTGGAGCGTACACACTTAACTGCTACGCCACGGGGCAGGCCCATCAATACTTAATAACTGCTCTTTCTATTATTATTAACTGTCACCTCTCCCTCATTATATGCGGCTCAACACATGAAGACAAGAGGAAAAGCTTGTCAGGTTCGAAGAAATGGTGAGAGCTTTGCAGACGTGCTAGCCCTGGATGGTCAGGGAACTCCAGTTCTTAGTAACTGAATGTGTCTTTCCATCTTGCAAGGCAGGCCTTCCTTGTTGGGTGGTTCTAAGCAACTTACTTTGCTGTACGCCTCCTCTGGGGTTTGTCATTTGAGCCCTCTCTCCAAATCATCACCCCCAAGCATCAATCTGCGGCAACTGCCCAGTATCTTTAAATCTGCATCTTCCTGACTGTTATTAGTGAAAGTTTCAATTCATGTCCATTTAGAAACAAGGGCAATTAAATCTTGAATTAATGCGGGGACAATGAATAGTAAAAGGCCCTTCCTTGCAGAGATAATATTCAGTGTACAGGAGTGTTGTCTATCTGATCGTAATATAGTCCCTCTAACTTCATATTTTTGAGCACTCTCTGAGATTCTAGAACAGTTGGCCTATCTGGTGGAAGACAAGGGAGGGATTAGGGCTGGGAGTTTGAGTGAGTATAACAGGCTGACTTCACTGTATTCCTAGGAAGGATGTGAAGCACATGAAAGTTCATGAGCTAACCTCGTTGAAGTACTTGGAAAGGCAGAGGCCTCCATCTTGCCTACAACTCAACGCCTTCCCTTGGTTACCTAAGGGAATCCACTTACGACTCTATTACCTGGTAAATTAGGAGAGTGATTCAGTCAGGTGTATTTATCATGAAGAGAACTGAAGATAATTAATACACTGCATTGAATGCAAATTGCACCCACAACACTTATCTCGTTTTCAATTAGCACAAATGTTACAGCGCTGCAGGCTTGTTATGGTTTTACCATGGGCTAGGTAATTAATTTCCGTGAGCCACGTATCAGGCACCTGGTAATGCCGTTTATTAATAAATGTCACCCCAGGTATCAGTTTGTTAGAAGAGGTAAATAAATGGAATGCGCAGTTGTCTGCCCTGTGCAGATCTATTTTTACACCTCGCTGAATCTTTTCAGTTGTTTGTTTGTTGACGAGAGTGACTACTGAGATTACAATTGCAAACAAAGGAAAATCCCCGCCCGGAATGTGGCCTCGAAGGGGGATTCCTTTTTCTTCCCCCTCAGGGAGGGTCAGGCCTGTGATTGGAGTTGTCATAGGTGAGTTTCTGTGGCTTCAGAAAGTGTTTTCCCACAGGAGACCCACAGGGGACAGTCAGAAAGGAGAGCCTGCTTCTGGAACGCCTCCTGCGTCTGCCCGCAGACTCACTCACTTGGACAGCTCTGTCCACACTTCCCCTCTGTGACTCTTTGGGGAGCAAGAGGTCTTAAGCACCCTCTTCTTGTGTCCCTGTCCCGTCTCACCTCTGCCCCGTTTCTCTGCTCTACTTCTCATCTCTGCTCTTAGCTGCCTACACCGTACCATTCGGGCCTCTGACATGAGCAGGTGGGTAGGATTTGGAAGCTTTGACAAGGGCGGGTTGTTGAGCAGAAGTCCCAAATTTCTGTGAGCTTGTCCCCTCTCTCCGTATTGGCAGGTGACATTAGATTTTTTTTTGTAAAAAAACTAATTAGCAGATTCCGACTGCATACCTACTATGGGTCGGACGCTTGCCAGAGCTGGAGGGTTATTGGCTCAGATGCCATTTTATCAACACTCCTGTGATAACCTCAGTTTTGCCCAGTAAACCGTTTCCTCTCTTTGCCCCGAACCAGCTGGGACCTTCATCAGCAATCAGCAATTCCCACCCTACATTTTGAAGTTTGTTGCTCCTTGAGTTCCCTTGAGGACCCTATGTGAGGAGCCACTGTGATTTGATTAACTGAGTTAATACACGTAACGCATTTACTACAATGCCTGGCACTTACTAAGTACCCAGTGACTTAGCTGTGATAAGTGTGGTTGCTGTTATCAGCACTGGTTATATCCCCTCCTACAGGGAAAGGCTGGCAGAGGGTGATCATCCATTTAGTAGTATTCACTGAGCACCTACCGTGTGCCAGGCACTGCTTTGGTGCTGCAGATAGACAAAAATCCTGGTCCTAATGAAGTATACATTCTATTGGAGACAGGAAATAAGCAGGTAAGTAAACATATGGTATGTCAGAGAGTTGAGTGCCGTAGAGAAGCAGCAGGTAGGGAGGGAAGAGTGGGAGTGAAAAGGTTTTCAGTTTTAAATAGGGGACTCAGGGAAGGCCTTGGTGCAAAGGTACCATTTGAGCAGAGATGTGAGGGAGGTTGGAATCTAGCTCTTGGATATCTGGGGGCAGGAGTCTTCTCGACAGAGGGAAGAGCAAATGAAAAGACTCTGAGTCAAGAGGATGCCAGGAGCCCCAAGGAGACCAGTGAGGCCAGAGTGGAATGAATGGGAGGAGATGACAGGAGAGGAAGCCTCGGAAGTTACCGTGACTAGGTCAGGTAGGACCGTGGGGGTGATGTTAAGAACTTTGTATTTTATTCTGAGATAGGGTGCCATAGGAAGATATTGAACGGGAGGGACATGGTCTGACTTGGGTTTAAAAGGATCACTGTGGCCTTCGTGTTTAGAAATAGACCGTAGAGGACAAGAGAGAAGCAGAGAGACCAGTAAGGAGGATATATTAGTTTCTTATTGCTGCTGTAACAAATTACCACAAATTTAGTGGCTTAAAACAACACAAATTTCTCATTTTACAGTTATGGAGGTCAGAGTCCTAAAATCAAGGTGTTGGCAGGGCTGCGTTCCTTCCGAGGCTCTAGAGGAAAATTCATTTCCTTCACTTTTTCAGCTTCTAAAGACCACCTGCATTCCTTGGCTCATGGCTTCTTCCTCCATCTTCAAAGCCAGCGGCATAGCATCTTCAAATCTCTCTCTCTCTCTGATGTCTTCTTCTGTTGTCACATTTCCTTCCCGACCCTTCTCTTTCCCATATAAGGATCCTTGTGATTATACTGAGCCCATCTGCATAATCCAGGATAATCTTCCTGTCTCAAGATCCTTAACTTAATCACATCTGCAAGGTCCCTTTGCCATTCATGAGTTTTGGGGATTAGGAGGCGTTCATCTTTGGAAGGCCATTATTCCACCTACCATAAAGGTTAGTGCATTAATGGAGGTGAAGGATGAAGGTAGTTTGGCCAAAGGTGGTGAGAAGCAGTTGGATCCTGGTGATGTATCAAGCTGCCTCATATGTTGGGCCAATTTCAGCATGGAAGCTTCTATAATTCTCTGGGTCTGTGGCATGGACATCACCTTTTTCATTATCATTTCAACTGACTTGGAGTCTGTTTCTCATCCCAATAGCTTGCCCACAAACTAAGGAACCATAGACAGCTGTAGCGGGAAGAGACTTTAGTAGCTATCAAGTCTCCATTATTACTTTATAAATTCTTGCTTTGTCCTGGGCCCAATGAAAACTTCTTGTGTAGTTTTTACCAACTTCACCTATTTATTCTTTTATTCATTCATTCAGCATTTCCTGGGCATCTGTTGAGTGCACTGCTATGTAAAAGTGGAAATAGTAAGATGTAAGAGTCATGATCCTTATTCCTGGGAGAAAGGGATCTATTTGCAATCTATTTGGAAGGAATCAGAGAACAATTATAGAACTAAATATAAGTGAGTGAAAAATGAAATGCAGGATTTATGCATCAGTATCAAAGGAGTGAGGGATGTGCAGAGGCTTCTTGGAAGAAGTAACAGGTCATGAATTTTTATTTTTTCATTGGAGGCCAATCAGAGAATTGCCAGCTTTTAATTTTAAGAATGGATGTTAGAAAAATTCTTAACATCTCTTATTGCCATCATTTCATAATAGTTAGGACATCTAAGATATAAAAAGGACAAGATCTCAGAATAAAGGGGGCATCCTTTGGATTAAACATATTTAGCTTTATAAAAAATCAATACTTTGTCTTTATTTTTCTCATTTTACTGAGGGTCGTTGTGGATTGGCATAGGTCTCTAAACCTCAGCCTAGAGACAAAGGACTAGTTTGGATTTCTGACTTTATTGAACATGGTTATCTCCCTGTATTTTTTTGGCTCCAACTTCAGATAGCTGGTGACCAGATGACTAGGATCTGGTGTCTCCCTGGTGGATATTCGCAAATCTCATCACTGCTCATTGGCTCCTTCACCAGAGGGAGGTTTGGGAGGTGGAGGAGGGAAGAGAAATGCAGACCAGTTTGTGTTGGGGCATCTGTGGTCTTCTTGTGGTGAGCAAGTGGTTGGCTCAAGTGATAATCTAATTCTACACTGAGATTTTGGGATTTTCTGGGGGTTTCAGTCGTCATGCTTGTGTTAGTTTCCTGTGGTTGCTATAACAAATGACCACAAAGTTGGTGGCTTAACACATCAGAACTTATTCTCTCACAGTTCTGGAGGCTGGAGGCTGAAATCCAGGTGTCAGCGGGGCATGCTCCCTCTGAAGGCTCTAGGGAGAAATCCTTCCTCGCCTCTTCCAGCTTCAGGGGGTTTGCTGACAATCTTTGGCCTTCCTTGGCTTGCTCTGCATCACTCCAATCTCTGCCTCTGTCATCACACGGCGTTCTCGCTGTGTGTCTGCCGTTATGTTTGTCTCCTCTTCTTTTAAGAACACCAGTCATTGGGGGCCGGCCCGGTGGCGCAAGCGGTTGAGTGCGCGCTCTCCGCTGCGGCGGCCCGGGGTTCGCTGGTTCGGATCCCGGGCGCGCACCGAAGTACTGCTTGGTAAGCCATGCTGTGGCGGCGTCCCATATAAAGTGGAGGAAGATGGGCACCGATGTTAGCCCAGGGCCGTCTTCCTCAGCAAAAAAAAGAGGAGGATTGGCGGATGTTAGCTCAGGGCTGATCTCCTCACAAAAAAAAAAAAAAAAAAAAAAAAAAGAACACCAGTCATTGAATTTAGAGCCCACTCTAGTCCAGTAACACCTCATCTTAACGAGTTACATCTGCAAAGGCTGTATTTCCAAATGAGGTCACGTTCTGAGGTTCTGGTGGATATGAATTTTGGGGGGATATTGTTTTGGGCTGGACTGTGTTCTCTCAAAATTCATATGTTGAAGCCCTAACCCTCGGTACCTCAGAATAGGAGTGTATTTGGAGAGAGGGCCTTAAAGAGGTAATTAGGTTAAAATGAGGCCATTGGGGTGGGCCCTAATCCGCTCTGACTGGTGTCCTTATAAGAAGAGATTAGGACACACAGAGACACCAGGAATGTGCACACACAGGAAAGACCGTGTGAGGACACAGAGAGAAGGCAGCCATCTGCAAGCTAAGGTGAGAGGTCTCAGGAGAAACCAAACCTGCTGACACCTTGATCTTGGACTTCCTGCCTCCGGAACTAGGAGAAAACAAATTTCTGTTGTTTAGGCCACCTTGTCTGTGGTATTTTGTTATGACAGCCTGTCAGACTGATCCAGACACTATTCAACCCAGTTCAATGCCTGATATCCTTTATTTTTAGCTTAGACAACCCAGCATATGATGGAGGGATTCCAAAATGGATTTCAAGATGTTATGCTTGTACCTTTTGTTACCATGTGCTCCATGTCTATTCCTACAAATGGAGTAGATATGCTGCACTGTGAGGGTGGGTTTGGGGGAGGGAGTGAGCACCTTTACACATGATGTTGTGAGATGGTGGCACCCACATAGACATCTGGAGGCCACTGGCACTGGGGAAATTCTGCTTAGGTAAATTACGGATTTGCCACACTGGGAGTTCTCTTTAGTCCCAGGTTCAGCAGACGTGTGTCCACATTGGGGGACAGGTATGAGTGACGGGGTGGGGTGGGGTGGGGGCCCTAACAGCACTGGTTTCCCTGCTCCCAGCCTCATTATCGCTCTCCAAGGATCTCAGTCTCACCCAGGCCAGCCCTGCCCTCTTTTTGCACCCAGTAAACATTGCCAGTTTGCTTTCTCATGAATATGGATTTCCATCATCCCTCACTGTGGGGATAGATGTTGGGGGCAGAGCTGTTGATTACATTTCCAGCCAATCATTGCCCATTAGCGAGGAAGAGCGGTGGGCATTATGCCTCTTCAGTGAGGAGCCATTTGCATTTGGTTGGGCCCCCGCTTTCTTTCTGAGCATCTCTGGACCCTGAGCGCACTCAATTACTCCTGCATCCGGCTCTTCCTCTGTGATGCTCTTTTGCTTTCTAAGTGTCTTGATTGGATTCTCCAAATAGCTTGGTGCTAACTACAGCTGTTTAGCATATCCCTGGGTGGAGGGTGATAAGGACATCAGGGCTTGGGGTGGCTGTAACCAGCAGGAAACAAATATCTTTTCCTTTCCCTTTCTGCCCACACCTCTCCCCACGCCCCTCCTGATAGAACCCCCAGTCATTTGGAGGGATAGCCCCAGCAGGCCATGGGGTACATGCTCGTACATTTTGCATTTTTTTTAGGGGAGGGCTGGAGCCCCTTCAATCCAGAGTTATCTGCTCAGTGCCCTTGCCTGTGGGGATGTTGGTTTCCTGACTGCTTTGGAGGGGAATCTGTGGGGTCCGGCCCGGATAGATGCTGCTTTCCCTCACCACTTCCACTTCTGAGAAAGAGGAGGTAAGTGGATCTAAGCAGAGCCCATTGGGAAAGCATTCTCCCCTCCTTTCCTGGATCTTCCAGCAGAGCCATTGGGCTGTAAGGGAAAAATGGAGGCCTGACCTGGGAGACAGGCATTTTTGCATCCTGTTCACAAATCCTCATCATCAGTAATGTGTGAAGACAACTGGGAATGACAGAGGGTCTCTTTCTTTTGCGGGATCATGTTATTTTTAACCCCCTTCTGCCGCCCATGGTCCTCTGGACAGCCCTTCTCCAGAGTCACAAACAATTGCTCTTGTTAAGGTTGGAGCCGTTTTCCCTCCCTCCTCTGCGCCTCGCCTGTGGGCCCTTGCCCCGGCTCCCCCTTGGCTGTGTTACTAGGGATGCTGTTCTGTTTTCTTTTCCCCCTTTGTTTTGCCTCTTTAAGAAAAGGAAAGTGAGCACCTGAGAAAGAGAGCGAGAGGGAGGCCGAGGGGGAAGAGACGGTGAGCACCAAATGATCTGAGAATGATAAAGGAAGGTTACCTGTGTGTTTGTCAACAAGATGAAATAAATAAGAGAAAAAAAAAAAAGGACAGCAGTCAAAGGCAATCAAATATGTATTTAATTAAAGCAAACATAAAAATAAAAGTTACATGTTGAATCAATAAACAGCACTTTTTTCTACATGCATTTTGAACAAGACAGATCAGAATCTTGCATGATGAAGACATAATGTGTCATAATAATTAGGAACACAGACAAAAGAACAGCTAATCAGCATGCAAATGTATGCAGTTCTGGTGATTCAGATGAGGCAGATTTCTACCTCTTTTTTGCTTGATTCATCTTCATTGCTAATCATCTGAAGGCTGCCAAATGTTCACTGACACTAATGTATTATAGGTCAAGAGAGGCAGGTCTTCACCTATTACCCCCCCAGACAATATGCTTCCTTCCCTGTTTCCTCTTCAGGATTTTCAGCAATCACTGCCAGATGCAATCAGACTCCTTGAATAGGAGCAACTGAGGCTTGTTTGTGGCTCGGATTCATTAGAATCAGGAGGCTGAAGAAAGGAATAAATTACTTAATTGCACAAAAAAGTTGCAGCCAAAGTGATGGTGAGAGAAACCGATTGTGTAGATACGCATTAGGCCACTCTTGGAATGGGGCGTCTTAGAATAGCTGGTAGTTTGGCCTCACAGATTCAGTCAGATTTGGGTGTCCTCCAAAACAGATGGCTCCACATACCATCTATTCTTCTCTTTGTCAGGTTTTACCATTTATTTGATCTTGGTCCCTCTCTGATGCTGGTTGTATTAGTTGTAACACAAATATGCATTCAGATCATATCCATTTAGTCTGGCCTCTCCCAACTTTTGTTCTTCATCTTTTTTCTTTCTCTTTCTCTTTTTTTTTTTTTGAGGAGATGATCAAGTTGAATAAAACCCTTGTTGTCCATCTCCTGAATGCTCCTTCGCATGAAATGCAAGAAATGGGAAGACTGCACGGGCCTGCAGTGCAGGGACGTGAGCCCTAGCCTGAACTGAGCAGGAGGGAGGAGTCACTCAAACGGTCAAAGAAAGAAAGAAGTTGCTCTATTTTCTAACCACCAGGATACATTTCTTGCCTCAGACTAACTCTTAATCTATTAAAAAAAAAAGACATACTATTAACCAGTGCTGTTCACAAAGAACCAAGGAAGAAGAAACAAAACCATGCAGAACAGTCTCACATGCTCTCTCTCTTTTCTCTGGCACTCCGCACGCATGTCTCTGGCCGTGGGGCCTCTGTCTCAGGCATAGCACTCAGGTTTCTGGTCATGTGCCTGACTTGTGGGTGGTCTTCAGGTCTTGAAGAAGGGACTTCATTTTCTCTCTGAAATCCTTGCGTCGTTAGTAGCTGTGTGTCTCTGCCTGTGTGTACATGTGTGTATGTGAGGGTGTTAGGGGAAGGGGCTGACACAAGACGAGGCCCTGGCAGGGCAGAAATTGGGAAAGAAATAATTATGATTAATTTTTATTTGGGGAAAAAAAAGCATTCAGAAAGACAGGAGACTTTTCTGGTACTGTTGAAAAGTAATTGACTAAGCTGATTTACCTAGTTTTGTTCTGACACCTCCCCTCAACCTCCCTTTGGTCTTGGCTGTTCCCTTTGTCTGGCAGTCCCTTCCTCCAGATCTTTCCAAGCCTGGGTCATCACATCATGCAGCATCAATCCCACATCCTTAAAGGGGCCAGCTCTGCCCTCCAAAGGTCAATTAGTGGTCACCCATCCACTCCCATCTCTATCTTGTTACATTGTTTTTATTTCCTTTATAGTATTTACTACTAACTGAATTTTATTTGTATGAGTTATTTATGTATTTAATTTTACTTACATGTATATTATCTTGTTGTCCCTATTAAAGAGTAGGTTTTGTGAGGGCAGAAATATTATCTGTCTGTTTTAGTTCTGTATCCTCAGTGTCTACACCCGGATCTGGCCTTCAGAAAGCATGCAATTCTTATTTGTTGTTTAAACAAATGATTTCTGAAAATGAATTCTGCCTAGAGGTCAAATCACATTACCCATCAACTCCAAGAGGTTGCTCAAGTTATTTTCCTGAGCTGGGATGCCGTATCACATTACCCATCAACTCCAAGAGGTTGCTCAAGTTATTTTCCTGAGCTGGGATGCCGTAACAAAATTTGCTGGAGGCTAAACGGTGGGCCGCTGATCTCTTTTAGCTACAAAGACATTTTGCCCAATTCTTCTTTCTAAGTCTGGTGCTCATTGGATGGGTGAGTGAGGTAGTGACTTTTTGAAAGGAAAGACATTTCTTTTCCTGAGTTCATGGTCTGAGTTTTGTCCATTTAGTGTGAACCGGATAAAAGTATAAACCATCTTTATAGTTCTGTGCAGACCTCTGAGTGTGGGTGGGAACCACTGGGAGGTCTGGGTGATGTGAGGAAAAGTGGGGAGGAGAAAGAGGAGAGAAGACAAGGGGAGACGAGAAAGGAAAGAAATTCTAGACAAAGGAGGGTTGGAAGGTACCTTGAAGCTTAACATTGCATACATTAGAGACCTTGTGAATTGGAGACACTGCAAATGGACCCTGCAGTGGCTGAAATGCTGAGTGAAATGCCAGGTTGATCTCTATTAGATGAGTGAACATTGGCTAACTGCTTTTTTTCCAGGAGCTGAATAAGCCAAGAGAGTCATGGGGGAAGGCATTTCCTCCTCCGGTTTGATCACGCCCTTTTAAAATTCCTGTTACAAAGACTAAGGTTCCAGCTGCTGACAATTGCATCTCCCAACCCTGAGCTCCCTACTAGGACTGGGTGTTAGTTGTAGCTTCTTGCAGGGAAGTGAAGAACTCTGTTCTTTCTGGTTTAGGGTACCACTTAGTCATTAAAAACAAAATAAAACAAAACAAGTTCTTCTTTTTCTGAAACTTGCCATGACTGATATAAATGGAAATTAAATTAATCTTGGGGCTCGTTTTGCTTTCTCTGTCTTACAGTTGGAATGATTCCTTTCTCCCAGGAAGCCCAGCAAGGCATCTCCCAATGGCCTTGATCTCATTTCCAACTTCCGGGGACCCATGGGGTCACAGATTTATTGGGAATGGGGAGTGGAGTGGGAGGCAGGTCCCGAGTGAGCAGCTCAGATCCAGGCATTTTAATTCCATGTGGAGTTGGCAGGGAGAAGGCCAGAACCGGCCCCAGACCATCTAATCTCTTATCGTGAGGGCCCCAGCTCCATGCCAAGAACGCGACTTTTGGAGAATGGCAGTCGTCTTGGGGGAGGCTCTCATCTCTGCAGGAAGCCAGCAGGCAGAATGGACACCACCAGATAGAGCCTTCTGTAGCCAGTCCAGAGGCATCTGATTATTCAGTGGATGTTTTTTTTTTTTTTTTTCTGGTCCAAATAAGCCTCATATCCCTTCATCAGAACAAAGCTGAACTTTCCCACTCTCGGGCTGGCGGAGATAGCTGTCTTGGGCTCCTTGGAAAAAGCTCCATGGTTACCTTTCTTTCCCTTTTCCTTAGATCTTTTTGTTTGTTTGTTTGTTTTCTTTCTCATAAAGTAAGAAAGACATTCTTCTGTGCCTTGGCAGACAGCTGTCTGAGGTCCTTCCTCTATTGGGGTCTCACCGTTGGACCCCCCAACCCCTCCCAGTTACACAAGCAACAAAAGCTCCTCCTGCCTTGCCTTTCACATGCCGTGTCTGAGGGAAGGAGCGGATCTCCGTGCCAGCAAGTGAACCTTGGCACCCTCTCAAAGAAACGTGAAGTGAGAGGGGTTCAAGAGGGAGGTCGTTTTGTGCGGAAAAGCTCTCGCTGCAGACCTCTCCACCAGCCTGTCTGAGGGCCTCCCGTGGGGGCACCGGAGAGATGGAAACCCATTCACACTGGGTATTGTGTCCACTCTGGCTCCTTCAGCTATTACTTTAACTTTAAACAGACTGAAGAAAAAGATTCCCATGGGATGTAGGAGAAACCTAACCCCACTCCCTTCCCATCCATGTCTGCTCTAGATTTGGGATTTTAGTCTCAAAATGCCTCATTTTTCTAACCACCAAGTTACTTCACTGATTCTCTACCTGGAAATGCTGTAATCAACTGGCCCCTCTGTTCATGTCTCAGGTTTGTGTTTCTTGAGCACAAATACACGTTTATTGCCGGACGCTGGGGAATCAGATAATTAAATCACCGTCCTGTTGGAGTGCAGTAAGCAAGCAAGACATGTAAACAATTAACTTACAGTGCAGTGTGATAGGTGGCTGGGTATCTGTGGCTTAGCCTGGAAGTTCCCAGAGAGAAACTCTTTCTGTACAGCACCTGGTCCCTGTACAATTGGAGTTGTTAAAGCCTCATTGATCCTGGTGACTGATGGCTCTACCCTTCTCCGGTGGGGTTCTCGGACTTAGGAGCAGGGAAACTGGTGGTGTTAAGACCCAACTGGTGTGACTACTGGAAGAACAGAGAACTGCTCTGGACCCCTTCTCATTTCACTCCTATAGGGTAGTGACCAGTTTGAAGGGTAGAGAAGGAAATATCCATGAAGTCATGGGAGCAGAGTGCTGTCTACTTTCCTCTCCACTCTTCCTCCTTTTCTTGAGAAGGTGAACAGTGAGGACTCCTTGGTTCAAGTGTCCAGGTCTTGAGTTTGAATGTTTTCATTTTCTCCTGGGAGGAGAACTTTTCATGGCATCCACAGCTACTTTCAGAAGAAGTAATTGCTAAAGCAAGAGGAGATCAGATCTCTGCTGAACAGTTCTCAAGCCAGGGAAACTGCTGGAAAAGTGGAATGAGAAGGTGGCATTTTATCCTGGCACATGGAAGAAACAACAGAGAAGAGGTGGTGGTGGTGGTGGTGGTTTTTTTTGTCATTTGAAGAAAAAATAAAAAGAGAAATAAGCATTTAGCCATTGCTTTGTCCGTGGTAGGAGGTGAACAAGTGTCCCTCTCTGGGTGCTAATGTCTGGACACAGGAGACACATGAACTCAGAGAGAGCATAAAGTTTCTCTGTTGTAATGGTGTATGGAGAATTCATGTCTAAGAAGATTGGACTTGATGAACTCTAGGTCTCCATCCAACTCTTAAAGTTCTACTTGTCCACGAGTTAGTCAACAACATGGACTGGGTGCCAACTCTGTGCAGGAGGGTCCTCTGGGTGCTGCCCCTCTCAGCTGTGGGTGGGTACTTCGCTCTAGTTGGAACTGAAAACTTGGCCTAGGAAATGAGAGTGATGTGGTAAGAGTATTGGGTGGTGGGATCAAAGCTATTATAAGTTCAGTTTAGTGAATTATTAATTAAACAACTGTGTGTTATGGGCCTGGCCCTGTGCTAGTGCAGGGATATGGGGATGAAGGAGATGAATGAGGGCATGGAGAGTCCTCTGTGATGAGACTGGGCAAAGCTGGAACAAGCTCTGCATCCAAGTCCCCACAGCGCTGCTGTCGCTCCATATCTGTTAATGTCTGGAGTCTAGTTGGCCCAGACAGCCACCGTTAGCCGCTTGGGTAGGGAAGTTGGTGGTGTTGCTATTATTTGGTTTTAAAGGAGGCCATGACTTTTGTGTAAAACAGAGGTGAAAAGGCTGTGGTCGTTTTGTGTGGGCATGGCACTACGTCAGCCTGCAATTCTCTGAAGACTCCTGAGGAACTAGTGCCGGCAGATGAACTTATGGCCTCTCTCCTGGCCTCCTCCCCCACTGCCCGCCCAGGCTGCCTTTGTTTTGATATCTTTTTACTCTCCTTTCCATGTTTCCTGTTTTCATGGATCTTCCCCTTCTGCTGTATTTTTCCTGTGTCTGTTTGGTCTCCCAGATGTTGCAGCCACTGGTTATTTTGGTAGGTCTCTGGGTATCACAAGATCTTAAAAAAAAAAGACAATGGAAAAATCCTATATTGGAAAAAAAATTTCCATACATGTGTCCCACGTTGTGTAATGGACCATCCCAATGTTTCAAATGCATAGCGTGGGTGTTGTTATAATGACAGAGCCACCAACTGAAATGTAGTAAATTCAGTTAAAATGCTCACAATTCTTTCATATTATGCCACTTCCTTGGAGCACATCACAGCACCCCATACATAGTTGGCTCTCGCTAAATGTTGGCTGAATTAAATTTATTAAGCACTAGAACCTCCCTAGAGATATATTTTTAGGTTGGACAGTTCACAGTCCTTTTTAAACACCTTTTCTCCACTAGCTGTCATATAGAAAAAAATCCATCAATACAACAATCCAATCAAATAGCAATGAAGGCCATGCTTGTTGGTATATGCAAATAAAAGAAATGCCACAGAAGACATATGCTGCGCCAATGGGGACTCTAATAGATTTCTGGCACCGGGACGGCCAGCAGTGCCTGGGAATTTGGCCTGAGAAAGACCTATAGGAAGAGTCTCATTAGTTAATTCTGTGTGGGCCAGATCCTGCAGATAGGTACACTGTTTCCTTAGACACCATTTAGTCGGGTCCTCTGTGGGTGGCTGTGGTGGTGGCAAAGCTGGGCCATGAATTCTTCCCTGTGTCAAGGGGATGTCTTCTCTCTGCCCTGACCACAGACCACACTCTTATCCAGAAGGCTGACCTTGGATAGTGTGGCAGGACAACCTGCTCCTTATATACCACTCATTCATACCCTCCATGTGATGGATCCAATGTAACAATTGACATATAATAATTGACAAAAAAGACACAAGTCCCTCAGTGGGTTTTCCCACCACTCCATGGATTAGCTAGAGGAGGTATTATTATCTTGCTTGGTTGGAAAGAAACTCAGGGCTCTAAGGGGCCAAGTGGCACTGCTGGAAGAGCAGGGCTGAGTCAGGGCATGGGAGTTGTAATGGGGTCTTTTCCTATTTTTGAACCCCTCACCCAACATCCAATCAGTGGAAAAGTCTTATTGATTCTACCTCCCAAACTATTTCTGAAATCCATTTCTTTCTTTCTATTCCACAATCTTAGGTGAGTCTTAGGCCAATAGTTACATATTTAAAGAGAAATAGCTATTCCAGCATTTCTCTTGTGAATGGTGCAGAGCCTCAAGCCTCTACAAGATAATTGGAAGAAGAGCCTGCCAACCGATCCTGCATATTTCTTCTCATATTTGTGACCACATTTCTTGGCCTTTCTTTCATTACATGGAGATCCATATTTTCTAAAAGTGAAAAGCTGAATTTGGTGGAGTGAAGTAAGGGAAAAGCCTGATGTATGACCTGTGTTGGGGGTATAAGAGTTCTTCATCCATGGAGTGATTGTTTCATGTTCAGTGAAAATACCTAAGTCCATCATCTCCATATACATAGGAGACTTCAGTTGATCTGCAGGACAATCAACCCTAATGATTTATCCAGCTATGTTGAATTGTCTTGTGAGGTGGTCAGAGTGAGATTTTGGGTGTGTGCGTGTGTGTATGTGTTTATTCGTTTTGTTCCTTGATTTTCTGCGGCTTCATATACGGTGTTACTGTGGGAATATTCCTGACCTCTTCTCCTATGCCCTTGTGATGCTCCATGTTGCCGATTGGGACATTGTGTCTTTTTAATGTAACTAGAAGACACTCACTGGAGACCTTCGAGAGCAGGATTGAGACCTCCTCGTTCCAAAGAGGAAGCAGCTAGAAAGCTCTTCCAATTTCATGATGATAATAATAATAGCAGTAGCATTTATTGAGGTTGGGCCCATCTTCAAAGTGCTTCATATTAATTAACTCTTTTCGTCTTTACAACCACCCCATGAGGTAGATTCTATAATCTTCACTTTATAGATGAGGAAACTGAAGCACAGAGAAGTTGATTAGCTTGCCCAAGTTCACACAGGTGGTTTCAAATTTTGTCAAATTTGGAGTGATGTCAGCATCGTGGTGGAATGAGTTGTTCTCTTTGTCTCTCCTCTTTAAGTTACAACTAAATAGAATTTCATTAACCAGCAGAAGATTCCCTGTACAGCACAGCAGGACTACTGAGAGATCCATGCAGCTGTACATCTGAGGGGGTGGTATCCCCAAGAGGCAGTGGAGCTAGGTGAATTCACCTCTCCTCCTCCCCGGTGGCAGCAATCTAGGTCTTGGGTCCTCACACAGTGGCCTGTGTGACTGTAAGAGGAGGCAAGGGCAGCGCAGCCCATGTGAATGCTTTTGGAGTTGTAGCCTGGCCCTGCAGGAGTGTCCACCATGCTGCGGCAGCCCTGACCGTGGGAATGTTCTACACCAAGTGGTGTGGCTCAGCCTCCTTGAAGGAGCCCCTGCCAAGTGCAGCAGCTCAGCCAAGCTGCCCATGACTGCAGAGCCAGTATGCGTGAAAGAAAGCACCCATCCTCTCCCACCTGGTGCACCAGCTTGTCCTCTGCCACAGTGGCCCCACACCAGACAGACCCACTGGTGGAGCACAGAGGCCCTGCCTGCATGTGTGTGTGTCACCTGCCAAGTGGCTGTGGCCAGTGCACAAATGCACAGAAGCCCTATGGGTACAACTTCCAGTGGACAGGGCAGGACAGGAAACACAGATCCTGTCCCCACCCGGTGGTGACAGGTGGAATCTGTGACCTGATACTATCACAAATGCACTGGCAAAGGATCAATTCATCAAACACCATGAAGGACTACAGTAATACTTCAGAGCAGAAGGAAAACAACAAGTCTCCAGAAACCAACCATGAAGTCACAGAAATTTACAATCTAAATGACAGAGAATTCAAAACAGTTATCATAAAGAAACTCAGTGAGTTACAAGAAAACTCAGAAAGATAGTTCAATGAGCTCAGGAATAAAATTAATGAGAAGAAGGTAAAGGAATCCTTTACCAAAGAGATTGAAACTAAAAAAGAACCAAACAGAAATTCTGGATATGAAGAACACAACTAATGAGATAAAAAATAATCTAGAATCCATAAAAAATAGAGCTTATGTCATGGAGGACGGAATTAGTGATTTAGAGGATAGAAATATAGAAGTGCTCCAGGTGGAGGAGGAGAGAGAACTAAGATTTTAAAAAAATGAATAAATTCTTCAAGAAATATCTGACTCAATTAGGAAAATCAACATAAGGTTTCCAGTATTCCAGAGGGAGAAGAGAAGGAGAAAGGAGCAGAGAGCTTGTTCAAAGAAATAATAGCTGACAACTTCCCAAACATGGGGAAGGACCTGGACTTACAAGTATGTGAAGCCAATAGAACTCCTAATTATATCAATGCAAAAAGATCTCATGGGCATATACTATTAAAACTGGCAAAAGTCAATGACAAAGAAAAAATATTAAGGGCAGCAAGACAGAAGAAAATAACCTATGAAGGAACTCCTATCAGGCTTTCAGTGGATTTCTCAGCAGAAACGTTACAGGCTAGGAGAGAATGGAATGATATATTCAAAATACTGAAAGACAAAAACTTTCAGCCAAGAATACTCTATCCAGCAAAACTATCCTTCAGACACAATGGAAAAATAAAAGCTTTCCCAGATAAACAAAAAGTGAGGGATTCATCACCACTAGACCTCTCTTACAAGAAATGATGAAGGAAGTCCTCCCACCTGTAACAAAAAGGCAAAGCCTTACAAAACCTTGAGCAAGGAGACAAATAGATAGAAAATTGCAGCTCTATATCAGAATAGGTCACTAAACACTTAATTATAACATAAAAGAAAAGGGAAGGAAAGCAACAAGAATAACTATAAACATTTCAATTTAGTCACAAGCACACAACACAATAATTTGTGACAAGAATAACTTAGAAGGGGAAGAGGAAAGTGATAGAACCTGCTTAGGCTAATGGAGATAACAGGCTGTAAGAAAACGGACTATCTCATCTGTGAGATCTTTTATGCAAACCTCATGGTAACCACTAAAAAGTTGGAGCAGAGCCACAAATCATAAATAAAGAGAAAACTGAGAAAACCTCACAGAAAACCACCAAACTGAAATGGCAGTCAGAAATACAAGGGAAAAGAAACAACGGAAATATAGAACAACTGGAAAACAAGAGATAAAATGGCAGTATTAAGCCCTCATATACCAATAATCACTCCAAATGTAAATGGATTGAATTCTTCAATCAAAAGACACAGAGTGGCTGGATGGATTAAAAAACAAGACCCAACAACATGCTGCATCTAGGAAACACATCTCAGCTCTAAAGACAAACATAGGCTCAGAGTGAAGGGATGGAAGATGATACTCTGGGCAAATGGCAAGCAAAAGAAAGGAGGTGTTGCCCTACTTATATCAGACAAAGCAGACTTCAAGACAAAAAAAACAATGTGAGACAAAGAGGGGCAGTATATAATGATAAAAGGGACATTCCACCAAGAGCACATAACACCTATGAATATATATGCACCTAACACAGGAGCACCAAAGTATATAAAGCAACTATTAACACACCTAAAGGGAGAAATTGACAGCAACACAGTAACAGTAGGGGACTTCAACACCCCATTCACATCAATGGATAGATCGTCCAGACAGAAAGTCAACAAGGAAACAGTGGCCTTAAATGAAATACTAGACCAGATGGACTTAATAGATATATATAGAACATTCCATACCAAAACAGCAGAATACACATTCTTCTCAAGTGCACATGGAACATTCTCAAGGATAGACCATATGGTGGGGAACAAAGCAAGCCTCAATAAATTTAAGAAGATTGAAATCATATCAAGCATCTTTTTCGACCACAATGCTATGAAACTAGAAATCAACTACAAGAAACGGGTTGGGAAAGTCACAAATATGTGGAGATTAAACAACATGCTACTGAACAACCATTGGATCAATGAAGAAATTGAAGGAGAAATCAAAAAATACCTGGAGACAAATGAAAATGTAAATACAACATACCAACTCTTACGAGATGCAGCAAAAGCAGTGCTAAGAGGGAAATTTATAACATTAAGGCCTACCTCAACAAACATGAAAAATCTCAAATAAGTAATCTTAAACTACACCTAACAGGACTAGAAAAAGAAGAGCAAACAAAGCCCAAAGTCAGCAGACAGAGGGAAATAATAAAAATTAGAGCAGAAATAAATGAAATAGACACTAAAAAAGCAAGAGAAATGATCAACAAAACTAAGAGCTGATTCTTTGAGAAGATAAACAAAATTGACGAACCCTTAGTCAGACTCATTAAGGAAAAAAGAGAACGGGCTCAAATAAATAAAACTAGAAATGAAAGAGGAGAAATCACAATGGATACCACAGAAATACAAAAGATTATAAGAGAATATTATGAAAAACTATATGCAAACAAGTTGGACAATCTAGAAGAAATGGATAAATTCTTAGACTCATACAACCTACCAAAACTGAATCAAGAAGAAATAGAGAATCTGAATAGACCAATCACAAGTAAAGAGATTGAAACAGTAATCAAAAACCTCCCCCAAAACAAAAGTCCAGGACCAGATGGCTTCTCTGGAGAATTCTACCAAACATTCAAAGAAGATTTAATACCTATCCTTCTCAAACTATTCCAAAAAATGGAAGAAGATGGAACACTTCCTAACTCATTCTATGAGGCCCACATTACTCTGATGCCAAAACCAGACAAGGACAATACAAAGAAGGAAAATTACAGGCCAATATTGCTGATCAACATAGATGCGGAAATCCTCAACCAAATATTGGCAAACTGAATACAGCATCATATGCCATGATTAGGTGGGATTTATACCAAGGATACAGGGGTGGTGCAACATCCACAAATCAATCAATGTGATACACCACATTAACAAAATGAGGAATAAAAGTCACAGGATCATCTCAATAGATGCAGAGAAAGCATTTGATAAGACCCAACATCCGTTTATGATAAAAACTCTCAATTAAACTGGGTATAGAAGGAAAGTACCTCAACATAATAAAGGCCATATATGACAAACCCGTAGCCAATATCATACCTAACAGTGAAAAACTGAAAGCCATCCTTCTGAGAACAGGGACAAGATGAGGGTGCCCAATCTCACCACTTGTATTCAACATAGTACTGGAGGTTTTGGTCAGAGCAATTAGGCAAGAAAAATAAATAAAAAGTATCCAAATTGGAAAGGAAGAAGGGAAACTCTCGCTATTTGCAGGTGACATGATTCTATATATAGAAAACCCTAAAGAATCCACCAGAAAGCTATTAGAAATAATCAACAACTACAGCAAAGTAGCAGGGTACAAAATCAACTTAAAAAATCAGTTGCATTTCTATATACTAATAATGAACTAGCAGAAAGAGAAGTCAAGAATACAATCCCATTTACAATTGCAATGAAAAGAATAAAATATCTAGGAATAAATTTAACCAAGGAGGTGAAAGACCTATACACTGAAAACTATAAGACATTATTGAAAGAAATCAAAGATGACATAAAGAAATGGAAAGATATTCCATGCTCATGGATTGGAAGAATAAACATAGTTAAAATGTCTGTATTACCTAAAGCAATCTACAGATTCAGTGCAATCCCAACCAGAATCCCAATGACATTCTTCACGAAAATGGAGCAAAGAATCCTAAAATTTATATGGAACAACAAAAGACCCCAAATGGCCAAAGCAATCCTGAGAAAAAAGAACAAAGCAGGAGGCATCACAATCCCTGTCTTCAAAATATACTACAAAGCTTTAGTAATCAAAACAGCACGGTACTGGCACAAAAACAGACACATAGATTAATGGAACAGAATTGAAAGCTCAGAAATAAAACCACACATCTATGGACAGCTAATCTTCGACACAGGAGCCAAGAACATACAACGCAGAAAGGAAAGTCCCTTCAATAAATGGTATTGGGAAAACTGGATAGCCACATGCAAAAGAATGAAAGTAGACCATTATCTTACACCATACACAAAAGTTAACAAAACAGATTAAAGACTTGAATGTAAGACCTGAAGCCATAAAACTCCTAGAAGAAAACATAGGCAGTACACTCTTTGACATGGGTCTTAGCAGCATCTTTTCAAATACCGTGTCTACTCAAGCAAAGGAAACAAAAGAAAAAATAAACAAATGGGATTACATCAGCCTAAAAATCTTCTGCAAGGCAAAGGAAATCATGAACAAAATGAAAAGACAACCCACCAACTGGGAGAAAATATTTGCAAATCATATATCTGACAAGGGGTTAATTTCCAAAATATATAAAGAACTCATACAACTCAACAACAAAAAGACAAACAACCCGATCAAAAAATGGGCAGAAGATATGAACAGACATTTCTTCAAAGAAGATATACTGATGGCCAACAGGCACATGAAAAGATATTCGTCACTAATTATTAGGGAAATACAAATCAAAACTACAATGAGATCTCACCTCCCACCCATAAGAACGGTTATAATTAACAAGACAAGAAATAGTAAGTGTTGGAGAGGATGTGGAGAGAAGGGAACTCTCATAAACTGCTGGGGGGAGTGCAAACTGCTGCAGCTACTCTGGAAAACAGTATGGAGATTTCTCAAAAAATTAAAAATAAAAATAGCATACAAGCCAGCTATCCCACTACTGGGTATTTATCCAAAGAACATGAAACCAACAACACAAAGAGATCTATGCACCCCTATGTTCATTGCAGCATTCTTCACAATAGCCAAGATGTGGAAGCAATCCAAGTGCCCATCAAGGGACGAATGGATAAAGAAGATGTGTTATATATATACAACAGAATACTACTCAGCTATAAAAAAAGACAAAATCATCCCATTTGCAATAACATGGATGGACCTTAAGGGTATTATGTTAAGCAAAATAAGCCAGACAAAGACAAACACTGCATGATTTCACTCGCATGTGGAAGATACGAAACACATGGATAAAGAGAACAGATTAGTGGTGTCCAGAGGGGAAAGGGGTGGGGGATGGGTGAAAGGGGTAAAGGGGCACATATGTGTGGTGACGGATAAAAACTAGACTATTGGTGGTGAGCACGATGCAGTCTATACAGAAAATGATATATAATAATGTACACCTGAAGTTACAGAATGTTATAAACCATTATGACCTCAATAAAAAAAAATTTTTGTCAAATTTGGGAACATGTCTGTAAATTTTCCATATATACTATTCTTAAATACTCTATGCATTGATGATTTTAGGAGTATTCTTTGCAGCCATTCCTATACTAGAACCACTAGCAATAAGTATACAAAGGATTGTAAACCACACAAATATACCCCACAATATCCAAACGTGATGTATCACCAACTCGGCTTTCCCTTAGCTTAGTCCCAAAAATGCCTGCAGCCTTTCCTCCACCACCTGAGTGGAAGTTGGAATGGAAGTCAGCGTAGAAAGAGGCAGAAGTCTTAACTGACTCTGGCTAAAGCAGCTTACTTTTGCAAATTTTATAAAAACATACGATCATGTGTGAATACCTTGCACGGGCCTTTCTTGGGGTCTTTTGAAGTGGTCTGGGTGAGGGAGGGGCCATGAAGCTTATGCTCATTAGCTTTATAATAAATTTGTTCTTGCTCATGAGATATTTACAAGATTTATATATTCATATACAAATGGAAACAGGATGCACGTCTGAAGGTGTTTGATGGCTGTCTTTTGCTGCCAATCCTATTGGGTATTGCTGTGACAGTGCGATAATACCTTACTTGGAGATAATATGAGAAGGCTACATTTGAAACCCTTTGTGAAGTTGAGCCTTGGATCAAATGAGTTCTCCACCCTACCTCTCCCTACAACAACCCTGTTAGACAGGAATGATTATCCCCATTTTGCACATGCGGGAGCTGAGGCTCAGAGAAGTACACAGGGGGAAGAACTAGCTGTGACAGTCATTTTTACTCATATGAACTAATGATGGCCTCTATAAAAAGCACAAATGACAATTACATTTCATGGCCTCAAGAGGGTGGGATGGCAGAGAGCTTGTTGCTCCTTAGGGGAAGTTAAGTACCTAATGATAGGTTGTTGTATTAGTTAGGATTAGGTTTGGCTGTGAGTGCACAAATCCCTAAATAACAGTAGTTTAAATCCCATGGATATTTATTTCTCATTCTGTAAAGGTCCAGGTAAGGGGTACACCATTGTCAGGGGCCAAGTGCCTTCTATTTTATTGCTCTGCCATCCTTCACATGTAACTTCTAACTCATAATCCAAAGTGGCTGCTATAGCTCCAACCATGAGTCTATATTCTAGCCAGCAGGAAGGAGAAAAGGGCAGAAGGATGACAGACTTCTTTTTAAGTACACTTACCGAGAACTTTGTGTATACACACATGCACACAACTTCCACCCCATCTACAATCCCATTGGCCAGAACTTGGTCAGATGGCCACACCAAGATGCAAGGGAGACTGGGAAATGTAGATTTTATTCTAGGCAAGCATGTATGCAGAAAACACTGTGGGAAAAGGGTAGAAATGATATCAGGGGACAGCTAGCACAGTTGTCTTCTGCTGTATTTCATCATGTTTTGCTTTTTATTTTCTCAAGAAACTTGCATTCTTTTTGAAGTCAGGTCTTCTGCTCTGTACTCATTCACAGAATCAGAAATATTTCAGAGTGTGAAAGGGCCACAGAGATCATCCAGTTCAGTGATTTTCAAACTTCTTTTTATTAGTATATTTCCTTTTTCAAAAGAAAATCTTTATGGGACTCCAATATGTAAGAGATAAAAACAATATATTATTAAAATAAATTTCTTAAGTTCAAAGTCATACTAGTATTTTAAAATCAATGAGAACTCAAGCTAAAGCATCGAAGGTATCTAATGTACTAATATTTGATACATGATACATTTGAGTGTGTGTTTTGCACTGGTTATAAATAGTTTAAAATCCACTTTTAATAATGAAATTCAATACAATATTTTCAGAACTCCTTCAAACTTGAGCTTGAAAACAACTGATCTAGCCCAAACTTCTCATTGTACAGCAAGTATTGCAAGGCTCAAAGTGCTAAAGGATATGGTAGCATCCCAGTGCCAGGCAGCGACAGAACTAGGCTAAAATCAAGTTTATGAGTCAACAGTATGGGCTAAGGTTCCAACATTGTGCCAGGTGCCAAGTGCTTCTTATTAAATCCCTCTGTCTTACCCAGGAGACTGTTGGGCACAGAGAGGCTATGTGACACGTGTTTGTTGTAAGAGAAAGACCGTTTCTTAACGATGACACCCATTAAGGAGAGTAGAGACCCTCAGGGTCACAGAGTCATTATTTGATATGGAGGGAATGACAATACCTAAAATTTTTTTGGCTCTTTACATATTTACAAAGTGCTTTCACATACCTTATCTCATTTAATCCTCTCAAGAAGCATTTCAACAATGAGGGCTGATATTATTCCTATTTTATAGACGGGAAACTGAGGCTCAGGCTGTTGAGTGACTTGCCTAAGAACACAGGGCAAGTGAGTGATGGAGCCAGGAGTTACATTCACATTCTCTGACTCCAAATCCAAATCTGTATTTCCATTTAAAACCCTTCTTGTTGAGTTTTTCCTACCCTTACTATCTTTCCTGTGTCGCACAACTCTAGAGGATACATCCATTCCCACTGTAGCCTATGGAGTTATGTTCAGTCTATTCACACAGACAACAGTGTGAATGGTAGGTAAACCTTGGGGGTTAACCTTACCCCCCCAACCCCTTTAAGCCCTGCCCTCCTCAATCTCTCTAGCTTAATGCAGGGTAGAGCTCAGAGATCTCACTCAGCCAGCCCGTGTATTGCAGCACCAAGTGCAGTAGCGGGCTAAGCTCTGATCTGAATCCAGAAGACTGGGTTTGAGTCTCACCTTTATCATTAATGAGCTCTGTGGCCTTGGATAATTCCCTTTGTCTCTCCGGGCCTTAGTTTTCTCCTCTGTAGAAGATAGAGATGCTCTGCCACTGTTTATGGTTGTGTTAATAGCTGTATGTATCCAGCTGTTTGTCTCTAGACAGCAATGTTTACACATTATATGCACCCCCACCACGTCATCTTCTGGAGAACATAGATGGCAGGAGCAGTGAGTAGAGAGGGATGCAGGTAGGTATGGTTGGCTGATTTGTCCTCCATGTTAATGCACTCAGGGAATGATCATTAAATACCATGGTGTTTCTTCCAGTATCTTGTGATCACTGTGGTTATTGATTTTGATGCTGCTCCTGGTGAAGACTGGACTCAGCTGATTGGTTCCTGGCATATAATCTACATGCCTTTTACTCATTCATTTATTCAACAGATATTTATTGAAGGTCTGCTTTGTGCTGAGTATATTCAAGGGGCTGGGGATGAAACAGCTCCACACAAAATGGATCAAGTCCTTGCCCTCATGCGGCTTACGATCCTTTGGGGAAAAGGAGGACAAATAGACAAGAAGCAGAGAAACACAAAAGTATGTAATATAATATAAGGTAGTGACCATTTCTCTGGAGATAATAAAGCAAGGTAGGGGTCAGTGAGAGGTAATGCTGTGTGTATGTGCATATGTGTGTGTGCGTATATGGCCGTGTGTGTGTTAGTATGTGTGGGACAGTTGGGAAGGGCTCCCTGAGAAGGTGGCCTGTATCAAGAGGAGTGAATTTTGTGGTTATCTGGGGGAAGAGCTGAGTTCCTAAGTTCTTGGGAAATATTTGCTTAATGTGGAAAAAATAATTATTCATGGATCATCTGGCTACTCTGTTCAAACTTGACTTCGCCTTCCCACGGACCCTAATATCAAGTCCAAATGCCTCCAAGGGCCTTTCCAGCATGAACCTCACTTTTTCATCCAGTTTTCTCACTGCCTCCTACATGTCAAGTCCATTCTTACCACCCTGCTTTGGCCTGGTCTGTGACAGCCTTCTTGCCTTGACTGCTCTAGTCCTGCCTGCTCCATGAAGTCTTCTCTCATTACTTCACTGGTCTCTCTTTTCTGGGCATTTTTATTATTCTTATAGCCTGCACCTCATGGTTTGCACATACTTTGTTTCTGTTCCATTCATGTGTGTTGACTTTGCCTCTTCAACTGCAGCTCAGTAGTTTGGGAGTGAGCTATGTCTTAAACTCCTTCTGGATCCTCTGTGGGACCTACCACAATGCTAAGTCCATAGCAGCTGCTCAATAAACCTTTGGTTATTGACTCATTGAAGAATTATTTTCTTCTCGGAAAGCACAGAGAGGAGGTAAGCCTGGTGTGGTAAATTGCAAACAATGGCACAAACTCTTCTCATCAGCATGTGGTGTCTATTTCCCCAGCCCTTGAATCTGGGCTGGCCTCATGAGGTGTTTTGACCAATAGAATGTGGTGGAAGTGACATTGTGTAAGTTCTGGGTCTAGAAGCCTTGTAGCTTTTGCTCTTGGGCTGGAAATACTTCCAACACTGAACATGCCAAGACTAGCCTTATAGAGGACAAGAGGCCATGTGGAGAGAGGTCTTGGCCATCCCAGCTGTGGTCCCAGACATGAGAGTGAGCCTAGCCAAGAACAGCTGAGCCTGGTTCAGATCAGAAAGATCACCCAGCTGAGCCTGGCCCGAATTGTCCATCCACACAATTATGAGCTAAATAACATGGTGGTTGTTTTAAGCCACTGAGTTTGGGGTGGCTTGCTCTGCAGCACTGAATAACCAATACATTCTGTGAAACCACTCTGGGAGCAAGGCAAAGCTGTTCTAGAAATAATCCCTTGCATTCATATAATGCATTCATTATGTCCTTCAGATCTCTTTCATGTCCATCCCCTTATTTAATTCTTGCAGAGCTTTTTGAGGAGACAGGTGCTTGCCACTGTACCTGTTTCACAGATTAAGAAACCAAGACTTGGAGGGGTTGCCTCAAACATGCTAGATGGCAGAAGATGAAGGACTAGTGCTCAGCCCACTGTCATGCAGAGTCCCAGGACACATGGTGGCCTTCCCTATTGAGGGCAATAGCCTGAGTTATACAAAGAAAGTGGACACCTGAGGGCCTCACTCTGAGGCTGCTTGTTCTAATGCGCCCTGCTACTCCGGCTCCTCTCACCTCCGTGTAAGAAGGTTGTATAACGAGAAACTCTAATGAGGCTTAGCAAGTCCTTGTTTTTTCCAGAGTAGCTCTGAGCCTCTGCTTTGCTGCAGGATTGGGCTGCTTGTGAAGGTTTGTAATTCGGGGTCTTAATTTTTGTAAAGCGTGAATTACAAGAAGTCAGAAGAATGATGCAAAGAGCATTTAATAATGCACATTCACAAAAGAAGTGGTGTAACTACATTAATTAGGCAAGTCTTGCGTAAAGATGCAATGTAATTATATATTTGAGACAGTTAATTAGAGAGCTACTTGGAAATTTCAGTGAATATTAAGGTAATTATACATAAATACTATAACCATTAAGACTGCACCCATAATGAAAGCAATAACTAATTACATAAATAACAGCATACTTATGTTTTTACATTACCAACACCTAACAATGCTTCCTCTCCCCCGCCTCCTTTCACCATGCAAATGACAAATCTTCCATTTTTAACTCAGATATTCTTGCAAATGGTTGAAAACAATGACCTTTCCTCTTCTTTCCTCTATTTTGACAAATCTGGGCTTGCTGTGGGAGCTCCCAGTGAGTGGACAGAAATGTGGGACGTGAGGGCTGGTCGACCCTGCCTGACTCCACCTGAGTGGCTGTGGGCAGGAATAAACCAGGACCACACTGTGCCTTGGCTGGAGAGGGGCAGGGCAGGACCATGGACAGAGTCAAGGTGTGGGCATGGGAGACCTGGACTCCAGTCCCGGCCCTGCCCTTTATCAGTTGAACCACCGCAGAGAAGTCACTTAGTGTCTCTGGGCCTCAGCTTCCTTATTATATCAAATGAGGATGATAGTAATCCCTGCCTCCCAGGGCCATGGTGGATAGCAAATATAAACTGTCAAATACTATCCCGCGTAACTGGTTGAAGCTTGCCTTTGAAACTCCTGATCATTGAACTCCATGCCTTTTGCTCCTTTCAGCATGGCCCCTTATCTTCAGGGCTCTCAGATACTCATCAAGCTGCCTATACCACCCC
This sequence comes from Diceros bicornis minor, assembly GCF_020826845.1. Taxonomy (NCBI): domain Eukaryota; kingdom Metazoa; phylum Chordata; class Mammalia; order Perissodactyla; family Rhinocerotidae; genus Diceros; species Diceros bicornis. Next base: position 78,842,318 of record NC_080743.1, read on the forward strand.
CCTGATAAAAACTGCTCTCGTGAAAGGATCTGGAGTTCATTTATACTTAAGTGTGTCTGACTGATGACTTAGTGTTGGGAGGGCCTGGGGATGAGGGGGTGTATTTATATTTTAACAGGAAGCAAAGTCTTCAGCTCCTGCCCTGTAGGATGCCCAGCCAACAGGTAGTTAATGAAACGTTTGGGTAGGAGCACTTCTGGGCACTCCTGGTATCTCACCACGGATGCATTTGCTATACCACACGAGAGGGGCCACACAGAGTGGTGGGTAAAAGCATGGTTCATGGAGTCCGAGATATCTGGGGCTAACATCTTAGCTCTACCACTAGTAAACTACTTAGCCTCTCTAATAATAATAAAAATACTAGCATTTATTGACCAGTTACTATGTTTCAGGCACTGTTTTACATGTATTAATTAATTAAATTTTCATAACAATCCCACAAGGTACATGCTATTATTGTCCTCGTCTTATAGGTGAGAAAAATGAGGCACAGAGATGTTAAGTAACTTGTCCTGAGTCACATAGCTAGGAAGTAGAGAAGCCTGGATTTGAATCTCAACAGTTGGCTCTATAGCCTGAATTCTTTGCCTCTGTGATATACTTTTCTCTTCAAATGCAAGATGGTGGCAATCGTCATAGTACCTACTGCATGGGGGCCTTATAAGTTTTATGTGAGATAGTGCAGGTAGTGTGTTTAGCTCAGTGCCAGCACATTGTAAGTATTCTCTCCTATCAAAGATTGCCTCTTGCCCCAAATGTCAGCAAATGTTTGTTTCTCTGCTTGACCCTTCTCTTGGCAAGTCAGAGTCTCTCCCATGCTCCCCATTTCACACTCTCTGTCATTATTTGCAGCTCAGTCATTTTCTCACTGAGTGGTCTTTCCTGCTCATGTGGGGTGTGGATTTGAGGGGCGAGTCTGATTCCACCTGATCCACCAAATGAATGTTGCCTGTTCAAAGAGTTCAAAAGGGAAGCCACACCATAGACCTGACATTGCTTCCATTGCCCAAAGTCTGACTGTACCATCCCCTCCTGTCACAATCTGCTGATTACTTGGAGATCAACCATCATTTTTTACTGGAAAAGTTTGATCATTTTACTTATTGACTAGATTTAGACATGAATTGTTTTTAACTCTTTTAAGAAAATCAAATCTTCTCCCTCTGGAGTGATAAGCAGCAGTAGTATTTGGTACGTAGAGACTTGTTCTTTAAAGAAACACAAGTGCTATGTTTGGAATGGGAAAAGGCTCTTAGTGTGGCTCTTGGTACCTCAGAGTGAAACCTTCCTTAATTTGGCATGTTTGGGGGCCAGCCTGTTTCCATACCCCCACCCATGTACCCTAAAGTAAAGTGAGTCAATTGCCAGCCTTCCCACCTTCCCATATATTCACAGCTTGTAATCAGTCAGTGTTTTCATCCAGAGAAGAGGAATATAGGAAAAAACTCACAATAGCAGAGGAAAGTTGTACCATCTACCTATACTAATCAACCTTCATTCACACGTATAAATAAGTTCTTTATTCTTAAGTATAACAGACACTAGATGATCTCTAGACATTTAGGGAAAAAAATGTAAAGTACAAAAGAGAAGAGCCAACAAATGGAGCTAATTCCAGAGAAAACAGACAATTTAGAGAATAGAAGAAGACAAATTATTTTCAGTTGGTTTCCTCAGATGAATTCAAGACAGTGTTGTATTTATGAAATCACTGCTGCTCTAAAAAAAGATAGAAACCAAAGAACAAGAAAGAATTTTTGGAATTAAAAAAAATGTGAGTACTGAAATAAGCATTTCAATAAAAGTTCTGGAAGGTAACATTGAAAAAAAAGTCTCTGCTTATTGAGCAAAAAGACAAAAACATGTAAGATACAAATGAAAAGTTAAGAGACAGGAAAGATCAAACCAAGAGACACAGTCCCATCCAATAAAAGTTCCAGAAAGAGACAACAGAGAAATGAAGAAAAGGAAATAATCAAATTTCTCAAAGTTCAGGAAAGATAACTTTAGAAAAAATTACATTAAAAGAGCTGTCAGTAAATGAATAAAAGATACCCACACCTAGATATTTCTTCATCAAATTTCAGAACATTAGGATAAAGAGAAGATTCTAAAAGCTTCTGGAGGGAAAAAACAAATTACCAATTAAAGAAAAAGAGTCAGATTTCCATACCATTCTCATCAGCAGCACTGGTTGCTAGAACAGAATGGAGCAATGCCTTTCAACTAATAAGGGAAAATGATTTTGAACATAGATTTCTGTACCCAGCCAAACTATCAGTCAAGTATGAGATTTAAGGATGCTTTTCAGAGATGGAAGGATTCAGAAATTTTATCTCCCACACAGCTTTTCTATAAAAAACAAAGCAAAGCAAAACAAAAACAAATAAAAAACCTGAGCACGTAGTCCAACAAAATAAGAAAAGTATCGAAGAAGGCCGAAAGACACAAGATCCAATACTCAGAAAGTATTAAAGAGAAATCTCAGTCTAACAGCTGTACAGCTGGCCAAAAAAACAATCAGGTCAAGTTAGAACAGGCTGTCAGGTAACTCCAGGAAGAATGTTTTTAAGAAAAAAGTGGATTTTGTTTAGTAAGTAGTATGATTACGAGCTCTCAATATCTTATAGATATGATTTTTAAAATGTGTACTTGTTTCATTAAAAAAAGAAAAATTTAGAAATTTCATGAAAAACAAAAGCTATGCCCCAAATTGTGGCCCAAACATGAAGTCAGCTAAAATACAGCATGATTTTGAGTAATTCTATGGAGGACTTTTTCTCATAGCACTTAACATCTTTTAACACTCCTTATAATTTATCTTATTTGTTTTTTGTTGGCTATTTATACCCCCACTAGAATGTAAGCTCCATGAGGGCAGAGTCTCTTATTTCAACTGTTGTATTTCCTGCAACTGGGAAGGTACTTAGCATATAGTAGGCACTCAATATTTGTTAAATAATTGAATGAATTAAGAAAATGTAAATCCTGTTGATCCTCACTTTTAGTATATTTTTCTTCAAGTTACACAGGTTTTGTGACAGAGGGTCATCTATTTTCCTTTGAGTTCAATAATATTGTTTGTTCTACAGTAAATAATATTTATATAAACTTAATATTATAAATACTGTATTTTTTTAAGAATATAAATTATTTTATTGAAGTATAATCTATATTCACAAATCAAAGGGTACAATTTGATGAATATTGTTACTCAGATTAAGAAAAAAAACACAACCAGCATCCTAAAAATGTCCCAATTACTCTCTCAGTTTGATGAAATTATCAACATTTTCTTCTACTTTCTTGAACATAATAATCACAATTATTTCAAAGTTCTTATCCGAAACTCCAATATTTGGATTTCCCTTGGGTCTGTATTTTTTTGGGTGTGTGTTTTTTATAGACTTTATTTTTTAGAGCAGTTTGAGGTTCACAGCAACATTGAGTGGAAAGTACAGAGAGTTTCCCGTATACCGTTTCCCCCCATCACACACCCACAGACTCCACTACCATTAACATCTGGCACCAGAGTCGTACATTTGTTACATTCAATGAACCAATATTGACATGTCATTATCACCCAAAGTCCATAGTTCACATTAGTCTTCATTCTTGGTGTTGTTCATTCTATGGGTTTGGACAAATGTATAACAACATGTATCCACCATTATAGTACCACACAGAAGAATTTCTACCCACCTATTCACCCCTCCTTCCCCACAAGCCCCTGGCAACCACTGATCTTTTTAGTGTCTCCATAGTTTCGCCTTCTCCAGAATTTCATATAGTTGAATCATACAGTATGTAGCCTTTTCAGATTGGCATCTTTCACTTTCTAATATTCATTTAAGTTTCTTCCATGTTCTTTCATGGCTTGATAAGTCATTTCTTTTTAGCACTAAATAATATTCCATTGTAAGGATGTACCACAGTTTATTTATCCATTCCTTCACCTGCTGAAGGATGTCTTGGTTGCTTCTAAGTTTTAGTAATTCTTAATAAAGCTGCTATAAACCTCCAGGTACAGGTTTTTGTTTGGAAATAAGTTTTCAGCTCCACTGGGTGAATACCAAGGAGCGTGATTGCTGGATCATGTGGTAAGAGCATGGTCAGCTTTGTGAGAAGCTGTCAAACTGTCTTCCAAAGTGGCTGTACCATTTTGCATTCCACTAGCAATGAATGAGAGTTCCTGTTGCTCCAGATCCTTGCTAGCATTTGGTGTTGTCAGTGTTTTGGATTTTAGCCATTCTAAGAGGTATGTAGTGGTATCTCATTTATTGTCTTAATTTGCATTTCCCTGATGACATATGATGTGGAGCATCTTTTCATGTGATTGTCATCTATATATCTCTTAGGGTGAGGTGTCTGTTAAGGTCTTTGGCTCATTTTTTAATTGGGTTGTTCATTTTCTTATTGTTGAGTTTTAAGAGTTCTTTGTATATTTTGGAGAACAGCCCTTCATCAGATATGTCTTTTGCAAATATTTTTTCTCAGCCTGTGGCTTGTCTTCTCACTGTCTTAATGGATCTGTTCTTATTGATTGTTTTTTCCTGTGTTGGCCATTTGGCCTTGTCTGTTATTATACTAAATAATTTTTGATTGAATTAAGGATGTTGTGAAATAAAAATCATACAGGTGATCTGAGGCTCTGGATGATGTTTTTTTCCTAGAGATGGTGGGCAGTGAACCTGAAACCAGACTAGGATTAAGTTTATTTGAAGCTGGGCTTCGGTCTTGGTAAAGACTGGTCTGTTCTGGTTTGCCTTTACCTCTAGAGAATTGTCCTTCTAGGGAATGACTGGGATGTTTTCCAGGACTACTCTATCTTGATGGGCCCTAAACTCCCATTTCATTCTTTTAGCCATATGGAGTTGCCTAGACTTCTGCTTAGCCTCTCAGACTTGGGGCTGTCACCTTCTGTTCTGCTTCTCTGACACTCTGCCTCTTGGCCTCTTATCTGCAGCTTTAAGAATTGGCAAATGCCTTGAGGCTAAAAACTACGTGGAGAGCTGACTTTCTTCTATACTTACTTCTCTTTGATATGTTGGTCCCCTGAAATCTTCCTGTCTTGGCAGCTTTCCAGAACCTTCAGTTTCTTTTTCTTTTAATAAATGTTTTATTGTGGAATAATTTTAGATTTACAATAAAACTGCAAATTAGTATAGAGAATTTCCATGTATCTTTCCCTCAGCTTCCCCCAATGTAACAACTTACATTACCATGGTACACTTGTCAAAACTCAGAAACCAACACTGGTACATTACTATTAACAAAATTTCAGATTTTATTCTGATTTCACCAAGTTTTCCAGTCGTGTCCTTTTCTAAAATTACTGGATCCAATCTAGGATATCACATCGCACTTAACAAATGTATTTTTTAAATCCAGCTCTTTAAGTATTCTTGGCAGAAGTGCTGATCTGTTATTTATTGACCTCCTATTTATTGGTTTTTAATTTTTTATAATTAACTGATAGACAAGGCACAGAAGACTTAATACTGGATATTCATCATTATAAAGGTAACCAATAGAACAATGAAAAAATATAACCAATAAAACTCTGGGAATAGATGTGAGGTAGGAGGTAGTATAAGGGAGTTAAATTTTCTCATATTTAATAGAGGAGAGTCAGTTGATACTATCAAGTTCATAAATCATGATACAGAAGTATAAGAATTATGATGAAAAAGATTAGAAAAACAGAAAATAGAAAGAATTGGTTATCTCTGAGTAATGAGAGAGAAAGTTGTGAAGGCATAAGAATTTTTCTTTTCTTTTGTTGAAGCTGATTTTCTTAAAGTTTTCCTTTTTTTAAAGTATATAAAGTAGAATCTACGTGTACTGACATAGCATAATGCTTGTTACATAGTTTAAGTGGAAAAAACAATGGCAATAGAGTATGCATGGTATGATACTCTTTACATGAAAACTGTTTGTGCATATGTATGTATACTACGATTTTACAAACTTATGTGTGCTCTTATGCTTCTTTCATTCTCATAAGAACATGTCCAGGTTAGCCTGCTGGTCCCAGGAGGAGGAAGAGAGAGCAGAGCTGACCTACACACTTCTTACTGGAAATTCGGTGTGAATCTGAATTACCTAGTCCTCTATTACCAGAGGTGGAAGTCAAGAAGGACAAATACAGTGATTATAAATTTCTCATAACTAAAAATAAATACAAACAAAGGGATAATATCATCAAGTGCTGAATGACAATAGGCATTAACCCAGCTTCCATAGCCAACATCCACCCCCTGCCCCCTTGGATTGAAGATTCAAGATGATACAGAGACCTTTTCACACATACGGAAACCCAGAGAATTAACTCTCCAAGACCTTTCTAGAATAAATTAATAAAGGATGTACTTCAAAAGAAGAAAAGCAATCCCAGAGGGAAAGAGTTGGATGCAAAAAAGGTGGTGAAAAATGAAATTAATATCTGTTGGTAGGAAGATTAATTATTGTACAAACTTTTTCTATTTAACAAAAGGTGCAACAAGAGAAATGAAGTTATCAGTTCTCAGGAGAAAAACATCTCTTGCTTTATTTTGGAGATTAGAGGCATTGAACAACTTTAGAATTAGGAAAATATATAGTTATGTATGTATATTAAAATTGATGGGTAACTAGGATAATAATAGAAATAAAAGTCTAGCTTTCAAAAATCAGCAGAAGAAAAATGAAGGAGTAAAGAAAACTTTATCAATCCTGTAGTGGGTAGGAAATGGCAAAGAAACAAAGGCCGATGTGAGTTAATCACAGCTGCAAAGACCCTTGACATATCCACAGGTTGTGGGGATAGAATATGCACATTTTGGGGGAACTGTTATTCAACCTGCCCCAGGAACATGCCTGCAAAGGCTCTGAGGTGAGAAGGTGATTGATATGTTCTAGGAGGTCTGGGTAGCTGGAGTGAGGATGGGAGAGTGAGGAGGGAAGGTCGTGAGGGCAGCTCATGAAGGGACCACACTAAAGACCTGAGCCATCTCTCTGTAGGTCTGAGGGTGAAGTTTAATATTCTCTAAGTCACTGAACATGAGAATCAACTGGGGAGTTTGTTAAAATACACATTTCTGAGCCCAAGAGATTCTGATTCATTAGTTCCAAGGAAAAGCCGCAGAGACTGACATTTTCTAAGGCATCCCGGATGATTTCACAGATGGTTCCAGGGATCAACCTACAGCCCGTAGCTACTTGCTCCAGATGAAAACAACACAGAAGAGTTTGAAAATAAATAGCCTCCGTCTCATTCTTCCTCTTCTTCGTCTTCATGGTTGTTTTTGTTCCTCTTGCAAGTGATGGGTTTTGGAGAGGGCCTGTGACCTAACTCTGGCTGAGGAGACCTGGGGAGAAAGTCTTCCAAAGGTGCTTCTACAGAAGTTGTCCTCGCCCTTAAAAGAAAAACTATCTGGATATGGCAGCCATCATTGTGTCATCGTGAGGATGATGCCAACACCAAGGATGGCAGAGAGGAGATGTAAAGAACTTGGGACTTGGCATTATGAAGCTACTGAATCCACCCATCCTGAGCTCACCCTGTCTTTGGATGTTCTGCTATGAGAAATAATGAATTCCCGTACTGTTGGAGGCAATTGGAGTTGGTATTTCTGCAACTTGTAGCTACATCCAAACTGATGTAGCAAGACAAGCTATAGCTTTTTTCAGCTGCTCCATGGCTCTCCATTTGGGTAGAATGGAAAAGCTATAGCTCTTTGCTTCTCTTTCTCCTTCATACAACAATAAACCCTGTTGGGCAGGCTTGTGAAGGGCTGAAATGAGATAACATCTTTAAAGCGCTTAGCACTGTGTCTGGCACAGAGTAAGTGCTTAATAAGTGCTCCTTGAATGGAATGAATGAGTGAATGGGGGATTGAATTTGTTGAAGGCTGTAAGAAAACCTAGAAGTAACACCATCACATACTGGTCTTCATTCTTAGGATTCTCTTTCTCAAATCAGAATCAAAGATTACTTTGGCTGTCTTTGGCAACTACCCTGTTTTACTCATTACTCTTTTATAACAAATTTTGTATTAGCTTAGGAAAGGCTAAGTATTTATTTTAAATTTACACATTTCTATTAACCAGAGGCAGTTCTTGTGGGTGTTTTTTCCCCTAACCATCTGCCCGCACCCTGTGCCATTCTTGGATTGCCACCAGAGCTGACAGGTAGGAGAGTAAAGCATTACCACTGGGCAGATTCAGGATGGCAAAGAGAGGTAGGATGGATGTAGGCTATGTGATACTTGGGTGAGTTGTCAAGATGCTTATGTGACAAGCCTGCTTTCCCTGCTCCAGTTTTCTCCAGGTTTCTGGACACTTCGCTGGCTTACAACAGTTGCAGCAGGCAAAACTCAACCTGAAGTCAAATGCTAAGGTTCATCAGACCCTTCAAAGGATTGTAGATGGGCACTTACTTCTTAAAACAGAAGGGGGGGGAATCCCCCATGTAATTCACAATCACTTGTTTGAATCCAAATTTGTAAAACCTGAAAACCTTCTCAAACACAAAAACACAGACCACATGGGAAACAAAACAGTACTATATTTTAGTATTTCAGAAATAAAATTGGAAAACAGGCCTCCTGTCCTTTATAGTAAAGTTGCTTAGAGTTGGCTGTGCTGCTGGACCTGGCAATGATGATCAAATTTGTCAGGGCCATGAGCATACAATAAAACGTGGTATTAATAACATTTCTGTCCCCAGAGACAGAGAATCTCATCATGGGAAATATAAACGTTTATGTTAATTGTTAGACTGTTTTTATATTGAAGGTCATGACTCTATACCCCACCCTTCCCCAAATCCTCCCCCAACTCCTGGCTGACATCTGAGTGGTTTGCATACTCTCTTAAGTCCCCAGGGGTTTGGGAACTGGGCAACTTGGGATGTATGGATTTGACCCCCAGAAAGAGGTATAGGATGGCATGTTACTTCATTCTGCCTGGCTAAAACCTTGATCCTGAAGTCTATTCCCTTGCAGTAAGCTTGGGGATGGCAAATGACTCAGAAAGCTTTTCTCCTTGTCTTTCTTTCTTCTCTCTTTCTTCCTTCCTCTCTTCCTTCCTCTCTCCCTTCTCCCCTCCCTCTCCCCACCTCTTTTTTCCTAATTAAACCCCTACATCTCTAGGGTCACATGTAGATGGAAGTAAATCAGAGATCAGTCTTACAGCTTTGCCCAATCAGATCTGACCTTGTTCTTTCTTGTTATCACATGCCTGTGCAGCTAGATGGTATTGTGATATTTTGATCTGGGTGCAAATAGAGCATTCTTTTTTATCAGCAAAAGAGCAGGTAAGGGTCCTGGTAGACAAAATAGGATGAGTACTTCTGGGGCAGATGTGGCTCTGTGTGTGTGTGTGTGTGTGTGTGTGTGTGTATGTCAGAGAGAGAGAGAGCTGCCTTTGAGAGTTAGAAATCAGATTTCCCAAAAGTGGACACCTGGAAAATCCTGTGCCATATTGGCTGTTGCTTCTTAAGAATGATGTAATGGAGCTGGAGAAGATCCAGGAAAGGACAGCGAATTAATTAAAGAGTTGGAATGGTTTTACAAATACTTTTATTTTCAGATTGTAAAAGTAATACGTATTCATTATGGAAAATTTGGAAAATATTCAAGGGAAAAAGAAAATAAAATTCTATATTATCCTACCACCCAGAGGTAACAATGTTTAACATTTTGTTGTATTTCCTTTCTGTCTTTTTTCTACATACACAAACATACATATAAAGGGATTGGTGTTTATCTATCTATTTTTCCTTATATACACTTTTCATATATCTTTTCACATATATATATTTCACATATATCTTTTCATATACATATATCCTTTCACATATATTCATATAATTGGTGTTTATCTATCTGTCTTTTCAGGTATACATATAATTTTGTATCCTATTTGGTGCATGTTTCGTACTTATTTGGAATATTTCTTTGTCATTAAATACTTTTTTGAAACATTTTTATGGCTGTATGATATAGCAATTGATGGGTCTACAAAATTGTATTTGACTTCTATATTATTTAGATTTAGTTTATTTTTAGGTTGTATTTAATAAATTAATTACATATTTACTTTTATCATTAACACTACAGTGAAATGTTTTCTACCCAAACCTTCATGGGCATCTCTGATTATTTTCTTAGGGTCAATTCTTAGAAGTAGAATAGTGGGGCCAAAAGTTTTGAACATTTTTAAGATTTTTGCCAGATTGCAGTACAGACTTATGCAATGCATTTAGAAGTTGAGGACTTGTCAGCACGAAAAGTTAAACGCCAAATGGAGATATGGATGAAGTCCGTAGAAACACAAAGGGTCTCAACTGGTCAAGTAGAGATTTGCTAACCAACTCCAGAAATATTGCAAACATGCAGCAATTTTTGGAATTCAATGAGGGTAACTTTGGAGCCAATGCAAAGAAGGTCTGATTTGCCAGGCAGAGGGGGATCTGTGTGATTCTTTGTCTTGAAAAGTGGGAACTGGCTAAAAATACAGACAGACTCTAAGATTTTAGATGATGGTTATGGGAATGGAAGGGTGTTTGGCGGGTTTGTCATTTTGAGGTAGTGTCATCAAGTGCCTAGAATTGAATGGCACAGTCATGAGACAATGGTCGTTAATGTGCCTTTTGACTGTGTGGCACAATACCAAGTAAAGGGATCACAGGATCTCTGTAGCCTTGATACCTGGAAACTGTGACAAACCCGTCTTCTAGACTGCAGAAATGGCTTCTAGGACTCTGAAGGCAGAAGCAGGGCTTGGTTTTTGGGAAAGACTCTTTTATTTTATTTTGGGAGGGGGTCGCTATTGTGAGTCCTCTTAGCCCTGTAAATGTGATTCAAGTATCTACCCTATCTTCTTGGGGAGAAGTGATCGAAATATAGATATTGGCATGTTAAATATTCTGTTTATTAATATCAAATACTATCCCAGGCTGGGGCTGGTGGTAGGACACTTCAGGGTTTTTTTTTTTTAATGGGAGGAGATTAGTGATTTTCTCTTGTGGGCTGGGAGATAGAGCTTTGGGGAAAAAGGCTGTGGAGGAAAGAAGCAAGTCAAGAATTAGCTCCAAATTTGCTGAAATTACTTCAGCATTGGACATCAATTTCCTCCCTCTCCCCTCCCTCCCTCCTTCCTTCCTTCCTTCCTTCCTTCTTCCTTCCTTCCTTCCTTCTCTCCTTCTTTCCCTCCTTCCTCCCTCCTTCCCTCCTTCCTCTTTCCTTCCTTCCTTCCTTCCTTCCCTCCCTCCTTCCTTCCTTCTTCCTTCCTTCCCTCCTCCCTTCCTTCCTTCCTTCTTCCTTCCTTCCCTCCTCCCTTCCTTCCTTCCTTCCCTCCCTCCCTCCTTCCTCCCTCCATCCTTCCTCTTTCCTTCCTTCCTCCCTCCCTCCCTCCTTCCTTCCTTCTTTCTTTCCTTGCTCCTCCCTGCCTCCCTTCCTTCCTCCCTCCCTCCTCCCTCCCTCCCTCCTTCCTCCTTCCTTCCCTCCTCCCTCCCTCCCTCCCTCCCTCCTTCCTTCCTTCCTTCCTTCCTTCCTTCCTTCCTTCCTTCCTTCCTTCCTTCCTTCCTTCCTTCCTTCCTTCCTTCCTTCCTTTTTACTGCAAGTGCAAGAAGAATTTTCAGTATAATAAACAATGTGTGGAAGGATAAGCAAAACAGAATGTGCGTGGAAGTGGTGCAAATGAACTTAGGTTTTCTTCAACATTCTCTACTGTTATTTTGGAATAAGAAAACTATTTTTAAAAATAAAATATTATAAAAGATGCATAGCAAGCAAACAAGTACAAATTATCAATTGAAACATGCAAATGATGAAAAATTAAGTATGTTCACTTTGAGATCCTGTATTCTCTAAATTTTCTGTATTGCAGGAGGGGAGTGCCGGTGGTAAGACTGAGCCCTGGGGAGAGGGGCCAAAAATGCTATGGGAAGCAAGGGGAGGGAAGGTCTTTTTTCTAAAGAAATTAGATGAAATAATCACATAAACCAAAGGAAACTCATCATCTTGCAACCATAGGCTCTTTGAAGCTACTCAGTAGAGAGGAGGCTTCTGCAATTCCTGGCTGAGAATGGGCAAGAAAACAGACCCAGAAGGTGATTGTTGATCTGAATTTAGTCCACTTGGGTTTGACTATCAGGTCTCCCTATGATTAATATTAAGTTTCTATTGCTTGAAGTCCCACTAACCTTAATGCTCATCCTCACCTCCATCCTTTGGTGCTGCTATCAGTAACAGAAAGCCTGCCTGGGTGGCTAAAGAGACTTAGACAACAACAACAGTAACAACAAGCTAACGCTGCTGGTCCTAGTACTTGAATGGGCACAGGCAAATGCTGCTCTGGACCTCTGGAAGCTTCCATCTAACATGAACCTCCATGGCACTGACAAGGTGTTCAAAGTATGTACTGTTGAGTACTTATGCTATCTATTTAAGAATCAGCCAATCAATTTATGTTTACTGTGCACCCTTCACGTTCAGGACAGTAAAGTGACTGGAAAATATCTGGAAATATGAGCAATGTGAAGGGTGAAATAGGCGAAGGGGGTCAAAAAGTACAAACGTCCAGTTATAAAATAAATAAGTTCTGGGGATGTAACATACAACGTGGTGACTATAGTTAACAACACTATATTGTATATTTGAAAGTTACTAAGAGAGTAGATCTTAAAAGTTCTCATCACAAGAAAAAAAATTGTAACCATATGTGGTGATGGTGTTAACTAGACTTACTGTGGTGATCACTTGGGAAAAAATAGACCAGTGTGAAATGAGAAGGCTGTCCTCAGGCCCTTATAAGATGACACTGTTGGGACTCCTAAAGTAAAGGATGTAGAATTTACTTATTTGTTATGTATATTGTCTCTCTCCACCTGCTAGAATGTAAGTTCATCAGGATAAAGACCTTTGTTTTGTTACCTCTAGTGTCTTGAACAATACTCGGCACAGAATTGGTGTTCAGGATCTATTGAATAAAGGAATGCTTTGGAATGCTTCTCCAACAGTTCTCTTTCATATATATATGAAAATATATTTATATCTTACTTAAAATGTGCCAGGCACTGTTCCAGCCCTAAATGTATATTAGCTTGTTGATCAATCCTCTCACGTAGTATACTTATCCTAATTTTACAGATGAGGAAACTGAGGCAGAGAAGAGGAAGTAACTTACCTAAGGTCACCCAGCCAGTAAGTGTTGAAACAGCGATTCTAACCCAGGCGACCTGGCTCCCGCATCCACCTCTTCACTCTAACTTCATTTTCCTTCTCAGGAAATTGGGTCTAAAGTGGCCCCTCAGCATTAGAGGTGCAGCCTGTGGCTGTGAAATGGAGTGAAATGAACTGGCCAAGTCCTTTCTGACTTCCTGCCCAGGAGGTTGTCCTTAAAGTTTATCTCTGCCGGGCCAAATTATTAGCATCTCTCAGTGTTGAGCTCTTGTTATCAGTCAGACATCCATATTGTCTTTTCTTCTTGTAGGGGAAAAGACAAAACACAAAAGCAAACAATTTCTTGTAACATGGAGAAAGCAGAGTCAGCACGAGAAAAGTATGGAGAGAAATGTTATGGAAATTCAGAGGATGGTGCTATTGTTTCCATATAGTGGGTTGAGAGACATGGGAAAATGAGAGGGAAAGGCATTTTGGGGAGAGAGAATAGCATAAGCAAAGAGGTGGAGGACCATCTAAGAAGACCTCTTGTTGGTTGCTACTGAGGGTCCCTCTCAGCCAGAATCTCTCCTCTTGTGGGCCACTGGATCTCCCACTGAGACCTAGTGTGCCTGCCCTTTCAGCAATCCAAGGGTGCAGTCCAGCACATTGGTTAAGAGACCCTTAGCTGTTGCTTCCATTCCTATCATGTGCCCATTGATGAACTGCTCTGAAACTCAGTTTCTTCATCTATAAGACAGAAGCTAATAGGACCTACTACCTCGATTGCTTGTTGGAAGGATCAAAAGTGGTCACATGTGTGAAGCTCTTAGCTTCACCTGACGCCATGACTGCTCAATCACCTTGCTGCTGTTATATGCCCTAGTTGTCTAACTGCTGGTAGGTGATGATAGTAATGATCTGCTGCACTTATGTGGGGCTCGGGAATTAGAATCCTTTCATGTACATGAACTCACTGAAACCTCTCAACAACTGTTCACCCAACCAAGCCGGGGAAAATCACCTTGTCTCTTCCTTCCCTGGAGTATATTTTACTTCTGATGAGCTACTTCAGGCTGAAATGACAGTAAGGGCAACTTGGAGAGAGAAGGGAGTCGGAAAGGAGCGGCTGAGGGGTCTGGTGGAAGAAAGCCGGGTAGGGTGTACAGGTGTGCGTCGTTTCCAGGACCAGCTGGCAGGGCCTCTTCTCACCACACCAAACCCTCGGCAAGGCACAGACCCAACTCCTGCAGTACTGAAGCTGGGATGACTGCTTGGAACTCCTGCCCTAGATAGGGGTCTACAGCCTAGTATGGGCACGGGGCAGTTCATGGGAGTGCCAACAATCTGAGATACTTATGTCTCAGGGAGACTCATAAGTCATCTTTTGTGAGAAGCAAGCTACGTAGCATTTTGAAAAAATCATGCTCTGGAGTATATTTGCATGAATGAATGTATTGTATTTTTTTAGAAACCATGAAAGCTTTAATTACCTAAACTCTAATTAAGCTTGTCTCTTGCAGAAAACACAGGATATTAGCTTATTTTGTATTGGCTCAACTTTTTTGTTTTCATGTATTGGGTGATCTTCTATATAGCTCTCAGGTAAACTCAGTGGAAACACTTCAGGGATGTTTTCAATCCAACACATACTTTATTGAGCACCTACTGTATGCCAGCATGGCTTAGTATTTAAGAACAAAGGGCCCTGGGAGCCATGCTGGCTTGGCCACTTACTAGCCGTGTGACCCTGGACAAGTTATTTAACCCTCTTCTGCCTCAGTTTCCCTATCTGTGAAATAGGTATTTTAGTAGTACCTATCTCATAAGGTTTATATGAAAATCAAATGAGATAATATGATTAAAGCGTTGAGAACAGTGCCTACACACAGTAAATACTCAATACAGCTCAGTGTTACTATGTCCTGGACACGGGGCCAGGAGCTGGGGCTGGAGCTGCAACAGACAATGCCCTGGATTCTCAGAGCTTGCAGTCCAGTGGAGAAGCCAGATAGCTAGTAATGAATCAGCAATAAGAGTGGAGCACAGTGTAAAAAGGGCAGACACGGAGTCTGGGAGTTATTACAGTCTTTGTAGATACTCTCGATGTTTTCGTTTTCCTATTTTATTAACATAGACTGATTCATTTAGCATCAGAGGTCCACAGGGTCAAAAGGAGCTTTCAAAGGTCACTTGTCCATTTCAGTGACCCAGGTAAAACCTTCCCTCAGATGACACCATGATCCCGTCTGCTTCCTTCTCCTGCTCCATTACTGCACCAGGAGCTGCTGTCCTCACGTTCATTGACTCAGCCTGGAGTGGCCTGCTTTCAGGAACTCCCTGTAGGATGGCTCAGAGTCTGTCCGGGGCAGATGTTCTCAGCACCTGTCTATAGGCACGGAGCTGCTCCCTGTGTGCATCTGTGATCCACAACATCTTGTTTCTTGGACCTTGGCAGGGTGCCTTGACCATTTTCTGGGTCTACGGCTGTTGGCAACTCTGCCTGTGGTCACCTGGGCTGTTGTGAGCAACAGGACAAGGATGGGCACCAAGCAGGGGCCAGGACCAGGTCTAGGGTGGTAATGATCACCTCCCTCCAGTGTTCTCAGCCTATCATCTGTGGACCACCTGCACCAGGATCACCTGGGGGAGCTGTTTAAAATGCAGAATCCTGGGTCTCAGACCAGTGAGACCCAGGAATACACATATTTAAATAAGTTTCCCAGGTGATTCTTAGGGGACCGCCACCCAAAAACTGAGCCCCTCTGCCTGCTTGGAGCCATTGTTGGAGATAAATGCCTCTCCTGGCTGATTCCTGAGTGCTGCACACCTGCTAGATCTTTCTCCTGCCAGGTTTCTTCCCAGTGCATAGCCCCATCGGCTTACGGGCCCCCCTAGATGCACTGGGAAGGCGGGAAGGGGGCAAAGGGGGAAGGATGTTAGAATGACTGGGAAATTGGGGATGCTTCTATGGATCACAGAATCATAAAATATTGGCACGGGAAAACATCTCAGAGATGGACTTGTCCAGACTCTTTGCGAGAGCAATGTCACAGCTGGAGCAGTCAGGGGAGGCACCCAAGGTCTGACAGCAAGAAGGCAGCTGTGCCAGGGCTAGAAGGCAGGTCTCTGGCTCCTTGTCCCACCACAGTGGTCCTGCCACGAGGGCCGCCCCTGGTCTGGTTTACTTAAGCTGTGGGCACCAAAGAAAGTGCCATTCGGTTACATCTGTCCTGCTTGCACTTTGAATTATTCTGCCGATATTTGGGTAGGCCACACAGAGCTTGGCTCCATTTGTGGGTAAGAGCAAGTTAGGGAGAATGCAAGTCAGGCCAGGATTCAGGCTGGAGTCCAGAACATCCCGGCTGGCTGGGTGTCCCGGTGCCCCGCTCCGGGGCTCCTGGGGTGGTGGTGAGGGGCGTGGCACCGCACTGGACATACTAGTAAGCTACTGTGTTGTTGTGATGAATATCTGTGGTCGTTCTTATTACTCACTCAGCCACACACATGAAGACACCTCCAACTTACAGAGACACACAGCTCCAGGAAGGAGAGGGCGTTTTCTTCTCCTGTCTTTGCTGCTGCTCAGTTACTCTTACCAAAAAAAAAAAGAGCTTTCAAGGGTGTGTCTATTCCAGGGAAGGCCTGGGTTGTGAATGGCAGTGGATTACCCTCTACAGTGTGTCCACGTGCACAAGCACCTCTGTGTGTATGTTTGTGCAAGTGCACTCGGGGTTGAGTCTGTGTTTGAGACTTGCACCAAAACAACTGACAGATGGTAAATTATTTAAAAAGATTTTTCACCCTTTTGCGTATAACCTTCACCTCTGGCTTGTCGTATGCCAAGGTACCAGGCCTGGATCAGAGAGATATCAAGTTTGAGAACTAGAATCTGTCCAAGGAGAACCATTTGTGCAGAGGGAGAGGGTGCAGCAAAGGGGAGGATGGAGATGGGCATCCAGATGTTTGCTGAGGGTTTCCAGCACCCATTGCAATACGGCGGCAAGGGGGTTTACGCTGTGCTTGGAAGAACCTCATGGAGAGTTAAAAGAAATTTTGCACATCCTTTCTTTACTACATTACTCTAGAGTCTCCAGAGGTCTTCACATCTCCAGCTGTAAAAGGGGTTCAGGCACAGAGTCCCACGGAGACTTTAAAATCCTTTCTCGCATCTCATCTTTCAGGGTCAGAAAGACCTGAAGACATCAGCTGGGGCAGCACCCCACCTTCAAGCAAAGAAGACCCAAAACACAGGATAAGAAGCCTCAGCCCTGTTTTTAGACTTCCAGGCATGGTGAATTCAGCAATTTAATTTCCATTAGAGCTTTATCGCTTGCAGGTGACAAAAACCCAACTCAAACTGGCTTAACTGCGAAAGGGAATGCAGTGTGTTTCCCACGCGCGAAAAGACACTGGGGTAGCCTGTAGAATCAAAGGCAGAGCAGCAAGTACTGGCTTCAAGGACTGAAACTCAACATTGCTCCTCCCTCTTGCGACATCTATGAAATCCACTTGCCTCAGCTGTTCTTGGGTTTTGGCCCTTATATTGCTACAGCCAGGCTTCCTCCATGCAGCTCAGAAGATGGCGGCCAACAGTCCTGGGTTCACATCCGCATAGCTCTCAATCCAAGGGAGAGAGGTAAGTGCTTATTCTCTCCCTTTTGCTAATGAAGTAATGGAGGCACTGGAGAGTTAAGTAATTTACCCAAAGTCACAAAGCTGGATGTGATAGATCCTAGGCATTCTGGCCCCCTAGTCTGCACATTTTCCTACTACACTCAACTGCCATGCCAGGGATGACTTTTGTTTTCATGGTTGCAAGATGCGTGCTGCATCTCCAAGTGTTGTGTCTGTGTTTCAGGCAGAAGGGGCTTGGCAGAGAAGGGAGAAATGAGAATGGTAAAGGGAAAATTCTTCCTTTCTTTAGGCTTTGCCTTTTTTGGGGGAGGAAGGAGGGGTATTGGGAGAGGGAAAACCTCTCTAGAAACTTCTACCTACATCTCATTGGACAGAAGAGTTTCACATTGCCTCCTCTACACAGCCACAAAGGAGGCTGAAGTTCGGCATTTTGCTTTCTGACCTTTATGGTAGAGGAAATCAAAGCATAGGTGAGTCAGAATATGGGTGTTTAGTGTGGGGCTTGGCAAACGTTTTTGGTAAAGGGTAAGACTAAATATTTTAGGCTTTGTGGGCCATGTGGTCTCTGTTGCACCTGCTCATCTCTACTGTTGTCACATGAAAGCAACCACAGACAGTACCAAATGAATGAGTATGGCTGTGTTTCGATATGACTTTGTTTACCAAAACAGTCAATGAGCTTATGTCTGATTATGGCCGATAGGCCATAGCTGCCAACCCTGGTTTAGTGATTCAGCTTACAATATCTGCCAATGGACCCTAATATTTCAGCCATATCTTATTCTCACAAACTGGGGTGCAGACATGTCTGAAAGATGAGAGTGGAGAATGGATCTCATAAGATGATTTGGTGATCCCAGGGTTGACTCTGACGGCTGACAGCCGAGTGGAGTGGCCTATCTCTCTGCGTTACTCCCTGCCTGTCCTTCCCCAAACCACATGGCTGATCAGAGAGATGACCAAGGGACACCCCAACTGGGGAAGAGAGAATAGTAAACATGGTAACTAAAAATCTGAGGGTTGAATGGGTACATAGGATTCACTGAGCACCATAAATATCTGTTTCCATATTCTTGAGCTCTTTAGTACCCAGAGAATTGTTAGTTAACAACAGATGTTTGGGGTGCGAGTTAGAGAAAGCTTCTCTAATTTTCCTAGCCTCAGAAAATTTCACATTTGTATCTGGCTTCACCTTTGCTAGAGTAGAACCAGCATCAAGACAGTGTGAGTTATATAATCTCACATCAAACCTTTGTGTTTATCATTAAAAATATGGCAACATCATTGCAGTTATAAACAGAGTTACCAAGGAAACCAGTTTATCATAATTAGCTATTTATTCCTTCTTCTTTCTCACTCTCTCTGCTCCTTCCATCTGAGTTTTCTTTGGGCTGAGAGGTATGATAAGCTGTTATCAATCTGGGCTCAGTGGCTAATTAGGTCCTAATATTGATTCATACAATTACATTGCTCTTTTCCATAACTATGGATTGTCTGTGCTTATTACAAATAGTGCATTGTCTGTGCTTATTACAAATAGACACAGCAATGGAACAATTGGTTTATTATATGTGTTTTAAATAGTCATAATAGCTGTCCCCAGGGCAATGCTATATCAAAACCCAACAGATAGAAGATAAAAACTTTTGGTCTAAAAAAGACTTGTGGCTCTTTCTCTTGCATTAGGAGATTGTTGTGAAAGGAATTGCTTCCTGGATGAGGTTTCCCAGTCCTGCAGGATTTTTCTTGTTTTTGTTGTCCATTAGAATAGAGAACATTAGCTGGTATCCATACTCCACACTGATGTCCTGGAGCAGGGGTTGGCCAACTTTCTGTAAAGGCCCAGGTAGCAAATATTTTAGGTTTTGCAGGCCATATGGCCTCTGTTGCAACTACTAAACTCTGCCTTTATAGCAGGAAAACAGCCATAGACAATGTGTAATGAATAGGTGAGGCTGTGTTCCAATAAAACTTTGTTTACATAAACAGGTGGCAGGCTGGATTTGGCCCACTGGTTACAGTTTGCTGACACCTGTCTAGAACCTCAATCCCTAATGCAGGGAATAAACCTGCAGTTGGGCATCTTAGAGTGGGAACAACATCTGGGGAAGGCTGGACGAGCCACCAGGAGCCAATGTGCTGCTACTCAGCTGTCCCGTGAGGGTCTGTCCGTGCTTGTCAGTCTCTCATCAAGAAGGGAGGTTTCTCATGGTGACCCCCCCAACCCCTGCCATGGAGGGGTGGACCAGAGATCAAGTGATCTGGGGTGAGTCCTGACTTGGACATTTAACTGGATGACACCTTCTCATCTGCAGTCCACTCTACTTGCTCCAAAGAACTGTAAGAGTCAACCAGGACAATGAATGGGAAATGGCTCTGTGAACAGTGAACCACCAAACCATATGTTTGGCTGTTAAGATGAGGCTATAGAGCAGATGTCACAGTCACAGATGGGATAGGAATGACCCTTCAGGTTTTAGTCTAACTGTCATTTGAGCCTTGAGCCCACCCTACACTACTCTTCCGGGAAACTGTCCAGCCTGAGTTTTAGTCCCCACAGTGGCCGAGTTCCAGATCTTCCAAGATAGCTGGCTTCATCTAGAGACAGTTCTGGTTGTCAGAAATTTCTTGCTGATATTGAGCCCAAATCTGTCTTTCTAGATCTTCCACCCATTGGTTCTGGTTCTATGCCTCAGAATTTTCCAGAACAAGATTAATCTCTTCTTCGCTTGACAGCTCTTTGAATATTTGAAGATAGAGGACATGGTCTCCAAGTCTTCTCACCAGGCTAAACATCATCAGTTCCTTGAACTGTTTCTATATGATGTGGTTTTGAATCTTTTCACTATCCAGGTTGCTTTCCATTGCACAAGTTCCAGTTTCTCAACACTCCTCCTGATTGGTATACCTATGATTGGACACAATATTCCATGCATGTTCTGACTAGTACACGGTAGAATAGGTTCATCATCTCCTTTGTTCTAGATTTAATGCTTCTGTTAAAGCAGCCTAAAATCACATGTGACCACATAACAATGTTGGATTTTATTGAGTTGAAGTTGACTAAGACCTTTAAGTCTTTTTGCCACGTACTACTAAGTCATGGCTACCCCATCCTGACTAGTGCAGAGTAAAGTTTACCTGGATTTCCAATAAAATTTTTTTGCCTGGATTTGGCTCCTTTTTACACAAAGTCAAAGTCCTTTTGAATGTGATTACATATCTTTTTCAATTTGGGTAGTCTGTTTTAATGAGAATGCTGACTGTGATGTCAACCACATCTTTATATAGCCTATATGAGTTCTGTTGTAGTCAAAAGTACAGCCTCTAAATCAGTGAGACTCAATTTTTACTGGTCTGTGAAAAGGTAAGGAGCTTGTCCCAGAGTGCAAATAAAAGCATTACGTCAAGAAAATCTAAGCTGAACTAAACACTGTGCTTAGTGACGTAGTTGATTTGCAGCTTGCAGATGGGCAGCAGTCCTTGGACTACACTTTGACTAGTGTGGCTCTAAATGACACTCTAAGATTTTGATTGGAACCCTAGAAGCTGGTTCAAGGAGGGTAGATGAGAAGAAAAAACATCTTCAAAAAGAATAAAAAAGATCATGGTGATTAGATGAAAATTACCCTGGAGATTCAGTCTAAGTTGGGGTCCTAATGGAAAACCTCTTCAGTTTGGATTTCAGTGATTATTCAATGCACATTTGTTGATTTCTCAATCTGTGAGCAGCATTGTGCTGGGCACTGGGGTTTACAAATTTAAATACGATATGGGCTGAGCCATGGTTAGGGATCCTTAAATACAAACAAATAACAAATTGTGGCATAGGCTGCTAGTGGCCTCCTCTGATATCATTCTCTCCTTTCACCTTAGTAACAGAATCCTGATTTTATTCACGGCAGCAGTGTCCTCAGGTAAAAGACCACATATCCCAGCATCCCTTGCAGTTAGACTTGATCATGTGATTTCCAGCATTATCTTTTATCACAAGGGAAACTTAATGATAAGAGTTTCATGCTATATAGATATTGGAGCAGAAAGATAGAGGAACCTAGGTCTCTGACGACTCTGTGAAGCCTCCAGCTCTCCTAACTGTGGACTTCGTTTACATGGGAGAATAAATCCTTGTGTGTTCTAGCTTCTGTCATATGCCGCTGAACCTTATCCAAAGTGGTAGAGAATTTGATATTTAGAATGTGGTTGCTCTAAGAAGCAGAATTTAAAGTGTGATATTGACTGAGTAGAGGAAGTGTGAAGGCAAATATTTAGAACTCAGATTTTGCAACCTGGAAAGCTGGTGACCCCAGTTATGCATTGGTAGAGCATTTGATTGAATTGCTGCCAGCTGTAACTGGCAAAGCAAACTGTGAGTTGACTGAAGCTCTTGCTTTAGGGGCAATGGCAGAAAAAATTCAGAGCGTTGGTTTGCTGTCTCATTGCCACTTTTAGCAAAGTCCTGCAAAAGAGAGCTGACCAGCCTGAGGGCAGATAAGGAGAGAAAGTGGAACTCTAGAAGCTGGTTTAAGGAGGGTAGGACCTTCCTACCCTCTAAGGGAGCACCTCTTTGCTTAAGAGGTGCTCTCTGTCTGAGGCCTGCAATCTAAGTTTATTGAGAATCTTATAATATGAAACTTTGTTGGCTTTTATGCTGCAAAATGAAGTGGGAGTTATAGTGGCTCCAAAACCAACATCTTAGCAGGAAATAAGGCTGGTGCCCACCACAGCAAAGACAAGATTAAGGGTGCTGTCTTCCACAGTGTGGACTGCTTGCCTCTGAACTAATTTATGTTAGAGAGCAAGCCCTTGTCTTCAAGCTTCTGAGATTTTGGATTAATGTAGTAGAACTTAACCTTAACTGATACTCGTGGTCTGGGAGCCGATTGTGAAAGTTTTCTTCTGTCATGCTGAGGACTTGGTACATTATCCTCTGGGCAGGGGGCTTGGCCTGATAAGACCTGATGAGAGTGGGTTTAGGCAGGTGAGGAGCGGGCAACCTCTGAGATGGTACAGGTTATCAGGGTATGAGCCAAGCCTCCTAGTCCACACCTTCCTGCATCCTGGCTTGTTTGGCTCCTGACATTCTACATTACACTTGTATTCCTTTAATTTTTGAAGGCATTTCAGATGTTGAAAGTCTGTTCTTAGTGAATTTCAAATACTCAGTAGGGGATGGACACAAGAATGCTCCAGCCCCTGACAGCTGCCCAAGCCCCCAGCCCTGTGGAGCCCAGCTCGGAGAGCGAGGTGGAGACGCCTGGGAGTGGGAAGGGCACAGAAAGGGAATGGAGGGAGGGTCACAGAGAAATGTCGCCAAGCTCACAATTCCGCTAAAGGCCGGTGCAGCCTGGGATGCCGGGATCCTGGGAAGTGTTTTTCCGTCAAACTCATTCTCTAAGGCTGAACCTGCGCTGTGTCACTGAAG
Source organism: Diceros bicornis minor (assembly GCF_020826845.1). NCBI lineage: Eukaryota > Metazoa > Chordata > Mammalia > Perissodactyla > Rhinocerotidae > Diceros > Diceros bicornis. Next base: position 78,865,532 of record NC_080743.1, read on the forward strand.
TGGAATTTGATCCATGTAGACAGCTGATCTGGACATTTTTGGCCTGGATTCTTTGTTTGGCTGTCTCCACTGATCAAATTAACTGGATAATTGCCAAATCTCTTCTCAGTTGTGCTCCCGTAGGCAGCTGGTGCGGCCAGCAGAGTGGGGTGGGCCTCCATGGACGAGCTGGATTAGAGAGTTAGTACCTGCTCGCTACCTGGTCGACCTGGGGGACCTGCCATTTAATCAGGGGTGAGAACCAAGGGCTTGGGTGGGGGAAATTGGTGACAGATGGGCCTCAGCTCTCCCAACTCCACAAGCAGGAAGATGTAACAGTAGTGCAGCCTGTGTTTCCCCAGGTGACCCTGTGGACCAGCAGAAGAGACAGGGCCTAATTAGAATTAGGAGCTGCCCTGACGCTGCTCCCACTCACTGTGCTGTGTGTGTTGAGGGTATCACAGAGTCTTATCTCTAAGCAATTGTTGTCTGGGGAGATGAGTTTCTTAAACTCTAGGGCTAAGACAAGCTTCACAGAGGCTGTGAAAAAGACGGGGAAAGAGGTCTTCTTTCTCCTTCCCCGTCTCGGGGTGGTTGGGATCCCAGACTTTAGCTTGCACTAGCACACTTTGCACCTTGACTGTTACTCTGATAGTTTTTCCTGTGTCTTGTCTCCTCAACCAGCATACGTCTTCTTTAAGGGCATGACTCTTTGTCGGTTTCCTCAGCACCTAGCAGAGTGTCCGGCATATGGTCAGTGCTGGATGGTCTATTGTTTAATTCAGTAGGATTTATTGAGCACTTATGATGTGCTTGAAAACTCTGGGGAAAACAAAGATGGTCAAGCCTACTTTATGACGAGCCCCCAGTTTCATGGGGGTACAAGTGATTACAGTGCAGGGTGGGAAGAGAGAGAATAGTTTTGAATGGAAGTGCTATGGGGGTACAGAATGGCATTGGAAGCCAACACACTCTCCCTGATCCAGAGCCCTGAGAGGGCTGAGGAAACAAGGGAGGTGTTATTAGCCCTATTCAACAGATGAGAAAACAGAGGTTCAGAGAGATTAAATGACTTTGCTCAAGGTCATGCACTAGCAAGAGTCAGAGCCGGGGTTGAAACTCAGGTTTGCTGACTCCCTATGCATCTCAGGACTGGCCCTCTTTTGATGGAGTACATCTTGGCCTTCAAAGTGGGGGGCAGGGGGATTGGGTACCTGGATGGGGCAGAGATCTCAACCTTGTGCCGTGCAGCATGAACCAATCTGCAGATGGGTTTGTTAGGTTCAGATGGTACTGTTATTATTTTAAACCAAACTGATATTTAAAAAAGGATATTTCACATAAAGATTCAGATCTGGGGCTTCACTTTAAAAAATGAGAAGACCTACCATTCCTGCATAACATCAACGTGCTGGTGCCCAGCGGCTGCCTTCCCTGAAACGGGGCACAGGCTTTCCGGTTAGCTGTAGTGCATGCTCACCTCCTCCATTGCTGGTCTGACCTCTTCTGGCATTTGAATTGGTGAGCGGGGTTGAGGGACCTGAGTGTTGACCCCTTCCCAACTCTTAGCCCTGGATGGTCTTAATGAGCATATGCATTCTAGTAGATGGAGCACTGGACCAGGAGTCAGAAATCTTGGGCTGGCGGTCCAGCTCTGTGATTTTGCGCAGATCACTTTAGCTCTTCCTCACTGCAAAATGAAGTCCTACTGTTGTCTCTGTGGAGCTGCCAGTGTTTCTGTGTGATGGAGGAAGGCAGTGAGGTGAAAGCTCTTCATAAACTGTTGACCAAGAATAAAGGGCAGGCAGGTGGTTGTGACATATGAATGGTTGAGGTCTGTGAGGGTGGGTGCTGCAGAGAGAGGGGGTGTCTGCCTGCACCTGCCCCGCCCCGCCCTAGGCTGGAGCCTCCAGCCTGCCTTCAAACAGGGCACTGGGAAGTGGATGTTGATAAGTGTAGGCTCAGTCTTTGGTCAAGTGACCCAAATGTTTGCCTTCAGATCGGGGAGTGGGTGCAGGAGGCTCTCGGGAGGCCTTTGTCAACAGACTCCTTGGTCCCTATGCACCTAGTCTGGCCTCCAGGGCCCGTAGATCTGCACATGGCCCATCCCGGCGAGGAGGGGCAGACTAGGTGTCTGCCTGTCTATTAGAGCTCTGTTCTGTGTGAGTTCCGCAGCGATTGCCCTCAAATCATTTCTGTTGGACTCCCTCTCTCGGGAACTTCTGCTTTGTCATTTAAAATAGTTTGGGAACTTCAGATTTAGCTGAATGTCAGAGCAGTTTATTTGGTCTGTAGGCGTTTTTGTTTTTAAAATTCATGACAAGTTCCTTGCAACATGTTTTATTATATTTTCGCCACCTGTTCTACCTTGGGGGTGGTTTTAAAATCTGGGACTATCTATCTATCTGTCTTTTTTTTTTTTTTTTGAAGTTTCCTTATTTGCCATTTATATGTGTCTTGCAAACACACACACATACACACACACACACACATACAATGTGAATTTAAACATGGGTATGAATATATATATACGTATATACATATATATATATCTCCCCCTGTAGCTTGATTGGCTTTAAACTGTGGTTATAATGTTGAAGGTGTATGTTTTGCCAGGCTAGTTATGGAGTTTTAAATGATAAATTTATAAAACAAATAAATACTTGGAAAACCCTTTGCCAGTGTAAAGTGCTATCTCCCTAAACATTAATAACAACAACAAAAAAATCAGAATATTTAATCTTCTAAGGAAAAAAGCCTATGAAAGCTTTAGAACTTCTTCCAGCTTCCACTGAAGTGGAAAAGGAGAAGTAGTATGACCATTTTCACAGATGGAAAAATCAGATCTCAACAAGGGTAGCTGGAAGACCAGTGGTGGAGGTGGGGTCCCTCCCTAAGCTTCTAATATCTGTGTAATTATTTGCAGTATCTCTCTATGTCAACCAGGATAAGGGACCAAAACATATGTATAGCACTATATTCTATTTCCTTGCTCTAAAAATACAAGTATCATGCATCTAGGTTTAATGATGGTCTCATTTGAGCCCCTGGATCCAACTGTGCCTGAAGCCTGGACTTCTAAGTTATGAAAGACAATAAATTATCTTTGGGCTCTTCTACTTGAGACTAAAGAAAAATATTAGAAAAAATCTAAAAACCCAAAAACAACCTATACTATCAAAGTTTAACTTTCAACATATTATGTATTTAAATTTGACCTAAAAATGTGAGGTGGGTGTTATCACCTCCATTTTTTTAATAGATGAAAAAACCCCACATATCCATGTGGAATATCTTATTGCTTGTAAAACCAGGACAACAGGTATATAGGACTTGAAAGAAATCAAGCTTCTTTTAGAAGAAACCCAAAAGTGGTCTACTTTATTTTCCATAATATCATTGGAAAACATGTATTAGGGTCCCTGATATGGTGCCCTATCATGACCCTTTTGCTGAGATTTTCAAGAAGGATTTTGTCTGTGGCATTGAGACATTGACTCTCTCTTTATTGCCATGGAAACGGAAGCTTCCCAAGGGCAGTGAGAGAGCCCTCTATATCCTCTGTAGGCCTCTGTTCTTCCTGTCCCACAGGGGGTGATCTATGGTGTTACATGACTGGTAATGTGGGGAACAAGTAGAGTGATGTGCATAAGTTGCATAATTTATGCAAGTGTAATCTGCAGAGTAATGTCCTGGGACATGTAAAGCCAGGATCTTATAATGGTTAAGAACATGGACTTTGGTGTCATATAAGCCTAACTTAAGCAAGTTATTTGACCTCTTTAAGCATCAATTTATCCATCTATAAATGTGAATACTATGATTGATAGTACATGCTCAATAAATGATAGCTATGCCTAATATTTCTCAAAAGTCTGATCAAATAAATCTGGGAGCCACTGCATAAGATTTTAAGGAAAAAATATTATCTTGGAGATTCATAATGTTCATTAGCATATTAAGGGCTTGGAGGAGTTCATCAATAAAGCAAACTGCTTTTATTCATCCCAGGGTTTTCAAATCTAACTTAAGCATAAAATACTTTTTCTCCTCTTCTATTTTCTTGCAGAACTGGGGGTCCCATGGAACACACTTTGAGAAACCCCAAGGGTGCGTAATCTATAGTAATTGAAGGGGATTCATTAGGCCACCACTAGGGGGTGTGCCAGCCAAGTTTTCTGATTCTCAGTCAGAAAAGAGGGTTTGCTCTGGGCTTCCAAAGAATAGAGCTTTTGAAAGCTTCACTGGAGAGGATGGAGAAGCCAAAACAGCAATGGGTTAGGTGAGCAAGGGAAATAAAAAGAAGGGGTCACACCATGTGGAGAGAAGGAAATTTTCCTGCTTCCCTTCTGTTAAGACATGCAAATCGCTGACCTTTGGATAATGAATCAGTGGAGGCCACAGAATGGCTGAAATGGGAGGCATGAGTTGGAGGCCAGGCCAAGGGAGGGCTGGGGACAGTGAAGACAGGTCCACAGCAGAGGCCTCTGGGAGGCGGAGCGTCAAAAAGACTAGCATTTTCCAGGATATTGGTTTCCAGGATATCGTATGTCTAGGATATTGGTTTCTATTGGATAATAGTTTATATACATATATATATATAATATTCATATTAGACGTAGAATATATATTTAATAAATATATATTTTCTGTTTACTAAAAGTTTTCCCTTAACCTCATGCAAAGTTTGATGTTTATGTGTCAGTAAACTAGGGTGGTGGGTTAGGAGGTGGACACTGAACATAGGATGATAAAAATATCCATAGCAGAGAATTTGGAAAGTTCAGAAAAGCAAAAAGAAATCACTTGCAATCAGACACCCTTCCCTAATAACATTTTGAGGTATGTAAGGGGATGTATAAGTAATTGGGTTTTTGAAGGAGTACATATTGGTTAGGATTCTTTGGTTATAATGACGGGAATCCAATTCACATGGCTTAGGTAACAAAGGAAGCTTTATTATAAGGATCTGGGATTGTCTGTCTCATGGACTCCGAGGGCAGGAATGTGGCCAGGCCTCAGGAACGGCGAGAACAGCAGGGACTCACGTGCTGTCAGGACGCTGTCTTTCTCTGACTCTTGTTTCTTCCTCTGTGCATTTGCCTCCTGCTGCTTCTTCTTTCTGTGGATCTGCTGCCGTGGTCTCTGGCCCACAGGGCAGGACACATGGGGCCACATCTGCACCTCCTGGGTACTCTGTCCTATCGTTTCTGCTACTGGAAAGAGACAGCTTCCCTCAGTTCCAATTCCAGAATTACTGGGGAAGAAGAGGATTGTCCTGGCTGGTGTCAGATGTCCACCCTGGACCAATCAACTGTGGCCAGGTGCCGGCCATACTGTGCATAATGCTCCTCTGTGGCAACTGTATATATGTGCGTGTGTGTGTGTTTTTATGTGTGCGTGCATATGTTTGTGTGTGCATGCATATGTGTGTGTGTGTGTGAATTTCACAGAAAAGCTGGAGGTGGAGGGGGAAGGGGATACTGGCAGACAGAACAATATCTAGTACTGTGTATATTTTCTATATTTGTATAGCTGAGATTAAACTGTATGTAAATGCATCCTGTTTTTAATCAAACGTTATGTCATCAGCATTTCCTCAGTCCTCAAAATCTTTGTAAATAGCATTTTAAATTATTGTATTGTATTGAGTTATTTGGATTTACTTAGCAAATTTCCAACTGTTAGATATTTAGATTGTTTCCATTAAAAAAAATTTTTTGGCTGCTGTTAGTAATGCTATGATGGAAGGAAATTTTCCTGACTTCATGCAAGTATTACCTACACTATTGTGAATAAAAATAAATAGGATTTGGTCCCACAGTCCCCCACCCCATTTCACAGTTGATGCCAACTGTTCTGGATCTCACCCCTTACTTGGCTTCACTGTTCCCTTCAATCCTTCCCCAAAGTCAAAAATGGTGGTGGGAGTTGAGGGTTGAGCAGTGGTGGAGGAGAGTGAGCAGGAAGACAGCTTTGGTGGAACCTGCCCATTTTCCTTCTGGAAACAGGTCTAAGTAAAGTGAATCATCTGTAAATAAACCCTTCCACCTAGTAACTGAAGAGGTCGATATCCCAAAAGCCAGGCATCTTAGGAGTGAGGCTCCATTCGGATCGGGCTGGGCGAGTTAAGGCAGGAGAATCCAGGAACGGAGACAGTCAGGGGAACTGAGCAAAGGTTGGTTCCTCCATCTGTGTGGCATTCACAACCACCCCGCTTCGAGGAGCCAGCAAGAGCTGTCCAACCATTAACCTGCCCCATTCTCCTCTGGGAAGCGCAGTCTCAGAATGTTGGTGGTTTTCAACATCCCGTGATTTTCCCCAAGTTGGAGTTAAACGTTTGTGGAAAAATGAGATTTCCTGGTTGTGGGGTCATCGGGTGTTTTCTTGTGGAGAGCAAAGAATTCCTGAATGTGATAACCTTAGCTGGAGAGTTCAGACTATTTGAAGGAAGGACCATTGAATGCCACTAGAAAGGGAAGGAAACTAAAAATGATGTCTTACTGTGTGCCAGGCACTGTGCCGGGCCCTTTACATTTGATCCTTCTGAGGTTTTAAAGGGGGTTGCCCTAGACAGCAGTCTCTGTGTGGATTTGACTGCACACTCATTGCTGCTCTATTATTTCAGGTGATCTCTGTTTTGGGGGAAGGTTCAGAATGTCCTCTGCCATTGTTATTCTGCATTTTCTAGCACCTTCTATTTGTGGAATACTATGGTTTTTATTAGATATTCCAATCCCTTCTGTCCTGGAGTGGCTCCAACTGATGTTTTATCATTCCTATTTTTGTTTTGAATAATAATAAGTGAATAATAATACTAAATGCCGTGACTCCAGGAGGTGGAACATTTCTCAGGCTGGGGCTGTATTTAATTTTGTTTTGGAAACTGCTGAAATCATTCAGCGCAAGAGGGCCAAGAGGCACTATGTCTCTATTGGGGATAGAGAAATAGGAAATAAAAATATTCTTGCTTCGTTTGGGAGGAAGGGAGTCTGCTACCTGAATATGATGCTTATCTCCACGGTGAGGTCATAACTCTAAGCTTGAGAGCATCTTGGAAAATCTTGAATGTAGAGGAAAATCCCATTCATTTGGACTTTATACTAAAACTTGGAATTTGGCGACATTGATCTGTATTTTTACACTGTCTAGGGAAGAAGTATTTGGTGAGTAAAGAACAAATAGGATGGTAGGAACAATGTTTAACTCCTGTAAGATAACTAGTTTCACAACTCCTGTTAGGGCAGCTCTGCCAGGCCCTCTGTCTGGTTAGCTGAGGGGCTGCTACCTCAGATTAACCGAAGTGTGCAGTTTCCAAGCAATAAAACCGCATTTCCTGCAAGACAACCACACTGTGACTTTCTCTTATCTCGGGTCTCCCTCTGAGTAAAACTCTAGTTCGTAAAATAATAGCAGAGTTCTCTGTGTTAACTGGCTTTGTTCAAGGAATTATAGCAGGTTGCTTAACCTTTTTGTTTTCAGTTTCCTCATCGATAAAGTAGGGATAATAATGCTCCTCCTTTATGGGACTGCTGGGAGGATTAATTAAGCTAATTCATGTAAATTGGTTGAACGATGACTGGCATGGAGTAACTGATCAATAGATGCTATCTATTTATTTACTTAGGTGATGGGCAGGTACACAGCAGTTGCCTGCTGAATTGCATTGGTGTTTTGCTCATATCAATACAACAGTGAGCTTGACAATGAGTTCCCTGAGGAGACAGCAGTGATGGTGGGGAGAGAAAGCTGGGAGGTGTGTTGAAACAGGACATGGGAAACCGACATTTATGGGACCCAAACTATGTAGCACATACTGCCCCACCGTTATCTTATCACTTAACAAATAATGAATGAATATTGAATACTAAACAAATGCATGATAATAAAGTACAGAATATTTTGTCTCCTTAAGAGCTCAGGAGAAGTGAGGAATCTTGCCAAGCAAAGGCTGTGTGTGTGTGAGAGAGCCAGGTCCAACCAGCACCTCCTGCCCCCCATGCCCATCCAAGGCTGCACACCCGCAGACCACCTGCCACGTTCCCTCTGGAGAAAACATAGCTTAGTGAATGATTTATGTTGGAATCTGATGGAATCAAGTGATCCTAGGCCAGGCTGCTCTAGACAAGATGGCGCATCAAGAGAAGGCTGAGGGGGAGACACACCAGTCATCAGCCTAGGTGAGAAGTGTGGCTGTGGCCAACTCCCAGGTTCTTAGCAAATGTTGGGTTGTTCCATTCAGATGGCCCTATTGTTGTCTAACTTCAGGTGAGTCCCTGACCTTTCGGAGCCCTGTTTTCATTCTCTGTAAAATGGAGATGATAATGCCCACCTTGTAGGACTGTTACAGGCTTAGAAACAATACCTAAAGTACGCAACATGGACATAATAGGTGCCCAACCGTTAGACTTTGAATTGTGTCCTCCTCAAATTCATATGTTGAAGTCCTAACCCCCAGTGCCTCAGAATGTGACCTTATTTGGAAATAGGGTTGTTGCAGATGTAATTAGTTAGGATGAGGTCATATTGGAATATGGTGGGCTCTAATCCTATGAAGAAATTCGAGCACAGAGACATACACAAACATGGGGAGAACAGCATGTGTGAAGATTAAGGCAGAGATCAAGGCTTTGCTTCTACAAGCCAAGGAACACCAAAGGTAGCCAGCCAACCACCAGAAGCTAGGAGAGAGGCCTGGAACAGATTCTCCCTCACAGCCCTCAGGAGAAACCAGCCCTGCTGATGCCTGGATCTTGGACTTTTAGCCTCTAGAACTGTGAGACAATAAATTTCTGTTGTTTAAGCCACCTGGTTTGTGGTACTTTTTTACAGCAGCCAGAGAAAATGAATATGCCAACCAACAGGAGCTGGTCATCATCCTTGATCATCGCCAGGGCTCCTTCTCTGCCCATCTTCCTGGCAGCTTCCTCCAAGGTCATCCAGCAGGCAACCAGAGCCACCATTTGGAGGGATGCACAAAGGGAATGTGCTGTGGGATGGAACAACCCGTGCTAAGACCAGAGAAGTGATGATTCTCCCTCCGGGTGTAAATGTCTCCACCACCCACAGCTCACCCTGGGCAGAGTGTCGCCCCAAACTCTCCTTCCTCTTGTGTTCCTGTGCTCATCTACTGCTCCTCTTCTGCCTGCACGTTCACTTCATGCCCATCTGTGCCCTGGGGTGTTAGAGAAGACTGTTTCTCTAAGTCTCAGCAAGGCTCCTGGATCTGCCAAACAAGGATGTCTGGCTTGGTGGAGGGATCACAGAGAATTGTCATGACAACTCCCTAGGTTTGGGAAGTGCTTTGTCCAAGTGATTTCTTAGTATTGGCCTTCGGTAGAGTCACACAGGGCAGGCAGATACCTGGAGCAACTGCGCTCCTGGGAAGGTGGGACTGGGAGGGGTTGGCAAGCAGTGAATAGCTTTGAAGAGTGAAGAGCAGGAAGCAAGATGGTGATATTCTGATTTCTTTAAAATTCTGTAAGCCTAGAGGTGGGAGAGCAGGGACTGAGTCTCCTGGTAAGGCTTGGGAAGAGTTCTGGAGAACTGTCTATTTTTCTTTCCTCCTTTCCCCATCCTTTCTTTGCTCCCTGTCTCCAGTGCATTGCTTTCCTCTGCTCCTTAGCTGGGTATGTATGGGGCCAACCTTATGTTGCACCCGCTGAGTTCTCCCATTAATCTGGTCTGGTTCCCAACCTGTGATTTAGTGGTGTTGCATGCCCTGAACGCGAGCAGGGGGGTGACAGGAGAGGAGAAGGGGGGGGCGGGGAACAGTTTGATCTGCTAAAATGCACCTTAAGAGCAAACCCATCCACATTACTGAAGGTATCAGCTGGGTCCTGCCTACAGTTATGTCAAACAAAGTGTGCTGCGAAGTGCCAACTCTCCCTTTGTGCTGTGACACCGAGAGCTGCCAAAAGATATTAAAAAGCTTGCATGAACTAGGTGATGGCAGCTGTAACTGTCTAAGTTATTGCCTGGCAGCTGCAGTGCTGCCTCACTGCTGCTGGCCGCCTTTGTAGTTGGTTCTCCATTTGTTTGCCCTTTCTCTAGCAAGCAAGAGCACCAAGCCTGCAGTGGGCAAGTCGCCGTCCCAGCCCCCTCGCGCCTGCAGGAGAGGAGGCTTGCAGCGAGCGGCCGTGGACAGACACCCTCGTGCAGCTCCTGAAGAGAAGTTGTGTTTCTCTTGGCCTGGCCCCAAGCTTGGTTTTGCATTGGTCAGCTCGACCAACTCCAAGGAACCTTGGACGAGCGGATGGCACAGCAGCGAGCATGCACATCCAAGCGCACACACCAAATGCAGCTTTTTGTGTTTGTGTGTGTGGCTTTTTTTCCTTCTCTGTTGGCTCAGAGTGAGCTAGAACAATATCGCCAGCTCCAAGCCCTGCCAGTCCTACATCTGCTCCCTAAAACCTCCAGCAAATAAGAAGACGGTGGGGTTGTTTAACCAACACTTACAATATACACACTTTTCATCTTTTATCCCCCTGGGTTGCCCAGGCTCAGAGATCTGGATGCTGGTGGCAAAGGGTTGAGAGATAAGGGGCTAATGATCCCTGTGGGCATCTGTCTCTGAAGCCTCCTTCTCTGGCATGTTGATCTGTGGCATAAAATACATTTCATTGTCATGGGCTTTGGGGAAGGTGTCTGTACCGAGCTGTTTTTTTGTATTCTTCTGTTGAGTTTGGTCTTTTCAGCTGTCTGTTAAATAATTCATACAGCTCATGAAAGTAATATTTCTGGGATGTAGGGGGTTCCATTTTTCCAATTCCCTTTCACTCTATCTCTTTGTTTTTTTTTGAAGCGGTTGTGGGGAGAACTTGGCAGGCGTGGCCTGGGTGGTATAATAAAACCTTCTGTGTTTTCCTCTCACCTCTTCAGCTCAGGCTGGGAGGACAGGAGGGGTTGCTGACCTTCAGCAGGCCAAGTCAAGGTCAAGGCTGAAGTTTGAGTTTGGTTTTCATCTCAGAGTTCAGCCATCGAAGGATCCAGAGGCATTGGCCTTTTTCATTGCTGTCAGAGCCATTTTCCTGCTGGGAGGCCCTTTCTTTTGAATATTCTCCCAAATGCTTGCCTGCTCAGTGCCTAGCATGGGGTTTTGTCCCTGGTAGATAGTCAATGAGGGTCTAGCAAAATGGATTGAATTGAGGCCATTCTGGAGGAAGGCAGGACTCAGCGTTCTTAACCTCTGTTATGGTCAAGTCAATCAAATAGCTACATTGGCCATTTTGTTTATCTTCACGTGTTGGGTTAGTGTTTAGGCTTTGTCAATGCAAAAGCAAAGCCTCTTGTTCTAGAATGAGCAAACCCTCTTCATTCTAGCTCTGCGGAGCCCCAAAGCTGGATTATGTGTCCCCACTTTCTGCACTGGATTGTGGCTGCCTATTTGTCTGTAACCACCAACTGCACTGAACATTCCCTGAGAGTAGGGGCTGGGACTACTTTGTTCCTTATGGGATGCCCAGCATCAAAAACAATGTTGAACATGTAGCAGGTGTTCTCTAAGTGTTTGTTGAATGAATAGGTGAAAAGATATTTTCTGTAAGCAAAACAGGTTTTTATGGTATTGTGTACAACCTTCCTAAAAGTCTGAGGTGGGAGGGAGGTTTCTTGGAACCCTCTCATCCTGCTAGAACCACCTTTATCCTGGGTCTCCTCAGCCCCTGAGGGCCCCTTGGGTAGCCCCCTGTCCAGTTGCTGTGGCCTGCATGAGGGCTTCTCTTGAATGCGGACCTTTGGGGAGGCTAGAAGACTGGGCCTCTGGAGGTGAATGACTGCCCACTTACTAACTGTGTGACCTGGGGCAAAGATCCCATATCCTCATCCATCAGCTCTATACTCACCTCAAAGAATGATTGAGATGTGTTATGGACTGAATGTTTGTTTCTTTCCAAACATCATATGTTGAAGCCCCAGCTCCCAGTATGGCTAGATTTGGAGATGGGGCCTCTAAGGAAGTGATTAAGGTTAAATGAAGTTGTATGGGTGGGGCCCTGATCCAATAGGATTAATGTCCTTATAGGAAGAGACACCAGAGCTCACTCTCGTGCTCTCTCTCTCTCTCTCTTTCTGCATGCTCAGAGGAAAGGCCATGTGAGGACATTGTGAGAAAGTGGCCATCTACAAGCCAGGGAGAGAGCTCTCACCAGAAACTGAATCAGCTGGAAATTTGATGTTGGACTTCCAGCCTCCACAACTGTGAGAGAATCAATGTCTGTTGTTTCTGTGGAGGCCTATGTCTATGACATTTTGTTTATGGCAGCCCGAGCTGACTAGTAAAAGAGATTAAATGATATACAAATAGAAATCTTAGCACAGTATTTGGCACATAGTAAGGAAAATAGTATAGCTTAGAAGTTTTTCTCAAAACTTTTCTCACATATCTGTGGCCCAAGAGGTTAAGGACATAAGGCTGGGGTCGGGGGAAGGAGGAGAACCAGGAACCTCCACGTCTGTATTGGGAAAGGGCTGGGAGGTTTTTAGAGGAATCTTGGAAGGCTTGTGGAGGAGGGGGGATTTTAGTGGGTGTGAGTGGCAGTTAAGAGGTCTTCGGAAGACAGAGGCGAAGTGAAGCCTTTCTGATCTGAGAAAGACAGAAGAAGGTGTGGGAAGGGGAGGGGACTGTCATTTATGGAGGGCTGACTATGTACCAGACCTGTGCTCTGTACCTCACACATGTTACCTCACTCAGCTCCCCTCCACCCCAGTAGGTACCACCATCCCCCGTCTACAGACAAGGAAGGAAATGAGAAGAGCTGGCATTGACTGCACACTTGTGGGTGTCCCAGCACATGCGCATCCTCCCTCAGTCCCCGCAGCAGTCCCATGAGGTGCCAGGGGACATCATCCCCATTTTGTAGGTGAGGCCATGGGAGCACAGCACTGTTAAGGAGCTTGCTCAGGATCACACAATTAGTGGTGCTGGTGCAAGGACTTAAACCCAGGCAGGCCGACTTCTGACACTGGGCTCTAAGTCACATGCTTTCCTGCCTGGTCATGCTGTACATTTCCTGGGGGCTAAATAGTGAGTCCAGATCCCACATGGACAAGACTGAGATTTGAACTGGATTCTACCCAGAATCCAAAACTTTCCACTATATTACACCGCCCTTGAAGCAGGAACATGATCCCTAATTCGTGGCGGTCCACCGCAAGAGCAGCAGCAGGAATATTAAAAGTAGACCAGGAGAGATGATGACTAGTGACTTAACAAAGGGAGAGAGACAGGGTCTGGGCTGTCTGGGCCCTGTCGGCTGGGGCACAGGGAAACAACTTGTGTTTATAGGACAAGGTGGCAGGTTAACCTTCACAACCACCTCAGGAGGTTGGTGCTGTTATTATCCCCATTTTATAGATAAGGAAACTGAGGCACAGAGAGGCTAAGAAACTTGCTCAGGACCACACAGCTACTAAATGGCAAAGTCAGGATTTGAACTCAGGTGACCCGGCTCCTGTACCCACCCTTCTAGCTGTCATGCCATGCTGCCCTCAGTGGAGATGGGATGACATTATTTGATAACACTGACCTGGTGGAGGATTTTATATGCAAAATAAAGAAGATGGAAGGAAACTATTGCAACTCTCCTCACTGGCTGAGGAGTGGAGAGAACAGGGATTTGTCAGGGAAGCTGTGTCAGGGAAGCTGGTGGCATTATGGGCCTGGGTACTGCCTTGGGGAGTATTCTCCGTGGCTTGACTCTGAACAAATAGATTTGTACTGAAGACAGCAGACCTCACAGGACAGGTGCACTCCGGTGGTGCCTGGGGGTGTTCCCACGAGGCCCCTATTTCCCTTCCTCGCACACTGCAGGGCTCTGTGGGATATGAGAAGGAGCTTCACTGCTCCCGCCCTTCCTAGGTGTTGACCCCAGTGGGCAGCCTGCGGTAAACCGCTGTTTCAGAGCAGAGGCTGCTGGGCTCGGAATCCAGCCAGCTGTTTACTAGCTGTCTCGCTGTGGGCAAGTTATGGATCCCTCTGTGTCTCGGCTTCCTCATCTGTGCGGTGTGGCGAGTCATCGTACCCCCTGGCGGGCTTGTGGTGAGGATGAACTGAATGGCCTGCTTAGAGCCACGCTTCACACGGTGCCCGCTATTACTCTTCTCGCTGCTAGTCCCACCCCAGTGGCTCTGGCTGTCTACGTGCTTATGACCGACTCACCATCATGGCATGTGGGCTTCGCGGGTCGCCTCCTCATCTGGCCTCTTCATCGCTGATGTTCAGGGGCGTGGCAGAGATTTCGAATGCAGTGGGTGAGCTCCCTGGGTCTCCTCCATGGCTGACTGGCTGAGGGGTTGATGGCTGATTGGGGTTAGTAAGGGCTGAAGTCAGGGGCCCAGCCTGGCTCGGCCCTTCAGTTCCACCTCCGGTTCTAAATGACTGTGGAATTGCTTTATTTTCTCTGGTGTCAGAAGGTGTCACTGTCTTTTTTTGCCCCATCTCCTTAGATGTTACAGGTTAAGTCAACAAGGCCTTCAGATAAAATGAGAGGAAGGAATCTGAGGGCAGAGATTCAGTTCTTGTATCCTTTTCCTCAAACCACCTTAGCCATAGATTTAAGTTTTTCATTTTTACTATAATTGCATGGCTTCTAATTAGCTGCAGGTGGATAACCCACTCTGTAAACTGCCCATGGCCAATTTTTAGTCTCCCACTGACCTATTTCCTAGTTCAGTTTTATCAAGTCACCTATGCTGCCTTCCCAGGGATCCTACTTTGCACATCAACTAGGTCCCATTCAACAAACATCATCCATAATGAGCCTAATGTGTGCCAGGCATTGTGGTAGGCCTGGGAACTGAGAGCCGAATCAGACACAAGTGAATCACATCTGATTCAGTTCAAAGAACTGAGAATCTTTTCCTGAAAAGTGGAGCATGAATTGATTTTTGTAAATCTGGTATCAAATGTACTGAGAGTTTACTTTTTAAAGGAAACTTCATAATCAATGCTTGAATTTCTGTACATTGGGTGACTTTAGGGTGAGGCATAGCTGAACTCAAATTAGCTAAAGATAAAGAAAATTAAGAAAGAAATAGATTTTTAGAACCGAAGGGACCTAGGCAACTGTTCAACCCAACTTCTGGATTTTTACAGATGAGACCATTCAAGCCCTGATACATGACATGAATGTCTCTGGTGGCTGAGCTGGGCAGTGGCAGAGCTGGGCTCACTGTCAAATGCTCCTTCCTGTGTGTCTCACTGCCTTCCTATGCTCGTACACCCGTTATCTAGGCTGTCTGAGTTATCTGCTGGTTTGCACTCTCTTCCAGGTTCCCTCCCTCAGTGTAAAGAACTGGCTGTACAACATTTCCATGAAACCAGATGGGTTTTTAATCTTGGGCCAAATTGCCCCCCAAAAGCACAGGTCCTCATGGGCCCAGGTTCGAGCATTTTCCTTCCACTTGGAGCTTCTGTGCAGAATTTCAACATTGTCGCAGTGTTTGGCTACTTGAATTCACTCCACTCCAAGAGCGTGTGTGATGCTGACAGACCTCTCCTTCTTGTGCCCAGAAACCCCACTAAAGGAGCAAGGACAGATGCAGCCACCCCTGCCCTTGGTGGAGGAGGCCATTGAACAGAAGGGCACGAGAGCCGGGGAATGGCACATGAAGCCTATTGTCCCGGCCACAGCAGCCCTGGGCGTGTCGGCGCCTGTTCTCCTGGGCTGCTAGCACCTGAGGCATATGGAGCATGGGCGCAGGATGGCCATGTGGCCCTGGAGGCTGCCCCTGCCAGTGATGGCCCTGGTGGGTGTGGGGAGCAGGAAGGGGCCTCGCATGTTCTTCCTACAATTCCTCATCTATTTTGAGTAGCTAAGTATTGACTTTGGGAGTTTGACTCTTCTTGTAAATGAAAACTTGAGGGCTTTGGTGAGATGGGAGAGGGACTGAGATCAAGAACCTTTCTTCAGAGTGGCCCCCATCTGTAGGGGATGACTTGGATTTTGGCCATGTCCTTATCACCTCCAAATTATCTCCTGGCTGGGATCTTACGCCAGTCCTGGGAAAGACGGCGTCCTTACCGCACACATTCAGAGCAGAAAAATGGGGAGGACGGCACTCTGGGAAAATCTCATGGTCATCTGGAAGATGCCAATCTTCAGCCGAGCACCTGTAAAATGATAACCAGCCTGGGGAACAGGAGAATGCACAAAACCAGATAAAAGAAAAGACCCCAACAAAGAGCGTTCATTTCGGCTCCTCTATCTCTTTCAGAGGAAGACTAACTACATGATTGTTGTGAACTGGAGTTAGGACGACAGGGACTGGAACATTCTCTGCTGATTTTCTTTCTTCTTCTTTTTATATGGAGGAGTGTGTGGAGGAATAGTGGGGTGACGAGAAACTTGTTGAAGAGAGCTGTGCAAACAATGGCTGGTGAATGCCAAAGCCGGCAGTCAGTGGTTCTTAATGTTTGAATGGAAGTGGCTGGAGGTAGCTTTTTTTTTCCTCCACAGTCAGCGTTGCCAAGAAAACAAGGAGTAGCTGTTTTAAGCATTTACAAATGGTAATGTACCAACAGCTGGTCTCAGTCCAACCGGGCTATTGTAGGGGTATTAAAAAGACAGGCCAGAGTTGGAGATATACTGCCAACCTCCCTTGCAGAGTTGGGGAACATTTTCCTTGGGAAAAAAAAAGGTCTTATATTCCTGCAGAGATCGACAGGACGGTTCTCCCGTGGAGTCAGTGCCTTGCTTGGCAGAGGAGGCCGCACGGGCAGGCAAGCCAAATGCTTCGGCGACAGGGAAGCGTGGAATCGGAGGGCTTGGGGCGGATTTCTCAGCACAGCCCTGCCACCTCCCTGCCCGCAACACGGCGCGTGTGCATGTGGGTGTAGGCACGGCTGTCCCGCGTGTCTGGGTCTGCATGTCCTCTGTGGGCTGGCTTGTGCCCGGTAGCGGCGGCAGCCAGACCAGTGTCCCCCTCTGCTCTGCGTCTCGGCTCTCTCCTGTGAACCCATCACTCCTTTCCTTTGCTTTATACTCAGGCCAAGAAGAGGAAGGAGAAAAATCTCATGAGAACCCAGTCCTCTCTTCCCTCTTATCCTCATCCTCTGCCCCTCGATGGCACAGAGAGGCCCCTGAGGAAAGGGCAACCCACCTTTTCCTCCTGCTAGTCATCTCGACCCCCAGTCTGGGGTGTTCTTCAGGGTTTTGTTCATCTCAGGAAATTGTAATACACGGAGCATGCTTCTTCGCTAAATGTAATTACCAGCGGCCCTGTGTTTATGGATGAGGCATGGTGGAAAGTAATAGAAAATGATTATTTTTCGTTCTGAAGGCCTTCTTTATTAGTGGTGCGGTAGGGACGTCAGCTGCCTTCTCTGAATGGCAATGCAATGTTTTGCTTTCCCCAGCAAGATAAACGATCTTATTTGTTGATGTTTGGTGCTTGAGATGACATTTATGTGAAATAAAAGGGACCAAATTAATAATAAAAAAAAATGATTAGCCAGACACAAATGAAAAATGTACATCTCTCCCCCCACCCCAGTTAAGTTGTTTGTATTTACATGCTATTCACAAATAATGGCAAAATGCCCAATAGTTGGATGGCGAGGATTTTTTTCTTTTACAATCATATGGCTTGATTCCGTTTTCCAGATCTTGTGTGCGAGCTGCTATTCGAAATAAAAATGTTTGCATCCATTTCCTCATTAATCCTTCCGTTGTAATACAACCTGCTGCAGAGAAATGGCAAAACAGATGCAACAATGAAAATTAAAAGGGATGGACACTTATCTTGGGCTATAAAAGCTGCTAACCATGTAGGAACTAGAGAGGCTTTTGGACAGAAAATATGGCAAATGATAGAAACAATCATCGGACTAAGAGTTTGCTATTTGGAAAACTCTGGTGGGACATTTCTCTGCTCGTAACGGCTGGAGGATCACTCCTGAGTTTAGTGTACACCAGAGAGAGTGCTTGTCTGCTTTGCCTTGAGGCTTGTCTTCAATATTTGGTGCATCTACCCATCTGGTTTCTCATTGGGCTGGAATTTTCTCGACACAAAAGTGCTGTGCAAAGAACCTATGGACCTCATGTTTTGAGGGCCCTGTACATTGCTTGGAAATACTGCTTCCTGCCCCCCTGGGAATCACAGATACAGAGCAAAGCTGCATTGACCTTGATCTTAATTTTTGCAACCAAATACATTGTATATTGGGGAGGTGAAAGGCTTATAGCATGTGTGGAAGCAGAGAATCATGATTTCATATTGCTCAAACAATTTGGTGAAAAGGAAGAAGAAGGTTCAAATGCAGCTTTTTGGGGATATAAGACCAATCTATATATCGTTCGAGGTTTTCTTTTTCTTGTAATTGTCTAATGTTATCTCATGCCTATACTCAACTCCTGAATTCACTGGGATCTGGGGTCACAAGTAGATTCAGCCTTTTTGTGTGTATTTATTGAGCGTCACCTGTTTGCAGTCTGGGAGTAATAAAGAGAGACAGAGAAAGGCAGAAACATGGTCTTTGCCCTTGTACAGCTTGTAAATCTCTTGGCAGAGACTGGATTGGCACAATTAAATACACATAGAGACAAACAGCCTACCAGAGCCATGCACACGGGAGTTGATGAGTGGGATGTGAGATGAGAACATGGCTTGGGGCAGGAGGTTTATTATGGCGGAGTCTCTGCATGCGGTGCTGAGTGCATGAGGCCACTACTGCTTGCTGATGGATGGATCAAACCCTAACAAGTGAGGAGACGGGAGTCCATGAATGTGGAATGTTTGTCCAAATGTGTCAGATCTCCGGTGACTAGCTCCTCACTTGAATGACACAGTGGAATTACTTTTTTGGTCAGGATGGAGGTGGATTTCAGACCTGTCTGGTAGATTTAGTAGGGAAAGACTAGTGGGAAGGAGGCTCTGCACCTGGATCAAGTCTTGTCTCTGCCATGTACTAGCCGAGCATCCTTGGCCTTAATCTTTTAGTGCTTCAGTTCTCAAATCTGTGAAATAGGTAGAATAGTAGTGCCTACTTTATAGTAGCATTGTGAGGATTAAATGATAGAACATAGCACAGTGCCAGCACCAAGTACGTGCCCAATAAGTGTTAGTGTAAACAAAGAATTGTTCTTATTCCATATATATATATATATATATATATATATATATATTTTTTTTTTTTTTTTGGCTGAGGAAGATTATCCCTGCACTAACATCTGTGCCAATCTTCCTCTATCTTTTTGTATGTGGGACACGGCCACAGCATGGCTGGTGAGTGGAGTAGGTCTGCACCCAGGATCCGAACCTGTGAACCCGGGCCACCAAAACAGAGTACGCAGAACTTCAAGCACTCAACCATGGGGCGGGGCCCAATACATATATTTCTGATTTGTTTTTCTTTCTATTCTTGTCCTAGATGCAGGGCTAAGTGTGTGTCAGTTGTTCTACTTAGGATCATCACTTGACAAGGAAGATTCCTATCTTTCCACTATAAAGGAGCCCACTCCAAATTATGTAGCTGAAGACAAGAAGCTGGTCTGAATGACCTCTCAGAGTCACACCTAGGAATTTGGTTCTCGAATCTTTTGACTCCTTCTGCTTCAAAAGCCTTAGCAGGGCTTGGCAATAGGGAAGGATGCCTTTTGGTGAGTGGGTAGGCAGGCAGAGGTTAATTTGGCACAGCCTCCAGGACAGAAACAGTCCCACTCATGATGTAGTTGGGACTCTCGTTCCGTCGAACCCTTGCAGCTCGATTTTCAAGCAGTTTCATCAGCTGAACTGGTAGGCTGCTTATGGCGCTGCTGAAGCTCACCACGACTAGGCAGGCAGCACCGTCCACACACGACTACTGAAGGGGGTGAGCAGGGAAGGCAAGAGAAATAGCAACACAGTACCTGAAGCCCAGTCTCGAGTTGTGCAGGCTGGCAAACAGTGGCAGCAGAAGGCCAAAACTGGCATGGTGCAATCAGAGGTGGATTGGAGGGTGGGAGGAGGAGGTTCAGGGCTGGGGATACTGTTCGTGTCAAGCTGAACCTTAGAGTAGCTCATAGGGATGGAACCCGAGTAACGTGCTTGTCGATCACTAACTTGGATATGCACATTATCTGACTACACCTGAATTATAGCCTCTCTAATGTTGACAGGCATTAACTAATGAGCTCCTCAAGGAAACCACATCTTATGCATCTTTGTAGTTATTCCAATGCCACTTGGAGTCCCCGGCCCAGAGTAGGCTCTTGCTATGTGTATTAGATCCCTGACGAGGTGAGTATTGCACACGTGTAGTGTGCGAAGGAAAACTCCTTCTATAAACTCATGTTATTTTGTCAAGTTTGGATGCAATACCAATGTAAGTAGCTTCCACAGCCAGGGAGAAAATTCAGGAATTCTGATTTGGCTTTTATTTCTTTGGTCAAGTAAATCATTTCTGGAACAAGTTTCTGTGTCTTAAGTGTGGATGTCAGTGTATGAAACGGCTAGCTGGATCTTTCTTTTCCTTTCTGGGAAGGGAAGGATATGTGAAATTCAACGACATCTGCTGAAATTCAAACATATTTTTATTTATTCATGGCCATGATCAGGGCAGAACCTCTAATTTCAACCAATAATTAGACTTGACAATAGATGTGGAAATAAAACATTTTTGCTGAATTCACTTGTCATTCCTCCCTTCTGTAGCTGGTGTAACCCAGATGTCAGCTGTCCCCTTATTTTTCTCTTTGAGCTCCCCCTCCCTCAATCCACTCATACTAATGCATTAGTATGTGCCTGTGGCATTTACTGAGGGTTTCACGGGGGAGACAGAGAGAGGGCCGACATTGCATACTTCATAGTCACCCACTCAAATATCACCTGAGGTCCAAGAACAGTTTTCTAAGGCATTTTTATTGCCACTGCACCAAGAATCCCTTTTTCTTTCTCTCCCCACATACCCAGAGCAGTAGGTTTCAACACTGTGCCCTCTCTCCCTCCACTCCCAACCTCAAATTCCTCCCGTTGCTATTATTGTGCAATCTTTTATTTCATTCTCAATTTAATGTCATCCTGCATGCTGCTGCTCACAGCCAATTTAAAGACCTTCTGAGCAAAAGGCCCACTGGCCTTCACAACTTGACTAGCATTCCTTCTGGAAGGACTCGGATAATTGCCATTTTCCGCACTGATCATGCAAGTGTTTGTTTATGCTTTTTGCGATTTGGTCCTTGGAATGAAGGTAAGGATTATGAGATGGCTGTATCTGCCAAAAGTCCTTGCTGGCCTTTCCTTGAGCTTTCAGGGGAGTGACGGGGCAGGAGCCAGAAGGTAGGCAAATGGGGAGTGAATGGGAGATAAAGAAGGATGGACAGTGAGAGCAGACAGCGCTCACAGGAAGTTTGCTTGTGAAGGAGAGGAGAGAGATGGGGTGGGATGAAGGGTAAGAGCAGTTTGTTTAATAAAAGAGGAAGATGCCAGTGCATGTTCAGATGCTGATGGGAAGGAGGGAGTAGAGAGGGGGAGGGTGAGGGTTAGGAGGAAGAAGGCATACTCATGGACAAACATCCCTGAGATGGTGGGAGGGCACAGGATCCAGGGCACCGGAGGAGGGATTAGCCATTGCAGAGTACAGATGTGATGGGAGGAGGGAGGGCAGAGGGTATGGGGCTGTGGACAGGTTGGTAGTAGGGCTGAAGATGAGGGGGTACAGATGAGGCTGTGTGGATGGTGACCTCGTGGTAGGCTACTGAGTGCTGTCTGAAACTCTTTCTAGGTAGGGCTATGCTGTTGCTTACTGTTGTTGTTATTTACCATGTGTGTTCCTGGAGCCCACCTACAAACCAGGCCTGCAAACTCCCTATGGACAAGTGTCTTTGCGGCGGTCTGCTGGGTCCAGCTCATGCTGCTGCCAACTGTAAATCCGTAGGAAGTTTGCAAGCCAGTTGTTAAACCACTGGGAGCTCAGAATCAGCCGTGGTGAGAGAATGTGTACACTACAGAAATCAGCATTGGCTACAAATTGGGGCCTTTTCTTTCCCTGGAAGCCGGTTGTTAAGCATGCAGCAGCACACTGTTGCTTTTAGCTCTTGCTCCCCACCTCGCTCCATTTGGTGCACTGTTTGTCCTGTCTGCCCTGGTTGGGGCACTGCCCGCACCTCCTACACTGCACACGATGGCTTTGCTCTGCTGTGTCTCAGCTTCCTCCTCTGTTCCTGGGTCTTTGCAGCCTGGGAGGCCAGGTGGAAATGGGACATGTGTGGAGTGGAATGTAGTTTCTGAGAGGTTGGGTGCACATCCCTGGGGGAATGGCTGCACCGGGGCGTTCGTGGTGCTCTTCTGCAAGAGACGCTCCTCTGTGGAGATGCTGCCGTCCTCTCCGACCCCTGGCAGGTCTAGCAAACTTGGGCTTTAATTATTTATTTCTGTGCCTGCTTGCTGGAGAAGAGGGATCTTCCCATCGCTCCCAGCTCCACAAAACACACGCACAGAAGCAAGCAGTGCAGCTGCCCCTCTTGCTGAGGGTGAGGACACCGTCAGTGTAGTGGCAGCTTGTAACTCACCAGCAGAGCAGCTGATGTGGGCTTCCAGGAGTGGCTCTTTTCCTCCCGGTTCTCTAGCCTGTCTTCCCGCCCTCCCTGCCCTGCCACAGCTTCTCATAGTTGCTCCGGCCCTGGCTCCCACTGGGCAATAGCGAATGGAGGGGAGTCTGGAACTCAAGACCTGAAATGTCATGGGTCTGTAGTCCAGGGAGTATGATGATGTGGAGAAAGCCCCAGCTTTGGAGCCCTGCAGGCCTGGGGTTGAATTTGGGCTCTGACAGGTAATCTCCTAGTGACCTCGGGCAAGGTATTAAACTGTCCAGCCTCAGAGTTCTCCTCTGTGAAAGCCTGAATGTGATCATGTTTGTAGAGTCTGGCATATGGTAGGATCTCAAAAAGCGCTGGTTGAAGGGCCAACATGGGACTGAGGTAGATTAACTATTGATTCAATGTTCCTTTCCTCCAGGAAGCCTTCCTGGACTGCTGCTATCCTCCTCTGGTCACTAGTCACTGACACTTCTGATGATGCCCCATGTCTACATGCTTCCATCACATGCTGACACTCAACATGAGGATGTATACGTTTTATGGTGTGAGAAACTGGGCAGGGGGCGAGGTGGGGAGCCAGAGTTATAAGCAATGGTGTGCTGCTGAATGTTTAACAACCAGCTTTCCAGGGGAAAAAAATTCTGATTTGCAGCCGTTGCTGATTTCTGTAGCGTACACACTCTCTCGCCATGGCTAATTCCAAGCTCCGAATGGTTTAACAACTGGCTTGCAAACTTCCTAAAGATTTAACAATCAGCCCCAGCATGAACTGGATCCAGCAGACCACTGCAAAGACACTTGGCCAGAGGGAGCTTGTACACCAGGTTTGTAGGTGGGCTCCAGGAACACACGTGGTAAATAACAACACCACCACCAACAGCAAAGCATTTAAGAGTAGTTCCAGAGCAGCACAAGGCAGTGCAGAGAAACCATTTACCTTTGAAGGTGTTCCATAAAAGGAAGGATCGGAGCTGAGTCAGGGCTGGCATTCTAAATGAGAAAGACTGTGATGGAGGGAAGGTAGAGCTCTCAGAGTAGGCAAATGGCATTGATAAAGGCTCGAAGGAGGAATCTGGAGTGTCAGGCTCAGGGGTGAGATGGGAATAGCACAGAGAAAGAACATGTGGCGAGTCAGTGGCTTAGATCTTGAGCTCTGCAGTCTGAGAAAGGCAGTTTTGAATCTTGGTTCTACCACTAACATAGGAGGTTTTATGACCCTAATCCATAAAATGGAGGTGCCATCTACCTTTTAGTGATGTAAGGATTCAACAAGATAACACAGGTAAAATGTGGGCACAGTGCCTGGAGTTAGTGAGGGCTCAATGAATGGCAGCCATCACTATTGCTGTTTGTCTGTCTCTTTCTTCATGCCCCAGGGCTCCAAAGGACAGAAGTCTTTTTTCTCCATACCCAGCACAGGGTGCGGCACATTCTGAGTGCCCACCTTGAGTATCCTGTTTGTCTGAGGACACATCTCTGGGCCGAGGCTGGACAACAAGGCATTTGTAGATTGTTCTTCCTCTCTGCCCTTCCTGGCTCTGGGGTTGTGGGGTAGCTTTGAGAAGCTCTGGGGTCACCACCTTCTTCTCTGTGGTGGAGACTGTTACCTGGAGAGTTCCAGAGGGACTGCTGCTCCCCAGGCCCTTACTTGTCTGCTCATTCTCACCTCTGGCCAGTAGCATCAGGGAAGGTAGCAGCACATGGAGATCCTTTGGCTTATTCCATGCATGTGTATTGAGCACCTGCGGCTCACACTGTGCTAGTCGCTGGGAAGCAAGATGAACAAGACATAGACCTGCCCTCAAAGTCTCAACTGATGGTTGCAGGGGGTGGCGCACATAAGTCAGTGTGTACGTGCCGTGATAGAGGAGTACATCCATACTATGACAGACCTGGGCAAAGGCTCCACCTCGGCCTGGATGTCAGGCCTGGTCATGCGACTTCTCAGGGTCTCCAGAAACTATAGAGGCTTCCACAAAGCCCTTCTAAATTCTCAAAACACAAATCCTTTAAAGCAAATCAATGTGTAAAATCTATCTAGATCTTTTGGGAGAGGGTACTAGAAGTGTCCTTCACATCCGATAAGATGTTAGTGCTGTTAAATGGTTGAGGATTGTCTTTGTACAGCAGATCTCCTCCCCTGCCCCCATCTCTGTGGATTATTCTCTTGTGCATGAGACCTGGGCAGCCCGTTGCTCCTATGATCTGACTCTGACGTTAAGTTAGCATTTGGCAGAAGACTATACACTTACTCTTTCTTCTCTCTCCTGCTTTTCCCATTTTTGTCTTATTCTCTTTCTTCCTTTTTAAAAATTCTTCTCCCCTCAAACCTTCAAAGGGCTCTTATAGGCACCACTCAATCCCTAGTGGTTCTAGAGCTAAAGAAATAACTCATTCTCAGTTAAATCTTTTTGCACTGCTTTGCAGCCTGTAGAGCAAAGTATTGGTTCCAACTTACTAGTATTCCATTGAGAAGGATGGTCTGTTGGCACCAGGGGCAGTCCTGGAAGGGCAGGTGTTCTGAGGTTTGAGGGATGCTAAGGCTAGCTCTGGACTCAGGAACACACACACACACACACACACACACACACACACACACACACACACACTCTGAGTTAGGGCAAGTCAGAATCCAGGAAGGCCAGCAGATGATCTGAAATTCTGGAGGTCAAGGCAGAGAGGTAGAGACGAAACCCGAAAGGCATTTACGAATCAAATGGATTCAACCTTCAAGGAGCTAGGCAGGGTAACTTCTAATGGGTAATTAGGAGCCAAAGGGGTAGGGGCATGGGAAGGAGGGACACGATGTGGAACACGTGCTCTAGGGAGACTTTCCTACCAGTCAGCTCCTGTCCCAACAGAAGTTCCTGTGTGTCCTGTTGGAGTGAATCTGCTCAAGGCCACAGGGAAAGAAGGATGTGGGCAGGTGAGAGGGGACATAAGGATGGACCACAATGGCGAAAATTCACAGGGGTACATAGGTACTTCTGTCAGCTCTGACTTTTATTTCTGACTCAACTTTTCAGGTTGGAGGGTGACTGAATATTTTTTGTAGTGACCTGCCATGCTTTAAACAGAAATATGGCACCATCTCTCTCATGTTGGTGAGGACATGCACTTTGACCTGTATTTTTGTTAGTGGGAATGGTTTTCACTGAGCTACCCACACTTCCTCCTCAGCGGGGTTGTGGTCTAAGATGCATGTTTGTGACACTGGATTCAAAGGGCTTCCTTTATTTATTTGACTTTTGGACTTTGAAATTTGTTTAACTGATCATGTTTTCTTCTTTCCTTGGCAATTCAGAATCGAATTGCAGTCCATTTCTAAAAGTATACCTATTAGGGCACCATTTTGTTTCTAACTCACCCTTGGCTTCATCCTATTTTCCTCCCTTATGTTTTCCTCACCCTAACTTATTCACTTATTTTTCTCAATCTTTCTGTGTGTATAATCCACCCCAATTCTGTTAGAAATCAGACTTAGAGGTAAATAGGAGTGATCCCTATAATATTCTGCCTCTACGTTGAATAAATGTACATTGACAGTCCATAGGATGGTTTGTGAATCAATGCCTGAAATCTCAACAAGCAATATTGGGCCCTGAGGGCTATATATTAAAGACAAGTGCCTGCCCTCCAGGAGATTCTAGTCCCAAGTCATAGACAAAACAGATAGATTCAACTGAACAGAACTGTTTAGTTACAAAATTATAGAAGCATTATCAGTGGAAAGGTTTCTCTTGGTCCTTCATCCATTTGAGAAATATCACTGAGTACCTATAATGCATGAGGCACGGGGTTATTTCCTGCAGTAAAACTGTTGGTGCACATAGACAGTACACAGCTCACTCATGGTGAAGGCGTGGGCTGGGCCAGCTTTCTGGAGGAGGTAACTTATTATTATAAGAGTCCACTGGCAGGACAAGAGTAGGGTTGAGTAAATCTTTGGCATCTTCCTGAAGATGTGAGCCTTAGCCGTTGTGCTTTGAGTGAATCGGGCATTTTCTTCCCACCTACCATAGATGGCTTCTAATTTTGGTTAAGGAGGTGAACATTTACTCCAAAGACTGCTTAAACTCCCAGACTTCTCTGCTTGTAGGCAGTATGGCTTTCCCAAGCTGCTCTGATAGCCTTCCCCTGCCTCTGTCACCTTTCCTTAAACGATGTCCAGACCTTGAGCCAGACAGCATGGGGGCCAGTGGGTGCACGAGGCAGCCAACCCTCACCTACCCATTGCCATAGAAGCCCAGCTACGAACGGCACTAAGATGCCCATCGCTGTTGGCCAGGGCGGGCGAAGATGGCAGATGGCTTAGAGGTGGCATGCTGTGTTCAGGCCCCTCTACCTTTGTTGCTGGTGCCATTTGAAGCTGCCGGCTACTGTTTTTAGCTTGGCGGTCCACGGGCTTGAGGAGAGAGCTTTTGTAGTCACTCAGCAGCGCAGGGTATTTTTAGCGAAGAGACTCTGCTTCAGGCACGCGCATTGTGTTCTTCCAATTATAGGCGTGGCAGAGGAGGGCTGAGCGCCGAAAGCCTGGGGCATCAGCTGCCTCAGCTGAGAGGTTCACAGAAAAAAGCGGTGGGGCGGGAATGTTTAACTGGGTTCCTTTGGTCTCATGGAATTTTATTTTTTAAAAATCCGGCCTCCTCCTTCCTCCTCAGAAGCTGCTGCCCAGGTGAAATGGAGGTGGACTCCAGGAAGAGAGGGAAGGTGGGAAAGAAACCGCCCTGAGGTTGAAGAACTTCCAAAGAGGAACACCTGAGCCACAAAACCACATTTATTGGGCCCCACCCTAACAGAACAAGTGGTAGTGCAGTAAAAACTCATCGAAGTCTTTCTCTTGAGCTTGAAATCAATTTGTAGTTATTTACTTTTTATTAATTCACAAGAGAGAATGAATGAACAAATGTTTGCCCATCCGTTTATTCGTTCATGCTATAGCAACATACAATTTTTACTCTGGGAGATTTACAAATTATCTAGCTTAATCTGTTCCCTTAGTTCTCTTCCCTGCCCGACACCCCTCTGCTTGCCTCTTTCAGAGATGAGGAGACTGAAGCCCAGAGAGGTTAAGTGATTTGCCCAAGGTTGTACTAATTAGCAGCAGCTTTGGGACTGAAACCCAAGGGTTCTGACACCAAATCCTTTGTTTTCTATATTGTTTCTATAATATCTATATGTGCTATACTGTTGGAAGTATCTATGTTGCCTACTTTTTGTTCTTGTTTCGGTTAACAAATTAAAATAAGAACTTAAAAGACTTCCTGAGATAAAGGTGAGCAGAGGTCATGCTTAGAGTCTTGGAACGATGAGAATTTTTCTGACTTCCCTCTTGGCTACCTTTTTTGGTTTCCTTCTGCTCCACGGAGCTCCCATTTATTGGGCACCTGCTACATGGAAGGCACTGTGCTGGGTACAGTCACGTGGACTATTTTGTGAACACAACAGCCTTCGAGGAAAGCATCAGACACATCTTTTGAGATCTGAAGGCTGAGATACAGAGGGGTTAAGTGGTTTGCTCAAGATCAAATACCAACAAGTGACGGAGCCAGAATTAAAAGCCAGGTCTATTTCCCACAAAGACCAGTGCTCTCTCCACTGAGCCCCAGATGTTTTCGCAATACCTTGGGAGCTGTGTTGTTCTGTGTCTTGGGCGCGACGGTGGGCCCTCTGATCTGTGGAATGTGCTATGTTCACTAGCAGTGTGGATTTTCATGGAAGTGTAGGAGGAGATGTGGTCTATTCTTTCACACTCTTACATCTCTAATAAATAAAATGTCTTCTTTCCCCTAGAAGTCTCTCAGAGGGAGCCCAGCCATTCAGACCACCTCCCGCCTTGGACCCTCAGCTTTGCTTTACAGCTGCTACTGGCACTGCTGGGCTCTTACCTCCATTCCAGAGCTCTTTTTGTGTATGTTTTGTCTCCCCAGTGGATTTTAAAAAACTATGGTTTAGTATAATTGAATGAGTGTCTATTGAATGCCTCCCAAGGAGCTGGGAGCTGGGTCACAGAGGTGGCTCTGTACTTCGGATCTCATGACAGGCTTGGCTCCGAGCCACTCATTTATTCTCTTAACAAACACAGTGCCAGGCAGGCTCAAGGTGCAACCAGTTTAGTAGGAGAGGAAGACAAGTACACAAGGTAATCTGAACGTCCCAGACACCTCCAGCTTTGTGGGTCAGGGGAGCTCACACTGACATTGGCTGCTCAGCAGGACCCAGCCCCACCCGCAATCCGCTGGTGTCTCCAAGTCTCCAAGGAGAGAGCTCATTGCCTCCCCTTGACCTCTCCAGATGAAGCAGGCTTCTGGATTAGGTTGTGTCTCGCACCCTTAACTTATCATTGTGTAAAGATGTCAACATCCCATTTGGAATACTGAGGATACTGTAGGTCCCATAATGAGGAGAATTGATGATCTAATTTTTCTCAGGTAGTGAGGTTCCCAGATTGGACAGGAGGAGGAAAACCATAAGCTCCATGGGTTAGGAGACCTCTCTCTCTTGATCATCTTTGTATCCCCAGCTCCTACTACAGTACATGGCAAATACATATGATGTTGCACAAATAAGTGAATGCATAAGAATGGATTTAGTAAATTATTTCTTCTCTATAAACTCATAGTGAGATCTATAGTTGTCTGAAGGGTTGAAAATTGACATGTTAGAGAAGAATACAACGGACTTGGGATCATTCTGCATTGAGAACAGATCATGGGGCAATTAAGAAATATTTTTTTAATTCAAAAATATGAAAAAAAAAATGCTAGCTATCTTCTGTTTGTCCCTCCAGATCTGCTTTCACCTTCTCCAGCTCTGCCCTCTGCCCCTGAAGCCTGGCTTTTGGACCTCCTCAATGGCTCCCTTGCCCTCTGGCTTCTCAATGGGGAGTCCTGGGAGGAGGCAGAGGGAGGAAAGAGGTGAGATCTGGGTGTTTTTCCTCTGGCTCTCTCCCTGACTAGAGTCTATGACTCTTCTTTGCTCTTGAAACCACTGTCCCCCTGTCCTTCCAGTCCCTCTGTTACTAGCCCTGGGTATTACCCTTGTGATTTCCCTATACCTCATCCACACTTTTGAAATAGTTCCTATATTGGACTGTCATCAAATTATCCTCATTTGAGTATGCCATCTGTTCCTGCTTGCAACCTGGATAAATGGGTGCAGCCTCTCCTATCTTGAAAACACGTTTAAGATTTCTCCCAGCTCATCCTTGTTCGCATGTCCCTCATTTTCTTAATAGTATGTGAACTAGTTGCTTCCACCAAATTTATTTTTATAGATGTGTAAACACTAATCTGGGAAAAAAAAGAGGCTGTGATGTCATCCAGACACATACCATCACACACAAAATTATTTAATTTAGTGATGACCAGAGCAGGGGGCAGCCTTGCCCTTCATCTCAAGAGAAAGCTAAACTGGAGGAGAGAGAGCCCTCTGTTCTCTCCTACCTGGACCTCTCTATCTTAATTTGGATTCCCTCGAAGCAGAGCTTGAGAAGGGATCTGGGTGTCTGTGGCTTACAGAGAGAGAACCCTCAGGAGAAAGAGTGAGGGAAGCGGGGTAGCGCTGAGCAGTTGCAAAGCAAGGATGTGGTCCCAGCTGGAGTCCAGCCTCGGCCTGGTCCACAGGGAGCTCTGGAGCATATAAACTGCACCATTGAGTTGGTCCCATTCGGAGGCAAAGGGGCTGCCTTTGTACCCCTGAGTCAGTCAGTTAATGGCTGTGGGCTGACTGCGAGGAGGAGGTGTCACCTGGAGGTGAAGTGGCTACTGTTCTGCTGAAGGCAATTATTTGAAGAAGGGGGGCATCTGTGAGCCGATATTCACAGCAGCTGGGGGATGGGAGCACCAGCCTGGTAAAGGGCATCTGGGTGGGGCCCCGACAGTGCGGACTATACCCTCCTTCTCCTTGTTCAGTGAGTACATAACTACCATAGCTCTTGTTTTGCTAGTCAATATATTTTGATCTTCTTCCTCCCTCTCTCCCTTTATGTCTTCCATAAATATTTTTCGAACCCCTGCTATGTAAGGACAAGTGGGATATTCAAGAGAAATATAAGGCACAGGCTCCCTCTTGGAGGTTCTTACTGTCTTATTGGTATGACATGTCCTGCCATAATCGGCGTGTGTGAAGCAACATTTAATTGAATATTAACTTGTGTGGCTGAGATAAATGTACCCTGGGAGTTTAGAGACAGCAGTGATCAGTCAGGACTGGGATCATCATAGGGGATTTAAAGGTGAAACCAGACACCCAAAGCCTCTTGTGAACTGATTGGTGCCAAAAATGGCACCCAGGGTCCCCCATTCCCGCTCCCTGGGCTTTTCCTTCTCCAGCGATACCGATGGATAACAAATGCTGTGTTCAGTTCACATCCCTATTTAATTCAGTTTCTTTTAGGCCACACAGAGTTTCTGTTTCAACAAAAGTCTCCATAGGGGTGACTCTGTAGATTCTCTCTTGTTCTGCCCTGGAACAATGGTGTGGGGACAGATTGTGGCAGAGTGAGGTGGAGGCTGTGGCCTCCCTGCCTGAAAGGCACAAATGCTGCCTTTCAAGTCTGTGGCCGTAACCCAATCCCTCTTTCGGTTCTATTTGTGGGATGAAGTGGGGGCAAAAGCGAGGGGGGGAGGAGATCATGGCAGTTTTGACCTATTCAAGCTGGGTGGAAAAAGGACTCTTCACCTGGGAAATAAATGTGTACTGTTGATGCTACCCATGTTTGTCTCTGTCTGTCTCTCCCTTTAGGGCCACCCATTTGGGCACTAGGACTTCAGGCCAGGCTGATAAGAATTGGGATATGGAGGACAAAATCCTTCTGCGAAGCAACAGGACTTTCTCCAGGTTCTCGGGCTCAATTCTGCCGAAGCTGTATTCGGCATCTCCAAGTCACAAAATGTCGGACTGGGGCTGCTGTCACTGGGGAGAAGGGAAACTGGCACTTAGTTCTTGTTCGTGGCAGTGATCCTGAAAGGTTTCCTGTTTAACATTTTCTATTTGCATTAGAAAAAAACAGCCAGCATCTCTGAACTAGAGAGGATTCAGGATGTGTGTGTGTGTGCTGTTCACAGGTTGAGGGTGGTGTGGTGGGATCTTCCATATCATGCTGAAATCAACTCCTCAACAGCAGCCATTTTCAATGTGATCCTTGTGTTTGCTTGGCAAAATGCAGGATTGGAAAAACAAAAGGTTTTCCTGCCAGATTCCGTTAATTTCAGCAGCAGCAGTGCGAGCAGCAATCTGGTTCTCTCAGATGAATGTTTGACAAGAATGGCCAGGAGTGAGGTTCGGGAGTCTTGTGGGGTCTTTTTCAGTGAAAGTCTAGGCTCCCTCTGCCCATTTTTTCTCCTCCATAAGAACATGTGGCCAGACAGAATGATGGGCAAATGAGCTGGCAACATACCATAAGTAGGTGGGAGGATGGGGGCTTTGAGAGGGAGCAAGGATGTGGAAGAAATGGATGGTGTATGGTCATGGTGGGGGTGCCTCCTCTGACCCACCCAAGGGAGATGTCAAGGGTCACCCCTCACCTGCTGGGGCTGGAGAGTGTCCAAGGGGCCTGGTGCTGGAATGTGAGACCAAAGGATAAGTTCCTAGATACCTGGTCTCTGGGGTCGCAGAACACTGCTTGCAAAACAGAAGCTGCCTGGTTACAAAGGATGACACAGACGGAGGGGCCGGCGACCCAGAGTGAGCAGGAATGGGGCTGGGGAATTTCCACTGGTTCCACAGTGAGGTCGGCTTGTGTGTGACCTGCCTGGAATTTTTTAGGAGTCCTGTAAGCAGACTGGAGACGCCCAACTCAGAGGTATGGTCCTAAAAGCTGGCCTGCCGTTTGATGACAATAGTGGACAAAGAGTCATTTGCTCAGTTATTTTTTAGTTGTGTTTTTTCCTCTCCTTTTCTTAGATTTTATGACCTGGAAAGAAGCTTTATGGAACTGGGAGGATCAATGATCATGTGACCACAGAGTGAGCTCACTAGATGGTCAGCAGCCTTCCCCAGGAGGTCAGAGGAAAGGTGGAAGGTGGCCCCTGGAGAGTTGGAACTGCTCACGCTTATGTGTAAAGAGCTTCTAATCACCCCAGGAGAGAGGGCATTATTGGATTAGATAACTTCCCCGAATTATCTGGTTAATCACAGCTCTTCTATATGGACTGCAAGTGTCCAAGGGGTTGTTTAAAAAACAAACAGCCAGCAACACCCCCACCCTTCATCCCCCCAAATATCTCACAGCCCTCTTAGAAAGCACTAAGTCATTCTGACGGTGATGACTTAGCAATGATGATAAAGCACCTTCACTTACTGAGTCCTTGCTGTGGTGCCTTGTCCTGGGCTGAGTGCTACACTGTCACATTTAGTCCTCTGTCATTCCCAAGGAAGTATGATTATCTTCATTTTACAAATGAGAAAACAGACTTGAAGAACTTAGCTTGCCCAAAGTCTTATAGAGCTGGGACTTTAACCCAGGTTTGTTTACCTACAAGACCTGACTCGAGCAACCCAGAGGGTGAGGGAGTCCTGATGCTGAGGATCCTCTGCTCACCCAGGTGAGGGATAAAGGGGTGGAGGTCCAAGCCCGCAAGGTCCTGCCTGTAGGCCTCACGTCCTAGAGGTGGGCTCAACCTACTGATGGTCATGTCAGTGCTTGAAGCTGAAGACTGCATCTGGTTCCACACCCTGTCTGGGGGCTTCTGGGATATATGTGTGTGTGTTTGTGTGTGTGTGTATACATGCATGAGAGAGAGAGAGACTGCAAGGGAAGGCAAGATTCCTTGGAGTAGATTACCTGAGAATCCCCTATGGAATGGATTAAAGGGGTCACGGTTTTTACTCATTCCCTCTGCATAAGTGTGAAAGTGAAGGACTAAAGAAGGGATAGAAAGGGACTGAGATTCAGTAGAAACCAGCCCTGGTCGTCATAACTATTATCTGGAATTCTAAGACCTAAGAGTTACGTGAAATAGCTTGTTTGTTGTTATCCAGCTCTTTGACATGCATCCAACATGGAAGCCAACCATGGGAAATATATTTTTTTCTGAGACACTGAAGATACTTAACAAATTCTCTTTGATCAATTGACTGACTACCTAAGATTCTGGCAAACATGTTTCCCATTTAACATTGCCCCTTTTAAATATATTTTTGTTCTAGTGTTTTAGAGTGTTCTCTGTAGACATCTCTTTTTCTGAGTACGAGGCCTCTTCTTCTTGCCTCTTCAGTTGGTTCTGTGTGAGTTTGACCCTTCGAGATGAAAAAAATCCTATGTGCTGCATGGAAGAGATATATATTGTGCCTGGACTATCTATGTGAGTTCATGCATTTTCCAGCACCCTCCCTGTTAGGCAGGGGCATGGGACTAATTCTGGGCAATGGACTGTAGCAAAAGTGATGGATGTCAAATCTAGGACGAAGCATAGGAGAAGGGATGTGAGTCCTTTCTTGCTGCAGCCAATCTACAAGCCATGTGTTGAGATGTTAGTGTCACAGATGGAGGTGAGACCCACTGATCTGCAACAGACTCAGAAGGAGCAAGAAATAATGTATTAAGCCACTGAGATTTCAGGATTTGTTATCACAGTATAGTCTAGCCTAACTTTCTTGAATAAAATTTACCACTGGGTTTTCATCTGTGCTTTTATTTTATTTTGAAGGATGAGAAAATGGAAAGGAAGACATGTGTGGCTTTTGAATGTACATTCCGTTTGTCCAGCATTGCTCTCATCCCTCTCCAATGACTTGATATGCTCCTTGTCACTCGTGAAAGTGTGGGATTTTTGCTTCTTTGCATC
The DNA here is from genome assembly GCF_020826845.1 of Diceros bicornis minor. Taxonomy (NCBI): domain Eukaryota; kingdom Metazoa; phylum Chordata; class Mammalia; order Perissodactyla; family Rhinocerotidae; genus Diceros; species Diceros bicornis. The sequence goes on from NC_080743.1 coordinate 78,899,814, forward strand.
CTCCAAGTACATAGTAGATGCTTAATAAATAGTGGTTTAATCGAGATGAGTGGAACTTGATCCACTAGACTATAAACTCTATGAGGTAAGGAATTTGTCAGTTTTGTTCCAATGGCTGCATACCTTAGAGTAGTTCCTGGCACATAGTAGATCTTAATAAAAAGTTATTGAATGAATCCCATAGATCTATCAAAGACCTGATTTGGAGTTTCCCTTACTGCTGGCAGCACTGGGAGACACTTAAGGTGTCTATTCTTCTGTCCGTATAATGTGAAGGCTTGCCTATCTCTCTTTTAAACTTGAGAATCTTTCAAATCCGGCCATAAGGATGCTGTGTGAAAATGGCTAGCAGGAAGCTGAAGGTTAAAATCACACTTTATAGTCTATATGTCAGGAAAGATGGGCACTCTCGTGTAGACTGCCATGATGTGGGACCTCATATCCCTTCACTGCTGATAGGCAAGGTTGGTGACACATCGCTATATCCCTATGGATGTTTCCATTGATTGCCTCATCTCCTTCCATGAAGTGATCGTCAATTCTACATGTCAACTTGGCTGAGCTATAGTACACAGTTATTTAATCAAATACTAATGTGGGTGTTGCTGTAAAAGTATTTTGTAGATGTGGTCAACATCTGTGGTCAGTTGACTTTGAGTTAAGGGAATTACTCTTGAAAATGTGGATGGGCCTCACCCAATCAGTTGAAGACCTTAACAGCCAAGATTGAGGTTTCCCAGAGAAGAAGAAATTCTTCCTCAAGACTACGGTATCAACTACTGCCTGAGTTTCTAGCCTGCTGGCCTGACCCGAAAATTTCAGACTTGCCTGCCTTATGGATTTTGGATTTGCCAGCTCCCATAATTGCATGAGCAAATTCCTAGAAATAAATCTCTTTATACACACTCACTCACACACACACACACACACACACACACACACACACACACACACACACACTCTACTGGTTTTGCTTCTCTGGAGAACCCTGACTAATACACATGGGTCTTTTATGTAGGTCCTATTAAACGATAAATTCATAATCCCATAGGAAGGGATTGTTATTATTATTGCTCAATAATTACATTCATAGAGCAATACAGTGTGATAAGCTCTATGATAAAGGGATGTTCTGCACTGTGCTGTATGCTATAGAGCCAAAGGAGGAAAGAGCATGGCTTTTTCTCTCAAGGGACTTAACATTACAGCTGAGAAATATTGCATCCCATTCTCTCCTATTCTTTGGCATTTCCTCTCATAGCCTTTATACTTTCACTGGAAGGGTCTCTGTCTGCTTAAGAGGTGAAGAATTTGTCCTCCTGGGGACAGAAACCTCCCAGAGAGATTTGAGGAGGTGGAAAGCTGAGGGAACGACGACGTAAGGGCACGTTTGAATGGATTGTTTTAATATTTGCCTTCTGCTTTCAGTCCAACTCCATTCCACACATTTATTACTGCCTCATTGGGCGCGTCTCACCCTTGTCCTCTAGAAGTTCACACAACTGACTAAAATGCAAAGTATGTTCTGAGGATGCCATGCCAGAGCATGAACCAAGTGTTGGGGATGTGAAGAAGGGGAGATAGTTCTGATGGGTAGGTCAGGCAAGCCTCCTCAGAGGCACCATTTTAATTGAGTTTGGATGATGACTCACCTTTGGCCAGAGGGGCGATGATGGGCATGGAGACTGTTCCTGAGAGAGGCACAGGGGAAAAAAAGCACGAGGCACATTCAGACAGCTTTGAAAGTATGTTTAGTGTTCAACTTAGTTGATGTATAGGTTGAAAGAAAAGAAGGAACACCAAGTCAGATGTGGACCTGAATAGGAACAGAACTGAATTTCAAGTTCAGACTTGGGATCATATACAGAGCAGAATGATAACGTTATGGGAATGGGTGATAATTCCCATTTCAGTTCAATTTGTGGCACGGCTCTGACGTGGTTAGTGTATACTCTGTATTAAAGAGGTCAGGGGATGCATCTAAGAAATGGAAGATACAGCCACAGGCCTAAGGAGTTTATAGTCATACTGGGATGACAGATTTAGCATTTAACATTCACTCGAGAAACTTTTATTCAGTGTCTGCCATGCTTCAGAAACTGTTAAAGTATATAAAATTGAATTTATATATAAAATTGAATTTATATGTGGTCCTGAGTTCAAGGAGCTTACAGTCTAGCGGGAGAAGACAGAAAGGTAAATTATTTGTTATACCTCAATGTTTAAGTGCTATGATGGAGGAATCATACTGGTGATTCAGGAGTTCAGAGGGTTGATTTGAGGAGCTAGGAGAGAAAAGCTCTCTGGAAGGGTGTGCTTGTTCCTAAATGGAAGAGACAAACACATTTAAGATATAAGCTGAGGGAAAAAAGGCAGCAGAGAGGGTGAGACTAAAGACAGAGGAGAGGGGAAATGATGGATAGTGAGATGGGTGCAATCCAGAGCCTGGTGGAAGGATCTGCCTGGGACAGGAGGAGGGATGCTTCAGAGGGAAGGAGGAGAGGACAGGTTAAGGTGTAGATAGGTTAGTGGTGAGGAGGAAGCTGAGGGTGACTTAGGGTCTCAGTATTTTTAATGAAGAAGGAGGCAAGGCTGAGATGGAGTGAGGAGGAACATGGTAGGGGAGGGATTTTGAGGTGAAAGATGATATCTAGAAATATGGATGAAGAGAAGAAAGGAAGGGTTTGATGGCAGGATTGAGGTTGGAGACCCCAGATTCATGGAGATTCCAGCCCAAATAATTATGTGGTTTCCTCTGGCTGTCCTCAGCAGCCTGGCTGCAGGAGCAGGGGAGTTTGAAGGATCCAGAATTCAGGATTCCAGGTCAGGAAAGCAGACTTCAGAGATATTGGCAAGGAAGTTCCTGAAGGGATAGATGGTGAGGGGTTGGTTAGAAAGGGAAGAATGTGAAACCAGATGTGAGTTGATAAATGGAGGGAAATTTAGCTTGTCATGGACAGAAAGTGTCCATGAGATGAAAAATAAGTAAATTGGGGCCAGCCCAGTGGCATAGTGGTTAAGTTCGAGTGCTTCATTTTAGCGACCCAGGGTTTGCAGGTTCGGATCCTGGGCGTGGACCTACAAACCACTCATCAAGCCATGCTGTGGCAGCATCCCACATACAAAATAGAGGAAGATGGGTACAGATGTTAGCTCAGGGCCAATCTTCCTCAGCAAAAAGAGGAGGATTGGCAATGGATGTTAGCTCAGAGCCAGTCTTCCTCACACACACACACACACAAAAAGTAAATTGAAGCAAAGAAAGATGAGACTACTCAGAGCAAGTGATTGACGTTGAAGATGTTGAAAAGGTGAGGTGCAGATTTGAAGGGGTCAGAGTCAATGGAATGAAATAGGCCAAAGAATATAAGGATGCAGTGTGGAAGGGTTTTCCTTCTATCCGTGAAGACTTCCTGGATGATGGCAGGACCAAGATGGAGAGTAAGACAGCCAGATAAATGAGGGGGAGTGACAATGAGGTCAGAGCGTGTGACCTCCCTCCCTCTCCTCCTCCTGAGTGCTGTCATCCATTGGCATCTTTTCCTGCATCCCCTCAATTACCTGCTGTTTAACTCTCCAGTGTCATTTTTATGGAAAGCATTTTTTTATGATGCTAAGGCCAGATTTCAGAGGTCCCACGAAAGCGGTGGAGGGAAGTCAAATGAGGAGGAAGGTCAAGGCAGGTGCCTGGCAGAGGTGAAGTCTCACCTGGCCAAGAAGAAGGAGTTGTGGTATGAAGGTGTTTCTGGGTTGCCGCAGGCCCCTGAGAGGAAGATGCTGCCTCATGTCTTGTGGTAGGGTGAGCCATTAAGCCATTTTGCTTAATGTTCCAGAGGGAACATTAGAAATGTTGCTTTGGGCCTTCGTAGATCTCAGACTTGCCTGGGTGGAAGGATTGTTGTGGCTTGAATCAGGATGGAAGACACTGGGTTTCTCAGGGCTCTCTGACCTTGGTTAACGTCATTCCTGAGCCAAGAGGGTGGTTGAAATCGGCTTGTGCCCTGATGAGAGAGGTGGGCACTCCTGGGCATCTAGGCTGGTGGAGGTTGGCTGCAAGTGACTGAGCGAGTTGGTTGATAATACAGCAAACCTTCAAGGTGGCATGTAATCAATTGCTGAAGCTGGCGGCGCAGATGGAAAGAACCATGCACTATCAGGCTGAAATGGTCAAAGAGGTGTCCGGGGGGGTGGGGGGAGTTGGGCCATTAAAAATGGGTGCCTTTCTGCAGCTGGGAGTACAGGTGGAAGTAGGCTGAGCTCCACAGAAGGCAGCGCTTCAGAGGGATCAAAGACTGGGTCAGATGAAAGGGCTACTCAGTCCCCTCTTTGGCTTCTGGCAGCCACACCAATGGGCATGAGGTGAGAGAGTGTGGCTGGCATCTTCAGGGGATAGGAACGGGCTTGGTGAGTTGGTTACTTGGCAGATTGGCACAGTTTATCATACTGGCCTCCTTGCGTGTTTTGTGGGTGTTCAGAAGTCTTATTGCTCAATCCCAATGTTCCCACTGGTTTTCATAGCAGGTACAGGATGGCTGCTACAATTAACCACCCCTGGAAGCCCGGGTAGGCAGAACGCTGGGCCTGGCTGCTACCCATGATTTTGTTTGCATCATTTGTTCCTGCTGAGACTAGTTAAGTCCCTTTGTTTGTGCCTGGTAGGCCATGATGGGACATTCCTATCAGGGAAGTCCTCGTTAAGTTCTATCTGTGGAAACTAATTCTATTCTAAGCCATTCATCCTTAGATCTGCAGAGCAAATGGCAGATGGAATGGGATTGGGGTGAGGGTAGGGGAGAGAGAAGGCTTCACAATTATGGTGAGAAAGATGAAAAAGATGGAGGGAGAAGACACCTTCCTGCCATTTCTTTGATGAAGACACTGAGGATGATAAGGCCTAGTCCGAGGAAGCAGAGGAGTGAGCTGCAGTTCCTGGCCCCCTTACGTCATGCTTTTCCTCTGCCCCCAAATGACCCCTTACCTCTCTGCAGTAGTGTCTCAACATCCTAATATGTTTCCTGTTTGTGGGCAGTTCCCACATTGTGTAGAGGTCCCTACTTCCCCCTTCAGAAGTGAAGTGGGGCAGGCATGCCCTGTCCTGCTCCCTAGCATCTGGGCACATGTGGGTGATGTAGTCTTGGACCATTGGATGCTCCCATCTACCTGGTACCTGAAGCAATGAGGGTCCAGCAGGGGCAACGCATGTCCAGTGACTGGAGTGGTATCTGGGGCCGTAGGCCAGACTCTGCCTGGGGTGGGTGTTAGCTGCCCCTCAGCTCCCTACCTCCTTATTCTGCTTCTCTTGTATTTCCATCTGCTCTATGAGCTCTCAGTTATCCTTTCAATAAATCTCTTTTCGGGCCAGCCCTGGTGGCCCAGTGGTTAAGTTAGGTGCGTTCCGCTTTGGCAGCTGGGGTTTGGTTCCCTGGCATGAACCTACACCACTCATCTGTCAGTGGCCCTGTTGTGGGGGTGGCTCACATACAAAAAGAAGAAGATTGACAGTGGATGTTAACTCTGGCAAATCTTCCTCAGCAAAAAAAAAAAAAAAAAAGAAAGAAAATTCTCTTTTCTACTGAAGTTGGAGTGGCTTTCTCTTGTTGGCAGCTGAGAATCCAGACTGAGAAGCATCCCTGGAACCCACAACGCTCTTTCTATCTTTTCTTATATTCAGAAGCCCTTGGACATGTTGTTCTTTGAGTTGGGTTTATAAATCTCGTCTTCCTATGTTATAAGCTCCTTGAGAGAAGGCATCATGTTAAATTTTTCTTTCCCAAAAGTACTCATCTCATTTTGTTTGCTCTGTATATATTGATTGAATGATGACAAATGAATGACTATGTGACTGAGTACATGTGTTAGCTATTCTACTGAGGCACAATGAATACCCCAGAACTTAGTGGCTTAAAACAGCAATAAACATTTATTATCTCACGCAGTTTCTAGGAGTTCAGAATTTGGAGTGGCTTAGCTGGGTGGTTCTCTCACCTGGTTTCAGTTAAGATGTTGGCTGAAACTGCAGTCTTCTGAATACTGGAAAGATAGTTCACTTACATGGCTGGCAAGTCAGTGCTGGCCATTGGCAGGAGCCCTCAGTTTCTATCCATGTGGATCTCTTCACTGGGTTACTTGAGTGTCCTTACAACATGGCAGCTGGCTTCCCCCAAAGCAAATGAACCAAGACAGAGCAAAGCAGAAGTTGCAATGTGTTTTATGATCTAGCTTCAGAAGTCATACTCCTTCATTTCTGCAGTATCTTATTGCTTACATAAGCCAGCTCCATTCAGTGTGGGAAGGGACTATACAGGGGCGTGAATACCAGGAGGCAAGAATCATTAGTGCCATCTTGGGGGCTGTCTACTGCCACATAGATCACAAAGACAGCCAGGAATGGATTTTCATGGTTAGGGCCTACCTCAGTCAGATACTTTGGAGATCACAGGGGAAGCTAAAAATGATGTTATAGGCTGGCTTTGAAGATTAAAGCCAGGGCTCTGTCCTCTGTGGCTGGTTGGTCTTACCCATGAGTCTTCACTTTCAGTTTCCTGATGTGGTGAATGAAGCAGACCTAATGACCTCCTCGGCACACACGCTCTGATCCTCAGAGACCTGGAGTTGGGGTAGGGAGGTGAGCTGGGCAGAATTGGGAGGCTTCAGTTAGAGGGACCGCACTCATGGCCTCTCATTCCCAGCAAACTTCTCTCATTATTTACTCCTCTGGTTGTGATCAAACCAAGTTCTTCTCTTGCTGTTTGGCTCTAGGAAGGCAGAGTGGGTTGAATAGTGTCCCTCCCAAAGTTCATGTCTGCCTGGAACCTCAGAATGCGACCTTATTTGGAAATGGGGTCTTTGCAGATGTAACTAAAGTAAGGATTGAGATGAGAACATATTGGATTAGAGTGGGTCCTAATTCCAGTGAAAGTGTCCTTAGAAGAGGCAGAAAAGGACACAGAGACACAGAAAAGGAGATGATGTGAAGATGAAGGCATCTATAAGTCAAGGAATGCTGAGGGTTGCCAGCTAGGAAAGAGGCATGGGAAAATTTTATCTGTAGATTATTTTTGGAATCTGTATGTAACCAATTATGTATCTATGAATAATGACAGCTTAATATCTTCTTTCTGAATCTTTATATTTTATATTTCTTTTTCTTGCCTTATTATTCTAGCTAGGACCTCCAGGAGTCTATTATTAAACAGTAGTGATGATAATGGACATCCTTACCTTGTTCGTGATCTCAGGGTAAAAACTTTCAATGTTTCTCCTTCAGAGCTTCCAGAAGGAAACAATCCTGTCCACACATTGCCTTTGGATTCCTGGCCTCCTGCACTGTGTGGGAATAAATTTCTATTTTTTAAGTCACCCAAGTTTGTGGTGATTTGTTACAGCAGCCCCAGGAAACTAACACAGTAGGGGAGAGAAAATACAATCTTCGAAAGACCTTCCAAGACTGACCATGGTTCAGAATGGGTAACTGGGAAAAGAAGTGGGGTTTGGATGGGTGTTCTGGGGGGGGTGGAGGGGTCTTTCTTCATAAGCTGGAAAACCTCAGGATGGCTTAGTCACCTCCCACTTTAGGAAGCAGATCTTCCACCCCCTCTCCCCACACAATGGTGCTCTGCCCAGCGAGGTCCTGGGATTGTTGACACTTTGGGTTGGGGGTGGGGCCAGAGACCTTGCATTGGCTTGCTCCATCTGAAGAGATAGAGTGGCAAAATGAGACCTGTCCTATCCAATGGCCCATCCATTGAGTTAATCAATATTTCATTCATTGATTAACTAATTAACTAAATTATTAATTCAAGATTGACCATGAGTAAAGCTGTGCTGTTTATTTCTTCCCTCTTCTCTAGAGTGTATTCCTACCCTCCACGTAGGAATCAAATGCTTTCCTAAAACTGAAGCCATTCTTGTGAGGCGGAAAGAACCTGCTATACTAATTCATACCGACTTAATCATACCGTTATTAGTGATCAACGGGTTTTTCCTCAACACGGTATTTGCATTTTAAAAGTGAGATCTGGAAAACTCAGTAATCACCCTCTATTGTTGGGCATTCCCCTAGTGTGGTCATCAAGGTAAGTCTTCTGTCCTACAGCTCATCCCAGAGCAATGATTCTGCCTGAATTTGTTAGTGACAAGCTAAGGCAGTGGGCTTCTCTGTGTATCTGAGGTGGGACAGGACTGGGGTTGGGGACAGGAGAAATCAGAGGAATTCCCTCTGCCCTTGGGCAGCTTCACCCCCAGTCTTACAGGAGAAGGGGGCGTGGGGGCTGAGGGGGGTAGATGGGGTAGGTGGGGGAGGGTGGGGGGGTGGGAGTAGCTTAGCCCAGGGCTTCCTCCCAGGGGTGGAGTTGACCTTGAGAGGGGCAGTAACATCCCGCAATCCCTTCCTCCGGGGCTCTTTAATGCCAGTCTGCACAGTCTGGAAATGGCATCCCTGGGACCCTCCCCATCACCACTATTATAATAAACCCTAGGATTGTAGCGGCGGAGCCTCCGGCTTCAGGAATGCAGCCTGTAATTACCTCGCTTCTAAGTGTTTGTGGTAATGGGTGATGAGGCCTCGTGCATCAGGCCAGTTAAATTGCTGTGTGACTCGGCCACAATTTCACTCAGCAGACAACACGCTCAAACTTGGCAAATGGAGAGAATGCAAACTATTTGGGAATTGTTAACTTTCAGAACAACCTGGAAAGTGCCGGAGAAGCCTCTGGAAAGGAGAAGTTAAGTCAGTGAAGTGTTGGACCACCAGTTGAGTATCCATGGCCACCTCCCCTTTACTGCCCAGTTGGTTCCATGTCACCAGGATTAGAGCCTGGGGGCTGCAGGGATGACACTGGGTGCTCCACTAGGATCACACGCTGCACCAGGCACTCCACGGGATGCTGGGGATAAGGAGCGCTGGAGATAAGACCACACCAGGTCTCTGTCCTCCAGGAGTTTATGTCGGGTAGGGGCAGACCCACATATATCCGTTTCACAGGCCACACTGGGATACATTCTATAGAGATACAGACTGAGGATCTGGGGCTTCACGGAGACTGAGGAATCTTGCCATGGAGTATGGGGAGATTATGGAAGGTGTTACAGAGAAGGTGATGTCTGAATTGGTTGTTGAAGAAGCACAGAGATTGGGCAGGCTGAAGGGGAAAGTTAGGGAGTGACCTAGATGCCAGCTTAGGCAAGGCTGTGAGGAGTGTGGCGGATCTTTAGGTGAGTGGGTGAAAAGGGGAGGAGGAAATGAGAGGGTGGCACTGTTTCCAGTAAGCTATGGCCAGGCTGGGAGGTCAGATTCATTCGCTCTCCCAAGGGAGGTCTCACTGGTCACAGTCCAGTTGCCACACTCAACCCCTGGGGTCGTGCCTCGGCTGGGACCTCAGTAGGCTGGTCAAGTCAGGTCGGCGCGTAGGGCGAGGGGCCTGAGTTAGCTCAGTGCTCCCTCAGTGGTACTGCAAGCCAGCTGGATGGCTTCAGAGCTCCCAGGCTCTATCCCCCCACTCCCCCTCCTGCCATGCCCTTGAAGAGGGACTCGGGTGTGTGGTCATTCCTACCCCTGCTGGGATCTTCTTCTCTCCTCCCTACTCCCCTTCCCTAGCTTATGTCCTGAAAGAGTCAGCCCCAGCTCCAGAGAACTCGACCCTGGGGTGAAGATCCGGCGGCAGGGAGGTTTGCAGGCGGACTGCAGCTGGCCGCGTGCCCGTCTGGGGCAAAGTGCTCCTTGGGGCCTGTTCTGTCTGCCGGGAACCGATATGTGATGTGGCACTTCCCACTGCCCCCGGGGATGGGCTGCTGTCCCTGCTCCTAGGGACCACAGGGCTCTCGCTGCCCTCACCTCCACTGTCTTTTCCTCCTTCTCCCCACTGCCTTCCTTTCATTCACCCCGCCCTGCTTCCGGAGCTTCTTATACATTTGCTACGAATCTTTATTTCCAGATTAACCACCATGCACACAAAATGGAGCGTCCCTGATTTGAGGAGCAAAAACAGTGATTACTAGATTGGTTCTCTCTTGCAGAATGTGGAGGAACAAACAATGCCACACAATTTTAGTTTGTATAGCGTCTTTCAAACCACGCAGTGCCCCGGGCACAGCTCAGAGTTGCTGTAAATAATACAATCGCAGAGATAAACATTCTAAACATCTTTGCATCGAGCTTCATTTTGTCCTGCCATACTGGGCTGGGGAGGCTAGAAGGAAAGGGATGGGCAGGCGCAGCCCCCAGACCCTGGGGGGAAGCCCACAGGAGTGCAGCTGGAGGGGAGGTGGCGCAGGGCGAAGGGAGGTGGGGACTGCAGTCAGGAACTGCTGAGTTTAGATGAGGTCAGGAAACAGGGCACAAGGCGGGGAGAGGTAGGAGGAGGGTGGTCCTGGAGAGGGAGCAGGAGTGCAAACAAGGTAGGCCTGCCTTGGCAGGGGGCTCCTCCATTTCGGACAGGACTAGGGAGAGGCAGGTAGAAGCACAGGAGAGGTTGTCCCTTTTCTGGAAGACTTTGGGGCATCACAGAATGAACACAGGGTGGTTGGATCTTGGCTGTTTTACTAACATAATCTGCTGTGAGACTCAGTTTTGTCTCCCTGAACCTTGGTTTTTCCACGAGGGGGTGATATCGGTCATTACAGTCCCCTCCAGACCTGATGATCTCTGAGTCAATGGTTCTGTGGCCCCTGGTGTGAAACCGTCAGGGGTCCTGGCCACTTGCCCTCTCCCCCATGCCTGCAGCAGAACATCCATCCCCTCAGCTTCCTCTGGGCTGGCTCTGGAGAAGGGGAGGGTGGGCCTGAGGAACGGACCTTACCTGAATAACCCGTCTGCCTCTGAATCTTCCTGTGTGACCTTGGGCAAAAGACAACCTCTCGGACTCCGAATTTTGGCAATTTTAAGTAGGCATTGATACCTATTCACAAGGTTTTAGTGAGGATTAACTGAAATAGTATGTGCAAGTGCCCTCGTATATTGTCTGGCACACAGTGAGTGCACAGTAAATGGTTGTTATTATTATTATTTTAATTATTGGTAATGGCGATTCCATCCAAGGAGAGGGAACACACTTCACCCCATGGGGAGCATTTGGGGGCTGAGAGGAGGTTGCAGGCTTCAGGAGAGGTGGTGGGACCCCCTGCCCTGCTGGATGCATCCTGGTGCTGGCTGGGGCTGCCTCTGGGATGGGCTCCTGGAGCTCACTCTCATTTTCAAGTTGCTGGAGTTTTGTTTGTCAGTTCCTCCTAATTTGGGTGAAGTTCGCCATATGGAGAGCAGGGAACAGTGTTAAAAAAGCTTTCACACATAGATAGTGCAGCACTTTCTCTGCTAAATGAGGACTCTCTTTCCTCAGTGCAGATTTCACACGCCGATCTCCAGGGTGTTGAGTTCCCTCATCAACAGGGGTGGAGTTGTTGAGCCAGTGGAGCCATTGTCTCCAGCCTGCGGGGTCCTGTTCCGACCCCAGGAGAAATCCCATCTTCTTTTTCCTCCCCAGGGGTGAGGGTTTTCCAGCCCTCTCAGGTGAACCAACTTCTCTTCCAAGACTGGGCAGAGCGTGCCCGGCTCCCCCAGCCCCAGGCAGCTCGGCTGCCAGGCCAGGCTGGCGGGGTCTCCTGGGGATCCCTCTGGATGCTGCTTTCGTTTCCCGTCTGGAGGGGAGCTGGGCTGTTCTGAACTGAGCCCAAGCCCCCTGTTCCCCAACCCTCGGCACATTCTCTAGAACTTTCTCTCCCAGCCAAGACATCTGCCGCAGTGTGACTACCTTCCCCTCCTCCCCCTGCTCCTTCCTGGCCTGACTGCTGCAGCCTGCGTATTTTAGTTGATAAAAATAAATCTCTTCATTTTTCTACTGGAGGCTGAAGCCTGCTGTCCTTCACCTCCGAAGATGGCCCCCTTCCTGCAGGTGCTCCTGAGGGCTCTTTCTCAGCCAACAGGACAGTGTTCCTTCCCAGTTGTTACATTGTCCTGCTTTGTTGGCCCCAGTGGGGGTGCAGTTAGCCAGGGGTCAGTGATAAAAATGACTGTGATAATCAGCCATTTAATGAGCACTTACCATGTACTGGGTCCTATATATCATCTCATTTCCTACCTAAAATAACCAGGCAAGATCTGTGTGACTATCCTGACTTTAAAGAGGATGAACCTGAAACTCAGGTGTGAAGTTGCACAGCTAGTTCGTGGTAGAGCTGACATTCAAACTCAGATCTACTGACTCTAGATCTTGTACAATTTCCATCAGCCTGCTCTCCCCACCCTTGTCTTAGCGCTCACACCTGGTTGTGGCCAAAGATGCCCCACACGGGGGGCAGGGGCAGAAATTGCACAGAAATACAGTTGAAGATTGAAACGTAAGGGCTATGGGAAGAGAGTCTGCGCTTTCCTAGGCTAGCTGGCTTTACGGAACAGCGTCTTATATTAGGATAGAGACTAGAGATGCAGCCTGTCAGGGTCTATGGCTTTGTTCCGGTGGAAGTGTGCCACCCACAAGGGTCTGGCTCTCCTTGGCACTCCCGCATAGCACTGCAGGGCCTGACTCTGCCACCCCGCAGGAGGAAGAGGAACTCAAAATTGTTTTTGAGCTGTTTTCATTGATTTTCTTTAATGCACAAAAACATTTCCATTCACACATGGGCTTAGTTGAGGGGGACAAAAGAAAAGATTTGACACAAATTGAGGGGGCTGGGTGGAGCCCAGGGAGGGAACCTGAGTGCCTTGTCAATTGCTCTTCAATTTATCAGTATTTTCCTGGAGTTCCTTTGCAAAGCCCTCTGCTTAATCTTGCCGCTGGGTGGGGGAGGGGGGGGGATTGGAAGAGGGGATGTGGCTTCCCATGTCCCTTGGCTTCCAGACCAGTTTAGGCTGGCAGCTCTGCCCCTGCTCTGTTTAAACCACAGTCCTGGAGCTGCCCTTCTTCTCTCAGAGAGCATCTGGGCTTTGGGTTAGAGTTCTAGGTCCCCAAAAGAAAAAAGTGGGAGAAAGTGGTGCAGCCTGTGCTCCTGTGTGGGGCGCAGGACCTGAGATGAGGCCTCAGCACGGAGAACACTGATGCTCTGGCACCTGTAATTTATGAGGGAAACAGTCCCACGCTGTGAAACAGCTGTCAGGAGGCCGATCAAGTTCCAACAATGCTTACAAATAAGACAAAAATAAAAGTAAAAGCAAAACATCATGGATCAAATTCTTAAAGAGAGCTGCCCTGGATGGCTGAAGAGGAGCAGAGAAAGGCGAAAGAGAGGAAAATGGGGATCCCAGCTCTCTGCTCCCTGCCCCCCTCTCCTGAGGGCTGTTAGGCATTCCAGGGTCCTTGGATGAAATTTCTTCAAACCTCGAAGAAGCCTCCTTCTCCATGTTTCTTGGTTGGCTCCTGTTATAGTTTGCTAGGGCTGCTGTAGCAAAGTACCACAAACTGGGTGGCTTAGAACAGCAGAAATTTATTCTCTCACAGTCCTGGAGGCCAGAAGTCTGAGATCAAGGTGTCTGTAGGGCCATGCTTCCTCGGAAGGCATTAGGGAAGGATCTGTTCTAGGCTTCTCCCCTTGCTTCTGGTAGTTTCTTGGCTTGTGGGGTCATAACTCCAATCTTTACATGGTATTCTCTCTGTGTGTGTGTCTGTCCCTTGCCCAAATTTCCCCTTTTTAAAAGGACACTAGTCCTATTAGATTACAGCCCACCCTAATCAGTTCATTTTAGCTTGATTACCTCTGTAAAGACTCTATTTCCAAATAAGCTCACATTCTGAGGTACTAGGGGGTTAGGACTCCAACATATCTTTTTGGGGGGAATACAATTCAACCCTAGTAGCCCCTTCCTTTCCCAGACCTGTTTTTTCAGTTACCTGTCCCTTAAATTTGAACGAGACTTTACAGTCCACAAACTACTAGTGTAGTGAGAAAAACATGGGCTAGAAGTTCACAGGCCTGTGTTCAAACCCTGGTGTTCCGATTTACTACCTATCTGGCTGTGGAACGTCTATCCATCTTGTAAGCCTGTTTCCTCATTGGAAAGTAGTGGTAAAATGTCCATTTTATTAGTCCAGTGTGAGGTTTGATGAACTGAAGGGCCTGGTGTGGTGCCTGATATGTGGTTGGTGCTCAACAAATGGAGGCTCGATACCAACAGGAAAGTTGTTATTATCTCCATTTGTAGATGAGGAAACTGAGGCTTAGAGATGAGCTGATCTAGGGGCAGTGTGACAGACTCTCTGCAGACTCTGGACCCCCCTCCCCTTACACCCCATTTCACCTGTGGTTATGGTACTCACCTCATAGTGAGTGGTTACTCACTCATGGTGGTAACCATCACCACCGTCCATCTCCAGAATTTTTTCGTCTTCTCAGACTGAAACTCTGTACCTGTTAAACACTCACTCTCCATTTCCCCCTCCCCCAGCCCCTGTGTCTATGAATTTGACTACTCTAGGAACCTCATATAAGTGGGATCATGCAATATTTGTCCTTTTGTGACTGGCTTATTTTACTTAGCGTAATGTCTTCAAGGTTCATCCATGTTGTAGCATGTGTCAGAACGTCCTTCCTTTTAAAGGCTGAATAATATTCCGTTGTAGGTATACACCACATTTTGTTTATCCATTCATCCACTGATGGACATGTGGGTTGTTTCCACCTTTTGGCCATTGTGAATAATGCTGCTATGAACATGTGTGTGCAAAGTTCCTGCTTTCAATTCTTTTGGGTATACACTCAGAAGTGGAATTACTGTATCGAACCTCATTCACCTTTGTATTCTCAGGGTCCATTACAGTACTGATAGAAACTTATTACTCAATAATGTTTGTGGAATGAATATATTAAGGAATGAATGATTGAAGGAGTAATTGAGTAATGAATGAAACAAGAAACAGGAACCTGGCAAGGAAAGAGGGAGTGGTTTTAACAGTGGGAAGATCTAGATGAAGCCCCTGGACTGGATCAGAAGGGAGGAGGAAGGAATGGTCAGATTTTGCAAAAACTGTCCAACTCATTATTTGTACAGGCTTCGTGTTACAACAGTAAGGATTCAACCAAAATACTTGCCTAATGGTTTCCTCAAAAAATTTTTTGAGGTAACGAAAGTACCAATCGGTTGATACTCTTGTTTAATTACTGTGCTCCAGGACATAATAGAAAGTGATCTGGAATTTTGGACTTGCCGCCCTCTAGGCCTCCTCACTCCCAGCCTAACCAGGAGTCTCACCAGCAAGGATTCCCCACGGCTTCTTCACGCTCCCACTCCTAGGAGCTCTCCAGACCCTGCTTCCACATCCCGCACCTGTTCTTTGCCTCCCAGAACCGGCTACATGCATTGCCTGTGTGACCTGCTCCTTTCCCATCTGACATGAATGTCATGCAGCTGAATGTGACTTTGTTTTTCTTTTGCTCAGAGCTAAGGACAAGCTGCCCATCTTCCTCCTAGCCCTGGATGCTGGGTGGCTGTGATTGGCAGGAACCCAGGAGGAAAAAGAAATGTGCCTCAGGTAGCAGATCTGCCAGAAAAATTCTGTCTGGTCTGAGCTCATCTCACCCCATTCTTGATGGCAGGAGTTTTGCATTTCTCTGGGCAACTCCCTCCTCTCCTCCCTCAACCAGCCCTGAAGAAACTGAAATCCCAGAGGCAGCAGCATTGGATCTGAAGGTTTCTTCTCATTTTGTCAGCTCATCGCTCAGATTTGGCCACCAGTTTGACAAGGAGAGTACCCGGGAGGGTGACGTTGGGCGGGTGTTGAGGATGGCGACTGTGAATGGCTTAGCTAAGGCTTACAGCTGGAAACTTTATTTAAAAACTGCAGAATCTCACTGACCTTCTCTCTCTAGGCAGATAAATAAGAAGCCAGTGCGAGGAAGGACATCTTTTCTACATCAGACCTCAGTCAGATCCAAATGAAGGCAGATGCCCATCTCAAGGCGCAGTTTTCGTTCTTATTTTGCTGTTGACATGGGAGTTGTTGGGCGGGGGTGGACGACAGAGGGCTGGGGGGGAAGGCAGCCCAAAGGAGAGCAGAGGGGAGGAGGGGGCCTGGGCTCGGTGAATAGCAAGCTCAAGAGCTCTTCTGCACAACGAGATTAGCGCGATGTGAGCATTTCCATGCCAAGGTGCTAACGCAATAATACACGCGAGTTTGCCAACTTTTCAAATTGAATGTATTTGATTATTTGCTTTTAATTAGTGTGAGTTTTGGAGTATGTACAGGATTGTCAGGGATACACGCAAAGCCTCCTACAGCCCGTGAAGCCTCCCCTTGGTAAAGACGGTCCGGGATTGTTCTTTTTTAGCTGTGGAGAATGAGATTTAACAGCTCTGTTAAATATTTTAGCCCGTTTCCATTGTGCCTCTGTTTCAACCTATTGGCAAGACCAATTGAAGTGAGCAAATAAACCTCTTATCTGATCTGAATGCTGAGAGCTGCTCCTAAGAAGAATTTTCCAGCTCAACTTCGGCTTTCTGCGAACATCCCTGTTTTATGTTTTCTTTTCTTTTCGGGGTTGGCTATTAAGCTGATTTTTTCTCCTCTCCTTCCCTATAAGTATGTTTTAGGAAACATCTATACACATGAAAAAAAGTGGGCAGGAAGGAGGGCGAGGGGAAGAAATTTGTTTATATGAAGCGTTTCTAGAGCTCGTTCTATCTGCCAAAGACTCGAGAGCGTCCTGGGTTTGGTGTCTCTGCACACAGTGGGCGCTGTTCAGGGTGATTCCCGCTGTGCTAAACCAGGGGACAATGAGGCCATGGAGAGGCTGGGCTTGCCAGGCCAGTGGGGGATCGAGAAGGATTTGAGCCTTAGTCTCCATGCTCCATCTGCGCCTTGGGGACAGTGCTATCCTGGCTGGTATACCAGCTACCACATCTTTCGTTTTCTTGTTTTAACAAGGATTTCCCACTGCTTCTCATGGGAATTTTGCAAGTAATGGTCATTTATAAAAACAAAACAAGTCCTTCTTTAGGCCCAAACTTAAAGAAGCAGGATGAGGTAGAGAACTCAGTGCAGCAGCTCCAGCTCCTCTCTCTCCTTTCGGTCTTTCTTTACTAAAGAAGAGAAGGAGGATGTGGCGTGAGGCTTTATCCCCGGCACTGCTTTCCTCCCAGCCTCCTCAGGCCTGTCACGTGGCTTGCCTCTGCCTCCAGGACACTGGGGACATGGACAGAGACTGGAGCCCACCCTGGCATGGCCAGCCACTTTGTTCCTTCCTGCCCCAAGCTCACATTGCTGTCCCAGCAGCTCGCCAGGGCCACGGAGGAGCCACCACGTAGCAGACAAGCAAGACCCCTCACACACATTCTGAGGACGGCCGCCCGCTCACCCATTACCTACACAATCTCTCAGTTACATTAAAAAAAAAAATCTTTCCCCCCCTTAACAATAGAGAGGAACAAATGGTTGACAAATAACAACAGCAGCAGCTCTGCAACAAAAGCACGCAATTATTACAATTATACTATCCTTGATTAGGCTGCCATGCATTGCATTTCAATGTAATTGATGTTGTAGGTTGACACATCGGACACCAAATATTCTCGCCTGTCCCTTCTCTCTTTTGTTTCAGAAGCTGATTTGCATTTTCTATGCTTTTAGTAATGAAGACTTAGCACTTTTCCTCCATTAGAAAAAAAAAGAGAGATACAATAATCTGCAACTCGGCACTTGTTTAAGGATTCTGACCCTCGAAAATACCACTTTGCTTCACACATTAGCTGCTTACAAAGAAGGAAGCTAATGTATCATCTAATTGGGCAAACCACTGCATCTGATTTCTCTCAATCAGACTATTAGCTTCGTAATTACCCATCTGCCTCGTGTGGAAAAACGGCAAGGCGCACACCCAGCTAATAACATTCTCAAGAGCTCTCCACCACAATGAGAGGAGGCGACGTGGAGGGATATGGTCTCTAACCATTTCGGTGCCAAGGTGGTCACACAATGCAGAGGGGCTTTGCCAACCTTCCCCTGCCTGAACGTGTTTAATTATTTGTCTTTAATTAGTTGGAGTTTTGGGGGTCTGTTCAGGACTGCTGTCACTGCTGCTGTGGTGGTGGTGGCCGTGGCGGAGGTTGAAGTATAGTGCCCAGCGGGAAGGCAGGAAGAGGCTTCTTGTGGCCTCTGCAGGAGATGCTTGGGTTGCGGGAGGATGTCACCTGGCTTGGCGGGTGTCCTCAAAGGGAATAAAGATTCCCCTCAAGATCGGAGCGGAGTGTTTTACTTCTCTTTTTGTTCCTTTTCTTCTTCCGGGGTTGGGTTCCCCCTCTTCCCGCGTGGGTGAAGAGGCACCCTTTGCGGCCTTTCCTGGGCTCACCCGAGGACGAGGACATCAGGAAGGGTCCCCGGAGCGCCCGGACTGTGCGTGCTCTGACTAGCGCAGTGACTTCTCGCACTTGTCACGAGTTCTTCCGGCTCCCTGTCCTCTGGGATCATGTTCCAAATGCTCTTTTGGTCAGTTCGGCGGCTGCAGGCCTTTTCTGAGGTCTGAAGATTGTGTGACCTTGGGCAAGTCGCAGGATGCTTCCTTTCCTCCTCCTCTGTAAGCTGGGAGGGGAGACTGTCCAGCTCACGTCCTCGGGGACTGGGGTAGTTGGCATGTGGGTGTGTTTGGGGGGGGCAGATGGGGCCAATTTTGGTGTCAACTGGAGCAAGTTGTTGGGGTCCCCTATCCCTCAACTAGAGAAGCTCAGTTATTATTTGTGTATCCTTCTATGTCAATTTTCTTTGAACAAAGTGTTCGAGCTAAAAATTTTGAGACCGACTGGATATACATGGTCCGGCTAATATTGTCTAATGACAACATGTATCTCAAGTCTATAACTGTGCCTGGGCCATACCAGTATTCACCGTTCTATGGCTTGGTTAATTCAGCCCATAGCTGCTGCTGTTTAAATAGGAGGTTAGCATATCAACATTTAAGGCTGACATAGTGATGAATTTTGCTTTTGTGTATGTTTCTGTAGCCAAAGTTTAATTCTGACATGATTTTAAGGACTCACTGATAGCTAATACTAAAGCATTGGGTTAAGCACAGAAATTTACATATTCATTCTATCACCCAGGATACATTTTTAAAAATCCTACTATGTGTGCGTTATGGTGAGAGGCCCTATAGATAATGTTTATATTGGGCATGGTCCCAGCTTAATGTAACTTTGAGTGGTAAATAAAGATAAGTTTGTCCCTTACACAAGTAAGAGACAAAGTCCCAGGATTCATCTGGTCTTGCTAAATGCTCTGTCAAGCTGGCCAGGGGTTTCGACAGTGGAGGCATGACACATTCATGCATGAGCCCATCTCAACCAAATTACTTCCATCACATAGTGCTCAGGCATGCAGTAGTCGGTACTTTTTAGCTTCACAATATCCCACCGAAAGAGTTTGGTTGATTTGTGATATCTTTCTTATTCTATCTGTAGGGAAATTGGGGACCTCAACAGCCACATGTATCTCTTAGTGTTTAGGAATTTTGTGGAAGACTGTCACTGCATGAAATAATCTTATTTATAAAGATCTTCTAAAAATTCCTTCCACGTCTCTGTCTAAGGAAAAGTTTGTCTTCCTCTGCACCGTATGTATATCCTGTATTTTATAACTGATCATCTTTTCCTCTTTGCTTTGGCTGCTAGGAAGCTCAAAGGCCAAATTTTAGCTTTTCTCCGTTGGCTTAATAGGACTAGATGTCATATTTTATGCGTGAATGCCACTAACTTTATTATTTTTCTGTTTATAATCATATTTTTCCTTTAACTCCTGAAAATATTTATTTATCTTAGATCTTTTTTTATTATATGCATTTTTGTATAATATTTAAATACTTGGTGGGAAAATGTTCTAGTGGAAACTGACCAGAGAGGTTAAGTAATTTGCCTAAGTTACACAGGAATGAATGCAGTCAAGAAATCTTTCTTGTGCCCAGAGCAGATGTTTTTGATGTTAGCCATGAAATCTGCTAAAATTAGTTTACCTTGTGATCTGCTACAACTTTTTAATTTTTCTTGGGCAAGGTTCACATAATTTGTCAGCCTCTGTTACAGCTTTCTTACTCTTCCCTGAAAGTCTTGGATGCTAAACAGTCTGAATCCATCAAGCCACATCCAGGGAGAGAGGTAAGGGAAAAGATGTTCTCATGGCCTCCTGCGCTGCGGGTTGAGTTCCTGATCTTCCTAGTTATGGTACCCAGCATCACTTCTGTCATGTTCTGAGCTGCCCTATCAGGGTTCCTCCTCTGAGAAGCCAGTGTTTGTCCCAGCCTCTGCATGACCCTGAGGTGGAGGTGAAAAGTGACTTCTGTGTTGCTCGGGGAGTGAGTACAGAAGAGCAGAGCACAAGTTTTCTGCTTCAGGCTCTCAGGAGTCTCACACAGGCTATCTCCTCACAAACCACATTATGAGAGAATCCAGAACCCGTGAAAAATGCTGCCTGGGACATGGTCTCATTTTAACCCCAAATGAGAATCATCTGTTTAGAAATGACGTTATATTTCACTTGCCTCCAAGCATAGTCACTATTCTCCAGAGGCCGATAAGGGGTCTATTCTCAAAGGACTTCCCCAGGGAAGGAGGCTCTGTAATGCAGCAATTCCTAACCTTTTTGTAGTGGAGACATCTGATCAATTGTTTTTGACACTGCCTTTTCCCTCTCTACCTTTTCTTGAAAAATGTCATATGACCTATTGACTTTTTTTGTTATAATTCTTTTGAGAATTTGGTTATCATATCTCTTCCTCATCAACATAGACCTGGGAAAAACTGGACATACAGGGCAGGTGCTACAAAACAGGGCCTGAGTAGCAGCTCCATAATGTGTTCTGGTTTGAACAGCTCTCAGGAAGTTCTTCCCTATGTCTAACTGCTATCCCTCCTATTGCATTTTATCCCATTTCCTCTAGGTCTTTCCTCAGAGAAGATGAGCATCACACTAATATCCAGATAATTAGAAATACAGCCAACTTTCTATTGATTATAAGTAGATTATATTGCAGTTTATCTCTGGCAAATCTTGCCTTCATCCCTTAGTTAACATCTCTGTTGCTTCCTTAATTTCTTTATTGCTTTTATAACCATTGCCATCTGTTACTGAAATTGGAGTTTAATGGGAACTAGAAGATTGAAACTTCCAAAATGAAAATAATTATTTTGAGCCCAATCAGCCTGGGAAAGGTAGCAGTCTTAGAGGACGGGTGAGCTCTGCTTGAGCTGACCACAGGATGCTTAGGGTCTGGTTGGCCTTAGCAATCATCTGATCATCTTCCGCTAGGTTTATTGATGAGGAAATCAAGACCTTGATCAGGTAAGAGTCTTGTCAGATGTCCCAGAGCTACTTGGAGAAAGCTCTGACACTAGGATCCAGGTCTGGATATCTTTATAGTCTATCACGATTCTTATTCATCAGTTTGAAAAGTGCAATTGCCCATTTCCAGCGCGGAATGTATGGCTGGGCAGAATTGCATTTGGGGACAGAGCTGAAAAACAGGATAGTTCTTAGCTTCCCAGCTCCTCTGGAATTTTGTCTTCATGGTGCAATTTCATGATTTTGTGTGCACTATCATGAAAAACTAGGACATCAGATATCACCATAAGAAAAAGCAACACATAGACTCCAAAATAATTTAACACAGAGAAATGATTTCATATTTGTCTACTGTTCAGACTACGTTTGTGAGGACTCTCAAATTTCTGTGGACGATGAGGAATTGGTGTTATTTATGCCTTCATGCAGGAGTCAGAAAATGTGCAACATCCTCAGCATCTGGACCAAGTCCAGTCTGTATTTTTTTTCCCATCTGCTCCCAGTATTTTAAATAAAAATGTTTGTATGTGCATCCCCTAAGCCCTGTTGTAAATTGTAAATCATGCTATTATATCTGGTAAAACCACAATGTCAAGCAACAATTCACAAAGCCACAAAGATTCTCCGGAGTAATTTTCCTGTTCTCGTTGATCAATTTTATATTTTCCCCTTGGCCATATGCACACATTAAATGGCACTAATTCAGTGAGAAAACTCATAAGGGATAATATTTGAAGTGGCACAAATGGCAGCGATGCCTTTACAAGTATCTGTTTTATAATTGCCTCTGCACTCTACCTGAATCTGCTCTCCTCTGTTGTTTCAGTCGAGTGAAATGGACACAGAAATGAGGTGGGGGTGGGGGAGTGTGGGAGGAAGGAGGAGAATGTTTCAGCTAAATTAAGTGTAAAAACAGGAAAATCTCAAGTCAAAAATTGTGTGGCTGTAATTATTTCTTTCTTCTGGTGAGGATGTTTATATCCGATCTGGAGAGATGACAGGTGGGAGGAGCAGACTAGTGCTGGCTAGTCAGGATGGGTGCTTACAGTTGAACACCCCACCCATAACTTGATGGCAGGACTTTATCTAGGCCATTGAGTTTTTTAAAAAATTTTTTGTTTATTGCAGTAACATTGGTTTATAACATTGTATGAATTTCAGATGTACATCATTATACTTCTATTTCTGCATAGATTACATCATGTTCACCACCCAAGTACTAATTACAACCCATCACCACACACTTGTTCCGAATTATCCCTTTCGCCCTCCTCCCTCCCCCCTTCCCCTCTGGTAACCACCAATCCAATCTCTGTCTCTATGTGTTTGTATGTTGTTGTTATTTTCTACTACTTATTGAGGGAAATCATACAGTATTTGACCTTCTCCCTCTGACTTATTTCACTTTGCATAATACCCTCAATGTCCATCCATGTTGTCACAAATGGCTGGATTTCATCGCTTCTTATGGCTGAGTAGTATTCCATTGTGTATATATACCACATCTTCTTTATCCATTCGCCCCTTAATGGGCACTTAGGTTGCTTCCAAGTCTTGGCTATTGTGAATAACGCTCCAATGAACACAGGGGTGCATGTATCTTTACGTATTGGTGTTTTCAAATTCTTTGGATAAATACACAGCAGTGAAATAGCTGGATCATATGGCAGTTCTATCCTTAATTTTTTGAGGAATCTCCATACTGTTTTCCATAGTGGCTGCACCAGTTTGCACTCCCACCAGCAGTGTATGAGAGTTCCCTTCTCTCCACATCCTCTCCAACACATGTTGTTGCCTGTCTTGTTAATTATAGCCATTCTGACGGGCGTGAGGTGATATCTCATTGTAGTTTTGATTTGCATTTCCCTGATAGTTAATGATTTTGAACATCTTTTCATGTCTCTGTTGGCCATCTATGTATCTTCTTTGGAGAAATGTCTGTTCAGGTCTTTTGCCCATTTTTTAATTGGGTTGTTAGTTTTTTTGTTGTTGAGATGCTTGAGTTCTTTATATATTTTGGAGATTAAGCCCTTATCAGATGTATGGTTTGCAAATATCTTCTCCCAATTGTTAGGTTGTCTTTTCGTTTTGTTGATCGTTTCCTTTGCTGTGCAGAAGCTTTTTAGTTTGATGTAGTCCCATTTGTTTATTTTTTCTACTGTTTCTCTTGCCCGGTCAGACATGGTGCTTGAAAATATGTTGCTAAGACCGATGTCTAAGAGCGTACTACCTATGTTTTCTTCTAAAAGTTTCATAGTTTCAGGTCTTGCATTCAAGTCTTTAATCCATTTTGAGTTATTTTTTCTGTATGGTGTAAGGTAAGGGTCGACTTTCATTTTTTTACATGTGACTATCCAGTTTTCCCAACACCTTTTGTTGAAGAGACTTTCTTTTCTCCATTGTATGTTCTTGGCTCCTTTGTCAAAGATTAGCTGTCCATAGATGTGTGGGTTTATTTCTGGGCTTTTGATTCTATTCCATTGATCTGTGTGTCTGTTTTTGTGCCAGTACCATGCTGTTTTGGTAACTATAGCGTTGTAGTATATTTTGAAATCAGGGAGTGTGATACCTCCAGTTTTGTTCTTTTTTCTCAGGATTCCTTCAGCTATCCAGGGTCTTTTGTTGTTCCATATAAATTTTAGGATTCTTTGTTCTATTTCTGTGAAAAATGTTGTTGGAACTTTGATAGGGATTGCATTGAATCTATAGATGCCTTTAGGAAGTATGGACATCTTAACTATGTTAATTCTTCCAATCCGAGAGCGTGGAATATCTTTCCATTTCTTTGTGTCTTCAATTTCTTTCAGCAATGTTTTATAGTTTTCGGTGTACAGCTCTTTCACCTCTTTGGTTAAGTTTATTCCTAGGTATTTTATTCTTTTTATTGCAATTGTAAATGGGATGGTATTCTTAACTTCTCATTCTGCTATTTTGTTGTTACTGTATAGAAATGCAACTGATTTTTGTATGTTGATTTTGTATCCTGCAACTTTACCATATTCGTTTATTACTTCTAAAAGTTTCCTGGTGGATTCTTTAGGGTTTTCTATATATAATATCATGTCATCTGCAAATAGTGACAGTTTCACTTCTTCCTTTCCAATTTGGATCCCTTTTATTTCTTTCTCTTGCCTGATTGCTCTGGTTAGGACTTCCAGTACTATGTTAAATAGGAGTGGTGACAGTGGGCATCCTTGTCTGGTTCCTGTTAGAGGGATAGCATTCAGTCTTTCACCATTGAGGATGATATTAGCTGTGGGTTTGTCATATATGGCCTTTATTATGTTGAGGTACTTTCCTTCTATACCCATTTTATTCAGAGTTTTTATCACAAATGGATGCTGTATCTTGTCAAATGCTTACTCCGCATCTATTGAGATGATCATGTGATTTTTATTTTTCATTTTATTAATGTGGTGTATTACGTTGATTGATTTGGGAATGTTGAACCATCCCTGCATACCTGGAATAAATCCCACTTGATCATGGTGTATAATCTTTTTAACGTATTGTTGTATGCGATTTGCTAGTATTTTGTTGAGGATTTTTGCATCGATGTTCATCAGTGATATTGGCCTGTAGTTTTCTTTTTTTGTGTTGTCCTTGTCTGGTTTTGGTATCAGGGTAATGTTGGCTTCGTAGAATGAGTTAGGAAGCTTCCCCCCCTCCTCAATTTTTTGGAAGAGTTTGAGAAAGATAGGTATTAAGTCTTCTTTGAATGTTTGGTAGAATTCACCAGGGAAGCCGTCTGGTCCTGGACTTTTATTTTTGGGCAGGTTTTTGATTACTGTTTCGATCTCCTTACTGGTGATTGGTCTATTCAAATTCTCTACTTCTTCTTGATCCAGTTTTGGAAGGTTGTATGATTCTAAGAATTTATCTATTTCTTCCAGATTGTCGAATTGGTTGGCATATAGCTTTTCATAGTAGTCTCTTATAATCTTTTGTATTTCTGAGGTGTCTGTTGTAATTTCTCTTCTTTCGTTTCTGATTTTACTTATTTGTGCCTTCTCTCTTTGTTTCTTGGTGAGTCTAGCTAAAGGTTTGTCAATTTTGTTTATCTTTTCAAAGAACCAGCTCTTGGTTTTATTAATTTTTTCTGTTGTTTTTTTACTCTCTATAACATTTATTTCTGCTCTGATTTTTATTATTTCCCTTCTTCTACTGATTTTGGGCTTTGTTTGTTCTTCTTTTTCCAGTTCCTTTAGGTGCCTTGTTAGATTGTTTATTTGAGCTTTTTCTTGTTTGTTGAGATAGGCCTGTATTGCTATAAACTTCCCTCTTAGAACTGCTTTTGCTGTATCCCATAAATTCTGGCATGTCGTATTTTCATTTTCATTTGTCTCCAGGTATTTTTTCATTTGTTCTTTGATTTCTTCGTTGACCCAGTCGTTGTTCAGTAGTATTTTGTTTAGTCTCCACGTATTTGTGGCTTTTCTGATTTTCTTCCTATAGTTGATTTCTAGTTTCATACCGTTGTGGTCAGAAAAGATGCTTGGTATTATTTCAATCTTCTTAAATTTATGGAGATTTGTTTTGTGGCCTAATATGTGATCAATCCTGGAGAATGTTCCATGTGCATTTGAAAAGAATGTGTATTCTTCGGTTTTTGGATGGAATGCTCTGTATATATCTACTAGGTCCATCTGTTCTAGTGTGTCATTTAAGGCCAATGTTTCCTTATTGATCTTCTGTTTGGATGATCTATCCATTGGTGCAAGTGGAGTGTTAAAGTCCCCTACTATTATTGTGTTACTGTCTATTTCTGTTTTTACGTCTGTTAATAATTGCTTTATATATTTCGGTGCACCTACATTGGGTGCGTAGATATTTACAAGTGTTATATCCTCTTGTTGGATTGTTCCCTTGATCATTATGTAATGCCCTTCTTTGTCTCTCTTTACAGTTTTTGTTTTAAAGTCTATTTTGTCTGATATGAGTACTGCTTCCCCAGCTTTCTTTTCATTGCCATTTGCGTGGAGTATCTTTTTCCATCTCTTCACTTTCAGTTTGTGAGTGTCTTTAGGTCTGCAGTGTGTCTCTTGTATGCAGCATATATATGAGTCTTGTTTTTTTTATCCAATCAGCCACCCTATGCCTTTTAATTGGAGCATTTCATCCATTGACATTTAAAGTAGCTATTGATAAGTATGTACTTACTGCCATTTTTTAACTTTTATTTTTTTCTCAGTGTTTTAGTAGTCCTTCTCTGTTCCTTTCTCCCTCTATACAGAATTGATGGTCTCTTTAGTTTGACCTCTGTCTGAAAGCTCTACTCTTTAACTCCCCTCCTCCCTCATTTTATGTTTTTGATATCATAGCTAACCTCTTTTTTGTGCATTTGTATCCGTTACCTTCTTATCATGGAAATAGATCATTTTTCCTATTTGCGGTCTTCTCTTTTCCCCTTAAATCAGTCCCTTTAACATTTCTTGTAGCACTGGTTTCTTGTTGACAAAGTCCTTTAATTTTTGCTTGTCTGGGAAATTTTTCATCTCTCTTTCCATTTTCAATGATAACCTTGCTGCGTAGAGTATTCTTGGCTGTAAGTTTTTTCCTGTTAGCACTTTAAATATATCGTGCCACTTTCTTCTGGCCTGTAAGGTTTCCGCTGAGAAGTCAGCTGATAGCCTTATGGAGTTTCCGTTGTATGTAACTTGTCTTTCTCTTGCGGCTTTTAGGATTCTCTCTTTATCTTTAATTATGGACATTTTGATTATGATGTGTTTTAGTTTGGGCCTCTTTGGGTTTATCTTGTTTGGGGCTCTCTGTGCTTCTTGTACCTGGATGTCTGCTTCCTTCCTTAGATTAGGGAAGTTTTCATCTATTATTTCTTGAAATAGATTCTCTGCCCCTTTGTCTCACTCTTCTCCTTCCAGGACACCTATAACATGGATGTTAGTGTGCTTGATGTTGTCCCAGAGGTCCCTTAGACTGTCCTCACTCTTTTTAATTCTTTTCTCTTTTACCTGTTCAGCTTGGGTAATTTCTTCTAGTCTTTCGTCCAGCTCACAGACCCGTTCTTCTGTATCCTCTACTCTGCTTTTGAGTCCCTCTAGTGAATTTTTCATTTCCATTATTGTATTCTTCATTTCTGATTGATTCTTTTTTATATCTTCCATTTCTTTGTTGACATTCTCACTGAGTTCATCTATTCTTCTCCCCAGAGCAGTGAGCATCCTTAACACTCTTTGTTTGAACTCTCTGTCGGGTAGGTTGCTCATTTCTGTTTCACTTAGTTTCTTTTCTGTGGTTTTATCTTGTTCCCTTACTTGGAATGTATTCCTTTGCCTCCTCATTTTGCCTCTTTCCCTGTGCTTGTGTCTACGTATCAGGTAGGTCAGCTACGTCTCCTGCTCTTGGATAGGTGACCTTATATAAGTGATACCTTAGGAGGCCTGCAGTGTGCTTCCCTCAGTTCTCAATGTTACAGGGGTGACCCCTATGTGGGCTACATGTGTCCTTCTGTTGTGGCCTGTTTGCTCTCCTTGTAGGTGCCCAGGGAGGCCGAGTTATGCTCCTGGCCAGCTGTTGTAATGCTCAGCTGCTTGTAGTTGTTGTGGGCCCTTCAGTCTCTTTATCATTTGGTTGGAGCCCCAGCACAGTTGGCTGCAAGTTCTAATACCACATTTGTGTTGCAGTATTTCTTTTAAGTGAGTAGGTCCCCAGCGTGGCAGGTTGTTAGGCTCAGGGGCTTACAATTGCTATAAGCCTCCAGCCTTTTGGTCTCTTGTCAGCTCTCTGAGGATTGCAGCTGTGTGGGGCTGGCCTCAGGCACGGGAGCACCCAATTGTTTCAGGCTTTGGAAGGTGGGGCAAATCCCCTCTGTGGGTCTTTGAGAAGCACAAGTCTTCTGCAGCTGACAAGCCCTCCCACCCACAGGTCCACACACACAGTCAACACAGTCCTGCCCCGTGTGTGCGCCTCGACCTCCTGAAGTGGACCCAGTCTCTCCACGGCGGGAGCCCCATACACTCCACCACTGCCCCACACTCTCCACCCACTCCTTGTGCACTCCCTGCCCCACTGAAGTGGGCTCAGTTGCCAGGCTGCAGAGAATCCAGTCACCAATCTCTGCAGGCCCACAAGTTGCCTGAGGGCTTGTTGTTGGGTGGGGCCAGTCTCTAGGGTGGACTGCCTGCCCTGGCTGAGCTGGATTACATCGGTGCTCTAGTGGGTGGGGCAGACCTGGGCTAGCAGGCCCCAGGGAGAACTCCAATGGTGTCTGTGTCAGCACGCTCACACCAGGCCACAACAATGGCCGCCGCCAATGTCCCAGTCCCTGGAGAGGTCTCACCTCTCACTGCAATGCATTCAGGGCCTATCAGGTGAGTCTCTTTTCACCAAAGCACTGTGCACCTTTCTTTCTGGTGATTTTCGGTTGCTTTCTGAAACAGGTGAGTTTGCACGTCAGCCCTTTAAGAGCCGATTTTAATTTCTTTGTGAACCAGCTTTTCTGGGGGTACTCCCCAATGTTTTAGTAGCAGGCAAAGTCAGATATTATGCCACTTGTCTCGATTGTGCTGGGTCCACAGAGTGCCTACAGTGGAGGAGTTCACCGGCTCAGGCCCCGCTCCTCCAGGGAGGGCTGCGTACCTTTACGCTGCTCCCGGGTGGTTGTGAAGTTGGTGGCTTGTGAAAGTGGCATATTTTCTCTCCAGAAGGGAGAGGCCTCTTCCAGAAGGAAGGCCTCTTCCACCTCAATTAGGATTGTCCATTGTTGCAGGGGTTCCTCTTATCCAGCTTCAGTTCTGTCTCAGGGGTAATTTTTCCACAAGTAGTTGTAAATTGGCTGTGTCCACAGGAGGAGGTGAGTTCAGAGTCTGCCTACGCCGCCATCTTGTCTTCTCTCCTTTTTTAATTTTTTGATTAATTTTTTAAATGAGAATTTTTTAGTAAACTTTTTAAATTCAAGTACAGACAGTTCCTGACTTACAACGGTTCAATTTACGATTTTATGACTTTATGACGGTGCAATAGTGATACACATTCAGTAGAAACCATACTCCAAATTTTCAATTTTGATCATTTTCCAGCCTAGCAGTGTGATACTCTCTCGTGATGCTGGGCAGCGGCAGTGAGCTGTAGCTCCCGGTCAGCCACGTGATCACCGGGGTAAATAACTGATACACTTACAACCGTTTTGCTTTTCACTTTCACTACATTATTCAATAAATTACATGAGATATTCAACACTATATTCTAAAATAGGCTTTGTGTACCATGATTTTGCCCACCTGTAGGCTAATGTAAGTGTTCTGAGCACGTTTAAAGCAGGCTAGGCTAAGCTATAATGTTCTGTAGGTTGGGTATGTTGAATGCATTTTCAACTTATGATTTTCAACTTGCAATGGATTTATCAAGACATAACTGCATCATAAATCGAGGAAGATCTGTACAGCATATATACAGAAAAGTACATAATTCATAGTTATACAAGATGATAATTTTTTACGAAGTGAACACATCTGTGTAACCACCACACACATCAAGAGGCAGAACCTTATCGGTGCCCAGCACATTCCCTCTTACCCCCTTCTGGGCATTACCTACTCTCACCCAAAGGTAACTACTATTCTGACTTCTATCACCATTCATTATTTGACATGGACTCTTTGGGACCTTGTTTCTTTTACTCAACGAACATTATATTTGTGAGATTCATTCATTTTTGAGAGTATGGCAGTATTTTCTTCATTTTCATTGCTCTGTTGCATTCCATTCTGTGTGTGTGTGTCTACACATTGCCTATTATAACCTACTATTGATACACATTTGAGTTGTTTCAAGTTTTTGGCTTTTATGAATAATGGTGTTATGAAAATTTTTGTACATGTCTTTTGATGCACATTGTGTGCGTTATGTTGGGCATATACCAGGGATGAATTACTGATTTATAGGGACTATATATGTTCAGATTTAGTAAAGACCGACAAACAGTTTTTCAAAGTCATACCAATTTACATTCCCACTAGCCGTGTATGAGAATTCTAATTGCTCCACACTCTCACTAACATTTAATATTATCAGTTTTATTTAAAATTTTAACCATTCTGGTGGATGGGTACTGTATCTCATTGAAGTTTTAATTTTTATTTCCCTAATGAATAATGATAATGGCCAAATTTTCATGTATTTATTGGCATTTTGAATATTCTCTTTTGAGAAATGCCAGTACAAGGCTTTTGCCTATTTTTTAAAAATTACATTCTCTATTTTTCTTTTTTTGGTTTGTTGTTTTTTTATGTATTCTGGAGACAAGTCCCACACACACACGTACACACACACGTTATTAATATTTATATAGCAAATATCTTTTCCCACTCCATGACTTGCTATTTCATCCTCTTAATGCTATATTTTGGTGAGCTTTAATTCTTAATTTTAATGAAGTTCAATTTATCAATCATTGGTTTTACAATTATTGCTTTTCAAGGAAATCTTCATGTATAGCTAACATCAGGCATATATTCTCTTATTTTATAATCTAGAACTGCACTATCCAATATAGTAACTAATAGCCTCATGTAGCTGTCTAGATTTCTTTTACCAGCTTTATTGAGGTGTAATTGACATAGAATAGACTATACATTTTATAGCCTACAATTGGGTAAGTTTTGACTTGTGTACTTTACCACCATCAAGACAATAAACATACCCATCACCCCCAAAAGTTTCCTTATGCCCCTTTGCAATCTCTTTCCCCCACCCCTCCCCCTGTTTTCAGGCAACTACTGATCTGTTTTCTGTCACTATAGATTAGTTTGTATTTTCTATAATTTTATATAAAAGGAATCATACAGTACGTACTCTTTTTTTGGGTCTTGTTTTTTTCAGCATAATTATTTTAGAGATTTATCATGCTGTTGAGTATATCAATATTTCATTCCTTTTTATTGCTAAATAATATTCCATGGATATACCACAATTCACTTATCCTTTCACCTGTTGATAAACATTTGGGTTGTTTTCAGTTTTTGGCTATTATAAATAAAGCTGCTATGAAAACATATTAGTTTTCTATAGTGGCATAAAACAACACAGATTTATTATCTTACAGTTCTGTAGGTTAGAAGTCTGACAATGGGTCTCACTGGGCTAAAATTGATTGTCAGCAGGGCTGAGTTCCTTTATAGAGGAGAATCCATTTCCTGGCCTCTTCCAGTTACTAGAGGCTACCCACATTCCTTGGTTGTGGCCTCTTCCTCCATCTTCAAAGCCAGCAATATTGAATCTCTCTGACCTTTCTTCTGTTGCCACTTCCCTCTATGACCACAACTAGGAAAGAATCTCTGCATTTAAAGACTCACGAGATTAGATTGGGCCCACCTAGATAATCCAGGCTAATTCCTCATCTCAAAGATGTGACCTTAATTAAAGCTGCAAAGTCCCTTTTGCCGAGTAAAGTAACATATTCACAGGTTCCAGGGATGAGGGTGTGGACATTTTAGGGGTGGGGTGTCGATTTTTCCGCCTGTTCTGTTGATGTCCCTATGCTTTAGTTTCTCTTGGGTAAATAGCTAGGAGTGGAATCGCTGGATTATACGGTAGATTTATGTGTAACTTTTTAAGAAACTGAAAACTGTTTTCCAAATTGGTTTTAACATTTTACATTCCCACCATCAGTTTATGAGAGTTCTAGTTGCCCACCATACTCACCAACACTTGGTATTGCTATATGTTTTTTTTTTTTTTTTTTTTGTGAGGAGGACTAGCCCTGAGCTAACATCCAGTGCCAATCCTCCCCTTTTTTCTTGAGGAAGAGTAGCCCTGAGCTAACATCCATGCCCATCTTCCTCCATTCTATATGGGACGCCGCCATAGCATGGCCTGCCAAGTGATACATTGGTGTGCACCCAGGATCCGAACCTGCGAGCCCCGGGCCGCCGCAGTGGAGCGCACGCACTCAACCACTGCTCCACGGGCCGGCCCCCAATCTTTTTGATTATAGCCATTTTAGTTGGTGTGTAGTGCTATCTCATTGTGGTTTTAATTTGAATTTCCCAAATGATATTGATAATGATATTGAGCATCTTTTCATATGCTTTTTTGCCATCCATAGATCTTCTCTAGTGAAGTGTCTGTTCAAATATTTTGCCCATTTTAAAATTGTTTCTTTTCTTATTATTGAGTTTTGTGAGTTTTTATTTAATATTCTGGGCTTACGCCCTTTATCAAATATGTAATACGCAAGTATTTTCTCCCAGTCTGTGGCTTGTCTTTTCATTCCCTTAACAGTGTCTTTTGAAAAGCAGAAGATTTAATTTTGACAAAGTCCAATTTATCAATTTGTCCTATTATAGATCTGCTTTTGTTGTTGTAGCTAAGAAATCTTTGCCTAACTCAAGACACACAGATCTTTCTCCTTTGTTTTTTCCCATGAGTTTTAGAGTTTTAGTTTCTTAATTTAACAAAATATAAATAATAAGAAAAAGCCTTACATATTTACTCATTTGGCTACCATTTCTACCACTCTTCCATCATTTGTATAGATCCTTATTTTCATCTAGCATCATTTGCCTTCTGCTCGAAGGACTTCCTTTCACATCTTGTAATATGGATCTCCTGGTGATGAATGTGTTAGCTTCTGTATGTCTGAAAACATCTTTATTTCACCTTCAGTTTTGAAAGGTATTTTCTCTGGATATAGAATTCCAGGTTAACAGTTTTTTCCCTTAAGTGCTTTAAAGATGCTGATGCACTGTTTTCTCATTTGCGTTGTTTCTAATGAGAATTCTGCTCTTGTTCTTACTTTCGTTTCTCTACATAACTGCTTTTTATCCTGTGATTACTTTTAAGATTGTGTCTTATCACTGCTTTAGAACAACTAGATAATTATGTGCCTCAGTGTGTTTGTCTTCATATTTCTTTTCTTGTGGGAGTTTATAGAACATTTCGGATTTGTGGTTATATGGTTTTCATCAAATCTGGAAAAGTGTCAACCATTATTTTTTCAAGTATTTTTTCTTTCTCCTTCTCCTGTCCTTCAGCAATTCCAATTACTCATGTAATTAGGGTGCTTGAAGTTGTCCCAAGCTTACTGTTGTTCTCTTTATTTAAAAAATTCTTTTCTCTGTGTTTCATCTTAGATAGTTTTTATTGTAATGTCTTCAAGTTCACTAATCTTTTCTTCTAGAATAGCTATTCTGCTGTTAATTTCATCTAGTGTGTTTTCATCTCAGGCATTACATTTTTCATCTCTAGAAATTTGATATGTGCCTTTTTGATATCTTTTATGGCTCTACTTAAGTTTTTTTACATATGGAATATAGTTATAATAACTGTTTTAATGTCTTTGTCTGCTATTTTAACATCTGGGTCAGTTCTGGGTCTGTTTTAATGAATTTTATCCTCATTATTGGTGATTTTATCTTTGTTTTTTGCATGCCTGGTAATTTTTTATTTTATATGAGACATTGTACATTTTTCCTCATTGGGTGCTAGATGTTTTTATGTTCCTATAAATATTCCTGGGCTTTGCTCTGGGAAGCCATTAAGTTACTTGAAAACGGTGGGACATCTTTGGGTTTTGTTTTTAAGTTTTGTTAGGCAGATGAGAGCAGTGTTTAATTTAGGTTAGTTTTTACTCACTGTTGAGGCAAGACCCTGTGAGTACTCTATTTGATGTGCTGTGAATTATGAGATTTTCCGGTTTGGCTGTGGCAACAAGTAGTAGTCTCAGCTTTGTGTGAGTGCTTGGTACTGTTCTGTCTGATCCTTTCTTGTGGTTCTTCCCCTGGCCTTGGGTAGTTTTCTCTTACATGTCCTGATCAATTCTCTGTTCAGTACTTGATGGGACCTTCTGCAGATCTACACAGTTCTCTCTGTACTAACCTATCTTTTCTTCTGGTACTCTTTCCTGAAGACTCTAGTAGCCTTGGCTTCCTCGGATTCTCAACTCCATCTTCTCAACTCTGGCAGACCTCTGGGCTCTGCCTGGGTTTCCTCTCCCTGCACTGAATTCTAGAAACTCTCTCAAGGCAGTATGCAGAGGCAATCATAAAACTCACATTGTTGGTTTCCCATTTCTCAGGGATCACTCTTCTCTGTTGCTTAATATTTAGTATCTTCAAAAGCATTGTTTTATATTTTTTGGTTTTTGTTTTTTGTTTTTTTTAGGTGGGAGTGTAAATCTGGTGTTCCAGTCCATCTAGGCTGGAAACAACAGTCCTTGTGACAATTTACATTTGAATTATGATATGAATAAAACCAAAAGAAATTTCAGGTCTACAGTCACTTCAATAACCACACTTTAAGTGTTCAAAAGCCATGTGTAGTTAATGGCTACAGTGTTGAACAGTGCAGATATAAAACATTTCCTTCATTGTAAAAAGTTTAATTGGACAACTCTGTTGTAAAAGTAAAATTGCTTCATTTTTTACAAAAATACTGGGTCTATTTTTGTATATGATATGCATTAAGGGTCAAGATGATATTGTTTTTCCAATATGGATATTCAGTTGTGTTATTTATTCTTGACCTTCGCATTTCCACTAAATTTTTGGAAGCAATTTATCAATTTCCAGAAAAAAACATGCTGGGATATTGGTTGGAATTGCACTGAATCTTTATATCAATTGAGAGAGAATTGACATCTTTAAAACTTACATCCATTCCATCTATGAATGTGGTTTATTCCTTTATTTATTTAGGGCTTCTCCAATTTCTCTCAGTAACAATGTTTCTTAGTTTTCTGGGTAAAGGTCTTAGATATCTTTCATTAGATTTATTCCTAGGTATTTGATATTTTAGTTGTTTTTGTAAATGGCATTATAAAATTCCATTTTCTAATCTTTTGTTTCTAACATATAGAAATGCAATCCATTTTGTATATTGATCTTTTATCAGTGAGCTTAATGAACTCAATTATTTATTTCAAAATTTTACTGTAGATTATTTTTGGAATTTGTATGTAACCTATTATGTATCTATGAATAATAGTTTAATATCTTCTTTTAAAGAGAAGAGAAATAGAAGAAATTTCCCTTCCTTGCCTTTTTATGCCAGCTAGGACCTCCAGGAGTCTGTTGTTAAACAGTAGTGGTGATAATGGATATCCTTATCTTGTTCCTGATCTCAGGGTCAAAACTTCCAATATTTCACCAGCAGGTATGATGCATGATAGACTGTTTTTGGTAGTCACCCTTTATCATATTAAGGAAATTCCCTTTATTTCTTGCTTGATTTAATTTTTTTTCATTTCTAGCATGATTTTTGAAATCATGAACAGGTGTTGAATAGCCTTGAATTTTTTTTTGCATCTATTGCTATGATTACATGTTTTAGTCTTTATTTTTTGTCAATGTGATAAATTACATTGATTGATGTTCAAATTCTGAATCAACATTTTATTCTTGCATTAAAATAAGTTGTTTATAATACATTTTCCTTTTTAGATATCACTGGATTCTATTTGCCTATGTTTTTGCTGAGTAAGACTTTTTAAAAAAGACTTTTGAGTTTATGTTTGTTAGAGATACTGGCCTGTTTTTTTTTCTTATGATGTGCTCATCTGGTTTAACTCTCAAGATTATGCTGGTTTTGTATAATGATCTTGGAAATGTTGGCATAAGATTGGTGTTATTTCTTTCTTAAATGTTTGGAAAAATTAACTGCTAAAGCTATCTGGGTCTGGAATTTTCTTTGTAAGTTTTAAATTATAAATTCAATTTATTAAATAGACTACTCAGTTTTTTTATTTGTCCTTATGTCAGTTTTGCTAGGCTGTGTTTTTTAATTAATTGTCCATTTTGTTTAAATTTTCTTCCCTGTACTTTCTTTGTGTTTAATTTGTTGTTACTTTTCTAGCTTCTTGAGCTGGATACTTAGATAATTGATTTTCAGCCTTCATTATTTTCTAGTATGTGCATTTAAATTATAAGTTTCCCTCTAAACATGCTTCAGTTGTGTTTTACAAGCTTCAATAATAGTGTATTATATTATCTTTCATTTCAAAATGTTTTCATTTTGATTTCTTCTTTGGCCTGTGGGTTATTTATAATTTTTTTTCCATTTTTTTCTGTGCGCCTGTCAATATATTTTCTGCTAATCTATCTTCCAGTTGAATAACCTTCTTTTCTGATGAACTAATCTGCTGTTAAATTAATCTCTTTCATCCATAATATCTGTAATTACATTTTTTATGTTAGAAGTTACATTTGATTCTTTTAAAATAATTCACTGGTGAAATTTCCATCTTGTCATACATTTTCTTGAACACATTAATCACAATCATTTTGAGTTCTGTGTCTGATAATTCAAATATCTGGATCATCTGTGAATGTTTCTACTGTCTATTTTTTTCCTCTAGCTTTTCAATGGTTTGGTCCTATCTTCTGGCATGCTTCATAATTTTTGATGCAATGCTGGACATTGTATTTGAAAAATTCTAAGGGGCTTGATGATGTTATCTCTCTTTGGAGAAGATTTGTTTATTTATTTATTTGGTCAGAAATTAGACTAAGGGCAGATTACTTTGATTCAATCAGATATTGAGATGGTTCAAGGCAGTTTCAGGTTTTATGTGGTCTCTCTGTGGCCTGCTTAATTTCTGGGTTCTCCTTTTGGTGTCTCAACTAAAAGTCTAGTATGAATTGACTACTCGTTCTTGGTGGGTCCATGTTCTGATTGTAGTCTTTGCATTCCATACAACTGATAACATTTATTTATTTATTTATTTTTGACATTTGTAGCCACTTAGCAGCTATTTTCTGCTTGGGTTCTCAGACTTTTATTCAGGGCTGCTTAGGATTCAGCAAACACTTCAAGAGCAAAAGCTTCACAGAATTTTAGGCTTATTATGTTGATGTTCTCTTTCCTCTAGGATCTTGGTTTCTTAAGCGATAACCACCTTGGTATCCCTGAATTCCAACTTTTGTCTTCCCAACACTGTGAGACTGTCAAATGCTCAAGGTCATTGCTTGGGGCTCAGCCTCTAGATCCCATGATGTAAACTGGCAAATGCTCTTACAGGAAAGAGCAGCAGAGAAAAGTCTCGCTCACTTTCATCTATTTTTTTCATTTCTCAAAGACCTGGGACCTTCGAATCCTAATTACCTTGATTTCTCTCTGATGCCTTCAAATAGTTTGTTTTCCCCCAGGTTTTATTATTCTTCTTGGCAGGCAGGTTGGTTTGATGCAAGCTACTCTATCATAGTCCGATTGATGGTTAATTTTCTTAATAAGAGTTGTTTGTTCTTATTGGTAGAATTCACAAGTATTTATTGGCGTGAGTGCTGCCTTCAGGTAGTGGTTTACGATGGCTAGCAAAAGGCTCATGTGTCATTGTGGGTTGGGTTCGGTGGAACACACATTGCGGTGCAAGATATTTATTAAACATCAGCACCTGTGAAAGGAAGGAGGCAGAAGTAGGATCGGGAAGGGAGAATTAGAACTCAGGCCCATCAACACATAACTGCCCATGACTCTGGAGTGAATATTGGCATTTATACCACTGCGTCACTCACACATCACATGTGGGAAGCCCCAGGAAGGGCACGACCTCATTCAAGGCACTTCTCTGAAACTCAGGCAGACTCTGAAGGAGCTGACAGTGGTGACTGACTCCTGCCTGCACCCCCGTAGCTGGGCAGCAAGTCCTTCCTTGAAGGGGAAGCTGGGTGGCACCACGAGTGGTGACAAGGGAGCACAGGGCTCCTTTCAAGGAGAGGGTCAGGTGAGGCTTCAAGGAAAATCCATGGAGGTTGAGTACAAACCTAGGGTGAGGCAGGAATAGGACAAGGGGGTTGCCTTCTTATCCTATAGCAGTAGAATGGGCATAAAATGTTTTTATTATTATGACCTCTTCTTAAAAATGGTCTTTATTATCCTGTTATCACTTTTACTGTGTAACTTCAGGGTGCAGGTGGGCCAGAATTATTTGTAAGAAG
The DNA here is from genome assembly GCF_020826845.1 of Diceros bicornis minor. Lineage (NCBI taxonomy): Eukaryota > Metazoa > Chordata > Mammalia > Perissodactyla > Rhinocerotidae > Diceros > Diceros bicornis. The sequence goes on from NC_080743.1 coordinate 78,937,948, forward strand.
GGGTTAAGGAATCAATAAAAGATCAGTGATTGAGAAACAGACACAGAGACAGAGGATAAACCAAGTAAGAGATGCAAGGTATCGGTTTATGACACATCATTGAAAGGGGCTTCCACACGAACCCTATATAAAGCAATGTGCGGGTCCTGCCATTGTGCATAGCCACAGTACTTTGTTGCTTTGGTTGTTCCGTGAGAGAATTGCCTCCATAGGAATGTGTTTGATTATGTGCATAATCAGATACATTGCACTAGAGGGGGATGCTAAAGTCTTTAGTTCCTTTGTGAAGTCGTCACTTCCCATCCTCCTTCCCCCAGCCCCTGCCAGCTCAAGAATCCCAGTCACAATTGGCAGAAACACTCCAAAAACTACCCTAACAACAACAGTCACTGGGTCTCCTCTGTGTCAGCCACAGGGCTAGGTGCAGGAGGCTTGAAGACGAGTCACAACCAAATGATGCAACAAAATTCACGAAGAGATCTAAGAGAGAGAAGGGAATGGGGAGGTGGATGTGAGGAGGTCTCTCTCTTTCCCTGCAGTTTAAGCGCTTTCTCTTTATTTGCTTGTAACTTCATTCCTTCTAGGCTTAAAAAGTTCTTGGGCGGTGCTACGTTTGAGCTGTAGGTTGTTAATAGGAACAAGTAACTACCTTACAAATACTGCTATTAAAAACACTTGTATGACAAAGCTATTTTTGTGTTCATTCCAATGATCTAGGGAAGAATCACTTTACAGATACATAGAATTGGTGCAAAAACAATTGCATATAACGAGGTTTTATTCTGTCCTAATTCAGGTAGCTGTTTCTCTAGAGAAGGAAAGATTTGGATGCTGCCTGTTTACACAGAAGCCAGAGAAGGTAGAGAAATAGCTGAGGGGTAAGGAGCTTCCTGGTTAGTGGCCATATAAGTTTTCCATCAGACATGTAGTGAGTGTAAGGCACAATGAGACATTAAGAAATAGTTGAGATAAACTCTGCCCGGGGTATGTCTGGGCGCCTCCCACGGCTGGGCAGCAAGTCCTTCCTCGAGGGAGGAGCTGGGTGGCACGTCTCTTATCTCTACCACAGGTGGTAATAGGGGGGCTGCTAGGTGGGGAAGGAAGCCATACAGACAAATGACAGCAACACCAGGCAGATGGCGCAAGTCATTACAGAACTCCATTATCCTGTAACATTGTGTGGTATGTACAAACCAAGTCTGATCAAGAGGGGGAGACAGGAAGAGCCTCACGGAGGAGGTGAGATTTGAGTTGTCCCTGTCCAGATGGGTAAGACAGGCTCCCTGTAGGGTTTGTCATAGATGGAGTGTATTTGTGGATAGTGGTGATGATGGCTAACATATACCTGGATCTTACTCTGTGCCAGTCTCTGCGCTGGGGGATTCCCACATGTGACCTTAAGTAAGTGTCATCGTAAGAGCTGTGGAAAATTAGCATCCCCTATTGACAGAGAGGGAAATAGAGGCTGTGAGGGGGTGGACTGGGAGCACCCGGAGCACCCTGGCTGCACGTGGGAATCATGAGGAACTTGAAACCCGCCCTCGTCCCGCCGTGACTTGGCTGCACCCGGGTCACGGTGAAGCTAATCTCCAGAGTCGGGGCTCAACCATCTGTCCCTCACACAAGCTCTCCAGGAGGAATAGAGAGGTTGAGAAGTAGTGATCTAGAGGAAGTTCAGCACTTCCCTCAGCACAGGCCACTTTCAACAATTATTATGAAACATTCTGAACATACCTGCAGTTATAAAAGAAAATCTAAGAAATCCCCTGGGCCCTAACACCCAGCTGAAGATGATAAACACCACTGATCTTGTTGGAGTCCCCCAATCTCTTCTCTTGCTCCCCTGCCCCCAGGGAGCCACCACCCTGGATTGTAAGTTTTTCATTCCCATGCTTTTCCTTACAGTCTCTTTTAAAGGCTGACTTCCATCACCTCTGTGGGACGGGACGCTTTGTGAGAAGCAACAGTAGCTCTTTAAGATGTGGTTCTGCATGTGTGGGGGGTGAGGTGAGCACGTTCCTTGGTGGAGGACATATTAGTTTCTTGGAGAAAGGAAATTTTCAAATTTGGAAAAGAAACCTACCTGCCCACAACACTACCTGCCCACTCCCCAGGAATGCCTCCTCAGTTACGGTATCCGCGCATCTGTTTATTATCTGTACCCTCTGCCCCCTGAAACACCACACAACCCTCCTGAGGGTGGGGCCTTTATCCTATTCATATTCTACCCCCCGTGCCTGGAACAGTGCTTGCACTTAGTGGGTTCTCAGTAGATGTTTTTTGAATGAATGAAAGAATCACTGAACCAAAGTCTTCTCAAGAGCTAAGAGCTCTTTAAACAATATAGCGTAGTATAGCGGAGGGTCAAGTACATTGGATGGAGGTCCCAACCCTGCCACTTCTGATCAGTTATGTATCTTGGGCAGAGTTATCCAACTACTCTAGACCTCAATTTCCTCATCTGTAAAGTGCGAGCAGCTACTCAGTTGCATTGTGGTGAGGATTAAACGACACAGTGCATGTACGTATTAAATATCTGAACTGACGCAGTGTGTGTGAAGTTTGCTTTGCATGGTGCTCGGCAGGGAGCAAGTGTTTATACCAGCATTAGCTATGGCAGTGGACGTCTATGGGGTTGTTTCTGCCTCGCATCCTTCTTTTCCTGGGGACTGCCCCCTCCCCCTCCAAATGGCTCCCCTGGGGATTCCTGTGTTCCTGCATGGCCTTGTCCCTGTGGCCATACCTAGCTGTTTCCTTCTAGGCCCTTGATACATCCTGGGCCAATCAGAATGCTGCCTCTCTGGCAGCAGTTCAGGAGTAAGCACCCCCACGTAGACTGGACCACTGGATCCCTTTCCCAGTGCTTTTTTTTTTTTTAAGACTTGCAACAAGTGCATTAGAGAGTTTCTCTCCCTCTCTCTGGTAGCTGACACTATCAGATGTGGAATTTGAGGGCTGTTGGTAGCCATGTTTCCATTAATGAACAAGAATCAAGCCAACATTCTCACAGAAGCAGAGGTAGGAGATGGAAAACATTTTGGCAGTCCCGACACCAAACATACCTGAGAGCCAGCTACTTCCCTGCCCTTCCTAGGCAGTGGTGGTGGCAGGGCTAGTCCACCTGGTGCCATTGTGTGAACTTGAAGAAGCCTCCCTTTCTCAAGATGATACATTTCCATTAATCAGGAAATTGCCATACCATAGGAATATTGTTGGTACAAGACATTTTAGTGTCATCTTCTAGAAAATTGTTGTAGCACAACAATTGATGTTCACATACTGCCTTCTAGGGTTGTGCAGTGCACAACCTGCACAACAGATCACAGTAGTCCTGGGCATTTGGACCAACCCCTCCTTGGCCTGAATTAGATTTATGTCAGTTTCAGTCAAAGGCCCTAACTAAAACAGCTGTTGTCATGTAGTGACATAGTGCTTGGGCTATAGGAGGCACTGATAAATTTTTTGGAATAAATATATGGTTGAACAAATTAATGAATGAACCTTGACAACATACCTCTCACACGGTAAATTCTAGAGTCCTCTTCAGATTCTGGGCTTCTGGGTGCTGTGAGGACTCTTGGGTATTAAGGTACATGATGCTCCTTAGAGGACAGGGACTATATCTGCCTCTCCCATCTCTGTACCCCTCTACAGGCCTCTGTCTAGCCCCACGCAGCCCCATACAGCACTTATTAGGAATTTTTTTTTTGAATGGTGAGCTCTGTAAATTGTTCAAGCAGCTTTGCTGTTGTTTCGTGAACGAGACCTGTTAATACTGGTACTTGAACTCTCTGAAGTGGTAATAACCCCTTTTCCTCAGACCCTATTTCAGCCAGGCCTGGAATAGCTCACTGAGGCTGTGTCAGCGTGATCGAGCCACTCCGAAAGCCTGTCCATTTTGCCTGTGCAGAAATGTTCTGGGCTTTCCTTTCCCTTGGGAGCCTGGCTGGAAGCCACTGTCAGGCTGAGGTGAGCTGTGGGGAGTTTTATTGCTTTGTCTTTTCCTCCTGAATTAGTTTTCTAGAGCTGCCGTAACAAAGTATCACAAACTGGGTGGCTTACACAACGGAAATTTACTGTCTCACAGTCTGGAGGCCAGAAGTCCAAGACCAAGGTGTCGGCAGGCTTGGTTCCTTCTGAGGGCCGTGAGGAAGAATCTCTTCCATATCATTCCCTTGGCTTCTGGTGGTTTGCTGGCAGTCTGGCATTCCCTGGCTTGCGGCAGCATAAGTGCGGTCTTCACATGGCGTTCTCCCGGTCTCTCCACATTGTCTTCCCACTATGCGTGTCTGTCTCTGCGACCCGATTTCCCCCTTTTATAAGGACGCTGGTCACATTGGATTGGAGCCCACCCTAATGACCTCATTTTAACTTGATTACCTCTCTAAAGACCCTATCTCCAAATAAGGTCACGTTCACAGGTACTGGGGGTTAGGACTTCAACAACTTTTTGGGGGTCACAATTCAACCCATAACACCTCCCTTGGGGTGTTCCTTCTCTGATGCTTGGCACAGTGGACCCAGTTAGGCTGGTTTCCATATCACCATTTCCTGAACTAAACTGAGGCTTCCTCCATGTGTGCTGTATTCTAGAACCGCATACGCCTCAGGTGCAAAAGCTTTAGTAACCGTGTCTCTTTTGTTTGGGTATGTGTGTCCATAATATGGGTGAGATTTTTTCTGATGAGGTTGGTGGACCATGGGGATCATCCATGTATCTATTTTTCAATCAAATCCTCAATGCGATCTTTAGGGCCTGGCAGAAGCTCTGACACAAATGATCAAGCTCTTCCCAAGAAAGGCGAGTTTGTGAAGTGGAGCTGGGAGAAGAAGCTTCTGAGGGTGAGGCACACAGGCTCAGAGTGCGCACCTGTAAACTCGAAGGAGTTGGGAGCTAACGTGGACCAGGAAATTCTCACGTGGAGCTCTTCAGTGTGACGCTCTTTGTCGTGGGCACGTCTTTCTCACCTTTAATGTTATTGCTAGTTATTCTGTAGATGATGGAAGAGGAAGGGTCTGACTCAGCCTTAAATATGTGCTTTTGTTCATTTTAATAACAACAAACATCATGATGAAAACATTTTCTTCCATTTCTGGAGTCTCTAAAGACTTATTTGAATCTCCAGATAGCTCTCTGAGTTGGCACATTACTCTCTCCTTGAGAGGCAGGATGGCTTAGTGGTCAAGGGCGTGGGCTCCGCTGCCCCAATGCCTTGGACCATTTACCAGCTGTAGAGACTTTTGGCTTTAACCTCCCTGTGTCCCATTGCCTCTGCTATAAAATGGAGCTAATGATATGACTTAACTCATTGGCTCATTGGGAGTTGGAAATGAGTTAACGTTTGTAAAGCACAAAAACAGTCATTGTGGCAGCCCATGTCAACTGCTACACCTTAGCTCTTATTTATGTACAGATAAGCAAACTGAGGCTCTGAGAAGTTAAGAGACTTCTCCAGGCTGTACACATCTAGTAAGCAGCAGGGCCCGCCAGCTCCTCATCCCGGGTGCAATGACTGGAAGCCCAGTGGGTTTTCACCTCCACCACATTTGCACAGTTCTAAGCACATTCTGCCCCTCAGCTTGTCTTGGCAAAAACATTCTTTGCCATTTTCTCCCTGGCCCGCTCCCACTCCTGTGCGGTCAGACACCTGCCCTCGTGTTCCCAGAGCCCCACGGACCTCCTCTGACCTACGACTGCCTGCTTGTCTCTGTCCCTCCAGATTGCAGGTATCCTTGATGACCAGAGAAGTGCTTGCTGAATGAATGAGCGAAGCTGTGCTCTGCACCTATGAGATGAGCAAACACTCCTTGCAGTGTGAAGACAGTAGTTTTCGGTCGTAGAAAGAAGTGCTGCATTTCACAGGGAGCAAAGTTTTGATGCCCTATGAGTAGCATGGGGAAAAATTAGAATTAAGTCCAAAAACATACTGACTACATTTAGGGGCAGTAAGCTGGGTTAGAAGCGACCTTGAAGGTGTCTTTAACTTACCTGTGAAAATGACATCACGGAACCAGGAACCACATCCTCCTGGAAAGTATTCCTTGCTGCCCATGCAACCACTCCTGATAGAACAGCAAAGTATAGCATTTCCTAGTCTTCTTTGGCTTGGGGACAACTAATGGCCTCGAGGTGACACATAGTATTTTGAAAATTTTCCGCCACGTGAAAATCACTGGCATTGATGAGGATGACATCCACAACCTTGGTTTCGTGTTTCCCAACTGCCTAGAACAGTGCCTGGTACATAGTAGCTGCTCATAGTTATTTGTTGAATGAATGAATGAATGAAAGTACCATATTCAAAGTGACTCAGCTGTGTGTGTTTTGGCCCTAGATCGAAGTATAGGATCTCCCCATTTTACAAATGAGGGAACTGAGGCCTGGAGAAGAAAAGGTCACTCAGCTTAGTTAAAAGCCATGTGAAGACTGGGACTCCTTTTTCTCTGTCTAGAAACCGTCACTGGCCGCTCGCTCGCCCTCCCGGGAGACTGCGCTGCTGTTGGGTGGGTGGGGTCAGTCAGTGACTGAGTATCGGGACTCGCTCTCTGTGGGAGGCTGATCCTGGGGAGGGAGTGGGCCTGGTGCCTGCCCTTGGGGTTCATGGAACGAGCACAGGCGTGAGAAACGCACACGGTGGACGAGCTCATGAACGCTGCAAGAACCAGAATGCTCCTCCATACTCCTGCGTCTGATCATTCCAAACTCCACCCGGTTCGGCATATTTTTCTCTAGGAACGTTACATTCTTGCCTTATTTATCATTTCAGTGGCGGGGGAGAAACTGATGAAATTCAGGGTCTCTCCGCAGGAGGGAGGGGCCGTGGACGAGAGTGCAGGCAGGCGCGGCAGGGCCAAGCTGGCCGCCGTCTCCAGGGACAGACTCTCCCGAGAGAGGGACAGGCCAGCCTGTGCTTTACCGGGAAACAGAACACAACAAAACGGGAATCCGAGGGTGTTGAGGAAGCCACACCCTAGTTATTGCGGCCCACACTTTCTCCTGGAAAGGGTGCTGACAAGCGACAGAAGGCAGAATTCGGCTGCAGGCTGACTGCTGAGGGGCTGTGTCTGGCTCCCAGTGCCTGGTAGCCCTTTGCATTCACGGTGCACAAAGCCCTCCCAAGCCTTTCCTAATGGGAGGCGTTATCTCCATTTTCCAGACCGAGAAGCCGGCGCAGAGAGGAAGCTGGGCTTTTCCGCCCCCGCGCCCCCTCCCACCCTTGGCGGACAGAGGGCGAGTCGGTGGTGGTGGTGGCACGAACGCGGTCCAGGGCTTCTGCTTCCAAACCCGAGCTTTATCTCCCGACCGTGCTGCCTCTTGGAGCCTTCTGCAGAGGATCGCGCTGTGGAAATGAGCACCGTCCGGACTTGGAGCCTGGGCTTCAAGGCCCTGCGCAAATTTCCACCCTGGCTTCCAGCCGCCACCATCCTCACGTCTTCCCCTCACCGGTCTCCCCCTGCCAAGGGGACCTGCAAGTGATTGACTTGCTTCTGCGCATCCAGGCGGGCCTTTGCCCCCACCCCAAATCCCCTTTTCTCCCTACTTCGTTTTCCTCCTGGAGTTGTTTAAATGAAAGTATGTGGATCCTGGACAATACATGGGGTGATTTTCTTTTACACTTACATGTTTGGTCTATAATATTTGCCATCGGTATAGCCTCTTCATTCATTCGCTCCTTGATGCATCCTTTGACATACATTTATTGAGGTCCTACTGTGTGCCGAGCACTGTGCTAGATCTGAAGGACTCCCGCCCTTAATAGACAATTGGGGAAATAGAAATTTGTAAAGATGGACCAAGTATTTCTCCAGAACACACAAATCCAGAGGACAGTCAAGGATCAAAATGTTGATATGATGGTGGGCTCAGGCCCACTGATGAACTGCAGGCGCTCTTGCCCCCACCGGCATCCTTTCTCCGGTTCAAGATGGAGGTGGCGGGACTTGTCATCCGTCATCTTCTGCATTCTCTGAGGCCTCCTGGCTTCCTGGGCACGGTGGTGTCCACACCATCCTTCTAGATCAGGTGCTGTCACTAACACTGCGTCCCCAGGAGTGCAATGACCGCGCCTTTCGGGGGTGCTTCTTACAGGCACCTGCAAGGGTTTCTCCTCTCTGACCAGCCTTGGCTCTGGGCACTGAGGCTGAGCCTCCAGAAGGACACGATGTCCTCTCATCCACAGCAGACACCCTCTTGTGTAGTCAGACTGCCCAGCCGAGGCCACTTCCACCGCTGCACCCCGCTGCCGCCTGGGGAAGCTGCGGCGGGCGGTCCTCAGTGTCCATGCCTCACCAGTGCCCTCACACCTGCTGCCTCCCCTCTGGGAACGCAGGAACATAGCATGAAGGCATGGGATTGGAATCAGGCAGGTCGGTTCTGGGCCTAGCTTTGCCACACGCTGCCTGTGAGATATTTGGTAAATTTACTAATCTCAGCTATAAAGTGGAACAAACAATGCCTCCCAGTGTCATCAGGGTTCTACAGAGAAATAGAAGCAATAGGAGATTTGTATTTATTTAAAGGAATTGGCTGACACAGTTTATTTTAAGGAATTTTAAATAATTTAAATCGGCTGCCAATTTATTTTAAGGAATTAGTTGACACAGTTGTAGGAGCTGGCAACTCCAAAATCTGTAGGGCAGCTTGGCAGGCTGAAAACTCAGGCAGAAGTTGATGCTGCAGTCTCGAGGCAGAATTTCTTCTTTGGGAAACCTCAGTTTTTACTCTTAAGGCCTTCAACTGATTAGATGAGGCCCACTCACATTACTGAGGGTAATCTTCACTTAAAGTCAACTGATTGTAGATGTTAACCACATCTACAAGATACCTTCACAGCAACACCTAGATTAGTGTTTGATTAACTGAGTACTATAGCCTAGCCAAATTGACTCATAAAACTGACCATCACCTTTTCTCATAGGAGAGTTATAAGGATTAAGTAAAATAATATATGCAAAGTGCTTATCATAGAACCTGGTACAGGGTAAACATTTACTCATTATTGGCATTATTACTACTGCTATTGTATTTATTTTCTGCTAATTTTTGGTCTGCTGCTGATTCGACAAAGCATTGTGCTTTGTTCCAAGGTATTTGCTACTCTGATACATCTCATATAAGGTGGTGTTTGCTATGAGAGCAGAAGTGTGCCGTGGGAAGTCAGAGAGGGGAGTGGACCCGGCAGTATGCTCCTGGAGGGCAAGCACATGTCTGGTTCACACATAGCTCGGAGTAAATGCTCCGTACATATGAAGACATGAATGCACAAATGAAAACAAAGTCATTGTAAGCAGGGCTGTCCAATGTACATATAATACAGCCTCATCTGTAATTTGAACTTTCCTAGTAGCCATATTAAAAAAGAAACAGATACTAATACCGTCACGTGCCGCATAATGACATGTCGATCGGCAACAGATCTCGCAGGTATGATGGTGATCCCATAAGATTAGTACCATATAGCCTAGGTGTCTAGTAGGCTATGCCATCTAGGTTTGTGTAAGTACACTCTGTGATGTTCACACAACGAGGAAGTCGCCTAATGATGCATTTCTCAGAACGCATCCCTGTCGTTAAGCAACACATGACTGTATCCAAAAGTATTACTATTTCAAAATGTAATCAATACGAAATTAATAATTAGACATTTTACATTCTTTCTTTTCATACTAAGTCTTCGAAATCCAGCCTGTGTTATATTTATGGCACCTCTCCCTGTGGACTGGCTGCATTTCAAGTGCTCAATAGCCGCGTGTGGCTAGTGGCTACTGTATTGGACGTGTAGACTTAGAGGAATGTTTCTCCAAGCCTAGTCCCTGAATAATTTTATCCTAACCACTGGGGCTGGGTGTGGAGTGCGCGGCACGTTCATAACGGATCCTACTCTAGAACAAACTCAATACAATTTGCCGACTCACGCCTGCCTGTTCGCAGACTGTTTATGACTGGTGCTCAGCAAGATAAGAACAGAAATTGAGAGCAAGCATTTAGAAAGTTTTATAACAATTTGACAGTAACTTTACATCCATTGAATCCAGTCATAAAAAAATCGAAGATTGCATTATATGTTTTTTTAATTTAATTTTTCTATAAATTCATTTGTATTATATTTTAAAAACTGTTGGTGACGGAGTGGAAATAAATAAAAACCAGTCCTTCACCAGAGATAGTTGAGAAGCAGGGCTCTAGGTCACTAACGCAGAGTCTCTGGGGTGGATACTGGGGATTTGTGTTTTTAGCAAACCCCGTGATGATTCTTAGGCACGTGCAAGTGTGAATCTTCTGAAATTAGGTCAAAAACCCCAAGAAATGTAGACCTCATTTAATTCAATTTTAATTTTATTTTTTCCCCCAAATTGCTGCGTGTCCAGAGACAGAGACTCAGGCCTGGATGGGTCTTCATAACAAGGGCAGCTCTGCTCACTTCAAAGACACGGTCCCAGCACCTGTGGGGAGCCCCGTGTCGCCTTGACATCCACGCAGGCCAGAAGGCGAATCCCACACAGCCCTGCTGTTTCTTCAGACCCTTTGTGCCTCCTCTAGGAGACTCGGATTTTCAAGGTTTTCTCTGATCCTTCACACAGAGAATACAACTTTTCAATCTCCATCTCTTGGAGCAGACAGGCACTCTGTTAAAAAAAAAAAAAAAAAGGAAAAAAAATCTCTAGACCCAAAGGAACTCTATTTTTTCTTGTTCTTGCTCAAAGCTTTTATAGAACATCTTGAGCTTTCAAAGGCAGTGCGTGTATTGATTTTTTATCCCTGACCCCCAGGGTTCATTGCTGCTGTGTTTTGGGCTAAGGCTCCCTATAGAAATCCCAGTGGCCTCAACTCGGGAAGTCTTGGTGATTGGACGATATTGGAAGCAGTTTCCTTATATAAACCATCACAGATGTCCTTTGTAATTTGTCATCTTCTCTTTCTGTGAGGCTCTCCTCACAGGATCGTTCCTGTGTGGCTTGAAACTTTTAAATCAGCCTTCGGGCTAGAATTTCTGCAAGGAAACGGAGGCCTTTACCTCTGGCTCTGCCACAGCTTCCAGTGAAGTTGTTTTAGGTTCTGGTCCCCGCCCTGCCAGCCCAATACTCAGAGATTGATTGCATCTCTTCCCACAAAATCTCAATGTCCTACTGTATTAGTTCACTAGGGCTGCCATCACAAACTACCACAGACTGAGGGTCTTAAACAGCAGAAATTTATTTCTCACAGTCTTCTGGAGGCTGGAAGTCCAAGATGAAGGTGTCAGCAAGGTTGGTTTCTCCTGTGGCCGCCCTCCTTGTCTTGCAGATGGCCACCTTCTGGCTGTGTCCCTTCATGGCCGCTCCTCTGTGTGCACATCCTGGTGTCTCTTCCTTTTCTTATAAGGACACCAGTCTTACTGGCTTATGGCCCTGCACTTAGGACTTCATTTAACCTTAATTACCTTTTTAAAGGTCCTCTCTCCAAATACAGTCACATTGGAGGTTAGGGCTTCAACATATGAATTTTGGGAGACACAGTTAAGTCCGTAACAACTACTAAGTTGGCTTCTGCTCATTGTCCAGGTCCCGCTTGGATTCTGGGGTTCCCACACCTGACAGCTGTGTTCCCCACCTCTATGACCAATGTTTGCTTCCCACCCCATCACCCCCCTGAGGCTGTCCCTACACCGGGGAGAGGCCTGCTTGGACTTCTTTGGGTGTTGCCCAGGGCCTTCAGCCCACTAAGCTGTGTTAGATTCTGCCTGTGGTGCCGTTGCTGGCTCTCAGAAGAATGTTTTGTGTGCAGCTGTGAATTCTATCAGAGACTGCTCTCCACTCCCGACTCTTCAGAAATAATTCCAGGCTTTAGGTAAAATGTGATTTTTGTGCACAGGACACTTATTCCCCTGCTCTCCTCTCCCTTGGAGACCTGTCTCCCCTCCATTGCCTCAAATTCAATGGGAGAACAGAAACTTGTCACCTTAATCCTTGCAGCCATTAGCACTCCTATTCTTTCCATTAGAAGACTGGGCATCTACTTGTCTCTTATTTTCCAATCTATTTTATGGCAGGAACCCAGGACCGTTTCTACTTTCTTTGCAGTTATCAAACAAAAGACAAGAGAGGGCAAAATAGTCAGATTTAAGTCTTTAGTGACAGGCTTGTTTAGGGACCTTGATAAGTGAAGAAACGTTAAGCTTTTGTATGGCACCATTCATCAATCCATTGATCCACTGATTCATTGATCAAACATTCATCGAGCGCCATCACTGCCCCAGGAATGTGCTGGGGATGACGGGTGATAGAGTTGAGACACACCATTCCTATCCTCCAAGAACTTTTGGTCTGGGCATGAAAAGAGTCTAGTAAGCAGGCAATTGGAAGACAGTGGGGCAGGGGCGGTGATGGGCACAAACCCAGAATGCTATCTGAACCGGAGTGGGACACCCAGCCACTGTGGGAAATTCAGAAAAGGCTTCCCAAAGGAGATGAAGGTTGAGCTGAATCTTGAAAGAAGAGTGGGAGTTAGCCTGGTGCAGAGGTTGAGGTAAGAAGAGGAGAGAGAGCGGAAGGACCTTCTAAGCAGAAGTCACAGCTCAGGAAGTGTTGGAGGTGTGAGGGATGTGCGGCAACTGAGGAAATATGAAAATATTGCATGTAGTTTCTGGGATGCCGGTAATTAAAGCCCAAGGATGGCTCTCCTGATAGCCTGGAGGTTGAGGGATACACCTACCTCAAGTGGGGAGTGTGCATGTGTGTGTGTGTGTGTATATGTATGTATGGTATGTCGATGTGTACAGTAAAGGGAAGCTCCTAAAATTAAAATGGCACTCCACTAGCTCTCTTGCTGCCTTTCTGATTGTATATTCCTTAACTCCTTCTTGGGCTTCTCCTGACCCCCTTTCTCCCCTCTGTTGCCAGCCACCACATCTCAGCCCTTGGATCCCTGTTCTCTATAGAAATAGATATTTTAGAGGATGACCGTGTCTCTAAGCTTCACATTCTGCTTCTCAGAGCAGAGACCACATTCCATAGTCCCATCATCCCCCCCAGTGTTCCAGGTTGGCATTGCCAACTGTCTCCTGAACATCTCCACCATCACCTAGTCTTGGGTGACCCTGTGTCCTGGTTTGCCTTGGTGGTCCCAGCTATGTGTTTTGTCGTGGGGTGATTATTAAGAGTGCCCCCTTTTCACTGTCAATAGTGTCTCAGTTTAGATAAGAAATTATCTGATCACCCTACATGTTTTTCAGGAAGTCTAAAACCAAACTCTTTTTTCTCTATCCCTTCCCACCCCAAAGGCCCCTTCTGATTTCCTCGTTTCTGACAACTGGCGATAGGAGGATCTATTGATCACGCCTTCCTCCTTGTAATTTATCTTCAACTCATCGCCCAGCATTCTTTGTTAATCTCTTCCACATTTGACCTACCCTTTCCATTTGCATTGCCACAATAATGGTCTAGATTTGTACAATCTCAAGCCCTCTCCCCACTCCCCAAATCTGTTCTGAGTGATCTATTTCAAAACCAGGTTTTACTGACTTACAGGTTCAACTCGTCTAGTGCTCTCCCGATGTCTACAAGATGACATCTCTACTTTAGCTGAACACTTAAATTTGCTATATTTGGCCTAACTTTACTTTGTTAACATTTTTTTTATCACTTCCTGTTACTCTACTTCAGCTAGGTCATTCTATCCACTGACCCTTGAAAGTAATGTGCCTATTCTGACTTGCATATCTTAGCTCACACTATGTTCTCTTTTGTTCAAGGCTCTCTTTCTACTTCTCTTCCAAATCTTATTCAAACTTGGAAGCCTAGATTGATTCCATCTCCTCCAGGAAGCCAACTCTAAACCCTCAAGCCCTGAGGGGCGAGTCAGTCCATCTCTCTTGACCTACCTTTCTGGGCTGTGGATTCCTTGCTATACAGTGCTCAGCAGAATGTTGATGTCCACGTTCATGCTGCTTGAGCAAATGGAACTCTGATTGACTTGAGGTCTTGCAAAAGACATTTCTTTTGTCAAACTCTTATTTTGCCAAAGACAAGATGCTTGCAGCCAGTACTATCACCTCAAAATCCATGGCGTAAAAGCAGTATTTCCAAACCTTAGCTGGCTCCAAATCCTGCTGTGCCACCTACCAGCTGCATGACTTCGGGCAAACTACTTAACATCTCTGTGACTCAGCTTCCTCTTCTGTAAAATGGAGCCAATAACAGTACCCCCCTTATGGAGTGGCTGTCAGGATTAAATGATATAAAAGAAGTTAAGGGCTTAGTATAGCACCTGGAATATAGAAGGAACTCAATACATGTTTACTATTGTTGTGGTCAATTTTTTTTCCCCAACAAGCAACCAATTCTTGGTAAGAGTTCCTTGGTTTACCATTGCTTCTCAAAGCTAGCAGGTTAAGAAAGTAGCAATTACTGAGCTTATAGACATTTAGGGATAACCTTAATAAACTCCCTTCACCCCCAAATTAGCACCATCAGGTGGAATTAAAACCCATGCTTGCACATCACCTGCTCTACCTAATCAGGTGGGTCTTCAAAATAATCCAAGTGGGACCCCCTTACTCTTGCCTGCACCAAGCCCACCTTTTCTTGGGCTGATCCCCTATTGCGGATTGTTCTCCCCTATCTCCACTTACCTAAATTTGACCCATCCTGAGAGACCAATCAAGGTCCATCTTAGAGTATGTGTCATGGAGTTCAGCCCTTAACAATTGTCTCCTGCAGTAAGAAATTAAATTTTATCTTTATTTTATGGAACTCAGAGAACTTATCTCTGTGCTGAGCACATACCAAATGCTTCCGAAACATTTATTGGTTGACTGGTTGTTGATCACAACCATTAGGTTTTTCAGGGTGAGTTTATTGGAGAAAATGCTCACCTACTCCATGTTCAAAAGAGCCCTCACCCCCGGCTCAAATCTAATCACCAGCTCTGATTCTTCTATTGGGGTGATAGCCTACTGAATTCAGGACAAAGAGGGGAGGAGAGGACCACAGGTGTATTTTCAGATTTCTCGATAATTCGGTATCACAACTAAATATAGTGTTATTTAGCATTATGAAATAGGCCCATTTTAAAGTCATTTTAAGTAAACCTGAAGTTTGAAGCTTCACTGTTTTATGTGGGTCACCTGGATTCTCAGTGAATATGAGAAAATGAACCAACTACATTTCAGGCAAACATTCCTGTTAGATTTTACTTCCTTAGTGTCCTCAAGCTCAACTTCTGCCTGAAGGACATGGTTTAGTCTACAAGCCCATTTCACAGGAAGACTGCACAGAACAGGGAGGCTCCTCTCCCCTCCCCTTCTGCTCAGCCACTGCTGACTTCAGCTGCCCTATTTTCTCCTGGGCTCGCATAAAGCCAGCGTGGGAGAGTTGTACATGGCCACTGAGTCTACACTGACTTTTCATCTTTAAGGCCTGTTTTTCTAGTAGATTGGGTACTCTTGGGTGAGTCTCATAACCTCCATGTTCCCATTGGCAACAAAGAGGCTAGTTGATCTCTAATGTACTTTCCATCCCCATCAGCTTGTGATGTTTAAAAATGCAAGATGGGCTTTCCTGGAGTTTCTTTCTAGGTGAGCCAGGTAAACCCTCTCTAGCAGCCAGCCTCTGCAGCCAGGGCGGTGCCTGCTGCTCTCCAAGGAGAAGGGGAGGCTTCCAGATGAACAAGGCTCTTTAAAAACACCAAGGCTGTAGGTGTGATAACCACTCAAAAGCCAACAGAACGGCTGCAAAATATGATAAAAATCACTTGAAAAGTTCACTGATTTTGCAGCAAAACTGCAAGTACTTCGCTTTATAATAATTGTTCCCTCACGCTCTCGAATCCTGTACTCAGAGCTACAAGGGCGTTCAGGTCAGGGCGGCATTCAGCAAACGGGCCTGAGAAGACAATGGCGCAAGGCTGAAGAGACACTTTAATCATGAACTAATTTACAAACCAAAGCAAAACGGAGTCAGGTTTTGTCTAAGATTATTAGAAGATGTTAATTCTGTGCTTAAATTATTTCCCTCACTCCTTTCCCCCGAGCTCATAACTAGAAGAAAAAGGAACATCAACCCAATCTCGCCCCCCAATTCTTATCTTCCTAATTAAATTTTGTGACTTGGCACACACGGGTGGGTGGGTTACTTTTTTCCCTTTCTTCTTTTCTCTCCGAGGACAATGTACTTGTTATTCACATTCTTATTGCTTCTTGGTGGAGCTTCTTGCACACAGAATGGCTGCTAGCCCTTTCTCTCCACTTTTTCTCTGAGTTGAGCAAAACAATGAAAGAACTTGGTACAGAATGAGTTCCTCCTGGGCGGTCACCGTCCTCCTGCTCTCCTCCCCTCCAAGACAAGGACCCGGCAACAGGCTCTGCCCCGCCCTGCCCTGTCCTGTCTGGCTGGCCCCACTCTCCTCTCAGGCTGGCAGGATCCCATGGCCAGGAGTTAAAAGGACGTGAGCAAACAAACCCCAAACTGGACTAACTCTCAATTATCCGCATGACTGGCAGGCTAATCCAGTATTCATTTCTACTTGGCTTTGGAACTCCTCGTGTGATTTGTACGGACTGACGTACCTGGCTGTTTCCACTTTGCTTGGGTGAATAGCGTTAGCATTTTCAACATGTCCATGGATTGCTGGTGAGGCTAGCACCCCAGGAACATTCTGGGGTGGAAGGGAAATCAATTTGGGTAGGAGAATCTGATAAAAGGTAACCCACATAAAGTGCCACTGAGCTGGCTGTCCCCCCATCATCCTGTCTTGTGGCCGTTTCTTCTAACTTATTATTTTCATCCACTCAAAGCATCTGGGTGGACTATGGTACATGACTCATTTGTACTCATGAGAGTACTAATGACTGTGGTACTTTCTGACGGTAAGGAGAGGCAATTTACGAATTGATTCATTTTTTCAACAGTTATTAAATATCTCCTACATGCCAGGCACTACGTTACGGGCTGGGATACAACTCTGAAGTCATCACGGAGCTGATGGAGCTGACACACGTATGAGAAAGATAGACACGTCCACAGACAATTCTAAGTGAGTGTGATAAGGGTTGTGACAGGAGAGTAGGGTGTGACAGATCAACTGGTAGGGACACCTAATGGAGACTTCTTAGGGGAACAGGAGAGGACAAATCTCACCCGAGACCTGGAAAACCAGTAGGAGTTGTTCAGGAAATTGGGGGTGTTAAAAAACAAATTCAACTGAGTAAACTTTAAAGATCTTATTGGCTTTATTCAACAATTCATAAATCAGGCAGTATCCCATCTAGCAAATAGAAAGGAGCTCCAAAGAGCTGTACAAATGGAAGACTTCTATAGGCAGGAAAAGGCAGGACAAGGAAGTTACTAGTGAAGAGTGGATTGTTTCAGGCAAGGTCACCTTCCTTTATTGAATGGCAAGGGTCTATCAGAAAGATTACCTCACTGGTGCTGACCAGGTAATTCCATACTAACTGGTTAAGATTACATTCCTGGGAGAGGCTGAAACTGGAATGAGGTTAGGCATTAAGTCTTGATTTGGTGACGTGGGCTTAGCACAAGTAACTCCATTTTGGGCGTGTTGTCTCTTTCTTAACAGGGGTCGGGATGGGAGTGGGGGTGCTCTGAGCAGAGGGGGCTCCTTGTGCTAAGGATCAGCAAAGGAGAGCACCAGAATGGTGAGCTGGAGGATTTGAATTGAGTTCAGAGGGGATAGAAAAGAGTTAGAGGCTGGAGGATGGAGAGGAGAGGCCGGAGATGCAGGGGCGGGGGTGGGGGCAGGTCATGAAGTCTGTGGTAGAAACGGTGAGGACTTTGGATTTTATTCCCACCTTTCTGGCTGCAAACCCTGAGGGAGATTGTCATCAGTGCCCTGGGCTGGTGAGGAATCTGACACCACTTCAAGGGACTATTTAAAAATATATATATTTGTTTAATATTTATTTTTAGAAGATAGAAACTTATTTTCTATTAATAAAAATTGTCTAACTCTTTGTGTTCAAAATAAGGAGATAATTCTTTCCCTCTGAATGTAACATAACAATTTAACGTATTTGGATTATGTTTTTTTTCTGTCTGAACTTATACATACCTGGAAGGTGTTATCACGCAGAGGTGGAGCTCACACAAATGTGGTTACACAATCTTCTTAAAAGTATTTAAAAAAAAATTTTTTTTGACCTTCATGCAGACAAAAAGTGTTCCTACTTTTCTAAGTTCTTTTCTTCTCTGTCTTTTTTTTGTTTATGCTGTATGTGTGTCATTTTCTGAATGAAACAACTTTTTGCGAGGTTTAATAAAGGCCTTCAGATTTAGACAAAATAAATTACTTGTTTGCTAATCAGAACTGCTCCATAAATAACTGAGTTTCAGAATTTCAGCAGAGATGGGTGACTTTAGATGGCTGCCCTCTGGCTGGTCTTAGGTTGGTGGTGTGGCCTAGATTTCACCAAGCAAATCATACTGTGACTCTTAGGAATGGTGCACAGTGCTGGGTCAGCTCTTATGGGAACACCATCTACTTTAGCCAGATTGGGACCACATTAGATTTCGTCAGTGGAGTAAATCGCACACGAGAATCTGAGTTAACTGGCACCATGTGTTTTATCTACCTGAGTGATATCTCAGGGTGTCTTATAAACTGGTGCCCTGGGGAGCTTCCAGGTCATCTGGCCCCATAATCTGATTCTCTTTGACTCCAGTGTAGTCACTGGATTTGAGGGGAGCAGGAAGGAGACAGAGAGAGAAGTGTTGGTGACCTGGGTGAGGGGTTGTGGTGGTCTCAACCAGGAAATTCATAGCGGAAATAAAACAAATCAATTTAAGAAACACTAAAAAGTGAACATGACAGAACTTGGTGATTAGATTTGGAGAACGAAGCAAACATCAATGACAGTGCCTGTATTTCTTGTTTGAGCAACTTGGTGGGTGGTGATGCTAGCTACCATGGTAGGAGACAGCAGAGGGGTAGACGTACGGGAAAGATACTCAGTTCAGCCTGGACACGCGGAATTTCAGGTACCTGTGGCCTATCCGAACTGAGATGTCAAAGAAGCAGTTGAGTGAATGGTCTCTAGCTCAGGAGCCCTATCCAGGTGAGAAATATAAAATTTGAGGAATCTCCATACTGTTTTCCATAGTGGCTGCACCAGTTTGCACTCCCACCAGCAGTGTATGAGAGTTCCCTTCTCTCCACATCCTCTCCAACACATGTTGTTTCCTGTCTTGTTAATCCAGCCATTTGTGACAAGATGGATGGACATTGAGGGTATTATGCAAAGTGAAATAAGTCAGAGGGAGAAGGTCAAATACCGTATGATTTCCTTCATTAAGTAGTAGATAATAACAACAATAAACAAACACATAGAGACAGAGATTGGATTGGTGGTTACCAGAGGGGAAGAGGGGAAGGAGGAGGGCGAAAGGGATAATTCGGCACATGTGTGTGGTGATGGGTTGTAATTAGTATTTTGGTGGTGAACATGATGTAATCTATGCAGAAATAGAAGTATAATGATGTACACCTGAAATTTATACAATGTTATAAACCAATGTTACTGCAATAAACAAAAAATTATAAAAAAATAAAAATAAAAATAATATAAAAAGGAAATATAAAATTTGGATATCATTCACATAGAGAAAGAAGTCCTGGAATTAGGTAAGATCACACCGTGAGTGGAGAGTATGTGGAGAGAAGGGCTCAGGACAGAACCTTGAGGAAAACCAGTTTTAAGGAGCAATCCAGGGAATAGAAACCACAAAAGATAGTAAGAAGGAAATAATAAAGAAAATTAACCAGTTCTAAGAAGGAATCCTGAATCTTTGTTCTATTGTGTCTTTAAAAATTTTATTTATACTTATTTATTTTATTAATTTATCTTTACCATGAAATATTTCAGACATTCAAAGAGTACAGACTAGAATAATATAGCAAACACCCATGATCCCTCCTACTCCTTGAGCACAGTTGAAGGCTCTCCATGCATTCCTTCCTGATCATTCTCCTCACCTTCCCCTCAGGGGTAAGCTAGTCAACAATTCTCATGCTTGTCTTTATACTTTTATGACACCTTATGGTGTCACCATGCAAAAAGAAACACTCTCTTTCGTTACTACCAGGACACGAACTTCAAATTCCAAAGAAATGAGCATCTACAGATTGCCTTTCAAAGAAATCACAGGTGTGCCTCTATGTATCAAACAGCACCCACATTTGGATTGCTAAGCGTAGCCAGTTATCAATTCATTGTCTCTCAGCTCCAAATCCAGCCCACTTTGCCCGGCTTTGTGGCTCTGGAGCTGGGCGCTGTAACATTTTTTCTTTGCCAGCTGGTGCAATATTACCCTTGCCAGTAGAGGGTACTGAAAGGGCACTGCAGGAGGCAGAGTCCTCTCTTCCTGGTTCTGGTGTGCTTCCTCTTTCTTGCTCCTGCCCTGTGGCCCGTGACTTGCAGGTCATCTACTGGTGCTTACTCTCCAGTTTCAGTGGGTTTCACTGGCATCCCAGTGGGTGGCTTCCCAGGGAGTCTCACCGGTGTCCTCTCCACCCCCAGCAGACAGTTTTCTGCCCTTCAGCCCCAGCGTGTAGCACTCCAACCTCTCCACCAGCCAGGGGCCTCAGCCACATCCTCCCCACCGAGGGGAGGCCCTCAGCCCTGGGGTGGAGGTCTTTCCTTAGGAGCTGTGCCTCTGCCCTAGAAGTAGTGACTGCTCCTTATATCTGCTCCCTAAACCTGCCATCCCTTTATTCTCAGAGTTCTCTTTACCCTTGTGTAATTAATTCCCTGTTACTATTTAATAATTCTTTGTATTAATCTTTCCTTGTTCAAACTACTGTGTGGATTCTGTCTCCTCACTGGATCCTGACTAATACAATAAATGATAGAAAGAACACTGACTTGTGGCCACAAACTCTGACTTTGCATTATTCTTAGTGGTCAGACATTGGAACATCATTTCATCTTTCTGAATTTAAATTCCTCATCTATAAACTGGGGGTAGGAATACCTTCTCTACCTCCTACCAAGATTGTTCCAAGAATCACACTGGATATGGATGTGACTTATTAAGGGGTAGAGTACAGGATACACATTCAGTCTAAGTCCAAGTAGGGGCAAATGGAAGAGTTGGGGAGAGTAAAAGGAGATGAGGTAGAAAAGTATTGGAGGGGCAGTCCCTGACTGGCATTTACGGCTTCATGTCACCCCAAGTCTCCTCTCTCCATTCTTTCTGCTCAGTGGGGTGAAAAGAAGCAAGACTCGAAGAAGAGCAAACTGGAAAAAACAGAGTTCTTTCCTTCAATGATCTTAGAATTCTAGAAAGAAATAGCTTTATATTAGGGTCCCAGGAGCTGAGTGGCTCAGGGGGCTTGGTGCCAAGGAAACCTAAGAGCTGAGGATGAACTAACTGCAGGGGCTTTGGATTAATTTAAAATTGGGGGTGAACTGATAAAACGGCAATAAGGATCAGAGAGAATGATACTAAATTGTACCTAAGGATTTTTAATTTTAATTTAATTTTTTTTTTTTGCTTTAAAACAATTATCTATTTTGGGGGGCCAGGTTATATTTATGAGTTTTAATATCAAATTTTATTCTTTTACTAAAAGAGGAAACGTTGGAGCCTTGGTGTTCAGAATGTGTCTCTCTGGCATGGCTAGTACCTAGCCGAATATCTAAATTGCAGGTTTAGTTTTTGTTCTGTGGGCAAAACAGGCTGCAGGCTCTAGCTATGGTAACCATATAGAGAGGTTACAGGCTATAGTTAGCAACGATATAGTTCAGATTTTTCTGAGGAAGTCTTGTTTGTGTGTAGTTTTATTCTTTTCAATACAATTTGTTAAATGCACAAGAAAAATGTAATTTTATTTGATATCTATTGAGTTTCATAGAAATAAATTTGTCATGTATCCTGAGTTTTTTTGTTCAGAGAGCATGGTTTTCATAGGTGGATACGGCAGAAGGATTCAGACTAGGATATTCTTACTAGGATATTCCTTCTGTGGTCCCTTACCCTTCTTGGTCCTTCATTTACTTACCTGTAAAACAAGAAGGGTTGGTTTGGTCAGTGACTTTACAACTTTTTTTAACTGTGACCCATAGTGGAAATTACCTTTACATCACATTATCTATCTGTCTCTGTCTATCTCTGCCTCTCTCTCTGTCTCTCTGATACACACGCCTCAAATAAGTTTCCTTGAAACGATGCCTAGCCTTACTAAATGCAATGCATTTGGTTCT
This sequence comes from Diceros bicornis minor, assembly GCF_020826845.1. Taxonomy (NCBI): domain Eukaryota; kingdom Metazoa; phylum Chordata; class Mammalia; order Perissodactyla; family Rhinocerotidae; genus Diceros; species Diceros bicornis. Next base: position 78,960,144 of record NC_080743.1, read on the forward strand.
GTTCCTCACCATGCCACGCCACGCCACTCCACTCCACTGCATTCCATTCCATTCTGTTCTATTCACAACAAAACTTAACAAAAACTGATGGGTTGAGAGCCGCTAATTTCATGACCTACAAATGCGTCTCACCCCCAAGTCCAAAACACACCTAACAAAATAATCTCTAACATACAATCTATGTCTATGAGATTATTTGCTCCTCGATGATAAAATCTCCTCACAATGGGTCCTTTACAACTGCTACCACTGCTACAGCCCTACCAGGATTTGCCATTAGCAAGTCCGTTGCCAGTGAGAACCAAGTCCAAATACAGAATAGACGCCCCATTTCTACCAGTACATGGTATTTGGAATTCATTTTGTGCTCAGACTTGGCATGGAGTGTACCTCTTCCGCAGGACGTCTTCTTCTTGGGCTTCTGCCTCTTTCCTTTGCTCTGGAGGCCTGGTTCCCTGTTTAGTAGTGGAGGTTGGACTCTGCCTCCTGTGTTCCAGCCCCTGGCTGTGTCCTGCTTATTCTAGGTAAACCTTCCAAGAAGCATAATGATACCACCTGTTTGGCAACTGGATGTTTTTGATTTTGATGTCTGTCCTGAACATATCATCCTTGATCACTTTTCTTTGGGTATTCTGATTCCTACTGCTGGTATCCCTAACTAGGCCCACTGTTTCCTCCCCTATCTGCCACTTGAAGATTTCAGTCAGCCTCATGGTCCAGATGGGTGGATTGGCGAGTGCAAAACCTATGAATTGATGCGTTTTCGTGATTTACAGATACACTGTGGGCAATGGGTAATTTCACTCTCAATTTGCCTATTACAAATTTCTATGAAGCAGTTGCTACTGTAAACAATCACTTAACTGTACCATGATAATTCACCTTCAAGAGTCATGAAATAATTCCATTTTTAAAATAACCCCTCTTTGTAGCATTAAAACATATCTTCCCTTCTCTTCCTACCGCTTGTCCCACAACTTACCTGTTTTATAAGAACACAATTTTGTATATAGTTTCTTTAAGTGTGTGTGAATCTCTTTTCAGCCCAAGGAAGTTTATCAATATATTTTTGGGGCCTTGTATTTCATCTCCAACTCTTCTAGGGATAGAAAAATCTTCAAATTACTGGAGCTCAGGGGGGGAGAACTTCCCACAGAGGAAGGTTGTGGAATGTTTCCTTTAAAACAATACAGTCAGGCCTCCATATCTGCCGGTTCTGCAGCCCCCTATTCAACCAACTGTGAATCAAAAGGCCCACGATGGTTGCGTCTGTACCGAACACATAAAGGCTTTTTTCTTGTCATTATTCCCTAAACAATACAGTATAACAACTATTTACATAGCATTTACTTGTATTAGGTATTATAGGTAATCTAGAGATGATTTAAAGTATATGAGGAGGATGTACATAGGTTATATGCAAATACAAGGCCATTTATATGCAAATACTAGGTCTGCAGAAGAGACCTGAGGATCCTCAGATTTTGGCACCCCTGGGGGTGCTGGAACCAATCTCCTGCAGATACCAAGAGGCGACTGTAGTAATAATAAAAGAAGGTGGGTGGGTGGGGTGAAGAGGTCGTCCTAACCTGTGAGGGCTGGAGGGGGAGAGTTAAATGACTTCTCAAGGTCTGATCAGCCCTAAGATTCTTTGATGTGATTGCTCTGTCTCTTCCAGCTGTCTGTTTTTGATCCAAGGCTTTGGCTACTGGAGCCCTGAGCTCTGAATGAGAAACTCCCAGCTCTGCACCACCCTCAGCAACCCACGACCCCGCGCCAGCTGGCTGACCTGAGCTCTCTGGGAGTTCCAGGCCAGGACTAATCGGCTCCTCTGATTTGCTTTGACTGTTGGGCGTCCAGGGAAGGCCTATGGCTGTGGAGCCAATGAACCCCTTCCAGGGACCTTCTGCCTCCATTAGTTAACTCATTAGGGGATTCCCGGGCATCCTCTCGCACTGAGCAGAGAGTCTGCCCTTCACCTTGTCCTTTTGTGCTTCCCTGGTTATGCACGGCTGACTGGAGAACTCAGTTCTGCAGCCAACCATCTCATCCGAGTTCAGCCTAATTACTCAGTCCCTTGATATGGTTTAGGTTAAGCAAGAGCCCATTTAATCCCTTTTTGAGCATAAAGTGAACCAGCAAGTGGAGTACTCTAGATATATTAATAAATGATTTGGGGATAGAATGATTTTAGTTTAATATATGTATGTCCACTGCAAAGAACAATTGGATCAAGAACTTATTTGCTGGGTCTGCTTATGAGTTTATTCTTGTTAAACATTCAGACAGTACACACAAAGCTAAAGTTCCCCTGGGCTACCACCCCGAATCCATTCTTCTGGCTAGAGGTGACCACTGTTAAGAATTTCCAGAGCACTTTTGAGCCCCTTTCCAGGGCGTGATTGGAAGGGCATAGACTCTGGAGCCCATCTGCTCGGGTTTGAATTCCAGTCTTGTCACTTACCAGTGGAGCGATTTGGGTAAGTTACTTAACTTTATGCCTCGTGTTTCTTCACCCACAAAAATGGGGACAATAATAGTACCTATTTCATAGGGTTTTTGAAGAATTAAAAGAGTTAATTTGTGTAAAGCACTTACAACGTCTGGCATACGGCTATTGCTCCAGTGTTACATATACGTATACATATGTATTCTAGAAAATTATAATGTTGTATTTACATAGTACCATACTGTACGTGTATTTCTTTTACTTGCTTTTTACAAACTCTTTCCCTATTAGCACAATTAAATGTAACCCCACTCTTTTTTAACTGCTTCAATGTTTTTCATTGCATGTTCATAACATAATTTATTTAGCTATTCCCTACTGATGGATATTCATATTATTTTCAATTTGTTGCTATTGCTAACGAAGCTGCAATGAATACCCCTGTACCTGCCTCCTTTTGCATGTATGCATTAATGTGTTTCTCTAAGGCAAATACTGAGATGTGGAATTATTGGGTTATAGGATATGCATGTTTGCTGTTGTTGTTGGTGGCATGGTATGTTTGTTATTTTGGATATTGTTAATATTCTTGCTTTAAAATGCCTTTTATATTTACCTGCACATTTACCTTTTCTGGCATTGTTTATTCCTTCTCACACTTCTGTGCTTCCACTGGGATCATCTTCAGTCCAAATAACTTCCTTTAGTGCAGTCCAAAAGTGCTGCTGATGAATTTGCTCAGTCTTTCCCAGCTTTGGTTTATTTGAGAACACTTCTTTTTGCCTTCATTTCTTCTTGATGAAAATTTTTGTTTTGAGGTCTTCGTAGATTCGTCTGCAGTTGTAAGAAATAGTACAGAGGGACCCTGTGTACCCTTTAGTCAGTTTCCTCCAATAGTGAAATTCTGTAAAAGCAGAGTACTGAGAGCCTGAGATTTTCACCAGGATCTACCCACTGTGGCTGGATCTGAAGCTCAGCACCTCCCAGCAGTACACGACTTCTGACATCTGCTCGGCTCTTCACCTCCCAGTGGCTATACTCTGTGAGGTCTTTGGAGGGCTTGCCCTCAGGAGTTGGGCAAAAACTCGAAGTGAATTTTATGCAGATTTTTTTGTCTTTTTTTTCCCCAGCTCCCTTTTTGCTGAAACTCTGGCCCCTAGACTTCAATCACTGTGAAAACCTTTAATGCTATTCTCTTTCCTCTATCCAGTGAGCTAGAAAAAGATGAAGTCAGAGATATAACAGGAGGCTAGATTGTGTTGGTCCTTGTGAGCCATTTAAGCCACCGTAGGCCATTGTAATCATTGATATCATAAATAATCAACATTACAAATGGGTGTTGATTTTGGGGGGAATCTATTGAGATAATTATATTGATTTTTCCTTTAATGTATTAATGCAATGGGTAACATTAATAGATATTTAAAGCTTAAGCCATCCTTATATTTATAGGATGAAATTATCTTGATTACGATTCATTATTGTTTTTAATATGCTGCTAATAATTTGCTAATATTTTATTTAGGACTTTTGCACATCTGTTCACAGGTGATATTGGCTTATAGTTTTATTTTCTTGTGTTGTACTTGTCCATTTTGGGTATCAGAGTTATGCTAACTTCATAAAATGAGTTTAGTAGCTTTCCATCTTTTTCCATGCTATGCAGCATTTGGTATAAATTGAGTATTTTCTGTTCTTTGAATGTTTGGCAGAATTTATCTAAAGGTTATTGGTCTACTGATGTTTACATTTCTTCTTGAAACTGTTATAATTCATACTTTCCTATAAAATCATTATTTTAAATCAAGAATTCAAATTTATTGGCATAATGTTGTACATAGTATTCTCTTATGATTAAAAAATTACAGCCATAGTTAAATACCCTTTTCATTCCTCTTCCTTTTTTTTTTTTTTTTTGGTGAGGAAGATTAGCCCTGAGCTAACGTCTGTTGCCAATCCTCCTCTTTTTGCTGAGGAAGATTGGCCCTGAGCTAACATCTGTGCCCATCTTCCTCTACTTTACATGGAATGCCACCACAGCATGGCTTGATCCTTGTGTGTAGGTCTGTGCTCGGGGTCTGAACCTGCGAACCGCAGGTGACCAAAGTGGAGTGTGGGAACTTAACCACTACACCACCAGGCCAGCCCCGTTTCCTTCTTTTTTTGATCAGACTCAGCCAGTTTATTTATTTTTTGGTCTTTTCAAAGACTTAGCTCTTAGTTTTATTGATCAATTATTTAAAAAAAATATTATCTTTCCTTAGTTTCTGGGTTTATCTTCATTAATTCTTTCTGCTTTATCTGGTTTATTTATTTTTACTTTTCTAGATTTTTAATTAGTTCAATTACCAACAGTTTTATTTTCTATAAAGGTACTATGGCCATACATTTTCTTAAGATTCATGCAGGGGGCATGCCATTCATTTTGGTATGTTGTGTTCTATTTGTTGTTCATTTCTGAATAGTTTGTTATTTGCACATTTATTTCTTTTTAATCCAAGACTTTTTCAGAAATGTGTTTAAATTTCTGGCTGCCTATTTTTGAGGATAAAGGGGTCCCATAGTGGATGCCATGGTGTGCCACCTAGTTCTTCCTTTAGGACCAAGACATTTGTTCTCCCCAGTGAAGAGAATGTTGGTTGCTAATGAGTCATGGCCAAGTCCTTCTTTAATTATTGCTTTCAGCCAAAGGGAGCTGCTGACCCAAAGTCATGACCCTTCTTAGGTTCCCAGGGCAGATCACATCCAGTGATTGGTTGATGAAGGGTACAAAGGCCTGAACTTCTTGCCTCAATTTGGTACAACTGTGAGAGGCAGCCTCAGATCCAGAAATCTCTGTAGGATTGGCTGAGACCTCTGTGACTACGCAGTACAGTTCAACTTCTCCCTTTGCCCAATCCTACTTCCCTCATTCTCTCACGGGGATTGCTCGCAAGAGTGCCGCTTAAAACCTTCCTGCACAAAACCCTCCTGCACCCAGATATGCATCTCAGAGCCTATTTCCTGGGGAAGCTGATCTCTGACCGGGCTATCTTTTGGTTATTTCTAATGCAGTTTACATTAATGAACATTTTTCCTCATGCACGAGTAAAAGAATTTCTATACCTAGAAGTGGAACCACTGGGTTAAAGAGAATATGCATCTTCAACTTTACCAGGTATTGCTAACTAGTTCTCTGAAGAGACTGTGCCAATTTACCCTCACATCAGTAGTGTACTTCACACCCTTGCTAACACTTTATATTACCATCCCTTTATCATAGCTTTCCTAGGTCACTCTGTTTGTATACCTAGGTTATACCTAGGTTACAGGTTGTTTTTAAAAAACTCGGTCAGCAAGTCTCCAACTTTTAATAGATTAATTCTAGATGTTCACTTTCATTATTAATATCATTTTTATTGGAGATATAATTGGAGTTAATTGACTTAGTTCAAAATATAGAACCAGGGGTCAGGAAACCTGGATTCTAATCCTTATTTTGCCCAGGATCAACTCTACAGACTAGAATCAGTCATTTATCCTCTCTGGACCTCATTTTTCTCATCTGTTAAATATGGAAATTGGACTCAGAGAATCTCCTAGGCCCCATCCACTCTGACAGCAAATAATTCCCAGGGTTCAATCCCTACTCCTCTTCCACCACCATCGTCACCCCACTGCTGCCTATACTGAAGTCATCCTCTCTCTTAGAAGAAGAAGAAGAAATCTTTTGCTTCTCTTGGTGACAGGGGCTTGGGGTCAGGGTTAGGATAGGAGAATGCCCAGAAGTTGGAGGGGGGAAGACTGGGATGGATTTCTTCATTCACTTTGCTATGTCACTCCCCTCCCTCTAACCTCCACCTAACTCAAATTCTGACTGACTTCCCACTTACTGGTCTAGAGACAGTGCTCAGCAATTCTTATTTAATAGCGTTTATTTAGTTCTACTTTCAGATATCTGTCAAAATAAGTAACAAATGTCTGGTCCTTTAAAAGTTGAGGTTTTAGATGGATTAATATTTATTGAAAAACTATTTATTGATGCTATTTTGGTAACTGGGAATAAAAGCTGAATGAGACTCTGTCTCTCCCCTCAAAGCACACAGTCTGGTGGCAAGATCTGGAACACCAAAAGCATTGCTGCAGAGAGAGTGCTCCAGGTGTGATGAAGAATGAAGGCTTCTCAGTCCTGGGGCTGCCAAAGGAGTCCTTACTGAGGAGATGGAGATTGGGGTGGCATCAGAAGAATGGCAAAGAGAAGGAGGGGACAAGCTGATATTATCTATTCTGCTTCCCGTTGTACATGTTTCATGCATCTTCATGTGGAGAACTGAATAGAAGGTAAAATCATAGTCAGCTTTTCAAGATGCTCCAAGGCCCTTGGAATCTGCTCCGGGTAAGGCCTAGTGTCAACCTTATGTATATTTATCATCAGCAACACTGTTTTTCTGGTTCATGTCGTAGGATCCTTCCTCCTGAGGTTTTGGGGTAGAGATAAGAATATAAGGAGGGGGCTGTGGAAGGGGCACTGGTTTTCTCTGACAGGCAGGTCATTGGTTTCACATGAGAAGATACCCAGTCAGCCAAGAAAATAAATGACCACATGTCCAGTCTACAGACCAGAAGAAACCAGTCTACAAATTTAATAGAAAGCAGGCCCAAGAACCTTAAGGAAATGAGTCAAAACCTATCATTCTTTTACTCGTCTCTTTTAGAATTTTGTTTTTACTTTTGAGAGTGTGAGAATGAAATTCCATATTGGCAGCAGAATTGATTGCCTCCAGGCAGATGTCTCTGTGCCTAGAGTCTACTGATAAGGGGCAGGAGAGGGAAATGCAGATACTAGGAACTGATCAAGGAACATATGGCAGGAATCAATACAAATTATACCAACTGAATTGGAATTTCAGTGACCAAGCAATGTTTAAACAAAATGGCTGGTCAGTTTTCATCTCTGATGGAAATGTCATCCAATAGTTCCTCTTCTGGGAATAACGCCACAAACGATTATAGAAAATTGACTTTATACCTGAATTCCCAAATGAGAGGGAAAAGTTCCAGGCACCTGAATTCTCAAACAAACACAAAAATACTCAGATGAATTGATCTGGAAAAATGTTCAGCAAATTGTCGTCTTTGAAACAATACATCAACATGTACAAAAGTTCCATATGTATATGGAACCCAAGTGGAGTGACCAATCTGGATGGGAAGATTTGCTAAAGAAGAATTTTACATATTTCTTTTTTTTGGCAAATCAAGACGTAGATTAGGGTTGAGGACAGAGGGGTAAATTCCATGTGATGGGATCTGCTCCCTTCAGTGGTAGCTTCAGACCGTGGAGATCCAAGATGATCATCTTCTGATCTCCAATGACCTACATGCAGCGAGGGAGACTACATTACAGATTCTTCTTCTCTGGAGCCCAACTCCATGTAAGTTGGTGAATAAAGCCTCTTGGTGCCCTCTTTAGCATTTGTTTCCCCAAAAGTCTATATTTTACTCCCAGTATTAACATATCAATACCACCAATATGCATACATTTTCATTAAATTACTTTCAGTTGGAATAGCTAACATGCCCTTGTAATGCCGTAAATGTGAACAATTATGAAGAAAGAGAACACTCCATTTGTTCTCTTTCAAGACCTCAAAATAGATTACCTTTTTCTCCCAACAGGTGAAAGTCCTTTTGCCCAACAAATTAGACATGGACAAATTGCTTCTATTTCAGGCTATTTTGAAAGCCTTTCCCTTCTGTTAACTTTCTCATTTATTTGTATTTGAGGTGTAATGTTAAATCTTGATCATAGGCACTAAATGAGGGGAACTGTACCACAAATAATAGAAAAAGGTAGATAATCCAAAAGACATTTTTATTTGGCTTTGAAATATGCATATATATTTACCTTTGAATATGGGGATGTTGGACATTCCAGAAATTTATTTCAAACCAAATTAGGAAGCCAAACTGGGAAGACTTCATGCCCCTGGAACTAAGAGGCTATGTCCAATTTCTAGTCCTGCCAACCCCAATTAATGCCACCTTGCAACTCACTTCAAGCTGTGGAAAAGCATGAAGGGCTCAGACTCATTGACATTTTATTCTCTGCCAAATCTGTGCTGAAGCAGGGAAGGAGTTAAATAGACCAGTGTCCGTGGGTTTCCTGAAGTAAACAGAGAGACTTGAGACATCAACAGAACTGGGGTTAATACTGTTAAAATAAAAACTGAGGCGTATTAAAAATTTTGAGTTTATTTGAGCAAAAATCGATTTGAATCAGGCAGCATCCCATCTAGCAGATAGAAAGGATCTCTGAGGTGCTGTACAAAATGAAAGACTTTTACAGGCAGAAGGGAGAGGGAACAAGAAAGTTATACCAGGCAAAAAAAGCGGGTTGATTATTGCAAAGTTACTTTTGGGAATGGCAGGGGTCTATCAATAGGGCAGATGACCTAACCAGTGCTGATCAGGTGACGCCTGATTGACTGGTTTATGATTCTGTTTCTGAGAGAGCCAAAACTGTAATTAAGCCTTGGTTTGGTGACATGGGGCTTAACATAAGCGACTCCATTTTGGGCCTGTTTCCTTGTTTTTTAACAATACAGATTTAAGAATTAATCCATAAAGAGCATATGTCTGAAGTTCTAATAGAGCAACTTTCCAAATTTAGAAAGAGTTAATCTGGGTCAATACTTTGAGTTTATTATGTACCAGATACTCCAATTGATACAGTGGATGTAAGATTAAAAAGCAGACGAGCAAACACGTTACTATGTCCATAAAGCCTTAAATGACTGCTTTGTGTCTATCTCTTCAATGTCATCTGCTCCTCTCTGCCCCTTATTGACTATGGGTCAGCCCCATCAGTCTTCTCTTGTTTTCTTGAACATGCCAGGTCTTTCTTGACTTAGGAACTTTGTACATTTGGTTCCTGAGGCCTCTGCCTGAAGTTCTCCCATCCCCCTTCACAAGGCGACTCCTCTTCTTGTAGGCCTCTGCTCAAGTAGCCCCACCTCAGAGAGGCCATCCCAGTCTCCCGTCCTCAATACATCCCCTTTATGATGTCTTAACAACCTCTCCCTTTTGTGTCACTTTGTTTCTTTCCATCTTTGTCCTTTACTGGGATGTAAGCATCCTGCAGACAGGTGCTTTCCTGTTCAATGCTGCACCTCCAGCTCCTAGCACAGGGGCTGGCTCATAGAGATGAGTGATACGTAGTTTTGAGTCAATCAATCAAAGCTGAATAAGATCTGATGTGAAAGGGCTCATAGACGAGTGCTGAGCGGTAGTAAACCTGAAAACCGTAATTACTGTCAGTTATTCCAAATTTATTGTCAGCTTAAAATTTTTTTAAAATAGTGTGACCAGTTTTAAGGATTTTAGAAAATTATATCTTTTGTTACAGAAAGTTTCAAATCTTGTTTCATTTATATTCTCACTCACCATTCTCTCCCCACTATTGGATTATTTTGAAGCAAATTCCGGACATCACATGAGGGCCAGGATTAGGGTGAGGCAAGTGAGGTGCCTAGCATGCAACATCGAAGGGGCCCTCATCCCAGCTGCCAACCTTGCCTTTGCACCACCTGACGGCCTGACCCCAGTCCTGGTCCTGCATCATATTTCACCAGCAAATATATCAGTATGTATGTGTCTGTATAAGGCAAAAACTCTTTAATTAAAAAAACACACGTAACTACATTACTGTTATCACACTTGAAAATAACAATTCATTAATATCATTAAATGTCCAGTCTGTGTTCAAATTTCTCTGATTATTTCACAATAATTTTTAGGTTGGTTTGTTTGCAGGAGGATCCAAACAAAGTCCACACATTGCGTTTAGTTGATATGGCTCAAAGAAAGTCTCTTTCAATCCATTGGTCTCCCCATTCCTCTTTTTCTTGCTATTTTTGTTTTGGATTTTCCTTGTGATTTATGGAGTAAAAAAAAAATCGATGATTTGTCCTGTAAAGTTTTCTACATTCTTAGTTTTTCTAGATGCATCTGTGTGATATTGTTGGACATGTTCTTCTGCCTCCAGTATGTCCTGTCAACTGGTAATTAGATCTAGCGGCTTGATCAGTGTCTTAGTCAGTTCAGGCTGCTGTAACAAAGTACCATAGACTGGGTGACTTATAAACAGAAATGTATTTCTCACAGTTCTGGAGGCTGGAAGTCTGAGATCAGGGTGCCAGCATGTTCAGCTTCTGGCAAATGCCCTTTTCTGGGTTGCAGACGAATGACTTTTTATATCCTCACATGGTGGAAAGAGAGCTAGCTAGCTCTCTGGCCTTTTCCTATAAGGGCACTAATCCAACCACGAGGGATCCATCTTCATTCCTAATTACTTCCCAAAGGCCTCGCTGTCACATTTGGGATTAGGGTGTCAACATATGAATTTTGAGGGGACACAAACATTCAGTCCATTGCAACCAGATTCAATGTTTTTGCAAGGATACTTCATAGATGGTGCTCTGTACATCCACCCAGGGGCGTGTAAATCTGGTCATCTTTCTTTTTGTGACGTCAGTAACCATTGAAGATCATTGCCTAGATTCATTACATATTAGAGTTACACAATAGCAATATTCAGATTTTACTATTCTTCCCTTATTTGTCAGTTGGAACACTTCTATAAAAAGGAACTTTTCCTCATCAGCTATTTGTTTACTTTGAGGTAAAGTTCATACAGAAAAGGCAGATAAATGCTTGATTCTTTCCCTTTATGTCAGTTTTCAGAGTGATGAGTTGATTTTCCTTTATTCTCCAAAGGTGACCAATGAGGTGTTGGTGGTGGTGTTGTTTTGTATCGTTAGGAAATCATGGATTTATAATGTATTTGGTGTGTTTCAATAAAGTTGTCCCAAATTTTGCAGTTGGAACCTCTTTTAGTTGGCACCTCAGTCCTTCTGGCAAGGCCCTGGTAGTCTTGCTAGTTGCCTGGTTCCAGGTTCATCCTGTATATTTCATGCCCCCGACCTAGAATCAGCCATTTCACCTAGGAACCTGGATTTCTTTTAGTGGAGAATTATATTTAGGGACCACAATCTGAATGTAAAATGATTTAAATCCAGGATTCCAAATGTCTACTTCTATTATTAATATATTTATTTGTTAAAAGGAATATAGTTAATGAACTTGGATAGTCCAAGGCATGGAACCAGTAGGAGGGAAGCCAGTTAGGGTTGAAACCAGTGGAAGGAGGAAGGAGGAGAAGGAAGACATGTATTCCAATTTCTCCCTCCACTTCCTCCCATCTTCCCTACCCTGTCATTCTCCTACCCCAAATCTCTGAGCATCATGAGAAGCCTTTTTCTAAACGGAAAATTGCTAGTAGTCTATCAGATCTAGTTGGGGTAGGAATGGAGTTGGGTGTAAAGAATTGATTAAAGGACCACTGAGAGGAAATTCCATCTTTCATTTTCAAAAACAAAGCATTCTTCTCTATTTGTATTTCTCTATTTCTATTTTTTTTTTTTTTGATTATGGATAGCATTCTTTTGGGTTTGATACCAAAGGTACCAAAGAAGGAATGTAAAACTTTGGTTCCAATTATAAGACATCAGAAACTTGTGGAGATGGTGAAGGAGTAGCACTGGGTTTTCTCAGCCACCCCCCCCCACCCCGCCCCAGGGCACAAGTGATGGAAGGCACAGCAACAGTTCTCCATTCAGACCTGGAGCTGGAGATGGGGTTTCCAAAGGATCCAGACGAACCTGGGGCTCTAATACTCTCTCTTCTCTGTGAGTGTGTCTGTGCCACTGCAGCTGTACAACTTCACTGGGATGTCATTACCCCTGGGGTCAGGGGCAGTGCTTCAGATGGAGGGAAAATAACCACCTCTTCAAGCTGCCCGGGATTATTTTTGTTGTTATTGTTTCAGGGGAAAGCCATAATAGCATTTCTGAAAGTAGAGTGGTTGCTTTCTTTACTGTTACCTGATATTTCTTAGTTGATATTTTTTTTCCAGGAGGCTTTTCCACAAAACTTATTGTTCAGGGGGACGCACAATTGAAATCAATTGCTAATTAAATTTGTGTCTAAATTAATAAATCACAACTATTCAGACATATCTGTCTGAATAATTTCTATTATGGTGAACATAATTGTTAGATTCAGCATTTAATGAACCATATTGTTAGGTAAAATTCTTATGACAATTGGGACTAATAGAATATATTAACCTTTATTCTTCCCAGCTTGACATTACATCGGACCATGTTAATATGAAAGCACCTAGAAGAGTTTCATCATTAAGTAGTCATTGTGACTCTGCTGGCCTTCTGACGGAGCTTGTAAGGCTTTGGAAAACTAGTGATGTTTGATGTTTGTCAATGAGTGTCCTTGTCTATGATCAGTTTTGGGGGCATTTGGTTCTGTGTGTGCATATCTTCATAAGATGGGAACTGTACCAAGCTTGAGAGCTGGAAAGCCCACATCAAGTGTCAACAAACTGTTTGGAGCACCCATCTATAGGGTACTCTGGGTTTTGGGTCCCAGGCTGGGTATGTAGTGGGTGGAAATAGAAGGAATAAACACGACTCCTTTCCGAGGGAAGCATCAAGTCTAATGGAGAAAACAGAAGAGCTTTATGAGAAAGTATAAAGGCCACTCATTCCAAAGAATCCTAAGTATATTTAACAAGAAGTAGCTTTATGGATCTATATCAAGATGTAACTCTAAAGTTCTGTGATCGCTTTCTTAGAGAATATATAAGAATTTATACATCCTCTTGAATGTTATCTCCTTCAAAATGTCAGCATGGCAATCTGGACACCCATCCCAGTGAACTCTGCTTTGGGAGATGTCTTGCCATTTAAAATGTTTAGCATGGAACATCAGCTCTGCCTTTGTAACCAGGAAAATAATTCTAGTTCACAGAACCAAGCAGTATTGGGCAATGTTACCATTAAAGGTGAAGAGCAGCTTCCCTTGTCTTCCTGTGACACCAATCAGCCCAGCAATGACAACAGCCGGTGCCAACCAGGCCTTCCCTGATGCTCAGAGTCAGGCCAGTAGCTCAGGAGTCAGACCTCACTCTTCTCTCATTGATGACAGAAAAGCACTTTGTGCAAAATCCTCTATCACTGAGTAGTGGCCAGGGGCCTTTCGGCTTTGCGTTAACCATAAAACTGGCCCCAATAACTGGAGAAGGCACAAAATCACTTCCCCTCACCCGAGTCCCTGGCTTCCCTTTCTTGCCTATGAGAGGGGATGGGAGGGAGTGGAGGCTGTACCCCAGAGCACCATCTGTGTAGCAGTGACTGTCTGCGGAAGTCACTGTAAGTTGGCACCCAGCTTTGCTTCTTTGTTGTTTGTTTTGTTAAAAGTAATAAACCTCTTGTAAAGGATATGTAGTTAGGATCGTTACTTTTGCTTTAAGCAAATTCCTAAGAGGAAAGCCGAACCCCAGTGATCTATAGCGGAAGGAGGAGGATAAACACTAAGCCCTGAAAGACACATCCTCCGACCCCAAGTCCAACAGTCTGGTATGCGCACAAGCCCACATTTGATTTATACATGCTGCTTGGGACTTTTAATCATCTGCTCTATTTGACCACTTTTGACTAGAGTCTAAAACCCCCAAATGTTCCCAAACTCATTAGGATTAATATAGGAAAATTTTCATAGAAGATAAAGGAGAGTTCTGAAGAATTAGACAGACAGGATTTAGCAAAAAGAAGTGGGAAGGGCGTCTCAGAGGCAGAGAAATGGGTCTGCCTGAGTGGAGCGTGAGGGAGTAATTGACCCCAGCTGCATCCTGAGGTTCTGAGGCAGCTGCCATCCAGCCCTGTCTAAGAATCCATCACTTCCCTCTCCCTCTTGAAGACAGAGCTAGGAGAGAGTGAGGCTGCTTCTCCAAAGTTGGTCTTCCAGGCTGTTCTCGCCCCTCTCTCTCCTCTCCCCTGTTCTCCTTCCAAGCAGTCTGTCCTCAGGCCTCTGACTAATTTTAGCCCAACTGTTACCAGGTTCAGGGTAGATGGAGCAACTGCTCCTGCAAGTCTGCCTGTGGGTGCTTGGTGGATGTCAGCCGTTGGCGGGGCTCTCCTTGGCCAGGGCCCTGTCGCAAACAGCGCTGAGCATGGAGACAGCCGGCAGAAAGGACCTGGAGCTTGTGGTGAACAGGTGCTCTGATCTCTCTCTGAAGATGGTTTTTGAGAGTGGACACAAGGATATTTCATGTGGTTGATTATGGGAGTGGGAGAGCCCCCATTGAAAGTGAAAACAGTACGTGCATGTTGAAAGATGTTCTCTCAGCTGCTTTTTCCAAGCTATCAGAAACGGCATATGGGAGGTGGTAAAATGAGGGATAATTTATCAAGCAGGCTGAAGGGACCTTTCCCGGACATGGTAGGTATTTCTGTTTGGGTGCAGAAATATTTAGTTTTGAAATTATTAAACAACATCATCATCTTCTTGGCAATTTTGTCCTTTTGGTAAACCGAGCAGAGCGCATACGTATTTGTGTCTGCAAATTACTTTGGAAAATGCATATTATTTACTTGTTCTGAAGAGGCTCTTAGGCTCTGTTGTCTAAATAGGAAATTTGGATCTAACAAAACGAGACTCTTATGGACTCCCAGACAAATAACAACAGAGGCTAATACCTTTAAACATTCAAAATTTTTTAAACAAAGGTCATTTTGGTTAGCTATCAGGACAAAATTCAGTCTAAACCTCTACAACTCATTTCTTTCTCTCCCCATTCTCTCCCTTTTAACACAGTCAAGGCAGATCCCTGGATACAAGAGAAGCTTTCTTCCTGTGCTCTGAGAAACAGCTGAGGCCTCCAAGCCTCATCCCCAAAAATGTCACGTGTAACCAGGCCGTGGAAGCTGTGAGGAGGAGTAATAGGATATGTTCCGAGCACCAATTCTGGATGCATTTGTGCTGGCGGAGGGAGTGATTCGGGAGAGAGGTATCTGCTGGGCCATTTTGTTGGGTGGGCACCTCGGCAAGCACAGGTCCATGTCCCCTTGGGTGACCTTCTTACCTCCCCACAGTAGGAGACTATGAGGCAGGCATGTGGTGCCTCTGAGCTGGAGAGGATTCTGCCACGGGTCCCATGTCACCACTCACAAACTGGTGCAATTTTTCAAATATAGTCACCATTCTACCTCGGGGATCTAGCATCTTGACTTTTCTTTGCTCATCTGCCCTTTCAAAGGCATATTAACTACGAGGGGCTTTAAGACCCTGTTGGCGTAGAATCGTTTTTCTTCCTTTGAACTCCCATGGTATTAAAACTCCTACAGCTTGGTTAGATACCGCGTCCTGCTTTTCTCTTTTCTGAACCTCAGTTTGTCATCTGTGAGACAAGCAGCGGCAGCCTTTCTTTTTTCCAAGATATCTTATGCAAAATTTCAGTGGGTAGAATGCGTACCGGTAGAGCTGCTTTGCTGGAATCAGGTGAGGAGCCCACTGGCCCCTCTTTACCCGCCCTGGTCTCTCTGGCGGTCCCCAAGGCCCACAAAGACATGAAGGTGCAAGGTTCCACAGGTCACCGTTTGAGTCCCCAGGACTGGATGATTGCTAAGTCTTTCTAGCTCTAGGGTTTGGGAGTTCTAGGTATTTCACGGGTAAGTGGCCATCTCTGGCCTCCAGTGTTGGCTTTGGTGTATATGGCAGAAAAAAGAGGGTGAAGCCATTGGCTTTCACCCTCCTGCTCATTTGCCTTCTTCAGATGGAAAGGTTTCATAGCTTTGGGTCTCCTAAGTCAATCTCTCAGAAGTGAGAGGAGAATCTTCTCCCACGTGGCATATTCCCAGTTGATTTGGGGTGTCCCAGGGCAGCACTTGTGTTGTTTCCCTGACGAGGAACCAGCACCTTATATCTGTGGAGCACAGTGGCTGGTGTGGGGGTGTGACTGGTGTGCTTTGAGGGGTGTCAGTAGCTGAAAAGGAGGCCCTCGGGAAACATCCAGCAAAGGTGCAGGCCTCACTTTCCAGAAGGTTCCCCAGTTGTAAATCTTAGACCTCCTTCTTGGAGGATCAGAAAGATCAGTATTTACTATGAGGTTCCTGGCTGGGGCTTGGCCTCTTCTTCCACTTCTCAGCGCCTCTCCCTCGGTCACATGACATGCTGGCTGCTTTCTTCTGGAGCCCTTGGCTTCCTAAATGATCATGGATGAAAGAACAAATCTGTCCCACACAGGTTATCTTTGCCATCTTAATATTTGTTAAGCTTTTTGATTTACTGAGGAGTTAAAGTCACATCAGGTCACAAAACTGCACATTAGCTCTGCTTCATGAAACACTCTGAGCAAAGGGTTTAACTCATTTATTTCACCATCTTTAAACCAATGTAGCTTAAGAATTGCACCTCCCCTTTATAAATCTTCCCATTTATTTCTGACTCAAGTTTAGGGGAGGGTGCAGACCTAGTCTGTTCTGGGGTTTTACATATGGCCATGGAAACCTGACATGTACTGCTCGTAATGGTGAGCAAACCCAGCTCACATATGTTCAATTAGCCAGAGAAAAATCTCATCTAGGAAGCCTGAGGCATGTGCTTTGCTGATAGGACTTCCTTTTGGTGTTTGAGATTCGCCAGTGCCTTACCTTCCTCTCTCCTCTCACTGTCGCCCCTTGCGTTCTTTTCCCACTTGCTTCTTTCACTCTGGAAGTCCAACTAATTTGGAGGGAAATTTGATGAGCAAAAGATTTACAGAGAATCATAAAAGAGAGGGTTTAGAGGCTATGATTTGTGACTGACTTAAATTAGGTCAAGAAGAATCCAGATTGTGGCTTTTCTCCATTCTATTCAGTCACTTACTCCTCCTCAGAAAGAGAATTTCCAAAGGGATACCATTGCTCTAGGCATCTTTGGCAACCCTGTAGGAGGGGTGGTGAGACCTCTCCCCTGAGGTAAGATCTGAGGGTTGTGCTGAGCGACATCGTGGTGCTGAAGTTGGGAAGGGGGGGCCTTCCAGGCGGCCTGACTCCTTCCTAATGTGATCTAATATAGAACCGGGACACCGGGCTTTTCATATTTCTATTGTCTAGATATTTCAAGTTCTATTTGTGGTCTAATATATAATCAATTTTTAAAAATGTTCCAAGGATATTTGAAAAGAATTTCAAATATGTAATTCAAAATATGCGATATGTTTTATGTTACAAAGTTCAAAATATATTTTTTAAATCGTGCTTGCAATGGTTTCTTCATATCAGTTATATCCATATTTATTTTTTGTCTATTTCATCTATTGATATTTTGGAAGGCAAGCGAAAACCTCTACTATTATTGAGGTTTTCTCAGTGCTTCCTTATGTTTCTAATGGATTTTACTTTATAAATTTCTCTGATTTTTTGCAAGTATAAATGTCTATGATCGTTTTATCTTCTTTGTGAATTGTACCTTTTATCAGTATAAAATATTCATCTTTGTTTTCTTTAATTTATACTTGCTGATATATATTTTTGATCATTTTTTTAAATGCCTTATTTGAAAATTAAAAATAAAAAAAGCTAAAAAGGATGATATAATAAAACCTGGATACCCACCATCCCAAATGAACAAATGTTAATATTTTTCATGTGTACTTCAAATTTTAAAAAAACTTAATAGATTTTATTTTTTGGAGCAATTTTAGGTTCACAGTAAAATTAAGCAGAAAGTACTGAGAGTTCCTAAATTACCCCCCTCTCCCGTATGCACACAGATCCCTCACCATCAACTTCCTGCACCAGAGTGATACGTTTGTTACAATCAATGAACCAATATTGACACGTATCACCCAAAGTCCATAGTTTACATTCATCCATGGTGTATATCTGCCACTACGGTATCGCACAAAATTTCACTGCCCTGAAAACCCTCTGTGCTCTGCCTATTCATTCCGCCTGTCTCCCTAATCCCTGGGAACCACTGATCTTTTCACTGTCTCCATAGTTTTGACTTTTTCAGAATGTTGTGTAGTTGGAATCAGATGGTATGCAGACTTTTCAGATTTGCTTCTTTCACTTAGTAATAAGCATTTAAGTTTCCTTCGTGTCTTTTTATGGCTTGATAGTACTGAATAATATTCCATTGTCTGGATGTACCACAGTTTATTTATCTCTTCATCTACTGAAGGGTGTCCTGGTTGCTTCCAAGTTTTGGCAATTATGAATAAAGCTGCTATAAACATCCATGTGCAGGATTTTGTGTGGACATAAGTTTTCAACTCATTTGGGTAAATATCAAGGAGTGTGATTGCTGGATCATATGGTAAGAATCTGTTCAGTTTTATAAGAAACTGCCAAACTGTCTTCCAAAGTGTCTGTCCCATTTTTCATTCCCACCAGCAATGAAGGAGAGTTCCTGTTGCTCCACATCTTTGTCGGCATTTGGTGTTGTCAGTGATTTGGATTTTGGCCATTCTAATAGGTGTGTAGTGGCATCGCATTGTTGTTTTAATTTGCAATTCCCTAATGATGTATGATGTGGAGCATCTTTTCCTGTACCTATTTGCCGTCTGTATATCTTCTTTGGTGAGGTGTCTGTTTAGGTCTTTTGCTCATTTTTTTAGTTGGGTTGTTTGTTTTCTTATTGTTGAGTTGAAAGAGTTCTTTCTATGTTTTGGATAACAGTTCTTTCTCAGATACGTCTTTTGCAAATATTTCCTCCTAGTCTGTGATTGTTTTTAAAGAAATAAAACATCATAAAGTTTAAATCTCTTATATTTCCCTCTCTAGTCCAATTCCGTTCTATCCATCCTCAGAGGGAACAATTTTCATGAATTTGGTGTGTATCCAGTCTGGACTTTTATATGTTTGCTACATGTACACATTAATAATACATAGTAATGTTTTGTGTATTTAAGAATTACTTAAAAGATCTCATACTGTACGTTACATTTCAAGACCTTTTTTCTCCCCACTCAATCTATGTTTTTTTAAAGATCTATCTGTGTTAATACATATGGGTATGCTTATTCATTTTAACTATCCTATCACATGAATATATCACACATTTTATATCCGGTTGCCTATGTCAAGCATTTGGATTATTTCTAATTTTTTGTTCTTATGAACAAAGCTTCAATGTCTCATTGCGTTCATGTGAAAGTTTCTCTAGTGTACGAAACTGGAAGTGGAATTTCTGAGTTATAGTATGTGCAGGATTTTTTTACTTGTACTAGACATTGCCCAATTGCTTTTCAATGTGATTGTGTCAATATACACAAGAGATATGTGAGGTTTTTATTTTTCTGTATTCTTACCAACAATTCATATGGTCAGACTTTTAAATTTTTGTCAATTTAAAGGATGGAAACTAGCATCTCACTGCATTTTTTGTTTTTTGTATGTTTTTTTATTTTTGTGAGGAAGATCGGCCCTGAGCTAACATCTGCCAATCCTCCTCTTTTTGCTGAGGAAGACTGGCAGTGGGCTAACATCCATGCCCATCTTCCTCCACTTTATATGGGATGCCGCCACAGCATGGCCTACCAAGCAGTGCGTTGGTGTGCGCCCGGGATCTGAACCGGCGAACCCCGGGCCGTCGCAACAGAGCACGCACACTTAACCACTTGCGCCACCGGGCCGGCCCCGTGTGTTTGTTTTTTAAAGATTTTATTTATTTTTTTATTTTTTCCCCCCAAAGCCCCAGTAGATAGTTGTATGTCATAGCTGCACATCCTTCTAGTTGCTGTATGTGGGACTCAGCCTCAGGATGGACGGAGAAGTGGTGCCTCGATGCGCACCGGGGATCCGAACCCGGGCCACCAGCATCGCAGCGCGCGCACTTAACCACCAAGCCACAGGGCCGGCCCCGTGTGTTTGTTTTTTAAACTGCATCTCCCTGATTACTATTGAGACAACATTTTTCAAACTTATTGGTCATTTTCTCATTTCTTAATTGCCTGTTCGTACCCTTTACCCATTTTCTATTGGGATATCTATTTTTTATTAATTTATAGGAGTTATTCATGTATTCGAGATATGAAGTTTTTATTGGCAGAGATGATGTTAAAAATATTAAACCATAAAATATGAAACACCAGTACAGCATGAGTAATCTCAATAGATTACCCACCAAAATAGATGCCATATCCAATTAGAACAAACTGAATTCATAAAGACATTCTTTTATTTTTATTCTAAAATTATAGATTTGTTCCTTTATCTCTAGATATTTATTTATTTATTTATTTTATGTCTCTAAGTGTTTGTTTATTGTTGTTATTATCTACTACTTAATGAAGGAAATCATACGGTATTTGACCTTCTCCCTCTGACTTATTTCACTTTGCATAATACCCTCAATGTCCATCCATGTTGTCACAAATGGCTGGATTTCATCATTTCTTATGGCTGAGTAGTATTCCATTGTGTATATATACCACATCTTCTTTATCCATTCGTCCCTTGATGGGCACTTAGGTTGCTTCCAAGTCTTGGCTATTGTGAATAACGCTGCAGTGAACACAGGGGTGCATGTATCTTTATGCATTGGTGTTTTCAAGTTCTTTGGATAAATACCCAGCAGTGGAATAGCTGGATCATATGGTAGTTCTATCCTTTATTTTTTGAGGAATCTCCATACTGTTTTCCACAGTGGCTGCACCAGTTTGCACTCCCACCAGCAGTGTATGAGAGTTCCCTTCTCTTCACATCCTTTCCAACACATATCATTTCCTGTCTTGTTAATTATAGCCATTCTGACAGGTGTGAGGTGATATCTCATTGTAGTTTTGATTTGCATTTCCCTGATAGTTAATGATGTTGAACATCTTTTCATGTGTCTGTTGGCTATCTGTATATCTTCTTTGGAGGAATGTCTGTTCAGGTCTTTTACCCATTTTTTAATTGGGTTGGTAGTTTTTTTGTTGTTGAGATGCATGAGTTCTTTATATATTTTGGAGATTAAGCCCTTATCAGATGTATGGTTTGCAAATATCTTCTCCCAATTGTTAGGTTGTCTTTTTGTTTTGTTGATGGTTTCCTTTGCTGTGCAGAAACTTTTTAGTTTGATGTAGTCCCATTTGTTTATTTTTTCTATTGTTTCTCTTGTCCGGTCAGACATGGTGCTTGAAAATATGTTGCTAAGACCGATGTCGAAGAGCATACTGCCTATGTTTTCTTCTAGAAGTTTCATAGTTTCAGGTCTTACATTCAAGTCTTTAATCCATTTGGAGTTAATTTTTGTGTATGGTGTAAGGTAAGGGTCTACTTTCATTTTTTTGCATGTGGCTATCCAGTTTTCCCAACATCATTTGTTGAAGAGACTTTCTTTTCCCCATTGTATGTTCTTGGATCCTTTGTTGAAGATTAGCTGTCCATAGATGTGTGGGTTTATTTCTGGGATTTTGATTCTATTCCATTGATCTGTGTGTCTGTTTTTGTGCCAGTACCACGCTGTTTTGGTTACTATAGCTTTGTAGTATATTTTGAAATCAGGGAGTGTGATTCCTCCAGCTTTATTCTTTTTTCTCAAGATTCCTTTAGCTATTCACGGTCTTTTGTTGTTCCATGTAAATTTTAGGATTCTTTGTTCTATTTCTGTGAAAAATGTTGTTGGAACTTTGATAGGGATTGCCTTGAATCTATAGATGGCTTTAGGAAGTATGGACATCTTAACTATGTTAATTCTTCCAATCCAAGAGCACAGAATATCTTTCCATTTCTTTGTGTCTTCTTCAATTTCTTTCAGCAATGTCTTATAGTTTTCTGTGTACAGATCTTTCACCTCTTTGGTTAAGTTTATTCGTAGGTATTTTATTCTTTTTCTTGCAATTGTAAATGGGATGGTATGCTTAATTTCTCTTTCTGCTACTTCGTTGTTAGTGTATAGAAATGCAACTGATTTTTGTATGTTGATTTTGTATCCTGCAACTTTACCATATTTGTTTATTACTTCTAAAAGTTTTCTGGTGGATTATTTAGGGTTTTCTATATATAATATCATGTCATCTGCAAATAGTGACAGTTTCACTTCTTCCTTTCCAATTTGGATCCCTTTTATCTCTTTCTCTTGCCTGATTGCTCTGGCTAGGACTTCCAGTACTATGTTAAATAGGAGTGGTGAGAGTGGGCATCCTTGTCTGGTGCCTGTTCTTAGAGGGATAGCTTTCAGTTTTTCACCATTGAGGATGATATTAGCTGTGGGTTTCTCATATATGGTCTTTATTATGTTGAGGTACTTTCCTTCTATACCCATTTTATTCAGAGTTTTTATCATAAATGGATGCTGTATCTTGTCAAATGCTTTCTCTGCATCTATTGAGATGATCATGTGATTTTTATTCTTCATTTTATTAATGTGGTGTATCACGTTGATTGATTTGCAAATGTTAAACCATCCCTGCATACCTGGAATAAATCCCACTTGATCATGGTGTGTAATCTTTTTAACATATTGTTGTATGCGATTTGCCAGTATTTTGTTGAGGATTTTTGCATCGATGTTCATCAGTGATATTGGCCTGTAATTTTCTTTTTTTGTGTTGTCCTTGTCTGGTTTTGGTATCAGGGTAATGTTGGCTTCGTAGAATGAGTTAGGGAGCTTCCCCCCCTCCTCAATTTTTTGGAAGAGTTTGAGAAGGATAGGTATTAAGTCTTCTTTGAATGTTTGGTAGAATTCACCAGGGAAGCCGTCTGGTCCTGGACTTTTATTTTTGGGCAGGTTTTTGATTACTGTTTCGATCTCCTTACTGGTGATTGGTCTATTCAAATTCTCTATTTCTTCTTGATCCAGTTTTGGAAGTTTGTATGATTCTAAGAATTTATCTATTTCTTCCAGATTGTCGAATTGGTTGGCATATAGCTTTTCATAGTAGTCTCTTATAATCTTTTGTATTTCTGAGGTGTCTGTTGTAATTTCTCCTCTTTCGTTTCTGATTTTACTTATTTGTGCCTTCTCTCTTTGTTTCTTGGTGAGTCTAGCTAAAGGTTTGTCAATTTTGTTTATCTTTTCAAAGAACCAGCTCTTGGTTTTATTAATTTTTTCTGTTGTTTTTTTACTCTCTATAACATTTATTTCTGCTCTGATTTTTATTATTTCCCTTCTTCTACTGATTTTGGGCTTTGTTTGTTCTTCTTTTTCCAGTTCCTTTAGGTGCCTTGTTAGATTGTTTATTTGAGCTTTTTCTTGTTTGTTGAGATAGGCCTGTATTGCTATAAACTTCCCTCTTAGAACTGCTTTTGCTGTATCCCATAAATTCTGGCATGTCGTATTTTCATTTTCATTTGTCTCCAGGTATTTTTTCATTTGTTCTTTGATTTCTTCGTTGACCCAGTCGTTGTTCAGTAGTATTTTGTTTAGTCTCCACGTATTTGTGGCTTTTCTGATTTTCTTCCTATAGTTGATTTCTAGTTTCATACCGTTGTGGTCAGAAAAGATGCTTGGTATTATTTCAATCTTCTTAAATTTATGGAGATTTGTTTTGTGGCCTAATATGTGATCAATCCTGGAGAATGTTCCATGTGCATTTGAAAAGAATGTGTATTCTTCGGTTTTTGGATGGAATGCTCTGTATATATCTACTAGGTCCATCTGTTCTAGTGTGTCATTTAAGGCCAATGTTTCCTTATTGATCTTCTGTTTGGATGATCTATCCATTGGTGCAAGTGGAGTGTTAAAGTCCCCTACTATTATTGTGTTACTGTCTATTTCTGTTTTTACGTCTGTTAGTAATTGCTTTATATATTTCAGTGCACCTACATTGGGTGCGTAGATATTTACAAGTGTTATATCCTCTTGTTGGATTGTTCCCTTGATCATTATGTAATGCCCTTCTTTGTCTCTCTTTACAGTTTTTGTTTTAAAGTCTATTTTGTCTGATATGAGTACTGCTACCCCAGCTTTCTTTTCATTGCCATTTGCATGGAGTATCTCTTTCCATCCCTTAACTTTCAGTTTGTGAGTGTCTTTAGGTCTGCAGTGTGTCTCTTGTATGCAGCATGTTTATGGGTCTTGTTGTTTTATCCAATCAGCCACCCTATGCCTTTTAATTGGACCATTTAGTCCATTGACATTTAAAGCAGCTATTGATAAGTATGTACTTACTGCCATTTTTTAAGTTTTTTTTCCTCAGTGTTTTAGTAGTCCTTCTCTGTTCCTTTCTCCTTCTATACAGAATTGATGGTCTCTTTAGTTTGACCTCTGTCTGAAAGCTCTACTCTTTCATTCCCCTCCTCCCTCATTTTATATTTTTGATATAATATCTAACCTCTTTTATGTGCATTTGTGTCTAGTACCCTCGTTTCATGGAAATAGATAATTTTTCCTATTTGCGGTCTTCTCTTTTCCCCTTAAATCAGTCCCTTTAACATTTCTTGTAGCACTGGTTTCTTGTTGACAAACTGCTTTAATTTTTGCTTGTCTGGGAAATTTTTGTTCTCTTCTTCCATTTTGAATGATAACCTTGCTGGCTAGAGTATTCTTGGCTGTAAGTGTTTTCCTTTTCGCACTTTAAATATACTGTGCCACTCTCTTCTAGCCTGTAAGGTTTCTGCTGAGAAGCCAGCTGATAGCCTTATGGGGTTTCTTTTTATGTAACTTGACTTTCTCTTGCGGCTTTTAGGATTCTCTCTTTATCTTTAATTCTGGACATTTTGATTATGATGTGTCTTGGTGCGGGCCTCTTTGGGTTTATCTTGTTTGGGGCTCTCTGTGCTTCCTGTACCTGGATGTCTGTTTCCTTCCTTAGGTTAGGGAAGTTTTCATCTATTATTTCTTGAAATAGATTCTCTGCCACTTTGTCTTGCTCTTCTCCTTCCGGGACACCTATAACATGGATGTTAGTGTGCTTGATGTTGTCCCAGAGGTCCCTTAGACTGTCTTCACTCTTTTTAATTCTTTTCTCTTTTACCTGTTCAGCTTGGGTAATTTCTTCTAGTCTTTCATCCAGCTCACAGATCCGTTCTTCTGTATCCTCTACTCTGCTTTTGAGTCCCTCTAGTGAATTTTTCATTTCCAGTATTGTATTCTTCATTTCTGATTGGTTCTTTTATATATCTTCCATTTCTTTGTTGACATTCTCACTGAGTTCATCTATTCTTCTCCCCAGATCAGTGAGCATCCTTAACACTCTTTGTTTGAACTCTCTGTCAGGTAGGTTGCTCATTTCTGTTTCACATAGTTCCTTTTCTGGGGTTTTGTCCTGTTCCTTTACTTGGAATATATTCCTTTGCCTCCTCATTTTGCGTCTTTCCCTGTGCTTGTGTCTACGTATCAGGTAGGTCAGCTACGTCTCCTGCTCTTGGATAGGTGACCTTATGTAAGTGATGCCTTAGGAGGCCTGCAGTGTGCTTCCCTCAGTTCTCAATGTTCTAGGGGTGACCCCCATGTGGGCTACGTGTGTCCTTCTGTTGTGGCCTCTTTGCTCTCCCTGCTCGGCGCCCAGGGAGGCCGAGTTATGCTCCTGGCCAGCTGTTGTAATACTCAGCTGCTTGTAATTGTTGTGGGCCCTTCAGTCTCTTTATCAGTTGGTTGGAGCCCCAGCACAGTTGGCTGCAAGTTCTAATACCACATTTGTGTTGCAGTATTTCTTTTAAGTGAGTAGGCCCCCAGCGTGGCAGGTTGTTAGGCTCAGGGGCTTACAATTGCTATAAGCCTCCAGCCTTTTGGTCTCTTGTCAGCTCTCTGAGGATTGCAGCTGGGTGGGGCTAGCCAGAGGCACAGGAGCACCCAATTGTTTCAGGCTATGGAAGGTGGGGCAAACCTCCTATGTGGGTCTTTGAGAAGCACAAGTCTTTTGCAGCTGACAAGCCCTGCCGTCCACAGGTCCACACACACAGTCAACACAGTCCTGCCCCGTGTGCGTGTCCCGACCTCCTGAAGTGGACCCAGTCTCTCCATGGCGGGAGCCCCACACACTCCGCCACTGCCCCACACTCTCCACCCGCTCCTTGTGCATGCCCTGCCCCACTGAAGTTGGCTCAGTTGCCAGGCTGCAGAGAATCCAGTCACCAATCTCTGCAGGCCCACAAGTTGCCTGAGGGCTTGTTGTTGGGTGGGTCCAGTCTCTAGGGTGGGCTGCCCGTTCTGGCTGAGCTGGATTAAATTGGTGCTCTAGCGGTTGGGGCAGATCCTGGGCTAGCAGGCCTCAGGGAGAACTCCAATGGCATGTGTGTCAGCACACCCACACCAGGCCACAACAATGGCCGCCGCCAATGTCCCAGTCCCTGGAGAGGTCTCACCTCTCACCAAGATGCACTCAGGGCCTATCAGGTGAGTCTCTTTTCCCCAAAGCACTGTGCACCTTTCTTTCTGGTGATTTTAGGTTGCTTTCTGAAATGGGTGAGTTTGCGCATGGGCCCTTTAAGAGATGCTTTTAATGTCTTTGTGAACCAGCTTTTCTGGGGGTACTCCCCAATGTTTTAGTAGCAGGCAAAGTCAGATGTTCTGCCACTCGTCTCGATTGTGCTGGGTCCACAAAATGCCCACAGCGGGGGCGCTCCCGGCTCAGGGCCCCACTACTCCAGGGAGGGCTGCGTATCTGTGGGCTGCTCCCTGGCAGCCGTGAGGCGCTGTGACTTGTGAAGGTGGTGTTTTTCCTCTCCAGAAGGAAGTTTCTGCCTCCTCCACCTCAGTTAGGATTGTCCATTGTCGCAGGAGTTCCTCTTATCCAGTTTTCAGTTCTGTCTCAGGGGTAATTTTTCCCCGAGTAGTTGTAAATTGGCTGTGTCCGCAGGAGGAGGCGAGTTCAGAGTCTGCCTATGCTGCTATCTTGACTTCGTCCCTAGATATTTAATTAATTAGAATTTTTAATGTATATGATGGGAGATAGGATAAATTTTTTTAAATAATAAAGTCCATTGTCCAAACCTCATCTTTTGAACAGTGCATTATTTCTCTACTCATTTTTATGCCTCCTCTACCTTGTACAAAGGTACCACATATATTGGGTCTGTTTTGGTGTTTCTAGTTTGTTTCATTGATTTATTTGTCCATCTCTCTGCCAATATCACACTGTCTTTTTTTATTAAGCTGTGACTTCATAAGGAATTTTGATTTTTCCTCCTTATTCTTTTTCTGAAGTTTCTTGGATATTTGTGGACATTTACTCTTCCATTTAAATTTTAGAAGCAGTGTTTAAATATGCAGGAAACATTCTGTTGGGATTTTGATTGGAATTACACTGAATTTACAGAGTAATTCGGAGAAGAACGTTTTGTGGTATTGAGTTTTCCTATCCATGATCATATCTATCTCGCCATTTATTCAGATTTTCTTTTTATGTTCTTTAATGATGTTTTATGCATTTTTTTCCATAAAGTTTTACATATAGCTTGTTAGATTTGCTTTGACAGTGATCTTTTGTTAGGGTACCTTATATTTTTGTAGCTGTCATGAATTCTATTTTGTTTTCTATTATATTTTCCAAGTGGTTATCACTTATATTTGAACGCTATTGATTTTTGTGTGCTTATTATATGTCTAGCAATATTGCTGTATTTCTTATCAGTCCTAATAGTTTATCTGCAAATAATGACAATTTTGTTTCATTCTTGTCTTATTGCTTTGGCTGACTTAGTACTAGGATAAAAACCCTTATGAATGAGGAATAGAAGGGAATGTCCTTGATCTGACAAAGAGCATGAAAAATTACAGCACATATCACATTTAATGGTAAAACTTTACGGTAAAATTTCATACAATTTCCCATTAAAGTCAGGAAAAAAGAGATGCCTGCTCTCTCTCCTACTATTCAATATTATACAATAAATAGCTTTCTTGGCAGATATGTTTTATCAGGTTAATAAAATACCTTTCTATTCCTAGATAGCTAAGAATCTTTTGTGAATGATGTTTAATACTATTAAATTCATATTCTGTATGTGTTGAGATAATCATATGTATTTTTCTCCTTTAAACTCTTAATGTGGGGTATTACTTTAGAGGGGTCTGATGTTAAACCATCCTTTTATTTCTGGGATAAATCCTTCTTTGAAATTAACATATTTTAATATCCTAATGGATTCAACTTGCCAAATTTTATGTTTGGTTTCTTTTCTATGCTTATTAGTGAGATAAGTCTGTAAATATATTTCCTGTTCTGTCATTTTTTTTGTTTGTGTATGAAGGCTATACTAGTCTCATATAATACAGAGGTGGGAAGCTCTCTCTATCATACCATTTTTCTTTAAGCAAATTGTGTAAAGTTTTATGTCCCTGAAGATTTAGTAAAACTTAACCTGAATAAACAGCTGGTCTCAGTGTTCATTTTTTGGAAAGATAGAGGCAGGAATGGGAAAATACTTTGACTACCAATTTAATTTTTAAAAAATGACTTTTGGTTTACTTAGAATTTCCACTCCATGTGAATTTTGATAATTTGTATTATACATTTGATAATTTATATTCTTCTAGAAAATTATTTCATCTATTGTACAATGTTGTTCATATAATTTTAAAAATTTGTATGGTATTTGTAGTTAAGGTCTTTTCATTCTTAATATTGTTTATTTGTGCCTTCTTTCTTTTTTCTTATTTATTCTTACTACTTTTCTGAACAAATGCTCAGCTCATTTATTTTTAATCTTGTTAATGTTTGATAAATGCATTTAAGGCTATTTTCCACTAAGTGATATGTTATCTGTATCTTTGAAGTTTTGATAAATAGAACCTCTCTACTTAGAAATCCTTTGTGATTTCCTCTTTAACTCAGGAGTTATTTGAGTGTGTGATTTTTGGTTTCCAAATGATTGGTTTTTAAGAAAAAAATGTTTCTTTACTGTTGAATTCTTATTAATTACACTGTGGTCAGAAAACATGATTTACACGATGTTGATTCTTTGAAACTGTTATCTCGAATGCAGTCAATTGTTGTAAATGTTCCATGTAAAATTGAAAAGAAAATTAGGTGGAAACAAGATTCTTGAATTGTAATGAGATATTCACATTAAGAGTTCAATTGATGTAGTAATATAAAGTAGACGCTGTATACCAAAGTGAACTGTCATTCTCAAATGCAAATTTTAAAAGTAGTTGAACCAGGACCAGTTTCATGAGTCTTGGGCCCTTTACTTGGGAATCATGATTGTTATATCTAATTGATAGTATATTTTTTAATATGTTGGTGTTCCTCATTAGTCCTGTTAAGGTTTTTCACCTAAAATTCTGTTGTACCTGATGACATTAATGCTAAATCAGTTTTATTGTGGTTAGTATTTGTCTAGTATATTTCTTCATTCCCTGTTTTTTCAAATGTAATATGTTATTTTATTTTGGGTGTAGATCTTTTAAGCAGCATAATAGTTGGATTTTGATGTTGTTTTTGCTAATGTTTTAAATCCAATCTGAGGCCACTGTCTTTTAATAGGTTCACTTAATCCATTTACATTTGTTGTGATTACATGCAAATCATGGATTGTATCTACCATCTTGTTTCATTTTTCTGTTTACCGTTCATTTCACTGTTTTTTTTTTTTCTTCTTCTGTCTCTTTTTTTTGGTGAGGAAGATTGGCCCTGAGCTAACATCTGTGCCAATCTTCCTCTATTTTGTATGTGGGACGCCATCACAGCATGGCTTGACTAGCGGTGTGTCAGTCCGTGCCTGGGATCTGAACCCACGAATCCCAGGCCTGCTGTAACAGAGCATGTGAACTTAACCACTATGCCCCAGGCTGGCCCCTCTTCTTCTCCCTTTTTGATGCTCCTCTTGACTTGGTAAATTTTGTTTAATTTTGATTTTACTCTCCTTTCTCTGCCTTTGCAGAGGTTTATATTCCACTTTTGGCCCATGGAAATGCTTTTTCATTTTAATGTGTAAATCTGTCTTTCTAAAACTCCATTAAAAATCTATTATTTCTGTGTTTGAAATAGAGGAAAAAATTTTAACTGTAAAATCACAGTCCCATTTCTTTATTTTTAACACTTTGTTTTTGTGTCATTTCAAGAAAATCTCTAATGAAGAGCTTACATGTGGCTTTTGCCTTTATTTTTTCAACCTATGTTGAGAATCTTTGTCTTTTAATAAGGGAATTTAACTCTGACTTCTGTTCTTTTGGGATAAGTGTGGTGTCTGGTGTTGCTCCTGCCTTTTATTGTCCCTGTTCTGTTTATTACGTGTCTCACTGTCCTTCTTTCCTTTTTCCTAGTTTTTGCTTGAATGATACCTCTTTATTGTTGTTCCTCTCCATCCCTGCACAAAGTGACTTGGAAGTTTAACATCTTAATCATATTCTACTAGTGAGAATGTTTACATTGTTAATAAATGTTTTTAAATGTATTTTTCTTTAATAACTTAATGAATTATAGTTATCATCTTAGACAAAAATTAAGTTTAACTATGGTTTTATTTCTTTTTTTCCATCTCGTCTTGAATCTCAGAAAATCAGAATTCTTATTTCCAGATTGATACTTATTTTTCTTTTACATTGTATCCTCTTTTAAACCATATTTTTTCATAGCCATATCATCAAGACTTACTTAGAAGTAATTATACGTATTACTGGTTTCATTGATCACAATTAATTCATGTGTATTATGTCCTCTTCTTTCATGAGGTCTTCATCTGACTTCATGTTCACTTTATCTGAATTTTTCAGGAGTAATTTTTTTCATAGAGACATATGGTGGACTTTCTGAATACTTGCATGTCAAACATCTCCTTTCTTTTGTGCTCAGAAGAAATAATTGCTACACTGGATAGAGAATTCTATGGTAAACCTTTGCTATGAGAATAATATATAAAGCATCTTTCTGCTATCTTTTCTTTTTTAGTGTTACCTATGAGAATTCAATGACAGTCTGAAGTTTTTTTTTAACTGTTGCTAATCTTATCCATCTGGAAACTTACACAATATGTATGAAACTTTAAGTTCATAAGACATGCTTACTTTTGATCTTTTTCTTACTCCTTGTGATATTTGGCAAACCTTTTCAGTGTGAAGGATTAGGTCTTTCTTCAGTGTGAATTTTACATCTATTTCTTCTTTGGTTATTAGTTCTCTCTTATCCACTACTTTCTTTTCTTTTGGACATCTTTTTGTATTGATATTGGTTCTCCTGGCTCTATCCTCCATGACTCCTACCATTTCTTTCTCAAATCCCAGTACTTTGTCTTTTTGCCCTGTATTTTGGGAGAATTTCTCAAGGCAAGCTTCTAAATCACTAATCAGTTTTCATTAACATGCATTCTGCTATTTACTTCCTTCACTGAGTTATTACTTTTGTGATTTTTAAAAAAATCCAATAACTCTCCTTTTCTCAGATTATCCCTAGTCTTTAAAAAATAGAAACTTGCTATTTCAAAAAATGTTTCATTAAGGCAAAATTTGCATATAATAAAATTCACCATTTTTGAGTAGTCAGTTCAAGATTTGACAAATGTATACAGTTGTGTAATTGTTACCACAATCATCATATAGAATATTTCCATCATCCCAGAAAGTTCCCTTTTCTAATTTGCAGTTAATCTCTTTTCTTTATCTTAACCCTTCGAGATTACTGACCTCTTTTCACTTTAGTTTTGCCTTTTCTAGAATTTCATATAAATGGGATTATTTATTCTGTAATCTTTGGTGTCTGACATCTTTCACTTAGCATAATGCTTTTGAGATTCATCCATGTTGTTGCACGTTTCAACAGCTTGTTCTTTTTTTTATAGCTGAGTAGTGTTCCTTTTTATGGCTATAGCACAATTTGTTTATCTATTCACCAGTTGATGGACATCCCTCCCTCCAACCCAGGTTTTGGACATAATGCATAAAAATGCTATGCAAGTTCATGTACAAGTCATTGAGTGTATAAAGTTTTGTATTTGGTCTGTCATATAGTAAGTGTGTATTTAATTTTGTAAGAAACTGCCAAAATGTTTTTCAAAGAGGTTTTACATTTTGCATTCCCATCAGCAATGTATGGGAGATCTATTTCTTCTTGAGTGAGCTTTGATAGTTTATGTCTTTCAAAAAATTTCTTGAATCTAAGTTGGAAGCTCTTGGAATGATATCAAGCCCAGAGAGGACCCAATTAAGGGCAGTCGTGGCAATTTCTTCTGGCTCCTATCAGCATCTCTACAGCAACCGTGTCACAGTGGATATAGCTCCTAGCATGAAGAATGACTCCTGATGAGTGAGAAAGCAGCTATGGAATTATTATATGCAAACAAAGCCCCATAGGGAAGGTGAGCGGCTTTGGGAACTTCTCTTTTGCATTGTATAATCCCTTTTTCTGTAGCTGCTTGCCTGGCAGAGTCTAAGGCTTTACTCAGGTGTGGTGAGAGTGTGGATGGGGACTCTTAAAAAGCTAACGTGGAAGAAGGTCTCTTCCAGGTATAGATAGGATAGGCCAGTGGCAATCTTTCCTCCCCATTCTTAGGATCCTGTCTTAATGGGAATCCAAATTTTCAGATATGTAGGTGAGACTCCCTCCTTATTTTCAGTAATGTGACAAGATTTTCTTTCGTACTAATTGGATTATCTCAGGGAGAAAATTAATAAAAAGGGGAAGACAGCCCATGATGTAATTATATCGCCATTTTCCTAGAATTCTATCATATCACTTGTCTTAGTTACCTATTGCTGCCTAATAAATTACCCAAAACTTAGCAGATGAAAACAACAAAAATTTATTGTCTCCCATAGGTAAAGAATCTAGGTGCTACCTAGCCAGGTGGTTCTGGCTCAGCATCTTTCGCAAGGTTACGATCAGGGTGTTGGCTGGAGCTGTAGTCATCTCAAGGCTTGAATGGAGAAGGATCTGCTTCCAAGTTCACCCACTTGGTGGTTGGCAGGCCTCAGAAGATCTGCTTCCAAGCTCACTTATGTGGCTGCCAGTAAGCCTCAGTGCCTTGCTACGTGGACCTCTCTCCCAGGGCTGCTTCGTAACATGGCAGCTGTCTTTCCCCAGAGAAAGTGAGAGAACACCCAAAATGGAAGCCACTGTCTTTTTATAGCGTAATCTTGGAGGTGAGATTCCATCACATGTACCATATTCTATTCACTAGAAATAAGTCAGTAAGTCCAACCCACCAGCCCACATTAAAGGGATGAAGATTACACAAGAGTGTGAATACCAGGAGGTGGGGATCATACTTCTTACTTAATTATTTGTTCTCCAGTGTCCTGGTGTGAGTTTCTCCTGAAGCAGACCCTGAA
Organism: Diceros bicornis minor; assembly: GCF_020826845.1. Lineage (NCBI taxonomy): Eukaryota > Metazoa > Chordata > Mammalia > Perissodactyla > Rhinocerotidae > Diceros > Diceros bicornis. The sequence goes on from NC_080743.1 coordinate 78,993,610, forward strand.
GAAAGGATTCAATTGTAAGCAGTGTTTTTTTGGGAGATGATCCCAGGAAAATCTAGTAGCAAATGGGGATGTGAGATAGGAAAGGTAAGAAAGCACACAAAGGGGATGTTTTCAAGCCAATTACTACTCTGGGTGGCTGGAGCTCAATACTGCTGGGGAACTCCAGGAAACAGTATAGAAATGCCATGGTATAGTCCCAACCAAGGATGGAGGAAGCTGGGGTATTTACCTACAAACTCTCCATCCATCATTGGTTGAGGACTGCTTGTTGGGGAATTAATTCTCTGGCACTTCTGCTTGACTTGCATATGCTAAGAGTGCTCTCCTTCCCACCCCACAATCTCTAATCCTACTTTCTACGGAGGTAAATGCTGAGAGGATGTGGGTGGGATACCAACAACGTCTGCTATACCCAGCTAGACTGTAAGTTTCATGAAGGCAAGAACCATCTGCCTCTCATTTGCTTTCCATTGCACTGTCATTATCTAGCATATCACCTAGCACATACAGTTGCTCAACAAATATTTGTTGAAAGAATGCAGGTCTCTGGTGATGGCACCATGAATGAACTCACAGTGCAGTGAGCGAGATAGAGTCGTATACTGCTAACTACAATAGGATAAGTGCAATCCTGTAGATACTCACAGGGTGCTATCAGTCTAGGGCAGTAGGGGCCAACTCTGCCTGGAGGTGGAGATGAGGCTAAGGAAGGTTTCACACAGAGTGGAAGTCTGAGCTAAGTCTTGAAGAAGGACGGATAGGATTTTGTGATAGGATTTTGTTGGTTGGAAAAAGTAGGAAGCAGTGCAGGGAGAAAGAATGTGTGGCAGAGGCATTTGCTATTTGTAAGAATAGAGTGTGGGTACTCTAGATTCTCTCTCACCCTTGTCCTTATTCTACTCCAGAAGTTTTATGTAGTCTGAGCTTTTGGTGCTCTCTCTGGCACGCCATCTTGTCCACAGAGTCATCATCAGCTTGCTAGTCTGAACGTGTGTTAGTTTACTCTCCTCTCTCTTGCCCAACAAACACACACACAACACAGTGGTTTAAAGTCCTTATGGCAAAGATCATCTTTTCTCGATCTTTCAAAAGGCAGCTACAGTATATATACACACATAATAAATATTTTCTTTATGCATTTACTGTTTGTAGGAAGTCTAGCCCTAATCCAGCATTTATTAAAACCAGACAGGATTTGTTAAATTGGTTTAAGTTTATCAGATATGTACAGACCTTTACATAAATTAATTCGCTTGTTAAATATTTGTGAAATTTATTAAGACTTTGGAGGAACTTAAATAATACCTGAGCTCTCCAGCTTAATTCTTTTTTTTTTCTTTACCTAAGGGATTAATGAGGCTATGAGGTGCAGACACAGGACTTTAGATGGTCAGGTGAGAGAGGGCCAGTGGGCAGGTGTCACCAGCTGGGGCCTGATAGGTAGGCAAAAAAAGTGACATCTTGGTACTTTTGGGTGAACCTCTCTGTTCCTAAATCTATAAGAAGATTTAAGATTCTGGAAGATTCTGATGGTGCTGCCTGGGGACAGTGGGACCTGCCACTGTGTGATGATGTCATAAGAGGCAACATCAGGGGCAAAGCTGGGGCCAGCCCATGGACACCTTTCCTCCTGCTCATTAATTCAATAATTTATTGAGTCCCTGCCATGTGCCAGGCATGGGCCCCCATGAACTTGGAACACAATATGACCAAGACGTGAGCCTAGCCCTCAAAGATCAAGAAAGATAGACCTATATATGTAAGTTTCAAATTCTAAGTTCAAATTCTGTCTTCACCATTTACAGCCTCTCTGACCTTGAAATTATCCATTTCTTTAGATCTTCATTTCCCAATGCAGAAAATTAAGACAAATATATAGAATTATTGGAAATATTAAGTTAAGCCAAATGAGGCATAGTGGTTAATGCATTAGCATTCAGGCTGCCTGAGTTTCAATCCTGGCTCTGTCACTTTGTGCTATGGGTTGTAGGTGCGAGATATAACCTCTCTCTGGGCCCTTTCTCCTTCCCCCTCCTTTGACTATGTTCTACTAACCCTTAGGTCTCAATTTAAAAGTCACACACTCCAGAAGGCCTTTCCTGATTCCCTCCCCAGACCAGTTTCTCTCTATTATACGTGCCCATAGCACCTTGTATCTTTCTTCCATAATGCTCACATACTTGTGGTCACCTGAACAATTTCTATCTTCTTGGAAAGATCCAAGCTACTTGAGTCAGAGAAGCCATGCACCTTATTCACCATGGTATCCTCAGCTCTTGCATGGTGCCTGGAGGTAGCTGGCACTGGATGACTGTATTAGCAATGAAACATAGTTAAACTATCTATAACGTAGTATAACATGCTATAACAGGACTGTTTATAAAGTGTTATGGGAGCATAGATATTTGCCTCCTAGAGGTTCAGCCATGTCCAAGAAAACAGAAAGTGTCAGGCTGAGAGTTACTGACAGATATTCGATCCCTCCCGCAGGCTTCCCAGTGGTGGGGAGGGATTTTATTTGGTGGCGATGGTGGGCTTTTGGTTGCAGTGTCTGCTGCTTCATGCCCAGCAGATTCTGGCAACCTCTTAGATTAAAGAGTAAACTTTCCTAAGAAAATGGAGGCTCCAAATGCCCTCTGGAGTAGACAGACTCTACGCCAAAGAAATGGAGCATGAAATATGGAAATTGCATTAGGCACCTGGACATCAGGATTGGAACCCAGGATCTTAGAATATTTCGTTTCTTGCAAAGTCGTATATGAAAAATAATTCTGGAACAGGGAATCCTGTCTGTCCCAAATTTACGAACACTCTTTTCGAAGATTTTGATCTTCATTTGGAGTGACTCTGAGTTTGGCTCCTAACGCTTTAGTTATCTAGGGCTCTCTGTCTTGTGAACTGTCAAAAAAAAAAGAAAAGAAAAAGTAAGGGGCTGGCCCGGAGGCGCAGCGGTTAAGTGCGCGCGCTCTGCTTGGGCGTCCCAGGGTTCGCAGGTTCGGATCCCGGGCGCGCACCGATGTACCACCTGTCAAGGCATGCTATGGCTACATCCCATATACAGTAGAGGAAGGTGGGCACGGATGTTAGCTCAGGGCTGATCTTCTTCACAAGAAAAAAAAATTAAAATACTCTATAAAAGTGTAGCACTGAAGTGTATCCTTTGGTGATTCAGGTAATTGTCCTCAAATTAAATCTAAAGTAAAGAGCAGATGGTTGTGTGTCCCTGCCCCCTTCCCTTTAACATGATCACACCTGTTGTAATACAGCGGGCAGGAAGATTTGAGAGGATCTGGAAGTTTACGTTCTTAGGGAGGCTGAGCTCTTATCAGTGAGCTGGGACAGACACACCCAAGAGAGAAAAAAAATCTCAAGAATCCAAGGGTAGAATAATGTAGTGTGAACTATGCCTCTTAATCTGGTGGGATATGGCAAAGGGAATGACCAGACCTGAGTGCAGTTGCGTAAGGAAGGCTGACAGAAGGTGGTGAATCTTAAGCATCTTTCTAGGTCTGGAGAGATGGTATTCTAGGTGTGAAGAGTCCCAGAGAGGACACAGGTGGGCTGTGTGAGAAATGAAAGGCAGGGAGGCCCATAGAGGGGAGAATCAGAAGGGAATGAGTGGTTGTGGGGTTGGGGCCACGATGTTTAGGAATCACCCTCTCTGGCAAGCTGGGTATGTGGATGCCATCACAGATCTAAGAGTGGAGAAGGCTTATTTTCTTCCAGACTTCTTCATTCAGTAAACAATTATTGAGCATCTACTTGATTCCAGACTCTAAGGGGGATGCTGAGGATACAAAGATCATAAGACACCATCCTCACTTTGGAGGGGCCCAGAGTTGAGTGGAGGAGACACGAGAATGGAAAATTACAATACAGTCTGCTGCAGACTAGAATAGAGGTGTGCAGTGGTAACCCGGAGGGACTCCGAAAGGACTTCATAGAAGAGGTGAGGAATGGCTGGGAGATGTGCTCACAGGCATAAAAAGGCATGTCAAGCAGAAAGTATGGTAACCCAATGGCTTAGAATTGGGAATGAGCCTAATCTGTTCAAGGCGAAAAGCAGGAAGTTCAGGGTGGCTGGAGCTTTGGGGGAAAATGGGAATTTTCTGGACATGAAGTGGGAGAAGTTTAGAGCCAGATGGAGACAGTCAGCCTCTATTCTGCAGGCAGAGGGGCTGGCTGGGGATCTCAACAAGGGAGCAATGTGATTGCATTTATTTCAGGAGCTCTGGAAATGCGGTGAAGAACAGAGTGGAGCCAGACAAAACCCGGGGCAGGGACTGCAGGTAGTAAGGAGGGTTTTGTGACAATCCCAGAGACTGAGTGACAATGGGCTTGGAATCGGTCAGGGCAGGGGGAATGGAGAAGGGGTTATTCCTCAAGCCCTGCTCAGTGTGGCTTCTACTTTTTCCAGAAGAAGCTCTTTCACTCCTATTTCCATTAATATCCTATTGAATGCAAATTTAGATCTCTTTCCTTCAGCCTTCACCTCTCCTTCCCCTACAGAAATTGAAGGCAGCTTAACAGGGCAAGACGTACAATGAATTCCACTCAGAGGGAAAGCAGCGCTGATATGGGCTCTTCGCAGGGCTGGCAGAAGAAGCCAACATTAGTGCACGTTTGCCTTGCCAGAAGCAGCTCTTGGAGGCCAATCTTTTCTTGCTTCCTTCTTGACTCCATCGAGAGGTGAAGTGGACGTTGTTTCCTCTGCCTGGAAACAGGCTCACTGTACTCAGGCTTTGGACAATTGTTCTGCTTCCAGCACAGGAGATGGCCCCTTTTAGGAAGACCTGGAGCTGTCTGTGGTCATCAGAAGAGGAGAGATGCGTTGGCCTTTGGCTGCCTGGACAAGGCCAATGCCTTGCCTCTCTGGCTAGGATGGGAGGTTCAAGATGGCAGGACTCTGAGTGCTGTAGAAGTGCAGTGAGAGGTAGAATTAATTGCTCTCAAGGGCATCTGAAAAGCAGCTTACTTTAAACAGGATCTTAAGAGGTGGCAGCAGATTGTCTTGGTCTTAGCATTTGGGGAGGGGAGGTCCTCTAGAGAAAGTGGGGCTGCAGAACAGCTCAGGTAATGGCCGGCAGGGGTGGGACCTCACCTTCAAAGATTTTTCAGAACTGGCTAATCAGAAGTGAAGCAAAGGATCCAGGAAACAGTGTGCCAAAACGCAGTGGGACGGGATGGGACAGAACCAGGGTTAGGCTTGTTCTAGGGCGGAGTTAGAAGCTGCATCATTTGGGGAGGACCTGAGATGTCCCTCCTTACCCACCCCCCCTTCACCTCCCAACCTGGTGGTGGTGAGACATTAAAGGTAGCTGTTAAAAATGCTGCCTTTCTCTGGAACAAAATGCATCTGTTATCTGGCAAGGAGATGGATTATCAGCAGCCACCAGTGCCTCAGCACCAAGTAGCTTATTAGACTGGCAGAACCGCAGTCCTGAGGGAAGGCTTTCGTGGGGCAGCTGAGTCAGGGGCAGGGGTTCCAGGTGGGACTAAGATCTGGGGGAGCAGGAGGCCACCACGTGCACAGAGGAGGTGTGGGAAGGACAACAAAGAGACTTCCAAGTAAAACTTCGTCTACTTCTCAATTTTTCCAAGACCAGCCCAAGTGGCCTGGATTTGTAGTCGCACTGTCTACACTGGGGCCCGTCTGCTGTTTTCCCCCGCACAATGGCTGCCCATTTGAGGTTGTGACCCAGGAGTCACTACGGTTATCAACTGGGAGAGCTCAAACTGACACATGAAAAGCAGCTTTGTTGAGCGTCCTTGACATAACTAACCACATATTAACAACGGGGCCTTGTGGGATTGAGGCTCCCTGTTTGTTCAGAATCTTAATAGGTGGGCTTTGTGCACACAGATTTCTAGTACTGCTTACCCTGTATTTTAAGTCAAAGTGGATCTTTGTGTGAAGGATTCTCCACCTCCTTTTCCCTTTCTACAGAGGAGATAAGTGTTTTCACTCACCTTTTGTGACTTACAAACAGCTGAATAGCACTTGTGGTGTTTGCATGTCATATAATAGGCATTGTCACCGATAGAGAAATGTCCTTTTCCATGTTTCTGAGCTCTCCTGTGCTTACTATCTTTCTTGCGTGTGTGCTCTCTCTCCCTCTTTATGAAGCAGCTGAAAATGTTTGTCCACCATTTTTTAAAGCATCTATGTCCTTGGAATGCTGTGTGGAAACTGCTGTTCAACTATTTGTAGCCAGTTCTTCCAGCAGATCCCCAGGCAGAACTCAGCCGGGAATGTGACAGGTGGGCAGAGTGCTGCCCTGGGCTGGTTGATGTGATTTAAGAGGAGTCACATTCTGGAGGACTCACGTGTGGGGGTGGTGGTAGAGAAGGGGTGGTGATGCTGTTTGTGGTGATGTTGGGGTCTAAAATTACAAGAGGAGACACCATTGCAGTCATAGTCACATGTCCTAAGTAATATGAGAGGCTGATTCCATAGGAATATTTTACTCCATTTTTCATAAAGGATTATATTTAAGTAGCTTCAGATATGAAGTTAGTGGCAGATTGCTCTTAGTCACAAAAGCTTTGGCTGCATAAGGTTTATGTCTTTGGGTTCTTCATTAATTTTGTGGTGTCAGGAATTGGGATTGATGTGAAAGTAAGAAGTCAGGATCCCGGAACTTTCCATTTTAGTCAAGTTGTGTGAAAAAAGTTTTAATTCAAAATGGTGGCTGGCCAAGGGACTCTGATAGAGCTTTCACCAAAGATCTACTGAAACATTTATGGACATTAAAAATAAAGTCCAGACAGCCAAGTGCCAACATTTAAGATGAAGCTGTACTAACCATAACAAAGAGCTGCATAAATAAGGATGGACACGTTCTTGGCTGCATGTAACAGAGATGACCTGACAAATGGTGGAAAGACACTTCATGCATTCCTCTTTCTCATGTCTCTGAGGCATGAATGTGTGTAAGTATCAACCCAAAACATAGACATTAGGGGAGTTGATGTCTTTTCTCCCATTCCTCCCCACTCCTTACCATCTTTTTATAACTGCTTGAAGTCAGAGATTCCCAGAAAATAACTGAGTAGGAAGTAGAATGAGGGATTGTGGAGGCATATTGTATTCTAAAGAACCGAGAAGTGAAACACTGTAGGGCAATGCAGAGAGAGGGAGACCTAAGAGAAGCATGTGCTGGAAATCATTGCATTTCATCTACTACATCATTTCAGAGGATCTGAGAACCAGACAGTGGTTTTATAGATTAATGGTTCTCAAAGTATGGTCCTGGAGCAGAAGCATCACCTCGGAACTTGTATGAAATGCAAAATCAGAAATCTGGGAATGGGGGTCAGCAATCTGGGGTTTAACAAACCTTCTAGGTGTTTTTGATGCATGCTAAAATTTGAGAACCGCTGTAGTAAATGATGCTATTTCAGAGAACAGAGGTGACCTAACAGAGGTGAACTTGCTGTATTTGGGAATTAAACGTGGAGAGATACACATGAGCCTGCCCCCCAGCTATAGAAATGATTGGGATGAGATTGCCAAACACATTTAGAAATGAGACTAATGCAATCAATTCACCACATCTTTTGACAAATTCTAAGGGTAGATATGGCTCACCTTGTTCAAGGATAGTAAGGCCTATTAAAACAGTGAATAAAGGAAGACTCAAGGAAATGCATACTGCAAAGAACTATCAATGTCAGGATTCAGATTTAAAATTCAGAAAATTTTTTGACATCTTCAATAGAGGCCAAATCAACATAGATAAAAGAAAACTGCTGTAGGATGAGGTAAAAAGAAAAGATGGACAGAAATGGAAGGATAGAAAAAAACCCTAAAATTTTAATAGCAGTACTTAGATACAAAATGGAGTCAATGAAGAACACTAAATGATATACTGGAGAGTCATGTTGTTCTGAAGGACAAACTTTAAAGGCAGAGGAGGAAAATGGATAAAAATTATGAGATAGAAAATGATAGAAGTGAAAGACAGAATGGCGAGCCAGCACATGAATAATTGGTGCCTCTGAAGCAGGGGACAGAATAAATGGAAAAGAGCAAAACCCAAATATATAAATATGTGAAGAAAGACACATTTTTTTGAACTGAAGAGAAACTTGTAGGTAGATTTTAAAGACTATTCTAGACAAAATTAATGAAAAGAAAACCATACCTAGACATTCTGACAAAAAATTTTGAATTACAATGATGATGAAAAATCATACAAAAGTTCACAAAGAACTAGATTATCTACAAAGAAATAAAAATAATTTTGTCTTTAGATTTCTTAGCTACATTAAGTTTCAGAAAGTAATGGAGAATTGTCTATGGGATTCTGAGGGGGAAGAGTTGTGACCCAAGAATTTAAAGCCCAGTCATATTGTCTTGAAAATGTGAAGGTAAGAGAAACACAGCCTTGGCTATGCTAGGTTTAGAAAATATACCACACTTGCCAGTCTTGAAAAATTACTCAAGGATGTTTACCTGAGAGAGTTCTTAGAGAGAAAGCAACATTAAAATCCAGTAATAATAGTAATAATAATGATAATAATAATAATAATAGCAGCAAACACAGTGCTTACTGTGTGCCAGGCACTGTTCTAAGCCCTTCGTTCACGTTAACTGGTATAAACTTCACACCACATTATGAAGTATGTACTATGAATATGCCCATTTTATAGATGAGGAGCTGAAGGACAGCTGAGTTAAGTAACTTTACCCAAGGTTCCATGACCAGTGGATGGCGCAGCCAGCATTTGGACTCAGGGAGCTGCTGCCAGAGTCCTTCCTCTTTACCTTTATGCTCTGTTACGTTCCTGTTGTAAAAGGCTGACAGTCAGCTCTAAAATTGTTTAAGTTACAGTTAGGCATAAATTACTTTTTTATGTGTGATTATAAAAATTAATGCAAATGTCTTATTCTTAAAAAAGGGTATAAAATATAAAAATAATATAAAGTAATTATAATAATCTGGGGTTAAAAGCTTAGATAATATAACTGAACTCCAAAACATTTGTATACTACTCTCTCTTTTAGCATTTTAAGAAATCACACTCCCTCCCTGGGTCCTAAATTTCTGAGCTTAAATACGAGGATCTTAAAAGATATTTTTTCATGTTTGAATCTGACAATTAGAGAAATATACACTTCACAATGCTCTTAAAAAATGCGTAGGTAACCAAGGTCAGAAATAAAAACTAGAAAAGTAAATGTGAAATATATAACAAATGATAGACAACAAAGACCAAAATAAAGAAGCAAAACAAAAATAAAGCACAAAACAAAACAAAAATGTAGGCCCAAATATATCAGCAAAAACTATAAATATAAATATGTTAAACATGTCTATTATAAAATAAAAAAAAATCTCAGAATGGGTCTTAAAACAAAATATGGTTCACAAGAGACATATCTGTAAAAAAAAAAAGTCATATAATATGACTAAAAATGAACGAATGGGCAAAGATGTGTCAGGCAGCTGCAAACAAACAACAAAATAATATATATATATTCTTAGTACTAAAATAGACTCAAAAGCAAAGATCATAAAACAACAAAGAAACCTACTATCAGTGGTGTGTCAGAGCTGGCTTGTGCTGGCCTGTGAGAGCCCGTTGTGTCCATCTCATCCCAACTCCGAGTGATTTTACATCAGTAACTTGAAATTAGCCATGGTGGGAGCGTTTACACCACAGAATTGGCAAACAGTACAAATCACGGCTTTTTAATTTTTTCTTTAGAGAGCCAGTTTACCAGCATACCACTTGTTACCTTATATTGATTGAGTAAAATTCATAAGGGAGATATGCATCATATATTTCTATGTACCATGAACATTGTATTGAAATATATGAGGTAAAATTGCTGGAAATATATAAGGAAATCAACAGAGAAACAATAGTAATAAGCAACTTCAATGTTTCTCTCTCATTCTTTTGATAAAATGAGTCTGCAACCAATAAATATGTAGCGAATTTGAACTATATAAAGAATTAAGTTGATTTAATAAATATGTATACCTTGAACAGGATATGCTATGGTATATGTTAGTTCTTTTCCAGCATCCATGCAACCTCTAAGACTCAACCAAAAATCTCAATTAACTCCCAAAAGCAGATGTGGTACAGGCTGTCTTCTCTGGTCATACTGCAACACAACTAGAAATTAATAATAAAAATTTAACTTAAGAAAAAATATACCCAACCACATGGAATTTTGCCCCAAACAACAAAAAGCAGCAATTAAACCTCCAATCAAACCATAAAAGTAAGAAAACAACAACACAGCCTCCTCCAATAACTTCTAAATAATATGAGGCTATTAAAATTTCAATTACATATAACTTAGAAAATAACAAAAAGAACACTACATATCAAAACTTATTGGATGTAACCAAAGAAGTAACAGAATTAAAACTCATTGTCTTAAATGTCTTAATATTAAAAAATTAATGAAAATAAATGAATTGTATTTCAGCTCAAGAAATTAGAAATAGAGTTAATAAAACAATCCCAAGGAAAGCAAGTTGAGGGAATTAAAGATAAAAGCAGAGATTTATAAATTCTTTAACAGTTACAAAGTAGTGAAGTTAATAAATAGATCCAAGACCTAGGATTTTGAGAAGACCAAAAAATTATTAAAACTTGGAAAATATAATAAAGAAAAAACCTCAATGTAGGAATCAAAATGGGATATAACTAAATACATAGAAAAAGTTTCAAAAATTTTAAGAGACTACTAGTTAAAATTCTGTATTACTAATTGTAAAAATTGTGTCAAGATAAAACTGAATAAACTAATGACTAACAAAGTTGAAAAATTACTCAGTTACATTAAGTAAGAAAAGGCTCAAGGTCTTGCTATGCTGAGTATTTTCAAGCTATTAAAGAATAGATAACTCCTGGGGCTGGCCTGGTGGCATAGCGGTTAAGTTTGTGCATTCCGCTTCGGCGGCTCAGGATTTGCTGGTTTGGATCCCGGGTGTGGACTCCTCATCAAGCTATGCTGAGGTGGCATCCCACATAGAAGAGCTACAACTCTACAACTATGATACACAACTATGTACTGAGGTTTGGGGAGGAAAAAAAAAAGAAGAATATATAACTCCTATCCTGTAAAATTACTATAAAAATAATGTGAAAGTTTGTAATTCCATTTCCTGAGTGAGCATAATCCTGTACTATAACCTGTCAAAGATAACAACAACCAAAATTAACAAACAATTTCTTTGAGGATATATCCATTGTGAACATATATGATGAACATATCATAAAAGAAATGTAAGTGATATATTAGCAAGTAAAATCTACCAGTAAGTTAAAAAATCGGTTATGGCCAAGAGTTTTTACTCTAGTTATAGAGGATTTTTCCACATTAGAAAATCTCGTATTATAATGACTCACTATAGTTTAGAAATTTAAAAAAACACTTCATTTTAATGGAGCAAGACAGACTTTTGATAAAATTAAGCAACTCTTCCTAAGAATATAAATGTGTTTTCTTTACATGCTGAAGATTCCTTATTTGAGATCAACATTTGGCATCATAAACAGTGTTATAACACTTGAGGAAGGCTCACTGAAGATCATGATGCACGTTCCCACCTCCATTTTGTAGTTGTTCTCCAGTCGTACCAGAGCCTAAGACAAGATAAAGAGCTAGAAGTATAGAACTGGAATGGACTTGATAAAATTATAATTATTTTCAGATGATATGATTATACATCTAAAAAGATAAAGTATCAAAACATTTTAAAATAAATTATGGAGTTCAGGAGGGTGCCAATATGTAAAACAAACCCAAAAAAGTCATCTGCTTTCATATCTACCATAGAATCTATTAAAAAATAGAAAAACATTGCATTAATAATATCAACAAAATTTATAAAATACCTAGGGGAAAAAACTTATTGAAAGAAAACTATAAAATGTTATTGGAAGACATGAGAGAAAATATGAGTGAATGGATGAAAAGAATCAATATTTAAAGATATCAATAATCTACAGATTTAATTCAATTTCAATCAAAATTTCCAGATTATTATATTTGGAACATGACAAAATTATTCTAGACTTAACTAAATGATTAAACCTGAGATAATAGAGTTTGAAGGAAGAACAGAAGACTAGGTGTGCTCTATAAGGTATAAAATGTACTATAAAGGTTGAATAATTAAAGTGGTAAGGTGATATCTTAAACCACTGAGAAAAAAAAGATTACTCAATAAATGATGTTGTAAAAGTTAGATTATCATTTAGAGAATAAAATTAGATTCTCCCAGTTCACTCCATAAGACAAATTCCTGTATGGAAGAAATACTTTCCTCACGCCAAAAGTAAAATATATGCAAGTATTAGAAGCAAATACAGATGAATACTAACATCATCTTTAGCGTGAGGAAAATATTTCTTCACAGATCAAAAGGCATAAATCATTTATTTTTTTGGCATTTGTTTGGCACTTAGTTGACTTACAAAGGAAAAAAAATGGGTAGATTTTATTACATTAAAATTATGGGGGCCGGCCTGGTGGCGTAGTGCTTAAGTTTGCGCACTCTGCTTCGGCGGCCTGGTGTTCGCGGGTTCAGATCCCCAGCGTGGACCTATGCACAGCTCGTCAAGCCATGCTGTGGCGGCATCCCATATACAAAATAGAGGAAGATGGGCACAGATGTTAGCTCAGGGCCAATCTTCCTCAGCAAAAAGAGGAGGATTTGCAGTGGATGTTAGCTCAGAGCCAGTCTTCCTCACAAAAAAAAAAAGAAAGAAAAAAAAATTATGTTTACAAAAATACCATAAATTTATTGATTAGGAATATCCATGGCTGGTAATAACAGAAAACCTGACTTAAATCTATCTTAAATAGATAATGATTTATTTATCTCATGCAATAAGCAATCTGGAGATTGGTAGTCCAGCTGATACTGTGGCTCAGGAAATCTGGGCTGTCTCCATCTTTCTATTTCCTATCTGTAGAGTATAGAGCTTTGTCCTTGTGGAAGTCACCTCATGGTGGCATGATGATTGTTGATGTACCTATAGGCCCATATTCATTTTCCAGATAGAAAGAAGGCAAATAGGCAAAATCCCCAAGAAGCATGCCAGGAGAGACTATCCCTTATTAAAAATTTTTTTTTTTTTCCAGAGCCTTACCCAGCAACTTTCATTAATATCTCATTGGCCGTAATTGGTCACATGGCCACTCCTAGCTGCAAGGGAGTCTGGGAAAGTGCACTTTCCAGCCTCTATTAAAGAGGAAAGCTAGGGAGATAGAGATTATAAATGGCTTTTAAATGTCCAATCCACAATAAGCAAAATTATAAGACAAATAAATTGCAGAAAATATTTGTACTATACAAGACAAAGGTCAATATTATTAATAAATAAAGAGCTTCTAGAGGTCATTGAAAACAAACTCAGTAAAAAATGATATAAATATGACAGTAACAAAAGAAGGTATACAATGGCCAATTGACATATTAAACGTTTAGCCTTTCCACTACGTACAAATTAAAATGGGATATCACTTTTATGTATTAAACTTGCAAAGATTATAGGAAAAGATATCAGTACAAGAATGTTTATCCCCCTATATAGTGACAATTTAATAACTGTAAATGTCCAAAATGGGATAATTGGTCAAATAAATTATAGCTCATCTATAGATCAGATTATCATGTAGTTATTAAAAATACATTTTCCATGATTACATGGGAAATATTTATAACATATTGTTAATATTATTAACATTTTTAGGGTGTTAAATGTTCTGAAAAATCATTTTACAAAATAATATAGTCCATACAATCCCATTGAAAATTAATAGAAGAAAAGATAAAGAATATTTCATGGTTATCGTTAGATAATAGAATTATGGATGGATCTTTATTTTCCTTTGCTTTACCTATTTGCATTTTCTAAATATTCTACAATAAATTTGAATTACTTTTATAATAAGAAAAAACAACTGGGGCCAGCCTGGTGGCGCAAAGGTTAAGTGTGCGTGGTCTGCTTCGGTGGCCCTGGGTTTTGCGGGTTTGGATCCCGGGCGCGCACCAACACACCGCTTGTCAAGCCATGCTGTGGTGGTGTCCCATACAAGGTAGAGGAAGATGGGCATGGATGTTAGCCCAGGGCCAGTCTTCCTCAGCAAAAAAGAGGGGGATTGGCAATGGATGTTAGCTCAGGGCTGATCTTCCTCACAAAAAAAAAAAAAAGAAAGAAAAGAAAAAACAACCAATAAAATCATTATAATAAAAGATGTGCATTGAAACTGGAACAGAAACAAGGAATCAGGAAAGCATTAGATGTTAAGGCTGATTGAAGATTAATCCTCTCTTTTCTCGTGACCAGGCAGTCTTACTCTTATGGTTTCTCTGCTTTCCTTTCTGCATATGCTCTATGTTTCTCTGCCTAATAAGTGGCTTATTTTTTCTGTGTACTCTCTATATCTTTTCATACCTCACAACTTTTTTCTCTATGGCTGCTCAATCTCTTCTCTACCTTATTGTTGCAACTTCTTCCTAATTTTGGCTTGCCATGATCCTCAACTCTCCCCCCTGCCCACATAGTTTCATTCACCACAGGGAGCCATATAATTGTTTCCAGATTTCCTCCGTTTGAAGTCCTGAGAGTGAGAATCTGGTTAGCCTAGCCAGTCTTTTCCCACCAAGCCGTAGCAGAGACAGCTGACAAGTTGTGGGTCTGTTGTCCTTGGTCAGGTTCCCTCCTTGGTTTAATCAACAGAGACTGGGTGAGCAGGGTGATCTGTGGTACGAAGCAGGTTGACGTGGCGTTCCCCTTCAGCAGGGGCTCTGGATGCGATGCCTGTGGCAGTCACTGCTGCCACTGTGATTGACATATGGAGTACACTTCACCTCTCGCCTGCTCTCACACACACCCTCTTTCTCACATCATTGTTCCATAAAAGATCTTCTTGCCTATCAACCTTTAATTATCACATATGAAACCAAAAAAAGTCCTCATTCTCTATCTGTGTTTAGAGCCTGGGACATTTCAAAATATGTTTGTTAGAATTAAAACAAGGATCGGATACTACTTTCACGCAAGAGATTGGCAAAACAAACGCACAAAAATTGATAACATCTAGTGCTAGTGAGGATATTGTGGACATTGTCATTCTACAATGCTGGTGTGTAAGTGTGGGCTGCTAAAACCTTGTGGAAAAATAATCTGAAAGTATCTATTGAAATTATAAAAGCATATTTTTTTATTCTAGTCACCTCACTTCCAGAATTTATTCTATAGAAATTAATGTATCAGTACGTAAGAATATGTACGAGGATGTTTATACAGTATCTTTTGCAATAAGAGAAGTCTGGAAACAATCTGAATGTTCATCAAAAGGGGATGCATGAATACACCATGATTTATGTGGATTCTTATGAACTTATTAAACAGAATAAGTTAGAACTATACTTATATCTAGAAAAGTGTTCATAATTTTAAAATTAAACTAACATTAATTTAATTAAAATTAAAATTAAAATATTTCCAACTTTTCAAGCATGATAGCAAATTTATGGAATCCCCTCATTATTGTGGATTCCTCCCTTCTGGTGTTCTGTGTCCTTCCAGACTGATTGCTCTCTGTCTGTCACATGGCTGTTATTCTGTGCTTTACTTCACTTCTGGCCTGAAGCCAATGTTCCAGGCCTTTCTGTTTTGTACTACTCTTTTGTCTTGCTGGAGCACATCCTCAAGTAATTGCCTAATACAAAGTGTGGGAGATAAAATTTCAGAGGCTTTGCATGTCTGAAAGTGTCACACTGTGTGGACAATTTAAGTGGATATTAAATCCAATTACCCTCAGAATTTTGAAAAGTATTATTTTCATCATTCAGTGTTGCTCCTGGAAAATTTGATGCCATTTTTATTCTCATTTCTTTGCAGCTGGCTTGATTTTTTCTCTCTGGAAGCTTCTAAAATCATCTCTTAATCTCTAATAATTTGAAAGGTCTCAACATTTATAGTTCCTTTTTCATTCATTGTGTTACTCACAATGAACTCATTTATCAAAAACTGGTGTTCTTTGGTGCAGGGACATTTCTTCTATTATTTCTTCTTTCTAATCTCTCTGAGACTCCTATTAATTAAATATTGAAGCTATTGGATTGATTTGTATTTCTTCTCGTCTTTATTTGTATCTGATATTTTGTATCTCTTTCTTTTTAAATCACTTTAGGTGATTTCCTTGATTTTATTTTTCAAACTTATTCTGAATTTTCTATTTCATCAATCCTATATTCAATTTCCATGTGTTCTTTGTTTTTTTTTTTTTTTTGTGAGGAAGACCAGCTCTGAGCTAACATCCGATGCCAGTCCTCCTCTTTTTTGCTGAGGAAGACTGGCCCTGGGCTAACATCTGTGCCCATCTCCCTCTACTTTATATGGGACGCTGCCACAGCATGGCTTGACAAGCAGCGCATCCGAACCTGAGAACCCTGGGCCGCCGCAGCAGAGCACGTGCGCTTAACCGCTGTGCCACCAGGTCAGCCCCCCATGTGTTCTTTCTTATACCCTCTTCAAGTCTTTTTCAATAGCATCCCATCTTTGTTTTATAGATCTTCTTAGATATTTTGAATATATTAGTTAAGGTTTTGTTTTTTGTTGTTGTTCTTTATTCATCCCAGAAATTACCTATTTTCTCCACAGACATTTTTTGGTTATTTTGAACTGTCTCTTTCATATTTCTGTCTTTCCTCCAGTGTCCCATAATCCTTGCTTGTCCATTTATTTGTAGTGTGAGGGAGTGGAAATACTGACTGGGATCTCCGGTTATTTCGGTAGGGCCTGTTGCCTGCCAGGCTTCCTTTTAAGGTAGGCAGTTTAGAGAGCCGCCTTAATGCTGGGGGTCGCCTAAACGCCAAAATGTCCCTCACTAGCTGTCCTCGTTCTCCCTGGTCCACTCAGTTTCTTTAGCCATAAATTCTTGATTTTTTTAACCTGGGATAAAAACACTTCGGTTGCTAAGTGTGGAACGGAGATCGAGTCACGATACAGAATTTCAATGAATTGCTTCTTTTCCTGCCCCCTTTCTTATTCCCACCCCCTTCCAGCCCTCAGATCAGCTCCTCCGGGGCCTCAGGCTCCTCTTCGCGTAGTCTAGGTTCCAGCTGCCTCGTAGTCTAGGTTCCAGCTGCCTCGTAGTCTAGGTTCCAGCTGCCTCGTAGTCTAGGTTCCAGCTGCCTCGTAGTCTAGGTTCCAGCTGCCTCGTAGTCTAGGTTCCAGCTGCCTCGTAGTCTAGGTTCCAGCTGCCTCGTAGTCTAGGTTCCAGCTGCCTCGTAGTCTAGGTTCCAGCTGCCTCGGCTGCATCACCACCGCTGATGCGCAATGTACTTTCTGTCCTCCAGCAAGAGCGGGTGGAGCCTTCTCCTCCACTTGTGAAATACTCTCTGCTTTCTTTGCTGGTAACTTATAATACTTTATCATTTGTGATTATTTTGTGTAGCTTTTGTAGCCTATTTTGTGATTTATAAAGAATACAGAGAGGAGGAAACAAGAAAACAAATCCTTTCCTGTCTCAGGCTCGGTTTCCTACACTAGCTGTGCCTGCCTTTCTTCAGCCTAAGCAAGCTCATGTAGCGAGCACACCTAAATTTAACAGTAGAGCAAACCAAGCACCTGGCATAAAACCTCTTACTTAGGAACGTGGAGAGGTGCCCTGTTCCCATTGTAACTTGTCTAATATGGTGCACGGTGTCCGTCTGCTTTGTGGTCCTTTACCTCATTCCTAATCCCGTAAAACTGAGTTAAGGCTAAGTCCCCCACAAGCCACCCTCTGGCGGTCTCAGGGTCCCTGGATTCTATAAATGAAAGCCCAGTGTTCGCACTGTCACCACCTTGGAGAGTGGGGCTGTGGGGCTCCCTGCCCCTCTTTGCCCTGTCATGCTGTGTTCTCCACTTCTACCTGGCCCATGTGTCTTCCGAGATCCTGTTCTGTGTCCACTGGTTCACCTCATTCCCACCCAATCCAGGACCAATTTCAGCTTTAGTCAGGCCCTTTCAATTCCGGGAAAAGAGACCCATGCAGACCAGGCATGGGAGGCAAAGGGAGGGGGTGACTCAGAGGATACTTGTGAGTTAGGACTAAGTCTCTGGTCAAAGCACCTCCTGAGCGGCTATTTCTGTCACAGGTCACGTGTTCTCTGATGGTGTCTGAGCTTTTTCTGCATGGCTGCTTTAGAGCTAGATTGTCTGGATTCAAAACCTAGTCCTGCCACTTACCAGCTATGTGACTTTGGACAAGGTGCTTAACTTCTCTCAGTTTCCTGATCTGCAAAATGGGGATAACAGCAGTGCTTCGTAGGCTTGCTGTGAGGATTAATTGAATTAATACATGTAATAGACTGAGAACATTGGCTGGCACATTTTAAGTGCTCAATAATAATTCCTAACGTGTTAACACATACATGGTGCTCCCCACATGCCAGGCACTGAGAGAGAGGTGGAGCAACTAGGCCAAGGTAACACTGTGGGAAAAGGTGAACTGGGATTCAAGCCCAGGCAGTGTGGTTCCAGAGTCCACACTCTTGACCACTTCCGTCTACTGTTCGTTTGGTTTCTCTACTTCATAGTTCCTGCTTCCATATAACTGTAATTTGCTTTGATTCCTTACGGCCTTGATTCTACTCCATGGCTTTATGCACAGTTTCTGCCTCTGGCTTCACTACCAACTGCCTGATTTTTCTCCAATCTGAGAGAGAGAGAGAGCAAGAGCAGAGAGAGAGGTTGAGATGATCGACCCAGCTCCTCTTTTGTGTCTGGCCATGCTGTAGGTTGTTGGCTGGCCCTGTATCTGTTGTCCTTAGATCATGGCCCTTGCCCCTCCACTCAGCTGGGGTTTGGAAAGGAGTAGAAAGCTACTACCTCAACAGTGACTGTGATGGAGCAAATTCTCTTCGAAGGGGATCTAAGGGCAAGATGGCGCCATGATTGACCTGCTGAGTACACTGCAGTAAAGGCTTTTGGCCCTGCAGTCCTTTCCTCTGAAAATGGATCTCCTGGTTTTGGACCTGGTTTTGACTAGGTGAGTAACAAGATGGAATGATGGCCTTGGGAAGGATTTAGTACATGGAAGGATGCCAGTAATGTGTCTTCAGAATTTCAGGATATGGCTGTGATGGAAACTAAGTTTTAGCGAGCCGCTCATACCAGATGACATTAGATATTTGCAGAAGGAACACCATTTCTGAATGGATTGGAGATGCAATGATTGTCCAAACTCTCTTACCACACACCAGGCTGTATTCTCAGAACGTCATGTCTGGCATTGACTAACAGTCACTTAAGGCTCATTTAACCCTTCACTCAGTCACTCATTCAACCTCTGTGGGGCACCCACCAGTTCTAAGGGGGTGTAAGACAGCCCCTGTGACTGGTGTAGATGATTCACTAAAAAAGGAATCAGAAAATAAACACCTGTCCATATTTATTCAGCACAATCCAATAGAGGGAGAGGAAAAGAGAGAGAGAGAATGAGATCTGAATACTAATGTCTGGTAGTTATTATTGGTCATCAATGTGATGGTTTGCAATTAGTTAGCAAATAGTGTGCTTTCGATGCTGTAACTCAGCAACTATGTGACCTTAGATCAGTCCCTTATATTTAAAAGCGAATAATAATTCCTGGGGGATTTTATAAGAATTAGAGATAATAGATGTCTGGCTTGGTGCCTGGGTGCTATTACTTTTAGGCAGCATTTTCCCTGGAGTGGAAAGTGGCAATTCATCCTGTTCCTTTTGCTCTTACTTTATGTTCATTAACCAACTTTCTGACACGTAATTTGCTCCTCTGAGGCAATCATTCCAGGAGAGAGTGTTCTGAATGACCAATGTGAATTATCCTCTAAGATATATTTCCCATGGTAAATTGATAAATCAGTGAAAATATTAGCATTCTGGTTGGCAAATTAGGCTCCTGCTAATTTGGTTACCGGAGTAACTTCCCCGCGTATGACCTATTCTAAATGAACAGGTTTAATCACGTTTCAGGATCCCCAAATTTGAGGACTTGGGTGGTAACTAACACCTGCCAGGTACTGCCTACCCATGAGGGCTGACCTGAGCAGGCAGCTGGCCTGGTCTGGAGCTCCTACCTGAAAAGGAACCATTGACTTGGCGATGCTGGTGGGCTGTTTGAAATAGGGACATCCTGAGAACCGGTACCCAGGTTAGGCCTCTCACAATTGACCGGCTAAGAGGTACAACTGGCCTGAATTAAGATGGTAGTAATGGGCATGGAAAGCAGGAAAAGGACATGTGGAGAAACTGAAGAGAGTTATTAGCATTTAGAATCATCACTTTGCAAAATTTCACAATTAGAGATTATCCACATCAACCCGCCTGCTTTTCACCTGGGAATCATGAGCTCTTGGTGATATGCTCTGGTTCTGTGTTCAGGTACCACGGGTCAGGTCCCTGGTGGACACCCTGCATTGCGGGGCTCCGGAGTGATTCTATTATAGCCTCGAGTGTTTTGCTAAAACACACCGCACAATAGCCATCTCAAGTACGCCCGGGCATGGCTTGAGCTGCGGATACATATGCTGGGTGTATTAATCAAGTTTAATAGACCCCAATGTTTGAAACAATGCCTTAAATTTTTTTTTTTCAGAGACCGCACAGAAGTGTGGCATTGTACAGCAAATGAAAGTGTTGCTACAATGCCTGTAAATCAGAGCTTTAAACTATGTTTCAATTATCCTTCTATTATCCAGCTGGTATTTAAGCATGTTTATTATTCAAATCAGCAGCGAATGTGCTGCTGTTGTGTAAACAACTGTCACTTGCTGAAACAATGATTAGGAGGCACCATCCCATTCAGGTGTACTTAGGAGTACTTATGCCCCAGCCACTTGTATTTAAATATCATGCAAACACAATGCATGAGTGACTACTTTCTCTCCTGTTCCCAATGCCTCCTGCCAATTCTATTACATTAAGAGGGAAATCTATTAAATTTTTCATTTATACACATCCGTACACTGTTTTTACCCATTGTATCATTAAGGCTTAGATTAATATAATAGATATGCTGAGAGATACCGTGTGCATTGAAAAAGCCTGTTCAAAATAAAAGCCAATTTCTCTGCATTATTTGGGGGTGTTGGAAAGCTTTTGTGAAAACAATGCAAAGAAAATTATTTTCTGAATAAAAAGCATGATACAGAGAAAAGAAAAATTTGTCCCCCAGAAAGAGCAATCTTGAACCTTTATTAGCTCCATTACCAATTCAGCATATGAAAAATTGAGAGCCAGAAAATAGGACATTTGTTGAATGAATCTGCGTCTCTTTTGAAGGTTCTCTGCTATCACTGGGAATGTGTGTGTGTGTGTGTGTGTGTGTGTGTGTGTGTCAGGGCAGAGGTTCTGGGTGGTACTTGCTGGGCAGAGCTTGGAATTGCTACTAGGCTATGTTCCCAATGAGTTTATCTTTTTTTCTTAAGCCTCAGTTTCCACGTATAAACCAGGGAGGCAAGTTTTTGAGTACCAGGGCATTGTAAAGGTGAGGAATCACAGTCTGATCAAATGATAGATACTACCAGGGATTTTGCATTATCTGAGGTATGTTTGGGAGGCTCAATAAGTTCCTGTTGATTGATTTCAGTTGCTAAACTGCAAATGCTATCTACTGTGCTTCGGGAACCACTGACAAAAGGGGGTGGTTGATAGAGAGAAGGGAGTACTGATAGGATTTGGATTTGGGTTTGGAAATGCACGCTCAGCAAATTCCTTGAGTATATAGCAAAATCTCCCAAGTGGGTTGTAAAAGAGCTTTGACTTCATCCTTGGAGGTAATGGGAATAATGTCCAAATACTGCCATCTTAATTGATTTTATAGTACAATAAACGCCTAGTTCCTTAGACTCTGTAATATATAGGATAACCATATAATTTATCGCACAGCTTGGGACATTTTGAGAGTGAGAAGTATTAAATAATTATGGCAGGACATCAGGTGTAAACCAGCACTGTTCTGGGTAAACCTGTACATATGATCACCCTAAAATTGCATGGCTAAAGACCAAATCCGGTCAAGACTTAAAGCAAGGAAGGAGGATGAAAAAATACTGTCTCAGGGGTCTGACTATATCCTTCTTTTGAGATTGGTTATTGTTTCATCTTTAAAGAAAAGTAAGATGATCTCTTTTTTTGACTAATTAGAGCCCACAAAGGCAAGTAAACTCAACTTTTGGAAAATACAATAAGCAAAATCCATTTTTCCATATTAGATAAATTAGCAAATGGTTTACTTTTCAAAATAATTATTGCATAATGGAGAGACGTACCAGATTCCTAGCCAGCAACCTATTTTTGTTTGTGATTTAATTGAGCTAAGTCTTTCCTAGAGAATATCTTTTACACAAATGTGAAGTCTTTAATTTACACACAATTTTAATTTCTTAGCAGGGACTTGGGCTCAGTCAACAGAGTCAAATGATGACACTTGGGATCCACATATATGATAACTGACCAATAAAGACCAATTCTTAGGTATTAGAGGGTAGGCAGGACCTGGGTTAATGAATTTCATAATTTTCTCCCCTGCAAAGACAGCACCCTGAGATTACAAACTTTAATGCTGGTATATAAAAATCGTTTTCATCCCTTAGATAACCAATTTTTATACCCATGTCCCGTGATTTCTATGGCTGTTTTTAGCTCTTTTATGATGTCTATAGATGTATTTCTTTTATTGAAGCCCATGTTCTGAAATATTTTTCATTGGTGGAAGAAAAATGTCAATTAGTTGTTTCATACATTTATCAAACAGGAGAATATCTGGTCTCTTCCCATCTAGGCAGACTGATTCTCACAACTCTGCCTCCAGTATCTTGGGCAGCCTGTTTCCCAACAACTTCTTGGGTTCCTGCTTACAATAGGGTGCTAATTCGTTTACTGGAGGGCTAATTGCTGGGGTGACATTGAACAGCATTATTATGCCGCTTGGTGTAATATTCAGCAGCTAACGTAGTTCCCCCTTCAATTATGTGCTCTGTCGTCTCCTAGGCCCCATACATTACCTGCACCTGTTCGTAAACAAGTTTCCTCCATTATGTACTTGTAATAATTCCTAGTGCCAATCACCAGATCCTGAATACCTACAACAAACCCTTCAGTGTCTCCAACTGCCTGACTTCTTTTATCCAAAAGTTAGACACGCTTTTATCTTTGTCATTTAAGCTCATTTGATGGAGGTAAGGACAGTGTAGTTTGTTTTTGTTGTTGATGGAACATTGATAGGGTTTCTGCTGAGGTCTATTCCACACTCCCTAACTAAATGTGGTGAAACTCCAGGCAGGGTTTACTGGCCAAATCCTAGGTGTTAACAAGGCTGGTTGTAAAAATAGCCTAAGCAATACAAATTGCGGCTGCCAACTATTCTGTATCTCCCTCGTTAATGGAGTACAGTGGTTTTGTGAGTCTTGTTTGACCCTGTTCATCCTTCAAGGTTTCCACTTTAAGTCCTCTTTTCTCTGGGAAACCATTCTCCACTATTCTGACCCCGTTCAGTTCCTCCTTGGATTTATAGGAGCCTGTTTGTAATGGTTTGTGCTTAACCGTATTCTACCATTATTTGATGCTGTTTCCCAGGCTTTCCTTATCTACCAAATATAAGCTTTTTTCAGGGGGAAGGGGGGACCTTTCACTTCTATGATTGCTTTAGTGCCTAGCACAGGGCTGAGGTCATAGGGAATTAATAAACACGAATTTAGCAATATTGATTGAGTACTCACTGTATGCAAAGCTTGGTGCTCAGTGCTGGGGGAAGATACAATAAAAAATGTATTCCTTACCATCAGAGGGGTTTCTGAGATAGGATAAATCCAAAGGAGAGGTGATAAAAGAAGCTGGATTTTAAACTCGTATAGCTAGACTTCAAAGGAATAACATACTTGTGGAAACTGGAGCTATGACATGCCATAATTCGAGAAAAATCTTCAATTATAAGATTAGAATATCTCTTAGGAATTGAAAAATGTTGGGGAATGTCCTTTTTAGAAATAGGAAGGGCTTACTAGCCTGGCACAAAGGCTGAATGCTGGAGGAGCCTTTCTCTGAAGGGCTGTGAGCGTCTGTGTTGAAGCTGTGTGGCTTTGGGAAGCTGTGTGCCTTTGGGATTCTGTATGGCTTTGAGAAGGTGTGGCTTTGGGAATCAGCTCTCCAAGGGCAGGACAGGGCTGGGAAGGTCACACCTGCATGGCGTGGCTCTAGCACGCTGGGGCTGGCTGTTTGCAGCATCCGGGAGAAGCAGTCTGGCCAGGCATTGGCATTTCACAGAGGGTATTGGTGGTGGCAGCAGGGAGAGGTATCTTGATGAGGAGAGTACCATCGGGGAGCAAATGAACTTGTAGGCATTGCTTTGGGGTTCCCCAGAAGCAACTAGAGAAACTTTTGGTGTAGGAAAGGCATTCCTTCACTCCTCTGCTCTGAATCCTCGAGCAGCTCTTCATTCCTCTTAGAAGAAAGGCCAAAGTCCTTACAACGGCCTGTAAGGCCCATATAATCCAGGCTACTGTTACCCCTACGACATCATCTACTCTGGCTTCTCCAGCTACACAGACCTCCTTACTTTTCCTCAAATAAACTACATCCTAGCCTGCCTCAGGGCCTTCGCACCAGCTGTTGCCCATGCCAAGGTTTCCTCCTGGCTCACCACTCTCCCCTCCTTCAAGTCTTTGTTTAAAGGTCACCTTCTCAAGGATGTGTCCCTTCACTACTGCCCTTTCTCTAGCACTCCTCTTTCCCCTTCCCTTGCTCTATCTTTTTCCATGCACTTGTCACCCTCCAATACATCATTTATTCAGTTTTTGCTTATTTTCAGTCTTTCCACTTACAGAATGTAAACTCCATAATGGCACAGAGTTTTGCGCATTTGCTCTCTGATGTTCTCCCGTGCCTAGATCATCACCCACCATGTGCTCTGTAAGTCTTTATGAATGAGCGAATGAGCAGGAGGGTCTTGATTGGTGGTGGTGATGGTCAGCTTTTAAGGTTACCCTGACTTCGTTTGCGCTCTTAGCTAGTTATGCTTGGGGACATTCATATCACAATTGTCATGAGGCTCTATCTTCATTTCTGACTGATTTTTACAGTATGTCTTAAAGTTCCATTAAAAAGTTTTTCTATTCCTTAGTGTCTCTGAAAGTAATTCAGGGTCTGTAAACCAACATTTAAATGCCCAAAGGAAGAACCTGGCAGGCAATTGCAGAGCGAATATTTTTATAAAAGGGAGAAATTCTTTGGTAACTTGAACAATTGCTGCCTCCATATTTGGAGCCAAATAAATCAACCTTTAGGGGAAACAATTCTTGCTCCCATGTAGGGTCTTTTATAAACTGAGAGGACAGCTCCATCTCAGCTGCTGTAACTAGAATCACAGGCTCCCCCAGCCTGCTACTTAAGAAGATGTTAATGGCCAGCTTATTAGCCCATTAGCAACTGCTTTAGCCCATTAGTAGACATTTAAGTGGTACAAACTGCTGGGAGTTTCAGCGGGGTGAGGGTTGGTTGACTTCATGGCTGTGACTCCTTGCTTTGGCAAATTATCTGTGTGGCAGGGCAGGTTTCCTTATGTAGCGTTTACTTGTAATGAGGCACACCTGTACTGCATTTCCCATCTGGGCTGGAATTTTTAGGGCAATCATTTGGAAAGGGGTAGTTTTGTCCTTGTAAACTGCAGACACTCAGCTGCTACCTGACCATTAGCCACGTATCTCTAATTGCCACCCCTCTGCCCGTGCTGCTACTTCCAACAACATAGGAATTATTTAAAAACTCTGGTGATTAGAGGAGATGTTTCCAGACCTGGAGGGGTGGCCCCTATGTGGACTGCAAAGAGTTAGCCTGCTCTGATTCTTGATTGGTTTTATTCCTATAGTAGGTAGAATAGTGGCCCCCGCCAAAGATGACCATGTCTGAATCCTTGGAACCTGTGAATATGTTACCTTACAAAAGGGAATTTGCAGATGTGATTAAGTTAGGGACCCCGAGATGGGGAGATTAGCCTGTATTATCCAGGTGGGCCCAACGTAATCACAAGGGTCCTTTATTTTTTTGTTGTTGTGAGGAAGATCAGCCCTGAGCTAACGTCCGTGCTAATCCTCCTCTTTTTGCTGAGGAAGACCGGCTCTGAGCTAACATCTATTGCCAATCCTCCTCCTTTTTTTTTTTCCCCCCAAAGCCCCAGTAGATAGTTGTATGTCACAGTTGCACATCCTTCTAGTTGCTGTATGTGGGACGCAGCCTCAACATGGCCGGAGAAGCGGTGCGTTGGTGCGCACCTGGGATCCGAACCTGTGCCGCCAGTAGCGGAGCGCGCGCACTTAACCGCTAAGCCACGGGGCCGGCCCACAAGGGTCCTTTAATGTGGAAGAAGGAGGCAGAAGAGGAGGTTAGAGTGATGCGATGTGATAAGACGTCCCTGTTGCTTGAAGATGAAGGAGGAGGGCAGTGAGCAGAGGAATGTGGGCAGCCTCTAGAAGTGTGAAACAGCAAGGAAATGTATTCTCCTTGTAGAGTCTCCAGAAAGGAACACAGTCCTGCTGACACCTTGATCTTTGTCCAGTGAGACACATTTCAACTTCTGACCTCAGAACTGTAAGATAATAAATTTGTGTTGTTTTAAGCCATCACATTTATGGTCATTTGTCACAGCAACAATAGGAGACTAATACAGCACTCAAGGTGGTCGGTGGACTTTGTGGCAGGGCAATTGAAGACACAAAGATAGTAAATCCTTGTTCTTAAGGTATTGGGGTGGCAGAAAATGGGCACAAAAAGCAGGTTTTCTACAACCATATTTGGAGAGTACAAACTTAGTCTTCACCCCATTCTTAATATGGCACTTTAGCAGGAGCTAAAAAACAAAACAAAAACAAAGTCCCCCAAACTTTCCACCCCAGACTCTGTGGCATGCACAGCATTTTAACAGAGGAGGATAAACACATTTACACCTGAAATAGCTTAAAACATCAAACTACATGGTCCAAAGCACCCAGTACAAGAACAGAATAATATTGCACAAAGTGGGTGGCGAAGTAGCCTGAAGACACAAAGTAATGCAGATGAGTAGCTTTCTAGGTGCACCATGCCCCAGTTCAGCCATCCTCATAGCCATCAACAAGATAGACTGTGATGGCCCTTGGTTCCCGATATCTTGCACTGAAGTGCTCACAGATATTGCCAGTGCCGTGACTTCCATGATGCTTATGACATGGTGACTGTTTTTACCCATTTTATTAGTTCTCAACTATTTGATTAGTTCTGAGCTGTTTCAGTGGTCTTCTCAAGTCCATTCTTCTCTTTCTTCACTATTCTCAGAATGCCTTTGGTGTTTGGAGTTTGTTTTGATCTTAGAGCCATTTTGAAACCTAAGGCATCTTATTAGGATTTTTTGTAACTTCTCAGCATTCTTACACCTGATTCACCAATTTAAAATCAAACTTTTAACCTTTGATTGATAAATGCTGAGGGAAGTATATATTCTCGTAAATAGTCTTTGGCATTGTATCAAGTTCAAAATTGGTGATAAGTACCTGACATTACACATACCAAAATTCTAAGCTTAATTTTATAGAACTTTCAGAAAAGCATGTTATTGTTACTGTAGTGGGTTGAATGGTGGTCCCCCAAAAGATATGTCCACATCTTAACCCCTAGAACCTGTGAATATGATCTTATTTGGAAAAAGAATCTTTGCAGATAACATTAAGGTTCTCAAGAGGACATCATCCTGGATTATCCAGGGGGCTCTAGATTCAATAATAAGTATCCTCATAAGAAGTAGAAGAGGAAAAGACACAGACGCAGAGCAGAAGACCGTGTGGAGACGGAGGCAGAGACTAGAGTCACGCAACTACAAGCCAAGGAATGCCTGGAGCCACCAGAAGCTGGAAGGGGCAAGGAAGGATTCTCCCCCGGAGCTTTTGGAGAGAGTGATGCTCTGCTGACACCTTGATTTCAGACTTCCTGCCTCCAGTCTGTGAGAGAATTAATTTCTGTTGTTTTAAGTCAACAAGTTTGTGTTAATTTGTTATGGCAGCCACTGGAAACTAATACAGTCATAAAATATTCAGTACCTACTTGTTACCTGTTAATGTCAACATTTATAAAATATCAGGCAGGATTTTCATGAGATCATGGAATCACTGGACCACACTCATTTGCTGGAATGATTATATGAAAAACCTCACCCAGCTGAACCTTTCAAAAACACCCTCGAGTGTTTTGCATATATAGGATGGTTGTTATCGGTCAAGGTTACAGTGTATTTTCACATACATGTACCCATGTGAGGCCATGGAGTGGGGGTGAAGTTATTTTAGGGAAGGATGATTGTAGGTGAGTTCTGAGTAAGACCTACATTGCTATATCCCAGAGAGAGAAGAGGGGAATGGGAGTCCCAGCTGATCCCTCCATTTTTTAAGAAAATTTAATTAGTGGCCCCAGGAAGCATTTTCTTTGAATTGTATGTAACAACTGCATTCTCAGCAGATAGAGGGAGGCAGACCTTGGGGCAAGCAAATGGGAAAAATAATCTATAAAGTGTGTTCACAAAATATGACTGTTATTCCACCCTGGAACTTAATAGAAATCCTTTGACTGTTGTTCTGCAGTCAACAAGACTCATCTAATTGGTGACCATGGTAACAAAATCAGGTCATAGGGAGGTTCACGCTGAGATCAAGCATATGTAGATCTCCTAGTTCAAACATACATAAAGATAAGAACTTGTTGGTAAGAGTCTGAAATGTTAGTTGAAGATGGGCTCCTTCATACTGAGCTTATAAGACTAAGAAAATGATCATTTGTTTGCAATAGCCACACGTTTTGCAGAAAAGGAAGAGATTTTTCTAATTCACTGGGGAGAAAGAGATAATTCAGAAATGTGAGACCAGACTGAGTGCATAGATGTTGCTTCATAGATCTGTGTAATTTACTCCCTGGGGTTTGTAGTGTGTCTGACTTATATTTTAGACATAATTAAGTAATCAGCAGTGTACATTGTAAAATGAATGTTTAGGCTGCTTGAGGTTAAATTTTCACAGCCATAGCAGCTGCGTGGTACTAGCGACCACCCCTCCCCACAGCCAAATCCTCTCCCCTGCATACAGTCAGTTATTTAAAACCTGTGAATGGGACTAAAATTATTTCCACAGTCACCATTTTTCAGCAGATCTAAAGAGCAACCACATGGTAACCACTGGATACCAGGATTACCGCACCTCATGCTAGTAAGCATTCTCTGTTCTGGCTCAGTAGTGGGAGTGACAATAATAATATCAATTATAGAATGAATAATACTTTTATTTACGTAGGATCTCTTTTGATCCTCAAAAAGCCCTGGGAGCTAGGAAGTTTTTCCCCATGATACAAATGAGAAAACTGAGATGATGAGAGAAGTTACAATTCTAAGAAGTCACGGGGCTTCTGCTTTTTAAATGCAGAATTAAGGATTAAAATCCTTATCTTGAGCTAATGTATGTAAAAAATCCAACCCGAGAGTCTGCACCTGAGGATGGGAGTTGTTGTGGTTCTTACTGTTCTGTGTCCAAGCCTTGTGCTGCTCTGCCAGTCTTGTTGGCACATGCACCCTTACACCTGGTGGCATTCTCTTCTTTCTTACTCCTAATGGCTCTCGTTCAGTGACTCTTGGAGGGACACATGAGGAGAAGAGGGATATAGAAGGGCTCCTTTTCTCTTTCCTTCCTTTCTTCTTCCTCTGTTCTTTCCTCCTCCCCTTCTTTTCTTTTTTTCCTTCCTTCTTTTTGTCAAAATTGACCCATACTCACTCTCCTTTCCCTACTGAATCCAAGAGAAGATAAAGAGAGAGGACAGGTGGGTGGCGAGGGGTGATTTAGAGTGGTTGTCTACTTGCTCCAAGGAAGCACAAACCTAGGATTAACTGAGGCCATGAGTTCACCGGAGGATTGTCAAGGGGGTGGGTGGGTGCTCTCTCTCTTAAAAAACAAAACAAAATGTAACATTTTTTCATTGCAAAAGAAATAGTTGCTGGCTATAAAAAACATTCAAACAGGGCAGACACAACAAGAAAAAAAATAAAGTCCTTCTCCATCCCTACTCCTTAGAGGTGGTCATTGTTAACAATTTGATGCACATATTCTTAGATTCATTTCTATGTTTAGTGAGTTGTATATAATATACCCGATATATAATAAGCATATGCATATGCATTTAAGTTGTAAATTTTCTTCATTCTATACAGTCTGTTTTGCAGTTTACTTTTTTCCACTTAATAACGTCTTTCCACATTAGTGCATGTAAATTTACCATGTTGTCCTTTAATAGCTGAACAATATACCATTGCAATAGATGTACCATGGTTAATTATATATGCAATATACCATTGCAATAGATGTACCAAGGTTAATTATATATGTGTATATATATATAAATAACCTTTGTAGACTTGTGCAAGTATTTGTAGGATCAATTCTTAGAGCTGGAATTGCTAGGTCAAAAAATGCACACATTACAGATTTTTTAGAGGTACTCTTGGTCTGGCTCCTGCATCCCAGTCCCATCCTGCACTGTGTTCCCCTTTGCTCTCAGTAATTGCTTTACTCTGGCTTCTCTTAGACCATGAATTTGTCATGTTCCCTTCCATCATGGATACTGAACACTCCATTCTTCTCATTTGGAATACTCTTCCTTTCTCTACCTTGTTAGCTCCTTTAGCATGGCAGCCTAGTTGCCACTGCCTCAGAAAAGGCTGCCCTGAGCTCCCCAACTAGGTCAAATCCTTACTCTATGCTCTCAAGGCACTGTGTACTTCCCTTTCATTGCACTTACCATAGTTGTAACTTATACATATTTCTGCTATTCACTGATTAATGCTGTCTCTTTCAGTGGACCAGAAACTCCAGAAAGGCAAAAACTGTGCCTGATTATACTCCCGATGCGGTCCTGTTGCCTGGTTCCCAGTGCCTGGCCTATAAGCAAAAGCTTGTCTGTGTATAACTTGAATGAGTGAATGCATAAATGAATGCTTTGTTTTAGTTGCCCTCCTAACACCAGTGTCTTTTCCAGGGGACTTCTAAAGGGCTAATGGATAATTGGTACCCAAAGCCTTTTCCTTCATCACTTCAATAAACCGGAGCCACTGAGGTCAGTTGTTCATGCTTCTGAGTCATGAGGCTGTTGAGAGGACCCAGGACAGAAGCCTATCCGACCTGGGGGAGCAGGCACAGATAACCACAGAGTCAGGGTTGGAGGGGTCTGGGATGTCACAAGCTAACCTCCTCATACTACCAATGAAACTACTGAGGCATGAGAAGAGAAAAACACCACGAGTGGTGGAAGCAGAATGAAGACCCAAGTTTCTCAATTTGGGGCCAATGCTCTTTCTACTCTTTTCCCCAGGTGTCAAGAGCACATCAAAAGCGTCTGAGGATAGGCCCTGATTTGCAGAATGGGAATGTTCTGAGAATTGTGCTCAGTTTCTGTTGAGCACTCTCCACCCTCTCCAATAGAGTGCAGCTTCCTTGTTACCGTGCCACCTACTCTTTGAGCGGATAATACCCACCCATTTAGTTGTGTGTCTGAAGTCTGGCTTCTGGTCCCAAGTGGCCACAAATCCCATGAGGTAATGGAAAGACAGTTGGTCTGGGAAGAAGGCTGTCACTTACTGGCTCTGGGTCCCTCGACAAGCCTTAGACTCCCTGTTCTGTGAAGTAGGATGAGTATCTCTGCTCTATGCACTTGCAGGTTATTGCAAAGAACAAACAAGACCATGATTTATAGGGTATAAATCACTGCAATTTGGAGGTATCAGCAGGAGCAGTGCCTGACCCGTCTGCTAAGTAGTTATCTCTTCTGTGTTGTGCGGTGGTCATTGCCAGGCAAAACAAATTGAAGAGAGAATTCCAGACCTCTAGGAGCTTTACAAATGCAGACTTTCAAAATATTCACTAGATTATGAGCTTCTCACATTTTGAGACCAAGTCTTATTCATCTTTACAGCATCCCTCCCTTCCCCCAATGGCTTGCCCAAGGCATCTCTTTTTGGTGAATGGGGTAAAGCAGTGAATGGGTGTCAATTAAACCACCCAATGAGTTAGCTAGGTACCAGAAAACCTCAGGGTGTCATTCAGTTGTGGAAGGACTGCTAGTCTAAATTAAAGAAACACTTTTAATTCTAGAGTACTGTTTTAAAGAAATGCAATTTTTATTTTCAAGAACAAACAGTAACTCAAATTGGACTAATAAATAGAGTTTTGGCTTATGAATGATGCCTTGCTTCAGTTTCATAAATTAGTTTCCAATCTGTTATCTCCTTCTCATAACTGTCCTGTGAGGTGGGTTATGATCCCCATTTTATAGGTGAGAAATGGAGGCTCAGGGAGAAGAGGCAACTTGGGTTCACACACTTAGTGTTTGAATTAGGATTTTTGGACTGCTGTGTCAGGACTATTTGTAGCCTTTCATACTTTCTAATAGATTTCCTTCTTTGAGCATACACACCCTTATCTTCTTCCACTCCATCTCCCTCCATCATGCTTGCTTGGAAATCCCAGCCCTAGTTAATTCAACTCTCCTCTCCTCCCGTGCCTCACCTAGACAGCTGAACCTAGCTGGAGAGAAACATGGACCGTACTGACTGCCTTACTTTAAGTTCATGATTGGTTAAGCTCCCCAGGAATCCACAACACTGCACTTCGCTCATCCATCACCTTCTCTGTCTCCTAGTTGACAATATCACACGTGCTCTTGTCTTTCCACCTTCCAACATCCTCTCTGGACTCTCAGGTGATGAGCTTGCTTCATATTTCGCTGAGGAAATAATGCAAACAGAAGAGAAGAGAATAAACACTGGGGCTAGCACACCTTTCAGTCTACCTGCTTTTGCCCCAGGTGATCTGCACCCTCCTCTCTTGGTAGTTCTAGGCCATCACTCCCAGAGACGTCCTTTCTTTCTCCTGCAATTTTCCCTCTCTACTGGACTGCTTTTTCCAGTCATCAAACATGCCAAAATATCTCGCATTAAAAAAAAAAAAAAAACAATTTATGACAACGTGGATTGACCTTGAGGGTATTCTAAGTGAAATAAGTCAGGCAGAGAAAGACAAATATTGTATGATTTTACTCCTATATGGAATCCGAAAAAACAAAACAAAAACAAACTTATAGATACAGAGAACAGATTGGTGTTTGCCAGGTGGGAAGGAGGTTGTGGGGTGGGCGAAATAGGTGAAGGGGGTCAACTGGATGGTGACGGATGGTAACTAGACTTTGGTGGTGATCACTTTGTAGTGTATACAGATGTCAGACTATAATGTTGTGCACTTGAAACATATAATGTTATATATCAATTTTGCATCAATAAAAAATAAAAAAATTAAAAAAATAAAGAAAGGAACCAACAAGCTAAGATCCTCCCTAAACCCTGCATCTACCTCCATAATGACCCTATTCCTTTTCTCTCCATTACCAGCACAATTCCTTAAAGAAGTCCCAACCATACTCACTGTCTCCCCTTTCTGTCTTCTTGGACCCACTCTATTCAGGCTTACTCCTCCACCTGCTCCACCAAAGAAGACACTGTCAAAGTAACCAATGACCCCACGTTGCCAAGTGCAGTGTCAGTTCTCAGCTCCATCTTACTCAGCTATCAGCCCTGCCTTGGGCACAGTTGATCAGTCGCTCCCTTTTCCGCAAAACCCTTGCCTTGCTTGTAGTCTGAGACAACATTTTCTCTCTTTCTCTCCTGCCACCCTGGCTGCTCCTTTTTGGTTTTCTTGATGGATTTCTCTTTACCTTCTGATCTCTAAGTGTGAGAGAGTCCCAGGGCTCAGTTTTTGGACCTTTTCTCTTCATCCATTCCCAGTCTCTACTAATGTCATCTAAGTCTTCTGGCTTTCAATACAAATTTACATCCCCAGTTGGTCCCTCTCTCTGAACTCCAGACCTTTACATACATCTGCCTACTTGATATCTCCAGTCGGATGAGTAATTGCTCCTATAATCAAGAACTCTGATTTCTTCCCTATACCTGCTTTACCCTTAGTCAGTAAATGGCAACTCCGTCCTTGAACTTTGGGGTCATCCTTAACTCCTCTCTTTCTCTCACACCCCACAGCCAATCTTTCAGCAAATATGTCTCTCTACCTTCAAAGTATATCCAGAATCCAAGCGCCTCTCTCCAACACTGTAGCCACTCTGATCCAAGCCAGTGCCTCTCACCTGGTGCATCACAATACACATCTAATTGGTCTCTCTGTTTTTACTCTGCCCCCACAGCAGCCAGTGACCTTTTTATAACCCAAATTAAAATAATACCATTTTTATCATAGCAAATATTTACTGGGTGCCAGGAATTTTATATACATTAATCTATTTAATCCTCATAACAATCTTACAAGATAGGATTTATTATTATACAGGTTTTGCAGATGAGGAAACCAAGGCAGAACATGGTTAAATAACCTGGCCAAGACCACACAGCTAGCAACTTAGGAGCACGTGTGGTGAGTGGTAATTGTGAGAGGCTCAAAGTCGGGGTTGTTAGCTCTACCTTCCCAAAGTGATTGATCCTTCTTGCCCAATGTAGATCAATTTTGTAGTAATAGCCATGCTGTTGACCCTTTGTTGAGTGTGTGTTAGGCACTGCATGAAGTGCTTTACACACATCACCTCTGTTATCCTCTTGGGATAGTCCTGTGAATAGGTGGTGTTAGCCCCATTTGCTAGGTGAAGAGATTGAGGCTGTTTCACAGTAAGTGGTGGGGACAGGATTTATACTTCAGTCTGTGAGACTCCTAAGCCCAGACTTCTCCCACTGGGCAGACAGATACTCAATGACTGAGGTCGGGGCTCTAAGGCACTCAGGTGGAGCCTGGGAGGAAAGACTCAAGTGTTGCTTCAACACTCCCTTCTTCTCTCAGAAGGAAGGTTAGTGGATCTGTTGAGTCAGAGACTGGTGCCATTGGGCTAGAGTTGGCTGTTCTTTTTAGGCAAGTGGTAGACCTGGCTGATGAGAGCTGTGTGACCCTCTCAGACAGAAGTGAGTGTACCATGGTGCTGACTGGCCTGGGGCAGGATAGGGATTCTGCTTCCCAGTGATGGTGAGGAGCATGGAGGGAAATGGGCAGTTCTATTTTTGCCCAGGTCTGGCAGCATGCCTGGGCTCTGCTGGCACTTAGGTGGCTTATGACTTCCAGATCACGGTGGAGCTGTGCTGGGTGTCTC
This sequence comes from Diceros bicornis minor, assembly GCF_020826845.1. NCBI lineage: Eukaryota > Metazoa > Chordata > Mammalia > Perissodactyla > Rhinocerotidae > Diceros > Diceros bicornis. The sequence continues at coordinate 79,028,815 of NC_080743.1, forward strand.
TGGCAGCCATCAGCCTGCTGTGCACAGAGAAGGTGGATCTCCCAAATCTTTTCTCAACCTCACCCTGACATAATAAAGATCATAGTTTAGCCCCTTCTTACCTCCTAGGGCTTCCTGTTTCCGTCTTATGCTCTTTGGGAATTACCAGCAATCCTGTGGGATCAGCCTCTTGCCATAACTTTGAACTTGTCACAGGGACTTTACACCAGCAGTCTCCCCTGCCTGGATCCCTGAGCTCACCCACTCGCCCACATCCCCTTGCTCCGTTTGCCATGATTAACATCCAAGCAGCTCTCAGTTCTAGCTTTAAGGCCATTTCCTCAGTGAAGCACTTTCTGATCTCCCTGACTATGTCAGGACCTCTGTTTTCACTCTCAAAGCACCATAGATGGCTTCTGTTTATGGTGGTTATCTCTTACCACTTATCACAGTTTGAAATGACATTTTCTGTGCTTATATTTGATTAATTTCTGTCTCCCTAGCTAAACTTTGAAAATAATAATAATAATAATAACAAAGATCATGGTAAGGATATCAATGACAACAGCAACAACAAAAATAGCAGCTGATGTTCATTGAGCCTGTGTTCCGGGAATACCACTGAGCTCTTCTGTGGACCACTTGATTTAATTCTCACAACAACCCTGTGAATTACATACTACTTTTTATTCCCATTTTACAGATGGGGAAACTGAGCTTATGTAACTTGCTCAGCTTCACCTAGCTCCTCAGTGGAGTTCCTAGGCTCTGAATGCAACTCCAGGGCTTGCTTGAAGCTCCATGAGAGTATTGACTGTGTTTTAGCTCACCGTTGATCTCTGGAAAGAGACTCACAGGAGGAATATAGTAAATGTTTTGTGAATTGGATTGATTGGTTTATGGTGGGTTGATTCTTCTCCGGGTCTCCTGTGGACATAAGAGCTAGATTCTGCTTGGGATTGGGCGATCTATCCCATCCACTCTGTGCAAGCACCCTTTGCCCCCCTCGGAGCTTTAGGGGCCCGCATCCGGGAACAGCTCCTACAGAATTTTCTTCCACTTCTAAGACTTACTCCTCCATTTTCACCCCCTGGCCCATCCCATCTCTCCTCTTTACCTATCCCCGCTGCCTTGGGAGGCAGGTGGGGTTTTGCCTGTGTATTTTCTTCCAATAGTTTGCTCCTCTTCCTTTCCTTCGTCACTTACCTCATCCAGCACTTAGGGCAGTTCCTCAGGGAAACTCCGTGGGAATCTCTGGCAGATCTGAACTTTCAGGCTTTAGTACAGACTCAAGATCCTATTCCTACACATGACGTTCCAGCATCCAGATCTGTCCCCAAGTATGTCACTCAACCTTAAATTCCAGTGGGCCACCATTAAAGTAGCACCACGAAACCACGGAGGTGAGACTAGCCATCCACATAGACTTCTCATGGCCTCGCATATTTTCTGATGCAAACAAGGCTCTCTGGGTCAGTAAGACCTTCCAGGACGGCCCCATGCTCGGGGGCATGTGGGTCCTACTCTCAAGGGCCTTATGGCAGGAGGCAGACCTGGCACATGAGCACCAGCCAAACGTGGAGGGCAGAGACGAATTATACAAATTAAAGCCATATTTCCCCAGAGCTGTTTGCTTACATCTTGGTTGGCGCTTCAGTCCAGTCTGCCTTGCTTAAAAGTTATTTGAGCTCGTTTCTGACTCTCGCACTGAGAGCCTAAAGGGCAGGACTCATGCCCATGTCACCCTCCCTCTGCCCAGCACTGCCATTGGCACGTTGCAGGCACCACAGGATAGTGAATGAGAGAATGTTAAGGGCTTGGTGGAGGAATGTCTTTTGTACATACATAGGGCCTTAGGTGATGATGAGAATTCACTGTGTGCTTTCCTTCCTAATTTTTATTTTTCTGAGCAAGTGTTGTGGAGGTGTTGGAATGAAAGAGTGGGAAGACACTGGTGAGTGGAGGTGGGGGAGGAGTGCAGAGCATGAGCTGTTTTTGGAATGAGGCGTTGACATGGAGTGCAGGGATGGAGGGGAACCCCAGTTTCCTCCTTTCCTCTTTCCATCTCTTTCTCTTCCTTTTTCTCTCTCACTGTGTTACCTTGGAATCTCTCCTGCTACTTAGTCCCCAGGACCTATTCCTAGACTAACATCTGTAATATCATTTGGCTCCTGAAACACCTTTCCTATTTGGAATGGAGAATGAAGGAAGACAGGAACAGCAGGGCAAAAAAGGAAACTGTACTTTGATGGGCACCTACGGTGTGTTAGACACCACACTAGGCACTTTACCTGTGTTGTCTTATCTCATTCTTGTAACAATCCAAGGAGATAGGTGTGGTTACTCTCATTTGAGATATGAGAAGCATGAGGCTCAGGTAAGGTTAGTAACCTGCTCAAGACCACTTGGTCAGTGAGTGGAGCTGAGCTGCAAAACCAGGTCTGTCTGACTCTGGAGCTGGGCTCACATCCTAACGCGAAAACAGCAATTCTCTGGGACTTGGGGAGGAGCGAGGCAGTGGAGGCCTGCAGGTGGACTGGACACATCTTATCAGGATTCAAAGCATTTTAGGCTATTTGTAGAAAGAATTTTCCTAAATCTAACCCAACTTGCTCGTTGCTTTTCTTCTCTGGCTTGGAGATAAGGCTTGTGTCTGTGCTGAATTGTGCCTGTGCTGCAGTCTCTCAGCTGGGTACCTTTTCCTTAGTGAGCACAGACCAGTGTTAGAGGACAAATTCCAGTGCTGGACAGAGCAATTCCAGTGTGGTTTTCCACACAGGTGTGGTTCTGGGTCTGACTGACCAAATCTCTCTAGGTTCTGTCTGCCCCCACAAGGAAACTCAAAGAGGCTGGTGCTCTGAGAATGTCATCTCCTCCCACCCTTGTCCCCAGCTCAGGTATGCTTTTCTTGGCACTGGAGAGTCAACAGGTGTGAACAAGTGTACAGAGGCTTGGCATGCCAGGGCTGGCACTGCTTATGGCCTTCACTCACATGAGATGGCAATTGCCACCTCCTGCAGGCTGCCCATGAAAACACACTGTTGCCTGGCACCTCCATAGGCTCCAACCAACTTGTGAGTGGGCACCATGCCATCCCAGCAGATGGGCAGAAGGGGTGGGGAGCAGCCAAAGCAGTCCCCTCCTGGAGGTGCATAAAGTGGAGGTGGTGAGGGTTTGACTTCCAACTGAGGATGTGTCAGGATGACTCTCTCCGCCTTAGATTTATAGGACAGGAGTTAAAGGGGGGTGAGATCTATGGTTTAACCTGCACCTAGTTGGTGGGGGTTTGTTTTGGGGGGAAAAATGACTTGGAACCCATCAGAATATTGTGGCTTTGACTTTAATGGCCTTAAAGGGAATTTGGGAAATCAGGGAACAACACTGAAGATGGAAGGAGATAAAGAAGGACAAGGGAGGATTCTAGAGAGATTTTTACCTACTATGACCCCTTTGCCAACCCCTTCTCCACCACTCCCCAACTATCCTAACAGCAGGCTGACAGAACCCTCACTGCCACCAGGCCAAGGCCAATCAGGGCTGGGATCAGGGCTGGAGGAGCCCTTGCCATGGGTGGTTGGTGGCACAGGCAAGGAGTTCCTAGGAGATAGAAGCAGGCTCCCCGCAGCCCTTCAGAGGGAATGTACAGTGCTCCCATTGCCCAAGGAACTGTGTCATGATTTTGGAACTCAATGGGGTGATTGTCAGCATGTTCAAACATCTCGAAGGAGTCACCCAGGCCTGGCCTGTGGAGTCCATGGGGAAGGCCATTGAGACGGGGGAACAGCCAAGTAAAGGCTCCAAGAGGAGGCAGTATGTCTCAGGAACAGCTTTGTTTGGGGAGAGCAGAGGGAGTGGAAGGAAGCGGCAGCAATTAAACCTGAAATGTGAGTGGACCACGTATTGTACAGGACCCCGAAAGCCAGGCTGGGAGCTGGGGCTTCACTTGACAGGCAGGGGGAGCCTTGGAAGGTTTTTGAGTGGAGAAGAGCTTTGATCAGAGCTTTCCCTGAGAAACCTGGAAAAGGTGGTGATGTTCAGGAAGAGCCAGGAGCTGCCGTGATGGTTCATGCCCAGATGAGGCCAGTGGCAATGGAAATGGAAAGAAAAGGAGGGTGGGAAGGCCTTCACCAGGATACGGTGATGATGGGATGAGAACTGGGAGGGAGAGGGAAGAGCGAAAGAAGACTTCAGAGCGACGGAGAGAACAGAGGGAAATGGAGAAGGGGAAACCAGCAGGAGGCTCTGGCTTGATGGCAGGTCTTTCAGCCGGGTTTTTTTAATCAACATGGTACGTATTATTTTGTACTATTTGTGGATTTTCCTGGATAACTGAGGATTAACTTTCTGTAGTGGTTTATTATTTTCACAGGTAAACTGAGGCTCCTGGTGAATGGGAACCCACAGGCCTGAGCGTCAGCCACCCCCTTGTATTTCTGCCCGGAGTTCATTCTCCACTTTTATACAAGGTTGTTTTTGACTACCCTGGCTTCAAAGCCAGCCTCTTGTTTCCCTGAAACATTCTCTCCACTTCCATGAGTTGCTATAATCCTTTGGTTATCATGTTGAATAATTTGTAGTCTCTGCCGTGTGGGGTTGCTCTGTTTGTGGCCTACCCAGCAATTAGCCACACACCATTTTATCTCTGCAATTACACTGCGAGGGGAGCAAACAGTCTAGTCCTTGTCCCAGGGGGGAAGCTGACCAATAGCAAGCTCAGAGCTGTGTGTCAGGAGGGGTTGGTGGATCGAGGATGGTCCCTGGAACAGCACTAAAGGTCTCATACAGGCTAGCTCCTTTCCTTTCCCACGGCCTCCTCAGCCCTGTCACACATCTGTTCATTAAGAATCACAGAATTACAGCATTTATAAGATGAGCTCTTCCCAGGATAGCAAATAGGTTTTGTTTCTTGTGTTAACTCTGAAAGACTGGCAGTGGCTGCCCAGAGTATTGCCCTGGGAAAGATTTTAAAGCTATGCCTGGACTCTATAGGAGAGAGTGCTGTGATCAATTAGTGATGTCTGTTATGGGCAGAGAATGAGAAAGTAGTAACGAATGCTGCATATGAGATGTCTCTCATCCGACTCAAACCTGACTCTTGAGACATGTAAAAATTAAGGCCTAGAAACACTGTGATTTATTAAAGATAATAAAAGCTAACATGAAGTTTATATATGCTAGGGAGTATTCTAAACACTTCTATATACACTGTCGGCTCTCTGTATCTGCAGGTTCTACATCTGTGGATTCAACTATCTGCAGATCAAAAGGCCTAAGATGGTTGTGTCTGTAACTGAACACGTGCAGTCTTATTTTTCTTGTCATTATTCCCTAAAGAATACAGTATAACCACTATTTACATAGCATTTACATTGTATTAGGTATCATAAGTAATCTAGAGATGATTTAAAGTATATGGGAGGATATGCATAGGTTATTTGAAAATACCACATTTTATACAAGGGACTTCAGCATCTGCGGATTTTGATATCTGCAGGGGTCCTGGAACCCATCCCCGTGGATACTGAGGGAGGACTGTAGTAACTCATTTAACCCTCACAACACCTCCTACATGTTTGCCCTCATTTTACAGAGGAGGAAAGAGGAGGCACAGAGAGGTTAAATGACCACCAAAGACAGAGCAGGAGAGGAGCCAAGTTCAAATCCAAATAGTCTGACTTAAGCTGCCTCCTTCAACTGCTGCTCTTCTGTTTTGTGCAAATCACACAGCTCCTTAACAGTGGAGCCCAGAGCCCAGGTCTCCTGAGTCCCAGCCCAGAGTTCTTCTCTCACATGGAAACAGACTGATATGTTCCCTAGTGTTCACAGTTGCATGCCTCAAAATTGAAAGGAAAACAAAGACTAGCGTTAAGGGAGAAATCACAATTTACTGAATGTTTAGGGTGTGCCAGGCCCTGGGCTATGAGGTGAGGAGTCAAAAATAGTAAGTACTACCCAGTTATTGTCCTTAAGATGCTCATACCTCAGAACAGAAGAGGCCCATCTGAAGGCCTACTTCCTTCATGACGTCTTTGCCTGCCACAGCCTACCGTGGTTTCAGGCTGGTCTACATTCCAGAGGCTGCTGATAATGTTCTCCTCTTCCAGACTGTCAACATCACTGCCACCCCTGAGTCATGGTTAATCCATGGTTAAGTTCACACTGAGGGCATACCATGTTGACACCGAGTAGAGTTCTAAGCAGTATCCTATTGACCCTGAAAACTGTGTAGTGACTTGACTTCATGGGGATTTGTGCACTTTGCTTTGAGAAAGCTGATCAGCTTAGGTCAGCAGGCTCCATCTGGAGGTTCATTTTATTAATTCCTCTTTAGACACTGGTCCTGTGGCTATGTTATCAGTTGGTTTAATTATACCTCACTTCTTTCCAGGAAGAATCTAAAGTGACCATGCACAGTAGGGTTAGTGGAATAGAATAAAAATAGAAAATCTTGGTTCAGACAAAGAAGAAGGAGCAAATATTGTCAATCATATGGGCTAAAACAGTTGTCGTGAAGAAGCAACAGGTTTCATGTTGCACCTCCTAGCAGCCAGAGCAAGATGGAAAGCAGAGTAATACATCAATCCTTATAGGAAAAGAAAAGTATAATAACTCCTCAGGGGGCCCCCAACTCATCTCACAAGTCTCTGAAGTCCCACTTCAAGTCCCGTCAAGAGAGATGCCTGTATCACACTTGGCTGTTATGGTATAATACAAAATATATTTGGTCTTAATTCCTGGTACCTGACACAGAGCTCCTAAAACCTTGGGATGTCCTGAGTGATAGGAGAAGTGTTTTTTGTTCTTCGTAATGAGCCTCTTTTGGTCAGACCTGAGTTTATGCTAATGAAGTGACTCAAGGTTGGGCTAGTCACCAAGCCCCACCCACTGACCTCCAAGAAGGGGTGGGGGGACTGGAGATTAAGCTTTATAAAAAAACTTGAACAGGAGATTTGATGAGCTTCTGGGTTGGTGAACACATTCAGGTGCTGGGAGGGTGGTGCCCCTGGAGAGAATGGGGAAGCTCCACTCCCCACCACACCTTGCCCTGTGCATCTCTTCTGTTTGACTGTTCCTGAGTTGTATCCTTTATAACAAATTGATTATACGAACAAATGAACTTCTCATTTGTAGCCAAATTGGACAGAATTCTGGGAAACCTGGGGATCCACTACTTGTGATTGTTGTCTAAAGTGTTGGGGGGGTTGTTTTGTGAGACTGAGCTCTTAACTTGTGGGTCTGTGCTAACTCCAGGTAGTCAGTGTCAGAATTGAATTGACTTGTAAGATACCTCGTTAGTGTCTGCAGAGAATTGGTCGTTGAGATGGCCGAGTCTCTGATTTGGGGGAGATCCACCTGAGACAAGGGGATGCAAGAAGATGGGGAGGATGGCCACATCAGGGGGATTTTAAGCCCCAGGAGCCTCTCCGCACAGGACATCTGACTGTTAAAAGGGAAGTTCAGCTCCCTCCCAGGTTCTTAGCAGGAAGGAACTAGTGCCTTCGGAAAATTTCTTGGTTCTCAAGTTTGGTGGGCATCTGTGTGGTGAGATAACGGAGCAGGAAGGAAACGTCAGCTCCTTGGCAAGCTTGCAGAATAAGTCTTGGGCCTAAAGCTCTCTCTTAAGGAGAACAGGGAAGTAGGGATAGCTGAAGTTGGGCATTAACCTGGTGATAAGAGTTTGAATGACATTCCAGGGGAAAAGGACAGTAAATGCAAAGCCAGGGAGGAAAGAGAGAATGGCCCATTCAGGAACTGCAAGTAATTCACATGGGTATAGCCAGGGGAACAAGGAGGTGGCAAAAGGCGAGGCTGGAGAGGTTCACAAAGGAACTGTAAGTCATGTTGAAGAATTTGGGCTTGGCCACGAGGCTAGTGATGAGCTGTGGAGGCCTGGTGAGCAGAGGACAGGCAGGATGGCATCACTGAGGAAGTAGCGAGGAATGGATTGGAGAAGGATGATGCTAGGGGCATGAAGTCTACATGGGACGCCACTACAGTGACCCATGCAAACAGCGACCCATGCAAAGAGTGACCCAGGTTCTAAGCAGAAAAGAACCACTAGAAAGGAGAAGGAGGAATTCAAAACACAATAAGGCAGTAGGCAGGGCAGGATCTGCTAACCCACTGTTTTGAGGCTATGTGGGAGGGATAACTCACGCATGGCTTCCAGATTGCTGACTTGGGATGGGATTTGGATAGGGAAAGAATATTCAGGTTTGGGTGATGGCTGATAATGGGGGTTAGGAGGGATCTTTGAAGGTTCAAGTCCAACTTCCTGCCTTTAGCCATCATCCATATCAAATTTAAAGCATCCAGGATTCACAAGGGTCTATCTAATTCACGGCGAGTAGCAGAGGAGATCACCTTTTTCTCTTTGGAATGGGAATCTTTTCCTTTTGGAATGGGAAACCATTCCGGTTTGGAACAACTCTTCCAATAGAGAATTGATGTATCCCTGATTCTATTTAATTCAGCAGAATGTTTTCACGATCATTACATATAAGTTACTGTAGGACTCATAGTCTTCTTTCCTGTTCCTGTTTCCTTTACCTCTTAGTTCTGGCAGATCCAGGGCATGGACTCCGCTCAGAGATGGCCATGATAGGAAACTGCAAGGACACATTTTGCAAAGGATCTCACTTAGCTGCTAAACTTGCAGGTAGCCCTGGAATGATTAATAAAGGGCTAAGTAATCCAACTCGATGCAGTACTGTCTGCCAGAGACTGGTTCGTCGTCTGTAGCACATCCAACAAAGCACACCAATGCGCACACTCGTGAAGAGGAGGAGGAGGTGGAGAAAGAAAGGGATAAAAGGAAGAAAAGATGAGAAGAGGAGGAAGAGGGAAAAAGGAGTAGGAAAAGAAGAGAGAAGAAAACAGAGCGAAGGAAATGGATTGAAGTGGAATAAAAACACATGCCACATAAGGTTAGGGGAAGGATGGACTGACATGACAAAGAGGAGACAGGAAGTCTGGGAGGAGTGAAGGGAAGGGAATCCTTCAACTGCAGGAGGTAGAGAGGAGGGTGGGGATGGTGCCTGGACTCGATGGCAGTGAAATCAAGGATACAGAAAGGATAGTCTTCAGGGCATGTTTGAGCTAAGATAACAGCACAAGCAATAATGTTAACCCACAGATTACTAGGGGTGACTGCTTATAAAATCTTTTTCTTTTTTAAGGAATTTGAGGATACAAATTTTATTTTTAAGTTTTTTGGTAGGCAGGGGATGTCAAGGAAGGAACAGTGCCTCTAGCAACACCCCTCCCCCCAACCTCTTTGCTGGTTTCAGAAGCAGCAATAGAAGTGTGACCCCGGGCCAATTACTCACTCTCCAAATCTCCATTTTCTCCTCTGAAAAAAGGAAGATAGCAACACCACTTCAGGGCATGTTGTGAGCACCACCAAACACCAGTGGCTCTTTTCATTGTTGTCCAACAGAGCATCTAAATATGCCTCAAGCCATTACCAGCTTCACAGAAGCAGGAAACACACCCAGGTTTGCTTTTACTTAAGCTTCTGGGGTGTTCAGGCCAGAACAGAGAGGGTAGCGGGGAGAGGGACAGCAGCGGATAAACGGGAGAGAGATGCACAGCGGCACACAAGAGCCTGAGGTCGTGGTTGTTTTTCCATTGAAAGGATTATAATTGTGTGCTGTCACCATTTAAATAAACAGGTCTCACTTATTGAAGTTCCATTTTAAGACTTATGGCACGAAAGTCCTAGTGTTGTCCAGTTTAGGGTCTTGGCCAGAAGCGACGGGAGGCGCTGGTATAGGTGCTATGAAGTGAGATGCATGAGTAACACTGTGGTATCAGACCCAGGGAAAGAAATACTATATGTATATTTTGTTTTTTTATGAAATCCACTCATAGGAGATCTTCTTTCCTCGAGCAGGTAAACACATTATCCTCCTAACAGGCTTTTTCCCTGTTGGTAGTAGGCCATTCACTTTGGAGAGGTCCTCCTTTTTGAAGAAAACCACTAAAGGACGTTAATTGAGATCATTGCAATATGTTAACACATCGTTTCCTTTCCCTGAGCATCCCGAGCCTACAGACTGAAGCTCTCGTCTTCGCTCTGTATGCACCAGACCTCCACGCCCGAGGCTTATCACAAGCAATTATCTTACCCAAATAAAAAATGAAAATGGAAAAGTTAAATAAATAACAGGACATCTTGATGGAATCGCAGTAATGCTCCTCTTGGTTAACATTAGCCCCGACTTTGGACAGCTAGATTTGTGAATGCGCTTGTCCTTTGTTTAGGCGTCTAGCTCCGTAAATCTCATGACTTTCCAAAATGATGGATGGCAGCCATCTCTGCTCTCCCCTAAAAATACATTCTCCAGGGAACTGGAAGCAGCACAATGGACACTGTAGTCCTGACCCAACTATGGCTTAGACTGGAGCAAACCCTCAAAACTGAATTCATCTAAAAATTATGATGGTTTCCTCCACAATGGGTTCAGCCTTCTGTTGTTCCGGCTTTCCTGCTATGTAAGGGGCTTTGTGTACCTGCTCCAGCCAGGCCTCAGTGAACTTGGACTGGAAACTGTAACTTGGTGTAGCAGTCGGGCTGGACCAGCCTGGGCTCTGGCAGCAAGCGATGCTGAACCTCAGAGGCTTAACACAGCAGAAGCTTTCATCCTTCTTCATGCAAAGCTCTCTGCAGTGCTGCTGGTTTGTCACAACAGTTGTCCTCCAGATCTCCAGCCTGGCATCTCGGACTGCTTTGACCTGTTGGCATCTCTGTCCCATCGTGCACTTCCACCGTGGCCACGGCAGGGAGAGAGAAGCCTGGAGATTCAGACACTGAAGGTTACGTGCTTTGGAAAGGAAGTGACACAGGCCATTTCCGTTCACATTTCATTGGCTAGAACTGGTCACGTGGTCAGCCCAACCACAAGAGAGTGGGCAAGTGCACCCGGAAGTAAATGAGCCCTCCACGTTGGGGAACATGAGTGATGTCTAACTCCTCAGGAAGTTCTGACCACTGACAGTTGTTTCTCTCTGCTTGCCCTAAGTATAAGTGGGTAGCTTAACCCAGGTGTCAGCCATCTGGGAGTTCCTGTGTCCTATAAGACTTCTGAAGTCACCCTTCATTCATTTATTCCTTCATTTATATTGGAATATGTTTGACATGTAACATTGTGTAAGTTTAAGGTGTGCAACATGTTGATTTGATACATGTACATATTGTAATGTGATTGCCATTGTAGTGTTAGTCATCGCCTCTATCACATCACATAATTATCATTTCTTTTTTGTGGTGGGAATAATTAAGGTCTAGTCTCTCAGCACGTTTGATGATTATAACATATTATTGTTGTTTATAGTCACTATATTGTGCATTAGATCTCCAGAACTTATTTATCTACTTGTTGCAAGTTTGTACCCTTCTTTATATGTGTAGATATATATCATTTAAAAATAGACTTTATTTTATAGAGCAGTTTTATGTTCATAGCAAAACTGAGCAGAAAGTACAGAGATTTCCTATAAATTTCCTCCTCCTACACATGCATAGCCTCCCCCATCATCAATATCCCTCATCAGAATGGTACATTTGTTATAATTGATGAACCTATATTGACACATCGTTATGACCCAAAGTCCATAGTTTACATTAGGGTTCACTCTTGGTGGTGTACATTCCATGGTTTTGGACAAATGTATAATGACATATATCTACCATTATAGTACCATATAGAAGAACTTCACTGCCCTGAAAATCCTCTGTGCTCCATCTATTCATTCTTCTCCTTCTGCTAACCATTGAGCTTTTTACTGTCTCCATAGTTCTGCCTTTTCCAGAATGTCATATAATTGGAATCACACAGTGTATAGCCTTTTCAGATTGGCTTCTTTCATTTAGTCATATGCATTTAAGGTTCCTCCATGTCTCTTCATGGCTTGATAGCTCATTTCATTTTGGTGCTGAATCATATTCCATTGTCCGGATGTACCACAGTTGACTTATCCATTCACCGACTGAAGGACATCTTGGTTGCTTCCAAGTTTTGGCAATTATGAATAAAGCTGTTACAAACATCTGTGTGCAGGTTTTTGCGTAGACATAAGTTTTCAACTCCTTTACATAAATACCAAGCAGCATGATTGCTCGATTGTATGGTAAAAGTACGTTTAGTTTGGTAACAAACTGTCTCCCAAAGTGGCTGTCCCATTTTGCATTCCCACCAGCAATGAATGAGAGTTCTTATTACTCCACAGCCTTGTCAGCATTTGATGTTGTCAGTGTTTCGGATTTTGGCCATTCTGATAGGTGTCTTGTTGTTTTAATTTGCAGTTCTCTTATGATGTATGATGTGGAACATCTTTTCCTATGCTTAGTTTCCATCCGTATATCTTCATTGGTGAGGTGTCTGTTCAGGTCTCTCACCCATTTTTGAGTCAGGTTGTTTGTTTTCCTATTGTTTAGTTTTAAAAGTTCTTTGTATATTTTGGACAACAGTAGTTTATCAGACATGTCTTTTGCAAATATTTTCTCCTGGTTTGTGGTTTGTCTTTAACATATTTGTTTAAACTGACTCAAAGTCTCAATCTCTGTGCGAAACCCAATATTCTCATCAATGACTCTGAAGATTCTTAGAAGTGGAGGCACTTATATTTTTTCTTAGTCACCTCTAGCTAAGATTTCTGTATCCAGAGAATTTTTTTTATCTCTATTCTGAATACAGTAAATGCAAACATGAAATGTAGACTTCTTTTTCTTGTAATTCCTTTCATTTCCAGTGCTCCTCCCTTTAAGCATCACTAACCCACTGAAGGGTTGGGGCATAGGAGGAGTTATAGCATGGCTCCATGTAACAATTTAAAGTGCAGTATTAGATATAGCCATTCTTCAAAGTTTCTCAGCCATACTCAGCACCTGGAATATCTCAGTGGCCACCTTTTCTTCTCCCTGTATATTGCTTTTTCCCCACCTGCTTCCTCTCCCCTTTACTTCTTTATATCTCCTGAATTGTCTCTAGTCCCTGAACCTCTTGTCCTCCCCCTTTCTAATTATAGGTACGAAAAAAAATTCCTGTCATTTCCTGACGCAGAGATATTCTGTCAATCCTTCCTTTGTTTTAGTCTCTCCTTCTAGAACATAGTCTAGGGTCTGTCTTTTCATACCCAAATGAAAATATAATCAATTTTCTCTCAGAAACAAAAAGGCATTTCATCAAAATATAATCAATTTTCTCTCAGAAAGAAAAAGACTACTGATTTCTACTGCTGACTTTTGAAATATCCCCTTACTCACCTTTAAAGGATAATCTAGCCAAGTATGACATGGGAATAGGGTTAAAAAGAACGAGTGCAGAGATAACCCACCTGAGCAAGGCTGAATGAGCCCCACACGTCCAGATTTAGGAGTGGGAAGTGATATTTTATCCATGATGGCCGCTCATAAACTCATCTGTTCATGGAAGAAATCTCATCATAAAATCAGGTGTTCCACTTGTTTTTGGGACAATTTGCCTGGAAAGTCGTTCTAGGATCCTCCAAAGGACAGCCATAAAGAAAAAAATATTTGAAAATGTTGCAACTTGAAAATGTCATTGAAGAGTCAAAACAAACTGGGAGTCCTTTCCCCTGATGCCCACCCTCCTCCCTGGTAGTAGACGGTATTAGCAAGGGCAACACGTGGCAAAGCTCTTAGGAAATGCTGCGAAAGATATCCATCTGTTGAGAACAGGACATCACGCCATTTTATACACTTTGGGACTCTGTGAAACTCTGGGGATTGCTTGAATATTTCATCATTGCTATTTCTTATTAATGTTTACCAACATTTGGTTGATTACTAATTGTGAATAGTAATATTTCCCTTTTTTAATCTTTCAACAAGTCTTAGTGCTGTGCTGGATACTACGAAGTGTGGTTACTCCTAAGTGTATTCAGCAATCCAAGGAGACTCTACTCTGGGTTTTACATAAACTCATTCCGCTTAACTCTCTCCAAGGAAAATCCAGGTTTCTTCCTACTCTATCACAACATGTTTCTCTTGAACTGCTTTTCCTCTTCTAACCTTCTCCCTGTCTCCCTTTCCTTCATCCCATTATCTAGGAACACTTGGGAAGGTGCTTACAGGGTTTCTTCACTGCTGTGGCCAGAATAGAACACAAGACTCCACATTTTCAGTCTTCTCCTCACAACTTAATTTCCTTCTTTAAAAGTCGAAGACACCACCTGGCATTATCTGAAGTCCTCCTTGCTGGGACATTATTCAAGACTATTGGAAGAGGACTAGGATATTTGATACCTCGTAGTTAAAAGATCTAATATAGAATTCAGATAGTTGACTGGATGTTTTCACTTTTGGGGTACACACTTTGTCCTTAGCCAGGTTTGAGTTGGAATTTGAAGAAAGGAGCATATGTGATTTTCCTTCTCCTGTTTCCCTTGCCGTGCCCTGGAATACATGGCGAGGAGTAGGATGAGGAGGAAGAGTGGGAATGAAAAAGGTGAAGAAATATGTAGAGAATGGGGGTTATCTGTATTTGTTTGTTTTTCCTTTTTTAACCTCTTAATGAGAAGTGGAAAAAATTAAGCAATCATAACAAGAATAAATATTTAAGTGTCTACTCTATAACAAAGATGGTTAGGCACTTTGCACTAGCTGTCACATACGGTCTGAGGAGTTAAGGAACAAGGACTGTTAGATCTGTGCAGAGGGCACAGACTTGCTGCTCCAGAGAGCAGATGAACTGCATCAGTGGATGGAACTTACAGTAAGGCAAATATTAGAAATATAAAGAAATTGCCAAGCAGTTAGCCTTGTCTGATAATCAATGGACCACCCTGGAGGAAAGTGACTTTTTGGCTGCCAATTTGAAGGTTTGTCCTAAGAATTGCTACCAAAACATGCCAGACATCATCACCCTGTAAATACGTCTATCAATTTTTTATACTTTTATGATCAGAAAAAATAATAAGTATTATTTTAAAAGGCATTGATTAAGTTTCATTGTCCACATCAAGCCATGCTAGGGAATTGTGCCTCAAACACAAAGGCCCTTGCCCTCTAGAAACTGTCAGGTCGGGAGGATAACCCTGAGATGGAGGATGTCATTCATTATTGCTTTTAATACCTTCATTTCAGATTCGAGGGGTCAGCAATGGAGCTCAGGCTTAATCCAGGTGGGATGGAGACCAGTGGGGGTTATATCTTCTCTAAGAATTAGGACACCCTTTGTAGAGAATGTAGCCATGTTTATAGTGACATTAACAGCGCAAGAAAGGAGCATGCTCAGATATATGGGGAGGTAGAGACACTTGGATCCGTCTTGAGAAGAGGTTCAGGGGTGGAAGTAAGAGGTTGAGATCAGCACTGCCCATGGACTCAGCCACAGGGGTCCTCACCCTGGCCCTGTGCTTTTAGGGCCCTGCTTTGTCCCTCTTCTGACTGTGCCCTCTATGGGAGATGAAGAATCCAGGGGACTAAGGACATGTGTCCACCCTGAGTTCATTCTTCTCCACCTCCACTTTCTAGATCATGCTCTGGGTTCAGAAACCTGGAATTCCTTGGGCTTCCAGGGCTGGACTCTTTCCTGGGTCAGTCTTCCAGAGCACAGAACGCAATATTCTCATGTACACACCGGGCCTGCTGGGGGAGATGGTCTGTAAAGGGAATATTTGGAGATTGGGAGTGTGGACCAGAGTGTCTGTGTTTATGGGAGGCTTGTGCAGTGCAAGACAGAACCATGAATGGAAAGAGAAAAGGCAGCGGGACGGAATCCTGGGATGGGCTTTCTCTGCACCTCCCCATCCCATGCAGAACTCAATGGAGTTTGAGATTCTAAACGTGAAACTGGCCTTCCAGGTTGTTCTGAAGGTGTGTTTGTAAGGTACGAGGATAGAAAATATTTTATTTATTTAACTGTTTGTAAGCTTGATACATATTAGACACGTCCCGCGTGGCCTCCATTTATATTCCCGCCCCGGGAATGCAAATGTTCCCTCTCCTCCTTAAGGTTATTGTTGAGAATTTTTCTTTAGAGGTAACTGTTCACAGGGCAGAGGACAAAGACAGTGGAGATCTGGCCTCCTCTTCCCACTGACCAATGAGACTCGTTCTGGGTGAAATGTAACATGAGTCCTAACAAGTAAGGCTAAACTCAATGCATTGTTTTCTCTGTGTTTTTGGTTTGTCACAGGGCGCCAGTCCTCATTTTGTGGTATGTGTAGGAGAGATGTGCTGCTCATGTTCCCGATTCCTCTAGCCCTCTCTGACAGAGAAGGAGAACTTTGAAGAAGGATGAATTGCAAGAGATATCTGTCTACACACACACACATACACACACACACACACACACACACACACACAGTTTTCAGAGCTTCGTTCTCTTCCGTTTCTCTCTTTACACTTGGGAGTCTCCACGGCGGCTTTTCTTCCACCTGTTTGCATCAGCTGCAAAAGGGGCTTGCAAAGAGAGTTGCTATGTCACATCTTCGCAGATAACAGGAGTTGGCAGATGTTTTTTAATTAAAGAAATTCAGGTTATGAAAAAGATGTCATGGGTAGAGAGAGTGGGAACTTGCCAGCCACAAAGCCCTGCTCACATCCACTGCGCTCCAGCTCGCAGCATCTGCTTCTGGTTCCACGAAATGCCGTTGTCAGGAGTGGAAGGGAGGCGGGAGCACACGTATGTATCAGGATGCTGCCAGCTCTTCATTATCTACCATTTGGGGTACAGAGCCAAAACTCAAATGATCTACATCTGTAGAGAATACAAAGCAACACTGTAGCTGAATATTTTGACTTCCTTCTTTGACAAACTATCCATTGGAGCTGTTTAGAACTTTGAGTCTTCTCCTGACTCTCTCTCCCTTCCTCTGGGGCCAACTACAGTGAGGAGACAATGTACCAAGGATGGAGAAGCAAGTGTCTTCAAGTCCTACTCTTCTGTGTAGCTCTCTCCGATTACTTTTGCCAACAAGACCATCACATTTCCGAAGGAACTTTGAGGCCTTCTAGTTCCATCCTTGACTTTACCACTCAGGGAACAGAAGCCCACAAAGGGGAATTGACTTGCTCAAGGTCTCCCGGTGAAATCAGTGACAGGTCTCTTGGAGTAGAACCAGTTCTTCTGACTCATGGTCACCATGATGGCCACAGGGACCCCTTCCTCCCTGAGTGTTTTTTTTCCTGGGAAAGATTTGCTCTGAGCTAACATCTGTTGCCAATCTTCCTCTCTCTTTTTTTTCCCTTCTCCCCAAAGCCCCAGCACATAGTTGTATATTTTAGTTGTGAGTCCTCCTAGTTCTTCTATGTGAGCTGCTGCCACAGCATGGCTACTGACAGACAAGTGGTGTGGTTCTGCACCCGGGAACTGAACCCGGGCCGCCAAAGCAGAGTGTGCCGAACTATAACCACTAGACCATCAGGGCTGGCTCTCCTCAGGCTCTTATACTCCTTTTGGGCCATACTGGTTAACATTTGGTTGAATGCTATTCTTTGGTAGCCCTCCTGTGTTAGTATCTTCTAACATGTCCAACAAAACTACAAGTGTGACTACAAGGGTCACAAAATTTAAATGCTTACAGAAACCAGTTGGGTAAAATAAAATGTGTAAATGGGCCAGGTGAAAAGCAATGGGGGAGAGGTGGGGCCTGTGGCATCCTAGAAGATACATGCTCTTCTTTTTTTTTTTGTAAGGAAGATTAACCCTGAGCTAATGTCTGTTGCCAATCCTCTTCCTCTTTTTGCTGAGGAAGACTGGCGCTGGGCTAACATCCGTGCCCATCTTCCTCCACTTTATATGGGACACCGCCACAGCATGGCCTGACAAGCGGTGCGTCGGTGCGTGCCCAGGATCCGAACCCCTGGCCGCAGCAGAGCGTGTGCACTTAACCATTACGCCACCGGGCCAGCCCCTACATGCTCCTCTTAAAGGCATCTGAATAATAAAAAAATTTGAACACTGTGCTGGCCAAAAAACAACATTTGTAGGACACAGTTGGCTCTTGTGCTGCCAGACTGTAACCCCTACCGAAGGGCCTAGGACTTCAATATGGGCATATGGACCAGCACTGCCTGATAGAAATATAATGCAAGCTTCCTCCCCATGTAATTTAAATTTTTTAGTAACCACATTAAAAAGTAAAAATAAACAAGTAAAATTAATTTTAATGATATAACTTAATCAAATATATCCAAAATATTATTATTTCAACAAATAGCCAATTTAAAAGTTATTAGGGAGATGTTTTACACAGTAAAGCTTTTTTCATGCTAAGTCTTTGAAATCCGGAGTGTATTTTATGGCAAGTCTGAGATTTGACTTTACCCTTGTTACGAGCTACTAACACTATTTCATGGACGCTGGCAGAAGAGGTGAGATCCTTGGGTCGGAGATAAAGGACTTTATTACTCACGGCACAGCAAGCAGTGTGAACATCAGCCTGTTTGCCTCAGTTCCCCTGGTCCCTGTAATAGGCAGAATTCTAAGATGGCCCCAGAGATTCCCAGCCCCTGACGTACACATACCTTCACCCAGTTATTCAACCAAACACTGCTAGGAAGAGATTTTGCACATATAATTAAGATCTCAAATCAGTTGACCTTAAAATAGAGAGGTTAATCAGGTGAGCCTGGCCTAACCATGTGACCTCTCTAAATCTGGGTCTAGAGGTCAGAGACAGAGAAATCAGAGAGATTAAAAATGTGGGATTTGACAGTAAGAAATTCTCCATTGTTGGCTTTGACAGGGAGGGGGCCATGTGGGAAGGAATGCCGGTGGCCTCCATGAGCTGAGAGTGGCCCCTGCTGACAGCCAGCGGGGCAAATGGGGACCTCAGTTGTACAATAACAAGGAATTAAACTCTGCCAACAACCTGAATGAGCTTGGAAGTGGATTTTTCCCCAGAGTCTCCAGATGAGAATTCAGCCTGGTAATATTTTAATTTCAACCTTTGAGACCCTGAGCAGAGAACTCTGAGTGGCCTCATGACCTACAGAACTATGAGCTAACAAATGGGTATTATTTTAAGCTGCCAAGTTTGTGATAATTTGTTACTCTGCAACAGAAAACTAATACACCCCCAAAGTCCATGAAGGTGACATGGGGGGCCCAGATGGATGCTGCACATGCAGTGGGTTTATGTCACAGCTGAGGAACCCTGAGCTTGGGGAACTTACTGCTTTATAGAAAGCAGCAGGCAAGCCTGCCCTGTCCCAGAGGGAGATATTACATCATCCCTCAAGGTTGCTCACTGCGAACACAACTCTGATAAGTGCCCCAGGTAGAGAGAGATCAGAGCCTTAAACTCTTGGAGTACTGCTGTAGACCCAAGGTTTGTGTACCCCCCCAAATTCATATGTTGAAACGGAATCCCCAGTGTGATGGTATTTGGAGGTGGGGCCTTTGGGAGGTGATTAGGTCATGAGAGTGGAGCCCCCATGAATGAGATTAGTGCCCTTAATAAAAGAGACCCAGAGAGATCCCTCACCCCTTCCACCACGTGAGGACGCAGTGAGAAGACGGCCGTCTATGAACCAGGATGCCGACACTCACCAGACACAGAATCTGCCAGCGCCTTGATGTTGGGCTTCTAGCCTCCAGAACCACGAAAAATGAATTTCTGTTGTTTAAGCCACACGGTCTACAGTATTTTTGTGATAGCAGCCAGAATGCACTAAGACTCATACCAAACAAATGAAGTGGAGGCGAGAGAGGTCCCTGAAGGAATGCCTCTCAACATTTTACTTTCACAGCACATCTCGGTTTGGACTGGCCGCGTTTCAAATGCTCAGCAGCCACAGGTAGTTAGTGACGACCTTATAGTGCAGCAAAGACATGGAAAGTACCAAATAAATATTTGTTGAGAGATTGATTGGAAAATTGAAAGTTGGGCTCTGCGGCCCTTTGTCAATGTGATTGAGGCCTTTTCCTGAAGTTTAAAAGCTATCAAGGCCAGGGAGGTTAGTTAATTAGTCTGGCGAGTGTGTAGGTGTAGGGTTGCCTTAGGGCAGGATCTGGTTGCCAGACTCACACGTATCTGGCTATTCAGAGGCATCATCTTCTGCAGCAGTATTTCTTTCTTTCTTTCTTTCTTTCTTTCTTTTTTTTTTTTTGTGAGGAGATCAGCCCTGTGCTAACATCTGCCAATCTTCCTCTTTTTTTTTTTTTTTTTTGCTGAGGAAGACTGGCCCTGGGCTAACATCCGTGCCCATCTTCCTCCACTCTACATGGGACGCTGACACAGCATTGCCTGACAAGTGGTGCGTCGGTGCGCGCCCGGGATCCGAAGCGGCAAACCCCGGGCCGCCACAGCGGAGCGCACGCACTTAACTGCTTGTGCCACCGGGCCGGCCCCCACAGCAGTATTTCTTAACTTTTTTTTTTTGCCCCCTTATGGAGCCTCTTTAGACGTTTTTCCCCCTAATTGTCCTCCCTGCCCGATGAAATTTTATACCACAGATATAGTGTATATCTACTTATGTGTTGTGGCCCTTTTGAAGAACGTAAGCCATTGTAATAAGTTTTTTTGCCTCCCTTACCCCCAGGGATCAAATTTTTCCCCCTTGGGGTGATAATGTCCCTGCTGAGACTGTACACTCTAAAGGACTAGAGCTATATTTACCAAACTCGCCAGAGGCAGAGTGATAAATTAGGTTGCCAGTGTATTTCATTTGAGGTGGAATAACGTACTCCGCCATTGGTACCGGGATGCCCTCATGGTATGTCAGGTGCTCAGAGCAAGGGGATGCTGAGGGTGTGCAGATTAGGATCCAGAGAGCTGGGTTCCCTCACTGTCATTGCCCTGGTCCATGTTGCTACGTGAAGTGTCCCACTTCACTCTTTTCTAGGACCAGTGCCCTCTTCTTGGGGACAGCTCTGGATAAACACTGAAGCATTTTTGTTCCTAGGGTTTCCCTCACCCCTCAGTTCACACACTCCAATGCCAGTGAGCATCTTCTTTTTTCTCAAGCATTTGAGCCCAATTCAGCTTTGAGACAGTTATTTCATCCTTTGGAAGAGTAGGAGGGAAACTTGCTACCTGGATATATCTGCCCCAGGAAGAATATGATAAGCTGGACTTTTCAGGTGAAAGAACTTGTAAATTCTTGGAAGTTGATTGTTGGGAGTACAAGCCTAGTGGAGTCAAGACTGCACGTTCAATATGCTTAGAGGCTAGGTTCTTTCTCTCTGATCTTGGGCCACTGATTTCACTTCTAATCTTGAGAAGCCATCTACAAAATGCCAGCCATTAGTGATATGAGGAACTGGGATTGGTGGTGTCAAGAGACTGAGGAAAACCACCCTTGTTACAGCACCTATGCTCTGTGAGCGGATGTGTCACCCACTTTACGTAGAAGTATGCTGTTAAAATCTTCAGAGTTTTTTTGTAATTAGCTTCTAACTTACTTGTATAATGGTGAGGGCATTTGGTCTATATGATACCAGTTCTTCAGTATTAGTTGAAATTTGCTTTGCAGCCTAGCATATGACCAAATTTGTTAGAGCTTCATGTGTACTTGAAAAGAATACATTCTATAAAATTTCCTGAAAATTTCTTTGTGTCTTTAGATAAGTTTGTTAATGGTGTTGTTGAATCTTCTGTCTTTACTGATTTTTCTATCTGCTTCATTTACTAATTTGAAAGAAGTATATTATCATCTCTCACCATGAGAATGGATCTGTCAATTTCTTCTTGAGGGCCAGCCCCGTGGCTTAGCAGTTACGTGTGCGCACTCTGCTGTTGGTGGCCCGAGTTCAGATCCCGGGTGCACACCCACTCACCGCTTCTCCGGCCGTGCTGAGGCCGCGTCCCACATACAGCAACTAGAAGGATGTGCAACTATGACACACAACTATCTACAGGGGCTTTGGGGAAAAAAAAGGAGGAGGATTGGCAATAGATGTTAGCTCAGAGCCGGTCTTCCTCAGCAAAAAGAGGAGGATTAGCAGGGATGTTAGCTCAGGGCTGATCTTCCTCACAGGGGAAAAAAAAAACATTTCTTCTTGAAAGTCTATTAATTTTTGTTTTATATATTTCGAATCTTATTTATGTCAACATATGTTTGTGATTATCATATTTACCTGTTGAATTGTTCTTTTTATTATTATAAAGTGCATCTCCTTATCTCTAATAATTCTTGAAATCTATTTCTTCTGTTATTAATATGGTGACACTAGCTTTCTATTAGATAGTATTTATCTAGTATATCTTTTTTTCTATCCATTTACTTATAATATTTCTATGCTCTTATATTTTAGCTATGTCCTTTGCATAGTATAGATGACTAATTTTTAAAAAGACAATAAGAAAATCTCTGTCTTCTACTTGGAAAGTTTATTTCATTCATATTTATTGGAATTATTGATAAATTTAGATTTATTTCTCCCAAAGATTTTGTGTTTCCCATTTGTTGTGATTTAAAATTTTTTCTTTTTCCTTTTTTTAAACAAAAAAATTTTATTTTGAGTTGGTCATGTTTTTGTTGTTCTCTTCTCTATTTTGCTGATTGTTCATTGAGATTGTTCATTTTATTTTTGTTCTTCAGAGGTAACCTTAACATTATAGCACATACACTTGACTTAGAAAGTATCATCCAATATTGTGTTGTACACTTTCAAGGAGCGCATTGTTTCTTGGATTGTTGAGTGGTAAGATCTTGATCTCTACCCTCCTTCCAAAAATACAAGGAACTTAAACTATTTTAACTCCAATCATTTCTTCCCATCTCCCGTATTGTTATCCAATATTTTAAACACCCTTTGCTTTTATACTATGAATTAGTCATTATTTTTATCATTCTTGATTTATACTGTCCTTTCTTATTTACATGTACCCATAAGTTTATAAATTTCTTTGCTTACCATTTTTTTTCTTACATTTTACTTTTTCCTTCTGGATTCAATTTTCTCCTTCTTTAGGGGAAGCACTTTAGTAGTTCTTTCCTTGAGGATCTGTTAGCAATTCATTCTCAGTTTCTGATTGCCTGAAAAAGTCTTAATTTACCTATATGTTACATATTTTCTCTGATATATATTGTATAAAGTATAACAAAGGAAAACCATTTTTAGTTATTGTTGTGCCCTTACTCTTGAATGATAGGTTAACTGGGTATAGAATTCTAGGTTCGCAGGTATTTCTTTTTTCTCAGCACTTTGAAGATATTTGTGCCTTTTATTAATTTTTGCCTCTCAGCCACAAATCCACCCTTCTTTGCTATACTTTGTGATATCAGACCCAAACTCTGCAGTTTACATTTCTCACTTGCCAGAAGGCTTGGTTTTAGGCTCTGCCAAGAGAGGGCACCAGAGAGACACTACAAGGCTAGAAGAGGAAGAAGAAAAAAGTAAACTTTTCCTTTTGATGTTCTGTTTTTTGGCTCAGCAGTGAGTAGACCAGGGTGTAGAGGTCCTGGTTCATTTGTGGCACCCTCCAGCCAGTTTCTCTGTTACCACATTGGGGTGTGGCTCTTAGCTCTCATGGCTCATCAGTGGCCAATTTCTTTGCCACCACATCAGTGGGCATCACGTTCCTACGGCAATCATGCCCTCTTCTCAGAGGCTTGAATTTCAGCTTTGCAGGGTCCCCTCCTCTGAGATTTTAAATTCCTTTCTTGTTCACTTTCCTCTCATCCCCAAGGGTAGTAGTTTCTTTCTGTAGTTTCTCTCTCTCTACATCTTAGAGTTTGTTTTGCCCATTTTAGTTATTAATCACCTTTTACTAATTTATAATTCATTATGTTAAATTTTCCCTGTTTAAATTGCTGGTTTGGTTTCAGTCTTCTGATTGGACCCTAACTGATGAAATGTTATTTTCTTGTTTTCTATTTTATTTTCTTGCTGTGCAAAAGACTATTGTCAGCAAAAGATTTGAATAGACATTTCATAAAAGAAGATATGCAATTGGCCAATAAGCCCATGAAAAAGTGTTCAACATTATTAATCATCAGAGAAACGCAAAATAAAACCACAGTGAGATACCACTACACACCCACCAGAATAACTGAAATTAAAAAGATTGACAATAGCAAATGTTGGCAAAGATGTATAACAACTGGAACTCTCATACATTGTTGGGAATGTAAAATTGTACAACCAATTTGGAGAAAAGTCTGGAAGTTTCTTCTAAATATACACCTACCCTATGACCCCAGCAATTCCACTCTTAGGTATTTACCCAAGAGAAACAAAAACATACATTCACAAAAAGACTTGTTCAAGAATGTTCACAGTGGCTTTATTCATAATCTCTAAAATGGAAAGAGGTCCAGTGTCCATCAATAGGGGGATAGATGAATGAACTGGTGTATTCATATAGTGGAAAACTACTCAACAATAAAAAAGAATGAACTACTGATACATGCAACACTGTGGATGAATATGAAAACCATGTTAAGCGAAAGAAGCCTTATACAAAAATGTAGGATTTCACTTATGTGTGATTCCAGAATAGGTAAAACCAATCCATGGCAGAAAAAAATCAGAATAGTGGTATGGTGGCAAAGGGATGGGGGTTGACTGGAAAGGTACATGAAGGAGCTTTCTGGAAGTGATGGCACAGTCTTTATATTTGCTAGAAGTTTGGGTCACACAGCAATGTACACATATGATTTCTGCATTTTATTGTATGTAAATTTGACATCAAAAGAAAGCACCTGTAAACAAATATGGAACTCTATTTAATGATATCCTTGCTGAAACATACGGGGGAAGTGTCGTAATGTCTATAATTTGCTTTGAAATGCACAATACAAAAACATCCCAAAATAAAACAAAAGAACAACAAAAAGCTAATGAGGGATTGATGGATGAATACAGAGATGGATAGAAGATAAATATGTGATAAAGCAAATACAGTAAAGTTGAGTAAAACATTAATGGTAGAACCTAAGTGGTAGGAATACAGGTGTTCACTGTAAAGTTCTGTCAACTTTGCTCTATATTTGAAAATTTTATAATAAAATGTTGAAAAAAGGGTTGCTCTAAGTCTAATATCACTTTGAAAGTAATCTGTGTTTTCTCTATGGTTTTGTTTAACATCTTTTCTTTGTTTTCTTTGTGTGGGTTCTGCACTTTCACCGAAATGAGTTTAGGTACAAATTAATTTTTATTGCATTCAGGACTCATGGCCTTACATCCTTTTTCAATTCTTGAAATGTCTCAGCCCTTACTTTTTTGAAAATTGCCTTTCTTCTCTTCTAGAATTCGCATTAGATCTGTGTCAAAATTTCTCATCCTTCATCCTCATATCTTAGAATCGCTTTTATATATTTCTTTGTCTCTCTTTGCTGCAATTTGGTGCTCTCACCTTGAATCTTCAGATATTTCATCCTCATATCCAGTTTTCAGTTTACTGACTCTTTCTTCAGCTACATCTAGTCTGCTGTTTAAACTATAACTGCTTTTCATTTCTGGAAATTCTATTTAATTCTTTTCCCAATACAATTATAATTTTCTTGTATCTTATCTTTTTGATTCTTTTATGTATTTAATCATTTTAAGTATATTTAGTTTTTAGCTTAATTCCAATAGTTTATTTTAAATGTTATCAGGGGTTAAAGTTCTACTATTTGCTGACTCTCGCTCGTCGTGGATTGCTTCCATGTTTGCTTCACAAATTTGGATTATGTTTTATGAACATAGTCATCTGAGGGACTCTTCCAGATTGGGAAAGGTTATGTCCCGCTAGAGAAATGTTTCCATTTTTTTTTTTTTTTGCCGGGCACAACAAAGTCATAGGCCCTGGTCACTTTTTAAATTAATTTTCTCAGTCATGCATCTAGAGCAAAGTTGAACCCAAAACTCATATGAAGGCAAACCTGTGCTCATGAATTATCAGAGGAGACTATTTCTTTTCTTCATCTTGAATCCAGTTTGAGACAGCTAAACTGTTTGGTCATCTTCCTGAGTCTGAGTGTAGATTGTGTTTACTCCATCCTATGACAAAGGTAGCACTTCAAGGCCTCTGGTTTTCTGTGGAGGATATTGGGAGAGGAGGAGTAGGGGTGTTGCATTCTACTTTCTTACATCATGTGGACTCAAGGCCTAATCTCCTGACCCCATGTGGACAGTCACACCCAAGCCCTTGCATTACCAAATCTGGCAGCCTTTCCTCAGGAAGCTGCAGCATCAGCTCAGGGTTTCTCCTCTGGTTTTCAATTCTCCCTTTGTTTTGGGTCTCTGGAAATTTCCCTCCCTTTCTTATAAACCCAGTTATTGCTTTTAAAAGGATGTTCATTATAATTTATTCAGCAATTTCTAGGTGTTTCATATTGGGAGGGTCTTCAAGTAATCTGATCTTCTATAATAGCGGAAATGAAAGCTGTGTTAGGCATTTGACATGAATTATTTTATTAATTCTTCACAACAACTCTATAATATATGTATTAGTAGTAGTCCAGATCTAGGCATAGAGGGATTATGCAGCTTTTCCAGGTTTTACAAGCTGGTAAGTATGGAAGACTTGGGATTCCCCCAATGTCTAAATGATTCCAGTGTGCAGGCTTTTGTTCTCTCATGTGCAAGGGTAGAGAAATCCATCTCTTGGCCTGGGAAGGTTGCTTTGCCTGGGTCAGCAG
Source organism: Diceros bicornis minor (assembly GCF_020826845.1). Classification (NCBI taxonomy): domain Eukaryota; kingdom Metazoa; phylum Chordata; class Mammalia; order Perissodactyla; family Rhinocerotidae; genus Diceros; species Diceros bicornis. Next base: position 79,055,339 of record NC_080743.1, read on the forward strand.
TGTCAGTAAATTAGTACTGTAACAACTCACTTCTGAGTATGCATTTGCTATCGTCTCATTCAGCAGCAAGACCTGAAGAATGTTCTTTGCACCATAAGAAACAGGTGGCTTTAGGATTTCTCTTATTGATTGTCATGTCCAGCCTGTGGGCTGGCTGGAAGGACAACGTTTGAGGTCCCATACGGGACCACTCTTAAGTGACCCTCTGCTCCCTGACGAGAACACTCAACCACAGGATCATGTGACTCCTATGTCTCATGTTCGTTTCTGACTGAGTTTTATTTAAGTTGCTTGCTCTTATTTGCAAATCTGAGAAGTGATAAGCTTTCTATTTGTCTCTGAAAATGCCTTGCAGACAGCTAGGGTGACCAACTGCCCTGGTTTACCTGGCATGAGGAGTTCCCAGGGATGTGGGACTTTCAGTGCTGAAACTGGGTGAGTTCTGGGCAAACCAGGATGTTAGTCACTCCGCAGACTGCTCTGGGGTATTGTTAACCAGATCAGTTCTGGTCCTTTGCCACAAGAGGCCAGAGCATCTTCTGGTTTCCAGATTTCCCCAGAGATGAAAGGAAGAGGGTTTAATGGTGAGAAGAGGAGCACAGAGGACAGAAGTTTCATTTCAAGGACATATGGAATGAAGCAAAACCTCACCAGGTATTTCCCAGCTGTTCCTAGTTAGCCCCAGCGGAAGATGGAGCAGCTTAGGAGGGACAAAACCTAAGAGCGACAGGGAAGGGGACTAAGATTTATAGAGCATGGTCTCCTGTGTCAGATATTTGTTAGCTTCCTAGTCCTGACTGGTATTCTGTGAGGCAGACAGTATTATGCCCATTTTGAAGAGGAGGAAACCAAAACTCCACAAAACTAAGTCACTTGCCTGATATCACAGGTTTGCAAACAGCGATGCCTGGATTCAAACCCAGGTGGGCCTGACCCCAAAGCCAGGGCTTCTTCCACTGGACCACAGTGAGGGGGTGAGAAGGAGTGCTCTTTATGCCAGCATGGATTTAGGGAGTTGTGAGCAGAGGAGGAAAGATGAAAGGAGGCAGGCTCTGCCAACTGTCACAGGCCTTGCAAACAACCTCTACCCTTGGGAAGTGGCAGACAGCGGCCACTGCTCCAGGGACGCCATCAGACCTGAGGGATTCAAGGAAGTGGGCAGGAGAGCATGGGGTACTCTCTGCCAGGGCCCAGCTCTCTTTTCCTTTTCCCTTCCCAACATATTGTACCCACCGTCGGGTTTGGGTGGAGTGGTCAGGTTGCTGGGCTTGGAGGTAAAACTTCCTCTCCCCTCAGCTGTGCTGTTTATAGACCATCATGCAGGTGGTCCCAGTCCCTGGTGCCTGGGTCTCTGTTCCTCGCTATTGGGTGTCTTACTGCCTGGTCATGAGATTGGCCCATCATGTCTCCACTTGCTCATCTTCAGAAAAACAGCCTTCTATGGCCTGTCTGTTGCATTGTAAAACGCTGTATCAATATTAAACATTATTAGGGCATCCTTGCCTAACAAACACATCCTAAGGATCCAGGGATCAGGCTGCTTTTAAAGGCCTCTTCTAATATTTACCTACCTAGCTTCCTTCTATACTCCTGGCTGTGTTTTTCTGAAACAGCTGTGTCCAGAACAGAAGGCTCTTTTGTGTAAACTCATAAGTCACCTGTGCTTATTTTGTGTATCCAGAGCTGTTACGTTCTGTAGTGAGCTATTTTTTTCTTTTAAATAGGAGTGGGTATTTGATATAATAGATTATTACATGTTCGGCATACAAATTACTAGGTCTTAGAGGCAAGAAATGAGTAATTTTGCCCTGAGGTAATATAACAGCTACTGCAGAGTCACTAAAATCAATTAAATAGATCATTTGTGGTCAGGGCAGAAGCGTGGAATTACTACCTGAATAGCATTCAGCGGTCGTTCCCCCATTTAATCATTTGACAAACAGGTATTGAGAACCCGAGGTGGGTTTGAGACGTTATCTAAGTGTTGAGAAGGGCTCAAGGAAATATAAAGCATACAGCGTCAAGGAGACCAAGGATTTACCCAATCCTTTCCATAGGAAGCTAACAGAAGTCATTGCGTTGTTTGATGGATAAGCCTAAGTGTGAGGAAAGTGGGCTCTCTTAGAAAGCAACTGGACGTGGACCCAGAAGTGCGAGTGGTACCCTGTACAGTTTTGTTTAGGAGAGCATGGAGTGAGGAAGAGGAGGCAATATGGATCAGACACTGAAGACTCTGCCTCTAGAAGACCAGTTATAATGCAACATGCATTTGGAGCCAGGGGTTCTGGGTACTAAAGCCCAGCTCTGTCGCTCATTAGCGGAATGATTTGGGACAAGTTACTTAACCTCATTAAGTTCCAGTTTTTTCATCTGTCAAAAGGGATCACTGTACTATTTCCCTCAGTGTTATTGTAAGTCTTAGATGAGAGATTGTATGTGAAATGCCTGGCACATGGTGGGCACTCAAATCAAAGAGTGGCCATGATGCTTATCCTACAGCCCACATGAAAGAGTTGGATGCCACTCTCACCGTGGGGAATGTCCCACCTTGCTCAGAAGACCAGAGCTGGGAGGGTCTAATCTTGCTCTTGTTACTGACCTATGTTCCAGCTGAAAAACAGACCCCAGTTTTCTCAAGGTCTCCAAAGAATCCAATTTTGTGTGAGAGTCATGGAGATCATAGCCTTCTGTGTCCGGGATGGAAGACCATTTGGCTACCAATTTTTTCCCTGGGAAATACTTCAGTCTTCGCCAGTGAGGAACTTTCCATTTGCCTCTATAATTGAAATGGGACCTCTGGGTCACTGGGTCAGTATCCTCTGGCCTGTGAGTCACTCAGGGCAGCTGTCCACTTTTTGTCGAGTGAGTCAAGAATCTCTCGACCCCCGTCAAATGGTGTGGAGGGGTGAAAAATTATCTAATGAAGCCCAGCGATTGAGTCCCACCCCTATACCACTTCAGGGGGCACAACACCCTTCAACTCTGATACCACCCTCTTCCTTGTCACTGTAAGACCAGTCTAACGAGAATGGGTGGACCAAATTGGATATCTTTTATTAAAGCACCAATGAGTGAAAGATACTCTAAAATAACTCATGTCAAAAACCAAAGTTAAAATAATGTCATACTCCCATAATTAATACTATCAGGCTTGACAGCAGAATATGCTAAATAAATTAGTCTTTAAATGCTTATGTTTCTTCCAATTATAGGTTTTTGGTCTAATAATCGCTTCACTGAATAGATGAATTGCCTCAATATTCTGCTTACTTTTGTTTGTAAAGATGTGGCCTTTATAAACCAATATTCAATAGAAATACCTTTTTTTCTACCTGGCCTCAATCTGTAAAATAGAAGATTTTTTGAATGACAGTTAAAGGAATTCATGAGAATGACTTTGACTAGATGTAACCAATTTTTATTGGGTATCTTCTCAGCGTAAGGAACAGGGCCAGCCACTGAAGGGGACACAGAGACAGAGAAGGGAAAGGGTTGTGTGACGCTGAGTGCTGGAGAGGCAGAAAGGGCCTTGAGGAGTAGCATCAGACGAAAGCAGCATTTTCAAAATGCATTGTAGATGACTGGATCTTGGAAGCAGAGAGGAGGGTAGGGGAGAGTTTTCTGGGTTGAAGACCTGGCAGGGACAGGGAAGGACAGAAGGAAATCGAGGACCTCAGAGATGGCCATTCCCCAGACTCTTTGAGGGGCCTTATTACACATAGTTCCTTGAATGTGAAGAATCTCTGTGTCCCTTGAGCTCATTTCTCACCAGCTCACGGCCACTGGCTGGTAAGTGAGAAGCCAAAATTGCAACTTGGCTCCATCTGGCGCTTTTGGACATGTCACTACCGATTCTCAGACTCGGGGCAGAGAGGTTCACCTGGGGCACTTTTGAGACACAGAATCCAGTATATCCCTCCAGATCATCCCCAGAACCTCAGGTTGGAGCCTGAGCATGCGTATATTGAAAAACTCTGGGGCCGCGCTTCTCAAAGCTTATGTGCACACAGGTCCCCTGAGGAGCTTGTTAAAATGCAGATCCTCATGGACTAGGTCTGGGGCAGGGCCTGTGCATCTGCATTTCCTACAAGTGTCCAGGTGAGGCTGAAGCTCCTGGTCGCTGGTCCACTCTTGGACAAGCAGGGCCCCGGGTTTCTGAATCTCACCCAAGGCTGAGACGCATTGCACAGGTCTACACCATCTCCTGTCTAGGCTTCTGTAAATACGGATAAACCATCTGTAGGGGACACAGAGGCACAGAGCCGAGAGACAGGAGGAAAATCAGGATGGGGCTGGGCTATGGAGTCCAAGCTAGTGGTGAGTTTCAAAGCTGAGGGACGGGAAGGCAGAGCCGCCTGCTTCAGAGAGGTCCCTAAGGCCGAGCTCTGCGGAAGGCGGGCTGGAGCCGTGATTCCAGCCCTGACAGACCCCACGCGCGAGACCCTCGGAAGGACTCACTGATTAAATAAACGTGTTCTCAGTGCAGGAGGAGAACCCCAGGTTTAAAACTCATTTCCTTCTGTGGGGCTCTACCACCCTTCCCCAGTGTAGACACACATAGACGTTCTCAGAGGAAATAACCGGGTGCTTTGAAACAAACCTCCATGAGGGAGGCACTTACAGACTTTGATAGAAAGATGACCCTTCTGATTTTCTTTGATTCCCAGACTGGGGAAATACTATTATGTTCCAGTGACGTTGAAATGAAACACATTTTAAAGTTTTTTTTTAAATAATGGAAAAAGCAGGTAATCCCAAGAAGTGAATATAATTCCTTTAAACAATTAAAAAAATGAATTTAGTTTTTTTTTTTTGTAAATCAGGAAATAGCTTCATTGTTTGAATTTAGATATAATTAAAGCATTGATTTGGCCTCATTGGAAAGTGAATGTTTATCGAAGAAGCAGTGCCACGGGAACAGGGGCCTGGATGGTGGGGAGACACAGACTCCGTCCAAGTTCGCACTGTTAATTTCTTTATAAAAAGATAAAAATTAGCGTTAGCGAGAGGCCTCGACAGGAAGTGGAGCATGTCTCCTCGTTTTCCCCCAAGAGCCCCCGTCTTGGCGATATTGTGTTGCTTAGGAACTAACAAAACATGCCTCTCTGTGTGTGTCTCTTTCTTTTTCTTTTTTTTAATGGTCCCTTTGTGCCCTGATATTTTTCCAAGTTGGCAGCTGTGAGGAAAAACAATGTGATTTGGTTAGATGCTGCCTCCCGCTCGCAAGTCTGGAGCAGAATAGATAAGAACTTGTATGTCAGAACACAAAGTTTACTCAGCACCCGTCAGAAGCTTTTGATGTCGCCTGCCCAATCTGGCCTCGCATCTTTGAAGTTCTATTACACATGCTAGGGTTCCGTCAATAAGAAACAGACCTTTCTTTCCCCTGCTAGTTAAAACATCTGCCTCCTGGAAACGCCCCACATTAAAGCAGGTTACAATAGTTCCATGGCTCGGAGAGACCCGGCCTTTGCCACATTAGTGACAAGAAGAGAAATGCTTAAGGGATGGAAGCCATTTAAGAAAACGCTCAAGGACCTCGGAGTGACGATGTTTTCCCCATTCCAAGACTGTAAGGAAGAAGATTCAGCTGGGTTGGTTCTCTCGTAAGCAAAGGGACTGGACCGGGCAGCCTTTTCGGGCAGCTCCTTCTACAGCGCTGTGTTCGCATTATAAGTCACATGTGGTCTGCACCCTTTATCTGGGGCACTCGCTGTTTCTCAGTGAATAGGAGTGGAGAAAACAGGCGCATCGGTTTGTAGTGTCACTCTTTGCAATGTCATTTAAACTACTCAGCAAATGGCTTATTTGTCAAAGAATATTGCTTTTTCCTGGAATAAAACCCAGTTACTGATTGCCAAAACCTATGGATATCAGAAATGATATCATGATGTGCTCCTGCTGTTCCATACTGGTGTACTTTGAAGGGATGGGGAGATGGAGGCAGGGAGCCTTTGTTCCTGGAAATGAAAGCATCTAGACAATGGATTATCTGAAGGACCTCAATGCCAGGCTCCATGCCCTAAACTCTGGCTTGCAACAAAAGCTTTCATCTCAGAGTCCAGTTCTAGAAATGTTGGAGGTGGGTCGAGGTCCCAGGAATGTTGGTGAAGGGCAGGTGGGCAGACAAGCAGGAGGACTGCTAACTGACGCCCAGCCGAGTCCCAGTTGCACGTCTTGACTCTGTGGCTGTAGATCTGCTGCATCGGCTGCTAGGGAGATGGGAAGTGGACGTCAGAAGGAAAAAAAACATGAGCCCAGGCCCTGGAAACTCGGCGCCAAAATGCTGAGCTCAATATGCAAATGGCAAGGACAGGGGCAAGTTGGTGCGCGATGGGGCAACAAAATCATTGGGCAGATAAGTTGCTCTGGGGCATCACTAGCACCCCCTTTCTGTGCCTTTTCCTCTCTTGATGGTATCTTTCTTCTTTCCTGACCTCTAAATTTAGTGCTATCATACTCTTCTGTTCTCCTTTTTTCCCTCCCGTCCCTCAAATGCTGATACAGGATTAGGATCTTTTCAGTTTACCCATTCTAAGAACAAATGGCTGGAAATGCTCAATTGGTAACTCCTACTAACAACATTTTCATTTTAAGGGAAGACAAAGCTAAAGCCAAAGAAATGAATTTCTAATGGTTGAATTTTAGGCACTGATGGGCAGAATTTCATTTCCCTGGAATTGGACCATGGAAAGTCTCTACTAACCTTGCTGAAGAAAGATAAACAGTCCTTTCCCTCATTCAGTTTGCAAAATAATAGGGAAGAAAATCGCAAGCGATCCAGAATTCTTACCTGAAACATTTATGGATAAACCAGGTCATGGTCATATTATGATACGAATAGTGGAAAGTCAATGATGAGGAGGGGCCATGCGGGCTTGGTCACACCTCCTCCGATGATGTGAACAATTCAGATTCAAGTTTAGGGATGTAGTAACACAAGAGGAAGTCTGAGGCCCTGGAGGTGGCATGCAGTCCACTCAGTGGCAGAGCCAGACAAACTACGTGGGGGTTCTGGACAAGGGAAGGGAGAGGAGAATCCTGATCATCGTGTCTGTGTGGGGCTGGCAGGATCAAGCCACTGTGGGCTCCAGCGAGAGAGGGACACGATGATGTCCTGTCTGGTGAAAGCCACGGTGCGCAGGCTGGACTGGAAGACACGGTGTGGGGGTGGAGGCAAGGAGACTGGCTGGGGAAGGTCCCAGAAGGCAGTGAGGTGAGGTGTTGGGAGCACAAGTCTACAGCCTGACTGCAGCTGATCTCCCAGCTCTGCCCCCCTACAGCTGTGTGACCCTGGGCAGATTATTCACCCTGAGTCGCAGGGTCTTCTTCTGTAAGATGGGGATGATACCAGTTAGTATCTATCTCTCAGTGTGCTTATGATGATGAAATAAATTTTAATATATGTATTTTTTATCATGTAAAGCATCTGACCTGTGCCTGGCACACAGCACTTGCTATGTGAGTGTTAGTGTCTATTGCTGTTACCCAAGTGGAAGGAGGGGAAGCGCGGGCCCCCAGTGTCCATCAGGGGTGATGCTGGTGAAAAGGTCTGTACGACCTGCAAGCGCGTCTTCAGCTGGTGCACGGGAAACTCCCTGGATCGGGCTGAGGAGGGGCATGCCCGCAGAAGCCTGCTGCCGCCTGTGCAGCCGATGGACACTCTGTCCCACTTCATTCCTCAGATAACTTCTCGAGGAATTTAGCACCAAGCTCAGGGGGAAGACGCCAATCTTCAGTTCTGTTGTCACGTTCCCACTTAGGGAAAAATAACAAGAAGTGGGCTCGACTCGCAGTTAGACACGAGGGAAGCAGGCTGTGCTTCCCAAGAACGAAATGGGGATTGCGGCACCTCCAGTGCCAAGATGGAAACGGATTGTCAGCCCCTCTGGGAGACCTTGCTAAAGGCCGGTGGGGTGAGTTGGATGGTCTTACTTGCCTGCTGGGGCCACATTGCCCAAGGCAGGGCATGGTGACCACACGGCCCCAGAGAACAGTTCTGCTCCTGAAGCCCTCCTTCTCTGCACACGGCTCCAAAGCACCAAAGACCGAGGAGAGTGTCACCCTCTGAAAGAGAAGTGGCCTCACGGCATCCACTTCTGCTCTCCTCTGCTCCCTCCTCCCCTCCCCCCTTCAGCCCCCCACCCCACCCAGCTGTCATTAAACTGACATTTGAATGTTGCATTTTTTCTTAGTCGCCAGTGGGAGGCCATCCACTTGCCCCTTTCTACATTGTGTTTGTTCACCAGACATAGTCTCTTATGGGGCTGAAAAGCCAGGAAAAAGAGCCATTTATCTAAGGAAGGAAACGAGGTACTTTTTCTTTTTTTTTGAGAAGCTTTAAGATCTACTCTCTTAGCAACTTTCAAATATACAATACAGTATTTTTAGTTACTGTGCTATACATTACATCCCCGAGACTTATTTATTTTGTAACTGAAAGTTGGTACCTTTTGACCCCCTTCACTCATTTTGCCCACCCCCCACCCCCTGCCTCTGGCAACCACCAGTCTGTTCTCTGCATCTATGAACTCGGTTTTTTGTTTTAGATTCCATGTGTAAGTGAGATCATACAGTATTTGTCTTTCTCTGTCTGACTTATTTCACTTAGCACCATGCCCTCAAGGTCCATCCATGTTGTCACAACTGGCAAGACTCTCCTTTTTTATGGCTGAATAATATTCCATGTTTATCTATCATCTATCTATCTATCTATCTATCTATCTATCTATCTATCTCACATTTTCTTTATCCATTCACTAATCAATGGACACTTAGGTTGCTTCCATGTCTTGGCTACTGTAAATAATGCTGCAATAAACACAGGTGTAGATATCTTTTCAAGTTAGTGTTTTCATTTCCTTTGGATAAATATCCAGAAGTGGAATTGCTGGATCCTTATGGTAGTTCTATTTTTAATTTTTGAGGAGCCTCTATACTGTTTTCCATAGTGGCTGCACCAATTTACATTCTTACCAACAATGTCCTAGGGTTCCCTTTTCTCCACATCCTCACCAACACTTCTTATCTCTTGTTTTCCTGATAATAGCCATTTAACAGGTGTGAGGTGATATCTCATTGTGGCTTTGATTTGCATTTCCCTGATGATTAGTGAAGTTGAACATCTTTTCATGTACCTGTTGGCCACTTGTATGTCTTCTTTGGAAAAATGTCTATTCAGATCCTCTGTCCAGTTTTTAATTAGATTATTAGTTTTTTTGCTATTTAGTTATGTGAGCTCTTTATACATTTTGGATATTAATCCCTTATCAAGGGGTTACTCATTGAGGTACTTTGATTGTCCTAAGTGGGGAGAGCAGCTTGAGAAAAAACGTGGACGTGAGGAGGTCTGGGTTGTACTTGCTGAATAACAAGTAGCGCCATTTGGCTGGAATGTAATTGATCAAGTACCTTATTTAAATTGACCTAGCCATTTATTTCTATTCTTGATCATCCTTAGAAACCAGTAAAGATAAAAATTTTGTCTCACTTTATAGATAAGTGCACTGAGTTACAGAAAGTGTCAGTAACTGGTCCAGGGTGACACAGCTTCTGCATGCCCCAACCGTCCTCACCACTCTGCCTCTACTCAATGGTTTGTATCAGTAGGAAATAGTAGGAGTGAGTCTGGAAAGAAAATTATGGCAAGACTGAGAAGGGACTTGAGAGGTCAAGCCACTTTATTCTGATGGCAACAGGGAGCCAGCAGAGGCTCCTGAGTAGGAGAGGGAAGTGGCCAGAGATCTGCTTTACAAAGGGCAGCCGGGAAACAGTTTGGTGGAGAAGAGGAGAAGGGCCAGCCCGGTCACAAGCCCTGCACTGCTGCCGGGACGGAGGGACACAGCGGTGGAGGGGAAGGACCACTGGAGCTGAAACGAACAGGAGCGGGGCGGGGAGCTGAGGGGTCAGGAGGCACAGGAGAGGAGGAGAGAGAGATGTGTCAAGAGGCCCCTGCAGCCCGAGAGGTAGATCCGTCCACAGGTGGCCACCACGTTCTAAAGTGGAGGCGACTCATTACATAGAAGTTCTTGTTTTCTCTCCATGATGGGGTCTGCAGGGGGCACAAGCGAGGGAAAAATGAAAGAAAACCACGAACACAGTCAATACAGGCAGTCCTGGGCCATAAGGCAACGGTTTAGGGGGGCCTAAGTCCCAAGCGCTGTGCTGTTTTGCCTAGAGACCGAAGCTCAGGCTTCTCGGCTTGGCCTCTCAGGTTGGGCAGCGCTCAAGTGATCTGCTGAGGGAGAGCTCCCGGGAGAGACCTGTAAGGGGCTGAGGGACGCGGGATAGGCGGGAGGAGCCAGACACTGGTGACGTTTCAGGAGCTCTGCAGCCCCAGGGGGCGCTCTGGAGCACGAGTTGCACCGTGGCAGAGGTTGTCTGTCCAGAGGTAAGGGCGATGGGCTCTACAGCTGTGGTTCAGTCAGCCCTTTGGCTACCAGTCTTCTGGAGGTGTGGGCGGTATAAACGCCCCGGCACCTCTAGGCGAGGCGGCTCCAATCCGCCAAGGGCAAGCTCTAGCGAAGAGTGCCGGTGTGAGCGTCTAAAAGCCAAAATCTGCAGCAAATGGGGGAACGGAGCAGCTCCCGGGACAGAAGGTCCACCGCCCTCATACAAGGCTTTTAGCTACCGTGGTCTACTTCCGAGTACACTCCCACCATCAACTCTTTTGCATTCCCTGCCCTCATCAGGCTTTTTCAGGCGTCTGCGCTGTTCCACATGCTGTTCCCTGTGCTCGGAAAGCCTCTTTTCCCCTCTTCTCTGTCAGACGCAAGCCTAATCATCATTTCAGATGAAGCTAAAATGTCAGTTTCCCAGTGGAGCCTCCCTTACTCTCCCAAGCAAGAGCTGATCCTGACTTCTTCCGGAGCCCACAGCATTTTCCTCTGCCTATATCATAGCATTACGAAATGTTGCTTTTATTTTTTTCTTATGTATCTGTGTCCTGAATGCAGTTTGAGGTCTTAGAGGGCAGGAAATATATATATATTTTTAAAATTCGGTTTTGAATGCCCAATGGCTGTCTTCTGTGCCTGGCACATATTCTAATACTTGCTAAATGAGAATGTATCAGTCGCATGAATGAAGGTGCTGTAACTGTAAGGTGCAACTGAAAGGCAAAGGAGATCCAAGTTTCCCACAGAGGGTGCTACCTGTGTGGGTGATTTTGGGTAAATGGATTAATTCTTCTGTGCTGTGCACACTTTCCATAAATATGTGAGCCCCTGGTGCCCCCCCCCCCCCCCCCCCCCCCCCCCCGCTAGACTCTGTTCTCCAGTGGCTTTGGGATCCTCCTGCCAAGCAAAAATGAACCCAAGCAAAGACGACTTCTAGCTGCTATTTCCCCAAAGCGCCTAAAATCCTTCCTGACTGCATGTGGTGTTACTGCTAACCTTCGTCAGCCAGGATCACATGATCAATGGCAAACACGTCCTTAAAACACTAAGAACATGGGCCGCCCCGTGGTTTAGTGGTTAAGTGCGTGCGCTCCGCTGCTGGCGGCCGGGGTAGGATCCCGGGCGCGCACCGACGCACCGCTTGTCCCGCCATGCTGAGGCCGCGGCCCACATACAGCAACTAGAAGGATGTTCAGCTATGACATACAACTATCTACTGGGGCTTGGGGGGAAAAAAGGAGGAAGATTGGCAATAGATGTTAGCTCAGGGCTGGTCTTCCTCAGCAAAAAGAGGAGGATTAGCATGGATGTTAGCTCAGGGCTGATCTTCCTCACAAAAAAAAAAAAAATCCAACCTGAAGTTTAAAAAAAGAAAAAAACACTGAGAAGATTTAAAAATTGATATAAACATTTAAACAGTGACACCTATTTATTTTAAAAGACAGCTTTATATAATCAATGGGGTGTCTAGATTTTTAAAGTAGAAAAGGTGGTTTTGGGTTGAGAGGCTCAATGGAATATAAGAAACTACTTTGGTTGGGATGGGGAGAAGGAAACAAGGGAAGTAAAGTAATTCGATCTAGGTCAAGCTAATAAATGATGGGGCTTTTTTGAACTTTAAAAAAATATATAAAAATCAACATTATCGAGTTATAATTTACATACAATAAAATGCACTGGCTTTAAGTGTGGAGTTTGATGAGTTTTAACAACTACATCACCTTTGTAACACCTCCAAAATCAAGATACAGAACATTTTCCTCACTCCCAAAACTTCCCTCATGCTCCTTTGCAATCAGTTCCCCCACCTCTGGCCTAGGCATCCAGTGATCTGCTTCGGTCACTATAGATTAGTTTTGATTTTTCTAGAATTTCATTTAAAAGGAATTATACAGTATGCAGTCCTCCATATATACATACAGTATGTAGTATGGATTTTTTCCACTTAGCATATTGTTTTTGAGATTCACCCTTGTCATATCACTAGTTTGTTGGTTTTTATTGCTGAGTAGTTTTCCACTGTGTGGATGTTCCGCATTTGTTCATTCATTCACCAGGTGATGGGCTTTGGGCTGTTTCCAAATTTGGGGCAGCTATGAATAAAGCTGCTATGAACATTTGTGTACAAGTCTTTGTGTGAACACATTTTCATTTCTCTTGGGTAGATACCTAGGAGTGGCAGTGCTGGGTTGTATAGTAAGTGTGTGCTTAATTTTACAAGAAACAAACTGCTTTTCCAAGTGGTTGGACCACTTTGCATGGTCCTGCCCAGACATGGGCAGGAGTGTCTGGGGGTTCAAGTTGTAGAGCTTGGTTCTGAGCTAAGGTCTACCTGATTGTGAAGCCCAGGTCCTTTCTCCCACGTATACCAGGTATATTCCCAAATCTGAGTGTATGGGTGAATCATCCAGGGAGTTTGTTAATAACATAGATTCCAGGACACCATCCTCCAGAGTATTCCATTGAGCAGGCCTGGAGTACAGCTTGGGAATTTGCATTTTCTCTAACAAGCACCCCAGAAGTTTTGGGTGCTGCTGGTCCCTAGAAACACTCTGAGAAACCGTGCTATGTGGTTCACCAGATTTTCCAGAGAAAATCCCTCTGAACAGGGACATCTGGTATTCTAACAAGGAAATGGCTGCAGTTAACAAATGCCAACATCTGGCTTGTCCAGCTGTTTCCATATCACCATTATCTATGGATGCTCTAGATGAAGAGATAAATGACACTCAAGGGTGGATAATTTCCAAATCTTTCTGAAGTGACTTTGAAATGTGTGTTTATACTTGTTTTTTCTAATATTATACTCCAGGAATTCATGTCAAACAGAGAGGCCGCATTTTGAGGAGAGAAGTCAGGGATTGCTGGGAAACTGTATAATTTCCCTTGCTGCTTACGTCCTCCAGGATGCCAGCCATGTGCTTTGAAAAGATGAGTGGTTCTCGAATGTTATGTGCGTAAGACTCTCCTAGGCACAGGCATGTGTCCATGTGCAGATTTTGGAAGGGCTCCCACCAGGAAACTGCATTTGATTAACATCCCAGTTATAGTTGGTGATGCTGGTGCGCCGTGAACCTCACTTTGAGAAACACTGAAATAAACCATTGTTCTCCAGGGCGAGAGGAAATGGTCAGTTGTCTGGGTTCCAGAGGATTATAGACAAACAAACAGAAGCTGGGTATTGTTTTTATTTGTTGTCTTCTTTGTTAGTATTAGGATGTGGTGGATCAGAAGCTAGGCCTAAGAATCTGAATTTGAGCATCAACTCCATCACGTACTAGCTGTGTGTTCTTGGGCTAGCTTCAGAGTGTCCTAAGCCTCAGTTTCCTTGTCTGTAAAGTGGCAATAGTAATAACATCCACTTCATTCACTCTCCTTCATTTTCAATGGCTCTGGAGATTGATGGAGATCCTGCCTAGAGCCTGGCATGTAGTTAGCAGTCAGTGAATGCTGTAGGAACAAGAGTGTCACCCTCTCTCACTCCCCAGGGCCATGTTGGTCCGAGATTGTGAGTGGTGAACCCTCATCATACAGACTTTCCGTCTGTAGAACCCGGGCCATCAGAGACACGCCGGGTTGGCTTTTCCCGGCTCCTGACAAGGGAGTGCTGGGGAGGAGCATTTATTCCACACCTCCCTCTTCTCCCAAGAGAATGAAAAGTGCCCCCGCCCCCAGCCCTCAGCGGAGGGCCTCAGCCCATTTCCCAGTGAGCTGGAGCTTATTGCGACTTGTCACTTCTTATCTGATCTCCAAATAACACAGAGGCAAGTCCTGCCCAGCGAAGGTCTGATTGCAAGTGACCTTCAGACACCCGGGCGTGTGAATGTGTGAGAACAGCGCAGGCTGGCGCAAGGAATCTGTCTTCCCCCAGCTCCGCCTCACTCGCTGGAGTGCGGAGTCCTGCCCCCCTCTGGCAGCCTCGGGGGAGGGGGCGGGGAGCCTCCCACAGCTGGGCGATCATGTCTCCCCTCCTGAGGTCTCCCAACCCCAAGAGACCTGTGTCTGCAGGTGGAGAGAGGAGCACAGTTTTCTGGCACAGCTCAACTTGCCCGTTGCACAGGGTCCCACGCGAACAAAGAGTGGGTTGCCCAGGACCATGGATCTTCAGAGAAGGGGCTTCTCAACCTCAGGTGGAGATGGGGCACGCGGAATTGAGAGCAAGGGGTCCTGCCATCAGAACGAGACGCCACCTTCCTCTCGCCTGTTCCCCCCAGACACCAACCCTCAGGTTCCTTTCTGGACAGTCACATCCTGTCTCTCCAGGAGCACAATCTTTCTTTGGAATTCTTTGCTCCTGCTCTGAAGTGCATTCCCCTCCCCTCCCCTCCCCTTGCCATACACAGTGACCTCGGCATGTCTGCCAGCACTCAACATCGTGGGGCTTTATACGCCTCCTATCTCAGAGGGGGCTGACATTACATCACAAGAGGATCTGTAAACCTCCCCGGGATGACTGATGTCTTTTTTGAACAACAGACCAAGACTTCATTTAAATTAGTAACACGGAGATTAGAGGCGCTCGCTCTCTCAGCCCCTGGCTCGGCCACGCCGCGACGCTGGGAATATCAGTCACATGAAAGCTGTTAAGTTTGAGATGGAAATAAATCTGGGAGCCTGTAAAAACTGTCAGCAGGTCAGGGAAGTTTATGAACTCTTGCTGTATCCAATCATAAATCATCAGAATAAGCTAAAACTGAGAAGAAAAATGTCCTCTTTTGTAATCTAATGCTGTCTGTTAGGGCAATAAAACTCAAATGAAATGCATGCATTGCAGTTTTTAGCTGATACTTTACATTATTAGCAAAGTGAAGGAAGAGACTCCAACTTAAAAGAGTGAGACAGATGAGGGTAAGGCCACCATCCTTCTGAGGCTCTGGGCTCTTAATCCTCCTGCTTTGGGGCTCTTTCCTCCCCTCCCAACTCCTTAGGCCTCAGAACAAGGAAGTAGGTGATATGGATCTCAGGGCCTTGGGTGCTAAGTGACAGGGAGTGAGAATGGCCTGGTGATGGCCTTGAGAGGTCACATGGCCCAGTTCTCAGCTCCCAGTGGGGCTTCCCACAGGGCCCTGGTTGACCCAGTCGACATTCCCACACTTTCAAGACTGTGGAGGGTAGAAGGTGTGTACCAGCTTCCCTGTTCTCATCAGTCTGGAAAGGTGCCCTAATTCCCCAAGCCCTTTGGAGGTGACTCACCTCCAGGCCGAGGTTCTCGGGCACTCCTCTGTATCCCTGGAAACCTTCAGCAATAGCTCACGTATCCCACACTTTTCTCCCATTGTCTGTGATGTTTGATGTTAAGGATCACCCTTTTTGCCTTTATGTTTTCTGAGACCTGCCCAGGGATTGACAAAGCCCCAAGCAGGCACGGAAGTTGTGTGAGGAACAGGATTGTTTTATTTATATCAACTATTTATTGAGTGCCAGATCTGTACTGGTGCCAGAGACCCAAAGGGAAATAAGCCAATGCTCTGTGGGAGGAAGGTGGGGCAGCCCTGGGTTCCTGCTCTAAATATCAAGGTGGCATCCAGCTTGCTACGGCTTCTCATTGGTCTTTCTAAACGCTGGGAAGGTATGAAAGACCAGAGATGGAGTGGGACAAGAGGCTCAGAGATGCCTTCAAGATGATGAGTTTTCATGAGGTAAATGGTGAGCTGCTGTCATCCACGACTGCTGATACCTCTGCAAGAGAAATGGGCTAACCTAACGCTTTGGCCATTGTGGGCACTGGAGTCTTTGGTAAATAAAAGAATGAATGAATAAAATGGGTTTAAGGTAAAGCAACTGAGACTTTGATTGGCTATACAGTAGAACTTCCTGATCTTTGAGACTTTCAAACATTGGAGTAAGGGAGCCGAGAGAGCCCAAGAAGACCCCATCCCTGAAGACCATTCAGAAAATGTTAAATGCCCGTTTGTATGGGTTTAGATATCCTGCTGCAAGAAAGCAAAAATCTGACCAAGCTAATCCCTGGAAATCCCATTGAGCGCTCCTCTCACCTTGAACTCAGCCAAACTGTAGGGCGGGAAACCCTCCTCTGAGCAGGTGGTGGTGTCTCCTATACCCCGTGCCCCGAAGTAGCATCTCCCTGGGCTTGCTGGTGCTCTGTGGTTCTCTTTCCTCCAGTGGAAATCAAGTAAAGGGCAGGTCCTTCTGCAGGAGGTACATGTACGCTGGCTTGGCATAGGGATCACCATGGCGGGTGGTCATCTCCACGAGCTCCCAGGTTGGGGGACATAGATAAGCCTTGTAAAGAATGATCGTCCCAGATTAGGCTCCCAAAAATAAACAGAAGGGGAGGGAAATTCAGAGGCAGGGAAGCAGCTGCTGAAAGAGCAGCCCTAGTTAGGCCTCTTACAGTGGAGGAGGGAGCCAATGCGAGGTCTTGGCAGAGGCTTGAAGCCTCCAGAGACCTCCTTCCCAGTGGACCAGCAGCCTCCAGCAAAGAGCTCAGACTCGAGTCATCTGTGGGCTTCTAGGAGGCCTGGGACCCCTGAATCGGACTCACCTACACATGCTTAAATCTAGATGTTTCCCTTAGGCAGCGTGGACATCAGAAGAGAAAATTCAAAGGGATTTTGAATTTAAATTTACCTTTATGGCTATGTCTCCATTTCCTCTAAACTTCCATGTACAAATTTTTAGTTTAGCCTCCTAATGGTCCTAGGAAGAGGATTGATTGGTCAAGGGCCATCTTCTTACCTTTATAAATCGGAGAACAGAGAGCTTGCATAAGAATAGCTAGTAAGTGGCATAACTATGCCTAAAACCCAGGTCTCTTTGCTCTCAGATCATTGTGTTTTCTATTACATTATACCATCCACTAGTCTTCCAAGATTTTGTTGGTCATATGAGATAGAGAATTTTTGTGAGCTAAAAAAAGGGAATTGGCCCTGCTCCCCAGAGGCTGGAGGTTATCAGACAATGGGCTAAACGATGGGCAGAAAGATGGAATTCACATGTGTTTTTGTCTTATTTCTGTGATAAGAGTACTGTGTACGTGTGTGCGTATCCCAGCCAAAAGGGGATAACTTTACAAAATGCAAATTTTTGTGAAGGATTAGAGAAACTTCTGGTACCCTCTTGACTTGGGAAGACCATTTGCCATATGCATTGCTGTCTGTTATATTTCTTGGGGGCAGGCAAGAGAAATTGATGCTTTACTTCTAGGAAATGTGAGATGTAAGAGAGCCAATGATACCACAGCAATCCGTTTATGCAGATGTGGGTATAAATCTTTTGCTGGTAGGTAGCATTCTATTATCAGAAAACCTCTCTTTCAAGGAAAGGTGACTAAGATAAGCTACATTTACCCTTAAGGAATGGGAGGAGGAAGAGGAGCATCCAGAAATGGAGGTGGAAACGATCAGAGAGGTAGTGGAATGCAGCATTGGAGAATTTGTGGTTGTTAGTGCTGTCAGTCGATTCTGACTCCCAGCGACACCGTGTACAGGAAGGGGTCTTTTTGTGCCATCCTCTCACCTTCTGGCGCTATATCAGATAATGCTCCACTGCTATTCATAGGGTTTTCATGGCTAATTTTTTGGAAGTGGGTGGCCAGGTCTTTCTTCCTAGTCTATCTAGTCTGGAGGCTCCGCTGAAACCTTCCACCATGGGTGACCCTGCTGGTATTTGAAATACCAGTGTCATAGTTTTCAGCATCACAGCAACACGTAGCCACTGCAGTATGACAATCAAAAGATGGGTGGCGTGGCTCCCTGACCAGGAAATGGCCCTGGACCTCAGCAGTGAGTGTGCCAAATCTTAACCACCAGAACTCCAGGGCTCTTAATTTGAGAATTAAGGGGCACTTAAAGAAGGAAAAGTCAGCGTATCAAAAGCTGAATGTTCTGGAAGCATATCCTAAGAAGAAGATTAATGTCCAAGAGGTTTTTAGGGAGTGTTTTCAGAATCAACACCGTAGACGATAAAGGAAAGAAGCAGGACTGGGCAGAGGGAGACGTTGAGCCATGAGGCAATCTCAGCTGAGGCCTAGACGACATATGAGAGGTCTGAAGCAGGGATGACTCTTTAGAGATGTTCCAAGTTGGGGTGAGGGGACTGAGCCTTTATTCCCCCATGCTGATTAGTCATAGTAAGAGGGCTGCTCTGGGAAGGGGGTGTGACCTTGGGCGAGAGAGCTTTTGTCAGCTGAGGCTATTCCCAAAGGTGGCTGACATCCTAGGTCTGTCTGCTGGCCGCACTCCTGGCAGCTGGGTGGTGGTGAGTCATTCCTGAAGGGGGATCTGGGCAGTGCATTACAGTGTCCACTACAGTCCACCCCTGTGCCCCTCAGGACCACTTCATGTATGTTCTGGGAGCAGCTCCTCCGGGATTCAATGGGTTTGAATCTCTTCCTGAGGAAAACTTGGAAGAGGAGAATTAGTGGGACAAAGTACAGCCCCCACCACTGCAGTTGCTCTCGGGGCCATACTTGATACTCCTCCTCTCCCTTGTCATGTCCTAGGTTCCCTTTACCATCAGCTAGTACTTCCGCTGGTCTTGTTGGCTTAGCAGGTGCCATAGCTCAAATCCTTATCCCTGAGAGTCTGAGCCACTGGACACCATGCCCTTCTTAGATGAGGGCTGCTGTACTTGTTATTTACTGTCAAAAATGGGCAAGAGAGAGCCAAGAGATGCCCAAGAGCATCCCCTCGATGCCAAACATATTCTTCTCTGCCCCCGTTCTGTACCAACAGCTCTACCTCCTCCTGAAGATCAGTGTCAATTCCCTTGTCCAGATGGTAACTCCTCTTCTTGACTGTGCATCCTTCCACACAACACCCCAAAGTGCCAATTGCTCATGCTAAGTCTTTTGTTATCTTTTTAAAGCCTCAATTGAACTTCCCAAGAGCCACCAAATTCCACTGTCCTTATAATCACGTTTCTGGCCACATTTCTCAAATACCTGATGCATCGCCCCAGCTAGTGCATCCCCCTCCACCAGCACATCAACTCTTTTCAGCAAGTAGGAAAGTTGTGACATGGCACTGCAACCTCGTGCCAGGGGCTCTCTGTGCTTGGCCCACCACCAGGGATGGGGTCCTTGTTGGCCAGCTGGCAGGAGATTCAGTCCAAATTCTCACTTCTTATACCAGCAGTCACACATGGGATCCCCAGAGAGCAGACTCAGATAAAGATGATGTGTAGGCGGTTTATTACTCTTTGGAGTAATAACTTTAAAGGGAGGTTAATGAAATAGGGTTAGGCAGAGGGAGAAGTGAGGCTGTGCTGAAGTTACAGCCGAGGCCTCAGAGGACCCTATGGGGAACTCCAAAGTGGGTGTGTGCGTTCAGAGATTTCCTGAGTTGGGGCAAGAGAGACAGGACTTTATACCCTTGTATCAATAATTCAGTGGATGTGGGCCGCCCCAAGGAGGGGGCATGGTCTTGCGCAAGGCAGCTCTCTTCAGCTTAGACGATCCCCAAAGTGGGCTGAGAGCCAAGTGTTGTCTGCAGGCAACACTCCCGGCAGCGTGGGGTATAAGACCTTCATTCCTGATGGGGGACCTGGGTGGTCAGTGCACGACTGATTCCCAAGGTATAAAATGATCAGAGAAGATGAGGATTGAGATAAAAACTCATGGGATTTGGTACTCACAAATCCCAATGACTTCTGAGTTACTGGATTGAGGGGATCCCCAAAAGAGGAATGTAAAAAAGCAAAAAAGAGAAAATTATGGGTTTCAGGTTGTTTCTTGTCAATGTTTCAATTGAAATTGAATAAGAAATGAAAATTAAACCAAAGGTATTAGAATTCAGAGTTACAAACTGGTAGACTAGATATATCTCACAGTCTTATTTTGTCTGTACAATTTTAATCATTAGAAAATTTTATAAAAAAATGTGAATGTCTAGCTTTTCTTGGAAAATCAGAGGTTCAGGTAACACTAAGCCCGTACTCTTGTGAGGCAGTAATGATTTGAGCTGAATGATTTGCTTCTACTCAATGGAGCAGGCACTCTCCAGTTGGCCATAGTCCCCACCCCTTCTATTGTACCTTACTCATGTACTACTGCTGAGTCTCTGTGGGGACTCGAGTTTGCAACCTCTGTTTTTGCTGCTTTGTGAATTGTGATAATGATTTAGCACTCACTTAATGTATCATTGGGTTTTACTAACTATGGGAGTTATATGGGATTTTATATTAATTCATAAATTAGAAATATTAATGAAGGATTTCCATTTTGCTGGGCCTCTAGGCCCTGAGGTACAGTGGTGAGCAAAAGGGGCAGTCTCCCTCTTACATTCTAGTGTGGAGGCAGACATTAAACAAGCTAATCAATTAATGAACCATAATTTCGAAGAGTTTGAAGAAAAGATGAAGAAAAGATCAACAATGTTGTAAGAGCAGATGAAGAAAACCCAGCAGGGAGCTGTGAAAGAGCGTGAGTACTGGGGTTAGGGGAGGGAGTGGAGGCCAATGAGAAGCCAGGCAAGGATTTCCATATAACAAGAGGAAGCCAACCAGGCAGCGATCTGGAGGTGGGGCCACGCCTGGCAGACAGAGGGTCCAGCAAGGGCACCGGCTCAGAGGTAGGCATGGACTCGAGGTGCTCAAGCAGCAGAAAGAAGGCCAGTGTGGCTGGACACAGTGAGGAGGCAGGCACTGAGTCAGAGAGGCCGGTTGGGCCTGCCCAGGAGACCTATAGAGAGGAGCCTGAGAAATTTGCATTTCACTTTAAGAAAAACAGTAAGTCACTGGAAGGTTTTTAGCTGGGGAGATATGTGATCTGCTTTGTGTTTTCAACAAGGTCACTCTGGCTGCTGTGTGGAGGATGAATTTTCAAGGGGACCAGGGGAGGAAGAAGGGAGACCAGTTAGGAGGCTACCACAATAGTCCAGGCGAGAGGAAAATGGTTTGTAAAGTCAGGAATACTTCTCAGGAAAGGTTTATAATCAAGTCAGGAAAATAGGATGCACATACAGGCATACCCACAGCAAATACACATAAGAAAGAGTTCAGATTGCGTATCGCAGAGCCTTGAGCACACCAGGTTGGAGGGAAGGCTAATAAGTCCTAAGGGGAGAGCTGTTGGGAAAGTTTTCATGGAGGAGTTGAGTTTGGAGTTAAAGGAGAGGCAAGGGAAGGGCCCTGAAAGAGAAGAGGGGAAGGCATTCCAGGTAAGGGGAAAGATGTGAGCAAAGGTCCAGCTTAGGCAGGAACTAGTGCAGGGGAGTGAGGAGAGTGCGGCTGGGCTGGGCTGGGCTACTGGGGGGGGGGGCAGTGGAGGAAGTCAGTAGGCAGCTTAGACCTACACAGTCCAATGTGGTGGCCACTAGCCACCTGTGTCTATTGAGCTCTTGAGAGATGGCCAGTGTGATTGAGGAAGTGAATTTTAAATTAAATTTAATTTAAATTCATTTAAATTTAAAAATTGAAGCAGTAGGACTATTTTTTCCATTAAACAAAACTTCACTGTTCGGTAGGATTGCATTTGACTTTAAGCATTGAAAAATTAGCATCCAAACTGAGATGCGCTGTATGTGTAAACTATACACCAGATTTCAAAGGCTTGGCACCCAAAAAAGTAAAATATCTCATTAATCATTTTATATTGATTACATGTTGAAATGATAACATTTTTAAAATAAATAACATAAATAAAATATGTTATTAACATTAATTTCATCTCTGTTTTACTTTTTAATATGTGATTATTAGAAAATTTAACATTACATGTGACTCCCATTGTATTTCTATGTGACAGCATTGCTCCAGAGAGCCGAGGTGAGGAGCTCCTATCTTTCTAATCTGACAATTTAGAGTTGACTTTTAATCAAGGTCCTCAAGTAGTCATTGCTTACCCCAATCTTTATAACAACAACAATCCATTAATAAATCACGTCCTCTAATACTATGAGTTAGCATTTGTTTAGTGTTTATGTGTATAGTGCTGTTCTAAGTACTCTCCGTATATAAATACATGGACGTTTAATCCTCAGTGCAACAGACTCCACAGACTCTTTGGCCTGGTTGACCAAATGGGAAGCATTACTCCTGCTGGGAAGGGCTGGGCAGGGCCAGGGGCAAGGTGCTGGAAGGCAGAGAAGGGCTGGCACAGAAGCCAGCGGAGGCTGGGGAAGATGTCAGCATGTCAGCGTGAAACCCGTTTCACTTGGAAAAGTGGCCTGGGGCTAGATTTTGTTGAAAACAATCTTGGCCTTCTTGACCTTTGGGGGGTGGGGTAATACATCAGAAACATCAAATAGAAGAAGGAAGAGAGCCATTCCAGAACAATGCTTCTTTATTTCCCATCTTAAACCGTGAAAAGAGAAATTTCCTGTTTATGAAAAGAAAATTGGGCTCCGTTCTGGGGCTGCGACGACACCACAAACCCCGGCTCCCAGACTCGTCCTCTTCTTTGCCTTTGCTCTCAGGGTAAAGCTCCATCGTGATCTGTGTCATACAGAGTGACTCAAATGTACACATGTGGCCTCACACACAGACCCAGACACGGGCACGTGGGTCAAAGAACTCCCTTTGCCTTCCTGCTAAAATTTCCACCTCCAACCATTGTACCCTGGAGGGAATGACCCATGTTGGGTTGACGACAGCGACTTCCTCTTACAGCCTCCAAAACACAGTGGATACTTGCTCTCCAGTCCCCAGCGGGGCATCAGGGCAGAGGAAAAGGTGATGAAACAGCCCCTTGTCCATTTCTCCTCATTGTTGTGGAGAGAGGACATTACAATGCATTTCCTCTGCAAAGGGCAGGCGGGAGAAAGGAGCAGACAGACGCACAGGTGTCCCCTTCCTGACCATGAATGGCGGGGATGCAGACAATCCGTCTCTCCACACTCTCCTCGGCTACTTTCAGAAGCCAATGGCTTTATCCTGCGAGCCCCTCCACTCGTGCCTTGTTCAGGACACAAAGCAGCCGCTCTGCTGACTTCTCGCTGGATGTGCACAAGGTCTTTAGCTGGGGAGTCACGGAGAAGCCAAAGTTGCACAGAGTGCTTACACTACGATGTCGAACCATGGTACAGTCTCAGTATTGAACCATTTATGATCTACCAAAATGGTAATTTCATAGATTTTTAACTTAATAATATCTGAAACTGTGTGTGCCTTAGTCTAGGGGGAGCTTTCACATTTTATAGTGCTCCCTGAACGACATGGCAAAATGCCCAGTTCCCCAAGATTTTTGTTATATTGAAGGTGCTTTTTTTCTTTTAAATCCTGGAAAGAAAGGCAGAAGTGTAGAGAGAAAAGAACACGGAAAAATAATTGTAGGAGGTAAATTAGTTATAAACGTCAGATAGTTTAAGATTGAGTTATGAAAATGGTAGAAATTGGCAAAGGCTGGCTTGATCAGCAGGATGAAGACAGTATCACAAAGAAAGCTGGAAAGCTATGAAGAGGGGTTGGAAAGGCTTAGGACAACTTACTAAAGAGAAATAAAGAATTTTCTGCCCCTCTTTGGTCGTGCTCTGGGGTGACGCCTCAGGGGCTGTCCCGTGGGCTGATGGGGGTCAGTGTGAGAGTGTGGTTCGATGGCCATACAAGCTCCTGTGCTCCAGTAGTCCAGTGAGAGGTGATTGTCTTCTCATCTTTAAGGGTCTTTCTCTGCCAGCTTTGTACATGGGGTCCAGGTGAGGAAGAGACCAGAGTAAAACTGGCCACTGAAGCAACACGTTTTACATGAGTTTGGCCACAATGGAATGAAGGGTCAGCTTTTCACTGTACACAACGTATCAACACGTATCCCCTTTGTCAGGAAGTGGACCCTTGGGTGAGAGTGCCCTGCTGCTCAGCTGGTGGGCTTTTCCATCACTCATGGTTTGATCTTTTAAATTATTTTGGCTAATCATTCCTTAGCTTTGGAAATCGACAGCTGATCATAACACTTTACTTCTGAAGAATCCATATGCTTAAATGATTTGGCCTCATAATTTTCATTCTCTTGTTCTGTCAATTACTTAGGAAATCTTTCTCAAACCTAGCGCTACGCCAAGAGCAGAAGGCACAATTTTTGCCCTTGTGAAGTCAAATATTGAGATACATATTAAGTAAAACAATGAGAGAATTATCAGGGAAGAAGATGTGCTTTAAGTGTTCGACACTTATGTTCGACACCCTGCCCCTCTCAGCCAGGGTGGCCACATGGACAGAGCACAGTGACGGGGCTGAACAGGGGCATCGCTCCAAGGTGAGCCAAAGCCAGTGTCAGGATAGACAGTTCAAACCAAGTTATTGATTAGAGGCTGTGTGGACTGACAGCCAAGGAGGATGGCACATCTGAACAAGGTAACGGAAGCATGTTGGGTATACTTTTTCTTTAGCATGTAGATGTTTAAATATTTTTTTATGATTAAATCTATTTTTCCTTTGTGGTTTCTTTCATTGCTTTTAGGTTTAGAAAATCCTTTCCCATTCATATATTTAGAAAACAGATAAATATTCACTTGTGTTTTCTTCTAGATAAGAAAATATAAAACTGATGTTTGAATATCTAAGTGATATCCTTCCTAAGACGTGGAGAGATGCAGGTCGGTGCTCAGGCACAAGTCAAGAACAGATTCGTGGGTTTGGGCCTCATCAGCCAGTGTAGGAGTAACGGAAGCAGGGCCAAGTCCACGTCTGGGAGAGGAAATCTCTCTGGGCATTAAGAGGAAGATGACCCAAAGAAGAAAACAAAGACAGGCCAGGCAAGAGGACCCAGGAGCGAGCGTTGTAGAAACCACGAGGAGGGGATTTGACAAGAAAGGATAAATACCCATACCCAGGTTAGCGGACAATCCATTTTGATGATGCTATAGGAAGGGGAAATCGAAGATCAGAGAGACTCCATGAGTAAGTTACTCAGAGGGTCAGCAGCTGTTGGGGACGAGCATTGGGTGCAGAACTGGGGCAGCTCTGACTTCTACACGCTTTAGGAGTTCACTGGTCTGTTTCACCCGTACCTGCTGAATACTGAGAAGCCCAGAGCTGCTCTGACTGAAGGACCCAATTACTTTGTTGTTAATTAGGAAAGATACTAACAAAACAATGCAGGAAATAGACAATGTAAAACCTAAAGGACAGGGTGCTTTCCGGACCCTGAGAGTGAGCATCTCCTGAACACCTGCCCTGCTAAGTACAGAGATGGACTCACATGTAATGACTGTAAGCCAGATTCTAAAAAGAAGCTAGGCTTTAAGAAGTCACCTTTCAATCTCAGGGTTAAAAAAAAAAAAAAGTATCACAGAGTGATGGCTTGTCCCAAGATACATGAAAAAAACAAAACAAAACAAAAATCTTCTAGAAACACAATCTGTGAAATTCAGTTTTACCAGTGCCAGCAGAATATCCATGAGAGGAAGTATGTCTTTGTCCTTCAGAGCTGCAGATATTGTTATGACCCATCTTCTGTATTCCCTAGACATGGATGGGACAGTGGGAGAAGGTGCTGAGAAAGTCACACCATCCAAGAGCATCTATGTGGGATGTCACCAGCTAGCTTAAAGGGTACAGGGTCTCGTGTTAACAAATAGAACTCTCTCTGTGCAAAGCCACTCAGCCCATCCAAAAAGTGAACCAGCTTTTAACTCACCTAACAGGGCATTGAGCTGTCTAGAGTTAGATCTAAATTCTAATCTCAGGTCTGCTACTGACTGTCTATGTGACCTTGAGGAAGTCACTTCCTTTCTCTGCAAACTCAGTTTTTCTAGCTATAAAATGGGCGGGTTGGACTAAATGATCTCCAATGTCCCCATTCAACTTTAGCAAGCTACAATTAAGGAAATCAAAAGACTAGGAAAAATCAGAACTCTCCTGGAAAAAACTAATTTTGAGATTCAGTATTTCAAAGCAGAAGAGAACTTACTTTTAGAATCTTGTGACATTCTTAGATTGTTGTGATTTCCCCAAATTTCATGCGAACAAAATGCATGGTGTTTCATTTGCCCTGCTTGGTGTTTGGCAGTGGGTAGAAAGCTAGGATACCAGGGTAGCATGTCATTGTTTTGCACATTTATGATCGCTGGTTGCATTTGTTGTAAACAACTCTGTTCTATTTAGGGAGCTGGTGATCAATAAGGCAGATAATATTTTCATCATATTCAAAAAGACTAATGTTGTGAAGACAGCCTGTTGAGGGGGCCTCTGTTTTCTTAGCAGCTTCACAATTTCCTGCAGACTGTCTCCCATCCAGGCTCTTTTCTTTGCTGAGTCTGTCCTCCGTTCCAAGCACCAGAAGAATCATACCCAGTCATTTGTTGACGCTGGAGAAAAAAAAAAGTGTCATTTCTGGTAGAACGAGAGGAAAAAAAATCATGGCAAGATTTTCTTTTTCCATATTTCCAAACAGTGGGGGGAAAATAATGAAATGTTTGCCTTGAATTTTGTGTGGCTTTGGCTGCAGTGAAGAGAGAGTTTCTTGAAGGCAAAAATCTGTCTTTTGTCTTATTATTGCCATCTTCAGTCCCAGGAAAATCTGTTCTAGCTGGCGGTTTTGCATTATTACTTTTTTTCCTCAAATCTGTCGTTTGTACCAATTATGGAGTTTCTTGACTCAAACGTGGATTTGAAGGGCATGGTAAAGAAAGCAGCTATGACTCATAAAACAGATCAGAATTTTCTGCTGCTTCTCTCCCATTGCCTCCTCTTCACAGCGAAGTCTGGGGAGGCCCTGAACTGGCGTAGTGCTCAGGATTACAGCTGTAGGGGCGAAGAACGCTCAGCCACATCTCAGAAGCTCCCTCCTAATTTGGGCAGAAGGCTCATGACAGTCCACACACCACGGGAGCATCACGCAGGCCCCTCTACACCCCCTTTGCCTTCATGAAAATCACTTTTTAAACAGACATAGAGGCGTGATGCATCATTATCATTCTGGTGGGATTCTCTTCTGGGAAAATAACTTGTTTTTCTACTCAGGCCTATGATAATGAGGGGCTGGAGATAGAGTGCGCCTGAATCCCTTCTCCTAACCCATTTCCCTGGAAATCCTACATCTATTCTTTGCCTTTCCTTTCTTCCCTACAAAGCCCAAAGTGACGAGAGAGGTGTCTGTTTTAGGAGGTGGCAAAGCAAGAGCTTTCCCTATCCATCTGCACCTTACGATCGTTGGGAATATCCCTCAATCTCCACCACCCCCACTGCTCCCTATTAACAAAATACTCGCCAGAATTTTGACTTGAATTTATTATACATTTAAAATAAACAGTCATAGTGTGCACTTTTTTGATAAGATTACTTTATTTAATGAGATAGTCTCAAACGTAATATCTGGTACATACTTGTGATCCAGTAATATTTGTTAAGTGAATGAAAGAATGAATAAGTGGTAGGGCATTATATGGCCCCACATATTGGCTGCTTTTGTAGGTAGCCTGGCAAAGATTCCTGGCCTCCCAGGCTGGAAGAGGGATGAGGCAGCATGTCTTAACTGTGAAGCCCCCCGGGTGAAGCAGTGCTTTACGAGA
The DNA here is from genome assembly GCF_020826845.1 of Diceros bicornis minor. Taxonomy (NCBI): domain Eukaryota; kingdom Metazoa; phylum Chordata; class Mammalia; order Perissodactyla; family Rhinocerotidae; genus Diceros; species Diceros bicornis. The sequence continues at coordinate 79,083,141 of NC_080743.1, forward strand.
TGGAAGGAAATTTCAAGGCAAGAGCAAAGAAGCAGTGAGAGAAGACTGGTGTGTCCTGATCCTTCGCACCCTGGCACAGGGCCAGATTCAGGGTTTTCAGAAACAGGTGGAAAGTTCCACAAAATGAGTTGATTTTCTTTTTCCAAAACAAAAGTCTGATTCAGTCCAAATGAATTCAATTTGAGACAGTGGTTCATATTTATCTTTATTTGACTTGAATATGTTTACATGAAAAAAGAGTCCTTAAGACACATGAAAAGGTCTCAGATGGTCAAGGACTAAGAAGATAGCCATAGCTCCTGGGACCTTGACTCCTCAATACTTAGGAGTCAGGCTGGAGGAGGGAGCTCTCCTCCCTCCAGGGGCAGGAGCTTCTGAGCCCACGCTGCTCCCTCGCCTGGCCCAGGGTTGGGCTGTCAGGACTGGCTCTGGGCTGGCAGCTTGTGGTGCCCTGAGTCAGGCACCAACTCAGTATGCAGTCTAAGTGGGAACAGAAAGAGGCTGGGTGGCAGGCTGGCTTGGGAGATAGCCAAAATCTGACAGGTTGCAGTTTGAGGGAAGTGGCTGGCGTTGGGTGTCTTCAGGGAAGGAAAGGCAGGCAGGGGGATGGGACAGAGACTCTGGTCTGTTGGATCAGTGATAATTTCATTCAATACCTCATGTGGCTCTCTGAAGGTGGAGCTCCTTCGATAGGAAACTTAATGGTTTCTCCAAACATAATGGTTTCTCTGAAGTATTCTCAGAACTCCAGGCCTCCATATTGGATTTTGTCCTCTCTCTACAGTTCTTTGGTTATTAAAATGGCCATATCCTTTTAATGCTATATTTTGTTCCAAAGGGACTAGAGAATAATTCTCATTCCTCCAAATGCAACTTCCAGTCTTTGCTTACTCATCGTTCATTCATTCATCCATTCATTCACCTTTCAACATAAAATCTCTGAATTCAATGACAGAATAATATTTTATGGCCTCCTTTGGAGGATCTCTGAGAGAAGAGATTATCTTAGACTTGATTTTTCAATTAATCTTCTGAGGCTCTCAATTTCCTAGGTCATGACCTGAGGCTCAGATCAAGGTTAGGGTCATTGGAAAGCAGAGATGTATTGATGTCTTAGCTAGAAATATTAGATGCCAAGCAAAAATGACAAAGACTTTTCTCATTAGTTTTCTCAAGCACCCTTGTAGCCTTAGAGTTTAAGGGCTTTATTTTATGGAATTTCCTGGTGGAGAAAGAAGAGGCAGTCATTTGCATTTTCCCCATGAAGATCAGAGCCATGGTGTCTGTCTGTATGAGATTTCTTGCAAGTACAGAGGCTTAACTCCGGTGTAAATATGATGTGTCTTACAGAGTTTGCGAGATCTCTGACACTCTCCAGAAGTGTGTTGTTGTGTTAGGAGACCCTCCAACTAGCGGTTAGTGAGAGTAAACTTGACACCTGCATGACACTTTGTAGTTTACAAAGGGCAGCCAGGCAAATTTATCTCACTTACGCCTCACAGCAAGCCAGTAGGGCCGATAATATTATTTCTCCCTACTTTCTAGATGAAGAAATGGGCTCAGACATGGCTTATCCAAAGTCACACAGCTGGTTTGAGACAGAGTCAGGATTCAGAGGCAGGGCTGCTGGCTCCAGACCCCACGCTCTGTCACCTGCCCAGACAGTGCTGTCCTGATGCCACCACTGCAACTTCTGACCTCAGTCCTGGCTTCCCCTCATCAGACACCCAGAGCTTCAGAGGTAGTTTGAGCAGCAGCTGCAACTGGGAAAGGGGTTGTGTAATACCAGATTGTGAGCTGAACTGAAGGATGGGGAACTATGGGAAGAGGTGGCAGCAGGGTTGTTGGTCTTTTATTTTATATCCTTCCTAATTCCAAGCTGGCCTTGGTGTTATGCCAAGCATCCGACTATAGCCCCATTTCCTACCTTCTAAATGTTGACTTTCCATGTTTGTATGGAGAGTTAACCCATCTGGGGACATCAGTTTCTCCTATGACTTTGTGTTGGGAAAGGTTATTACTCTAAGCGGCTTTCATTTTTCTTTCTTTTTTATTAAAGAAACCAAGGTGATAGTTTTGCGCTTTTACTTTAGAAGATTTGGAAATACAGAAAAGCAAGAAAAAGAAAAATTAAAATCAGCTACATTCAGTCCATTTAGATAATATTTGGTCATATCTCCTTCCAGTTGCTTTTCAATTTCTTCTTTCTGCTCTACTGTTTCTGAATGTATACACCGAATACGCATTTTATTTTACAAATTAGGGTGCAACTTAATGTCCTGATTTAACAGTGAATGTGATTTAAGAAGTTTTCCTCTATTGTCACATGATCTTACAGAACACCTTTTTTTTTTTTTGTTTTTCATCCTGCACAGTACTCCACAGTGTAGTTTTACCATAATTTACTTAATAATCCCCTACTTTGGGACCTTAAAGTTGTTTCTGATTTTCTCCTATTACAAATAGACCACTTCCTCTCGGCTGGTCCCTCTCAGCTCTCATTCTTGTAACTGTGCTCCTACTTGGTTCCTTGTCATTGAACCTCCACCCCGTGCCCCATTTCTGGGAACTGTGTCCCTGCCTGGTTTCCTGCTCAGGGCCTCAGTTCCTTCCAGGGACTGGAGTCCTGTCTCTGAAATCTAGTCTTTCCCTGGCTGGCTTTCTCTCACCTGCTGCCAGACCTTACATGTGGGCTGCAGACTCCCCCAACTCTCGCCTGCTGCCTGACACTCCTGGGGCTACCATCTGCCTGGTCCCACTCCAGGAGGCTTGTCAAATCTTTAGGTCTTGATTTTCCCTGCTCAGGTGTGATCCCAGGCCTTGGAGGCCTGAGAATAAGAGGGAAGATGGAGGGGCAGGAACTTGGGAAGGGGAGGGGTATGCAAATGTGTGAGTGGGCCTCGTGGGTGCAGCAGTGGCTGGATAGAAGGGTGGCTCACTGAGGGGAGCAGGAGGCCAGCATGTCCTAGACAACTTACAGTTCCCCAACTCATCCTGTGCTCTCTCATATCTGGGCCTCAGATATCATGTTACTTGGCCTGGAACACTCCTTCCCTTCCTCTCAGCCCAACTAACAAATCCTCATCCTTAGGTCTCAGCTTATATCAGAGAGTCTCCAACTTTCTCTCTCATGGTACTGTTAGTGTCTCAGTAATTTTTTCATGGAGCTTTGAGGCCAAAAGGAATCCCTAACAGTGACTCTGATTAAGCAGTTAGGTCTGAACAACATAGTATTTGTGCCCTAATAACTTAGTAGCTATTTGAAAAGTAACTCATGAATTGAAGGAAATAGAGTATTTAAAATTCATTCTTAAATACCCACAAATTACCTGCTCATGGGATGTACAGAGCTGTTGGACACTGTTCACCTTCTTAAACTTTAGAATCAGATTAGACACTGCATTGATTTTTCTGGAGTACTTCTTTTTATCAGAGAAACTACTGAATACCCAGCTTTGTAGATACAGCATTGAAAAGTTCACTGTGATCTAGTGTGGAAGTATATACCACCTCAAGCCAGTACCTGTTTTATCTGACAGATGCTGAGTATTGCTGTGTGACCCTCAAAGACTTTAAATATCCCACAGAGCCCCTGTGAGTTTGTTGTGATGCTCTGGGCCCTTTGGGTTCACCACCTATTGTCTGTTTACTTGTCTCTTTCCTGTTCACTTAATTGTAAGCCCCATGAGGACAGGGAACATATCTGTCTCATTAATCTAGAACAGTGTTTGGCACATAGGAGGGGCTCGATGAATAGATGCTTGTGGAGTGGAGGAATACAGCCCATCAGTTTCTCATGCCTGGTCTCCTTTATAAGGCAATGGTGGAGGATTTGGAAGCAAACTGGCTGACGTGCTGGGTTTAGTGAGAGCAAGGATGACACTCCCAATTTAAGAGGTTCTGGTGGATGATGAGGGGAAATAATCAAGGTTATAACTGAGGACATATGCAAGGGATACAACGCCGGGTGCTAAGAAGGATGCTGCCGATTACAGAATGAGGTTAAGGGAGTGCAAATCACGATAAGAAAAGCCCAAGGAGAGGATGAAAAGAAGATTGCACAAGAGGTCAAGACAGATAATGAGAAATGCTTCCCGTACATAAGGAATGTCCGCTTGGGGAGGACGGTGGCAGCACCCCCTCCAAGACAGAGCAAAAGCAATTTATTGACAGACACAGTTTCTGAAAATTAAATGGATCTTTGCCTTGGTATGTTCACAAAAGAAGGGCAGAGGACAGATCCCACAAAGACACAAATTTCCCAAGGGAGGGAGAAGAAATATTGTGGAAGGCGTGGAGGGTGAGTGGAAAAGAGAAAAACCCTTATTTTCATAGCGTGGCTGTGACCTTCTGGGGCTGGTAAACGGTCCAAATGGGACATCAATTGAGGAAACCAATCTCTTATCGCTGGCCCTGCTGGCCCCAAAGCTGCCAAGTGTCTGGTGCCCACATCAGCCCACAGGGACTCATTTTGTCACATTCTGTTCCTGGGTCTGAGGCGAGCTGCTCCAAACAGGCTTCCTTGCCAAGTCAGGGCAGTGAGAAAGCTGCACGTTTGAAGTTGCTATTAGTGTCTTCCTCAGCTGAGTTCTATACGGTATTGTTTTCCGGTAAAGGAGGAATAAGGGAAACACTTAAACAATAACCGCTCTGAGGGAGTGTGTACAGGGAAATCATGATCTCTTATTGTGCCAATAAGTTTCAGGGCAACAAGCCAAGCTGCTCTTATGCTAATGGAGCTGGGCTGCAGTGCTGAGGTTGAAACCCAGACCAAGAAGGGAGTTGGTGCAAGACACCTCCTAGACACGCCCAAACTGTCGGAGACGTATTTGACACCAACTGTTTTTCTCGTTGTGGGGATTATGTATTTAAACTCTATACTTCAAGGAGACAAAAGAAACTCTCACAATGATAATAAAACTTAAGAGCTGATGTTACTGAGCCCTTATTCTGGGCTAGGCATTGTAATAAACACTTTGTGTATAATCTCATTTAAAACTCACTAAACAGGGGCCCGCCAGGTGGCATATGGTTAAGTTTGCACGCTCTGCTTTGGTGGCCCGGGGTTCGCAGGTTTGGATCCCAGGAGCAGACTGACGCACCGCTTGTCAAGCATGCTGTGGCGGCGTCCCATATAAAGTAGAGAAAGACGGGCATGGATGTTAGCCCACGGCCAATCTTCCTCAGCAAAAGGAGGAGTATTGGCATTGGATGTTATCTCAGGGCTAATCATCCTCACACACACACACACACACACGCACGCACACACACACACAAACTCATTAAACGGTCATAATCGGGGGTACGATTATCTCCATTTACAGATGAGGAAACTGGACCCACCCTAGGCCAGCTTGTTTGCAAACTTGGGTTTTCCCCTGGGGAAGTGATGGTGAGACTATCCAGTTGGCCCAGTTCATCTTCCTATTTCCCGGGCACATGTTAGCGTTGAGCAACGTTTTCAGCATTGGAGAGGCGACGCAAAGAAGAATGACGTGCTCTCCTCTGCGCTCGCCCCCCAAGGAACTTATTGGGAAGACAAAATGAACTCAGAAGAAACAAACATCAAGTTAGGCCAAGCTGGAAGTAAGTACAATTTCAGTCAAAGAGTTAGGGTCTGACAATACTGTTACAAATTGGAAAAATCGATCACAGATTTTAGAAAAATAGAAAATGGGATACAAGCCCTTAGAACGATATAGGCTTAGAGGAATAAAGGATTTGGAAATTTAGTATAATCCTTCTTTGTTTTAATAGAGGAGGAAATTAAGCACCAGAATGGTTGTCACAGGGTTTTACTAGTAGAGACCTGTCTCTAGTGGTCTGTATTCCAGCATTGACAACTAACTTTCAAACTAACTGGTGACTCCCCACGCCCTGCCTAGGGCTGGAGAAGACAGGGACCGATGAAGCCCTTTCCCATCACCCTAAGGCAAGGCTCTGTGCGTGATATGGGCAACAACAAGCAGGAGGAAGCCCATACCAGGGGAAGTATTTAGGATGCTGGTCTGTTACTTGGAAGAGTTTCTAGAACAATGACCATAGCAATAGTGATAATAAAAACAGATAGCTTTCTTCTCTTCTCTCAACTTTTAGACATGTCAGGCACACACTGAAGGTTGGGAGCTCGCAGCAGTTCTCATCTGAATCCATGTACTTCATTTCTAGTTTGAGTAAGAGGTGTCTGGGCTCACCTGGCTTTCCTTCCGGTTTTAGTTTTCTGATACTTAGGAGAGGTCTTCTCGATCCTTCCATCCTCTAGGTGTTAGTGTGCTTTGCTGAAAGGAGGTAATTGACGTGGTTTGATTTCCAGGGCTCCAGAAAGCTTGCTCCCCACTGCTGTCCCCAAACGTCTTCTGCATTCAGAAGTCATGTGTTGGACATGCTGCCTTTGGAGATTCCTTCCTTGGGCTAAGTTTGCCATCTCCCTATTAAAAATGGAGACCCTTAGAAGGGTCAGTGTTTGTGTGAAATAATCAACCAGATCTTTTCCCAGGAAGTGAGGGATAATGAAAGTACCTGCTTTGTGAAGCATGGGGACAGAGGTGAGGACAGTGGCGTGGGGAGCTAGGATGAATGATGTGGGGTCGTCACAGCTCACAGGGCCAGGTCTCTGCAGGGAGAAGACAGATAGGTCTGCTTGGCTTTTGTAAGAGCATCTATGATGCTCCCCCGTGGAAGCCACCCTCCTGGCGGCTCAGTAAAGAGGCAGCTTCGGGTTAGAATGAGGCCTCCAGGGCCGCTCTCGGAACCCAAACATCAGAAGTACTGAAGGGAAATAGCACTTGGAAAGCAGGATTCCACAGTGGCAACAGGACGGAGGGTCCATCTGTGGATTACGTCAAAGGCTACCAGGGTATGGCTTCCTCATGGAAACACAAACCTGGACAAAAGGAAAGACATGTTTGGACTTTTAAACAAGTTTTTCCTGATTAGAAAGTAATCCCCAATCATTCTAGAAAAGAACTCAAAAATATAAAGAAAAAAAATCCTGATAAACACAGTTAATATCTTGGTGGTTTTTTTTGTCTGGTATATAGATATCATATACTTATATTTTTAAACTTATATTTATACTATATTATATAATTTTGTAACTTGCTTTTCAATTAATATTGTATTGAAGAATTTTTCACTAAAATTCTTCATTAATGTAAAATGGTTTCATTAATATCATTTTAAAATATTTATCCGTATGGTATGGATATATCATAATTCGTTTATTTCCTGATTGTTTAGCATTTAGATTATTTTCATTTCTAGGTGCACAAATATTTGTCAACATTTCTAATCTTTCTTTTTAAGATTAGATTCATAGATGTGGAATTACTAAAACAAAGAACATCAATTTGCTAGTTTATAGTAAAAAAATAACATAGGGATAGATTAAAAGCGACAGAGAGAGAGGAAGGGGGGAAAAGGGAGGAAAAAGGAGACTGAGGGGAGGAGGGAGAGAGAGAGAATTAAAATTACTCTTAATTCTACTCTCCAAAGCAGATCCAAACCTAATGTTTTTGTAGTTTGAGGCAAAAGTATAAGTAAAGGCCCGTATGCTGCTATCTAAATATGTAGAAGTTATAAATCCAGCCGACAAACTATTAAATGAAGTATGTTCTGTCCTTACCTTTGTAACAATCTGACAACACAGGTTCAACTTTAGAATTCTGGGACTCCTTGAAGCTCTGAGCCACAAGGTGGTAGCACGGGGAGAGCTAACCCCAGGCTTCTGGCCACCTCCTGTCTTGTCCCAGCCATGACTCGAGCCCTCACCATGAGGGCCCCTGTGTGCATGTGCAGACACTCCAGGCCCACGTGCAAGCGCTCTCTGCAGACACCCCTGCAGACAGCTCCCTCCTGGCTACCCCTTGGGTCTGGGGTGTGCACACGCAACATGATCCACCCTCAGGGAAAGGGACCCAGGAAGAAGCTTGTGCAGCCCTGGAAATGGGAATTCCGGGGTCCTGGGTCCTGGAGTGTGTGCTAGAAGGAGGGTGGGCTAGAGCTTCCAGGGGGTTCATCCCTTTGGCACTGCAGAGTCCTTGCCCCGTGGAGAGGGGAGGGTCGGAGAAGGGCCAGAGGGAGGCCCTCTACATGATGGGGCTCTGCGAAGGCCCAGGCCTAAGGGTGCTGTAGACCCAAAGAAAACCAGAAATAAAAGTTGGGAATATATCCTTCCAGTTGCTTTTCTACACTCACTGACACACACACACACACACACACACCCCTACAGATTATTCTGTACATATTTTATAATCCTGTTTAAAACCTAGAGATGTTGTGAACATAATTCCAAGTTAATAAATATATATACACGAACACTTTTATTAAGATTTTGTAAGATAGCTTCCCATAAGGTTCTCAGCAGTACCTCCTTTTAAACCACAGATTTGCTCACAATGAGCATTTTAATGTTTGTTTAATTGCTAATGTGATAAGCAAACAACGACATTTTATCGTTGAGTCATGATGAGGTTGAACATGTTTCCATACATTCGCAAACCAGTTTGTTTTCCATTCGATGCATCGTCTCTTCACATCCTTGGCCTATTTATTTGAAGGTGTTACAAAAGTGCTTTCGAGGACCTGAGGAAAGGGGAGGTGGCGGATGGCTAATGATGGATGAAATGCTGAGGGTGCCCCATTCCCACCACTGGTCAAGAGCTATTGCTTTCCTGGAGAGCACTGAGTCATGGAGGAGTCCCCCGAGGGACGCCAGAGGAACTAGCATCTTTGTGCAGGAGCGAGGAGGATATTGAGCGGAAGCACCTCCATCAGGGATACAAGACCCGCCTCCACAGAGGAAATGCAGTGGACTCGTTTCCTGACCCGTGGCCATCTTAGGGCTTCCTATATAATGATTCAGTCCTTCGGCCTCAGGAAAATATAATTTGGCTTGTGACCTTGCAGTTTATTTGGATCATGGAAGGTGATTATGGTCTGGAACACACTCCCCAGGGCAGGAATCGTTAAGTGCTTCCCTCATCCTGGATTGCAGGAAAACAATACATGACATTTGTCAGCTGACTAACACGTGGGAGCAATTCAGGTAGGAAAACGTCATTTTCTGAGGGTTAATTTGCTTCGGTGGGACATATTTGTCTGTGCAAGGACTCAACAGATCGAGTCAGCTGGAGTCACCTGCATTTGCCAGCAGGAGTAACTTAGATCCTTTCCGGTTCTGGGGCCCATCTGCTGGGTACATTAACACAAGTGACATCCAAATGTGTGAAGCACTTCCTCTGTACGATAACTCTTCTTGGGTTGCCTATAGGGGTTGACACCATGAATGCTTATATAGTGTCTTGTATTGCTCCATGCATGAATCTCCCCTGACAACATTAAAGGCTCCTTGGGGGCAGGTCTCTGTCTCTTTGATTCTTGCTCAGCCCTGCAGGTGGTGGGGCCAGAGGAGATGCTTCTTTCTGGCCTTCTCTTCCTTCGTGCTGAGGGAGCTCCATTTGTGTAACACTCCTGGCCTCTCTCTGCCTCCTCACTCGCCCTTCTCCAAGAGAGAAGGAAGGATCCATCTGCTTGGTAAATTTGAGAGAAACTTCTTCCTCTTTCTTTTTGGGATCTGGCTGTCCACATGAAGCACATGTTTTGATCTGCCTCTCCACACCTCCGGTTTTGCAGGACAGACCCCCCATGTGTGTCCGTTGGGGGAGGGGTGGTTGAGGAGTAAAGCTGAAATTGAGGAATTATCCAGCCAACTCCATAGAGCCTGCAACTCCCGCCTTAATGGAGTATTTCCTAAAAGATATTTATCAGAATGTTTTTCCCTCATGAAATAATAAGAAGTATTATCAAGGAAGAGAAGGAGTCTGTAGTCATGTAAAATTGGGAAGAATTATGTTAAGCAAGGTTAAACCGGTTTACCTTCTGCAGGACTTCTCAGAGCCTTGAGTGTACTAATGCGCGTTTTAGATCTTGTGGAGGAGGCTGGGGGACTGTGGTATGTGAGGGTATCTAGCCCCTGGGGCTACTTAACAAAGCTGCTCCTGTGGCTAAAGCTTATGCTCCTCATTTCTGTCTTAAAGTCTTTGATGTTTCTCAGCACTCACGTGAAAGGCAAGGATTTACAATCATAGCCATCAAGCTGGAATCTCCCACAATGGGGAAATCTCATCACTAGCAGAGATATGAAATATGTGGGTAGGAAGGAGGCCTATGGCATTCACAGGACAGGCTCCTTCCTGGGGAAATCTCAGCAGTAGAGGGGCTGGGAGATGAGGTAACAATCCTGTGATGAATTTGGGCAGAGGCCAGACCACAGACAGATGCAGAGGAGGAGGGAAGACTCGTCTCTGTCTTTAAGGTGCTTTTAGCTGAAAATCCCTAGGTCAGCGGTTCTCTAGGTGTGGGCCCTGGGCCGGAAGCATCAGCATCACCTAGGAGCTTGTTGCAAATGTGGATTCTTGGGCCCCACCCCAGACCTACTGAAACACTCTGGAGGCGGGGCCCAGCAATGTGGTTTAACAAGCCTCTAGGGTATTCTGATACACGCTGGAGTTTGAGAACCACTTGGCTTATATAATACCTGTCTGCATCCTGATTCAGTAAGAACCTCTGCATCAAACATTTCTATAATCAATCACTCTGGTCCAGGTTCAAGATGAGTTGTATGAATGAAAGGACCTCAGAAATTTGAGAGACCACATGGCATAGAGGGAAGAGCTGAGGGCCTGAGATAGGAGACCTAAGTTAAAGACTCAGTTCCTGGGAGTCCTTCAACGATTCATTTTGTTTCCCTCCTCAATAAAGTGGAGGGATTAAGAGCTGCCCTGCTGGCTCATGGGACTGTATAAAAGATAATTGAAAAATGTAAGTTAAGTTGTTGGACAAACTGTGAAGTGCTTCACGTATGTAGAGATTGATATTGAGTCAATACTCTCTGAATCTGACTTTGGCAAAATACAATCTCTCTACTCAATTAATAATTATAGTCTCAGTACAAATCCAAAGTTGTTTTGATTCAAGCATTGCTTTGACGCTGAGACTGCACCTTAAAACAACCACTTGGGTTCTAATAAGGATATTGGGAAGTCCATTCCCTCCAACACACATCATGAAGTATATTTGCTTTGGCAAGGGAAGGTGTAAAATATCTTAAACAAATTGCTCTTGATGTAATCTTTAGCTTCTTCTTTAGAGAAAAAAAGAAAATGTAGTTTTTACCTTTTAACTCCATTTTCCAAAGTGAACGCCCTGTGGTGAGAATTGAGGAAATCAGCACCCGTTTCCCCCGGGATGGCGACTATCATCGCTTTTTGTGTCTCCTGCCGTTGCATTGATTGCTTGTGTCGTCAGCAACTATAACCGATTCTCTCCCAATGCACTCTTCCAACCACCCAAGAAGGCACTTATTGGGTGGAGTTCATTAAGGTGTCTGCACATTTTCACTAGGCTAGTAGTTATGAATGGCGGAAATTAGCAAAGTTGCCTTTAATGTAAGGGGGATCAGTGGCTCCTGGGTAGAATAACTTTTGAGATAATTCTCTCTGTCCCAAATTGCATCACCCAGCCTCACTGTGCTGGACTCTCCACCACCAGATCATTCCTCCTGTACGTTCATCTTTGTCGCTTCTTATTGTCCACTATGAAAATGTAACACAGTCACCTCCCACCTCCTCGTAGGGGTGAGACTGTGGGCTAGAGTAAGCTTAGAGTGAGAGGAAGGGTCAGAGGAAGGGTCCTGGAGCAGGGTGCAGGCTCCATTTAAGACAAATTGGGACAAAAACATTGGGAGAGGGTCCAGAAAGGGAAAGTGGTGAGCTTTAGACTCCAGCCACTTGTCAACTTCATGAAGGACTATCTCTGGCTTTAGAACCAATACAATAATTGGCAGCGGCCAGTGTTGCAGTAAAAATGTATCCTCCCTTTTCTTAATATAAAGATTCCATAATGGTGATCTTAGAGGCAGGAGACCTCTACTTGCAAACAAGGGCTTTAAGAGTAAATATAAGTCTAAGGCACGTGAAGCTGCAGTGCCTCAGTGTCTCTGTGCTGGAATTACTTCTCTGGGTAAAGGGTGAGCAGGCTGGGTCCAGACAGGAAATGCCCACCCCACTTGCCCAGGTGGGATTGTGCTCACCCAGCAGAGCCATCCCTAAGGCCAGTGTGGTTGGTTCACTTGTGAACGTTGCTTGAAGTTCAAGTCAGCTGTGTTCCACAATCCTTCACCAGAGAACAGGCATTTTTCACGGTTACAGGGAATAAATGTCCAAGACAGCTGGGAATTGGCTTTTCCTGGGGCCAGGTGGAGGAAAGATCTTTTCATTTTATGGGAAAGACCAATGAGGGTCTGTTCAGTCCTCATTCTTTCTTGACATGTCTGTCCCCAGCCAAGTTCACCAAGTCACAAAACCATGGACTGGGTACGGCCACTTTTGTCCACATTCCACTATAGCAGCTGAAGATCTGCCTCCAAGAGAGGTGAAATGGTTCTCCAAAGTCACAGGGTAAAATACCTCAGTCCCAGGGGTAAAGTCTACTCTCCTGATCCCCATTCTAGATTTTCTAGGCATTACATGGACATGTGGAGCAGGAAAGACTCCCTCAGGGCAAAAGGGGTATCTTTTGAGATCCCCCTGCACCAGTTTGGCTTTCACAGAGGGTGGGCCATGGAGGGCTAATAGCCAGCTTAAGGGTAATTTAGTCATTTAAGTGCAAGTTAACAGCACACCCCTAATTCTGAGAGCCAGGCCTTGGATAACAATGCTCCTCTACTGCAAAGCTTCCTTACTGCTTTTGGTCAACCAGATCTCTGAGGGTCTCTTTGGCAGTGGGAATTAACATCTCCCTCCGCCATATTATTAGATGTTTTGTATATCTTCTTCCAGTCTGCTGGCTTTGTTTCAGTATTATTCCCAGTTCATACTCTTGGAAGGCAGAAATCGCTTCTTAATCATTTCTTGGTCTTCTACTTCCTTGGCCCTATGCTTTGCTCTTAGCAGTTGTTTCCTTTTGAGTGGTGGTGAGGAGAGAGGGCTGGTTGGCTTGGAGGAAGCATCCCCCACTGCCCCAGAAGTTTGCCGTATAGTTCAGGGGCAAGACTTGGCTCATCCAACCTGTGGAACAAAGTTCTTACAAACCTCTGGGATTGTGACCCATAGGAGGAAATGCATTTTACATCATTGTGTGTGTGTGTGTGTGTGTGTAACAAAAATCTAACGAAACAATACCATTCCTATGTGTGATGCACTGATATGTTCTATTCCATTCTATTTCATTAAAACAGGTCCTAGTTGTCACCTGGTAAGTTGTTTTCATATTCCACTGATGGGTCACGACTCCGCAATTTAAGAATCACTGCCACAGAGAACGCACCTTCAGCTCCCTCTGAAACAGCATGGAGGAGTGGGAGGCTGGGGGTGGGGGAAGCTGGAGCTTTAGACAGCCCAGGCGGGCTGCTCTGGGGGCTCTGGAGCCAGGAGCACATGGAAGGAACAGTACAGGGGCTCTTGCATTGGCCAATGTCCTCGTTCTGTGGATAAACAGAAGACACCAGCCTTCAGTGCCTGCAATCTGCTACCTTTCAAGAGCTTTCCAACTCAGCCTGAGAGAGGAAGGGAAGAAGGCTTGATTAGAAAGAAGAAAGCAACCTCCTCTGCCCAAAATGCCTCCAGCACTCGCAGGCTGGATGTGGCCGAGGCTTTCTTTCGCCATCAGGATGCCTGTTAAGAGCAAGACATCTTGCAGAAGGGCCAGGATGGAGGGACAAATGATTTAGTGGCGTTCAGCCCCCAGGCTGCTCTCCTCCCTAGCTGGTGCCTGCCTCCATCACCGCATGCTCTACAGAATGTGCCATCTGGGGGCCTTGATGTAGGAGATGGCTGGGACTTTGGGAGCTGACTGAGCTGCTGCTAAGACAGAATGTGTCCCTGTGAGAATGTACAGTGAGTCCAGGGAGAGGCATCCAGCCTGCTTTCCTTTGAGCAGGGCTCTGCCAATCTCCATGGGGACTTGGGAGAGAGAGAATGATTCTCTGCAAGGAGTGACTGTTGGAGATGGGGGTGGAATGCTGCCTCAGTGTCTGTTCTGGGGTAGAGGGAGGTCACATGATTAAGAAAAGTTAGCTGGTTAGTTGACCAACTCCAGTTCCACACCCAAAGTGAGCAAAATGCCTTGTGGGTCAGGTGCTTAAAGGAATCCTTTTATATTATGAGTCCTCTCCACTCCCCCACCACAATAGGCTGGAGCTGGGTAAGTCAGGATTGGAAAAGCAGCATAAGTAAAGTGCAAGGCATGGTCCCAGCTTCTAAGGAGTTTACAATCCAATCAGAAAAAAGATATTAAAAACAGAAAGCTATTAATGCACCGTACATGAGAGAATGTAAGCAAATGCTAAGTGGGGCAGAAGGTAAATGCTGCAGGAGTTCAGGAAAGGAGAGGAGTGTGGGGAGTGGGGGCTGAGATGGCCAGGCAGTTCCCATAGAGGCCGGCCTCGGTGGACAGGAGGAGGGAGGAAGGCCATCCAAGGGGTGCGGCAGCAGGGTAAAGGCCTGGAAGTGAGGAGAAGTGAGAAGACCAGGGTGACAGGCATTGCAGATGCATGGGAGGGAGAAAGAGGGGTCAAGTTCGAGGGTGAAGCAGTTACTGGAGACACTTGATGTCCGGCTGATAAGTGTCCTGAGGGAATTTAAAATCCAGAGCCTTAATCTTCGGTGATATGTATGGTACATGCAACAGATATACATATCATGAGCTGACACCAATGGCAGTAAGTGGATACCTGTGGTGGGGCAGCCTCTGTCAGATATCTGATGGCACTAGGCTAAACGTCCAGAGATTGAGGCCATTGAGAGTCTATGACCCTAGGAGGACAGAGCCGTGAGTTGTGGCAGGGCATGATAAGCAGGCATGATTCTGGAAGCAGACAGGCTGCGTTCATACCCTTGCTCTGCCAACTTTGAGCCATGAGTTGTTGGTAACCTCTGCAGGCCTCAGTGTCCTCCTCCGTAAGAAAGGAGGCAGCACAGAAGCCCATGTAGTTCACCTGTCAAATGTCGATAAGATGAGTCTGGCACATTCTTAGGCCCTTGCTATGGTCTGAATGTTTGTGTCCCCCCAAAATTCATATGTTGAAATCCTAGTGTGATGGTGTTTGGAGGTGGAGACTTTGGGAGGTGATTAGGAAACAGAGGTGGTACCCTCGTGGATGGGATTAGTGACATTCTTATAAAAGGGACCCCACCGAGCTCTCTTGCTCCTTCTAGGATGTGAGGAGACAATGAGAAGTCTGCAACCCAGATAAGGGCCCTCACCAGAGCCTGACCATGCTGACAATCTGATCTTGGACTTCCAGCCTCCAGAACTGTGAGAAATAAATTTCTGTTGTTTACAAGCCACTGTCTGTGTGTTTTGTTTTAGCAGCCCAATGGACTAAGATAGCCCTCAGTAAAGGGAGTTGTGATTATTATTATTATTATTTTTGCTCCATTTCTGCTTCTCTAGCCTGGTCCCTACCTCCTAATGCAAAATGACAAACTGCTGCAAAGTTCACGCTATTTTCAGGGGTCATCCAGGCATGTGCCACATGAGATCACCACACGGTGGCTGCTTGGCACCATTCCCCTTCTATGGCAGGGGTTCACCACATCTGATGGGAGCGACAATCATGTTCTGCTGGGTCCCACTGCCATGTGCCACCAGTGGGCACCACTAAAATAAATGGAGTCTGCATCAATCAAATATATGCAATTGACACCAGAGGATAGGAGGGGACAGGACAAAGCATGGAACTGGATGTGGAGATGGAAGGAGGAATGTTAACCTGGCCTCATTCTGTTTAGTTAAAAAAAAAAATGTATCCGGCCGGCCCCGTGGCTTAGTGGTTAAGTGCGTGTGCTCTGCTGCTGGCGGCCCGGGTTCGGATCCCGGGCATGCACCGACGCACCACTTCTCTGGCCATGCTGAGGCTGCGTCCCACATACAGCAACTAGAAGGATGTGCAGCTATGACATACAACTATCTACTGGGGCTTTGGGGAAAAAAAAATAAATAAAAATTATAAAAAAAAAAAATAATAATGTATCGAGTGCCTTCCTGTGCTTAGAATTGTCCTGCCAGTGTTTGCTATGGTATTGGAGACACCGCCATTCAACAATTGATCGGGTGGTTAAATACTGGAAGCCTACTCTGGGTGAGTTAAGAAAACAGATATTATGCTTTAGATAATCCGTTAAAAAAGGATTTTGTTTTTAAGGGGAACGTTGAGTGAGAAAACTCATATGCTCTTGTGAGAGATGAAAGCGCGTCCCTACTGACTCCCTTACCCACAGGCATCGAGCCGTTCCTGCTCTGTCTTCACTTCTAAGGGACCCGTTGAGTGGCCGATGATGAGTGCTGACCGCTTGGTTCATGGGAACAAAGACATTCCACCGTCCTAAAGCTGGGGATGGAAGCAAAGAGATGCTCTAAAGAATGAGATATCTCTTGTTGCTCTAACTCTATGTCTCCATCAAAGAGGTTTTGACACAGGGGTCTTCTCAGAATGAAAAATGTGAGAGGGGCTGGAAATTAGGGAATTGCTATCTGCAGCCTTGCTTCTTTGGGGAATTGGTTCTTCCTCATGATTTATTTTTCCACTTTGAAATATTTCATTCATTCATCCCACAATTCATTCACGGCATTTCATCAACGTGCCACTGTGAAAAACTAGGCCAACTTAATTTTTTTCCTTTAGCACTAAAAAAAGTTCTCCAATTCAGTCATATTAGGTGATTTTCCCTTCTAAAAAGTAGTTCCTTGTTTGAAATGGATTTTAAAAACAATAAACTGGAGGATGGGGGGAAAAATCTCTATAATGATCCCAATGTAACTTATATTTAGTTAGCAGTATGAATAATATCAAAACAATGTGCTGATCATACCCACAGCTCCTTTGAGAACACTGAGTGAGATCATGTGCTTAAAGGTACTTTGACAAATATACAGTGCTCAGAAGGGGATTTTTGGGGAGCAAAATGGGAAGAGCCCAGGCTCAGAGGTTAGACACCTCTGAGTTCAAATTTTGACTTCATTATTTACCGGCCCTGTGACATTTAGCAAGTTATTTCTCCCTGTTAGTTGGGGGTTATGCATATAGAGGAATGTTTGGGTTATGGTGGACTCAGCTAATGGTAACCATTATTATTATGCAAAGGCAAGGCATTACTATAATCACTATAATGATTATTTTTTATTATTTTCAGTCTTAGAATGAGTCATGTGGCCTTTCTGCAACCTTCTTAATGATATTTCGTTCGAGTTAATATTATAATATCAAAATGAGATTGTGTTCTGGGACCACTGATGTTAGTGGGAGGTGAGGCCAAGGAGCGCAGAGCACCAAGACGTAGTTCTCCAAGATTAAACCTTGACAGGGGACAATACCTGCAGTGGCTAAAATTTAATTTTTATCTAACTGAAAACTCTTGGGTGACTTCACTTCTCTTCATAAAAGTTCGTATCATTTACTATAGACCAGGTGCTGGGAATGCAAAGAATAAACCACAAGAGGTACCTGGCCAGAGGAGGTAAACATAGCATAATGTGGGGAGTGCAGTGATAAAGAGATAGATGTGGCTTGTGGGTAGAAGAGAGCCGGGGCATGTGAATCTACGACAGGATGCTCTTGGCCACTCATAACAGAAAGCTTGACTGAAAAATGGCTTAAACAATAAAGAGATGCATTATCTTCCATAAAAAGTAGTCGTAACATAGGAAAGCACACAGAGGCAAGTAAGCAGAGTTGTTTACTTTAGTAACTGGACACAGATCCAAGTTCTTTTCGTCTTCTCACTTTGCCACCCTCACTCAGTATATTGTCTAGATCCCCTCATGATTACAAGATGGCTGCAGTAGCTAAGACATCAACAGTATCAGCAGACTAACACCCAGGGACAGACACAGGCCTGTTTCTTCTATATGCATTTCTTTTTAAGAGTAAAGAAAACTTTCTGGAAGGTGCCTGTGCCACCACAGCAGACTTCTCCTAACATTTCCTAACCAAGTTACCTGGCCACCTGTGAAAAATCACAGTAAAGAGAAGGGCAACACCAAAAATGGCTCTTAGATCTGTTAAAATTTACTAAGTCATGGAGGGAAGAAGGAGACCTTGAAATAAAACTGGGCTTTCCCAGCACTAAAGAAAATAAAAGTTGGTCTTTTCAACAGCATCTAACTCAGCCTTGGAGTGAGAGAGTGGAAATCAGGGATGCTTTCTGGAGGCAATAACACCTGAGCTGAGACTAAAGCCTTGCTACTCAAAGTGTGGACTGGGGACTAGCAGCATCAGCAGCACGTGGGGGCTTGTTAGCAATGCAGAATTTCAAGGGTGTCCTAGACCTACTGAATCAGAATCTGCCTTTTTACAAAATGCCCAGGGGAACCGTATGCACATTGAGGTTTGAGAAGCACTGATATAAAACATGAATAGGAGGCAGCCAGGTAAACGTATTTGAAAATGGAATGGGGCTAGGAAATGGAAGAGAGAGCTGTATGAACAGAGGTGGTAGAGGGAAAAGTAATGTAATACATTCGGTTAACTATAATGAGCTCAGGGTTGTGGGTTTTAGATACAGCTTCCAGTATTTCAAAATATTCAGAAAATTTAATCCACCCAATATCACTGATAAAGTACTTCCCTGAAGAATTTGGAAGAGCTAACACTTATTGAAAGCCTGCTGTGTTACGGGCACTGTCCTGTTTTTCTGTATAGGTTGTCCTGTTTAGTGATGTATAGATTGTTCCACTTATATGAGGCTGCTTAACAAACTACTTTAAAACTTAGAGCATTGAAACAACAACCGTCTTACTGTATCTCACAATTTTTTGGGTCAGAAATTTGGGCAGGGCTCTGCAGGGTGATTCTTCTGCTTCAGGTTGTGTCAGCTGGGGTCACTCAAGGGTATTCCGCTGGTGGTTGAGCTGGTCTTTGGGATCTGAAATGGCTTGACTCACACCCTTGGTGCCTTGATGGAGTGGCTGGAAGGCTGGGTTTGGCTGGGCCCCTCCCACTTCCTCTCCTCTAGTCTTACTGCCTCTCCAGGTGGCTTCTCCAGTGAAGTAATCAGCCAGAGAAGAAGCCAGAGACAGTTCTAAAAGTTAGGCCCAGAACTGGGAAATTTCACCTCTGTCCTACTCTACTGACCAAAGCCACAATAGACCAAGAATTGAGAAGAGGGGAAATAAGATTCCACCTTTCAGTGGGAAGAATGTCAAAGAAATTGTAGCAGTGTTTAATCCACCAGATACTAATTCATGTATTCCCCCAATAACCCTGAGGTAGTTATTAAGTTATTTGTCTACAGAAAAAGAAATGGAGGCACAACGTAGATAAGTAACTTGCCCAAGGTCAATGCCTAGTCAGGGAAAGTGTCTAGATTGGAATCCAGTCAGCCTGGCTGCAGAAAACATATTCACCCACTGAACCACTAGAGGAAGGCCACACTTACCAAGAATTAGATAGAGAGAGTATGTTTCTATGGTTTTAAACCACAAGGCAGGTTATAGCTCCTTTTCTCTGAAGAACCATTTCATGGGCCTGCTGTTGGCAAACTCATTCTCCATGACACATGTGTTGAATAGCCCACTTACACTTTTAATACCCTGGTTTGGGCCCCACATTTTTAAAGGGCTTTTGATCTCTTCTTTCTGCATCCAGTAACCCTAGCCTGGGTGTGGAGGATCCAGCAGCAGATTAAATGCATTTCAAATAATGAGAAGACAAAACCCTGCCTTCGCTGCCCCCACCACTCTCCTGGATTGTTGAAGGATTATTTACTGTGTTTGCCTTGACTTGAGCTATTTAATTTTTCCAAAACAGATGCAGGCGATTGATTAATGGCATTCCCACTAAAAGTCAGAAATGTCAGCAAGACTCTTACAAGCCAGTGTCATTCTGGACCAGAACAATAGATACGGCTAAGAAACAGGGACTTGTGCCAAGTATTCTTGAGGCTAGGAGGTCATGTGCCACTTTTCTGCTAAGAGAGAGATATATTTAAGGGCAAGGGAAGCGGAGTTTAGGGGGTTGGGAATGTCTGGGCATGTGCTAATAATAGGATGGATCACATGACACCTAAGACACCTCGAAAGAGGCTTAATTGGTGGAGATGAATTAAAGTGCTCGGAATTAAGGACATTTCTTCAAATATCCCGATGTGTAAAAATAGACCGAAGGAAATACATGTGTGATGGAGAGAGAATGGCGAAGTTAGGCTGACCTCCCGTCAGAGGGCTTTTGTGATTTGCTAGGGTAAAGTTAGGATCAGGACCAGTTACATAATTTGTGGAGCTCAGCACAAAATGCAAATGTGGGGCCCCTTTTTAAAAATTTTTAAGAATTTCAAGATGGTGACAGCGGAGCATTAGACAACACGTGTGGCCCTTCTGAGTTCAGGGACTCTGTGCGACTGTGCAGATCTACGCCCGTGGAGCCAGCCCTGGTTAGGAGAACCCGATGCTCAATTTCTTTTTCCAGGTGGGGCAGCAATGAGTGAATCTGACAATGACCTGCAGGGCCAGCCCCAGGCGAATAGGTGCAGGGGGAAGTTTGTTTAGGAGATCATGTCCGCTCTATGCTCCCTCCTCTGTGCCTCCAAGCCTCCTCCTTTCCTCAATTACCCAGAGCTCCCTGGCTCTCTCACCTTCTCCATCCCCTCCCCTCCAAAACCTTGCCTGCAGAAAACGATCCCAAAATGTTCCAGACACTGAGGTGTACATGACTGATAATATGTGGAGTGCTCCCCCAACGTGTTTGTATTTTTACAGACATTTAAGCCTCAGGCAAAGCAATGATGGAATTTCAGGTGTTATCTGGTTCATGGGAAAATTATTATTTTTTTCTAAGCTGGGAGGTTTGCCCAGAGCCCTTGAGATCACACTGTCATAGGCATCCACTTATTTTGGCAGTCGTGGAGGCTCGTGGCTCTTTGCTCTCGGGGCATTTATCCCAGAGAGTACAAGTTGCAGCCTCTTCTTTTGCCAGTGGAGCTGAAAGGACCCCTCCTCCCTGTGCATGGGCTGGACAGTAGGACACGCTGAAACACTGTCCACAGGAAAGGTCTACAGACTGAATTCCACTTTGGTTGCACTTTGGTGAGCCTCAGTCTCTCACGCCATCCCCGCCCGGGCCCCTCCATGCCCACTCAGCTCTTTCAGAGTACACAGCTCAAGACTCGGCAGGCCTGAGCTGTCTTTCTTTCCTTCACACCCTCTCTGAATACCAGAGACACCCCTGGAATTGGCTGCACATATGACTCAGGGCACACCCTCCCCCTCACCCCCAACACACACTTGATCCGGCAGGGGTCTTGCTGCTAGGAGGGTTGGGGCTGGGAAGTGCCCTCTGGACATCCCAAACCTGACTTTGCTCCCTTTCTCTTGGGCCTGCTGTGGATTGCCTGTCCTTTCCCAGGCTTAATGTCAAAGGAAACGCCTTCTATAACCACAAACCACCAGGGCCTCCCTTATTTCTCAGATTGACTTGGCTTCTAGGAAGTGGCTGTGGCCTACAAAGCCACGGCGTGAGCCCAGGAGCAAATCGTTTCAGTTGCACAAGGCCACACAGAAGCTCGGCCTCACAGAGGAGGTTAATAATAGAGCCTGTCCTAGAGGCAGTCCAGGAAAGCCTTTGGAATGTTCTGTCTTCAGATATGCCTTGGATCGATTCATTCAGACGCACTTTATTCTCTGGGCCTTCTCTGTGGCGACCTGGCTCTAGAAGGAAGGTGATTACAGTTCCGGTTTTGAAACCTCGGGGGCTATGACTGGTTTAGGGTTTGAAGCCAAAACATATTGAGCAAATGAAAACCTCTGACTCACCAGGAATCTTTGCTTTTCGTTTTCAAACACATCAATCAGTCTGTCAACAGCACTGACTGAGGGTCTATTCTGTGAAGAACCGTGGACTGGGCACTGTGGGGAGATTTGCAAAACCATGTATTAATAGTTTCATTCATCCATCAGTTATCTAGCCATTTAATTCGATTTAGTGAATTGAGTCAAATCAGAAATACCCACTGAGCCTTACGAGCCACAAAACTCTGCTCTCAGGGGATGCCGGAAATGTAAAGATAGTAATGTATAAAAAGTCACTCTCTAGAGCTTACCATCTAGTGGGAGTGGTGGCAAGGGCAAATACATAAATAGATTAGACCAGGCAAACTAGGATGAGTATAACAAGAGAAGCTGACCACAGGTGTTCCACAGATTCAGAGAAGGGAACTGTCATGATGAGTCAGAAGAATTACAAAATGCAGTTCCTTATTGGGAACTCGTTATTAGGTATATCAAGTATTCAAAAAGTATGTGTTGAAAATTGCTAAGTAAGGTGGGCTTGGTTATGGGCCTTGGAGGATTGGTAAGAATTCATAGGCAGGGGCAATCACCACTAGTAGCAAGTCTAGTGAGGTCTCAGGGGGCAGAAGTCTGTTCTGTTTACTTATCCATCATCTTTCTTTTATCTATTCATCCATCCAAGATGTCACGATCAGCAGTGAGGGGCAAACCAGGGGGGTGATTGACACTGAAGAAGCAGGAATGGGAACTAGAAAGTATTTGCAAACTAAGTGGCGGGTATGGCCAACAGAATGAAGGTCTGATGGTTCGCCAGAGACTTCATGACAGATGGGGAAGGAGCCAGAGGTGGAACCCTCAACACAGGCCAGCGGCCAGAGACTGGGCAAGCAAATAAGGTGACTGCGTACAGACACCCACACGTGGTCACTGAGTCTCTGTGACTCAGTCTCCAGATGGGCACTTAGGCCTGGTGCTAATTATATATTAAGCACTTGCTGTGTGCTCAGCATTGTGCCAGGTGAAAAAAAGATCCAAGAGAAATGTGTGAAATGGTCTTTGTCCTGACAGAGCTTATAATCCAGTTGAGCAAAATAGGATAAATAGAAAAGAAATGAGTGGAGCATAATACGGGAACAATTGTGAGAGTCAAGTATGAATGAGTTGTGGGAACTGGAAAAGAGTAAATGCAGTCTGAACTCACTTCACAAGTATTGACGGGGTGCCTGCTCGCTTTAGGCAGTCACAGGAAGCGTGTTGGAGGAGGTGGGTTTTGAACAAGCCTTTCAGCAGTGGCCAGTCAGGGATGGTCAGGCAGGAGATCAGAGGCCTGAGCTGGTGGACATCTGCCTCAGCCTACAGCACTGCTCATAGCCCCAGCCACCCGCTGTCCTTGATTCCCTGGGGTGGGGGTCTGAGGATGCCCTGGGCTGGTGGCATGCTGGACCCAGCTTGCACAGGGTCATACTGGCTCACACTGGCTTGGGAGGGCCAATTTTGTGCATCTCTTCTCAACTCACTTTCACGTGACATCATATTGGTAGCTTGAAATCGACCATGATGGGACTATTTATGCCACAGACATCAGCAAATGCTGCAAATCAGGGAATTTTTTCCCCCTGAATTTCTGACTTATCAGCGTACTTTGCCCCTGGACCATTTCCCCCTGTCAGGGAATGATAGACATAAATCACCACCTCTAGGAGGAGAATTCTCAACCTGGATCTGATCAAGATTTTATTTTTATTTGAAATAATTCAATAAACAGTTCAAGAGTTCATTTCAAAAAACGTGCCCTTTTGAGTACCTGCTACGTGGCAGGCATTGTGCTGGCACCAGAGACCCAAAGACGAGTCCGGTACAGTGGTGAGGAGAAAGGGGCACACAAATCGATGCCAAGGTAGACTGGCGAGGGCTTGGATGGAGGTATCTGTAGGATGGCAGAGGAACACAGGAGGGGACTGGAGTGGATGGAGACTCGGGAAATGTTTCCGGAGAAAGCAGCACTTGTTCCGATTCCTGAAAGAGAATTCCAGGCAGAGAAAATACACCAGCAAAAGCAAAGGGATGTTTGAGGGCTCTCAGCTCTACACACTGTCATTTGTAAGGCTGGAACATAACACGAGAGCCACAGGGGGACGCTAGGCAGGTCGTCAGGGATCCCCTGATGGAGTTGACCGCATTTGAACATTGTCTTTAAGGTGATGGTGGGCCAGGGAACAAGGTGCAGGGAAGCCATAAGGACCAGAATAAGGCAGGGCCAGCGCTAACTGTGCCTGGTCTGATTCCCTATCAGCTCTTCCCCTATTTCTTTGAGGCCCTTTCGTAGGGTTTCTGGGGCTGGGAGGGAGGTTGGGGATCCCTGCTTATTGCAGGAGTGGGGCAGATCCAGTTCCCTGACTTCCCGAGCCTGGTTCCCGACCTCCCACGCTGACTGCACTTTCCTGGTGCCTGAGACCACCCGCTCCTTTGGCCATGGCAGACCTCCCACTTGTCCACTGCCTTCTTTCTCCGTCCTAGAGTGTTCCCTTTGAAAAAATATTGTTTATGTTTTAACATTTAATGCACAAATAATGTGTTAACATATTTTCAGTGTTAAAAAACAAAAGAAAATCCCCCAAATCTTTTTAGATGCTCCCTATCCCATTTAATTCTCAAAAGTACTTTTCCTTATAGACTTTTCACTATATTATTATATGTGTGTGTACTTATGAAATATTGTTTTTTATATATAAATGGTAACATGCTTATGCATTGATTTGCAATTTGCTTTTTTTTCTCACTTGAAAAGATGTCTTGGAGCTCTTTCCATGCCACTGAAAATAGATTTGTCTCCTTCTTCTTAAGTGGTATATTGTATTCCACAGTGCAGATATATATTCTTGGTCATCCTTCTACTAACAGACTTTTACGTAGCTCTCAATTTTTTTGTGATTACAAAAAATGCCAGAATGAAGATCCCTGTATAAACCTCCTTGGGCAGATATGTAAGTGTTTTTCTACACAATAATTATAAGATATAAGTATTTAATATCCTAATAGGTAAATTATCTTTTTAAATGACTTACCAATTTAATCTCCCTCCAGTAGCCAATTTCCCTCAAACTCTTACCTTAATAAAGGCTATTATCAAGTGGATTAATTTTGCTCATCTGATGGGTATGAAATTGAGATCTCACTGTTTTTCTTTTATTTTCAAAAATAATGTTATTTTTTAAAATAGAGATTTTTTTCCCCACAAAATTCTACTTTTAAAATTGTCAGACAGTGAAATTGGCTTTTTTTCTTTTGGTGTAAAGTTCTACGAATTTTAACACATGCACAGTTAAGACATCCTCTTCTCATGCCTAACACCTGACAGCACTGATCCATTCTCCACCACTGTAACATCTTCTTTTTGAGAAT
This sequence comes from Diceros bicornis minor, assembly GCF_020826845.1. Taxonomy (NCBI): domain Eukaryota; kingdom Metazoa; phylum Chordata; class Mammalia; order Perissodactyla; family Rhinocerotidae; genus Diceros; species Diceros bicornis. Next base: position 79,108,326 of record NC_080743.1, read on the forward strand.
GTCATATTAATGGAATTACACAGTTTGTAACCTTTTAAGATTGACCTCTTTTACTCAGCAGAATGCTTTTGAGATTCATGAGAGTTGTTGCATAATATCAATAATTTGTTCCTTATTATTGCTAAGTAGTATTCTGCTTATGGATATATCAGGGTTTGTTTATCCGTTCACTGAATGGAGGACATTTGGGATGTTCCTAGTTTTTAGTGATTATGAATACAGCTATTCTAAACATCTGTGTACAAGTTTTTATGGCAATATATATTTTCATTTCTCTAGAGTGAATGCCCAGGAGTGGGTTTTCTGGCTCAAATGATAAATATATGTTTAACTATAAGAAACTGCCAAACTAGTTTTCACAGTAGCTGTGCTGTTTTTGCACTCCACCCGCAGAGTATGAGAGTTTCGGTTGCTCTGCATCCTCATCAGCTACCACCTGGTAATGCCAGTATTTTTTATTTTGGCTGTTCTAATAGGTGTGTAGTGGTATCTCATTGTGGTTTTAATTTGTATTTCTCTAATAGCTAATGATGTTGATTGAGCCTCTTTTATTTGCCATCCTTATATCTTCTTTGGTGATGTGTCCAAATCTTTTCCTCATTTTTTTAACTGGGGTTTTTGTTTTCTTATTGTTGAGTTTTGAGAATTCTTTATATATTATTGACACAAATAGTGTGTTGGAATTGTGATTTGCAAATATTTTCTCCCAGTTTGTAGTATGTCTTTTCATTTTCTTTTTTCTTTTTTCTTTTTGTGAGGAAGATCAGCCCTGAGCTAACATCTGCCAATCCTCCTCTTTTTGCTGAGGAAGACTGGCCCTAGGCTAACATCTGTGCCTATCTTCCTCTACTTTATATGGGATGCTGCCACAGCATGCCTTGACAAGTGGTGTGTCGGTGTGTGCCCGGGATCCGAACCTACGAACCCCGGGCTGCCGAAGCGGAGCGCGCGCACTTAACTGCTCCGCCCCTGGGCCGGCCCCTTGTCTTTTCATTTTCAAAGCAAAAGTTTTTAATTTTCATAGACTCCAATCTATAAATTTTTCTTTTATGTATCATGCTTTTGGTATCATGTCTAAGAACTCTTTGCATAATTTGAGTCATGATTATTTTCTCCTATGTTTTCCCTAAAAGTTTTACATTTTACGCTTAGATCTATGATCCATTTTCAGTTAATTTTTGTATAAGGTTTGAGGTATAGGGCAAGGTTTATTGTGTTGCATAACGATGACCAATTGTTTCAAAACCATCTGTTAAAAAGACTCCTTTCTTCATTGAATTGCTTTTGCACCTTTGCCAAAGATTAAATGGGCATATTCTTATGTGTCTATTTTTGGACTCTATTATCTTGCATTCATCTATTCTATGCCTTCACAAACACCACACTGTTTTGAGTGCTGCAACTTTATAGTAAGTTTTAATACCATACAGTTAGATTCCATCAGCTTTATTCTTTTCAAAGTTGCTCTAAACATTCTGGGTCCTTGCCTTTCTATATGAATTTTAGAATCTTCTTATCAATATCTGCAAAAAGTTCTGCTGAGATTTTGATTGGTACTGCATTAAATCTGTACATAGATTTAAGGAGAATTGATATCTTTATTATGCTGAGTCTTCCATTCCATGAACATAATATGTGTCTCCATTTATTTAGATCCTCTTTGATTTCTTTAATTTCATTTCATAGCTTTCAGCATACAGATTCTGTACTCATTCTGTAGGATTTATATCCTTATAAGTATTTCATTTTTTTAGCTATTGTAAACGGTATGGTTTATTTAATTTCAATTTCCAATTGTACATTGCTAGCATAAAGAGCTACAATAGACTTTTGTGTTGATGTTGTATCCTGCCATCTTGCTGAGCTCACTTTGTTCTAGAAGTCTTTTGGTAGAGCCCTGGGATTTTCTAAATTGATGATCATGTTATGTGTGAATAGGGACAGTTTTATTTCTTGCTTTAAAATCTATATGCTTTTTATTTCTTTCTCTTGCGTTATTGTGCCGGCTAAGACCTCCGGTATTATGTTGTATTGGGAATGGATATCCCAGCCCTCTTTCCCATCCTAAGGGGACAGCATCTTAGGGGAAATCTTTTACCATTAAGAGTGACGTTAGCTGAAGGTTTTCTGTAGATGCCTCATGTCATCTTGAAGTTCCCTTCTCTTCTTAATTTGCTGAGAGTGTTTATCAAGAATGGATGTTATATTTTGTCAAATGCTTTTCTGCATCTATTGATAAGATCACATAGGTTTTCTTCTTTAGATGGTTAATATGGTAAATTATATTATTGGTTTTGAATATTGAATCAGCCTTACATTCTGGGGATAAATGCCAGTTAATTGTGGTGAATTATTCTTTTTATATATAATTGTATTTCATTTGCTAACATTTTGTTGAGAGTTTTTTTCATCCCTGTTTGTGAGAAATATTGGTCTGTAGTTTTGTGTTTTTTTGTACTTTTTTTTTATGGTTTTGTAGCAGTATAACATTGGCCTTATAAAATGAGTTGGAAAGTATTCCTCTTCTGTTTTCTGGAAGAAAGTGTGTAGAACTGGTGTTACTTCTGCTTCAAATTTTTGGCAGAATTTTACAGTGACTTCCATTGGAACTGGAGATTCTTTTTTGGAAAGATTTTAGCTACAAATTCCATTTATTTAATAGTTGTAAGTTTATTCAAGTCATGTACTTCAGCTAGAGTGAGTTTTAGTAGTTTGTGGTTTATAAGGAATTGATCCATTTAATTTAAGTTGTCAGATTATTGTGAATAGAGTTGCTTGTAGTATTGTTTTTATTATCCTTTTGATGTCTGTAGGGTCTGCTGTGATATTGCTACCTTCATTCCTGATATCGGTAATTTGTGTCTTCTCTCTTGTTTTCTTTGTCCATCTTGCTAGAGACTTACCAATTTTATTGATTTTTCTCTAAGAACCAGTTTTTAGTTTTAGTGATTTTTTTTCTATGGTATTTCCATTTTCAATTTCATTGAGTTCTGCACTTAGCTTTATTATTTGCTTTCTTCTGCTTTGTGTTTATTTTGTTCTTTTTCTAGTTTCTTAAGGTAAAAGCTTAGATTACTTATTTGATACCTTTTTCTCTTTCTAATATAGGCATTTTAGTGCTATAAATTTCCCTCTAAGCACTGCTTTGGCTGTGTCCCACAGATCTTCATATGTTGCATTTTCCTTTTCATGCAGTTTCATTGAGACTTCCTCTTTAACCTATGGATTATTTTTAACTGTTTTAAATTTCCAAGTGTTTGGAGACTTTCTTGTGAAATTTTTGTTATTGATTTCTCATATAATTCCATTACAGTCTGAAAATATTCTTTTTATGATTTCAAATATTTTAAGTTTGTTAATGTTTATTTTATGACCCTGGATACAGTCTATCTTGGTGAAGAATATATGTTCACTTGGAAAAAATGTGTATTCTGCTGGTGTGGGTTAATATTTAGATCCAGTTTGTTGATGATATCAATCTGCTCTATATTCTGACTGATTTCCTGTCTACTAGTTCTATTACCAAGAGGGAAATGTTGAAGATTGCAACTATAATTATGTGTTTGTCTACTTATTCTTTCATTTCTGTTAGTTTTATTTCATGTATTTTGAAGCTCTGTTGTTAGGCATACACACATTTGAGATTGTTATGCCTTTTTGGTGAATTGACACTTTTAGTAACATATAATCTCTCTCTTTATCTTGAGGAAATTTGCCCTGAAGCCTACTTTGATAATGATATAACAACTTGTGGTAGGAGACTCTAAAATGACCGCCAATGATCTTCACTCTCTGATATTCATGCCCTCATGTAATTCCCTCCTCTTGAGTATAGGCTGACCCTAGTTACTTGCTCCTAACCAACAGAATACAGCAAAGGTGATGGGATGACATATCGGTGATTAGGTTACACAAGATAGTGACTTTTTTCTTGCTAGTGGACTTGCTTTCTCTTTCTGGCTTTGATGAAGCAAGCTGCCATGTTGGAGAGGCCTCCATTACAAATAACTGAGGCGCCCTTGAGCCAACAGTCGGTAAGGAACTGAAAGCCATCAGTCTACCAACCAGCAAAGATTTGTAGTCTGACAACAACTGTATTAGTCAGGACTCTCCAGAGAAACAGAACCAATAGGATATGTATAGATACATATAAGAGGAGATTTGTTATAAGAATTGGCTCATGCAATTTGAATATGATTTGTCTGGGTATAGATTTCTTTAAGTTTATCCTGTTGGAGGTACATTTAACTTCTTGAAACTTTAAGTTTCTGTCTTTTGCCAAACTTGGAAGATTTCTAGCCATTATTTCTTCAAATATTTTTTCAGAACTTCCCTCTTTTTTATTCCCTTCTAGAACTCTGATGACACAAATGTTAGACCTTTTGTTGCTGTCCCACAGGTCTCTGAGGCTCTGTTCATTTTTTTGTCAATCTTTCTGTTGTTCAGACTGGAATATTTCTATTGCTCTATCTTCTAGTTTACTGTCTTCTCTGTCGTCTCTAATCTACTAATAAGTCCATTTAATTAGTTTTAAAATTTCAGTTATGTTATTTTTTAGTTCTAAAATTTCCATTTAGTTCTTCTTTTTATGTTCTATTTCTTTGCTGATTCCTTCTCCTTTAACATTTGTTTTGAGAGTGCTCTCAAAGCATTGCTCTTTCAAGCATTTTTATAACTAACGTAAGGTCTTTCTCAGATAATTCCAATATCTGTGTCATCTCCTTGTTGGTTTCCATGTGAGTTGAACTTCACGATTCTTCATACTAAGTAATTTTGGATTGTATTCTTGATATTTTTAGTATTAGGTTATGAGACTCTGTGTCTTGCTTGAATTATGTGGATATTATTCATATCTTTGTTTTAGTAGGCAATCGATGATTAGATTTAGACCACAAGTTCCCACTTGCCTTCTATAGGCTGTGGTTACAATGTCAGTTCAAGTTTTAGTCTTGGCAATGCTGTTCAGATCTGTCCCATGAATGCACCACCAAGTGGTCACTCTGGGACCTGGGTGGAAGTCTATTAGCTCAGTTCTCAAAGTCTTTGATATGCTTATTAGGATTAGATCCAAGCATGTGTGTGTTTGGGGTGAGCCCAGAAGTTCATTGGGTCACTGTCCTGAGCTCTTCCCTCTCTTGGTTTCCCCAGTACTTCTCAGTTCCCTAGGGCTCCTCACTTTGGTCTTCTATGCAATTGCAGTGTGTCTGTGGCCAAGTGGAAGGAGGTCAGAAAGAAAGCAGAAAAAGCAATGGGATTGTGCCCTCACCTTAATGGAACCCTTGCTCCACTGAATGGTGGGAAAAGTTCTCTCGCAGAGTTTTAGCTCCTGCAGGCTGCCATTGCTGCTGTTATTATTGCTTTCCACTGCCACCACTGCAAGACTGCCTGGGGAGCACAAGAGAATGAAGAAAAAGGAGAGAGAAAGCTGAAGAATTTCCTCCACTCTTTCTGAACTTTAGAACTTCCTTTTAGCACTCCTGGAGCCAGGGCTAGAGGGTTTCTCCTGGAGCTCTTTCTCTCTACTACAGTGCTCACTTCAGGTTGTCCAACTGAGTTAAGGCCAGAGGGGCAGAGAAGGGAAAAAATTGTTAACTTTACTGTTAGTTTGATGATACTTTATTTTTGGTGTTCCACACTGGTCTGCCTACTGCTATTTACTTTTCAGAGTCCTCTAGTGGTTGGACCATTCATTCTGTCCAGGTTTTATGGTCGCATTCAGTGGCAGTGAAAGTATGGTGTGTGTTTACTTCATCTCACTTGGAACCAGCTTCCTTGCTGTTGTTTTAATATACATTTCTCTGATTACTTGTGAGGTTGAACACCTTTTCATCTTGTTTTTTCTTAGCACGTATTTTCTTCTGTGACTAATATTTATATCTCATGCCCATTTTAATGCTTGGTTTGTTTGTTTTTTTATTACTTGTAGGAGTTCTTTTATCCTGAATAGTAAGGCTTTGATTATTTTCTATGTGACAAATAGTTTTTACCATTTTTTTTTTTTGGTCTTAAATTGTTCATAGCTAAGGTTCTTTATTGTAATAAAAGTATGTAAGTTTGATAAATTAATCAAATTTATCAACCTTTTCGTTTGACTGCTTTTGGTAACATTTTTTTTAGGCTGGCCTTTTTAACTTCAAGGTCACTATCATATTTGCCTATTACTTGTAATATTCATAAGTTTGCTTTCTTATAATTAAATCTTTTATCCATTAGAATTTATTTTCATGAATGATGTGTGTTAGGGATGTAGCTTAGTGCTTTTTCCCAAATAAGTTGCCATTTTTTCCAACACCACTTATTACACATCATTTCATCTGCTGATTTTACCAAATAGCAAGTTCCCATATATACAATGCTTTGTTTCAGAATTACATTCAATTCCTTTGACCTATTTATCTATTCCTTCAGAAATATTACATTATTTTAATAGATACAGCTAATATGCTTTAATAATTAAAAGGACAAGGGTTTCCTCGACAATTTTTCTTTCTCAAAATTGTCCTTGCTATTCTTGGCATTTATATTCTTTCACATGAATTTTAGAATCAACGGATCTTTGGGATATTGATTAGAATTGCGTTAAATTGGTAGATTAATTTGGGGAGAATTGTCATGTCCACGCTTTGAGTCTTCTCATCCACCAACATGCTATATACTTGCATTTATTCAAGTTTCCTTTTATGTCTTCCAGGAGAGCTTTCCAGTTTTTTCCATGGAGGTTTTGCATACATTTTATGAAGCGTATTCCCAGATATTTTATAGTTTTGTTGATATTTTAAAGGGTATTGTTTCTATTTTATTTTATGCTTGGTTATTGTAGATATATGGGAGTGTTGTTGATTTTTTATGCTTAGCTTGTACCCAGGGTTTTACTAAATGTACTTATTGTTTCCAGCAGTTTTTCAATTAAATCTTTAGGGTTTTTTAGTACATTATCATAATTTTCCAGAAATAATGACTGTTTTTATTTCATCTCTCTCTCTCTCTTTTCTTTTTTTGTTGTGTTGACCAGATATACGAGTATAATGTTAAATGTAGAGAGGAGAGGAAAGATCTTTGTTTTATTCCAATTTTATCAGAAATTCTTCTCATATGTTACCATTAACTATAATGCTTGCTATAGATTTCTGGTAGGTAGCATTCGTCAAGTTCAGGAAGGTGTTTTGTATTTACGTTGCCTAATCATTTTTTAAAAATCACAAATGGGTATTGAGTTTCATCAAATGATTGTTCAGCATTTATTCAATGACTGTAACTTTTAAACCTATTAATTATTTTCTAATGTGGCACCATCTTTGCTCTCCTAGGATAAACCCTACATATATATATACATACAAGGATTCAATTTGTTAATAAGTTATTTAGAAGTTTGCATCTATATTTATAAACAAGACTGACATGAATTTTTTCTTATAGTGTTTTTATCTAGTATTGATATCAGAGTTTCTCTCACCATAGTTCTTTACATATTCTCCCTATATATACACATATGTATATATATTCCTTATATATATGTGTGTGTGTATATATATATATATATATATACTGTCCCTTACTTTACTGTTTTTATTTAGCAATATATTTGTTAGATCATTTCATATCAGTAGAAAAAGAACTTCTTCCTTTTTGAATTTTTAAATGAGCTCATGATATTCCATTGTATGAATGAGCTATAATTTATTTAATAAGTCCCCTACTGGTGGACTATCACAAGCACTTCTATAATGCATAAATGCTTACATATATCATTTTATACACAGGTGGGGCTATCTGTAGGAGAAATTCCTAGAAGTGGAGTTGCTGGGTCAAAGGACATATGCACTTGTGATTTGGATAGATTTTGCTAAATTGCCCTTCAGAAAGATTATACAAATTTACACTCCCACAAGAATTTTTGAGGTCTCCTTTCTACTCATACCCTTTCCAACACAGTGTTATCAAACATTTGATTTTTGGCAATCTGATGGATGAAAAACAGGTACTTCTGTATAATTTTACTTTGCATTGCAGTTATTGAAGGGTATTGTGACTAGTTAAAATTGTACATTTTCCAGAATCCTTTATAGACAGGGGTGATAATGTGATATGTTTCTGCCAATAAGATGTAAGAAAGAGTCATTGTGTGAAATATTTAAAACTTGCAACAAATTCTGTGAAACAGAGTACTGAGATAGAGAATATCAAGGGAGAAACTACTTCATTATATTGAGTAATCAGGAAAGGCCTCTTCGAGGAGGTGACATTCAAACTAACCTTGAATTTTAGGAAAGAATCAGAGAGTGGCTGGCAAAAATTCAGTTTTGGATACACTAATTTTGTTAAGTTTTTTTAGGCGTCCATACAAAGATGTCTAGTAGGTAGTTTAATATGTAGATTTAGATCCCAGACGAGTCTGAGCATAGAGGAAAAAGTTGGGAAATAACAGTATATGGGTTATACTTAAATCCATATGAACGAATGTGATTCTCCAGAGAGAGAGTAAAGAGAAGAGGATCAAGGACTAAAACAGGAGGAACAAAAGCATTTAGAGATCTGTTAGAAGAGGAAGTGCCAACAAAGAAATATAAGAAGAAGTAGTGAGATGAAGAAAACCTTTACGATGTGAGGTCAGCTACTCTAGACCCATTATTAGGGGTAGTGCTAAGATCATCATATGGTCTATTAGTTATAACCTTCTCACAAAATCAAAGACTAGACCCTGTTAAAGACAGTATGGTAGAATTTCATGGGGTCATTGTGTATGTCTATATATTATAGCTAAAGTCTTCAATAGTTCCTATCAATGGATAGTATATATAAATATATATAAAAAATATGAACATAAAAGCTTTCACTGTTATTCACCCTTTTTCCAAAACATGTATAACAGAATGGACCATCACCTCCTTTGTGCTGGCAAATATAATTCCTTTGAAGTAGCTTAAGTATTTGTTTGAGTTTTTTGAGGCCTCTTTATCTGATGCTGTTGTCTTTGAGATCAAGCAAAATTAGTTTCTTTCCAAAGATTAATAAGAAGTATTGCAGAAAAGTTTGCTTGAAACAAATTTGTTTTTAAAGCAAGGCTAAACAGATTAAACTTTATTGGCAGTTGGGAGCCAAAAAGGGTTTATTAAAATGGAGGAATGTTATGATAAGAGTTGTAATTTAGGAAAATTACTCTCTGGGCAGCATGAAGGAGGGAAAGGAGAAGAGAGATTGGAGGGAGGGATAACAGTTAGGAGGTTGATCAAGATATGATGACAGTATGACCCTCAAGACAGGCAATACAAGAGGAAAAGAAAAAGAAAAAAAAATCATTGGGTTTAGCTTCCAAGAAAGCAATTTAAGAGGGAGGTGAGTGTAGACTCAGCCTAGCCACTGTCTGTTTTTTGCCTTTTGCCTCTTCCCTTCTTCCTATCTAGAATGTAGTAAACACCATGGTAAAGGCGATGAGCACATGCTAAAGAAGACTGAGGAGGAAGCGAAGTGGATTGTGAGTGTGGCAAGGAGGACATTTTAAGCACATTGGATCCCACAGATACCAAATAAGTGGCTGGATCACAGAGAGTTAGAGCAGGAAGTAACCATAGAGGTCAGCTAATCCAACACCTTCCTTTTACAGATGGGGACATTGAGATTTAGAAAAGTGAGGTGACTTGATTGTGCTGTCACTAAAACAGCCAATGCTCACTCCCCTGTCCCAAGCCCTAAGATTAGAGTGATAATTTTTAGAAAGATCTCATAAAGCTGGGTATATGAGGGACCAGAAAAAGAGGAGAGTATCAGTGTAAGCAATTATAAATAAGTCTTTTTGGAGGAAAACAATCTAACCTATATTTATCAAGTGATGAACTTAGATGAGGTCCATTCCCCAGTGCAAGAAGTTCAAAGCAGCATAGGAAAATCTATCCTCCACTTTCTCTCATAGTCCGTACTCTCCATACCCCCTGCCAAATGGCTAAAAATATATATTAAAAAAAAAATTCTGAGCATCAAGAAAAGGATTGGAAACAAATGAAAAAAAAAATCCATCATTCCATTTAGCAAACTCACAGGACTCAGATTAGAAATACATCTCAAGGAAAAGCTGGATAAAGTAAATAACAACATTCATAATGTGAATATCTCCTATGAGCTCTGTTCAAAGTATTTTATGTAAATATCTTATTTTAATCTTGAGAACAACTTTGTGTCCAGATTATGCAGATGGGAAACTGAGGCTCAGACCACATTAATTGCCGAAGGTCAGAGACCGTGTATTGTCATGACTGTAAGTGGTAGAAACCCAAATGACTTAGCTGAGGCAGGATGATGAACTTAGTAGTTTGGCTAACAAAACTTTGGGGAGGCAGAGAGTCAGCTGGCTTCAGGAAGGAGTGGATGCTGTTGTGGAAAGCCTGCAGGGTTGTCTTTGCCCCTCTCGAGGTCAGCCTCACTTCTCAGACCAGCCTTCTCTCCTCATCAGGACTCAGGGCAGCCAACAGCTTAGGCCTCACATCTCATAGCTTTGCTTTCAGAGAGGGACTAATTTCTTCTTTTTTTAAAGTGAGATTTGCCCAGAGCTAACATCTGTGGCCAATCTTCCTCTTTTTTGTTTTTTCCTCCTCCCCAAAGCCTCAGTGCATGGTTGTATATTCTAATTGTAAGTCCTTCTAGTTCTTCTATGTGAGCCGCTGCCACAGCATGGCAACTGACAGATGAGTGGTGTGGTTCCATGACCAGGAAGTGAACCCAGGACACCAAAGCAGTGAGAGTGCCGAACTTGAACAACTAGGCCGTCAGGGCTGGCTCTAATCTCTTCTTCTTTTAATGGCACTGTGATTGGCAACTTCCACTGAAACTATATGCTTTGATTGGGGCAAGGATCAGCCCCCCAAAAGAAGAGGGTGGGTGCTGAGCACAGAAGAAGAGAAAATGTCAGAACCAGGAATTCCACATTAGCCACGATTCATTCTCAACGGTATACTATTCTAGATCTCTGCTCTGAACCACCATAATACAAAGAATAGTAGCCTAATTGACCAAGGGTAAAGAGAGATGTTTTTTGTTTTTTTTTTGTTGTTAGGAAGATCTGCCCTGAGCTAACATCCATGCTAATCCTCCTCTTTTTGCTGAGGAAGACCGGCTCTGAGCTAACATCTATTGCCAATCCTCCTCCTTTTTTCCTTTTTTTCCCCAAAGCCCCAGTAGATAGTTGTATGGCATAGTTGCACATCCTTCTAGTTGCTTTATGTGGGACGTAGCCTCAGCATGGCCGGAGAAGCAGTGCATCGGTGTGCGCCCGGGATCTGAACCCAGGCCGCCAGTAGCAGAGCGTGTGCACTTAACCGCTAAGCCACGGGGCCGGCCTGAGAGGTGGTTTTTAACTCTGATTGCACATTAGAATCCTCTGGAAGTTTGTAAAAACTACCTCTGGTCCAGCCCTATCTCCCACCAACCATCTCTGGGGCTGGGGCCAGAACGCTGTATTTTGTCTCTCCAGGTGATTCTCATTGCAGTTAGAGTTGAGAACTGTGGAGGTGCCTCGCTGATTTGAATGTACACATGTATTACCTGAGGAACTTGTTAAAATGCAGATTCTGATCCCTTAGTTCTGAGTGGGGCCAGAGACTCGGCATTTCTGACAAGATACAAGGTGATGCCCATGCTGCTTTGAGTAGCAAGCTTCCAGAGGGACTTCTTCATGAAGGAGATTTTAGAATAAATAAAATAAAAGGAATTTTACATAGTGAGAAGTAAACTGAGAAGCTACTTGGGCCCAACACAATAGCCAGCTACCCATCCATCCATCCATTCACTCTGTGATCTTTGAAGTAAATAGTTATCTGAGTTGAAAGGGTTAGTAAGGAAGGATCTTGGAGGAAGAAACCATATTTGATTTGGGGATGGTTTGGACTGAGGGGAGCTTCAATTGATAGAGCCTGGGGAAGGGCCCATTTTAGAGGAAGCAAGGATGCGAAGGTGAAAATGGCATGCTGTATTCAGGGCCAACAAACAAACGTCTCTGCTTAGAACAGTCTCCCAGGGTCAGTGTGCAGGGGCCACCTGGGAGGTGATGGGCTCAGCCCCCTCTCTGCAGCCAAAGCAACTCTGCTGTCACTCAGTTTCCACATTCGGTTCAGCAAAGGGTGTTACAGCTGCAGAAGTTTGGAAACCACTGGCCTAAAGGTGATAGACTTGATACAATTGGTTAACAGTTGAGCACAGCAGTTAAAAACTCGGGCTCTGAAATCAGAGAGGCTCTCCCATTTATCAATGGTCCCTGGGGCCGGTTATTTAATCTTGCCAAACCTCAGTTTCCTTGTGTATAGTAGGGATTAATTTCAATTGTGACAAACTCAGAAATGATTAATAGATTTTCTTTGCTTTACTGTATCTGAACTTCATTTCTACCTTGAGCCTCAGTTCTACAGATTGTGGAAACTTTGACATAGTGAATTGAGAGTAAAAGTCACCATTCATCTTTTCCTCCTGGGTGGCGTATGGTTTGGGAGGTGGAGTGGAGAGTGGGCAGAGGTTAGTTATGGGGCATCAGGGCATGGGAAGGGTGTGGCCCTCAGTCGTCACCTGACCATCCTGATACCTGAAGCTCCATGCTCTTTCCTCTGCTCTCCAACCGGCAGCCTCCATCCTACTGGCAGCTACAAAGAAACCATCCTAGTTGGTCTCTGGTCTACAGTCTACACCCGTCATCCTCTAGCCTTCACATCCCGGCTGTGAGGCCACTCCAGGTCTCTTAGACCCCTCTCCATCTGGGGTCCCTCTCAACTACAAGGGAAAATAACTACATCTATCCAAATTCCAAATCTGATGTTTAGGATGAGACAGAAGTTTTGGAGTTCGAATTGCTAAGAAGAACATTTTTTTGCTTTTGCTTTTGTTTTTTCCTGTAGCAATCCTATTCCAAGTGCTCTGAATGCCAAGGTGTATTTTGGGGGCGAGTAGTGGGTGGCTAGGTAAACAAAAGCCATTACAGGTGAAAATCCATTGGTAAATATGTCAGAAAAATTATTCTGATACACAAGGATAGTAGCAATAGTTACTTTTCAGAGCAGTTGTGAGAATTAAATGAGACAGTATATATAAAGGTGCCTGGCCCAAAGAGAGGATTCTCGAAATTTACCCACTATTCCTATCTTTAGCTGTTGTCCCTGGGGTTGTAGTCCCTGCTCTGTGTCATCCACTTGCCCTGGGTAAGGTCTGTAGCTCGCCTGGATTATGTATTAATAGCAGTGATGAAGTGTTAGAGGCAGAGGGAGGGGCAGGGAGTCATGGGTTCGTGGCAATAGCTCCGTTTCCTTAAAGGCTTCAGTGCAAAGCCTCTGATACAATTTGTTAGCCCACCCAACCCTGCAAATTGGAAATTGGGTTTATATTTGATCAATTTGGCTGGGCCACTGAAGCTTCATGTGTCAACAGCAGCACCGACTTATCGTCATAAAGCTCTCAGATGCCCAACCGACTGCTCCAGCTTCTGGTTCACACCTTCCACAGTCTTGAACTGGGAAGAAATTAGCTCATACTTCTGGGTGTCGTTTCTGGGTCTGAGACTGTCGTAGAAAACTCAGTCAATCTTTAGAAACAGTGGCGCCAATAGCTTGAGAGAGAAACACGCACAGCAGTATCTGAAGGTGGAGTTTTGAAAAATCACTTGATTTTTCATAGCTTTGTTTTTAGCTGGTAAAGTATACCCTCAAACATGGAAAGTTTTGAGTATTTTATATCAGCCTTGTTTCACGATTTGTGGTAGACGCTAAAAAAAGGGCCGCAGCCTGAAGGGGATGTCGAGACCTGGATTAGTTGGATAGGTCTACTCGGTTGTGAGAAGCCAGGCGCTGGGGCTACTTTAGTGAGCTGTGACAAAAGGAGTCAAATTCTCTAATTATCAAAGTGAGAACAGGTTGGAATTTTCTGCCTAAGGTTAGGGAATGGACTTGGAAAAGAAGATGGAAGAAATGGTCTAGAGACAAAGGGGAGGTGTGGAAGATGGTAGAAAGCTGGAGCACGGGGGACCACAGCCAGTGAGAAAAGCCTTGTGAGGAAGAATGGCTAGTGACTTTTTCAGACAGTGATTCCTAATATTTAAATTTAAGTTAGTTCCTGTTCAGGGCTGTGCCACCAGCCCCTTACCATTAGTCCAGGTCTGATACAGGTGTTGCCTTGGGGAATTAACTTAGAAGAGTTGTATTCCATACTTGGGACCACTTGGGGCAGACAGCACAGCAGAGAGAACCACTGTGGGAGGCAAGATGCAGAGAGCACATAACCCTTCACCCAAGCAGGAGGAAGGAGGAAGAGGAAGGAAACAGAGAGCCCTCCCCCGCGCCTCCCTGAGCTCTCCTGGGAATCATCAGGGATCCGGGGAAAGGCACCGAATCTCTCTCAGTACATGGGAGGCGGACTTGAGCTAGTTTACCCGTTTATAAAAAGTGACTCCAGAATAACGTGTTCACATTCGTAATATTTCTGAATCACGATGTGAATCCCAGAGCCGTAGAAGCTGATGTGCGGGAGCTAGTGAGTGAGTCTAGCTGACTGCCCGCGTCCGTGTCCTGTGCAATTTCTTCGTTCTCCACTGAGTTGAGCAGGTTATATTTGTAATATCTAAAACTTGAGGATTAGAAAAGTTTAGGGAAACTAGCCCTCTGGAATATATAGAGTCTACTGATTTCCTTTCCAGAATAGTCTGACTCGGTCAAGTGGCTGCTTTCACTTACTTAGAGGGTCCTGGAAGAGTGTCAGCAAGTGAAGATGTGTCACAGTTAACACGACCAGATATCAGTAATGGCTCACACGAAGGAGGACCAGCCAACACGCTCCTGTGTTAGAACTTGGTTTTCACTTCTGTAAATAGGGTTTTTGAGAGAAAATGAATGAACCTTTTTGTTATTATTACACAAATGATATGAATGAATTGAGCTACTTATTTTCAGCAGAAGGGCACATTAGACAGGGAAAGAAGAGACCTGAGTTCAAGTTCTTGTTCTACCAACAACTGATGACCTTTGACATGGGCCCTGACCCTTGCTAGGCTGTGTCCTTTGCAAAATGAGAGAGACTGTTCTAAATGATCTCTAAGATTCCTTCAACTCTAACTCTCTATGATTTAAGAAAGTTAAAATGGAAACCCAAGTTTGGATAATCCATTAACCCAAAGGTTCCCAAACTTTCTCCATTCACAGCATCCTTAGCGCCTTAGCGATTTTGTTCATGGTTCCCCAAGGCCAAAAGAAATACCCCAAAGTTCCACCTGTTAAGTGGTTAAGTCCAAACAACTTAATAAGCATTTATGTCTTAATAACTTGGTAGCCATTTGAAAACCAATACACATAAATTGAAAGAAAAAGTCATACTTGTATTTCATTCCTACATAACCACACTCACTCATTCGTGGGGGTTGTGTCTCTTGAGCACAGCACAACTGCTCAAACCTTCAATCAAACTGGACCCTGCACTCTCATTTCCTGTTTCACATTGCTGTTCACTCAGTACTTGCTTTTTGTCACAACCACCACCACCAAAACATAGTTTTGCAAAGATATAATGTCATCAAAAGGGGCGTAGCACCCTCTGTCTTGAAACTGTGAACGACCTCAAACTAATACTTTGTGTAGAGTCTAACAGATGTTGCTGTGTTTCCTCGAAAATTAAAATTATTCCAGAGCACCTTGTGAGTTTGCTGCACTGCCCCGGGATGGCTAGCTGTAGAGTTTGGGAATCATGGCTTTAATTGATGTATAATGTCTCCCCCCTGTTTCTAATGGAACCATATGCACGTTCCTGTTGCAGACATCTACGGGGTCCACAGGCCAAGCACAGAATAAGACAGTTTTCAAAAATTCAGGGCAATGTCTCTCTGAATCCTGCCCTGTTAGTAATGGATCAACCAGGTGGTGACCTTCCCAGTGCCCCAGCTTCAGGTTTGTTGGAGACCCTCCAGAGACCCGCAAGTTTCATCCTTACTCCACTGCAGCCACTGCTCCCAGGCCACACCCTGGGCTTTGTCAGCCCTTGGAACTCACTTCCCTTCTCTGAAACTCCAGGATATGACTCTGCTGTCGCATCCTCCTACCATCGGCAGGCTCAGTTCCTTGCTCCCAGCCCACTTGCTGTTTTACGTCATGGAGATTGGTCATCTCATGACTGTTTTTCTTGTTAATTTCTTCATTTCTCTTGCCAACCCTATGATATATCACTTCAGCCGCCTTCTCCCCAGCACTCTCAATGTCTTCACATCTTGCCCTCTACCACAACTATCCTACAAAATCTCATCCTTGCATCAATCTAACCATTTGCCTCATGGCTTCTCTCAGTTAAATTCAGATGAAGTAATTCCCAAAATGGGTGCCTTGGGGTTACCACAGGTGTATGATTTGTGGCCTCAGCTGGGGTTACTCAGGTTCCTGGGTAACTCTTCAATGTGGCCAAGTAAATTCTCTCAGCTCCCAGAAAAACATTCCTGTTTCTCCACTATCTTTTCTCACCCCAGCAAGAGAGCAAGACTCTCTCGCTCAGCAGATCACCTGCCTTCTAGCTCATAGAGAATTCAAAGCTCTCAGGAACAAGCACTAAAGCTCTGGCCTCACTCACAAATGTTCAGTTTTGCACCTACCTTCTTACTTCATCCCTCTAGACTTGGAGGAGGAGGCGTCACCATTGATGCTGAAGGCTCACCCAACCCTTCCCATGACCCATGAACCAGCATCTGGCTCCACTCCTCCTGTATTTTCAACTTCTCCTTCTTTACTTATTCCTCCTGTGTAGCCTACGAGTGTGTTCAAATCTCCTCCTATTTAAAAAAAGTCTTTAACAATGTCCTTCCGATAACTGATGCCTGATTGTCTTCCTCCTCTTGGCGAACAGATCCCCTGAGGAAGAGTCCACACCCCCTGCCTCCATTTCTTGACTGCCACACACTCTGCCCCCTGCAGGCAGCCCCATCTCTCACTTCACTCGCCCCCCTCCTAGCCCTCCAGCCACAGGAACCACATGCCAATCTCTGAACAAGCTGTGCTGTCCACACTTTGATGTCATTGTTCCCCGAGCTCACTTTCTCCCTTGTCCACCTTGCAAGCAGCACTTATTTCAAACATCCCCTGAGAAGCCTTTCTGGACCCTCCCTCCCTCTTCCACCCAGCAGGGAGAAATGGTCACTCCTCCTTTGTGTTCTCAGCTGTCCTTCAAGTCACAGCTTGTGACCATTTACTTTCCATGTTTCTGTGCTTTTCTCCAGAAAATATTGTAAGAGCAAGGACTCCTGGAGAGCTAGGACTGTGTCTTGATCACACCTACATTCCCGGTGCCGAGCACACCTGGCACATCTCCATAACCTCTGTTCAGTGAGTGAGTGAATGGAGTTTGTACGTAAATACCTCCCAGCTACCCATGGCAGTGGCGGGAGTCCGTAGCAGACATTTGATCCCAAACAGTTTCTTCTAGATCTCTCAGCACTCACAGCACTTTATAGATGCCATCTTATTCTTCCCCATAGCACCCCTGAGGTGGGTCTTATGACCCATGTTCGACAGACGAGGAAACTGAGGCTCAGAGAGCCTTAGTAAGTTTGCCCTGGTCGTGCACTAATAGTGGTGGAAGCAGGATTCCAGCCCAGCTCTGGCCCCTTTCTACACACCCAGGCTCCTCTACATTGTCTGACCAGTGTATGTTCACTGACTGCCACCTCATTAATTGTCAGCCTTTAGAAATATAATTAAGATGGCACGTCAGAAGCAAAAGCATTAAGTACTGCATTCAGACCCCAATGTGGTCATGAATGCTTGTGGAGATTGGGGCCATGAATTTGTGCTACAAATATTGCCTGTCCATTGGCTTTATTTTCATTAATTTAACAACCATCATTCTTTTAACTAACAAATCCACCTTAGCGAGAAATTAGACTTCAGCAGAACTATCAGCAATAATAGCCTGCAAAGCCTTTTGACGTTGTTCACAGAGGTGCGAGCTGCCCTGCCTCATTTCTCCTAACACGCCCGCCCAGGGGAAGTCCAAGAAATCTCCTAAGTTTGCGCCATCTGGTAGCCTGTCACCCTGCAGCATTTGCACTTGAGTCCCCATCTGGGCCCTCTGCCCAGAGCTTCCCTGTTGCCTGCTAAGGCTGATTGAAACCCTGGGCTGGGGTGGAGTGATGGGAGGGGCTGTCCCTTCAAGGAAACTTAGAGAAGTCTCTTTTGCCTCCTGAGCCCACCAGTTCATATCCCCCTCCCCACTCGCTTCCCTTTTTGTTTAGTTTGACCTTGGTCACTGATGACAAGGCTTCTTTTCCTGCCAAACCAATCAATAAGCTAAACAGACAGAAGATGAGTATTTAGAATATGGAAGCCAAACTCAAACACAGATAGGTTATCAGTCTAGCCCAGAGCAGACTTCTGAGCAAATATTTCATTAACAAATTTTTCATGGCAACTTGCATGTTAAAAAAAAAGAGGGGAGAGGGAGAGAGAAAGAGAAAACAGTGGTGGTGGTCGGGGGGTGATAAAGAGAAAGGCTGGCTGAATCTTTGAAGCTGAACTGCCCTGGGAGGGGGTGCTTCTGAGGGTGAGAGGCAGAGGGTTGAGAGAAAGGCGAGATGGCAGAAAGAAGCCCCCAAGATGGGGAGCCCCATCTCCTTAAAACTTTTCAACTTCAAACCTCCCTCTCATTGCAGGGCTGGCCCGTGTAATTCATCTTCAGCCAACTTCACGGGGCTGGAGCTAGTTAAGTCTCCCAGATACAAACCCCAGGGGACAGTCAGCAGCTGGCTGGGAAGCCCTGGGCTGGTCACCAGTGAGGGGGCTTGGGAGGAGATAGAAGATACGGTCCCTGGTGAGCCCTATGGGGGAGCTGGGGAACAAAGGGGACACTAAACATAAAAAATAATAACAAGAGCAGTTGTTTATTGGCTCCCATTAAGTTTTAGGAGCCTTGGAGTTTCTCCAATATGTTACATCATTTAATCCTCACAACCACCCCTAAGACTGCAGACACAAGGGCACACATGCCCATTGGTGTCTGTTTTGATTGCTCAACATTTTGAATATCATACCCTGTGCACAACAACCCTAAAAGAAAAGTACATTGGTTTTAATTTATAGATGAGGAGCCTGAGATTCAGAGAGGTTAAGCAACTTGTTGAAGTTTGCACAGCTGGTGAACTGTAGAGGCAGAATTGGGAACTAGCCCTGTCTGATTCCAAAGACAAGTAGTTTTTGGCTCTTTTCCACTGCTTCCCTAATAGCTTTAAGAATACGTTAAAGGAAAAGTTGGCAAAACATGGAATTAGTGCCAATGTCCAACTCTCGTAAGCAAGTGCTGAGGGAACGAAAGAATGAATAGACTGAATTCAGTTCCTTGTGTGCTGTGCTCCTTCCCATCTTAGCATGTGTACACACGTCTCCTGCCTCCTGGAAATCCCTTCCTACCTTCATCCGGATCCATGTGCAAACTGTTCAGGCCTCAGTGGACGGTGACTTCACAGGGCAGCTCCCCTACGCGCCCTGTGCTATTTGTTCTTATCACTTTCTATTTTTCCTTCAGAGCGCTTACACAATGTGAATTAAGTATCTTTGTGTGCAATTTATTGATGAATATCTGTCTCCCAGATAGACTGGATTAATAATAATAGTCATAGCTAACTTCTAGTCAGTGCTTACTACAAGCCTGGCACTATCTGAAGGGCTTTACTATGTTAATTTATTTCATCCTCTCGAGGACCCAGTGAAGTAGTAACTGTTAGTGTTCCCATTTTACAGATAAGTAACTGAGGCACACAGAGGTAAAGGAACTTGTCCAATGCTACTTAGCGAGTGAGTGAGTGAGTGACAGAGCAGAATATGAACCCAGGTGGTTTCTGGTTCCAGAATCCATGCTCTTAATCATATAATATGGCCACAAATTCTTCCCATCTTGGCATGTAGACTCCTTAGAGATGGAGTCTGTTTCTCCATCTCTTGAATCTGGGATGCTCATGTGATTTGCTTTGACCAGCAAAATGCAATAAAAGTGACGCTATGTGACTTCCATGGCTTGGTCTTAAGAGGCTCGGCAGCTTCTGCTTTCTTCCTCTTGGAATATGGCCCTGCGACCACTGTGCAAGGAAGCTGGTCTGGCCCACGGCTGCCTGTGAGGCTGCGTGGAGGAGAACCGAGGCACCCCAGCCAAGAGCCTGCACCAATCTCCAGACATGTTACTAGGATGAGGCCATCTTGGAACTTGCAGCCCAGCCAACCTTCCAGCTCAATGCAAGCACAAAATTGAGCCAGGCAAAATCAGCAGAGAAATCAGCCAGCCAACCTACAGAATCCTGAGAATCAATAAATCATGGTTGTTCCAAGCCAATAAGTTTTGAGAAGTTTTGTTGCACAGCAAAGGTGAACTTGGCACGACCTGTCTCGTTCGTCTGGTATCCTAGTGTCTAACGAGATGTCTGGTACATAGTACTCTGATGGTAAAAATGTGTTGACTGAGTGAATAAACAGAGGTGGGATTGAGCCAGGGAGACCCCCTGGAAGATGATGGCTGACTATACAATACATTATGGAACCCATTCTATGTGACACATTCTGGAATTCCAGAACAGATGATAATTTAAAAATACTGGCACTCTTAATTTTCTGTAGTTGCTTTCAAGTTCTTTTTATTTATTTATTTATTTATTTGTGAGGAAGATCAGTCCTGAGATAACATCCGTGCTAATCTTTCTCTTTTTTTTGCTGAGGAAGACTGGCTCTGAGCTAACATTTATTGCCAATCCTCCTCCTTTTTTTACCCCAAAGCCCCAATAGATAGTTGTATGTCACAGTTGCACATCCTTCTAGTTGCTGTATGTGGGATACGGCCTCAGCATGGCTGGAGAAACGGTGCAACGGTGCGCACCCAGGATCTGAACCCAGGCCGCCAGTAGCGGAGCGCGAGCACAGAAGCGCTTAGCCATGGGGCCGGCCCCTGCTTTCAAGTTCTTATCGACCTAATTTCAGAATATGTTATAAAGTCATTTGTTGACATTTTAATTTTTTCTCCTGAGTTCTCTTCTTTTTTAGGCTCTTCAACCATTATCTCGATATAATTTCATATTTGTTTGTATGATTATTTGATCAATGTATATCTTTTCCCTAGATTATAAAGTTGGAAAGGGCAGGCAGGGACACTGTCTGCTTTTGCTCATGGTTGTGACCTTTGTTCTGGCTCATACCAGGGGTTCAATATGTACTGGTGAATGAATTGAATTAAAAACGTGAATTTAGGGGGCTGGCCCATGGCCTACTGGTTAAGTTTGGTGTGCTCCGCTTCGGTGGCCTGGGTTTGGTTCCCGGGCATGGACCTACACCACTTGTCGGTGGCCATGCTGTGGTGGTGACCCACATACAAAATAGAGGAAGACTGGCACAGATGTTAGCTCAGGGCTAACCTTCCTCAAGCAAAAAGAGGAAGATTGACAACAGATGTTAGCTCAGGGAGAATCTTCCTCAGCAAAAAAATTAAATAAATAAAATAAAACAGAAAGCAACAAAAAAAGTGAATTTATTTTAATTACCAGTTTCTTTAGGCTAGTGTTAAACTCTAATCTGCATTTTTGAGTTTTCTTTTTTAAATTCTGAATTGTAGAATGCTGGAGGTGGTAGGGACCTCTTTTACAGGAAAACGAAGTTCAAAGGAGAGCCTGTTGTCCCATTGCCACACAGCTGGCTATAGCAGAGTCAGGACTGTAGGTCACACCTTCATCGTCCACTGACTTTACATTCTTCTAAATGGGCAGACTCTGAAGTCCCCATTTTACTGATGGGCAAACTGGGGCAGAACCAGCACAGACCACAGATTACTCATCCCTTAGCTGAAGGTTGTCTTCATGAGTTTAAGCTGACTCTAGGGTTAAGCTTCTGACAGCTCCAAGTATTCTTTCTCTCTTTCATGTTGCTCTCAAATATATTTCTATCCCCATCAGACCATCCCCCTGTTCCCATTTAACCTGAGAAAGTTAAACCCACTTTTGATCATCATGTGAAAATCTGAAGCAAAGTGCTTTCTTCAGGGCAGATGTTTGGAAATGCTGAGCTGCAGGCGCTCAACTTGTCAAGTAACTTTTCAAATGATGAAAAAGGGGGAAATGTAGGTCAGAAAGCAATAAACTATATTCACATCCAATGTATCCTTCTGGTTAAGGAGCCGACTTTGAATCTCCACCTTTTACTAAAATGAAACAAAAATCCAAATCCAACCCAAAGCATTACAGCTTTAAGTACTGAAAGTATTTATTATTTCTATTCAAGTAATCCAAAAGCATAATCTCAAGAACATCTATGCTCCAGGAATGTCTCAAAACACCGTGGATTTGATGTGATTCCTTTATCCAGATGTTTGTAGAAAAGGCTCTGGATGGCATGAGGGGAATTAAAGATTTATTTTTAATATTTGAGAAAAGTCATATTTCTAATAACAGTGAGCCTTAAAATGTGTCCCCAATCTTTGCTGCCTCTCTGATCTTTCTCATTATTGTTTTCCTTAAGTAACAGCTCTATTCTTCCAAATGATCAGCCTATAGGACTCCCAATGGTAATATTTAGATATTGGAAGGACAGGTCATCAAGGTGCTTTCACTATAACATTGATATTCACATCAACTTCATTTCAAGAGACAATTTTCACCCACTGAGTAAGTTATAACCAAGTCCTACAAAAGTTCACTTTTCATGGGGCAAAGTCTCCAAAAAAATGCCCAACTCTCCCAGCCTTGTAGAATAGTGTGACTTGCCTTTGAAGACTACAGTATGTTTCCAAATGTCCCTTAAATCTAGATGTGTCGCCCCGGAGACCCCAACAGTTACCTTGTCCCTCCTGTGTCCAGACATCCAACAATAAGATATCTGGGACTCATGAGCATCTTATTATTTGAAGGCATCTCCCTCATCTATTATTCCCTCATTTGTAGAGAAGGCTATTCTAAAACATGCTGGATTTTATGAGTTGACTGAGTTTATCAGTTGGAGAAGATACATTTCAGGTTCTAGTGGCAGAGAGAAATGTAAAATTAGGTCACCTCATGGTTACAAGTTGTATCTACAGCAGAAACTACAAGGTCTCAGAGATCATACACATTCTCTGGTTGGGAACCCAAAAGCGACCCACTGTGAAATAGTCTATAATTGGTTTGTTAAACTCAAAATAAAAAATATACTGAATATGTCTATGGAAGCTGAAGTTTTGATATAAAATCATACAGCTGGGTTAAAATCTAAGATCTGAGCTCTCAAATCAGTCCCCGTAGGACCGGTGTGTGTGCTTTTAGAGGACGCTCCGTGTTGAGATTTTAGGAAAACACAACAGTCCTCCCTGGCCTCTAAACCTTTCCTTTAGTTTACTGTTTCTTGAAACTGATGCATGAGAATTCAGTCTTTCGTTTTAAGATTTCGAGACCTCTAAAACGTAAATACTTCCTTTCTCTTTGGCTAACATTCATATGGTGCTTGCTTCCTGCTAGGTATTCTTCTAATGCCTTATGAGCGTGTATTCATCTACTTAATCCTCTCAGGAACCTCCTGACTTAGGTACGGATGTCGTCCCCATTTTGCGGATGAGGAACAGAGGCGCAGAGAGGCCAAGTAACACATCAAAGTTCGCAGAGTCATATGTGGAATCTGGAAGTCTGACTCCAGGGTGGGCTTTATACGCCACCACACTGCCTCCTCAGCTCCTTGAGCCTCCCTACTTTAGGAGGCTTCCTACTTGTGGAAAGGCTGGGGAGGCTGAAGGGGGCTGCATTTACAAAACATGATAGCACTGGTGGGACTGTAGTGGGGAGGAAGGGAAGCCTAAAAGAGGGCAAAAAGAACAAAAAGGAGGGTGTGAATAATGAGGACAAATTCTGCTTATGTCTTAATTATGGCAGCAGCTGAGAGAAAATTGTCACAATGGACGTCCTTGGAATTGGAGACGGGACCCTTAATTATGGAGTTCAGTCTCTCATTTTACAGATGAGGGAAACTGAGGCTGAGAGAACAGACTGAGGACAAGGGAAAGGACGATGCTGAGATTTCACAGCTAGTTAGTGGCAAAGCCAGGACTGGGGCTCTGTTGCCCTGATTCTGGGTCTAGGGCTCTCTCCTCTGAAAGCAGCCTTGTGGGCTCCGAATCACTGAGGGGGCTGGAGGAAGCTCAGCAGAAAGGAGCCTTTGTATTCCTGTGGTTCTCCTTGTAAAGTGTTTGCTTCCCAGGTGGCGTATGGTTAGACAAGGACACATGGCAGTGAATTTTGCTACTACTGTTTACGAGGATTATTTCCTTATGGATACATTTTCTGGGACAAGAACAGCACCTTCTTGTCGACCTTATGCTTCTTTTGGGGAGCAGGTAGTGCAGCCGAGGCTAGAAGCAGAGTTCATTGTCACCATCCCGTTTCATAAGAGCATCGGAGGGGCCAGGTGAAACTGTATGGGCTGAGGTGAGGGAAGAAACGAAGAGCATGGTTGGAAATGAAAAGTATTCAAATATAAATTAATGTAAACCCAAGGGTCATCTTGCAGGCAGTCACGGCAATAAGAGAATGCACAATGTGGATGAACAAGTGAAAAAAAAGTAATCAAAAGTCAGCAAGAAGCATATGTGAGGCATTACGCATCAGGTACAGAGACGGCCGGGAGGATTACCGGACAAAGTCCAGAGAGTGTAAAAAGAGATAAGAAAGGCAAGGGTGGCAAATGAAAAAGAGATTGCGCTGAAGGTTAAGGGAAATCATGGGAAAATTTTCCCAAGTGTGTAAGGAACACAGGGGTCATTGAAGGAGACAGTTGGATGGCTAAGACACAGGGAAGGGTAATTTATTGAAAAAATAGGTAAATGTGGCTAAAAAAATGAAATAAATTTTTTGCCTTGGAACTCTCAGGAAGATGGGGGACAAATGTCAGAAACAGACATACATTTCCTAATGGGAACCAAAGGAAAATGGAAGAAGAGCACGAACATGCCACAGTGAGAGATTCAGAAATTAAGAATGGAAGGCAGAAAGAACTATTCAAGAACTCAGTCCCCGGCAGATTAGATGCAAAAACACTCACATAATAAATAACCAGGACTTAAGGGGTGAGAATTTGAAAAACAAAAGTTTTGGGGGGAAAAAAGTCCCATGAGTAAATGATTGGTGCTGCCCCCTAGCTGTCTAGCTGTCTTGCAGCATTAGACCCTCCTCCTCTGTTTCTCTCCCTCCCCCCTTCGTATGTTCCCTCCACAAATATATATTGAAAATATGCAAAATGCTAGGCATTATGCTATATTTTTGGAAGTACATAGATGAATATTGTCTACCTTCCTGCCTCAGCAAGTTCACATTTGGGTAGAGTGGACATGCACTGTTCGTGAATGGTCGTATGATGCAGCCATATGCTACAGAGCTGAGAGGGCTGAGTGGTTTAGGAAAAAGAGACCTGGGAGGTCATCTTGGATTGGGACAATCAAATCCCACTTTTATGGAGGAAATGAATAACATTAATGCTTGTGAGAATAATAAAGAACAATCATCCTAGAGTTTTTGGGTTTATTTTGCTTCCATATAATTTTAAAAGAGTTCCCATAAAGCCAGGTGCCAGTGGCATGGGTTATTTAGGGGGAGATATTCTGGGAGCCATCTAGAACACATTATGTGGGGTGGCTTCTGCAAATGCTTGGGGGATCTGCTCGTGGATGAGGCTGGGGAGCCGACTGCGTCGCTGATCCTGGCGTCGAGGGCAGGGGTGAGTGAACCACAGGGAAGAGGTGTGGGGGCTGATCTGAGCACGCTTGTCTTGAGGGACCCCCAGTTCCCACACAGAGTGAGGGAACCCCCGTGGGAGCTGAAGAGACTGAGGTGTCTGAGGAAAGAACAAGGGTGGTCGGTAAGGCAATAAAATTCTAAGTGTTCGCCAGGAGAGAGAGGTAATTTGATTATCCAATTCAGTGTAGTGAGAAATAATGAGGCTAGGGACAAGAAATTTAGAGGTAAAACAGATCCTTCCTGGTCACAGGTAATGACCTCAGAAGAGGAATCTGAGCGCAGAGGCAGATAAAATTTTAATGTCTTTGGCACCAGGATCTGGAGCAATAAAAGAAATCAAACGTTATTCTGAATTGCAGAAACAGAAGGACTGTGAAAAACTCGAAGGTAGTTAGCTCAGAGTTATAAAAGGGAACGGTGAGTGGTGTTTGACCGGGGAGACTGGAGGAAATGCCTGAGATTTCTCCATCCCCTGTCTGTCTTCCCATCCAGCTCTTCTTATCACTTTTGTTCACTAAATTTAACCTTGACTGTGATTCTCCCTGTTGTTTCCAGCCCTGCACATTTGAGAACAACCATCTATTAGTAATATTGCTCGTCCAGCTGATATTCTTAGAGAAGGCGGGACTGCGTTGAGAGTGGGATGTGGGAAAATTCGTATCCTTTTCTTCTTCCTCCAACCTCTGTGATTCTGATATGCTTTGCTAGGAAGTAGGGGCCCCATGCTGTCTGAGAATCCCTCCTTTAGAACCCTTCCCAATAAAATAAAATATAAATTCAAGAAATTGATTATTGATTTCTTCTCCTCAGACTGTCTTCTATGACTGTCAGTTACTAAAGAATATTTTCTCAGAAAGAAATTAGTCATCGTCAGGTGCAGCTATGTTATTAGCGACCAAAGGAAAGTTGCTACAATCTTTAAATTCCAATAGAAACTAATGACTTCATTCATTTACAAATTTCTCTTCTATTCAGAGATTTTTTTAACAGCTCACTGGCATAAATATTCAAGTTTCAATTTGTTACAACGAAGCTCTCTTAACATTTATTCTCAAAACAATAATTATATGTAAATGTGCCAGAGAAGCATATGTGCCTGTAAATGCATATTATTTACAACATCACGCAGAAAGAAATACCTTTGGATACCTTTGGATCAATCAAGTTTTAAAAAAGGAAAATGGGGGCTGGCCCTGTGGCATAGTGGTTAAGTTCAGCGTGCTTTGCTTTGGCGGCCCAGGTTTGCGGGTTTGGATCCTGGGTGCGCACCTACACCTCTCATCAGCCATGCTGTGGACGCAACCCACATATAAAGCGGAGGGAGACTGGCACAGATGTTAGCTCAGGGCTAATCTTCCTCAAGCAAAGGAGGAAGATTGGTAATAGTTGTTAGCTCAGGGCTAATCTTCCTCAGCAAAAAAAAAACGGTAGAGAAAGGGGTAGTAGTTTATCTAACTTCAAGCAAGCTATCTTCTCCATCCTTTGTTTACACCTGATAACACATCCGCCAATTAAGCATTTAACTTATTTTTTTAAGGTCAGGTTGCAAAGGTGTCGATTCATGTTGGGGCATCAGGGACAATTTCACATGGGAAATCCACTTTATACCTACCAGCAGGTGTGTGTCTTGGCTCAGAGAGCAAGCTGTCTCAGGTATGGTGGCCCCCATGTGTTCTCCGGGAGATCAGGGGTCATTGGTTTCATATTAGCTCTGGCTACATCAGCCTGGTCACAGGAGCCCCTAAAGCTACCTACCCTCTCCCCAGGAGGTGAGTTTATTTTGAGATGGTTGAATGTGTGAGGGACATGTTAAGATCATTCATTTAGTTGGAGTGACAGGGAGGAGGAATGGGAAGGGATTGAAATTTAAATGTAAGCCAATATATCCAGAGAATGTGAAAAGTGTCAGGTTCCATGTTCAGAAGCCTTAGAGGATTTTGATGCCAGGGAGCTCATTTTGGACTCTACCCACCCTCACTCGAAGTCTTCTGGGCGCATGTCGGGAATGTGGAAGGCAAGAAAGTGATGTGCTTTCCCCCACAAGTGGAGCCCTAGGGTTTCCATTTAGAAAAATAAGGTCCATTTAGAAAAAAACAAAATTAGTCATTGCTCTCTGGCCCAATTTAATTTATCACACATTAATTGAGTACCTACTGTGTGCAAAGCTGACTGGCAAACATTGTAGAAGGTTATAGGTGGCTCATTTTAAGGTGCTTAGGAAGACAGATGTATGTATAAATAACGCAAATACACGGAAGGCTGGAATAGTGAATATAGTAGGAGAATGGAATGGAAGATTCAGGTTCTCTGATTGTGGTTTATTTATCCCTTTATTTACTCTTCATTCTGCGGCACACTGCTCTTATAACATAGCTGTGCCTAAAAATCAGGAAGTAACTATGCAGGGAAAGCAACACCGTTCTCCCCAATGTACATGGTAGGGTAATGCAATAATGGAACTGGTTCTATTTGAGGGTTGGGAAAAATCATTCTCATTGATTATGGTCATGTGGCATATTTACCCAATGTGCAAATTAGCACAGTCTTTGAGTCCTGAGGGGGGACTTCTGAGGTCATTTTGTCTTTACAGACTAGCCCAGAGCAGCGAGGCTCTGTTCTGTATTTTGAACCTTGAGAGAAGTTTTCATAGCCTTCCAGGGTTGTCTATTTCAGTCTGGAACAATTTTCATCTTAAGGAAATTTTTTACATATAGTTGAAGTCCCTCAGGCTACTGGTTAATTTGAACCTGCTTCTAGATCCAAGAACTCAGGCCACCCTCCTCTTTCTACCCTAGCAAATGGGGAATCCTTTCCCAGATATGCAGCCTTTTTGAAATTACGAATAAGTCAATAACTGCAGAAATGACCGGATTACTGGTGTGTGAACTGGGTGAGCCTGAGCAGTGTCCTACTGTGGAAACCAGGGGCCGGTGTCAGAGGAGGCCAACGTGATGGCAAGATCTCAGGTACAGGGAAGTTAAAAGCAATAGACTCAGCCGTGTGCTGGGGCGATCTGGAAGTCGGTGGGGTGGAACGGCCTGGGCGAGCCTCCTTGTCATGCCTCCAATAGCCCTTTTCAGAGTGTGAGCAGACCTTACAAAGAGGCATTGACCTCGCCTTTCAGATGACTAGCTGCTCACCATGATAACTAACCCCGTGGGGATTTCTTTACAGTGATGTATGGTAAAGGTCAGCCTGAATCAGGAGAAATCTGAAATGGAGGAGGAGTTTGAGAAATGCGCTTTTATTACTTTTGAGAGCGTATGATAACTCAAGCACAAGAACTGAGTTCCGTTTAATATCGAAAAGATCCCCTTTAATGAAACAAGATGAATTTATAAAGAACATCACATCAGCCATTTTATGTAAACGATGCTTGTAAGGATGTGGGGTGATTACATGAAAATATTTTATTCTCCTAAATGTGGCAGATAGCCCCTTGAAATATTTAAACTTGCAATGTGTCCTAGTTTATGAAGCATAAATCTGCTTAAATAAAAGTAAATTTTTGCCTAGCCAGTTAGAAGAATCACAAATTCAAAATTAGTGGAGATGGAATTAATGAGAGATCACTATTTTCACGTTAAGATTCTGACTATCTATACTCAGAAAACGCCTATAATATAGATCTACTGAATTCATATTCATGTGATTGGAACTGGACTGAAATTTTGAAGAAAGTATTTACCAGATCCATTATTAGTATAAGGTTAAATATAGGGAGAACCTAGTGTTTTCAAGATCTTTCCCAGAATCCTTTCCATTCCCCTCTCTCCTCTCTCAACGTAAGAAATAGATCCACTGTGTGACTTTCGTATTGCTGATATGGATCCCTTTTTTCTAGGCACACAGGCTAGACATTCCAGAATCATCTTTTATTATTTACCCCTTGCCCTCCTCACACAGCTAAACAATAACTCCTGTTAAGTCCTGTGAAGTGTGTTTTATCAATCCCTTTCTCTCCACCCCCTGGGAGCCTTCGTTACCTCTCACCTGGTCTGTCTGAGCAGCATTCTAATATTTCCTTGCCCTCTGTTTCTGCTCCCTCTGATGCATTCTACTCACTATTAACTAATTAACTTTGCTAAAGCGTGACTTTGATCATATCTCTTCTGCTTATAAATGTTCCGTGGCTCAAGATTACCTACCAAATACAGTGTAAAACCCTCAGCCTGGAGTCCTCAATGTCCGGTCTAATCAGCTTCTACTCTCTTTGAGTGCCCTCGGCTCCAACCAGACTGGTCTACTTCTCAAAGTCCCGCTCACTTTGCCCTTTTCCATCACAGCCCTTTCACTAATGGTCTGCTTCTATTTTGCAGCCGCTCAAGCTTCCTTTAAATCCAATTCACATTCATTCCTTCATTTAGCCATTGATTCAATTGTGTTCATTCAGCAAACCTTCACCAAGTACCCACCAATTGTTGAGTACAGCCTCCAAGAAGTGTTCCCTGATTTCCCCAACTGGAAGTAGCCTGTTCCCCCTCAGTAATATTTTAGTGCCTTTTACCACTCTGAGAAGATTTCTCATAGGCTGCAAGTCCCGTCCTGGCTCTGCCACCTGCATTGTTCAAACCTCTGTTCCCCCATCTGTGGACTGAGAGTTCCTTCCTTGTGGGGTGGCTGGGTTGTTGTGGGGATTAAATGTGCATAATGCATGCAAGGTGTTTCACATGGCCTCAGTGCCCTTGGGGTGAGCTGTTACTGTTCTTACTATTATTGTTTATTGTGTTATTACACCCCATTTCATTCTCCTTGAGACAGGGCTGTGACTTATGATCCTCTGAACCCTCTCTAGCACCTGTCTTTCAGACAGTGATGGCTTTCCTCATTTTATCAGGTTCATTTGGTTGCAAGATGCAGAGACTGTCTTATGTTATCTCAAGAGAAGAGGGTTGATTCTGGCCTGGAATTGAGGACTCATCCGATTCCTGGGTCTCTCTTCCTCTCACCATGTGTCAGCTCCTCTCTGCATCTATTCTGTCACCTCTTTCCTAATAAAGGCTTCTGTGGCTGTCTTAGAGTCAGGAGCTGCTACATAATTTGCTAGGCCTATGGCAAAATGAAATGAGAAGTCCCTTGTTTAAAAAACAGGAAAACAGTGCTGTTAAATGTGAACTAAAACATAAAGCTTTTTCCTTTCTTCAGAGGCCTTCTCTTTCTCTTCCTCTCAGTCTCTTTCTGTTTCCCTCTATGGTGTTTTATATTAGCTATTTAATATCGTCCTTCCTCAGGCCTGGAGACATTTGCGGGGCCCAGCCCTGTGACTTCACATCCATGGCTGAGTTCCCCTTCCCTGTCGTCCAAAGATGGGAGCATCTTGCCTAGGGGAGGGGTGGACAAGTTGAGCCAGGCATCTCCCCTTCCCATGAGCCCACTGCCCCAATTCAAAGCAGACAGGCAATCCCCAAGGTCCCGTGGTATTGCAACCTCCACCTACGGTGACGCACTGGGTACCTGGATCAGGGGAGGCCCAGAGACTTGCTCCACTGAATCGCCCGCCAAATGAGCCGTGGTGTGCCAGCCCCGGGGCAGGGACAGCTGTCACCACACCCCATCTCTAGATGCCACAGGTCACAGGAGCCCAGCCCTCCCTGGCCCACACTCAGTTTCCTGCTGGCAGGTGTGGGGAGTGGAAGAGAAGGAGAAAGTGAGGAGCGGAGGGGAGTGGGAGCAGATCTGAGAACACAAGGAAGGGAAGGGAGGCAGCAGCAGGAGCAGGACTGTGTGAGATGAGGCTGCAGCCCCTGGTGTATGTTCCATTGTCCTGTCAACTTCACTAACAAAACCCAAATTCAAAAATAAAATTAAGCACTAAATCCAAGCATGGGGCCATGTTTGACCACTGGCCACATGCCCATGAAGCTGGCCCTGTTTAGAGTTTTGACTTTTTTAAAAAGGCAGCATACACACGGAAGAGTATAGCTCTATATTATGACTTCTGGCTGCAGCTTCTACTGCTAACTGGTTTATTCTTTCAGTTTCTAAATATTAAATTAATAAAAAAGAAATCTGACTGGCACAGCTCTTTTTCTTTGCTCTCTCTCTTTTTTTACATAAACCACATAGGCCATTGGTTGCTGTCCAGAGATTGGGTTGGCTGTTCTCGAGTCAGGGGCCCATTCCTGGTCCTGTCATTTGGAGCCTAGAAGACAAAGTCACATTGCATAAAATATGGCCTCTGGGGGCTGGCCGGGTGGCGTAGTGGTTGGATTAGTGCGTTATGCTTTGGCGGCCTGGGCTTCAAGGGTTCAGATCCCAGGTGCGGACATATGCACTGCTTATTAAGCCATGCTGTGGCAGGCATCCCACATATAAAGTAAAGGAAGATGGGCACGGATGTTGGCTCAGGGCCCATCTTCCTAAGCAAAAAAAAAGGATTGGCAACAGATGTTAGTTCAATCTTCCTCACCAAAAAAAAAAAAAAAAATATGGCCTCCTCAGCCCACTGCTTTTGGGAATCTGTGGAAAGGAAGCGATGATTAATATCTTTAGTGTAGAGCTCAACAGATATATTTGAATGAATAAATTTAATTTTTTTAAATTAAAAAATGTCCATTGAGACCTCTATTTAGCAATGTTTTGTTGCCAAAATTATGGTTGCACTTTATATATGGAAGAACTAAATGTTTTGTTAAAACGTATGCTTTGATATACACTATTTTCAGAAATTTATACTGGCTGTCATGCATTTTGTCTGAATTAATGAGGTTTTAGTTCATGTAAAATCATGGTCTTTGTAGAACATACGTTAGAAATTATCTTGTTCAACTCCTATCATTCCACAAATGTGGAATGCATTAATTAGATAACGACAAAATAGGGCAATTAAAACATAATACCAAGGCTAGAAAGAGTAAAGAGACATCTTAATAAATAAAACTACCAAAACAAACAAAAACCCCCACACATATTTCTCTATGTCAAAATAAAAAAGAATTAAAAATCTAACAACAGGACCTAAAACTTGCAGATAAAAGAGTTAATATCTTTAATATATAAAGCATTCAAATAAATCAATAAGGAAAAAAATTAATAGGAAAGTTGACAACAGGCATGAGTAGACAATTCACACAAAAAAGAGTACAAATTGCCAGTGAAATGTTCAACTTCACTATTTAAAAAAATTATTATTAAAATGACAACAGATATAATTTTTCTCTAACTTGGTAAAGAATGATAAACCCGGGGCTGGTCTATATTAGGTGGAACAGGAGTACTCATATGCTTTGGAGGATATTTTGGAACAGCCTTTTGAAGGTCAGTTTGACAATATTTATCAAAATGTGAAAGATACATGAGTTTTGACCCTAAATTTTTACTTCTAGGTTTGACTCCAAAGAAGCACGTGTATGTGTGGACAATGCTATAAGGTATAGAATGTTTCACTGCACTATTGTTTATTAAAGTGACAAATTTGAAACGTCCAAAAATCTATCAATGGAAGAAATGTTAAATAAATTTATGATACTTAAGTTCATTTGATGAAATATTATGTAGCCAAGAAGAATAAGGAAGATCTATATGCACCTACATGGAAAGATTTCCAAGTTATATTGTTAAATGAAAAAAAGTTAAAAACATCTATATTATGAACCCATTTTTATAAAAACTTTTATATATATAACTATAAATATTTGTTGGTTAAAATCTATTAAACATTATGTATAACAATATAAAATAGATAATGTTATAGTACAGTTTTATAAGATAGCATGTAGTTTGCATGTATTTGTGGGTGAGTATAAGAAGTGTTATCCAAGACCCCTCTCAGCAGTGGCGTTGGAAGATAGCAGCACATTATTCCCGTTCTCAAAGAGCTTACAGTCTACAAGAGGACATGAAATTTGCTAGCCACAAAGTATAAATAGTATAGGACCGAGTGTTGTTGGGTGCTTATTGAATGAAACATTTTCATGCTCACAAAATCTCTGAGAAATAAATGTAGATCCCCATTTTTCAGATGACCAAACTGAGACTTATCTAGAAACACGAGGTGGTACTAAGTACATGACCATTCATTTCCCCACAGCCCTCAGACAACCAGAATTTCACAACTTCCACAACCACATGTCCCTCGTGGCAGCGGCCCATCACCAACCCCAGTGTAAAAAAAAAAAAAGAAAAAAAAAATTAAAAGTACCCCAGACATGTTCTGATCAGATATGTGAAAATTAGCAAAAATTTTCAGGAGAATTCTACTCCCTCTCATTTTCTCTGTGCTGTTACTTCCCAGAACTTTTTTTCCTTTTGTATTTTACTCAACATCAACAGTCGACAAGATCCTTCAAGAAGGCCTGATTCTGTCACTTGCTGCTTGTGGGCTCTGGGCGAGCCCGACAGTAAAAGTGTTCCTAACAGACTTGCTTTGTTTGTCCATCTCCAGATGAAACAAGGTATGGGTGAGCTCTTGAACCCTATCAAGCACTGAAGATGACAAGTTTCTCTGCCATAAGACTTGGATCTGGGCTTTCCTCTTCCCACCTGCCTGATTGAAGCACCATCACTCAGAACCAGGAAGCAAGGACATTTTCTCTCCGAGAACCAGCTCACGTGCCTCTCCCAACAACAGATGGAGATCTTTCTTTGGAGAGCTAGCTTGGCCAGGTGAGCAGCTGTTGCCGGGTGCCCTTATGAATAAGCGGTGATAACTCTGAGAGAGTGAGCTTAAGAAGACAGCTTAACTACTTTGCCGCAAGAGTAGGCTTGTTTTGGTTTTTGCTTAGCTTACACCACCGCTGGATTTATTTCTCCTGCTTTTGCGCATTTGGCGATCATGTAAGTTGGCATTTCCTTAGAAAAATGCTCTTTGGGAACTCCAGATATTGTAGCTTGACAAAATATATGTTGGCTGGCAAAATGCACAGAAAAATAAATTTTTGTAAAATATAAGTAGTTGAGTAAACATCAGTATTTGTCAGATGCCTCAAAATATGTCCATCCTTTGTCCCAGTGTGTCCCATTGTGAGGGGTTTATCTCTCAGATAATATTGGATAGCTGTGAAAAGGAGATTCATTGCAGTATTATTTATAATGGTAAAAATGAGAAATGATCTCCTTGTCTAATAACAGGGATTGGTTAAATAAATGAGGCACACCCACACAATAAAATATAGACAATTATTAAATGATGTGGCAGATGTGTGTATTCATACACACACATGCACATACACAAATATATGGAGAGGTCATCTGTTGTGAAAATTGGGTTATAAAACAATATGTGTAGTAAAATCTCATTTTGTTTTAAAATCTATATCTTCATTTCTATATGAAGTCTGAAAGATTATATACCAAAACGTGAACAGTTATTGCATACAAACTTATGTGTGTGTGTGTATGTGTATATATATATATATACACATACACACACACACATATATATAAGTTTAGGAGTTATAAATTTTCCAAAATGACCATATATTATTATTATACTTAAGAAAAAACATGTGTTTTTTATTTAAATATAGAATTATGAAATTCTATTTTTTTGCATAAAGATCAAATGTATCAATACAAAAGAATCCCCACTTACTGTATCAAGGGCTCTGGTGAGGGGATATAAGCAACAAAGACCTCAGATCTATCAGGAATTACCATCCTGGAAGTGAATCTGCAGAATTTTCATACATCACTTTTCAGCAATTTTCCTGGTCCTAAATCTCTGGTCTGTCTTTGACAGTTTTCTCTCTTTTTAATCCTTAGAGAATGGAACTCGCACATATGCTTCTTAAAGATTTATTCCACTGTATCATAAGTGCTGAATCACCTGTTTCCCCCCCAGACTGTGAGCTCCTTGTGAGCAGGGTGCCTGGCAGAGGACGTGGCACCTATAGGCTCTCCATGAATGTTGGTTGAATGAATGCTCTGCCAGAGGGAGAAGCGTAAATGAAGTACGTTTGTTAGAGGTCAACGGAGGGAGAGAAATCAATGTGAAAACGTACAGAATGGGTTATGGAGAAGATGGTATTTGATATGACTTTGAGGGATTGGTCAAGGCAAAAGTGCCGAGAGGGAGGCCATCAATTCTAGGCAGAGGGAACAGCAGGGTGACCAACCGACCTGGTGATCTCAGCTCTGAGGTGTTTCCTGGGACGTGGGCCTTTCAGAACTAAAACCGGAACAGCCCTCGGCAAACTGGAATAATTGGTCACTCAAGGGTGGAAAAGTCTGATCAAAGGCAGGAAGATAGAAAAGCAAATTTGGGAAACATGTTGTACCGTTTGGCTTGAGTATGGCTCAAGAGTAGGGGAATCGTGGACGGCAAGGCTAGTTGGGTTGGGACTTATTGAAGAGGACTTTGAATGCCAGAGTGAGACTCTTGTACTTCATTTGGTGCAGAGTAAGACCAAAGGCACTTGTAAATCCTAAGGTCATTCCTTCAGCACACATTAAACTTCTCTCTCTCTCTTTCTGTCTCCAATATCTCTCTTCAGAGGCATCCTTACACTTTTCACTCTTGTCTCTTGACATGGTTTCTTCCCCTTATAAAACACACCATGAAGTTTCAAATGTAATAATCAAATCCAAGTGAGAACTGCCTTCCCTTGTTAGAGGGAAGTTGCTTTTCCACTGGTGGGGACAGACTTTGCTGAGCCCTCCATCTTCACACCCAGCCCCTCTGTGACCAGCGACATGTGCGAGAGACGACTGGTTGAGATTCAAGACACGGTTGGCGGCATCTGGGGAGCAGAGCAGAGGTGGGGGGCTCCTAGGGAGTGAGAGCTGGTGACCCTGGCCTCATTAGCACCATGCTGCTGAGCAGGGAGCCACAGGCCACGCCTGGAACATCTGAGGAGAAGTTCTGGGTGCTACAGCATCAGGGTCTACACAGAAGGCCATTGCCATCCGCATCCTGGTCTCTCTGTCTGTGCACTATAAAAACTGACAAAAAGGGCCTCACTGCTGAGTTTCAGACTGAATGTTTAATGCAATTAATGCATATTTCATAGCACAATAACTGCCAGCGCTTTGCTCTGCCATCCTCCCTGGCTGAGTTATTTACACAGCCATTTTAAGCCCAGTCACAGAGGAAGTTGACAAATGAGTATCTGTGCAACATGTCTCGTCTTTTCCCATGCAGATCAGGGCGTCGCAGCTTCAAAAAGTCCCTGAGCAGCATCTCAAACCTACCCCACTCAGTTGGGAGAATATTTCTTCCCCTGAAACCACCACTCAAAACTCCTTTGCCTTATGTCCTTCCCTTTCCTCCCCTCCCTAGCCCCAAGAAAAGTATAAAAAAGGGGCTTTAGGCTAATATCCTCATGCTCTGAAATGAATCTTCATGATTTCTCTCATTATAAAATCCCTCCAAATGAAGAGAGTGAGCTGTCCCCCTGGCCAGTGACTGTGTTTATTCCTTGATCAGTTCTGACAGTCCTTTTGCAAGGCAGCTCTGCCCTTAGGAT
This sequence comes from Diceros bicornis minor, assembly GCF_020826845.1. Classification (NCBI taxonomy): domain Eukaryota; kingdom Metazoa; phylum Chordata; class Mammalia; order Perissodactyla; family Rhinocerotidae; genus Diceros; species Diceros bicornis. The sequence goes on from NC_080743.1 coordinate 79,145,445, forward strand.
GGTTTGACATAAATCGGGGGCTCCTTGGCTCACCTGCTCATCACGGGGGATGGATTTGGCAGGTTTTCAGGTTCCTGTGAAACAGATCTCTGGACTGAGAGAGCCAGACTGGGCAGCATTCAGCATTCAGCACGAGAGGGCTATCTGCTGATTCATATCTCACACTCTTTTCCACTTACTAGACACAGATCCTGCCCTTTGAGTCTTAGCTGTAACCTCCGATTAAACATCAAGGAGCTTCAGGTGTACTTCTCTTTGTGCAATAGTCGTGTTCCTGAAAAGTTGTAGATAATATGATTTCTTTGGTAAACGTGAGCCTGTGTTTCCAGTGACTTTCATTATTGGGAGACATTCCAGGTTGCTCTTTCTTGGATACATGAACTTTTTCTGCCTCCCTCTTCCTATCCCAGTCCCTTTGTCAAATATTTAATGAAAGAAAAAGAAACAAATTTAGAAAAGAATAGTTAAAAAGAACACTAAAAAAGAACACTTTTATAATGTGTGAATATTCATCCTTAATAGATCTATCTTGTCACTGTGGATTCTTATATACCAAGTCTTCTTAAATAGAGATCCATCTACAATTAAGCACCCTAGCAAGTCAAGACAGCTGGCTGTTTTCTTTAATGAATGTATAAAGCTAAATTCAGAAAGTTTGATATGAGAACTTTGTGTGAAAAGAAAAATGAATTCTTTAAAGTACAGTCTTATTTAGCAAGCTCTCCTTTACACACTGTGTCTAGTTTTGAAGTCCTGCCATCAGAGAAAGCAACAGGATAGTAGAAAGAATTAGGCCTCAGAGTCAGAAACTGGGTTCATATGTGATACTCAGACACTGAAGAAAATAATGTTTAGTCCTCCTGGCCAATGAGAGGATTGAATTAGATAAGGAACGTGAAAGTTTGTGAAACTCTGATGACTATAGTGACACAAGGCACCGTATAAAAAAGCCATATTATGGCTTTACACTCTGAAGTCCTACAGGCCTGGCCTTGAACACTAGCTCCACTCCTACCGGCTGTGGGACTTTGGGTTGCTTGTCTCCTCCAATCTTTACTTTCCTAACTGTAAAATGGGTATAAAATAAAACCCACATATAATGCCATTTTGAAGGTTATATGAGATAATGCACGTAAGCCACTTAGCGTGGTGCCTGACCATCACAAGCATTCTAACTACTAGCTTAAACAAGGCAGAACTGTGGTTGGGTCTGTTTTGATCTTCCCAGCCTCTCCTTGAGGATGGCAGGACATAGAACATTATCAACCCCATTTTGCATAGAGGACTTTGGAACCCAAAGAGGTTCAAAGTCTTGCCAGATGACACAATGAGTGAAGCGGGAATAAAGGCCAATGAGTTCCAAGAGCTCAAGGCTTGCAACACTTTACTTTGCCCTTAGGACATGGGGAAACATTGCAGAAAAAGAAAGTCCTCACTTCCTTCTATCTGGTTATCTGTCCTGACTGACCAGGGCTGGAGAGGGAAGGAGCCAGCCTCACACTCCCTAGATGTCAGGCCTCTGAAGTTAAGGCTACTCCTGTCCCTTCCCCAGCATGGAAGGGATCCTTAAATGGTAAGAGCTTCCAGTTAGGCAGGGCTTGCTTTTTGCCGGGGATTGTGCTAAATGTTTTACTCAGATTAGTGCCACCCTCTGTGGATTTTACAAATGACGAACCGGACTCAGGGAGGTAAGGTGACTTGTTAGAGGGCATAGCTAGCAGGGTGTCATGTCATGACTGAAATCAATGAGTTTGGTCAGTTTGTTTCCAATAGGGCTTTAAATCTCTTCACTATGTGGTGATTCAAGTTCAAGTTTAAGGTTCCTTCAAGCATTAAGGACCAAACCTGACTGATCATCAGAATTGCCTGAGGTGCTTATACAATAATGTGGATTCCTAGGTACTACCCTTGGAGACTCTGATTCAGTGGGTCTGGGTGGGGACCAAGAATCTGTATTTTTAAGAACCCTCCAGTGAGTCTTTTGATCGGCCAGGTGTGGAAAGCCAGCTTTAGGGCACATGCCCAGCGGTCCTCCGGAGTGTCTAACCTTACAGATGGGTCAATTCACTACTTCCTTGTCCTATGAGACCATTCCTATCTCTGGTGCCTTCCTCACTTTCAGGCTCAGAGGTTTGGTCCATACATCAAACATTTACGGAGTGCTTACTGTGAGCAGGACACACTGGGTCTAAGAGACCGATAGGTTATGAGCCTGGGCCAGCTGTGTTCACAGCCCAGGGGTTGAAGTGTCTGCAAGCTTCTGGAAGCATGTTTTTTTGTAAAGATTTTAAGTTATCTTGCATGTGTTTCTTGTGCCATCTGTTGTCCCAGAAATCAAGGGCTAGTTCCCTTTTGTCTGTGTTTTCACAACACCCCATACAAATTAATAACATCTAGTACCTAGCTCCATGCCCAGTAAAAATGGTTGATAGCATGAGTTTGAACAAAATGGAAAACTCCTTCTTCAGAAGGAATTAAGAATTCACTAGTTAGGGATCTCTGGTCTGGCCCACAGAACTTTTTACCAGAGTTATTTTCTAACTCCCAATATGCAGCAGCTCAGCCTTCTTCTTCCTAATTGTACCTCCTCCCCCACCCCCATACACATACCCAGTGAATTTGGACAGAGGCTGGGAGAGCGGCTGAGAAGCAGTATGGTACATGCAGTGATTCTGAACTCTAGCTCCATATTAGCACCACATGGGGAGTTCCTAAAATATACCGATGCCTGGGTCCCCCGATGTCCAATGAAATCAGAACTTTGGTGGTAGGGTCTGGGCAAGGGTTTTTTATTAATTTTTTTAGAGATCCCCAGGTGATTCTAAAGTATAGCCAGTTGAGAAGCACTGATATGGCAGAAGAGAACTGGACTAGGAAGTGAGAGGATCCCTGGGTTCAACTCTAGCCTGTGTGACCATTTATAAGAGGCTCTCCCTGCCTGAGCTTCCTCGACAACTGTAAAACGAGGATGCTAGGCTAGATCTCTCATGGACTAGTCTCTCTATTTTCAGCTGTCACATTCTAAGTTTTAATGGTCTGAGGTCAGCTCAGATGGAGAGGGAGGGTTGGATGGGGAATAACAGCGGAGACCTTGTTCCTTTACAAGGGCCCGATGCACAGAGGGAGGCAGACAGCAAGAGGAAAAGAACAGGAGCTGGATGCTAATTGGAAAGGATAAGGGACATGTCGAGTTGTCAGTTTCATTCGCAGGGACCTGGTCTGTAAGTGCTGCAGTAGCACCGGTGGATCACAGGAAGGATCTTGGGCATGCCAGCTTCTGTCCTCTCTCCTATCTGTCTATCTGTCTGCATGCTGCTCTGTGGCAGAGGGCCTCTGTTTGTTTTCTTAAGACTGTTAAGTCCTTCTAAGTCTCCCTCAGTAGAGCCTGTGATTGAAAGTGACAATTAGAGGCTACCCTATTTAAAAGCTGCCACTTTGTATTAGCAGAAGAATCAGCTCAGGTTGGGGGACATTTTACTGATGCATTTAAAAGCTTGATCACAGAGAGATGAACAGGTGTACAAGGGGGCGGGGTGGGGTGTACAGAAAAGAAGTCTGGTTGGAGAAGTGACATGGCTCCATTTTTAGCTTAGAGGGTAGCTCAACATAGGTCAAACCCATTGCCCTCATCCAAAAGGACAAAGTAAAGTGGAAGGCTGGGCGATGAGGAGATGACTCTGGGTGGTGTGAACAGCTGACTGAGGGCCCTAATGGCCAATGGGGCAGAGGAGTGTGACCATCTGTCCATTGTTGAATTAGAGCTCAGCTCTCACACAACTTAAAGCAAAGTATTCTCAATGCCTTCCCACCTCTCCTTCTCCCACATGAGGACATCTCTTTCTATGCATGCAATTTCTTTTTTTCTTCTTCATTCTGCAGACAAAACTTGCTGTAAGACATTTGTAGAGCACCTACTATCTGACAGGCACTGTCCTGAGCACTGGGGACACAAAGATAAATGATTGGTACTCTCTCAAGAACTCTGGGAGACAGAATGGTAACCAAGAAGTAGTGTCACATGCAATGGGTGCTAAGGGGAGGGAAGTTGGTATATTAGGGGCACAGGGCTCTCACCAGTTGGGAGAGTAAAGAAGGATGCTTAAGCTGATTTTTGACATTAGGAAGAAAGAAGTTATTCCAGAAAAAGAGAATGTAGAGGCCCAGATTCGCATGTTCCATTCAGGGAATAGCACGTTTTTCAATATGGGGGAAGAGAAGTGGAAGAAAAGCTAGAGAGGAAGGTAGGAGCCAGATCACAAAGGTTGTCATTGGTTTAGTTGAGTTAGAACTTTAGCTGAAAGCTAAAAGGAGTCATTGAAAGGCTTTAGAGAACAATATGACCTTAGACATACATTTTTACAGGAGCAACATGCAGGATACATTAGAAATAGGTAAAATTGGAGATAGAAAAAAACCTACTTCATATTAAAATGTGAAGGGCTATTCTAATGAAGTTATAGCTAAAGAGGGAGATGTTTTTCCAGGACATTGTGAAACCATGTAACATAGGCAGATAGTTTCCATTTGTACTAAGAATCTTTCCCTCCCCTTGAGCTTCTAGGTTTGGTCATGGGGTAGACACTCTGGTCTCAGAATTTCTATAGGTGGTGCTTATAAGAGCACCTGACCTTGACTGGGGCACATGCCTATCTCATGCCCAGGGATCACACCTGCCAGGGATACGTCTTCAAGCTGCAGAGTCAAACCTTCATCCCTTCCATCTTCTAACGTCCACTGCAGTGTCTCTAGTCTGAGCTTTGTTAGGCTGTCTTGTTCCCCGCTGGCTGACAGATTCACCTCTCTTTTCTCTTCAGCACTGATTAGATTTACCAACAGTGAAAATCTAGGTGGCCTCCTGGAGAAGCAATGTAATCCAGTGTCATTTAGAATATCTGACTGTATGTTCCCCAGCGAAAACTTGACTAAGCTACTCCTGCCCTTTCTACAGTCCCCTGGCAGATGGGAAGTTGAAGCAATTTTTCTAATCAGAAATAATAGTGAAGGACATCTCACTGGACTGCTGATCCATGATTATGAATCTAGCATATGAATCCCAGTTGCTTCAAGCCTGTGCAAGAGCTCTAAATCAGAATCACATGGAAACTTCCGTCTTCGTGGCTTTGGGCCCATGAAAAATTCTTTGCTTGGAGCCTTGCAAGCTCTTCTATGTGTAACTCTCTCTCTCTGCCCAGAGTTTGTCTATCCCTGTAGAGTTTCTGTGGAGGTTCTTTTCTCCATTCCTTGTACTGTGTTCTCAGCAGATTTCCCTAGGATCTGGTAAAAGATAACATGTGTTGTCTGCATCAATACTTCCAGAGCCTGAATGTTTGCTGACCCAGACCAGAAACTGAGGAACCAGGGTCTGGTGTCCACTAGGGGAGTAAAAAGAATGTCTTTAACTGGTCTGGGCATACCTGACACCAATATCATCTTTGAATCTGAAAGGACTTATTAAGAAATTGAATATCTGTAGGGTCTGAAGAAAAATAAATTCTGACCAGTTATATCTTAGGCAGTTTTTTTTTTCGCTTAGATTTTGTGAATTTATATGATGCATAAGTCTAGTTCTTTTCCCAAAAAATTCTTTCTTTCTTTTTTTTTTTTGTGAGGAAGATCAGCCCTGAGCTAACATCCGTGCTAATCCTCCTCTTTTTGCTGAGGAAGACCGGCTCTGAGCTAGCATCTATCGCCAATCCTCCTCCTTTTTTCCCCCAAAGCCCCAGTAGATAGTTGTATGTCATAGTTGCACAGCCTTCTAGTTGCTGTATGTGGGACGCAGCCTCAGCATGGCCGGAGAAGCAGTGCGTCGGTGCGCGCCCGGGATCTGAACCCGGGCAGCCAGTAGCGGAGTGTGCGCACTTAACCGCTAAGCCACGGGGCAGGCCCCTGAAAAATTCTTTACCTAACTATATTCTCCCTCAAATTGCAATTTCAATCTTAATGTGATCTCTTTGATGTTCCTATGGTTTTCTGAAAAGTGATTATGGCTAATTCTGGACCACATTCACATCTTTTACCCATAAGTTCAGCATCCAGGGATTCATATACACACAGCATCAATCTAGGCTGATCATTCTAATTTGGGGTACAGGTGGTTACTACACCCTAAGTCCAGAATTATAGATGGCAGTTCCCCTAAATTGTAATTTTATATAACTATGAACCATGTGGTCCAGTTCCATGGGGCTACTGCTGTTTAAAAAAAATCAAGAAGCAAAAGTGTTTCAAATTAAATGAAATTCTCTACTTATATTTTTTAACATCTTGTCTTTCTCATTCACTGTCATATCCCCAACATCTAAGATAAGGACTGATACATAGTAAATGCATACTAAATTTTTGTTAAATTAATGAATAAATACAAGGACCATACCAATTTATCCCTCCTCCCCTTTTTTTCTTTCATTCACTACCAAATGTACAACAGCTCCTCTTGGGATCTTTCCCCCAGTCTGCATCCCTGCCCTTTGCCCCACCTCAGCCTTAAAAGGTAGGAGAGGAAAAAGACTGAATGGACCAAGTCAGAGGAAAGGCTGGAAACACTTATTCTCTATGAGTTGTTTTGTGCCATTATGTAGAGGCTGCCCCATAGTCACTGAGGAGTTTTCAGTAGAGTACAGTCTGGTTGAATGCTTGTGAGTTTGGAGCCCTGCCTCACTCAGTCCAGCATGAGTAAGCTGACTTGTTCCCTATGTAGAAAGTCCTCCCAAGGGAGGTCTAGACATTTCTCTTTCCTCTATACCACACAGCTGGGTGCTAATAGGATACAAAATATTGCATTTTAGAAAATTAAAATTTTAGTTTTCTGTTTTAAAGAAGTAAATGGAGACAGAAGAGTATAACCTGGACTTTGGGCAGGCCCTTGAGTAGTCCCCAGTACAACCTAACTCCAAACTCTCTCTGGTATTGTTGACATCCAGCTTCTAACATCATGATGGACATATTCTAGGTAGAAAAGTTAGAATGAGCACAGGCCCATGGAAGTGCAAGGCAGAAAACTGTAATAAATGAGACTGAAGTTGTATGAAAGAGAATGGTCTTGGAGGTCCACAGGAACCTGGCTGGGGTGGGGATAAGAGAACGAAAATCTTCAACTAAAGAAGTACCATGATCAGATCTGCATTTAAATGGGTTATTGTTATTATTATTTTGGTGGCTTTATAGAGGATAGATTTGCTAGGGATAAGATTAGAGGCAGGGAGATCAGTTGGGAGGTTGGGACTAGAACTGGGGTGGGAAAGACAGAGAGGATGCAACAGATTTTGGGAATTTTTTTTAGAAGGTACAACTGACAGGACTTAAAGTTAGATGGCATTTGGGTGGAGCAAGATGGATTCTCAGGTCTGGCCTGATGATGGGTGGATGGAAATGCCAGCAATTGAGATTGGAAGTGGTGGGAGAAATACTGTTTGGGGATGAAATGATGAGTTTGTTATTGGATATGTTGAGTGGTCCGTCCAGGTAAAAATATCTAGCCCACTGTTGGTTATAGAAGTGTGAAGCTCAGGGGAAAGTTTTGGGCTGTAAACATTGATTTGAGAGTTATTAATTTATATATGGGAGTTGGAACACTCAGAGAGAGTGAATAAGATTACAAGATAAGAGAGTCTGGGATAAAACTGTAGAATGCCTGTGTTTCATGGGTGGATAGAAGAAAAGGTCCCCACATAGGAGAAGAAGGAATAATAAATCAGAGAGAGATGAGGAAGGCCAAAGGAGTATAGAATCACTAGCTCAGGTAACCTAAAATTTTAAGAATGGCATTCTCAATGTGTCACTTTAGTAAAAAGGTATGATAAAGATTTGAATTTGGCAATTGAAAATTTCCAATGACTTTAGCAAGAGAAGTTTCAGTAGAGTAGTGAAGGCTGCAGCTAGATGGAAATTAGTTTGAGAAAGAGAAGGAAGTATAGAAGTGGAGGTCCAGAGTATAGACAAGTCTTTGAAGAAGTGGATGAGAAAGGGAGGAAAGAGATCAGTTCGTGGCCAAAGAGGGGTGTGGAGAAGAGTTTTAGTTTGCTTATTTTATAGGATGGGGTATCCTGTAAAGCATCCTATTGAGCATGCTCCTAGGCTGAAAGGAAGGCTTAACCAGAGAGGAAGAGGTTGAATATGATCAATGGGGCAAAGTCGTGAAGATACGGGAGAGGATGGAGTCAAGGGCATCCTGATAAGTCTTGAAGAAGAAGAGGGACACCTCATCCTTTGAGGCTCGGATGGGTGTGCTTAAAGATACCTATGTAGGTGGGGATTGGAGATGGAAAGCTGAGATTCATCACCCTTGCTAGCCTCAATTTTCTTGATGAATAAAAACATCTGGTTGGAACTGAATGCTATGGAAGGCTCGGGTTTTCTCCCTTCTACTCTGTGCTCCCCAGTTAAAGCTGCCAACAATCACACATGAATGGCTCATTCCTGACCACAGAGCAACTTCCCGTCCCTTGTCCTGACTGAGCCCCACAGCTCCCTGAGAGTGAATAGGGTAGAAGCTTTGAATCCACAATACTGTTGAGTATCCCTGGCTAAGCTGGGACTTGCTCAAGGTCACCAAGGGAATGGGAAGAAGTGCAGAAACTGGAAGCTGCTCTCCCTGCCCCATCCCTCAGCCAACCCACAAGCAGGAGGGAAGGAGGGATGTGCATGAATCAGTGGGACCCTCCCCACCACCGGCAAACGACAGGAAATGAGAAGAGCAGGTGCACTCCACTGCTTCCGGGTCAGTCCTCGCCTGGCAGGTGCAGCCCAGGTGCAGATGTTTGCAAGCACAGCCAGGCCCCCATCCCAGCCTGGGGGAGGATGGCAGCCACTCACTCTCCATTGTTGTGCTTGGCTTTTCTTGCAGGGGGAGTCTGCTGTCTGTTCCTGAGAGCAAGGAGCCTTTGATTCTGGAGCAGCGGTGCTGCTGTTCCCCACTTTGATCTCTCACAAATCAGGTCTTTGCACACTCCCAAGAGAACGTTTTACATTTTAAAGGCTCGGAGCTGGCTGTCGCTTTTACTCACCTTCCCCCCACGGCTCATCCTTCCAGCAAAATGGGCCCCTGGGTAGCCTGCCCAGGACAGAGTCAGTGAAAACAGGCTGCCCAAGAGGGCTCCTGAGCCAATGAACAGGCTAGCGGCGGCCTGGATCGTGGACTGACACAGTCCCCTCCTTTGACTTGGGGCAGAGGGGAGCATCCACTGTTAAGGGCAGAAGAGTCAGGGTCACAGAAATTGGGAAGCCTTGCTCACCTGCACAGACAGCATGGGGAAATCTTCAAAGAATTTACAACACTCACCACTGAGGCTTCAACGCCTCTGTAGATAATGCAACCTCCATTTTGCAGATGACAAAACTAAAACCAGAGGCAAGTCACCTGAGCAATTTCAGATTGGGCAGATCCAAGACTATAACACACACCTTTAGACTCCTTACTCTCTACCACATTAACCATTCCAAAGGCTCTTTAGATAGAGCCGGAAGACCCCAAATAGGCTTTCCAGGGCAAGGCTACCCAGGGCGGAGAAGAGTGCCCACCTTTGTAGGTTTTAGACTTGGTAACAACAAAGCACTGAACTTGGGAGTTAGAAGTGGATTCTGATCTTCGCTCTCCCATGCAGCGGCAGTTGGAATCTTGAACAAATGACATAGACTTTCTGAACTGCTTCTGTAATAAAACCTGTCTGCCTGTACCATAGGGAAATTTGAATGAGGTAAATTATTTGAAATTCCCTTGTAAATTGTTAAGTGCTCCAAGCAAGTAAGAAGTTATTTATCTTCATTCTTATTTCTTTCTGGAATCTTACTGGAGTTGGCCTGGGATCTTAGGGGTCAGGAGTCTCTCTAGCTTGTCTTCAAGTGAGGCCAGGAACAGAATCTCCTCAGCATCTACCTCGCATGCTTCTCTGAATGAGCATCACTCTCCATTGTCCTGTATTTATCCGAAGGATGTTAGAGAGAGGTGGAATAGACCAACCAACCCCCTGTTACAAGAAATCTGTATCTTGAGGTCCCCAGGCCAGTGCTCTTTCCACAATATACACAGTCTGGAAAAGTGCATTTTTCTTCCTACCCCTGCTCAGCACCCTCAGTAGGTCTTCTTGGACTGAGAAGAACTCTGTAGGTATAAGCCGACAATTTAGCTTGGCTTGGAAGGGCCCAGTGAACTGGTTAGTAAACAAAAGAGATTTTCCTTAATCAAGTGCCGGTCATACGTGAGAGCTGTAACTGTCTGAGTTCCACCTGTTACTTTCTAATCTTCTTCCCCAACTGCCCCACCCTCTAGGGACCTTGGCCCTGCCCTCCCCAACTCTCCATTCCCCACCTGTTGCTGTGATTTCTTTGGTGATGGGCAAGGGAAGGGGCCTCCCAGAAACCAAACACTGGCCAGGGGCAGAGCCAGCCTCCCTCCCCTAACCTGGGAAAGCTGGCTGCACATGGGGAAGTCCTCCCTCACTGGATTTACCTGAGGATCCTTTCCAGGCACCACCTTACAGCCATGAGAAAGGGCCCCCTTCTCAGTATCATCCAAAGAAAGTAAACACTGACTTACTGAGACCAAGTTTCAGCCTTGTGTGTGGGGTTGCTGTATGCAAGACTTGGCATTCATAGCCCCGGCTTTTCCGTCCTCGCAGTCTAATCTGCTTACTATTCCCTGTACGTGCCCTGCTCATTTCTGTTCCGTCTCTGCTGATGTTAGTCCCTTGCCTCAAACACACTCTGATATTTATAAATCTATTTCACTTAGCATTTCAAAAGGTTTTCGTATCTATGATCTCATCCAATTGGATCATGTCATGATGCTCCCAGCAACCTGGGAGGTTTTTGTTATCACTATTATTTTAATTATTACTTCCTGTTACATTTGAGGAACTGAGGCTCAGAGAGGCTTAATGACTTGTTCAAAGTCACATCGGTAGTTACAGAAAGAGCTGGAACTAGGGCAAGGACTTAGTGACTCCCTCTCCTGGGGCTTCTTCTCTGCCCCATGCTGTATCTCTTTCATCACTAAAACACCTACCTTGGAGCCTCCAGGAGCTTCCCCCAACTCAGCCCCTGGGATTATTTTTGCCTGCCCATTGCATTCATCTCTATTGGGTTATAGTATCCTAATTTTCCCTTGAGGAATCATCCCCAGCTCCTCAGCTCATGTGATTTTGGTGGGACTGACCTCATCCCTTGGCTCTGGGAGTGAATGCACGATCAGAGCTGGCCAATCCGAGCCATGTTTCCCCATGGCCATAGCGATTGGTTGAGAGAAGACTATGTGACCAAAGCCAACACAGTGAAATACAACCCCAGATCTTCTGCTGGAATTGTCTGGGAAGAGACACTTTCTTTCTGCTGAGATTTCTAAATTTGTAGAATGTAAGCACCGAGTTATGAGGCCACCACTTGGAGATGCCTGCCTGAGGACAAACAGGAACTCAAAGCATAGAGAGGACCCAAGGGAGCCAAGTCCTGAACACATTGCTCAAGTTGATGGATTCCATCGTGCCTGAAGCCAATTTGAGCCAGTTGACTGAAGCTGGTTTGAGTTGGGTTTCTGTCACCTATATCAAAAAACAGAGCCTTGAGCCAGCCCTGATGGCCTAATGGTTCAAGTTTGGCCCACTCTGCTTCGGTGGTGGCCTGGGTTTGGTTCCCGGACACGGAACCACATCACTCAGCTGTCGGTAGCCACGTTGTGGTGGTGGCTCACATCAAAGAACTAGAACGACTTACAGCTAGAATATACAACCATGTACTGGTGCTTTGGGGAGGAAAAAAAACGAGAGAGGAAGATTGGCAACAGATGTTAGCTCAGGGCGAATCTTTCCCAACAACAACAACAACAAAACCAGTCTTGAGTAAGTTAACCTCCCCCCTGCAACACACACACTCTTTGTAAATCCTTCTTTTATTCCTTGCTTCTACATCCCCTTATATGGTCCACTTACCTGTTGCCCTGGATTAAAATGCTGTCAATATTACGAGCTTGAGTCTTTCCCCTACTTTATTACAAGCAGTTTGAAGACAGGAACTTACTTTCTTTTCTTTTCTCTTATTTGTGCAGTGGAAAGGACACAGGCTTTGGAATCAGAACACCTGGTGTGAGTCCTGCCTCTACCACAAGCTGAATGGATAACTTTCTTTTCTTGAAACTCATTTTTTAAAAAATCTGTAAGACAAGACTTAAAACAACAAACTTACCTCTCAGACTTATTATGATTATCAAGTGAGGTAATGTATATGAAAGTCCTTTTCAAACTTTAAAATGCCATTCCATTGTAAGAGATTACTTAGAACCGTGTCTGGCATATAATATATACCATAAAAGTGTCTGTTAAATTGAAAAATAAAAATAATTGTTGAACTCAGCTTTTGTGTGTTGCCATCCATTGCTTGAATTGTTTGCTTTATGAGTAGGTTGATGGCAAATTGGGAACAGAGCATTTGGATGCCCCAGTGATTTTTTTATTGCAAACTTGTCACTAGAGTTCCTCATTAGTTGAGCATCCATCACCAGGTGAGAGAAGGTATAGCCTCTGGGGGAGGTAAGAAGCCATAAGGCATCTCTTCAGTCTTCCATTTGCATTGAGGCCACACACAAGGCTGACTTAAGCACCAACCGTGAGTGGGAGCTGGTGTTGAAGGGGAGTAAAACTAGGGAGTGTTTACCACCTTAAGCCACAACTGCTCACTCCAGCCCCCCAGTTTCAATCATTTGCCAGCTCTCCCCATCCAGAAAAAAGTGCAAACAGAAAAACCAGACCAGCATAGGACATTGCCCTCTGGAAGACATCCATGCGTTTCAATGGCCTTTTTGCAGACCTTCTTTGGTGACCACAAAGCCTTTGCATGCACATTTGAGGGAAGGTGTGGTGGCTTTAGTTCTTTGTTGGTTCCAGCTGAGAAAGAACTCCTGAGTTGGAAACTGAGGTCAGTGTAGTTCAAAAGCAAGCTCCTGGTATCTTTGCCCTTTTTAGATTCCTGACCATTCAGCCAGGTGTACTTCACTCAGAGAATTTGAAAATGCCCAGAGGAAATAGTTGTTTGTTAAATCGTTTTGTGTGGAGGATCAGGAGAAGTGAATGTCTTGGCATTATGTCATGAACTTCCTTTTTTTTTTTTTGCTGCTAATTTTGACTACTTATCTGTGTTAGACCCAATAATGAGCTTGTGACATGCATTATATCATTCGATTCTCAGCTTGTCTCTCTGAAGGAGGTTCTGTTATTTCCCCATTATGGAGAGGTTTAAATAACTCACAGAAGGTCTCATTGCTGGTAAGTAGCAAAGTTGGGTCTTAAACCCAAGTTTATTTCATTCTAGGGTCTGAGCTCTTCCTAGATACCACCCCATCTATTCTGAGAATTTATGGTGCCCATGCCCCCTTCCTAACAACTGGCACTTCATTGAACTATGTACGATACCACATATATGTACATATATATTATACAACACCAAGAACTCATCAGAGTTAGAGATGGAGCACTATTTTCCTCTGCATATCTGACAGTGAGAACCAGAGGGAAAAATGCCACACAATGGTAGCTAGCTGGGTGGATGGAGTGATCTGGAGACAGAAAGAAATGTACTAGAGGGTCTCTGGCCTCAAGGACTTGACAGTCTGGCAGGGCAGACAAAGCATAAATATATGAAAGCCTAAAAATTATAATAAGAAAGTCTGTAATACAGCCATGATTATTGACAAATGAATGATGAACTCATGAAGTGTTAATTCGTGGAGAGAGAGAGATGTCTTTGGGTTGGTTCACACTGGAATATTGCTGTCTGAGGTTTTTAGTTCTGACTCCCTATTTCACTCCTTCTCAGATTCCAAGGGACTCTCTGTGGCACAGTTGCTTCAGTCCCACCCAGAGTCTGTATTGTGTGCCCGTGGGGGAAGATGCTGAGTAAGCGCTAGTTTATGATGATTGATGACCGCTCCCGGATTACTCTTGGCCTGTGTGTGGCCCTGAGCTTCCTCAATTTTAATTTAATTAGCTTCCCCCTTTCTCCAGCTTCTCCCAGGGAAATCAAGTTCTTGTTACTTCTAAGAAATGTTTTGCAAGTTCCCACCCTTTTGGAAGGCGCCCTCTGGAATGTGGAGGCCATGGTCAGGGAGGAAGCAGTTCTTCCTCTGCCTGACTGTGCCCTGTTCCCTCCCACTTCCCCCTCTCCAAGCTCAATTCAAGGTCAACTCTAGTATTCTTGGCTGTGTACTATCTGACACAGTCCTCAGGCTCCCAGGTGTTGTAAATACTACTCATATCACTTTTTTCATTTTATTGGCCTGATTGAACTTCTTCCTCTCTCTCCACCCTCCTAGCACTATCTCTGATTCTCTGATCTTTCAGTCTCCATGGCTGGGAACCTCTCGTGGGGTGCTTCTAACATGCCCAGAGGTAAATCAATTTGCTTTCACCTCTCTCAGAGAAGGAGCAAGTAGGAAGGAATAACTTAGCTGCCTGTGTTTCCAAAACTTTCTGGACCTGATGGGTGAAGGTTGCCGCACTGTGATGTTGCCCTTTCCCCAACTGCTCCTTAGGTCAAACTCCCCCAAATTCATCATCTTGCTGTCCCGCGCTCTCTTTCTTGAAGGCATGTATGTATTATATGGAATTCTGTTGATTCAGGATCCAGCCCCAGGAGTAATTGTGAAGAAAGTGGAGTTTTCTTGGCAGTCCCTCATCTCCCCATTCTGAATCCCTCTCCTATTTCCCACACTCAGTGATCCAGGCACCACAACACAATCACCACCTGCTCTGTATGAGTCTCCCCAGCCTCTTATAGAAAACACATTTTCAGAAAGCTGGGAATTTTCGCAGGATTGTGATCTACTTTCCCTCTAACTAATGTTACTATTTTTTTTTTTTTTTTTACGTTTTGGGGGAAGAGAGAGAGACAGAGAAAAGGAAGGCTGAAGAGAAGGGGATAATAGTGTGATCCATCGCCTTGCCTGTGAATCCAACTAACATTTCACGGAAATGCTACATTGTGTGTTGAAGTTTCCTTATTGATCATCTTCCTCTTCAGAGCTCCTGAAAGCAGTCAGAGGAGGGCTCCCCAACTAACCTGGAGCTCCTCTCCTCCCTATGTCTGGAATGTAGAGGTGGAGCTGGGTCAACTCTCTGCCCAAGTGGCTGGGCACGAGGCTGGAATGGAGGAATGCTGAATCTCTGTGTGTCCCCCAAAGGTCCCCTCTCTTTTGCCTCCCTTTTGGCTCCAGAGCTTCCTCAGCACCTTCCACACTCAGCCCCAGGACTAGTTTTGGAGGCGCTTTCACAGGACCCACTGCTGGCTGAGAGGGCAAGCTCCAAAGACACACCTGGTGCTACCATGAAGTAGTTTCCTGCCTTCTAGGTCTCCTCTCTATAGGGTATTTAAAGGTCAGGGTTCTCACACTGGGCTACCATGATTCCACAGTTCAATTCGATTCCATTCTATTAAACTCAGGATGGCATTTATTGGGTCCATGTAATGATGGGTGGCGTAAGGCAAGAACCTAACTTCTCAGAGCTTTGATTTCCTTGTTTACAAGCTGTGGACTAGATCAAAGTTTCTCAAATTCCTCTGCATATGAGAATTGCTGGAGAGTTGTTGAAAAGTCGCTTCACGTCCCTGGGATGTGCCTTCACATAGATCCTTGGGATGCTATGCCATATTTCTGTAGCAAGACCCAAGAGTCTGCATTTTAAACCAACCTCCACGTCATTTTGGTGCAGATCATCTGGAGAACACCTTTTGAGAAACGCTGAGTGAGGTGGTCTCCAGGCTGAACGTCTATGAATCAACAGGAGCCCCTCCTTCAATCACTAGGACAGAGCCCTTCTAGAGGGCAAGATCCTGACTGTTGTTAGCCCTACAGGAAAAGGAGGTTGGGGTTTTCATTTAGGCATTTTCCCTCAGAGGGGAGAGTCAACGTGGAGGATGAACCTCATGCATAGTCAGGGCAGGCAGCTGCCAGCAGGTACGAAGTCCTGTGTGCTGATAGCCAGTCCCTTCCCTCAAATATTTTTATGGATTAAACCTCTTGAGTTTTGAAGGGTTCAGAATCTTCATATTACAGTTCAAATTCTCCTGGAATACATTATCAACAACTGTAACTGAATAGCTCTGACAGAAGCCTAAAGATGGTTTTTTGGGGAAGAACATTGGCAATACCTACTCTGTGCAAAGTGTGTAGGGCCCGGGGGAGCCACAGGTTTGGGTCTGCAAAGCCATGGAGACGAGAGACATGTAGAACCAAGAGGTCAAGCCAGCCAAGGACTGAGTGGGGTGCTGAGTCTGGAGGTACGCAGTGTCAGGTTTCCAAATTGGAGCCTTTTAAGTCCTGCTCCTTGCTGTGTGGTCCAGGGGCAGGAGAGCACTCTCATGGAGCATGGTTACTGTTAGACTTTCCTGAAGGGTTCTCTCTCCTCTGCTCCAGCTCTCCATTTCCAAGCACCCATCCTGCAAGAACTGTTGTCCAGGCATGTCCCCTGGCCTCTCAGCCCGTTCTCCCTCCTTAGACACACTGGCTTGCTCTTGTGCTCTGTGCTGCCTGTGTTTCCTTTGCACTGGTTGGAATGGCTCATGTTTGTCTGTTGCTTTGAAAGGCTCTTGGACGTTTATCTTGTCTCTCCAACCAGATAGCAAGATCCTCGAGGGCTTCTATTTCTTCTCTTTTGTTTCTTCCCACAGTGCTCAGTACAATGCTCAGGAAAGAATTTTCTAATTGTTTGTTTGTCTGCTGAACAACTGATACCTACTTCTACCTAGCAGGCCATTTGCCTGATGGCAGGTGAATCAGTAGATTTTCTGGGCGAGAGGGAGGGAGGGAGAAGGGGAGGGAGCAGAGAACCAGATGCTGCATGTCCTCCCAATTCTGTCCAGAAAGTACCAGCTCTTTAATCAGTCACTTGACACATAGCTGCTTGTCTATGGGGACCCTCCCTGTAATATGGCCACTAAGTTCACTGACTAGTCAATCAAAGGGAGTTTCCACCTTGGTCTCCTAGAGTTGGGAGCAACGTGGATTGAGCTGTAAGACAAGGTGATCTCATTCTCCTTTAAAGGGGGTACTGTCTGCCCTAGTGGTTTAGAGCCTGGTTGAAGTCAGGCAGATGTAAATTCCAATTTTGGCTGTACCTGTTGCCAGCTGTCTTATTTTTCATGAATTTCTCAATCTCCATGAGCCTCAGTTTTCTCAGTTGGAAAATGAGGATAAAAATATAGTATCTCATAGGTTTGTTGTGGGGGGAATAAATGAAATAATGCAATTGAAACAATTTACCCAGGGACTAGCACAGAGTGGGCCCTCCAGAATGTCAGCCATTGAAGGAGCACTAAAAAGGCTTTCTGCTTTTGTGAAAATCCAAGGCGTTCTGGGCTGCTGCCTTCTTTATTATCCTGCCAACTCCCCTTGACCGCTTTACCTTCCCCTCCATCTGTTGGTGGACATAATCAGAAGAGCAAGAGAGAGTGTGAGGGGGACCCCTTGTCTCTCCCTAGAGGGGCCCTCACTCCAAGAGCTGCCCACTCCCTTTTCTTACAAACCGAGCCTGCAAGCTCCAGGAATCAGGCAATCTCCCTTCCCTTCCTCTGGTCAGCTCGTCCACTGGAAGCCTTCTTGGCTCAGGGCCACCCCTGAGGCACCCCATCCTCTGCTCTGCTGAGCCAAATTAAAACTGGTGGGCTCAGCTTTAATTGAAAATCCCCAATCAGGACAGTACAAAGAGATCCTCTTTTTAATGTAAACCTCCAAATGCAAATACTTGAGCGGATGTGCAGTCCTCTTATCTCATGCTTTTCTTTCCTGTCTGAAGCAAACTCCTCTTGTGAGACCTTGGGGTCCCGGTAAAGAGGCCTCTTTGCAATCATACATTACACGTTTGTGGAAAGGGACTCCTTAGTGGGTTGGTAAGTGCCCTTAAAACAGATTTTATAAATATTTCAAGCAGGATTTTCTATTAGATTCCATCTTTTAGAAACTTCTGCTGCTATCTAGGTAGCCAGTTTTTCAAGGATATACTTCCTTTTAGTTGAAATCATAGTCTCAGAGAAGTGCCGCTGCCTCCAAAGTACCTTCTAAACAGTGTGGTTGACCCAGGAGTCCAAATTAAATTACTCTATGTTCTAATGATGGAAAAGATCCAGGGAACAAAATGGCCCTAGGGAAATTGTGTTTTCTTGTAGTATTTGGCTAGTAGAGATGTTAATCTGGGAGGTAGCTGGGTATTGAAAGCACACAGGGGAAGGAATTTTTCAGGGCTATTTCATCAGAGGTGTGAGGAAGTAAGCTTATCAGGATTCAAGCCTTTATCAGAATGAATCTTCCGTAAGCAGGAGGTACTGACCTTCTGGCTGGAGAGCTTTCCTGAAGGGGCAGGAAGGCTCAAGGACAAGTGACACAGATGGGGACTGGGCATCTGCAGAAGACCTGCTTTCACTTTCCCTGAGTCTCTAGCTCCTGGTACAGACCAAAGCCCCTGCCTAAAGGGCTTAGCAAGGACACCAACAGAGGCAAATAAGAATAAAATGTAAAGTCTGGCATTCAAGGCTGGATTATGTCAGCTGCCTCCCAACCAGCATCTAGCCTCCCTCCCCTCTTGCCTTCTCCAATCCATTCTGATCAGCCAGAGAGAGCTTTCTCAGAGTGCCTTCTGGCTATACCCTCCTGGCTCCCACCCTGCTCTAGCCTCCCAGCCTCTTTTCTGACTAACTCATATTCATCCTTCAGATCTCAATTTAGGATTCATGTTATTCAATAAGCCTTGATTGACAACCCCTCCCACCCCACTGTCATGCCGAGCTTGTGGTTCACTCTGAGTGTGCAGTATGGCAATAGCCCACTACGTGTTTGCCTCCCTATCTAGACTCCAAGCTCCTTGAAGGTAGGACTTTATTTTGTTAAGGATGTGTTTCTAGCACTGAGGACTCAACATTCAGTGATTGATAAGGAACCCAATAGTGAAATCAAATCTCTCACTCAAACACAGGAAGAATGGGAAACAACACTGAGTGGTCACTGGGCTGCAGAGCAAGAATCTTGACCATCCTGCCCTGGCTGAGGAAGGGGCCAGTGGTGTTGGGCAGCCTGTGGTCCTGCTCTTTGGAGAATCACTGCTGTCCAGTGTCTTTCAAATCAGACAAGGGCATGGAGAAGAATACCCTTTCTGGGGGCTACAGAAACTTAGCAGCTCACATTCTGTTGGGGTGAGTTTGGGGGCCAGGGTATTGCCTTATGTGTTAAACAGCAAATAATATATTTCTTTTAAAAACCAGGTTGGCTTTTAATCTATTTGTGCCCAGTCAATTCCATGGGGCAAAGATCTTATCTAGTCATAGTTCTTGAGCTGAGAATTTCTGCCCCCCATCTGGCCTCTGGGTTCTGTCCATCACTCTGGCCCCCAGTTCAATGGCCTCTGCCTTGAGGCAATTTGAAACAATAGTGAGGCGGGGAGATATGACCCATAATCTGATTTTTCCCAGCCAGCATCTTCACAATAAGCCTGTGTCTCCTTTGTCTAGTGGAGAATGCTTAACAGGAGGTGCTGGGAGAGGCCTGGGGATCTGGATTATAGTTTGGCTCAATCTTATCTCCTGCTCAATCTCCTGCCTTTTTGCCTCTGCTCCCACTCACTTTATCTAAGAGTAGAGAATTCTGCTTTTTCAACCCTGAAAGGCTTCAAGTTATTGGACTCTTAGTCAATCAATTTAGATCTCAGCATAGACAGACAGAAAGCACCTCTCTTAGCAAAGCTGTCTTTTTTCCCCCTCTCTGTTTTAAGATAGGTTGCCTTTGGTCTGAGCTGATCTCATTCATGTATAACCTGGCTGAAGACTGCAAGAAACAAAAGAGATGCCAATATTCTGAATTTCCCCTAATAGTACAGTCTGCTAATACTGCAATTCGACTGTATATTTTACCACCACGGAACAAGAATCACCAACTTCCCCATGAGGAACGCTGAGGTCCTCCCTGTTTCCACCTTTCCCTCCTCCATTCAGCCTAATTGTAGGGTCAGTGTCTTGCAGCACCCAAGTCCTGGGGCAAATTCTGTATCATTTGGATGATTTTGTATTAGGGCAACACATGACCATATGGAGGAGGATAGATTCCCTGAACAATATTAATTTTGTTTTGTTTAGTAAGAAAGGAGGAATAATAAAGGGAATGGATGCTGGGGAGGCAACCAGTAGTATTCTGCACCATTTTATTTAACATTCATATGTTCAGCAAGCATTTATTGAGCATCTACTGTGTTCCAGGCATTAGAGAGGCAGGAAAAACAAAAAGGTAAGTTCCACCTCGTAAAAACCCCACAAGCCTATGGGGATGCAGACATTGACGCCCAGTGTGAGAATGACATAATAGAGGTGCAGAGAGTGCTGAGGGCACCCAGAGTCAGGGCAGCTGACCCAAACTGGGGTGGAGGGGCCCAGAAGTGGTAACTCCTCCCCTCACTGAAGGTATATTCCATGATGCTAGGGTTTGTCTGATTTATTCACTGCTGTATTTCTAATGTCTGTCACAGGGCCTGCCATACAGCAGGCACTCAATAAATATTTGTTGAATGAACAATAGTGACGCCTGAGATGAATCTTGAAAGACGGGTAAGAACTATCATAGTAAGGAAGGCTAGTGGCGTAGGCACATGAACCACAGTAGGCAGAGTGGGCGATGATGTCTTCGAAATGTCTTGGGCATGAGCGATAGTAGCTATTTCTTCGTGATGCTAACATTTAAATAAGATTTGAAAATGGGAGAGGTGAGTAGATGCAATACCTGTGCTCTCACTACAGGAGTGGCAGAGAGGCAGAAGGCAACCCAGCTGAGTTCCAGAAGACGAACTTGGGCGCTGGGGATATTGAGAAGTAGGTGCTGGTCTGACTCTGAATGCACTGAAGGAGTTTTAGGGGACGGAAGTGGGAACGGACAGTGGAAGCTCTGCTGGGAGCAGTGAGGAGCCCATTGCAAGAAAAGGTTCTCTCCCCTTTTCTTGATGTTCTCAGTGTGACCAGCGTTCTCTTATGAGGAGTCATGGATCAGAATTGCAAGTCCAGCTTTCAACAGGCTGGCCTTCCCTTCTAGGGAGTTTGCCTTCGCCCAGAATGGGTGGCCATCTGGTGATTGGTATAGTTTTATCATCACATCCTGTAGATACAGGTAGGAAAGACAGCATTCTTTTCTACCCACCTGCAATTCCTTTTGAGGCAACTTAAAAGAACAACTTATTAAAACAGCTATGGACATTCATCAAAGGGTAGAGTAGAAAGTCCAAAGAGTACACTTTAAACAGAGCGTAGAACATCTTACACTGCTGTCAATAACTTCGTTGTAATTCTTATTTCAACCTTAAAGATGAGAAAGCTGGTCTCTTCAATCATCATGAACCTTTGACTTGGACCCCTCCAAAGCTTTAGATCAGACTAAAATCTAAACCTCCTCCAGCAAACTGCCTTCAACTTTTCTACTACTCAGAATCGACGTCATCTTGCGACAGGCCATCGTTGCTGACTATCTCATCAGTACAAGGAGTGATTTTTGATACTGCCCTTCCTTCATCTTGCTGAAGAGGTAATTCCTGCTCCCCTTTCTCTGTGAAATTCTCTTCTTCAGGAAAAAGCTGAAAGAAAGAAGAGAAAACTTGGAAGTGTCCAGTCTACGGCTTATTTAAAACTTTTAAAATCTCCTTTTTTTCCAATTGAGTACATTTCTCAAACTCATGTTTTCACACCTTTCTGAGCAGAGTGTGATCTGAAAATCACTAATGGAAAGGCATTTCTCATTTTATTGTGTTTCGCGGATACTGCATTTTTTACAAATTGAAGATTTGTGGGAACTCTGCGTCGACCAAGTCTATTGGCACCATTTTTTTCAACAGCATTTTCTTATTTCATGTCTCTGTGTCACATTTTGGTAATTTTTGCAATATTTCAAATTTTTCATTATTTTTATGTTTGTTATGGTGATCTGTGATCAGTGATCTTTGATGTTACTATTGTAATTGTTTTGGGGAACCATGAACCACACCTGTATAAGATGGCAAACTTCGTTGATAAATGTGTGTGGTCTGACTGCTCCACAGCCTGGCTGTTCCCCTATCTCTTGCCTCTCCTCGTGCTTCCTTATTCCCTGAGACACAACAATATTGAAATTAGGCCAATTAATAACCTTACAATGGCCTCTCAGTGTTCAAGTGAAAGGAAGAGTCGCATGTCTCTCACTTTAAATCAAAAGCTAGAAATGATTAAGCTTAATGAGGAAGGCATATTGAAAGCTGAGACAGGCTGAAATCTAGGCCTCTTGCACCAGTTAGCCAAGTATGAATGCAAAGGAAAAGTTCTTGAAGGAAATTAAAATTGATACTCCAGTAAACACAGGAATGATAAAAAAGTGAAACAGCCTATTGCTGATATGGAGAAAGTTTTTGTGGCCTAGGTAGATTAAACCAGCCACATTCCCGTAAGCCAAAGCCTAATCCAGAGCAAGGCCCTAAACTCTCTTCAACTCACTGAAGGTTCTGAGAGGTGAGGAAGCTGCAGAAGAAAAGTTTGCAGCTAGCAGAGGTTGGTTCATGAGGTTTAAGGAAAGAAGCCGTCTCCATAACATAAAAGTGCAAGATGAAGCAGCAAGTGCTGATGTAGAAGCTGCAGCAAGTTATCCAGAGGATCTAGCTCAGATAATTAATGAAGGTGGCTACACTAAACAACAGATCAGTGGAGATGAAACAGCCTTCAATTGGAAGAAGGTGCTACCTAAGACTTTCATAGCCAGAGAGGAGAAGTCAATGCCTGGCTTCAAAGCTTCAAAGGACAGGCTGACTCTCTTGTTAAGGGCTCACGCAGCTGGTGACTTTAAGTTGAAGTCACTGCTCATTTACCATTCCAAAAATTATAGGGCCTTTAAAAATTATGCTAAATCTACCCTGCCTGTGCTCTATAAATGGAACAAAAATGCCTGATGATAGCACATTTGTTTACAACACGGTTCACTGAATATTTTAAGCCCACTATCGAAAACTACTGCTCAGGAAAAAGGATTTTCTTCAAGATATTACTGCTCATTGACAATGCAGCTGGTCACCCAAGAGCTCTGATGGAGATGTACATCAAGATTAATGTTGTTTTCATGTCTCCTAAGACAACATCCATTCGGTGGCCCATGGATCAAGGAGTAATTTTGATTTTCAAGTCTTATTATTGAAGAAATACATTTTGTAAGGCTGTCATAGATGGTGATTCCTCTAACGGATCTGGGAAAAGTAAATTGAAAACCTTCTGGAAAGGACTCACCTTCTAGATGCCATTAAGAACATTTGTGATTCATGGGAAGAAGTCAAAATATCAACATTAACCAGAATTTGGAAGAAGTTGATTCCAACCCTCATAGATGACTTTGTGGGGTTCAAGACTTCAATGGAGGAAGTAACTGCAGATGTGGTGGAAACAGCAAGAGAACCAGAATTAGAAGTGGAGCCTGAAAATATGATGAATTGCTGCAATCTCATGATAAAACTTTAATTAATGAAGAGTTGCTTCTTATGGATGTGCAAAGAAAGTAGTTTCTTGAGATGGAATCTACTCCTGGTGAAGATGCTGTGAAGATTGTTGAAATGACAACAAAGGATTTAGAATATTACATAAACTTAGTTGATAAGGCAGCAGCAGGGTTTGAGAGGATCAACTCCAATTTTCAAGGAAGTTCTACTGTGGGTAAAGTTCTCTCAAATAGCATCGCATGCTACAGAAAAATCGTTTGTGAAAGGAAGAGTCAATCAAGGTGACAAACTTCATTGTTGTCTTATTTTAAGAAATTGCCACAGCCACTCCCACCTTCAACCACCATCCTGATCAGTCAGCAAAAGATTACAACTCGCTGAAGGCTCAGATGACAGTTAGCCTTTTTTAGCAATAAAGTATTTTTTAATTAAGGTATGTACATTGTTTTTTATACATAATGCTATTGCTGCTTAATAGACTACAGTATGGTGTAAACATAACGTTTATATGCACTTGGAAACCAAAAAGTTTGTGTGACTTGTTTTATTGTGATATTCGCTTTATTGCAGGGGTCTGAAACCAAACCTGCAATATCTCCCAGGTATGTCTGTACAATTATTCTTCAATTAACCAGAAACTATTATAAGAACTCAGAATCATGCACAGTTCAATGTCTGTTGGAAACTGTTTTAAAACTCTCTCTTTTAGGGGCCGGCCCTGTGGTGCAGTGGTTAAGTGCGCGCGCTCCGCTGCTGGCGGCCCGGGTTCGGATCCGAGGCGTGCACCAACGCACTGCTTGTCAGGCCATGCTGCGGCGGCGTCCCATATAAAGTGGAGGAAGATGGGCACGGATGTTAGCTCAGGGCCAGTCTTCCTCAGCAAAAAGAGGAGGAGTGACATGGCTGTTAGCTCAGGGCTGATCTTTCTCACACAAAAAAAAACAAAAAACCTTTCTCTTTTAGACGAAGAATCATATAGCCAGTATTTTTAGAACATTGTCTAAATAGAGATTTTAGTATGATTAGTAAATAAATAAACATAAAGCTGTATTATAGAAAACTATATGTATAGTTACAGTTATTTGTAATTATGTATAGACGCATAGGGTATGTATATTGATTTCACTACAGCTAGTGGCTGGTCTTTGTGCCCACAGAACCAGAGCAAAGGAATCGTAACCTGAGTCCTGAGACCTGAGGTCAGAATATAAAAGAAATGCCCAAGGTTATAGCCTTTTGTATGGCTAGATGTATGACCTTTTGTATGGTCAGCCTTTTGTACACTCTGAGTTCCCTGTGTCATTAAGTGTAGTTAAACAAAATAGAACCTTCTGGTTGTTTTAATATTGTTTAACATATGTAATTAAGAGGCAAATTCTGTTCTCCTTTTCCCTTCATCTCCACAATTATCACAGACTTTCTCCTCTAAATGAGAATAAAAGGGCAATATTACACATACAAACAAACACACACAAACACAAAAATCAGAACAACATCTAGGCTAGACTAGTAACAGAGGTTAAGTTGCTCTATTTGGGAGAGGTTGTATGTCTGGCACTAGCTATCTTTCATGGCTGGTTTTAAGCAACTTAAAGGCTACCTCGTTTTATATCAAGAACTCCTAAACTTGGCTGTACATCATAATTACCTAGGGATTTATTAATAATGTAGATTATTAGTCTCCAACTGAAACCTGCTGATTTCAGAATACTAAGAGGTGCAGCCTGGGCAGCAGTATTTCTAACAAGTTTTGCAGACAAGGCTAATGCAGCCAGGTTGGTACCCATCAGAGGTCCACCTCTGGGGAAGCCCTCATCTTCATGAAAATGAATAACTGTGCAGATTATATTCCTAATGTTTCAACTAGTTGTTTTAGTTATTGTGTAGACTGAATTATGTAGTTTGGGGACAGGAATTTGAGGCTAACTGTTAATCAGCCTCAAAGGGCCCAAACAAGGCAGGTATGTCTGGATGCAGCAGGTTGTCATCCCAGAGTGAGAAACCCAACAAGATAGGATGGGGTCCCTCTTACTTAGCATGGCATTCCCCCCCTCAACAGGAATGGTGTCTCCCTCAACCTCAGGGCAGGCTGAGACCAGCAGGCACGGTGTTTTATCTCCGTTGGGCTCTAAGAACACTAGTCTCTCCATCTCTCAGCCTCTACACCCCACGTTGCTTGAATTCTGTGCCCTTGCTTGAGTGTTGCCTGAGGCTGAGACTGAATCTAACAAGGACCATTGCCTGCTGGGCTGTGGTACTTTACAGAGTTCACAGTACCTGTCTTGACCAAAGCAAGACAGTGTAAAAGGAAAAGCAAAATCTCTCCCCTACCTCATAGCTCTAGTTCTTCTAATTTCTATTGGTTCTACTGATTTCCTCCATAATTCTGATTAATGTGCTTATACTTCAGTTTTTTGATTTCTCAACAGATTTGACAGTGTTTGAGAAATAATCTTAGTTCCACTCACCCTCTTGTACCCCCTTCTCTTTCTAATATTATATCACATTTTCTTGGTTATTTATTATGTTAATTTAGTTTATAAATTTCAATAATATTCTTAAAAATTTATTTCTTGATACATTAATTTTAGACAACATTTCTTGACTCTTTAGTAAGTTGCAGAAACTAATACCTCTCCAGTTCCTTCCACTTCTTCCCCTTCCTGACTCCCATAAATATCTTGGTAATATTTCTTTGGCCTTGTCAAGGTTTCTTACATGTACATTATGATGCATAACTATATTTCAATTTTCTGGGGTTTATTTAAAGTTTGAGTCCAGTGGCCAAAAAGCAAACAGTACTTATCTATTTTAGAGTTTCTCTAGGGCCATGACTTTCTTGTGTAACTTTTGGAGTTTCTAATTATCTTTTATTTTTCCTGTTGACAAAAGAAATATGCTTTCTCACTCTCTGCAGAAGATGTTTGTTTTTTAGGTTGTTCCATATTCAAATAATTTTTGTAATCCAAGATAATCCAAAAATATGTGGAGGCAGGGTCCCTCCATCACCAAAGCTGAACAGGATCATACATTTCCTTTCTGAGAATCCTAACATCTAGGATGGGCATGTGGCAGGTGCTACACTATTTGGATTAACCTGAGGGTTTGAGTCTTGATGGAGTGACACATAAGGGACAGTCTGATCATTTGTGGCAGTTGTGAGAGTCTCGCAATGCAGCATGCAGTGGGGAGAGTTCAGAGGGGACGAAGACTAATGACACTGCACGCAGCAGGTGTTCGGTAGTGATGACACCCATGTGGCCTCAGCTGGGTCTTGCCTCTCTTCAATTTTGACCTTTATTCTGAGCCTAGAACACTCAACTTTTTACCTTTTCTCAAAATAGTCCAATATTTTTCCAATAAATTCCTTTTAAGTTAGCCAAAGTTGGTGTCTGTTGTTTACAACCAAGAATCTTGAATTATACAGACATTGCTACTGATAGTGAATTATAAGCAAGAAACATTTTGCCCATGAAAGGAAAATAGAAGGAGACTAGCTTAGCTGGTACTGAAGACAGCAAAATCTCTAATATTCAGAGATGAGGATCTGGCTGCATATGACATGAATGGGTGAAATAAGTCATTAAAACTGGAATAAAGTTGTTATCAGGATCTAGGACCAAAACAGATGAGATACTCACAAAGGTCCTACTTGATAAGAATGACCAGAAAGTAAACAATAACAACAGAAAACAAAAAACAAAAAGAAAAAAGTACTCCCCCCAAAAAAGAATAAACAAAAACTCCAAATCCAGTGAATAAGGGCCTGGAGCGACGCTTTACCCCATTCCTAGACCTCAGTCGGTTTACAGATCCAGAACCCGTTAAATGGAGGGAAGGCTGGCTGGGATTCTATAATAATATTACATGAACCTCCTGGACATCTTCCTCTTGGTCTTTTCCAAAGGGTCTGCTATTTACCAAAGCAACTGTACCCAGGTGTCTTAGACCAGAATCCCTGGAAGAGAGAGCCTGAGACAGGACTTTTTTGGAAAGTAAAATCCCAGGGTAATGGGTGATGGGAGCAATGTAAAAGGGAAGCAAAGCAGAGAAAGATGGAAAATAAATGCAGTGGGATGCGTTACTGCGCCAGCCACTGCTTCATGACAAGCTGCTAAGAGAGTTGCAACTCAACAGATGTACCCACTCAGTCACGAGGATCCTCCAGAAAGGTTATATGCAACAACTCTGCCTTGGGACAGGCGATCAGAGGGAGAATTTGAGAGAAAATTTATCTCCTGTCTCCTGTCTCCCTTGGCTAGTCCCATGGAGAGTTAACTCCCTTGTACTTCTGGATTGAACTTAGCTCCTTCTGCAGCTGTTTGGGAATTCAAATCCTCCAATCTGTGGAGTGAGGCCTCATCAGAGTTTGGAAGCCGTTGGAGGAGCCTTGGATTCCAGATGTAGCCCTAAGTCTTCCTAGGAGTTATGTCGGCCCACGCGTTGTTCTGGCTGACACAGTCGAAATACATAAAAAGGGCCAAGGGACCAGGATATAGATGAGGCCAAGAGACTCTGAGAAAAGTATAAGATATGTCCAAAACATGGAAAGTAAATGTTCCGACATTTCTAGAATTATTAGAAAATGGCTCTGAGTCACATTAATTCTTGGGAATCCAGAATATCCTCCAGTCAAAGGAGGGACTCCTGAGGTCAGATAAAAAACAGAGTTTTGTACTGAGTCTGCCTCAAGGCAAAACACTGATTATTTACCCAGCTCTTGAATATACAGGTGAAATGTGTGTCCTCAAAAACCTACATTACCTCCCTGACTTATAGGATAAGCCCTATTTTAGTAGGGACAGCCAAGCAGAAGCCCCAGGTTCTTCTACCCAAATAGTAAATCAAAAATTATAACCTTGAGGGAATCACAGAGATTGGTATCACTATCAATAGGTTAAATGCTAGAGTGATTGTAATTTCTATCACGTCTGCCATTGGACTATGACAAGATTAATCAGTTGACATCAAATGCAAATTATGTTCTAGATGTTGTCTCCTCACAGAAACAAGTGACTTTAGTCGCTGAAAACTGGTATAAAGCTAGTAACCTCGTAAAAATCTTTTTCTCTCTTCCTCAAACACCTAAAATATTGGAATAGTTTGCTTTTACCTGGTAGTGTTAGCAGAACCTCCAAAATCTCAGAGATACATCAACTGTGCTCGGAGATACATCAACCATGCTATGATTTAATCTGCAGGCAACTTCTCTGGCCCACCATCCCATAGGATGCCGTATTAAAAATATGATAAGACCCTGAGAGTATCAGATACCCTAGTAGCAGGAAGTAACACATAACCTAGGTTCCTTGTTAAGACATTCGTGTGCCAGAAGAATGAAAAATAAATCCCATAAAATTATAGGGAGCTTCCATCTTAGTAAAGTTTCTGGGGCTCTATTGGCCTGAGGTGTCTTGGATAAGTCATTGCTCCTTTGGCCTCCTATCACTAAGCTTCTTCAGTTCCTTAATCATACCACTTGTTAAATAATCAATTGCGAAAGACTGCATTCTGGAGCTGCTACACAACTGTCTGCCTCAGATTACTTCTTAAAGAACAATCTTGGGTTAGCTCCACTATATGTCTTCGATTCTGTATTTTTCTTACTTAGTCCCTTTCTCATGTTGCTTGAGTACACTCTCACATATATATTTTTAAAGAAGTGATGCGCAAGAGGCAAATTTATAAAAGTTATTTTCAGAAATAATGTTTGAAAATTATTTGGCTTTACTTAATTGATAGTTTAGCTGTAAATATAATCCACATTCGAAAGCTTTTTCTGATTCTACATATGTTAAAGAGAAGTCTGACGCCAATGTATTAGTTATCTAGTGCTGCTGTGTAACAAATTGCCATAAACTTGGCAGTTTAAAACACCACACGTTTGCTATTGACAGCTTCTGTGGGTCAGGAGCCTAGACACAGCTTAGGTGGGTCCTCTACTTTGGGGTCTTTCATAAAGTTTCAATCAAGGTGTCTGCCAGGGCTCCTGTCTCATCTCAAGGGAAGGATCTGCTTCCAAGCTCACCTGGTTGTTGATAGAAATGAGTTCTTTGTGGGGTGTCAGACTGAGAACCTCAGCTTCCAGCCGGCTGTTGGTTAGAGATCGTCCTCAGTTCTTTCCCATGTGGGCCTCTCTAACGCGGCAACTTGCTTCATCAAAATGTGCAAGCTGAGAAGGCAAAGGAGATTCTGCTTGTATGACACAGGTTGAATCTTATATAACATAATCATGTTAAGTGACATCTCTTTATCTTTGCGATGTTCTATTGCTTAGAAGCAAGTCATAGGTCCTGCCCACATGCAAAGGGAGGGGATTACACAAGGGCCTGAATTCCAGGAGATGGAGATCACTGAGAGCCATCTTGAAGCCTACCTACCACAACAAATCTGATATAATTTTTCTCTCTGGAAACTTTTAGTGACTGTGATCACTGATGTTCTGATATTCCATGAGGATTTGTCTAGATGTGTGCCTTTTTTCATTAATCATGCTTGTAAATGTTGTGTCCTTATTATATTTGGCCTTGGAAAGTTTTCTTATTTCTTTGATTAATTTCTCCCTTCCATTTTGTTATTTTTCTCTTTTTAGGAAGAGACAGGAATTGGTCTTCCTGGATAGATCCTTCATGTCACTTACCCATATTATTAGCTATTTTTTCTGCCACTCATTTGTCATGGATGAAAGAGGTAAATTAAAGTCTTCTATATTATGATATTTCTTTACATTCCTGAATTTCTGCTTTCTTAGTGATAATGCTATGTGATTTCTACATTATGATTTTCACCCATTAGCATTCTAAATTATCATTTTTAATTTTTATTTGATTAATTTTGACCTTAATTTCCCCTTGTCTGAATATCCATTCCTTGTTTGTTTGTTTTCATTTGCTGAATATATCTCTGCATGAAGTTGGGTTTTGCTTTACAATCCTATCTGAAAAATTTTTTCTTTTGTTTGATAATTTAAGTACACGTATTTTTAGTATGACAAAATGTTTAGTTTTAGTTTGACCATATGATTTTAAATTTTGTTTATATGTCTGTGTGTGTATATACAGATACATATGCAAATGTGAGTGTATCTACACACACACAAACACACAAAGGTATTACTCAAAGTTATAAAGATAACCACTAAAGTATAATACAAACCTTCCTAAATATCAGAGGAACAATATACAAAAAAGCAAATAGAGAACCTGGTCTGCCATTGGATCTATTTACCTTAGAACACATGTGTGTGTATGCAAATCACCAAGACTAGCATACATTTCTAGTAGTTTCCTCAAGAAACTTGTTGAACGACACTCGTTAGAGTACTTGCATGCTCAAAATTGCTTTTCTGTAACTAAACATTGTTAGTTTAGCTTGGTATAAAACCTTTGAGTGAGTTACACTTTCTTTCCTTGAATATCATGTAAGTGTTACTCCATTATCTTCTGGCAGTAAATGCTGCTGAGGAGAAATATGGAGCTATTCTTACTTTTACTCCACTTAAAAGTGACTTAATCATTTTTGTTTTGCTGACTAAATCTTGGAAGTCCAAAACTTTACTAGAGTGACTCACTGTTAACTACTCTTCATCAATTTTCTCTGTCAACTGTTTGTGCCCTTCTATATTTAGATTCAAGTTTTTCTTTATTTCAGGAAATTTTTAGCCACATTATATCTTTAAATATTTGTTCCTTTCTTATTTGGGTCTGCAATTATATGAATGTTGGATTTCCTTTATATCTCTTCTGTAGATATCTTTTTTTCTTTATTTCTTCTTGATCTTTTATTTCCATTTAATTTTGCTATTCTCCTATTAATATCTTCTTTGTCCTTGTTATTTTTTCCACATTTTCCATTTTTTCTAGATGATTTTTGATGCTTTTAAAATTTCATGTTTATTTCTGTGATGGTTTGGTTTTATTTTGTATTTTTCCCTCTATTATATTAATCATATGCAATATCCAATGTTTGACCATTTTTTGAGGTACAAAACTTTCATATAGTCAACCAAATACTTTTTCTCTGAATTTATTCAGCTCATATTTTATCTCCTCCTGTTGCCTGACTACTTTCTCTCCCTGAGTTTTTACACTTCTGCTTTGTGCTCTTCTTTCATAGAGGCGATTGCCTCTATTCATTATTTTTAATGCTTATTCGCAACTTTCAACTGTTTCATAGCACTACTATTTTTAGTAAGTATATTGTTCATTTCTTATTAAATGTTGCTGCTCTTATTTTTGGGTATCTTTGTTTCAATGCTTTGTAAGCTCCTATTTAATTTTTGTGTTTTAATAAGTTACATTTTCCTAAAGCCAACATTAGGTCGCTGTGGATGGAGTAGGGTGGGTGGAGTCTGTGTAAAGAAAACTAGCTGTTTTTCACAACCCAAAGTCTTCCCTGCTGCCACAGAGATAAATTACTCCCTGAAAATGTGACTTGCATGTGTGAATTTTTTCCAGCCCAAGCTCCTCTGCATCTCTGAACCATTCAGGTGTGGACGAGCTTCTGCCACCAGACCTGTTTACCTTAGAACCTATACTAATTGTTGGAAATTATAGATATATTTGCATTTCAGTGTGCACTCCTTATTTTCCATAGTGTATTTTGCTGGTGCTTTCTGAGATATGCCACTACCAAGCCCTCTCCTCAATCTCTGTATTTCTTTTCTTCATTTCTGCCTTCTGCTTGATTTAATCTGCTTTGACCAGACTTTACACGCACTTCAGAAGATGCATTGTCTATCTGTCATGGAAGGTAGTAACAGTGTGTAGAAGTTAAGACCATGAAATCTAGAATCAAACTGCCTTAGTTTTAATCCTAGCTCTTTATCTCTGTGACTTTATGCAGATTACTTAACTTCTCGTGCCTCCATAACTTCTTCAGAAAAATGAGTATAGTAATTGTATCTACCATTTAGTGCAGGGTTAAATGATTTAGTGTGTGCAAAGTTTTTAAAACAGTACTTGGTACATAGTAATTGTTATATAAATGTTAGCTATTATTATTGTTGTTATTATTATTATTTTCACCAAAAATGTCATTTGTTGGATTTTTAAAATTTTTCTTTGTTGCTTTTGGATAATTTCTAGGAAGAAGAAGGCAGTGCTGACTTAAACAGCCATCTTCATGCCAGCAGATTATCCTTCCCTTTTATACTATTTATTTTCCTCAATATCTGTCAACCCTTGGTTGTCCATTCATGTTTAAGAATGAAAGCTTCAATTGATTAATATAGATGTCTCATGTGGGTTTCTTCTGCCATTTCTGGGCTTTCTCTGCCCTGAGGGTCCTGACTACCTGTCCGGGCTGGTGTGCAGGGCATGACACGCTGTGGGCTTCCCTATAGGGTGTATTGTGAGCTGTGGAAGTCTAGGTTCAAGCCATTTCTCTCAGAAATTTGAATCCATCCTCCGACCAATGCCAAAACAAGAAGGGCCCTATTCTCCAGCATCAGCTTCTACTCTGGGGACTCTAGGCCCTTCTAGTCAGATTGGCTTGATTTCTTTGGAGAGTATTTCCTGTATTCCACCATTCAACCTGGAGATAAACCTTGCTGCTGCTGGCGGGGGTGGAGGAGGCCAACAGTGCAGCCATTCAGAGGCTATTTGCCATCAGCCCTCACAAGTAGGGCTAACTGCAGGCTCTGTGTGAGTGGGAGGGTGGGGCTGTCAGTCTGCAGGCTTCCCTTTAGGGAGGGGGCAGCGGAGCACATGGGTGCAGAGAGGAGCCTCTCAAAGTCAGCAGAGACAGAAAGTGGGGGTGGGAGGAGCAGCAGAAGCAAAGAGATTGTTCCGATGGATCACGGCCAAAGAGAGAAGGAAAGGGTCAATGCCGGGGGGGCTGAGATTCTCCTTTAGGTCTGAGCTGTGAGGCAAGATTGAGAAGGGAAGGCAGGGAAGGAGGTCAGAAGTATGGGCAATCGGAAGGAAGTTGAAAACTTGAGTGCAAGTGGTGGCTGTCAAAAGTGGCTATGAATGTTATAAAATTGTCAGAAGCTCATTTTTAATTTTTATGAGGAATTGACTGTCTCTGATGTGGAAAGGAAGGAATCAGAGGCAGATCCGGGAGCTTAAAACAGCCAGTAGACTGTACACTTATCTTCGTATGGAGGCAAGACCATCTTTCTATCCCTCTGGAACTATGCTGGGTCACAGATGGTTCTGTATACAAGTTGATTGAATGGGGAGATGGTTAAACGTCTAAAATATCCCTTATTAATGGATCCAAATGTACAGCACATTCTCACCTTGCATTTGGTTCAGGTCTTCCAGGTAAGTGAAAAGCCAGCAGAATGAGATAAGAACGGAGTCCCCAAAGAATTCTAGTTGACACGCATGGTTCAGATCCTAGCTGTTTGAAAATTCAGAGGGCTTTAAAAACAAAGATATCTCCTCCTACGAGGTAAACTCTGGGAAGTGTGTATTTTTCCTGAATAGTTCAAAATCGGCCTGGATCCCAGTAATGCAATTGGATCAGAAAGATTAGTCCATCATCTGTTTTCATCATTGTTGGCATTTGTAAGAAGGAAAAATATAACCAAGCCAGGCAAGACATTTGAGATTTAAAAATCAGTCGTTTCTTCTCCCTGTGAGCCCTTTTTCTCTCTGCTCCCATGAATCAGTCAGGTTCACATAGGGAGGTTCGTCCATTGTCTCCAAAATCCCCTTGCAAATGCTTAAAGGCTCATAATCAATACCCGAACTTACAGGAGAGGTAACTGGTAAGTTGTAGGCTCCTTTTTTTTTTTCCCTTTGTGTTTTCCAAAATATCCTATGCAGCACAAGTTCCATGAAATGCTTTGTAAAATGTAGGATTTTGTAGTCTAATAAGTTTGGGAAATGCTGCTTTATTTATCTTCCTTTTCAAAATTTCTAAAGCACATTAATATGTTAAAAGAATCTGAGAAGTTCAACAGTACAGGAGTCTATTTAATTTGTTTAAATAGGAGTTTCCCAAACATGTGCTCTTTTTTTCTATACAATTCTTAGCATCCCGTGGATTGCACATGGGGAAGGCTTTTTACTGTAGTGCCCATGGCCGTGGTCTAAGCACCCACTT
Organism: Diceros bicornis minor; assembly: GCF_020826845.1. NCBI lineage: Eukaryota > Metazoa > Chordata > Mammalia > Perissodactyla > Rhinocerotidae > Diceros > Diceros bicornis. The sequence goes on from NC_080743.1 coordinate 79,179,950, forward strand.
GGATGGTGCTGAGGACCACAGCTGGCCTCCGCAGGCCAGGCTTCCTGGGCTCTTTGCCTAATTTTGAGAAGCTTTTCTGATGCCCCTGAAGACAGCTTGCTCCAGAACATTCAATCTCCTGAAAACTCAGCCCAGTGGCCATTTACCCCGGAACTAGTGTGCCTGTAACTGATGCCCTTCCCCGTTGGTATTCTTAAGGGGATAGACAATCTCCTTCAGAATTCTCCAAGCCTCCCATGAATAAAGTATCTCATGTACTTAAGTAGGACCTTATTACAAAATATTTTAACATAATTTGGCAGTTTCAAAAGTCTCACTTTCTAAAAGACTACAAAGGACGTATTTAAACAGCACTTACATAATTCTCTTCTTCACACTTCCATAGCCCGTGATCTGTACTTGTCTTATAGCACCAATATATTCTGTATATTGTTATTGCCATTAGGGCACACATTTTTTTTCTTATCTATTAGATGATAAATTACTTAGGAGCAGGGACTATGACTTTTAATCTTTTTCCCCCTGGATAAAATTTCATACCAAATTTTACACAATAGGGGTTTAATAGATGTTTGTTAAATGTTAGGCTAATATTTACAACATCCTTATAAGAAAGACTTGGGGGAAGTTTCTTTATATCTTTTTTAACTTAAGAGGAAAACTGAGACAAACTAGAAAGATTGAGCCATTTTCCAAGATGAACTAATTATGGCAGAAGTAAGATGAAAACCAAATTTCATAGACTCTGAATCAGAGGGCTGGAAAGAAAGTTGAAGAAGTCATATCCTGATTCCAAATCTTCTTTTCCTTCTGCTTGTTGCAGTCCTGGGGGATCCAGCAAATAAAGGCTATTGGCGACAAGGAGGCTGGCTGGTTAGCAGCACGCAAAAGGAATAGGGCACTAGATTTAAAGCTTGGGTCCTGGTTCTGGCTCGGTCCTTGATCCAAGCACTGGTGATATGAAGAAGAAAAAGACGTGGGCCTGCTCTCAAGGAGATCACAGTCCAGTGGTGGCGGCTGCAAGTAAACAGCTAAATGAATTGCACAATAGAGCCACGTACTATTATGTGCTGTAGAAACACAGAGGCGAGAGTGATTATTACTGCTTGAGGACATCAAGGGGACTATATGGAGGGATATCTTCTGAGATGGGCTTTGAAGGTTGAATAGGAGTTGACCAGGCAGACAAGAGGGAAAAACGATATTCCAGACAGAAGATGACATGTGAAGTTAATGATATTTAAAAAGCACACTAAGCTGATGGATTGGAAAGTGCTTTAGTTGGCTTAAGTCTGCATTTATTTGAGAGGGATGGCAGGGGTGGGGTTGGCCAGGGAAGAAACTAGAAAAGTAGATTGCGGTCGAAGTTTGAATGGCCAAGCCAAGGAATTTAAATGTCGCCTTCTTTTTTTAGCTTTATTGAGGTATAAATGACAAATAAAATTGTGATAAAAAGTATACAAAGTAATGATATGATATATGAATATATTGTGAAAGGATTCCCTCCACTGAGTTAATTAACACATTCATTACCTCACATATTTACTTTTTTTTTTCCTGTGAGAATACTTAAGTTATACTTTCTTAGCAAATTTCAATTATACAATGCAGTATTTTCATGTATATGTTGTCCTTTTGTTTGTGTTCTTTGTAAAACTGTCTATTCAAGTCCTTTGCCCATTTTTTAATTGGTCTATTTGTTTTTTCGCTGTTGAGTTGTATGAGTTCCTTATATATTTTGGATATTAATCCCTTATTGGATATGTGGTTTGCAAATATTTTCTCCAATTTCATAGGTCACTTTTTCATTTTGTTGATAGTATCCTTTGCTATGCAGAAGCTTTTCAGTTTCATGTGGTCCCACTTGATTATTTTTGATTTTGTTGCCTTTACCTTGGTGTCAAATCCAAAAATTCATTGCCAAGACCCATGTCAAGGAGCTTACCCTTTATATTTTCTTCTAGGACTTTTGCAGTATCAAGTCTTATGTTCTTTAATTCGTTTTGAGTTGATTTTTGCGTGTGGTGTAAGATAGGGGTCCAGATCCATTCTTTTGCTTGTGGTTCTCCAGTTTTCCCAACACCGTTTATTGAAGAGACCATCCTTTCCCATTGTTTATCCATGGCTCCTTTGTTGAAAATCAATTGACCATATATGGACGGGTCTATTTCTGAGCTCTCTATTTTGTTCCATTGACCTGTCTGTTTTTATGCCAATACCATGCTGTTTTGATTACTATAGCTTTGTAGTATAGTTTGAAATCAGGCAGTGTGATGCCTCCAGCTTTGTTCTTCTTTCTCAAGATTGCTTTGGCTATTTGGGGTCTTTTGCGGTTCCATAAGAATTATAGGATTTGTTTATTTTTTTTTATTTTTGTGAAAAATGCCGTTGGAATCTTGATAGGGATTGCATTGAATCTGTAGATTACTTTTAGTAGTATGGACATTTTAATAATATTAATTCTTCCAATCCATGAACACAGAATATCTTTCCATTTATTTGTGTCTTCTTCAATTTCTTTCATCAATGTTTTACAGTTTTCAGTGTACAGATCTTTCACCTCCTTGGTTAAAGTTATTCCTAAGTATTTTATTACTTTTGATGCAGTTGTAAATGGGACTATTTTTTAAATTTCTCTTTCTAATAGTTCATTGTTAGTATAGAAATGCAACTGATTTTAGTGTATTGACTTGTATCCTGCAACTTTACTGAATTTTTTTATTAGTTCTAACAGTTTTTGGTAGAGTCTTTAGGATTTTCTCTATATAATATCATGTCATCTGCATACAGAGACAATTTTACTTCTTTCTTTCTTATTTGGATGCTTTTTATTTCTTTTTCTTGACTAATTTCTCTGGTTAGGACTTCTAATACTATGTTGAATAAAACTGGTGAGAGTGGGCATCTTTATTCTTTTCTTTCCCCCTATTAATAGACTTTATTTTTTTAAAGCGGTTTTAGGTTCACAGCAAAATTGAGAGGAATGTACAGAGATTTCCCATATAGCCCCTGCCCCTACACATGCACAACCTCCCCCATTATCAGCATCAGAGTGGTGATTTGTTACAATTGATGCTACACTGACAAATCATTATCATCCAAAGTCCATAGTTTTCATAAGAGTTCACTCTTGGTGTTGTACATTCCATGGCTTTGGACACACGTATAATGACGTGTATCCACCATTCTAGCATCATGCAGAATAGTTTCACTGCCCTAAAAATTCTCTGAACTCCACCTATTCATCCCTCCCTGCCTCCGTCCCTCCCTCCTAATCCCTGGCAACTACTCATCTTTTTATTTAGACAGCATCTTCCAAGTCATGGGCTTCACTGAGGGCTTTAAGAGAGGAACTGATATAGTCAGATACGCTCCTCGAAGGCAGTAAATGTGTTTTCTTCTGCATTATATTTTCTGACTTGTGATGCATGGCACAGAGTAGGCACTCAATAAATATTGATGAAATGAGTGAGTATATTTTAGATAGAGATGTTTTCTCAGGGATGGTCTTTTTTCCCACAAAAAGAGAGTTTGTAGACCAGATTTTGCCTGGGTGTGAACTTCTACCTGAGAGCATCAGAGCCCCTCTTTCCCTGTGTTAATGGTCACGTGGACAGATTCCCCAGAGACCCTACTCATCCACCATTATTTCCTCTCTGTGGGTCCCCACTGCTATCTTTTCACCGTTGCCAGAGTCTGCACTGCTTATGAAAACAGAAAAGAGAGGCTGGGCAGTGGTCGCCTGGTGGTTCCTCTCCACCTCAGTGGAGAACACTGCCTTTTTTTTTTTTTGGTGAGGAAGATCAGCCCTGAGCTAACATCCATGCCAATCCTCTTCTTCTTCTTCTTCTTCTTCTTTTTTTTTTTTTTGCTGAGGAAGACTGGCCCTGAGCTAACATCTGTGCTGATCTTCCTCCACTTTATGTGGGACACTGCCACAGCATGGCCTGACAAGCCGTGTGTCGGTGTGCGCTCGGGATCTGAACCCTGGCTACCAGCAGTGGAGCGCGAGCACTTAACTGCTATGCTACAGGGCCAGCCCCTCTCCACTGCCTTTTGTGCTCCGTACCAGACGCGAGCCATGGAGCTTCAACAAGCTGAGCAAATTATTTTCTGCTAATGAGCTTAATTATCTAGTTCTCTATTTAAGATAAACTTTAAAATTTTGTAGAGGTCTTTATAAACCCTCTGTTGTACTTGCAGTTACTCCTGGAAGAATGGCAGAACTGCTCCAATGCCACACAACTCAGCAGCTGTGACCAGACAGATAATGAGGCTCATGTTCACCTGCCTCTCCATACCTGGGACTTTATTGGATTTCCACAACAAGTGGGCAGGATAGAAATTATTATCCCCCTTTTACAGATGAGAAAACTGAGCCCTTTGAGGGTGCATCCCTTTGGCTTCTTCCGGTCCAGGTCTGGTTCCCTTCTAGTCATATGATGCCCTCTTTACCCACACTGTGGGAAACATGGTAGTCCCTCTCTTGGGGACCTTTCAAAGTCTGCATTTTTATCACCATAAGAAGCTGACTGAATGAGAGAAATGTCATTGGGAAGCAATGACTATTCTCTCCATAGGAGAGACTAAGGCCCAGAGAGCCATCTGAGAACCAAGGCCTCAGGGAAGCTGGGCTCTAAGGGTCCCATCCTCCACACACATCATCTGCTGGTAACTATCTTCCCCAATCTCAAAAGCTACTTGGTCAATCAACCTCCATTTCTTGAACACCTGGTTTTCACCCAGCACAGGCTGGGCTTTAGCAAGGTGCTTCTCTGGCTTGCATACGAATCACCTGGAGAACGTTTTAGAAGTGCGGATTCGGATACTCGTAGTTCTGGGGTGGGGCCTGACATCCTACTTTTATAATAAGCAACCAAGTGATGCTGATGCTGCTGGCACAGGAACCACACTTTGAGCAGTAAGACAGTGGAGACAAGAAGAGAAAGCCTGGAGGACGCCCTGCCCTTAAAGCTCTCCCTGACAGGTACAGAAAACAAGATCAGAGGGACAGGAACATCTGCATGGACTTCAGGGATTAACAGAGGCCTGTAGCATGGCTGTTGTCTCATGTTGTTGGATGCACAAAAGTGATGAGAAATTATAAGAAAGGAGTGCACATCTGGAAACCAACAAGGATGACCTGGCAGGAGCCAAGTCCAAGGAGCTCAGAAATCACTAGCGATTAAAAACGATTCAACAACAACAAAAGGTGATTTTTAAACATTATATACAATAGAGTTATTGCTTTTATTCATTTAATGAGAGTTTGCTATATGCCTGATACCATGCCAGGCTCTGAGGATATGAGGTGAATAACAAATGGTCATGTACTCTCAAAGTGATAAGTGGAGGGGAAACCAAAAGTAAGTCCTTATTCCTGCCATCTAGGACAGTGACTTTCAAACTCTTTTTTGCCCATGACCCACAATAACCGAATAAGGATTAAATGTTACATTGTGACCTGGTTCACTGTGTGTGTGTGTGTGTGTGTGTAGAGGTAGGTATATATACACATGTATACATATATAATGCTGAAGCAAAGGTTTCTGGAAGTAATATTTAAATTTTGTTAAAATTTAATAGTTTTTTAACATCCTCAGAAGACACAAAAGAAGGAAGTAAATGATACTGATGTCCAGTAAGCTCTGGAGCGTGGCAGGGGGCCATGTGACCAAGATGCAGGTGTGGAAGGTTGCAGTCACTGCCCTGCAGGCTCTCTTGCTGATGCTCCCCATTGGCCAGGGAACTGGAAGCCAGGATGGCATGGAGCTGAGGTGACAGAGTATACAAAGGATGACATCCCAGGTCCAGAGCAGGTTGATGAATAAATCTTGAGGGGGAGGGGAGAGGGTTGGCAAACAGAAAGTAACCAACCCAAATATTTACTCTTATTCTATGTGGTACGCTCTGATATTTTCCATTCAATCCTGTTCTATTATCTTTCATTTCTTTTCCACCCTCCCTCCCCCACCAGTCATTCCCTCCCTTCTTTTTTCCCCTTTCTTCCTTCCTTCCTTCTTAATGTTGGTTGTTGCCCACCAAATTAATAAACTCGTTAATGGGTTGTAACTTGTAGTTTGAAAACTACTGGTCTGGGATAAATAAGGGAAATGTATTTTATTTTGGATACTTCAGTTGATTGACAGTGATAACCCGGAACACCATGTTAAAAAAGATTCTGAGATTGAACCTAGGTTTGTTGGCAAAAAAAGGATGACAGTAGAAGGTGGCACTCCACATGCCAATTATTTGCACCAATGATCTAAGAGTTTTCTTTGAGACTGGGAGAGACAGACGTATGCATACATCTTTCCAGTACAAGCCATGTGTGACAGGTACAATAGAGATATTCAGAGGCACTATGGGTATTTGAATGACTCAAAGATTAGAGTTAACAAAGAAAGGTTTCAGTCCATGTTTATCATGATTGATTTTTACCATGTTCCTCTATCCAGGTGTAAGTACTCAAAGCCATGAGGCCTTCAGATGAATCAAAAATTGGAAACCTGTTCTCAGTGAGATTTAGAGATGTCGAGAGTGGAGTTTCCTAAGAGTGTCACTGTAGACCTCAACGTGCGCGTGTTAGAGTTGAGTCAGCCCCACAGGAATTTCCTAGTAGAACTACAATGGCAGATGGATGATAAACCCACAGATGGTCAGCTTCTTTATAAAACAAGCACTGACCAAGTATTCTCCATAGGGTCAGCCTAACCTAGGTGGTGTTGAGGCCTGATGCACAGTGTGTTGTAATTTGAGGACGCTATTGTGAGCATCCTCCTGGGGCTCAGCCCTGCCCTCGGCTCAGTGAATGTTATGCACTACTACAGGCTCACTGAGGTGGAAGGAGGGCTACAGAGGTCAGCCACCCTGAGAGCTGGGAAAAGCAGCATCCTTGGACAGCTCACTTCAGTCTCTGAGCAGGTGAGGAAGCTGCCTCTGAGTGGCCTGCTTCTGCAGGGCTGGTGAAATGAGGAGACACGCAGAGAGGAAGAAGAGCGGTTGGGACTTGTGAAGGCTAAGGAATGAGGGAATGAGACTGCCTATAAAACTCTTTCCGTCAAGTATTGGGAGAAAAATGTTGGCACATATAGTGGTTGGTGGTAAAAACAAATAAAATCAAGGGAGACAAACAATGAGAGAAAGAAAATAGCAAAGAGAGTCTTTGAGCCTATGGAGGGTGCAGAGATGTCACCTCATATAGGAGCCCATGGGCTACATGGCAAAATGTACAAGCAGAGTACTGAGAGCACAGGACTGGAATGCTAAGAAAGTTTCATAATGCCTGCCTTCTCCATAAGTTAGGAGAGAACAAAGTCAACCAAAGACTAGCTTTGGTCATGCTGATGGCTGCGTGAAACCCTAGTCTGCCCCAATTCCACAGGAATGGGATTGGTTCCTCCTTATCCTTGAGTCCATTGGCAATAGTGGCTCTTCCCTATCCTTGAGCCCATTTTCCCTTCTCCTTCTATTCTGGGCACATACAATATCCAATAAATACTTGCTTTAATAATGGATATTCCCTGTCGAGAGCAAAATCCAGGAACATAGAAACAATGACCTGGGAATTATTGTAGCAGCCGAGGTAAATGCCAATAATAATTTAAGGTCAACTTAAACACGGAAGACCAGGCTTCCATTAGGAACTTCTATTAGGACTGTCTGGAGAAGGACAATTTCAGAGAAAGCCCAAAGCATTTTCATATTGAGATGCCATAGTTGCTAAAGCTGACATCTGTGGCCAAATACTCTTGGTCAGAGAGTCACAGAGATAGTCTGGGAAATGTCTACGGCTGTCATACCAAACTCTTCGGTGAGAAATCAAAAAGCGTCATGTTTAGAGCCAACTGGGTTTCTTATAAGGAGGGTTGGAAGACAGGTGTGTGTTAGAAGGCTTCATTTTTGTGTTCTCTCTCTCTCTCCTCTCTTGTTCTCCCTGCTCTTCTGTTCCCTTCTCTCTTCTGTATCTTCACTTTTTCCACCAGTGCATTTCATCTGCCCACATCTCTCCCCTGAATCCTTACACCTAAACATTTACAAATCTATAGAAGAGCTGAGAATTATAAATGATTGAGAAGCACCATACCACAGGAAGAAGTGTGAACTTAATTTTTGGTAAAAGGGTAGTGCGAGGGTTTGATGTTCAACCTTTCAAACAAGAATCATGGGAGAGCTTATTTCCTAGTATATTACTCAGGCTGGAGAAAAGTGGGCAATAAAGAGAGAATATGTTGCTTAAATTCACACGGCATTACCACCTTCCTTCTACTATATTGAACAATCTACATGGTCAGAGGCTACCAAGGAGCTGACTCTAGGAACTGAGCCAAATTCAGTCAATTAAGAGAAGTCGGAGAGTGTTTAAGATCTAGTAACACCGTCTATCATTAGAATTGAAGTGCTCAACAGAGGATAGCCTGGAGGCTCATCACAGACTTTTCTCGATTGGAAAAATTGGCTCAAGAGAATTTTTAAAAAGTTCCACAGGTTCTTGATTGGAATTTTAACATGTATCTTGCAGCTTGATTACAGCTAGAAAGAAGGAAGTAACTCAAATAAATTTATGTTTTCAGGTGTCCAGCACAGCAGTAAAGAATAAACTGCCAGAGAACTCATTATAGGTACAGAGAATTGGGAGATGGGCTCATGGAGATGGTGACTCACAGAAAGATCTCACCTGAAATGGTTAAGGGGTATTATGATGTCATTATTGTCAGTTTGTAGTTGCACCTACTTATATCTCAGAACTCTTTTGCAAAAGAAAAATTAACAGACTACTATCATGTTTTCTGTGTTTTGATGCAACATCACTGTCTGTATAATCTTACAAAAGCAAGATGACCTCTCTCGGCCTCCACTGTCGTCACTAGGAAAGAGAATATAATGTGTCAGACAAGGCGATCTTCCAATGCAGCTTCAAAGTATACATGTAAATGAGTTAATTTAACTCTGGGTTCAGGGAAGAAAATTCTAGGAAGCTTCTGAACAAATGCTTGAACAAGTAGTAATAATAGTAATAGCATTTTATCCATGGTAGTGGGACAAAGGGATTGTGGATAATGGAAATCCACCAATTAAAAAGGCAAACCCTCAGTTCCTGCCTGCTCTCATAGACCTGTGCACGATCAGGGAGAAGAGAGAAGGTGTCAGGTACTCATGGTGAAGCTTACTCCTAGGTATGGGAGGCAAACATTAAAACTTGATTTGGCCTCTTTGCCTCCTTCTTCATCATGTCATCACTTAAAGTGGCCCCCCCCTCTTCTACTCCAAGAAGACCAGCCTAGTCACTGCCTGCCACATCTCAGGGGCATCTCAAAGACCTTTGCCCACCCCTCTCCTCCTATTGCACACCCAGGTGAGGAGTTGTGATAAGGTAAGGAGAGATCCAAGGACATTATTACTGGTGCTTCGAAATCCATGCTGTTATTTTTTGGAATTTATTCATTCTCTCTCTCTCTCTCTCTCTCTCTCTCTCTCTCTCTCTCTCTCTCTCTCTCTCTCTCATACAACCAGCGTTGAAAGGCAGGCTTGGGACTGTATCCTGCCTGGGAATACTTAGGATGAGTGACTGAGTAGCTTTCGCTACTTCACCCTCTAATGAGAAAAGTTTCTCCCCTCCATACCCACTTCCTTTCTTTGGTTTACTTGTGCATGCTGCCCCATGTTGAGATCTTGAAGGCCAGGATTCCGGTGTGGTGCTAGTGTCGTGGAACTGGGGTCTGCATGTGAAAGGGCAGAGAGATGCCGCTCTATGTGATCTCCTTTAACTCACCAGAAGGCTACATGAGGGTTTGGGCAGAAGACTTGCATTCAGAAACAAAGTAACTGAACCTAGCTCTGATGATTTGCTCATCTCCTCCAGGAACCTAGTGCGGAGATGGGTGGCTGGTCTTGCCATGTCTCAAATCTCTTCTTTGAGACATGACAAACATATCTCATGCTCAAACCCTCCTCTGGACATTGACTTCTGCTGTTCTCCAGGGTTGAAATACTCCACCCTACTCCCACCCCACTAGCTGTCTCAATATTGCAATGTCATGTCACAACTACAAGTCCCGATATTACAATTACAGGAGACTCTGCTCCTGGCCTCACTTCCCTTCCACTCCACCCTCAGAGTCTTCTCTCTACAGTCTAGGATGAGGATTACTAGATCCTGCTTTGGGTGTGTTTGTGCCTCTATTTGTTTCAAGTTTGTAAATTGTATTATTCCTTCTGAACTATAGTGAGCTCTACCGTATCCCCATCTTCTCCCAGTGCCCAGCCTAGTGCCCTGCACACAGAAAGCCTTAATACACTGCTGATATCTCTCAACTGGGAAATAATAAGAAAAATGAAATGACTGTCGTCTCCCTTCTCCAGTGGAGTGAGACCCAGAGTGAACAGGAGATACCGTCTGTGCAATAAGCAATCCCACATGAGGACTCTTCAGGAGCCCAGAGTAGCCGTGAGAGGTGTCTGTCCTGCCCGGGGGAGAGCAGGACTTCCCGGAGGATGAGTCCTGGGGTGCAGCTGTACTCTCTGACATTCCAGTAAAGGAAGAGAAGAGCTGTGACTGGGTCCTCTGAAAACTCTTTCAAGTCCTTGAACCCCATGGGGATTTGCTCCACTCTTACAGAGGGGACTCTCTGTTTCCAAAGGGTGAACTGTTAAAGAGTCGGTGCTTCAAGCTAATGAAATCCAGACCTTTGTTCTGCTGCAGAAACCTCGCTCAGTGACTGCATTATTTTGCTAGGACTGCCATAACAGAGGATCACAGACTGGGTGGCTTAACCACAGAAATTTATTTCCTCATGGTTCTGGATGCTGGAAGTCCAAGATCAAGGTGTCAGAAGGGTTGGTTTCATTCTGAGGTTTCTCTCCTGGGCTCATAGATGGCTGTCTTCCTCCAATGTCTTTACATGATCTTCCCAATGTGCACGTCTGTGTCCTAATCGCCTCTTCTTATAAGGAGACCAGTCATATTAAATTAGGGCCAACACTTTTAGGACCTCATTTTACCTTAATTACCTTTTTAAGGCCCTAACTCCAAACACAGTCAGATTCTGAGGTACTGGGGTTAGGATTTCAACATATGAATTTTAAAAGACAGCTCAACCTGTAACAGTGGCTTTGGGCAAGATTGGATTTTACTTACTTGAATTTTATTCAGTTCCTTCAATAAGACGTATAGAACACCTACACTGCACCAGGCTCTGTTCAGATGCTGAGGATACAACAGTGAACACAACAGACATTCTGGTGCAGAGGGACCATAAGAAAAATATGGCACGTTGAATAGACATACAGGTTATGGAGGAAATTAAGGCTGAGTCGGGGCATTAGGAATGTCATCTAACCCACCCTCCACCTCCAGGCAGGACTGAGTACAAATCTGCAACGAGAGTGGACAAACTGAGGAGAGGCGGTGGGCCCAGAGGGGCAGGATGAGACCAGAAATCCTCCTTTTGTGGGTATTAACTCTGCTTTTTCCACAGGCACAGACATGCTCTTTCCCCTCCCTACCCTGGTCATTTGTCTCACCAATCCACGCCCAGGGTCACTAGGGTCACTGTGAGCAATGCTGTGGCTGGCTTTCAGCAAACCAGGGCCACTGGTGGAGAAACAATCCACGGCGCTCACCCTACAGCCCAGGAGACAGGAGCACAGTTACCCCTGTGGACGAAAACCTGACAATCTATTAATCTCATTATTAACAAGCACTGACATTGATTGCAGGCTGATTATGTGCCAGGCACTGTGCCGTGCCTCATCTTATTCATCCTCCCCAAAGCCCAAAGAGCGCTATTCTTTTTCACATTTACAGATTAGGAAACTGTAGCTTAGAGATATTACGTAACTTGTCCCAAACCCGTCTGATGCATCAGAGTTTTAGCCTCTCTCAGCCACTGTGCTGAGCTGTTGAGGGAAGGGTAGGTCACTGACAGAGCTGGACCTAATACTTTTGGCTTTCATTGGCTTCCTAATACTTTCATCCTCAATTAAAGCTGCCAATGTAACATCTTACCAAAGGACTAATAAATCTTATTTCCAATAAGTGACTGCCAACAGCAAAACATGTAAAATTTTCAACATAAATTTTCCCCACAATTGTAACTCACTACTTCGGTACAAGGCACGAACTACTGCTGTCCGTCCATGGTGATGAGGACAAAGCTGGGCACAAGCCCAGCAACACGGTCTTTGACAGCAGCATGAAATATTTTCCAACAGTTTCCGGGAGGTTTCACTGCCTGTCCCACTGCTAATGAAGTTTTCTTGAGGACATCTGTGGCAAGGAGCCTTAACGCACACTCCTCCTGGCGCTTCAGGGCCACTCAAAGCAAGCGGACCACGTGGACAAGAGAATTTCTTCTTTGACACAGTTGCTTTCTCAAAGGCATCTGGGATCTCTCAAGGAACCCTTGGTCAATGCTTTGAGGCCTAATCTTGCTGCTGTGGGTACTACTTCAGCCATAGAAATCCAGAGCCCCCTTCTCTTTTGTCTCCAATGAATCTTCCAAAAGAGGAACAATGTCCTCTTTTGCTAAGTGTGATGACCAGAGTTTAGCTACAAATCCAATGTTGGTAGATAACTCTGCTAATCAGATAGGTTGAACATATTTCATGTGGTTTTAGTCATTTGGCTTCCACATCTATGGGTTTCTAGTTCATATCCTTTGCCAATTTTTCTCCTTTTTTTGGTCTTTTCCTTACTTGTTTTAAAGAGTTCTTTATGTATTCTGAATACTAATCCTTTGCTAGTTGCATGCTGGCAAATATTTTTTCCCAATTTGTGACTCATCTTTTTAATGTTTTTATATAAAAATTTTAATTTTAAATTTGGATTTATCCATTTTTTTAAATAATATGTGCTTTGGATGTCAAACATTTACAGACTCCACTCCACATTTCGTACTTCACCCACAAAAATTATACATCGATAGATTTTCTAGAAGTTTTGTTTGAGATTTTATAGTTGTTTTTAAACATATTTTTCAACAGGCAAATGGCATTAGCTGTCATAATAAAGAGGTAGCTGCCTGTGGAGCATACGAGTATGTTCCTTAGGCGTGAGATTTCTCTCTCCTGATGGTGGTATTCAGATATTCCCGTTGAGTTGCTGACATGTCTCTAATTCTGGAATCCATCTAGATCTCACTTATGGGGCAGCCTATCTCTTTCTCTTCTTGCTCTACCAAGTAATTAAAACTGCAATTGCCTAGGCATCTAAGAACTAAAACCTTTTCCATCCTAGCCCCTCCATGATGCTTTGACACATCGATGTCTATATCTATCTATTGATGTGTTTACCTATCTAGGTTGTGATATTGGCATACATTATGTGTGTGTCTTGGGGATTGATATTTTTCTATTTTCATCTTGTATGGAACAATATTAAAATTAATATAAGTTTTCAGAACATACTGAAGTTAACTCATAAGAGGCAACCCTGGTCCTGTAGCACAGAATGTTAGAATATTAGAATAGGTTCTAATGTGCTATGATGTGCTACCAACACTCCCAACGGCTTCAGTCAAGTTATTTCCTGCTCTCAGTAGGGGTCCAGAACACACCAGGCTGCTTTGATCTCATGGCTCCACTATCTCAACACAAGGCCTCCTCAGTCACTGGGCAGCTGGAGAATTGCCCTGGCTCTTCTATGCTTTGGCCTGGAAGTGGGACACAGCACTCCCACCCACAGCTCATTGGCCAGACCGTGTCATGTGACCCCACCTAAGTGCAAGGGGGCTGGGGAATGTGAGGAAGCAGATGGACTATTTGCTAAGCATCACAGGAGGCCAGACTGATACTAGTAGACCATCCACAAAATTTAACTACGTGATTGAGAATTAGCTGTAGCTGTAGTTGGATATTTTGAGTCCTGTTTAAAACTCCCAGGTCAGGATACTCTGCATGCAAACACTAAGCAGGAAAATGTGCCCTCTGAGATGAGGGGACTGGGAGGAAGTCAAGAATATACAAGTCATCAGAGGTAAGGGAGAGAAAGCATTAAATAGCAGCTATCGCTTAGGCTACACAGATTCCCAGTTACAAGCGGGAGGGTGTCAATATTGAGAAGTAAAGCAAAGCAAGACAATGAGAGGACTTCCAGGAAGTTTAAGATAAATAACCAGAAATGTTTCCATCGTGAACAGAACTCAAGGTCTGTGAAGGGACTGGTTGCTGAGAAGCCATAAGCATGATTTATTGACAGGCTAGAAGATACTGTCGACATCAGTAAAGTAGTTCTTTGTCAGGGTGGGCTCACAAAAGGAGAGGAAGGGCCAAGCCAGAAATACACATGCATTTTCCAAATGACAAAGACATATGAAAGAAAACGGAAAGAGATTATCCAGTCCCCCACGTCTTCACGCATTCTGCAAAAACTATCATTAAGTTGGTGTTTAGGACAAAAAAAGGTGAAAACAAACCACTGGTGATTTTCAGCAAAAAAAAAAAGTTGTAAAGAGCAAGGGAAAAAGTTAGCAGTGAAGGAAAGTACCGAGGGGAGAGCAATAATTGTTTTCCAACTGCAGGAGATAAAATACGTATCTAAGAGGTATGCCTGACCTTCCGGCAATGCATATATCAGACTCAGGAGTGCGGAGACAAAAGGAAGAAAGTCACAGGGGAGAAGAAGCCAGAATGCAGTGGCTGTATGCAAAGTGGGAGCCATTGTGGGCGAGTGAAGAGATAATAGAGGGAAGCGGAGAGCCAAAGAGTAAAGCAGAGTGATAAGCAAAGCACAGTGAAGAGGGAAAAAAACAGGGGAAGGGTGAGATAAATCTCCCATAAAGAAGTCCTTAGCAGAGGCCAAGAGTTCTGGGAGGAAATTATCCGAGGGGCTGGAGTCTATGGGGAGCCTTTTGACTCCCGGTTTGTGAAAAAATGCAGTGCTGGTATCAAACAATTCGAGTCCCAAGCTATGCTGATCACAAAGCTGTCCTCACTTACCGTGTCCTTTCTCTGTGTCAAGCACAGCCCCAGGTACATTAAGTACACATCTCCCTGAGCTCACGGTGTTAGAGTAAGAGTAATAACAAATAGTAAGAAAGAGCTAGCATTTAGAGCGTCTGCTATGTGCCAGGCCCTCTTCTAAAAGCCTTATATGTGACAACCTGTTTAATTTTCATGCCAGCCCTATCCTCGCCTTTCTGTGTCTACATTTCTTCATCTATAAATCAGGATTATTAGGGTACCCACTGCACAGTCCCCTAAGAGGGAAAGTGAGGCAAGACCTAATGTCAACATTTGCAGTCAGGGCTAATCCCTCCTTGTTGGCTTTGTTGGAAAAAAAGCTACTCGCTGAGGAAGAAAGAGGCAGCAGAGAACTTGGGAATGAGACGGAGTGGGGAGAGGGCTGATGGCAACTATGACCTCTGCTGCTCAGTTCTAGACGTGTCCCTCCTCTGCCCTCTTACTTTTCCTATAGGTCACAACTCCTGGTTGGGCTTAAGGAAATGGAGGCACAGTGAAGGTACAGGCTGGCTGACATTCACGCAAACAGAACTGGAACGAGAACTCGGGAAGTGAGCAGGGTATTCCCAGTGGACCATGCTGAGCGCAGGGCCCGGTGAACGTATTTCAGAACAGAGGGCAAAGGTCGGTACAGAGCACCTGGAGATCAGCAAATATGCCTGCGAGTGCTTAGTGAGAGGTAAAAGTTTAAAAGGTGACAGCTAGGTTTCCATAGTAGCGAGTGGACAGTTCAACGCCAGAGGTCCTGGACCCTGCAGTGTTTGCACACTGACCTACCAGTGCCCTGAGGTGCCAGGGAAGAGTCAGCATGACTCTGGACTTCTCCAGTAGTGAGCAGGTTACTCCTTATTCCTTCCACCGTCCTCATTGTTAAGTTTGAGGGTTTGAAATCTTGCAGTATTTCCTTTCGGTCACCCAGATCAAACTTCTCTCACTTTCCCACAACTCCCTTGGTCTCCTGGGGTCAGTGCATCCATCTGCTTACTTCACTGTTACACCTTCCATTTACAGCTGCGATGGTCCTTTGTAATAAGGGATCAAGAACTGTACCTGAGCTCCCAAGCGTGGCATCGTTTACTGTGTCCTGATGCAAAAATAGCTTCCTTGGGCTTAAACTGGCAAAGATTCTCTTATTTGTCATGTTCTTGTTCCCATCAAAGGACCAGGAGAAGGAAAGGCTTCCTGGAAGCCTGTTTGTCTCTGAAAATCAGTCAATTCACGGAATCCTCAAACAGAGAGAGATGTGAGCAGATCATGAGGTCCAGGCTCCTGCCTCCAGGCAATGATTCCTTCATTCCAAGCCTGTTCAAGACCCCCGTCTGCAGCAGGACCCATTCCATCCAGAATCAGTCACTGAGACCAAGCTTCACACTATTCCTAAAGTTTTCTCTCCCCCTACTGCTGTCTAAAGTCTCCACTGCTTCTTAGAGAGGGGTGGAAAATGGACCTCTCCTTTTTCTACCGGTGAGATGTGAGATACTACAGACTTTCTAGAGAGCAAAAATCCTTAACACATGTGCATAGTTTTTAACCCAGCACTCCCATGTCTAGAAATAAATCCTAAGGAAATAATCAGATCATTGTACAAAGATGAATGGACAAGAATGTTCAGCAGAACAGCATTTATTGGAAACAACCTAAAATGTCCAATAGTAGCAATTGATTAAATAAATCATGATGGACTCAACAGTGGATTATGTTTATACTTATTTTAGATGATATTCATATATACTTACATGGCAAAATGTTTATGAAATACTATGAGAAAAGTGAGTTACAAAATAGTATCTAGGGTACAGTCCTGTGTTTATATACACGTGTCTAGATGAAGTTTGTAACAATAAACAGAAAGATGTCAATACTGGTTGTCTTATAGGGATGGGAAGATGTGATATAATTTTTTCTTTCTGTATCTTCTATTTTTTTATATAATGCACAGGATTTTTAAAAAATAGACAAATACATTTAAAAAACAAACCTCATTGTTTAGAATTGTCCAGGTTTCTTCTCCCAAATCAAGGTGGTACCATTTTCTGAGCTATTCCCTGATGGGAGAGGAGAAGAGAACAATATTTTCCTCTATTTATTTTACTTTATGCAGATTGCAGTGAATCCAAGTGTGGTTTTGAAGAGGAAAAGGCATCACAAAGATTTAGCCTGAATAGTGTGTGTATATGAGATGGAGAGAGACAGTGTATGTGTGTTTAAGTCTAAGACAGGAAGGGTTAACCCCTTTGCCTAGTTAACAAATGTGGACTATAATTGATTGATGTTCCTAGCCTAAGCATTTAGACTAGGGACCCTTCAAGGCAAGCAGTAACTTAACTTTATATTCGCAGGTCCTAGCCCAGTGCCTGGCACATAGTAAATGCTTAATACACATTTGACATGTGAATTAATTTTTGAGCCTCGAGTATCTGTAGTACCCGCTGGCAAAGCAATGTCTTTTCTTCCATCTGGATCCCTGTGGCTCCACAGGTCAATGGCATGGTGGGAATAGCAGGAGTAGGGAATGGGATGAATTAGGCTGACCTGGATTTAAATACTGGTTCTGCCATATATGAGCAATTTGATCCTCTAATTCCCCTTCTGTAATATGAGAATAATAGTATTATTGATCTTGCCAGATTATTGTAAGGATGAGAATTAGAAAACTTCCTCCTTTCAAACCTCTTCCTGTGGATTTTACCTTAAAGCCTTTGAAAGCTATTTAGCCATTGACCAATGTTAAAATCCATCCATTGAAGCCATTCTGTATAACTCAAGGTTCAAGCAGCCTTCTCTAGAATAAAAACCTGGCAGCATCTAAGGCTCTGCCTGAGAGTGCTGTCTCCCGGCTTTACAGAGGATATGGAAAGAAACTGTGTTTAGCAAGAATGGGTGGATTATTAAGTAGGCTTATCTCAGCTCAACATCTCTCTGTAAATAAGTCAAGTCTCAGAGCGACCCTGTGCAAGTGCTGGAAATGTTCGAGGCCTTAAAATAGCAAAATGCTTTGAAGAAACCCATCTTCCTAATGGAAAAAAGGAATGCACAAGAAAAATGACTGTCAGTTATTTATATATAGCCCAGCCTTCAGGATGTGACAAAAGGGATTATTGCTGATTTACAATTCTCTTCAGAAATTAGCTTTGTGCAGCGTGTCCAAGGAGGCGGGAGATGAAAGAAGGAGCTGACCAGATGACCATCGCCCACAGCCTTTTCTCAAGGACGGTCTATGGCTGAACTTCTCCTCCACAAAATGGCTTCCTTAGACATCACATAGGCTTGGTCTCCGTTGATATCATTTACGCCAATGGTGCGTTCAAGTGATCAGAATGACCACGTGAGCGGCTGGCACAGAGTAGATAGAGAAATGGCCCATATTCTCTTTTTTGCTTTTACTAATATGCTACAAGGCCAAGAAAAAGAGATTTTATGTAGTTACTACAGTCAGTGGATCACAGAACAGGTAGATTCATGGGATTTTTCACTGTGCAAGTGTGTGTGCACGAGTGACTTCTCCCTTATTAAGCAGTGACATATCTCACGCAGCTGTGTAAAGACCCTGAACCCCAGGATATATGCAAAAAAATGCTCCGCTGTAGTATATTGTGAAAAAAGACAGGTGGGCAGGCCCTCTGATTAACATCCTGGAATGTCCACCTCAAGTAATTTTTACATTGATCGAAGATATAAATAGATCTATTAATTTTCAAAGCAAATAATTAATACTCAAGCTTTAGAGCTACTTTGCCCTGCACCTTGGCATCGGCAGCACCGATGTCATGGTTTTGAGGCTATCTCGTTCCTACTGCCCGTGGCACTGGCTGTCCTGTAATTGAGAAGTCAGGAGAGTTCTTACCGGAAAGCGGAGTCTCTATGTACGCTATCCCGGGAGAACGCTTTCCTGATCTTCTCCAACTGGAAAGAGCCCCGAGTTGCTGGCAGCATCGCTCCTAAACTCAGAATATACAGGGCAACTCCTGATAATATACGCTAATCTGGGACCAAGTCAATTGCCTGGGGATGTTCGGTCTTAGGTCTGTGGTGACAAGGTGCTAGGAAGGGGCTCGGCCAACTCCCATGTGCTGTTGCTTCCACAGGTGGGCATATTAGACTGATGTACCGCCCTAGTTCTAGTTCTCTCACTACGTTCTAAAATGGATAATCACACTGAGATGCAGGTCAGGCCAGTCAAACAAAGGAGCTCTGAGGTTGGCCTGCAAAGTGAAAACTGTCAATTATCCTATTTTATGTCCTACCTACATTTCTAGTAGCAGGGTCCTCATTGCCATTAGACCAATTTGGTACAACGCTGCGTGTTCTAATCCTTTTACCATCTTAGCTGAACAAGAGAAATGAGTGCAAATGAGTGGGGAGGAGGGTGGGGAGGAAGGGAGGAAAGAAAGGAGAGAGAAAGGGAGGAAGTGAATCATTCTGGAGGGTGATTTTTAACTCCTGACTTGACAATTTGTTAAAAGCAAATGTAACATCATAATGAAAGCTGGTCACTGCTGTACAAGGAGGATAATTCTAGTCAGGAGTGACCTGTTTTTAAAACCTTGATTCTCTGATTTTGAGAATCTTAGTCTATGCACAAGGAAGTCCTCACAGATTCTGTGCAATTTCTCTATGGAGCACTGAGCATGGCTTAAGGAGATGATGGCTCAGGGCACAGAGAATCAGGGCCAGATGTTGGCCTTAATGCCCAACTGGCTGTGCTACCTTCTCAGGAGGGTTGCCAGGAGCAGACCGTATTATAGTACAGTGGGGATGTTCACCTTTTCCTGTGTGAGCTAACTCTCACAGCCATAGCGAAATGTTTGAAAACACTTTGTATTCATTTTCTATGGCTGCGGAACAAATTATGACAAACTTAGAAGTTTGAAACAATGCATATTTATTATCCCAGTTTCCACGGGTCAGGAATCCAGGCACAACTAAACTGGGTGCTCTGGTCAGATCTCACAAGGCAGCAATTAAGGTTCCAGCCAGGCTGTGTTCTCATCTGGAGCCTCCACTGGAGAAGAATCTGTTTCCAGGCCCGTCAGTTGTTGGCAGAATTCATTTCCCTGCAGCTGTATGACTGAGAACTCTCACTTTTTGCTGGCTCTCAGCTGGAGGCCACCCACAGGTCCTTGGGACACGGGCTTCTCCAACATTATTGCTTACTTCATCGAGCCAGCAAGAAGGGTCCTAGCTCCACTCTGCTCACTTGGAGTCTTCTATAATGCACCATAATCACGGGAGTGATACCTACCACTTTTGCTGCATTCTATTGGTTAGAAGGGAATCACAGGTCCTGCCTACACTAAAAGGGAAGGGATTTTACAAAGACATGAACACCTGGAGGTGATCATTGGGAGTCACCTTAGGGTTTGTTTCCCAAATGCCTAGAGTCTCTTCCCACCTCTCTCATCACTCTGACCGACCTTATTGTAATTCTCTCCCGAACCAGAGAATCCGTGTTCTCTAATGATCTTCAGTAGGGTGACCCACCATCCCAGTTTGCCCAGGACTGTCCCAGTTTAGCACTGAAAGTCTCGCCTTCTGGGCAACCCCTCAGTCTCAGGCAAACCAGGATAGCTGGCCACCCTAAGCAGATCATAGATCTTCTTTAATTTCTCTTTGACCAATATTAGGGGTGAAAGAGAAGCTGAAAATCTTTTATCCAGAGTGGTTGAACTGTTCTCCAAGCAGCCCTTGGAGGCCCACTGAGCTGAAGGAGGTGACGAGGTGATGCTGATTGGGTGGGCTTTTTAGCCCCTTCCCACCATTCTATTACTAAGCAAACGAGCTCCTGACTTGCTTACACATGTTGGGTTCTGTGCAATTTGCTGTGGGAAGTATGGTTTCCACGGCCAACTGTTGATGCCTTAAAACTCTCACCTCACATGTGAACAGTCTGGATCTCCAGAGGAGTCAGAGGCAGGACCCAGTCTCTTCACTTGTAAGCCGGAGTTCTTCTATACCACCATGCAGGTGAGCTAAGCATGCCTTGGCCGTTTGCTGTGTGCACTGCACTAGACTTGGTGCTGAGGCAGTGAAGGAGACTTTTGGGGTTTTTTTGTTGTTGTTATTTGTTTGTTTGTTTGTTTTAAGAAAAGACTAAATTCTACCCAAAGGGAGTTTCCAGTCACATTGGCAAAGGCCCAATTTGGGGCTAGGACATACCCAGCTTGATAGCTTTATCTGACTTGACTAGTTACTAAGGAGTCAGAATGGTGGTTTCAGCCACCTAGAAACAGGTAGATTTACCTTAGAGTTACATGTTATTTCAAAGCAGCATAGGATAAGTGTGAATCCCCGAGGTTGAATATACAGCTTACGTCCATGACAGGGACTTTCCAGTCTTTTCAGCAGAAAACACAAGCTAGTACAAATTGACCTACTGAGAACAGAGTTCATAAGCACTGAGGGGAGGCAAGGTTATGTAACTCCCGAAAAGTTCAAGGCAAGGTTAACGCCGGCAAGCAGAGTGGGGGTTGCAGACTACATTAGGGAAGGTGGTCCAATTTACTAATCAGCAGAGCTCTGCCTGCTGCAGCCAGCTCCTGTCCTATAAGCCCATCAAATCAAGTAGCAACTTTATATTTACAGGCAAGAAAAAGGTCCAGGGCAATAACCTACTTTCCCACCTGCCCAGTCAGGCAGATTTTTGTCATTTGACACCATGCAGTCTAGGTTGGCTGATGAATAGTTCTCATGTCTTGGAATGTTAATCTCAGGGCACTTTGATTTGCTTTAGGCACCATTTCCTCATTAACCCCAAACTGAACTGGGGGTGTTCTAAATAGCGTGGTGGACGTAACGTCTCCAGAGGTGTGAAGCTATGGCCAAGGTTACTCAATGGAAGAGCTTGGCAATAGGGCCTTACATCCCCGAGGCCCTAGGTCCTAGACCCATATACCGGTCCTAAGAGCAGCCACACTGGTCAGAATAGCTCTGGAACCTCAGTGAAAAAAAATACCGTCAGGTACAAAAGACATTAGGCAGCCAACTTTATAGACTGGCAAGTAGGAATGGAGGACTCTGCACTCTCTTCTATAAACTTTCAAGGAAATGCTTGTTTGCAGGAATATTGGCATTACTTTTATCATCATTTCCCACTGAGTTTTCCATAGCATGTTTCTAAATATCACGCAGCAAAGAGGTTCCTCAGCCCAATGAGTTTGGTAAATGCTGGTTTGAACAGAGCTCAAGGGGATGAATTTATTACAAGACTTTTCAGAGCCTAGTTTAAAGTAGTAAAACCCGATACTGCCTCATAATTGGAATCACCTGCAGAGCTTTTTTTTGTGTTTCTTGGGAAATTGTTATTTTTTTAAATAACTTTTGTTTTGAAATTATTTAAGACTCACTAGTACAGTGGGTTTTTAAAGTAAACCACAGGTATAAACGCATATCAAATAGTACAGGGTTCCCTATACTCTTCACTCAGCTTTCCCCAGTGAAAATATTTTACATAAATATTGTATGTTGCCAAAACCAGGAAACTGATGTGGATACAAGTAATACTAACAACTCAGATACGTACTTCATTTGGATTTCATCAGTTTTTAGGTGAAATTCTTTTTTTTGTAGTGTGTATAGTTTTATGAAATTTTATCACATGTGTATATTTGAGTAACCAGCACTATAATCAGGTTGTAGAACTGTTCCATTACCACAAAGAAACTCCCTCATATCACCCCTTAATAACCACACTGTTCCCCCAACCCTAACCCCTGTCAGCCACAGATCTCTTCTTTATTTCTATAATCTTATGATCTTGAGAATGTTATAGAAATGGAATTATGTAGTATATAACCCTTCCAGATTGGCTTTTTTCACTTCGCATCATGACCTTGAGATCCATCAAAGTTGTTGTGTATATCAATAGTTTATTCCTTTTTATTGCTAAGTAGTATTCCATTGTATAGATATACCACCATTTGTTTATCTAGTTATCCGCTGAAGAATATTTGGGTTGTTTCCAGGTTTTTGTCTATTACAAATAAAGCTCCTATGAAATTCATGTACATATTTTTTATGTGGACTAAAGTTTTCATTTTCCTGGGATAAATATTCAGCAGTATGATTGCTGGGTCATATGGTATCCTGCAGAGCTTTTAAAAACTCTAGGTGCCTACTTCTTTCACAAGATGTTGGACTGATCACAGACGCATATTCTCCATGAGGAGATCGCATTAAC
Source organism: Diceros bicornis minor (assembly GCF_020826845.1). Lineage (NCBI taxonomy): Eukaryota > Metazoa > Chordata > Mammalia > Perissodactyla > Rhinocerotidae > Diceros > Diceros bicornis. The sequence continues at coordinate 79,203,087 of NC_080743.1, forward strand.
AGATATAAATCCACATCAATAAAGGCAATGCAAAGGAGAGACAGAAACAGATAAGATTTTTCCACTTTTCCACAAAAAGGTTTGGAAGAGATAAAGTGGATGTAGGAGTGACAATTGATGAAGCAGAGTACAGGAAGCCTCTGACTAGAGGATGTGCCACGAGGAAGGAGGTAATCAGCCCATTGGAGCCCAGAGAAGCTAAGGAGGCCAGATCTTACCTAAAGGTAATAAGTATTTCAGGGAACAGAAGAGAAATTTAAAAATTTGTAAATATATTCAGAAAAATTGGAGAATATATTCCTGTTATGCATGAGAAAAAGATGATACATAAAAGAAATGACCAGAGTACAAGAAAAAGCTCTTGGAATTTAAAAATATGATTGCTAAAATAAAAATCTCTATAGAAGACCCAAGAGATAAAGCTGCAGAAATGTCTCAGAAAAGTTTTTTACAATGGAAAAAATAAGAGGAAATATAAGAGATATCAAGTATTTACTCAGTACATCCAACAGCTGATTAATAGGAGTTATCGAAATAGAGAATAGTGAAAATGGAAGTGAGAACTTTTCAAAGACTTAACACAAGAGAATTTCCTGGATTCTTCAAGTGGAAAAAGACACCAAGCACCAGGCATAATCAGTAAGAGTCTCAACTAGATACACATGTGAAATTTCAGAACAGTAAGAATAAAGATCTTTAAACCTTTTAGAAAAAAAACAGAAATAAAACTCATATTGGCATTACACTCTTATCAGAGACACTGGACGCTAGAAGATAGTGATCAATGCTTTAAAAATTCAGAGGCAGAATATTTTGAACCTAGGTTTCTATACCCTGCCAAATCTTCAGTTAAGTCCTAGAAATAGAGCCTTTTCAGATACGCAAGGATTCGAAAGTATGCCTCTTGCACTCTTTTATAGGATGTCTCTTAAGAATATATGGCAATAAATAAAAGTAATTAAACCAAGAAAGAGGAAAATGTGGAATCCAAGAAAAAATGGATTGTGTCAGAAGACAACAGCTATGAACAGGCCCAGAGAGCAAACAGTCTAGCCTGGTGCAAAATGTGGAAACTGGAGATAGGTTTCTAGAAATAAGGGTCATTAATAGACTAGAGATGGTGATTGAGAGCTTGAAAAAACTTGAGGAAGTTATAAAAATGAAATATGAAAAGGAATAATTCACTCAAAATTATCTCTAGGAATATTTTCTTTTGAGCATCACTGCGGTCATCTCAACACTGCTGAGAAGGAAACATAAACCCAACACAATCAGGCATTTCTGCAATAACTTCATATAGGCATCCCTGAGATATTTCATGATCTACAAACTTGCACAATAAAAATAATAGGGCTCATGGGAAACATAGGGTTTGGCTGGTACCTCAAAACTTGTGGAACTGAAGCACTAATAAAAACAGTACCGATCCTAAGAAAAATATTAGCACTGTTAACTTTGCTGGTATTTGCAGCTAGATCATAGTTTCTCCTTGTATCCTGGGGTTCTGCTCCCTCCTTGGCTATGTTGGTCCTTTGAGATAGTCACATCTAACAGAGGCCAGGGTCATCAAAATTAAAATGTACAATGTAGGGACAGACTTCGGTAATCCTTTTTTTTTCTTTTTTAACACAAGGACAATATGTTTGCAGATTTTTGCAAAAATCTGCATTTGCAGCTTCCCTTGATCACTTAATACAGAAGCTACTAAACCCGACTCCTCTTGAATGGATGAAAGGCACCACTCCAGAATGCTTGCTTTCTTAAGATCTTAATATAATGTCAAGAGTTTCTCCCTAATTGTGAGAAAATTTGTACTTGATTGCTTTAAACATTAACATGCTGGGGAAAAAAAAAAATCGTCCGTGAACTAATACAACTTTTGTGTCCTGAAGTTGTCCCCTATTTACGAGTTGCATACGCGACAGAACGAACTGTTCCTGGCTCTGCAGAGAACAACAATGACACGAGCATAATAGTATAAATACTGTTTGTTGGTTTTCAACTTTTAGAATCAACCTATTGACAAGCATGATGCCCCCACCCTTCTCACCAGCACTATCTTCATCCTGAGACCGCCAGGTTTGCAGATAATGTGTTTGGGTGACAGACAGGAAGCGGAGATTTGAGCCTGAGGGTCCCTGATGCAAAGCTAGGGTAACTGAGAAGAGAATAAGCTTATTTTGGGAGGGATGGGGCGGGGGGGGAAGTGGTATAAATGAGCCAAATCCTCATCCATTATAGACAATATCTAATTATCACAGACAATAACTCATCCATTATAAACAATAACTCAAATGCAAATGACAGAAATGTGTTATATGACACATGATGGTTGGTAACCATCAAAATAACCAGAAGGAGGAAATAGTGAAAGTTGGTTATTTTTGGATAAAAGCCTAACAGAATGGCTAGGAGGGTGTGGAGGAGATCAAGGGACTATTGCTTTTCTTCATAAGCCTTTCTAGATTTTTAATTTTTCTAAATGAAATGCACATTAATATGATGAAAATAAAAAGAAATGAACTTTTAGAAAATTTTCTCTTGTCCCACCCCTACAGTTATACAAGCCCTAAGAAATTCTGATTCTGGTGGGGCCAAGATTTTGTATTTTAAAAAAGATCCATAGATGATTTCAGTGCTCAATACTTAGAGATTAAGTATTATCGCTCTGGTCAGCTAATGTGGGGCAAGAGGGATACAGTGTACCACTTATTTGATTTAGAATCTTTCTTTTTGTTCTTTTTTCTGAGTATTTCACAGGATTTGTGTCCTGTGAAACATTCTTTAGGAAATGTAGACCATTTCCAAATGTACACCATTCTCTTGGGAAAAAGGAAGGGGGAAGAATATTCTAGCTGAAAAAAACCATGATAATGAATACCTTTGGTTCAGTTATCAAGATTCTTAATCTCCCATCACTGAGGCAAGAAGTTACAGTTCTTTTCTCAGGAGAAGGGAGGGTAACGCTAACTTATTGGCATTCTCTTGATGGCTCATCCTTAACAATGTGTATGGGGTTAGGTGGTATAGGTTTGGGCAAAGCCGCCACGCCCTTGTGTGGCTCTTGCTCATGAAGCGAGCTCTGCAGGGTGAGGCTCATGCAAAGAAGCCTGAAGGGCTCCCTGATAGCAGGATGCTGGAAGTACTGTACGCACAAAAAATGCCAGGGTGGGTCTAGCTAGAGTGAGCAGAGAAATGAGGACTCTCCAAGCCAAGGGTTTTGAAATTTCTGAGCAAGGCTGATCTGAGTGACATTTATTTCCTTGAAGCTTGAAGGGCTATAGACACTGCAAACAGAGCACCTTATAGGGGAGAGGCATTACCCAGCCTAGCCCTGGGTGGAGTCTGTGACCTTGGCTCCAGGGGATGCTCTGAGGGAGATCTGATGACTATCTTCTATTCCAATGTCCCTGGAAAGGCAGGGAGAAGTGGTGGACACAGCTCTCTATTAGGAATCAGAATTTCTGGATTCTACAGTGAGTCAAAGGGTACTCAAGCAAAGGGGGGTCTCTGGTGTCTCCTGTAAACTCCATCAGCCTCTAGCAAGGCCTCCCAAATAAACATGCATCTTAGGTAAAAAACAGTAAGTTGCATGCAAAAGCAGCTTCACAATATGTGTCCTAGTTGCCCGCTCCAAAATATTGCCCCCATGAGCCTTTCCTTTGTGGAAATTCTGAAGCACATTACACTCTAGTTAGGTCTAGCTCTGCTCCCTATTTGCTGTATGGCCTTTTCTCTTTGTTCCATAGTTTGTTCATCTGTAAAATGAGAGTGAGGATGGGATGAATTGATTGACCTCTAATACCACTTCCAGCTCTGACATCCCAGGATTCTATGTTCTCCAAAGGTGAAGAATGTTCTGGAACACCTCAAGTTTCCATTAGGTGAGACAGCTGAAAGCCAGGCAAAAAGGAGGAGAGAGGCATGCCTTCTGACTTATACTCCTTAAGCCTCAGGCTTTCTAGGAGATACCCCTTCTCCTTCCCACACAGATTTCTCTGTCTCTCTAGGGGAGGGAAGGTGAGGGCTGCTAGTCAATGTAGAGGCTTCACAAAAGCACAGGAACAAACACGCAGTTCTTAACGAATCCTCAATTTCCCCAGAAGGGCTGGGCTGCCTGTGGGAAGCAGGATCTCCGCTGACCCAGATGAGCAGCCCTGGGGCTCTGTGATATCGGTGTGAGGCACTTTAAGGTGTCTCCGCAGGACTCCGGGAGGCTGGGCGGCAGTCCAAACACAAACACACTGGCAGTAGTGTCCCTACCTAGACAGATGCAAACACAAAAGAGACTTTTCAGCTAATAAGACCCTCTGGTGTTTGTAGCTCTAAGCAGGTAAGGTCATTAGAACACTTCTTTATAACACACTTTTTTTTTCTCCTCATTCTGATGGAGCAAAAATAGGCTGAAGGAACTGATTTTATTTCCCATTTAAGTTAGTTCAATGGAAGGTAGATTTTTTTTCTTTGTGCGTGTGTGTGTGTGTGTGTGTGTGTGTGAGAGCACGCAAGGGATGGGGAGGCCTAGGGGAAGGAGAGTGTGGAGATGATGCTATTGGGTTCCTTGGTTAAAGAAGAAAAATGTCAGGCTTGAAATGGTTTTCTCTGGGGGCTGTTTGTGGAATCAAAACGCCTCTCTGGTTTGCAGTTCTGAAACCCACTACTGTGACTAAAAAAAACCACTTTCAATTTAGAGGGGAAAAAGGCTACAGCCCCTGGAGTCCCCACTCGGCTGAGGGAAATGCCGCTGGATGAAGGGAATACTGCGGGTTTGGATTTCAAACACCAGCATTGATCTCAGCATTGATTGGGGTTGTGTTGCTGATGTGTCTGAGCTCCAAGCCTCGCTTTGTCCCCCAGGGGAAGAGGATTGATCGCAGGGTGTAGCTGTGAGGCTGGGATGGAAGAGGAAGGACAAAGGGGGGCCAGTCCCATGATGAGGGAAGGACCCCAACATGCTCTTCCAATAAGCTGAAATTCTGTAAATCAAAGTCTCACCCTTAGCAACTCCCATCCCCCTGTACTTTGTCAACACTTGTCTCCTGGGAAGGCTCAGTGCTTTGAAGAATGCTCGGGTTAAATCTCTATTTACACCACCACTAGGAGAGGGGCATGTGGATAAACGATTAATCCTCCTTCCTTCCTGTACCCAGGACTCTGTACCCACTAGGTTTCTTGGTCCATGAAGACCCACTCTAGGCCCTCACTCTGCCTGCTTGATTCCAGAGTGATAGATTGATGAATTATTAATTCACTCAACAAATATTTATTGAGTGTCTACTATGTGCCAGGAGCATAGTAGGACCTAGTGAACAAAGTAGACACAGATCTCTGCCCTCGTGAAGTTTATATACCAGAGGGGGAAGATGGGTAGTAAACAATAAAAATAAGAAATAGCAAATTATCACATGTTCTAAGGTGATGAATACTACGGAACAGGGAGAGTTGAGAAGGAGAAATTGAGAGGACAGAGTGGGGGGTGCTCTGCAGCTGGTCAGGGTAAGAACTTTGAGAAAGTGATGCTTGAGTAAAGACTGCAGGGAGCAGAGGGACTCAGCTGGGCAGATATCTAGAGCTAGAGCCTCCAAGCAGAGCGAACTGCTAAGTGCAATGGCTCTAATGTGGCGGAGCACCTAGGTGTCAAAGGGACACCAAGAAGGCCAGTGTGACAAAGTTGGGGTGTGGAGAGGTGGCCAATGGTGAGTGATGGATAAGATCAGAGGGGTCCTGGAGTCTAAATCCTGTAGGGCATTATTAGTCATTGTAAGATCTTTGGCTTTTATTCTGAAATAAATGGGGGGCCACTGGAGAATTTTAAGCAGAAGAATGGCATGATCTGACTTAGATTTTTAAAAGATCGTTCTGGTTGCTGTGTTGGGAATAGAGGGCAAGAGTAGAGCAGGGAGACGAATAGGAGGAGGAGAGAGATGGTGGAGGCAGCAAAGGTGGGGGCAGTGAGAACTAGTCTGTTTCTAAATATAGTGTGGAGATGGAGCCAAGGAGATTTCCTGATAGGTTGGATGTAGACTGAGGTTTGGGGCTAGAGCACTGAAAGAACTTGGTTCCTTAAAACTAAGATGGAAGGGAGGTTTTTCGGGTAAGATCAGGGGTTTCATGTTAGGCATATTGAATCTGGGACGTCTGTTATAGACATTCAAGCAGAGATGTTGAGTATGCAATTGGAGATATAGGTCTGAAGTTATCCTGGAGGGAGATGTCTGAGCTTTAAATATGAATTTGGAAGTTATTTGCATACGTGTGATATTTAAGTGCCATGAGACTGGATGAGCTCACCAAGGGAGTGAGTGAAGATGGAGAGGACAACAGGACTGAGGGCACTCTTGGGAAGGGGACCTGGGACACTCCAATATTAAGAGGTTGGGGAGTGGAGAAGACCAGCAAAGGAGGCTGAGAGAGAACAACCTGCACAGTGGGAGTATGTGGGGCTCTTGGAGCCAGGTAAAGAAATGTATCACAATTAACAGGTTGAAGTGCTGTGAGGAGGCCAAGAAAGACGAGGACTGAGATGTTATCCTTCTTTTTAGCAACATGGAGGTCACTGGTGACCCGGACAAGAGCAGTTTTGGAGGAGTGGTGGAGGCAAACTCAACTGGATCAGGTCTAAGAGAAAATGGGAGGAGAGGAATGGCTAACAATATAGAAAACTCCTTTGCACAAAATCAACTCCAAATGGATTAAAGACTTGAACATTAGACCTGAAACCATAAAACTTTTAGAAGGAAACAGGGGATAAGCTCTTTGACATCTGTCTTGGCAATGATTTTTTGGATTTGACCACAAAAGCAAAAATAAATAAGTGAGACTACATCAAACTAAAAAGCTTTTGCACTGCAAAGGAAACCATCAACAAAATGAAAAGGCAACCTAGGGAATGGGAGAAAATACTTGCAAATCATATATCTGATCAGGGGTTAATATTTGAAATATATAAAGAACTCACATAACTAAATAGCAGAAAAACAAAAAATCTAATTAAAAAAAATGGTCAGAGAAACTGAATAGACATTTTTCCAAAGAAGATAAACAAATGACCAACAGGTATATGAAAAGGCACTCAAAATCACTAATCATCAGGAAAACACAAATCAAAACCACAATGATATATCACCTCACACCTGTTAGAATGGTTATTATCAAAAAGACAAGAGGCTAGTGTTGGCGAGGATGTGGAGAAAAGAGAACTCTTGTACACTGTTGGTGGGAATGTAAACTGGTGCAGTCACTATGGAGGTTCCTCAAGAAATTAAAAATAGAGCTACCATATGATTCAGCAATTGCACTTCTGGGTATATATCTGAATGAAACTAAATCATTATCTTGAAGAGGTGTCTGCACCCCCATGTTCACTGCAGCATTGTTTACAATTGTTAATATATGGAAACAACCGAAGAGTTCATCAATGGATGCATAAAGAAGTTTTGGTATATATATAAATATTTTATGACATATATATATATTATTCAGTCATAAAAAAGAAGGAAATCCTGCCATTTACGACAATATTGATGGACCTTGAGAGGATTATGCTAAGTGAAGTAAGTCAAACAGAGAGAGACAAATACTGTATGATTTCACATATATGTGGCACCTTAAAAAACCAAACTTGTAGAAACAGAGAACAGATTGGTAGTTGCCAGAGGTGAGGGGATAAGGGATGGTGGGAACGGATGAAGGTGGTAAAAAAGTACAAACTTCCAGTCATAAGATAAATAAGTCCTAAGGATGTAATGGGCAGCAGGGTGACTATAGTTAACAATATTGTATTGTGTATTTGAAAGTTGCCAAGAGAGTAGATCTTAAAAGTTCTCAAGAAAAACATGTAACTATGTGAGGCAATGGATGCTAACTAAACTTACCGTGGTAATCATTTCACAATATGTACACATATCAAATCATTATGTTGTACGTCTTAAACTAATGGAATATTATATGTCAATTATATCTCAATAAAACTGGAAAAAAAGAAACCTCGTTTGAAGGGTTTTGCCGCAGAGGAGAGCAAAGAAATGGAGCAACAACTAGCGGAAGAAATTGGGCCAATGTAAGTTTTTGTTGGCTTGATTTTGTTTGGTTTGGTCTGGTTTCATTTAGTTTCTTTTCTATTTTTTTTGGAATATTTAAAGGCATTAGGGGTTTTGTGTGTATGTGCGTGGTAAGAACACTTAGCATGAGATCTACCTTAGGTTTTTAGGTGGACAATGCAGTATTGTGACTTTAGGTACACTGTTGCACAGCAGATCTCTAGAACTTGTTTTGCATAACTGAAATTTTATAGCCCCTGATTAGCAAACTCCCCATTTCCCCCTACCCCAACCCCTGGCAACCACCATTTTATTCTTTGTTTTTACAAATTTGACTGTTTTTGATACCTCATGTACAAGTAGAATCACATGGTGTTTTTCCTTCTGTGACTGGCTTATTTCAGTGACCACAATGTCCTCAACGCTCATCCATGTTGTCACATATTGTAGAATTTCCTTCTTTTTTTAAAGGCTGAATAATATTCCATTGTGTATATAGACCACATTTTTTATCCATTTATCTGTCGCTAGACATTTAGGTTGTTTCCACCTCTTGGCTATTGTGAATAGTGCTTCAAAGAACATAGAATTGGGTTTAGTTTACTTTTACCACAGGAAAAATATAGCAACAATCAGTCAACTAGCCAATATATGGAATATTTGCCATATATCAATACTGTGCTTTGTTCCGAAGGAGAAGGAGAAATAGAAACTAAGTCCTTGCTCTCAAGGATTTTACAGCCAAGTTAGGGATAAAAGTTATTTAGAAGAGAAAATCAGGGAGCTATCAACATACCCATAGAAAGGTCCACAGAAGGGAGGGAAAGGGCGTGGTGTTCAGACTGCTGGGGCCGTGGGAGTTCAGAACAAAGGGGGCATGGAGACGGCGTTTGGTCAAATTCGGTGGGAGATATTTATTAACTACTAAGTGTCTAACATTGTGCCTGGTGGTCTGGGCCATGTAGGAAAGGAAATAAACGTCTGTCATATATGCTTCCTGGCTCCCGTGCCACCTCTCAGCAGCACGGTCCATGAAGGGCTGACACTCAGAATCAGACTGCCTCAATAGCTCCGCCACATTCAGGCCTGGTCCAGCTTGCGTAAACTATGGGAACTCTAAAACAGGGATAATAATTGTAGGAGATAAGGCAAGTGCTAGGAATATAATAAACATTTATCTATTAACTATTTTTTGAAATTGCATTGTTAGTATTATAGCTTTGATTATATCGTGTTGAAATTATCCGTTTACCTGGCTGACTGCCTTGCTAGCCTCTGAGCTCCTGGAAGGCATAGACTGAATCTTATTTATCTTTATATTCCCAGGGTCTGGTATACGGTAAACAGTTAGTTATATTATGGATACTATTGTAACCTCATTGGAGAGCTCCCATGGTTCCATATGCATCTTCATTGTCCAGTGACAAGATATTAATTCTGATTTATTAATTGAGCACCTACCATGTGTGAGGAGCCATGTGGGTTACAAAGATGCCTAAATCCATCTCTTCCCTTTACAGTCCAGTGGGAAAACCAAGACAAGGGCATCAGTGATGCTGGAAGTGCTCACAGCAGGGCACTCAAAGAGCTGGGGACCCAGGACAGGAGAAACTGGCATCCATGCCCTTCCTCCCTTGCCCCAGCTCCCAGTCAGACCCTCACACTCACCTTTCCCCTGAGTTAACCTAAGAGAACCTTTCCCAAGTATACCATGGTGTTTCTAGGGTCTCTTTTCCTTTTGAGCTTGTGTCTAGACAGAATTCAAATTAGTGAAGAAAGAGATAGAAATGAGCACATTCTTGAGGGTGTATGAGGGGCTTGAACTGGAATGGGGTCTACTGGACGCTATCCAGAATACGCTTTGAATGATTTTGCATTATAAGCCACTGTGGCCAGAATAATTCTGTAACTGGTGAATTAATTACAACTCTCTTCAGCCCTCTGGTATCTCCATTGTAATGGAAAATTCTTGATGATCTATCCTTATGGAGAGAAGTACAAGTAATCCCAAATACGGATAAATCAATCATTTCTACTGGACCCTGGCATGTATCTCAGGGTTTCTGGAGAAAATGAGTTTATTTGCCATTCTAGAATCATAAGAAAGATCAAACCAGATAATGACGCTGTGATATAAAGGCCAGCTCAGGCAATACTGGAGAAATGTCCATTTTCCTAATAACACCATCACAATTCTCTGCTGTCTGTTCTAGGCAGGAGGAGAAATGTTTCACTCTTCAGATTGACGCCTAACACCAGCCTAAGCAGGACTGTCTTCCCTTTTCCTTCCGACCAACACACTTACCGACAACCTGCTGGGTTTTGGATCTCCTGAGAGAATCTCTTTGAACACCTCTTGTAGGCAGTGGCTTTAGTTATTGTCCAGGGAATAAATCAGAACCTCCGCAGTACTGGCCATAAAAATGTCCACCAGGCTGGACAACCTGCAGAATTTTCAAGATTTGCTTTCTCCCCTATAAAAATACAAATATTATAGTCCCCCACTCCTGGGGTAGTCCACAGAACCAATTTCTTCATAAACCGAAAGAAAGTCCTTCGTAGATGCAGAGCAGGGGCACGAGGTTTTTGGGATATAAGCACAAGCCCTCCAGAGGCTGACGGTCTAGGCAGGGGTTCAGACCCATCAATGAGCATCTAGGAGAGAAGGTTTGAGGTGGCAGGGCAGCCGCATGCATAGATGAGGCAGGAGAGCAAAGGAGCCTACAGTCAATTCTAGCTCAGTTAAGGCAAGGAGGAGACCCTTGAATTGAGACATGGAAGCTGAATAGGAGATTTATGGGTCTAGAACCATGGGGAAGAGGGCTTGGTGCTGAGGGGAACAAGAATTCCAGGCAGAGGGAGCAGTAGCCGAGGACAGAGGCCTCCAACCACCAGCGTGTACCCCTGGGCCTGCAGTGGGTTGTCTCTCTGATCTTTATCCATTCACCAGGTGTTCTGTAGCTTAGATGCCGTGGTAGAGACAAATCAGAGTTGTGTTTGAGCCCTGCTTCCATCCCCACAATGAAAAAGGAACTGCAGATATCCAAGAGCCCCACATTCTCTGGGAAACATCGTCAGCTCTCTCAACTCCCATCTCACGCCCACTTTTTTAAAACATTTCAATAGAGGGTCTAGTGTGGCAGCTACTGTCAGTATCACTTTAACTGCCACCATCTCTATTCAGGGGACAATTCAGGAGAGGACTCTGCTCCTGGCCCCAAACTTGCTGTTGGAATCATAATGGTGTTATGAGGAGAGCGAATGCAGTAAACTGGGGAGATGATTGACTGCGTCTGATGTTGGAGGACGGGATTGTGGGGGAAGATGAGGGGGACGTCCCCATGGTCACTATTGATTTGTTTCCCTAACTTCAAAATTCTCCCTGCAAGCTGCAGAGACAGAGCCTGCTTGATCTTCTCAAACATGAAATGCTAGGTAAGACACACGTCAAATGAAAATAGCCTTGTTCGTCACAGTCAATATTTTAAAAAATTTGACAGTCAGACTTAGTTACATTCAAGAGCCTATTTCCTGTTTTTGGTTTACTTACTTTGGGGGTTTGTGACAATTTATCGATGATTATTTTGTAGCAAACATCAGTGCTGACCAGAAGGAAGTGTAGTGTAGCTGATACTTGGCAAGCTTTCTAGCCCAAAGGGGCAATGTCTTCCACATCCACATCTTCTGAATCTTCTGCTTCCTACGCTGGTCACTTTTCAAACATTCATTTTACTGTTGGTCAGAGGGCAAATCTTTGTTTTTATTCTTTGTTGGCACCATGCTTCTCTCTGTTTACTTATTTTCTTTATCTCTGTTTGTCTTCGCTTGGCAAGGAGTCTACAGTTTAATACAAGCTGGGAGGGATGTGGGGAGGCTATTGCACCAGCCCAGGAGAGATGATGAGGGCCCGGCCAGGGCACTGAGAATGGGAATGGATATACAGGCTGGAGAAGGGTCTGTCCAGGTGACTCCGAGTTGCTAGCTTAGGGGACTAGGTGGATGGTGAGGCCCGTAACCAATGCAGGAGGACAAGTAGCTCTCTTTTGAATCTGTTGGTTGAAGTACCTGCAAGACATCCAAGTGGAGACTTAATAGACAGCTGCTATGCAGGCCTAGGGTCTGGGAGTGAGAATGACAGACAGGGCCAAAGATGTGATTCCACCTGCACTTGTACCCACGTATGATAGAGTGCCAACCAATTCTCCCCCCTCCAAAGTTTGCAATGTCACATCAGTAACCAAGGAAACATGTTTATTTTGATATCAATTTCTCAAATCCCACCTTTCATCTTTTCTGCCAGAGACAGTAATGGCAAAACAACCTATCGCTAGTCATAAAAAGAACTAAGAATGCGGAACAGGAAAAACTAAAGTACATGGAGGAACCAAGCAACAATAAATTCAAACTGTTGAGTAGCACAGCCACTCAGGGTAGCTCTTTCTTCTTCTAGCTCACCCTCTGGCAGAACTGGGTATCTTGAAGGTCTTGGAAAAAGTAGATGGACAGCAATTTTAGCAACTTACCACATGACCATGAATTTCCTACACAGACAATAGATGGTCACAGTGCATCTGGCCCCAAGTGCCTGTGGTGGTAGACTGAGTTAACACCAGAGTCATCTGAGAGATGATAAAATCATTCTGGCAGTCAGGATGGGTTGGGAAGGCGAGAGAGCAAGCACAGAGCGTGCCGCGTTGGTGGCACGGTTGCCCGGAGTGGTGCTTCTCTGTGACCCAGGGGCTCCACCTTATTGGGAGCTGGAAACCTGGAAACACCAGTGTTGATTCCTTTCCTGAGCCAGAGCACGCCGGCAGCTGAGAAGCCACACTTCTCTCGTCTTTTCAGCCAAACCACGCTTTGCTCCATTCCGTCACTGCCACCTCCCAATTAGACACCCGGAGTCCCTCTACCACCTGCCACTGTGCAAGACAAGTCCAGCTGCCCTGAGGTGGGAGAGGGCTGGGGACGGCTGAGGTCTCCCAGCCTGGAAGAAGGCAACAGAGCACGTGAGCTCCTCAGAGGCGAGCAGGATTAACTGCCGGAAGGGAAAGAGAGCTGTCTTCCCTCAGAGAGCCGCAGGGTTCAGGGTGGGTCATCATTAATCACTGCTGTTGTGGGGTTATTAGTTTGGGGAACCCTTTATAAAAGCTATGGAGACTTTATCTTTGAAATAGGGCTGCAAATTCCCATCTGATGGAGTTGGTTTGAAGGGTAAATGAGAAAATGTGGGGAAGTCACACTACATAGTACCTGGTATTTAATAAATGCTTAACACCTGGTAGTCGTCATCATCATTTGAGGAGTATAGAGAAGTGGTTAAGATCACACCTCAGATGAGGGTTTGAATCCCAGCTCTACCCCTCACCAGCTACGAGACATAGGGAACATCATTTAATTTCCCTGAGCCACACTGTCACTATCTCTAAGACTGGGTTAACAATATCTACCCCTGGGGTTATTGCGAGTCTTAAGATCAGATAAAGTAAGTAGAGGCTTTAATTTGTGGTAGCATTAATATTATTTTTGGAAATACCTGAACGTAGGGCTCTTTTCATGCTTCATGTTTCCAGAGACAATGCCCACCGACAGGGTGAAAGCCGGTTCTGCTCGGCCAGCCCATATGCAGGTCTCTAAACTACAATGACTCTAAACTACATGGTAACCTAGACTGGGGTGGGCAAATCTTTTCTGTAATGGGACAAAGAGTAAATAGTTTAGGCTTTGTGGGCCACACAGTCTCTGTCCCAACTCCTCAACTCTACCACTGTAGGGCCGGAAGCAGCCATAAACAACATGTAAACAAATGTGCGTGACTGTGGTCCAATAAAACTTGATTTACAAAAACAGGCAGTTGGTCCAATTTAGCCTGTGGTCATTGTTTGCTGACTCCTGACTTAGACACACATAGAGCTAACCTCGCATGTAGATGCTTGTTGCTATGGCATGGTTAGAGGAAAAGTGGGAAAGGACTTCACGCCCCCACTCCCATCTCCTGCAGGGTGCCAAGTATTAGAAATTCCACTATTAGAAAGTCATTTCTTTGAATTAAGCATTAATCCATGGAGAAAAGTGAGATGCCTGTCAAAAAGCAAATAAAAAGAATAATAGATAAAGATGAAACTTTAATTTGAATTGGAATATCAGTGTACCTTCCAAACTGACAGGCCTTGACTTTGCTGGGGGGCACTAAGCACCTGGAGGGAGGAGAATTAAAAATGGATAGAGGGAAGGAAAAAGGGAACAGATTTGACTAGGACTTTCTCTAAGGTCTTTCAGATCAAACCTCTCCCCTTAGACTCCTTCCCCTTCTGCATTCCACCGCCATATCCACGCCAAGATCTCTTCATCACAAAGAGCAAACCAAAACAATGGATCCTTCACTGCCTCTTTCTGAGACAGTAGGTGGCTGCTTGCAACAATTCCTGAAGCCTGAATCCTCAGTTTCCAGTTTTTCATCTCTTAGAACAGATGTGCAAGGGGACAGCCGCCTCTCTGTACTCCGAGTTTGGTACACAGATCAATGTTAATACTAGTATAGAGGTCTTTCTCTTCCCTTCCCATCTTCCAACCTCACCTCACCCCCCACCCCCAGTGGTAGCCCACTTCTTCCCAAAAATTGGGAAGGAGAGTCAAAATTCAGGGCAGGCCTGGGGCAAAGGCTATTTTAGTGTAACGTCAAAATTATGTTAGAAACAAAATACGAATCCTGTTTATGGATCCAGCAAGGGCTGTTGACTGTTGATTAATCCTTGCGGTGTGGGAAACAGTGGGCAGTAGAGACAGCCTCAGTCTGGGTGACGGGGTAGCAAAGGAGTCTATTTGTGGAGATCACTTGGTCCAAGGAACTGTAGTCTGTTTCTCTCCCCAAGGGCAGTTACAGACAAAATCATGTGGATCCAAAATAAGAAGCCCATTCTCAAGGTCCCACTAGATTTGCTTTGCCCTCTGTCCCCCAGGTGGCCTCATCCCATCACAGAACTCGCTCACCATGTTTCCCGATGACACGTGCTCTCTGGGTGCCCACATTTGCTGTCTCTTCTTATGCTCACCTTTCCAGGACCACCTGGCCCTTCCAGGTAGCTTCTTCTCTGAGGCCCTCCAGCCTCTGCCCTCCGCCTCTCTCCAGGGTCCTTAAGCAGCTGGAAGGCACATACACCTCCAGGAGTCTACTTCTCCCCACCATGACCCCCACCACAACCCCCACCACTCCAGAATACTATCCAACACCAAAGCATTTGTAGGTGCTCAATTAATGTTTGTAGAATTAATTCACAATGGACAACTTTAATGCTTACATTGCGTGAACAATCCCTTGCTCTCCTGTGCCACTGGAAGGAGCAGGGACAAGCATTGGAGAAGGCTGGGGAGAAGACTGTACTAACTACTAACGCCTCCCGCCCCACCCCACCCCACCACACTCCTGAGCCCTGTAAGGGTGGTGAATGCTGAGAAGAGGTAGCGTCCTCATCTGTCCAGCCTCCTGGGAGCTCTGGATCCTTCTACAGAACTCCTTTCTTTTCCACTCACTGCTACACCAGCCTTTGTAGCTTAGAAACCCATCTGGCATCTCAGGTTGGTTTGAACAGAAGTGGAGATGATTCAACAAATCTAGTTCAACTGTCTTTTGCTTAACTTTTTAATCCATAGTGCAAAAGTGTGCTAGAATGTATTAATCCTCATGCACCCAAGTTAAGTGACGGAAAAATATTCTAGGAGTCTTTCATTACATTTAACGTGAACATTTTTATTAAGGAGTACTTCTTCTTGAAGGAGTACAGTTTCTTGGAATCAGGAGTGAGGGAAAAGCTGGGTGAGGCAGGGAAAGAGGGAGATCCTAAACGAGGGGCATTACCACCTTCACCACTGCTTGGAGTAACATACAACTGAATACTCCACGTCTCAAGACTCGCTTCCCAGAGGCCCCATGAACTGCTGTCTCAGGAGAGTCCACCACAGAAGGAAGAGAGAAGAATGCATCCCCAAGATTCTGCCCTGCATGGGGCGTTAACTCTCCTACACTTTACAGTTGCATGTGTGTGGGCACCAGAAAGTTCCCACAGTGTTTCACGCCTCAGTGGCACCAGCTGAAGCCCCCATGGGACCGTGAGAGGCATGCAGTGTAGGCCCAAGGGGCATAGTCAGGCTGTGCTTCCCAGTGGGCAGCTGGAGTGGAACAAGGGTCCCAGGCCTTGGGTACACCTGAGCGCAAGAGGATCTGAGATGGCCCCTGAGAGTTGTCCGTTATACGGAAACTCCCTTCCATGAGTGTGGCGACTCATCGAAATGTACTTTCTGTGCATGCACTATTGCTGACACAGATTTTATTTTTATTCAACAATTCATTTCTTCATTCATTCATTAACCAATTCATGCACCCCCTATATTCCAAACGCTGTGACAAATAGGAATAACCTGGCTTTCTGAAGCAATGGAAACACCTTATCTACTATCCTAAAGCAACCCCAGTCTCCCTCCCTGGCTCTCCATTCCTCCTGATGCCACACCCCACCCACCTGGACCACCATTAGTTTTACTCAGAAGTGTTGAATTGCCCACAAATCTCCCGCTAAGGCTGTGGGGTGGCCCTAGAAGAGACTATGTCTCTTCCAAAGGGAAAATCTTGCCTGTGAACGCAAACACTGTGCCACTACTTATCCCTCCTCCACATGTCATCATTCCAGAGACACTCAGGCCCAGAACAAGGGATGAGGAGCTCCTGGGCTCCAGAATGGGATCCCGCACTGCTAATTTAAACTCTAGGAGGAAAGTAAGCTGCAGAAGCTTGGAGATGCCTCAGTGTCTTAAAATTTCGGGGCTGTCAGTGAAGAATGGTCCAAAGTCAATTCTTGTGGGTTAAGGAGAGATAGGGAACTAGCGACTCTTTATATTTGGGTTTCACCCATTCATCATGTCATTTGACTATGGCTCACCATGACCATGACCATGTAGAATTATTTCCATGTTACAGATGTGGAAACTGAGGCCGAGAGATTAAATAACTTGCTGAAAGTCACACAGCCCATAAAAAGGTAGTTCTAGGGCTAGACCCATGTTTTTTAAGTGGACATCACCTTTATCCTACCCAGTGGCTTGTCCTACCCTGTCCTTCATCCCACTGACCTATCAGCCCAGTGTGGGCCGCTGCCAATCCTTACCCGCCATATGGGAGACAATGGGCCTTAGGACCCAAGGGTTTCCCCCAAGGTACTTCAGCTGAGTATCGCCAGTGGGCAAAATGCCAGTGCTCAGGGCTTCATCTTCCCCTCCTCTGCCCTCCATCAAGCCCCCTCCTCCCTCACCTAGCACAGAGCCAACTCACTCCTGGTAAATTCAGTGTTTTTCCATTTCAGTGAGCTCAGCCTTTCCTTTGATTTGGGTGCAAGCAGCTGCAGGTGCCTCAAGTCATCATGTGCTCTCTTTCCCCCTCTCTCACTGCAATGTCATCCATGTTTACTTGCTGCTCTGGACTTTAGATTCTGTCAGAATGCCAATCGGCCGGGCCGCCAGGCACCACAGCTGACAGTCAAATCTGTGATGTTGAATCCTTCTTCTGGAAAAAAGGGCTAAAGAGGTTAATACACTCAAGTCAGGATAAACACACCAGCTGTTAGAGTTTCTAATATTTAATATCATTATCAAATAAATAACTCAGGGAGAAATCACACATGCGCACACACACACCCCCACACACACAACAACCCACTGCTTCATTTACAGTGGTTAAAGAGAATATTAATAATTATCTTAAAAGCCTCCACAATGCTTTTAAGTGATGGCGGGGACACAATTAAGGAAACATTTGCATAGAGCCTGCTGCTGCTCCTGTCCAGAGACCCTCCTGGAGGTCAGCCCAGAGAGAGGAAGTGCGGAGCACAAGGAGGGAGGACTATGTTCACATTAGCAATTTTAGGTTTCCCTCTTGGTCTGGGAGGATCTCAACTCAAGTAATCTTTGCTTTTGCTTTCAATGGGGAGATTCCAGATGGATCTCTCTGTACTAAAAAATACACCACCCTTCTATCTACCTACAGAACACAAAACAATTTTTTTTTGGAGGAAAGTGTATATTCAGAAAAACGTCGCATTCATAATGAGTTTTGTGGATAATGGATTATCTAACTGACCGGTAATAGTGCTTTGTTGTTTCTCCTTCAATCTATTTTGTGCACAGATCCCAGCCAGGATGATGAACATCTATTTCTCTCTTGGAGTTCTGGCCTTCTGATTCCCTGAGCACTGATGTTAAGGATGAGCAGGACAGAATTTTAACGACCTGTTAACTGTGTCAGGAAATTGCGAGTCCACTTTTTTTTTGCCTGAGCCTACTGGCTGCTGTTCACCTGGGCTAAAGGAACAGAAAATGATGATCATCACATTTGGGGGAAAAAAATGAACATGGGCTAATTTTTTTTAAGGCTCAACAAAGTGTTTTCCAGGTCACAAAGCACTGAGCAAATGAGTTCCATATCTCGTTTATGTTGTATATCATAAGGGAAGCTGGTCTCGGCGACTCTGTGAAGGTTCCATGAGCATTTTTTGAGATAAAGCCTTCATTTCAAGGGGCCAGGGTTGAGCTATTTCCCTTCTCATCAAGCAAAAACCTGGCATCCTGTTTGTCTGTCCAGATGTATTTTTGTTTGGGTTTTTACACTGTTTGATTGAGATCAAGTCATGAATTTCTGCTCTCCGGATGGGCAGGGGAATGACAATTTATGGAGTCTGAGGATGCATGTTGTTTAGCTCAAAAGCACAGCCAGATGAATTCGTGTGAGAGGAAAGGCTGCCCTGCATGGCCACCACGGCCAATATCAGGGGCAATTTCTCTTTTACAAACTTTTGAAAACCAGAGCCAGAGGGTATAGTTTTAATAATCTCTACTATCTGGGGCTGTATGGGCAGGATGGATCAGATGGAATGAATCCCAATAATTTAAATGGGACTTTGTTCTAATAAGACTTAAAAAGCAATTTTCCTGTTGACATTGAATTCATGTAAAGGCTACCGAGATGACTGGATTGTCCACACACTTTCTGGTTAACGCTGGGCATGGTGGACATGTAAACGACTTCTGCCCACACACCTCTGCCTTTGAGTCCTTGATGAACTTCGATGGCTCAGTGCCCCCTTTGCTCACTCAGGCATCCTCTCCGTGTCCGGCCAGGTCCCCGCCTCTTCAAATGAGTTTTTTAAGCATATAGAAAAAATGCGGCCGGGTGGCAGGGATGAAGGGAAGAATGATGGGTCTCCCCAGACCCCTGGGGAGACCAAGTGGGAGGAAGGGGTGTCTCAGAGCTGATCAGTGGTGGGGTAGGGGTGCCGGCTCCCACCGCCTGGCCATTGTGTGTCTTCTCCTCTCAGCACAGGAGTTGTTGGAGGAATGAAACCATGCCTGGAAAGATGCCTGAAGTTTAGATATTTGATTATTTTTTTCTATTTCTATTCAGATGTATCTGGATTGGAGATGAGACCAAAATTATTGTTAGAGTTGTGAGGAGGAGAGAGAGGAAGGGAATGAAGAGGAAAATGGTGGCAGGGAGGAAGGGAGAGGGAAAGGTGAGGAGAGAAAGAGGAGAAAAGGAGGAAAGGAAGGGAGGGAGGGAAGAAGGAGGGGTGAGAGGGAGGGAGGGGGAAGGACGAGGAAAACCAAGCCCAGTTCTCAAACCCAGAGCCGCGCTGTCTTCTCTTGGGGACTCTGTCTTTGCACAAGCGTGCTATTCCCTAACGACCTCTTCACCCATTTGTACACCACAAGCTCTGCCTCCTATCTGCATCTGGGATCAAGCCCGCAGGCTGGGCTGCTCAGCGCAGAGCTGAGTGCATTCTTGCCCCTGTTTCACCTCCTTCGTGCACGAGGCTCTCTGTTTGCCTTCCTGTCTCCCGGAGGGAGGAAACATGTTTTTACTGCATAGTTTCCCCAGCGTCCTGGCCCATCTCATAAATGTTTGCTGAATGAATGAAAATGAGAGAATTGAGGAAGAACTAGAGATTTACCAAATACTACTGTAAATCCAAGAACTCTCCTATGATAAAGAAATTTAATTTCAGTTATATGCTATTATAGCCCTTTGCCATTAACAATAGAAATAAAAATGTCTTAAGGATAAGTCAAAGAGAGGTATTGTTGGTCACTCGCAAGAGATTTCCGTCTATTCTAACAATAGCTGTTTAGAACCCTCTTTTAAAAATAGAACATACCTGTCATTAATATTAAAATATAAAATGAATCATATTCTATTGATAAGTGTACCTAGAAGCTGAATGAGGTCCTTTTTAAAACAAATATACATACGAGTATTTAAGATAACTTGGGCTTAACTAACAAGAGAACTAGACGGATGGAAAGTCTGAGAGGCATTGACTTAAAGGCAGTTTTGATTTTGGTCTCCGATCTGTGAGAGAGCCGCCCCTGGGAGTTCATTGCACCTGAGCTCAGGTCAGCTCAGAAAACAGGAACCAAACAATGAGGGTCCCTCCATTTCCATCAAAATTTCACTTCCTGCCACTCTTAGCACCTGACTTTATTGCGAGGAGACCTTTGTAAGATGAGGAAGGCACTGACTTGCCCCTTCCCTGATGGGGTTACAGGAGCCCATGGGGCTGATGGCACTCATCCAAGGTGGTTGGGCAGTGTAGCTGAGGGTCTAACTTGTTCTGCCAGTCTGCTACTGCCAGGGGAAAGGTAGTATGGACCCAGGGTCAATTCTGAGCAGGAAGAGCCCTATTAGCAGGACCCAGTTCTTGCCTTCCGCTTCCAGAACATGGCAAGCTGTGTAAAGGAGGATGCTGAGCAATTTTTCTGGTTATCTTCAGGGTAGATTAAAGAAGAGAGGAGATTAACCAGAAAGACGGAAATTAGATACAAAGAGGAACTTCCAGTTGCTAGGATGATTTTAAAAGCTGGAATAAACTAGGAAAATTCCTAGTGAGTTCAACTCTGCTGCAAGGACGTCTTGCGTAGAATTACAAACGTCTTGGGCTCCTTAGTGCTGATTCCCACATCTTAATCCCTAACTCCAGGCAGGTGAAGGGCAAGCGGGCTCCGTAGCCTTCGCTCTGAATGCCTAGCCTCCCTCTGGTTTAAGCCCCATGCCTTATTTATGTGAATTTTTTGTTCATGTAGACATTTTACTTTCCTCACTGCAGAAGGTGGTTTCCCCAAACTGCTGCGGATGTTCCTTGCCTGTATATTTTATTCATATGGATCCGTTATGGGCCCATCCCTTCCTGAAAGAGCTGAAATTTGCCCTTGAGGCATCAGATGGAGTAGTCAGATTGTCAAATCTGTCTCCTAATTGAAGTGAACGTTGGCACAATATTTGTCGACTGGAAATAAACAGCCCCAGTGAAGTAGCAGGTTTACAACCTTCACGCGCTTGTTCAGGTCTTGCTGAGAGTTGAAGGAAACACACAGAGAGAGAAGCTATTTCTCTTGGAAATGAAAACTTGGGGAGGGGAGGAATCTTTCTTAGCCTTCGAATCTCTGAGAGCCAAGAACAGCTGACCTGGGGCAATCGCGGTGCAGTCAGCAAGGTGTATTTCCCCCACTCCTCCCTTGCCCGTTCTTCTCCCTCCCGTTCTGCGTGTCTCCCTCTCCAACACTCAGGGGTTCAGGATCAGCCTGCTTGCTGTCCTCCATCAAATCCTCTCATTGACAAGTTTCTGCTATCAGAGTTTCAGGAACAAAAAGCAAAAGCATGATCAAGTCCAAAAGAGGCCCGATGACCTCCTCTATCTTTTCCCAATGACTCATGAGCCCCAGCAAACTCAAAAGCTCTGGTTCTAGAATACTGTCCAAGCTCGCCTCTGCCTTCAGTGCTCTGCAAGTGTCCCTCTGACAGCTTTGCAGGGAACATTCTTGGGGGACAGGGAGTCAGGGGATTCAATGCAAAGCCTTATAAACTGCAACCCTGGGTACACACTAGCGTCTTGGTGCCTCCCAAGGTCATATGACAGAGCAAACAAGTGGAAAGGACTCAAGTCAGGCCCAAAGCTGAAAACTCTGCCTCTCCAATAAGGCTGTGGAAAATCGCAGGTGGGGTGAGTAACTCCCCTTGCCCCTCCCCGCCACTTTCTTGCTTTCCTCAAGAGACCAGTCAGAAGTCGGCCATTTCCCTCCATGAAAGCTCCCCATGGGGTGGGTCCCTCTCACCTCCTGCTCTCCAGTGCCATTCTCTGATCCATTCCAGCAGGTGTCCAGGCAGGCACTAGGCCACTAGTCCCTGGACACTCTCCTCCATGCCGCCCTAAGGAAGTCATTCTGATACACCAGGCTCCTATCAGGGAGCTGGTGGGTCCCAACCTCTGGAAGGTCCTAATCTGTCCTCTCTTTAGTCTAGATGGGGGAGCTGGATGGAAAGAATTAACAAGCACCATAAACCTTCCTTGGCCTTCTCTGGTAGTGACTGGTTTTTCTCCACTCCTCCTCAGAGAAGAGAGAACGGGAGTGGGGAAAGACCAAGACAGAACATCCCTGCAGTGACCCTGAGAAGGCATCTCTGCTCAAATGCCTCTTCAGGATGGAGAAGAGGTATCTCATCTCTAAGGTCCCTTTAACTGACCCACAAAAAGCCTTTGTGACCTCCCCCACCTCCGGTCATGGCTAGGAATTCCTCCTAGCACATCCTTCATTCCTGAATGCATCGCCAGCTCTTCTCTCTCCTAGCACTTGGCTCAGTAATGATCTGCCTGTGAGTCTGCCCACCTGGGCCACTGAATTAGAGTCTCTTGAGGGCAGAGGTGTTGCTTTCACTGCTGCATCTCCAGCCTCCAGTACAAGCCTGCCATAGACTCTTACTGTTTGTTGAAATGAGGAAACTTTCCTTAACTAAGCAAGCAAATGAACTTCAGGCCCCTAAACCCTGACTCCTTCCCCACCTTCAGCCCTGACCTTTATCAGAACAAGTAACCCAAGTCAGCTGCGCTAAGAAACGTGAAATCGTTCCCTATCACCAGCTTTTTGGGACACTGATAAATCTTACAGTCAAATTGTGGTTTTATTCTTCGTTGTAAGTCATTTGTTCTTTAGGGTTAATTTAAACCAAGTGGTGATGGGGGTGGGGACACAGTATAGTTTTTGTACTTTAAGCTTGACCTCTACTTGTGGATTCATGGCTTTGTCCCTTTTATAGGAATTCCAAGCCTAAATGGATAGACAGAGGAAGTATCTTGGAGATGGGGATATTTTAAAATGCAACCCAAAATGTTAGCAAGTAGCCAGCCAGCAACCTAGCATGTGTAAGTGTTAGATCAGCTCTGTAGCTGATGGAACCCAGCTTCCAATATGTCTTTCTGTGATGAAACTAAATTTGTAGAAGCCCAACACTTGACCAAGGCTTGTTTAACATTTTATTACTTCTTTTTTTTCCTGAGACTTGAAAACATGCTATTTGTGAGAGCTTGGTTCCAGAAGAAGGCAAAACAAAGAATTGGTGATGGCAAGTGTCAGGGATAAGAAATCAGCCACTCCTTTTATAGTGTGTGAAATTAATCAGTAGCTGTTGACCTGCTCACAGTCAAGAACACAAACTGCGCTGCCATCACATGGCTTATCAAGACTTCCCCATGTGACATTCCTTGTGGATTGGAGATGATGAGGGAACATAGGGTTTTCTAGCATGTGCTCTTACAGAAAGGCTGAAAATGTGTAAAATTGACTCGTGAAATTAGTCCCCATGTCGGAAAATCTCTGGGTCCCTCTCCTGTTCTTCTCAATGACCTCCTAAGGGGAGGTCTAAAGCCCTTTTCTAATCGTTCATTCTCCTTGGCATCTCCTCTGCAGCACTTGATATGATTGACCATTCTCTTATACTTAATAAGGATTTTCATTGTAATGATCCCCATACTAATTATATATTGTGATCCCGACACAGTGATAGGCATTTCAAATATCCTTTCATTTGTCTGAAGTGACACAGAGCCTTCCCTCTCTTGCCCTAGGTCTGTCTTCCTGAGTACTCCTGTTCCTACCTCTGATCTTCCTCCTCTCCCCCCAACTGACTCATTCACTCAGGTTCTGTCCTTGGGCCTCTGCTCTTCTCTTCTTCAAAGAAGTCGTCGCCTCCAAGGGGATGACTTCTACATCTGTCATCTTTGGCCGTCACCCACATTCCTTTCTCCAGCCCCACATTTTCCACTGCCTGCTGGACATTTCCACTTGGGTGTTCCACCAACACCTCAAAATAACTGAAAATAATTTCACTAAATTTCTCTCAAAAATGGCCTCCCCTCCCAATTTTCCCATTTCTATTGATTCTACCAGAACTCTAGTCTTGATATCTTAAATGCTTTCTCCTTCATCTCTTCTTAGCTCCTCAGTGACCCAGTTCTGCTGATTCTTGCTTTGTCAGAGCTCTTAATTCTCCCTTCCTTTAGATTCCCATGTCCATGATTCTAATTCAGGCCTCATCACCTGATGCCTCAGTTATTGCAATGCCGTCTTATTTCTCTGCCACTTTCAGTCTTGTGTATTGCTGCCTGTTTAATCTTCCTAAAATGTTACTTTCTTCAAGTAACACCCCTGATCAAAACCCTTCATTGTCTCCCCACTGGCCAATCCTGGCATTTAAGGCCTTCCAAAATCTGGTCCAAATCCACTTTCCCAGGGCACATCCATTGCTCCTAAGTGCAAACTGGTCTCTTCAGTATCTTTGAAACACAACTTGCTTTACCTCACTTTGTTCCCTCTGCTGCTATCTTTTTGAAATACTCTTCCCCTCCTCTGCCCAACGCCAATCCTACCAGCCTACACGCTTGGTAGCTCAGTAGTTCGATCTTCAAGATTTCTTTAACAATAATACATGTATCCATTCAGCAACTGTTTATTGAGGATCTGCTCGATGCCAGCCTCTGTCCCAGGCCCTGGGCATACAGAGGTGAATAATCAGCCAAGGTTCCTGTTCTCATGGAGCTTACAGTGGGGAGGAGGGAGAGACATAAAATAACAAATAAATGATGAGATACTTTCAGATAGCAATAAATGCTACTTGATCTCAGCAACCTTCTTTATGAAAGAGAAACACTGAGTCTCGGAGAAGTTAAATGCCTTCCCAGAGATCACGCAGTTGGTGGATGACAATGCCTGGATCATAGATCATGTCTTCTGTGTTCTTTCCATTACCTACACTACTTCTTGTTTCTTTAGCCAAATGTTAGACTCCTCAAGGTCAGGTCATAATTCTCTCAAATTTGCCCTAGCACTAACACACTACTGGGCATGTTGCAAGTGCTCAATGCTTACTTGTAGGAAGAAAGAATTAAAGAAAGCAGAAGGCAAGCAAGCCAGAAGGCAGCAGAGAGAAGGGGTGTCCCTGTTAGGTCACAGACACATAGCAGTAATTTTCCTTATCCGAGCCAATGTATCCCACTAGTATCACATGCATATCCATATCACTTAGCACACCAGAGAGTCTAGGGGTTAATAAAGATGCTGTCAGGGGTACTGACTTTTGTTTTCCACTAAATTTCCCTTGCAAGTAGCAAATTCTACCATTTGGACTGTGTGTATGACCCAGGGGGGACTCAGTGTCCAGCCAGCTTCATCCTCCTGACGGTGACAAGTAAGAAGAAGATATAGCTCAGCAGGACCAAGACTGGGAAGAGTCAAGACGATTTGTTTAAAGCAGTCTGTAACAGACAAGTGGTCATAAAATGGATTCCTTTCACTTTCCCTACTCCTCTGTCCACTACTCCTCAGGGAGAAACAAATGGAGAGGAGGAAAAGGGAGAAGGAAGGGAAGGAGAGAAAAAGGAGAATTTATCACAAGTTCCTATTTATAGAATCACAAGGCTGAACAATAAGCTATCTTCAAGGAAAGGGGGGTATTGAAATTGCATTTGAAATAGTCTCCCTTATATCTAAATGATAATTCTTGTTCCTTCACTCCAACTTCTAATGGACTCTCTATTGATGATGATAGTTTAACTAACAAAACTTGTAGAGAGGAATGGCAACCCCCACTCAGATCTCCCTTTAAATTATTTTCCATTTAGCGTGAATCCTATAGCATGGCATAAAACTTTATTGAATAGCTCATTTGAGCAGAGAATACTTTTGAAAGAATATTAGTAAACTCTTTCAATGGAGTCAAAACACCAAAATGGAAAATTCAAGTTTTGAAGAGAGCCATTAAGTGTGATTAAACCTTTAAAAAGGAGAGAACAACGCCTGCAGAACTCTATTTAGCCATTTCATATCTTTAATTGTCCAAAGATTTACTTTAAAAGCACAGACATGAAAGGATGCTGAATGTGACAGTATTTCAAGGGGGAGCGTGAAGATAAGCCCCGTTCACCAGCAAATGGAGCTCAGCCCAGAAGGAGGGACAACAAAAGCGGCAGGGACCTGCTTCCTTCTACAATATATAGAGAGACGGAAATAAACAGGCAGCAATTCTTGACTTAGCTTTGAGGAGCACAATGGCCATGATTAGGGATGCAGAGTGGGAGCACATTTAAGTAGCAGTGACATCCCCCAGTTAGCTGGTAATTAGGATGAAAACTGAGGGGAAAGAAGCTGAGAAGCAAGAGAGGGAGAAATGGGGGAAGCTGGAGAAAGCAGTTTGGAACAGTTTTCAAAATTTAAGGAGATGGAAGTTCACTTGGGGAGCTAATTTTATCATCTACCTTCCTAAACTCGAACCTCAGAGATTTTGATTCAGTAGATATGGGATGAGACCCTGGCATCTGCGTTTTTCAAAAGCCTTCAAGGTAATGCTGCTGCCGATGGTCGCTGGACCGGGTTAGAAGACGTCTGGAGGAAGGAGGAAGAGCTTAGAACAGAAATCTGTAAGAGAAACACCACCTGGGAGGGAGAGAGAAAAGTCTGCACAAATGGCAAGCCTCCAGCATCTAACTTTCCTGCGCCCTTCCTCGCTCTCAAATACACAAGGCAACCCAGGGAAGAAAGTCGGCTGAGGAATTCAATCACGGAGAGTATCAGCAATATGGGGAATTCCTTCCGGAAAGGGGCAAGAATGAAAGACAGTAAAGAAATCAGAAAAAGAAGAAGAAGAAGAAGAAAAATGACAGGCACTCAGGAAAGCAAAATCATGATTGAATATTCTTTAAATATCCAGAAACGGAAGTGAACAAAGCAATGTGATAATATGCTTTGATATATATTGACAATATAGGAGTCCCTCGGTATCCGCAGGAGATTGGTTCCAGGAACCCCTAGCGGACGGACACCAAAATCCGCGGATGCTGAAGTCCCTCATATAAAAAGGCTTAGTGTAAGGAATATGGTCAGCCCTCCGTATCAGCAGGTTTTGAATCCGCGGATTTAACCAACCGCAAAAACCACGGATACAGAGGGCTAATTGTATTTTATTTCACTTTATTTTATTTATTTATTTTTATTGCAGTAACATTGGTTTATAACATTTTATAAATTTCAGGTGTGCATCATTATATTTCAATTTCTGTGTAGATTGCATCATGTTCACCACCTAATTACAATCCATCACCACACACATGTGCCTAATCACCCCTTTTGCCCTCTGTATTTTAAAAAATAGTTATGTCTTATGTTTAGGTGTTAATAAAGTAGAATAGAAATTATGTAAAATTGTGGACTGTCAGATCGATAAGTGGTTCAAGAGAGTGGAAAAATCTGTGGTTTCCAGCTCTAACCTGTGGCCTTGAAGATGGGCCTCAAGATTAACCACCAGGGATCAAGAGCTGCCAAGTTGGGAGGGGTTCACCAGGCACTGTCCCCCGCCACAACCAGACTCTCTCTGTTTTGAGTAAGAGTCAATTCGAACAGAAAAGTCCTACTAAAAGGTGCTTTAAAATTCCCAATTCTGACCATTTCTCCTCATTTTACAGATGAGAAAACTGAGATCCTGAGAAGCAGTGTCTTGCCCAAAGTAACTCGACCTGTTTGTGACTATTTGGACCTAAGCTTGGAACTCCTTGTTCCTAGTCCAGTGAACATTCCTCCAGAGCACCCTGCCCTCCACTTTAGATACTGGAACTTGTCAAGCAAGTGTGTTTTACAAGACTTTGTTATTGTATATGGTTGGAACATTTTAAGGGTCATGATTTAATCAGTGGCATATCTAAACACATGTGATAATGAGTAAAGTCATCCCCAGAGTGTTACTTTACGTTCTTTTGAAGTAGAAGGGGCCCAATGAAGTGAATAGGAATGAATGGCAATCTTTAGGCCAAAAGGAAGTGGGAACTATACCTGTTACCTACTTAAAACACTCAAAGCACATGACATACACGTTACAAACTCTAGACCCTTCCATTCTCATAGCAACCCAGTGAAGCCAGATAAATAAATTTCATTGAGCCATGGAGATGACTGAGGCCCAGCAGGGTTAACTAAATTGCCAAAAGGGGTGACAATTCGAGTCTGGGTGACTTCAGAGCCCAAGATTTTTGTACCTAATTACATTGTCCTCCTGACAATGGGATGCTTTTGGCTCTTCATGTCATCCTTTTGCAGGGCCAGACTCACTTCCTTTGTGTGGTACTCATTCCAATATACGTGCTGCCATGAAGGATGGCTGTCATAAAAAAAAAAGGAGAAAATAATGAGAAAACATTTCTATTAAAAAACAATTGAATTCAAACATCCAGGAAGAGTCACTTAAGGGGCTCTTCCGGCAATGCTTGACTTACAAGGAATTCTAAACAGGTCCTTTGGGATCCGCACATCCCTACATAAAGCTCTTCACTGGCTTCCACTCTTATTCAGCTCATCTTTCAAGCCTGCTGGACTCTGAGTGACGACAGCAGGCAACACCCAAAGGAGGGTAAAGCTTCAGACTCCCTTTCCCTGCTCACAGGCCCGTGGACTTCAAGACAACACAGACTGGGGTTTGGGCTTGGAGGGGCTTGCAAGAAGCCTCTACACCATCCCCCCCAGCACCTCATTTCTTCCACTTTTCTCTTAGACATATGGTACATAATAGAAAGTTGAGAAAATAATACTTTTCATCCTGAGAACCTAATATATCTATTTTCACCTTGGTAAATTCTATTCTCATTCTCTGTCTTCATAAATATAGGTTTTACACAGTCACAGTCATAAGGAGCACTCCCAGCCCCCAACTCTATGTCATAGACTTTATCCAGGAGGGGGATGGTTAGCCTCTCTCATTTCTCTCTAGTGCTTCTCTCCCTTCCTTTCTTTTATTCATTCCCCTGTTCTCTCTTTGTCACTTAGTCTCTCTCTCTCCTCCATGTTTTTCTCCCTTAATTGAATGTAAAGCTTGCCACAGGTCCCTGGGATTCCTGGGAATGAAGACGTGCTGAGTTCTGACAGGGTCTTACCTGGTTTCTTTTCCGGGAGCACATGCATCGAGTTCCGAGTGGTGTCCTGTCTTGGGCCAGACTCACGCCCGATGTTTCCTAGAATTAAATCAGGGTAGGTGAGTGGAGAAGGGGAGCAGGTGGTTATAACACTGGATCAGAATCCAGGGCAAGCAAAAGGATGACAGATTGGCTCAGGGACCGTGCGGGTGGGATAAGAAGTGAGCAGGTTGTGCATTTCCACAGCATTAGGAGGTGAAGTGTTTCACTGCCTATCCGCAATCAGAAATAATAATGATAATAATTCAGATGGTTCCAAGCAACGCCTCCCCAGGAGGGTGAGAGGGCTTCTCGTTTTGGTCTACTCTAAGTCCTGGACTTCGCTCAGTGGTGTTATAATACAACCTTTGTAAAGATTGTTTCACTTTAGGAAAGATGAGTAGAATCACAGTAACAGCAACTGATACTCACACAGTCCTTTAAATATACAAGCACCATTATATCACTTATATCCACAAAAGCAAAGAAAACGTTCTAGATAGAATGTGAGGAAGCTGACATCTGACAATAGTTAGCTGAAGCTTATATGATGAAGCTTTCACCAGAGCAATTAATATAAACACTTTGCAATGATAAGCATTTTCAGAGGAGACAGTTGGAACTATAAGAAGCAGTGAAGGCATTGATGAAGAGGGCAGCGTGAATGAGGATGAACATTCGAAAGATGGAAGGGGAAGATATCTGGGGGGGCTTTCTTGATGAGAAAACATTACCAGCTCCAAGTACTCTAATAAAGGTAAATTGCAATTTATGGTAAATTGCATCTTTGTGGTTCAATTTCCTTGGCAATTATTATATTAGAGTGACACTTCTATTGAATTATATGTTTCAATTACTATTAAAAAATCGAAGTCTTTAAGTTCAAGGAAATTATGAATGCAGCTTCTGGAGAGCTCTACCTTTGACACTCCAAGGATAGTATCATTTATCTCCTTAGCACTTGGAGGCCCATTATGCAGCGCGGGCCAGGAAGGAGCCCGTCAGCACAATGGTGTCCAACGTTATCAAAGCACTTCTGGTGGATTCGACCATCTCCGTGCTGTGTTGTGGTAACCCCAGGTGACCTGCCGCCTTTCTTTGCACAGGACACAATGGCACATAGAAACATTAACTCGCACAATGTCGCAAGAAGCTGACTGCATCATTCCCTCACCTCCGGAAAGATAATGTGTCATTTGCTCTACAGAAATAAAAGTTTTCAAGGCAGTTGGAAATATAATTGTGTACACTTCACTTGCTGAACCACCTTTCTAGGGGTTATTTGTTTGGCCCTCTGAAGCGAGAGAATGGGAGATTTGCACAGAGGTGATCACGGAGGCTTCCTTCCTTCCCCCCACTTTCCCCTCCCGGAAGATGGAGTGGTTTCTGAGCGCTGGATTGCTGTGGGCGGGGAGGAGCGGCTCCTGGATCACAAAGCCAGCTTGGAGGAGCAAGAAGGCCCTGCGTGGTGTCTGAACACACCCCTGAGGCAGGGCTCCGGGAAATCTTCTTGATGGGTGGATATTTACTAGAAGTCAATAGTGCAGTGGGCTTTGGTTCGATGCTAATGAGGCCAAGGTTATACAAGGGCCAACTGGTTTCCTTCTGTTCCCTCTGCTATAAACCGCCTCCCGGCAGCAGCCAAGCCTCTCACAAATGCAGGAAAGGGGGTAATGAACGGGCCAGAGGCTTCTCCCAGACAGATGGCTCCCCAGCTGTTTTTGCTGATGGGTAACTTTTGTTGCCACCACTCAATGTCCCCTTGAAAAGACTCTGTCCTCCAAAGCTTTCCCCTTCAATTCTCCTGTGAGACGTCTCCTCATCAACAGGGCCTTTCTTCAGGATTATTCTCAAGTAGATAACTTCTAACATCTTTTCTCGGTGCTGGGAGCCATCTCAGTCTGAGATGGATGCAGAAGAGATTGACCCCACCCTCCTGTTTCACCTCTGCTTGATTGGGCTTGAAACACCATTCCATCTCTCCAAGGTAAAACCTCCCTGTGGCATCTGTGAGTCCCCAGCCTTGGGGTACCCGGTGCTCTTTATTTTCTAACCTGTGAAATGGGCATATTAACACTTGCCCTTGCCAACTTGCAGGGTTGATGTGGGAACCAAACGAGGAAGCACAGGGACAGTTTTGGGAAGTGTAAAACACATGCCAGTAAGCATTACCGCTCACTCTCACTTCTACCCTGATACCCACCGAGGTCCAAGTGACTGCTGTCTGCCCCCTTGGATCCTGAGGCAAACCCACTGTTCTTTATTGCTGTTGTGTCCTAGACCTGTTTCATGTCCCGGTTACTCTCCTTCGCTTGCATGTCCTTCACTTCTGGCAGCAGTGATGGGAACATGTTTGAATTCCTTCCCCTTTCTCTTTGGCACACTGTCCCCGTCTAACTCCCCCTCTTCTGAGCAGATTCTGCTTTCAACTGTATCAGTCAGGGTTCTCCAGGGAAACAGAACATAATTATATATATTTATATATTTATATGATTTATTTTAGGGAATTGGCTCACACAATTGCAGGGGCTGACAAGTCCAAAATCCATAGGGCAGGCTGGCAGGCTGGCAACTCAGGCAAGAGTTGACACTGCAGCCATGAGGTAGAATTTCCTCTTCTCTAGAAAATCTCAGTTTTTGCTTTTAAAGCCTTCAGTTGATTAGATGAGGCCCACCCACATTATTGGGGGTAATTTCCTTTACTTAAAGTCAGCTGATTGTAGATGTTAACCACATTTTAAAAATACCTTCAGAGCAACACTTATATTGATATTGGGTTAAATAACTGGGTGCTATAGCGTAGCCAAGTTGACACATAAAGCCAACCATCACACCAACCCTCCGTGGATGACTCTCTAAGCCCATCTCTTGGGAAAAGCTTCCTGAGCAGCTGCTCCCTCCACGCTGTCTGGATGTGTGTGGTTTTCTCCCTTTTCTCTCACTTCGTATCTTCTTTACTCACATGCTCTTCCTCCAGAAGCACACATCTCGGCTTTCAAATCCCTCTCTGCGCTGCCCTCCGGCTCGCTGTGCCCTGTGGATGTGACGTCAAGATCGCATCTCCTAGAAACAATTCACTGTCCTTAGAGCAAGTTATCAGAGTAAACACCATAATTAATATTTTACAACTTTGGCTCTGGTAAATCGTTCGCAGCGTAGCTCTTTTCTGTTTGGGGAGAGGAGAATTTGGGGTTAGAGGTAAGCCAAATATCACTCGTAGGGGAATTAAATCCTGACCCCAAAATGCAAACTTTCAGTCAGTTTCCAGTCCTCCTCAGTGCCGTCTGAGTACCAATTCAGTGTGATTTCAGAATAAAAGCAAAGGGCTGACATGATTCCCTCATCCATACACCCTTCTCCTCAGCTCTTTCCAGAGGTGAGGCTGTCCACTCTAGGTGCCGGGGAAGGCCTTTCTGGGGCCCTGCCCCTAAGAACTGGCATTCTAATGGTAGAACAGACAGGTAAGCAGCAAACTAGAAACGTAAGGTAGACACAAATAAGTGGTGAAATAGAAGGCTAAACCAAGTGCTCACCTCTTCATAGATGAGAGAGCTCATATGCCTTGTACAACGAACTCCAGAACTGCAGGCACTAAAGCCTCATCTGTGCTTACCTGTGAACTCTACCACGTGTGTATTTCTCAGCAGTGTTAGCTTCTCTTTCATGCTTTGTTTGGGAAAACATTTACACATTAATCGATGATTAAAGAAATCTGTCCCAAAGTTACTAGAAAAGTGTGAGCAGTGGAGAAAGAAGTTGGAATTAAATATGCGTTCATTCCACAAATATCTAGTGAGCAGTGACTGTGAGCCCGCGCTGTACCAGGAGAGGGACGTGCTGCGGCGGCTACGGCTTACATTCCTGTGGGGAATGAAGATGACTAACATGCAGAAGTGCCTCTTGTAACATACAGCAGGGCCAGAGGATAGAAGGTTTGGGGGTTTTATTTAGGGTAACCAGAGAAGGCCCATCTGAAGGGACATCTAAGCAAAGACTAAAAGAAGGAAGAGAGGGGGCCGGACCCGTGGCTCAGCGGTTAAGTGCACGTGCTCCGCTACTGGCGGCCCGGGTTTGGATCCCGGGCGTGCACTGACACACCGCTTCTCCGGCCATGCTGAGGCCGCGTCCCACATACAGCAACTAGAAGGATGTGCAACTATGACATGCAACTATCCACTGGGGCTTTGGGGAAAAAAAAGGAGGAGGAGTGACAGTAGATGTTAGTTCAGAGCCGGTCTTCCTCAGTAAAAAGAGGAGGATTAGCATGGATGTTAGCTCAGGGCTGATCTTCCTCACAAAAAAATAAATAAATAAATAAATAAAAGAAGGGAGAGAGGCAGTTAGCCATGGGGCACGGGAGCAGATTCATAATGCACCCTCTTTCCTTAAATGACAAGGGCAGGTCCTAATAAATAATACATATTGTATAATCCCTATGAAAAGAATACATATGTATATGTGTTTGTGTGTGTGTACACAATAAAACTATTAGTAAATATAAATCTAAATATTTATCTAAATATAAACTCTACTTATTTAATTATGTATAGCAAATAATATATGCCCAAATATTAACATGAGTTATCTCTGGACAGTGAGATTATAGGTGAATTTAATTTTCTTCTCTGATCTTCTACGTCTCCCACATTTTATATAGTAAACCTGCATTACATTTTTTGTCACGCCTTAATCTTTCATGGGCTCTTCTTAATCTCCCAAATGAAGCAGTTGTCTATTGAGAATTGAGTATTTTTACTACAAGCCCAATATAGAATAATGGTACTAGCTCTGTCAAATGACCCATGTGCCGGGTACCATTTCAAGGGCTTTATGTGCATTATCTCACTTAATCCTCAGGACAGCACCTGAGGCAGGTGCTATCATTACTGTCATCTTTCTTCTACAGCTGAGGTGTGCATGGTTAAGATTGCCCAAGGCTACTCAGCCAGCGGATACTGCTCCCGGGCAGTCTGAGCCCGTAGGGCAGTCCGAGACCGTAGTCCCGTCCCTAACACTGTGCCACTGCTGCCTCCCTGGAAGGCCAGGTAGCCTCATGGTCTTCATTTTTGGTAGATTTTTGGAGGTGGAAAGTAGAAGAAGTCATCGATGAATTATCAAGAGAATTGCTTCAATAACGTGTCTCTGCTATTGATATAGCAGAGGCCAAACAGAACCAGGATGAAAGTATTTAATCTGCCCACTTCTCTGGTGACTAGTTTATTCCAGACCAGGTGGAATGCAGATTTTCATACCAATTTTGACTGCTCTGATGAATTGCAATAAATCAAATAGAGCAAAGCCAGGTCTTGGTCTGTGTGGACACAGCCTCCACAGGCTTGTACTGAAGGCAATTTTCTCTTTTTTCCTCTCTTCACAGCCTGCTTCTCTACGCCCCTGTAAATTTTCTTTCAGAGGACTCTAAAGATCGGATTCAATCAGGATGCTAGCAGGAGATTTTGGGTTTTTTAAATTTACATGACCCCAACGATGTGCTCCGATATTTTTCCCCACTTTCCTTTGGTTGTTTGGGTGACAGATACACACAAACTTCTGGATTGTCCGTGAATCTAAGGTGCACAAGACCCACACACGCCAGAGACACAGAGTGAGGTGAGTGCAAGGAGCAGCCATTAGGGAGATCCAAGAAGCAGGGCTCAGAAGAAGCAGACCAAGGGAGGGCAGACCGGGAGAAGGCCAAGCAGCATCCGCTATCCCTTCGCTGTGGCTTGATGTCTCCTGACCAAAGAGATCTTTGTCTTGAGGGAAGGATTCCAGGACCAGATTCAGTCCACAGTATCTGAGATGCCTATAGCGAGAGCATCCATGCCAGGCTTCCCCTACTCATTCTACCTGGACTTTAACCCCTTATCGAGGGTTCCCAAGGCTCTGGTCACTCTCCCAAGCTCTCCCATGTTTGGTTTGGGTATTTGGAGGGGTCAAGAGAGTAGTGACCTCCATTCTTTCCTTGATCCACCATTCCTTGCGATCTCAGAGGCCTCACTCTGAACATCTGAGGAAGGAATGTGGAGGAGACAGAACAGGAATATGATCAATTGCTGCTAAAAAATACTGTAAATATTCCCCATTCCAGAAGCACAACGAAGGGATGGGAAGTTGTAACCCAAGGCCAGAGATGTGGTTAAATCATACTCTCATCACATTGTGGCCCTGAGCGCCCTAAGGAGGCACAGTAACCGAGCAGCTGGAGGAGACAGTAGTCTTTGGATAGAAAGACCCAAGAGCCCTTACTCCTTTAATAACCTCAATATATAGATGACTGTTATCTATGAACAAGTCTCCCTCACCCTCCTGCTTACCTAACCCCCTGTGCGCAGAGTTGACACACCCAGTTGGGGTAAATAAAGTTACATGCCATACGACATTGGCTTTGGCTTATCTGTGGATTCATGGCACTTTTTCTTCTTTCTCTTTAATCTCCTGTGACTTCACCTTTCTCAGATTAGACTTGTTGACTTTGCTGTCTGTTATAGCTTAAAAACTTTGTTAATTCTTGAAAATGAATCACAACATAAGAATCAAAGCTGAGATATCATCATGGCGAGGAAGGTGGGAGAAAGTCACAAAATCATGTGTATCTGCAGGTAACTCATGTAACCATTTGGGCCATGAGAACCAATCAGTTCAAGCTGATGACTTGGTGTACCAGACTAGCAGGTTCAGTCAAAAGAGTTGAACTTGTTGGTACACAGAGATGCCCAGAGAAGTTCAACTTCCGATAGAACCAACATGCTTTCTTCTTTTCAAAGATGAAGGCGTCAGATCATCCCTACAGTAGAAAGTGTTATGTTCAACAGGAAGAAGGAAAAGGTTGAGGAGGAGACTCTCCCTGTGTCCTTAGTGTGATGTCTTAGTGAGTATGAATGTGGGTATATGTCCATGTGGGTGTCTAGGAACGGGGGTTTGGGCTCTAAGGAAGAGAGAACACGCTGTGTGACTCAGGGAGTTTAGAGTCAAATAGATACAAGACATTCAAATGTAAAATTACTAATTAATGTTAATAAGCATTGAGAGGCAGTGGAGTAAAGAATTTTTCCATCGGAAAGATGTAAAGTAGAAAGAAGTGTCAAGCAAGATAGTCTTTAGAGATGCATCTCTGGAACAGAGCAGAAAAGGTATGTAGTTTTATCTCTTATGGAATCGCCTTGGACTTGATCCCCAGGGAGGCATTTGAGTCCAGAAGTTTTCAGCTGAACAAGTGCATTTTCAAATGCATTGGGGCAAGAAGCAGCAGCCAGGTGCCAAACTGTCCCTCTAGCCCCAGCTCTACTCCTATAATCACCTGCAGCACAAAGGATGTCACAAACCTAAGAAGCTTCATCTGTAGAAGCTCTGCACGGAGGCCTAGCACCATAAAAATAGGTGGAGATACAGTCCTTGGCACAATCCAAGTCACATTTATTTGCAAAACTGTGCACCCCAATTGTATTGGGGGGATTAGTACCCCATTACGGAGCCACAATCTGGGCCAAGAAGATTTCTCTATTAATAAATAGACTATTTTGAGTTTTTTAATCCAATCTTTTCCCAGATTCCAATCAGTACCTATTTCAAAAACCAAAGAT
Organism: Diceros bicornis minor; assembly: GCF_020826845.1. Taxonomy (NCBI): domain Eukaryota; kingdom Metazoa; phylum Chordata; class Mammalia; order Perissodactyla; family Rhinocerotidae; genus Diceros; species Diceros bicornis. The sequence goes on from NC_080743.1 coordinate 79,240,008, forward strand.
TGGAAAAGAAAAGGGCCATAATTGGAGCTTGAGAGATGGCTTTCAGAGGAGGGATGATGTCCAAAGGGACAGGAATCTAGGAAATGAGATTGAAAAAGAGAAGCCAGAGAAATGGGTAGCAAGCCAGGGGAGAATCACATTATGGAAACAAAGTTTGGAGAAAGAAGTAAGAAGGCAGTGGTTAAAAGGTTTACATGGAACGGACAGGTGCAGGCAAGATGACGATCTGAACGTTCCTGTGTAATAACATGGAGGTCATTGGTGGCCTTTACCAGAGCAGTTTAAATAGAGAAGACAAAAGGCAGGTTGTTATGGGTCATGTAATAGCTGGGAAACGAGAAAAAGGAAAATGTCAGTGTAGGTCACTCTATCTAAAGGCCTACAGGGAGCTTGGTTTATATGCTGGGAAGATGGAGCCATTGAAGATGGAAATTCCAGGAATAAAAGAGGTAATTAATAGAGCCAAGTTCTAGGAGATGAGATCCAGAAGACAGATGTGTGGCTCATCCTTGGATGGAAGGAGGAATCTTCCCTTTGAGATAGGGGAGGGAGGCACAGAAAAACTTGCGGGGATGGGTGGGAACTTTAGGGAAACCATGTCAATTACCCTTATTGTTTTACCTTGAAATTGAAAGTAACATAATCTGCTAAGAGGATGGTAGAAGAAACTAGCTAAGGACATGTGATGGACTTGCCAATTGGTATAGAGGAGCAGCTGAGACTGGAGACCAACAATCAGCAGTGGCCCTCATCAGCATGGTTGATTTATTCCCTGAAGTCACACTCACCAGCCTGGGTTCAAGTGTGAAAGAGGCAGACGGTTTGGTTAATTCTTAGTCAAGGTGTTGATGGGCAGATGAAGCTAAAGGACAGTTTGGCAAGGGCATTGAGGATATAGGTGGGCATCAATGAAGAAGGGATCCCTCAATATGATGACTATCAAGCATTGAGGACTCAGAACTTGGGTTAAATGGAAAATGAACCATTTTTGTGTTGTTGTGTTTCCACTTATCATCTTGCTATATTTATACAGATTAGATCAGCTGCTGGAAAAAGCTCTATGGCTAGCCAAAATTTCAGAACCACTCCTTTTCAATGAGTGCCTAATCAGGATACTTCCAGCTAAACTGGGTATATCAGACATGGTGTGTGAGATTCTAGTTCAGTGGTTTGACCCAACAAAGGTTTATTTCTTGCTCATGCAAAATCCACTGGGGTTGGGTGACTCTCCGGGGAAGCTTGCCTTCACTCAAGGATAGAAGCTGCTTCTATCTTAGCGCTCTGCCATCTCAACACATAGCCTCTAAAGGGGCAGAAAGGATGGACTAGGCATGGTGATTATTAGTACCTCAAAGCAGAAGTGATACAGCACTTTGTTTACATTCCCATGAGCTCAAACTCATCCCAAGACCCCAATTCAACTGGAAAGAAAGCTGGGAAATGAAGCAGAGCGCATGGACATTCAGGGAGCATCAATCACAGCTGTTAAACTCCGTCAACCACCAAGGGTCCCGAGGCCTGCACTTAGCAAATTTCAGGGAGCTTGACTCTTCAGTGACGAGAAGGAAAAGACTTGGAAAGAGAGAAGTGTGACATTACTTGGGACTGATTGTGTCCACATGGCGCCAGACCAAGCAGTTGAAAAGTAAAAACACAAGCCAAACTGTAATTCTGTAATTGGATGTTGTGTAGAAAAATAAAGGCAAAAAGAAGAATGAAGAGGATGAGGAGGAAGAAAAGAGGTGAAGATGAAGGAGGAGGAAGAGAAAAGAAAAAGGAACAAGGTCATTTGGAGAAACCCAAATGTTGCTGTAATCATTTTTTCCCCCTAAATTTGGCCAAACCAGAGTCTGCTCACAGGAAATGGGAACAGAAATAAAGGTAAGGCACAATAGGAACAGGTCTAAACTTTCAGCCCTGAAGGCCACATGGGATGCACAGAAGCCAGAATGAAGTTGGAGCAATCAGCGTGAGCCAAGCTGCCCCTCTGAGGCTGACCAGGGTTCATGGGCCTTCTCTGGCTTCCTTTCTTTCTTGCTCTAACTCACCGTTTCAAAAGTGCTGGGTATTTAGTGTTATTATTTAAAATGTTTTCAAGACCAAGAGATACTAACAGGCCTTTTCCATAAGCGGCACCACTCTTGCGGAGAACATGTTATTTCTTTTTAATTTGCTCATTCAGTCCTGAATAACTTTTCAGAGGGCTCCAGACACCGCAGTATGACAGCTAAACCAAGGCGCGTCGGATGCAACGGAATTGCTCTACAAGCAACCTTGCCAAAGGCCCTTTTCGATGCACAAAGCTGGCTCTATCTTTGTATATTGAGGGAGCTAAATCAATGTTAAATGCTTGGCTCTTTTCACAGGACAATGACCAAGACCTAAGCTGCGTCCTTCCTTTTTGATTGACACTTGAAACGCAGCACGGGAATCAGCCAGAGGCGCTGCTACAAGCCGAACCCTCTGCTGGGATAACCACTGGTGACATCTGCAGAAAGGCCGACAAAAGGCAGTTGAAAGCTGTGTTTGTTGCTCTCCCCCCTCAGATCTCCTAGCTTTCATGGAGCTCCTTACTTGCTTTAATATTATGATTCAGCACCTGGCTTTTTTGAACCTTGCTTTAAACTTCAAAAGGCGAGGTGGTATTAACAAACATGAAACGAAAAAGTGGCGGTAGTTTGATTTACTGTTGTCGTCTTATCAAGGGGTTTTTTTGTCACCAGCTGCCACTTTCTGTCATCTTTGGAACCATTATCATTTCTCTAAAATCTAAAAGACTCCACTTAATAACAGCTTTGAATACAGGCAGGATCAGTAACATACACAGTTCTGGGGATGACAGGACCATCAAATGAAAAGGATGTTGCCAAAAAAAAAAAAAGAACCCAAACCACACAAATAAGAGCCGTAGTACTTTCTAGTGACCTTGATTTCAGAATTAAACAAATCAAATCCAATTCTATTGTTCCTTTTGAATTTCATTGTAGAGTTTCCTTGAGAAGTTCGTTTTTGTTGTTAGGGCTATGGGAGGGAAAAACCTCAGGCCACAAACAAGGCTTCGCTCCTCCACGTAGAAGAGGAAGCTCTGCTGTCATGAAAGGGCTGAAATGACCTCTGCTAGTGCAGGCGCTCAGCTAATTACCAGCTCACTTTCACTGACTTTCTAATACTTTGAGCACCCACTTGATGCTGACAGCCAGATAGACATTGCAAACTCTCCCCAAGGAGGAGGTCGCTCTGTGTTCTGCTCTTTCCTAAGGACTGGCAGCTCTGAGCTTTCCAACCCAACCTTCAGGACCTCACAGGACCCTAAGTGTATATGTTAATGCTGGGTCCACCAGTGAGCCCACCGAGTCATCCTGCCGTCTGCTTGGAACCTCAGAGACATGAAATTGGTCAGAGCCACAAAGGACCTTAAGATCACCCAGTCAGTGGTTTTGATTCTCCTGAGGACCTTTGTAAAAATACTGATGCCTCCCTGAGCTCCTTCCCATATCCTCCGAATCCAAAATGTGGAGGGTGGGCTATGGGCACCTGTATTTTAAAAAGTTCTCTGGATGATTCTGATTTCCCAAGAGGGTTGAGAATCAACCCTTATAAGGATGAGACTTCTGAGAATCAGAGGACTTACGTCACTTGTCTAAGGTTGCACAGTAAGGATGAGGCAGAGCTGGACTGAAACCCAGTAATGGGAGCCCAGAACAGCGCTCACAACCCAAGGCAGACCCTTAGGTGAAACTTGGAGAGTGACAACAGGATGGGGCTTTTCAACAGGGAGGGGGCTGAGCACTGGCTTCCAAAGATGCAAGTCACAGTCATGCAAATTTCTGCGGCGCCTCACTTTCCTTCTTCCCATCTGCTTCCCCCTCCTAACTCAGTACACTCTTCATAAACTTTCTGATACCATTAGTGGTGGGTTTCTCTCATCCTCTTTCTTCCCTATTCTCTTAGGGCCTTGAGATACTAAATGTGGAGGAAGTAATTGCCAACCCCTGACACACTTCATGGAAGTAAAAAAAATGAAAAAGATGAAGCTGTCCATTTAGATGTTATCAAGGGCAAAACATTTCATTTGAGGCTTGATCTGATATGCCACCTCCTTGAATCCAGTCAAATATATTCGACCATCTGTTTCTCTTTTATGATCTAGTATCCCAAGCTTGCTATTTTATTATGTAGCATTGTTAGGTGTAGCATCAAAAATCCTATGCATCACAGTTCTTTTTACAAAGGTAGTTATGTCCAATAGGAAAAATGGCTTTCAACCTGTGGACTCTAAGAGGTCTACTTACAACCAGAGAAAGTGGATGGCTCTTGAAAATCTCACAGGCCTTCAAAATAGGAAAGGGGGTTAAGTCTGAAAATGAAGGAGAGCATTTTTGGAGCTGTCAGTGGGTGTGTTCTTGAGATACTGAGACTATAACAACTCTATAAAATGAGGAAATAGATGCAGAACAAAATCGTAACATCTCTAGCCCTACAGATTAGGAGTATTTTGATGATATAAAATAATGCAGCAATGGCAAAGAGTTTTATTTCCACACCAGCTCTAAATAAATGCTAGTGGTGGCCTGAAGGGCTGGATTAAGAAAGATTCTTGGCTCACTAGTAAAGCTATCAGGAATGATGAGCAATGTCTGCCATGGATGGGGATACATATACCTACGTAGTTTCAAGACCTGATAGAGTGGTTAAAACAAGTTTTGGAATCATCCATGAGTTTATAGTCTAGTTCTGTCCCTTACTAGCCGTGTGAAGTTGGACAAATTACTTAGATTTAGTTTTCTCATCTGTAAAAATACCTCATTCTGTGTTTTGAGACTTGAATGACACAATAAATGTAAAGCCATCAACACACTGCATGCCATATAGTAGATGCTTAATACAATTGAAGCTCTTAGTATTATTATGGGAGGAATTAATCTACTAGCCTGAGGCTGAGTCTCTATGGATAGGCAGCGCAAGTAATTGGATCATTCTCTAAGGGATGAGACCAAAGAAATTTGAGCCAAGAAAATATTTCTACCCTTTACTCCACTTTAGTCCAACAATTAAAAGAGGAAGGAAGGAAACAGTGGGGAGGAGGAGGGAAAGAGAATAGGAATGAGGGAGGGAGGAAAGAAAGATTCAGCGAGATAGAAGATTGGCAGAGATAGCAGGGAGTTGGTGGGGCAGACTAGGACTGGGGCAAAGTAGCAAAAATTCTGAAACATAAAAAGGTATTTTTTTTTTCCATTATAGCCCTAGCATTCAAGTCTATAACAAAATTGCTCTATTTTGGATAAAAAGATGATTCTTTCTCCCTCCTCCCTTAAATAAACCACACTTCATAGTTGTTCCCCTTGTTAATATATAGTTCCTTACTTCCATGCTTCACACTGTTAAAGGGACAACATAGAAATGAAATTCTGTTACAGTACAGCGAGTAGAGACCTTCTGATTAGGACTCAGAACATGCAGACATCATCTCCTTCTCTGCCATACCGACCAGCTGTCCCTGGACAAACTCACAAAACCATTCGGAGACTCTGTTTCTTCTTTCGTAAAGTGGGAACAAGGAATCCCACTTGCTAACGTTAAAGGGTTATTTTGAGGATGACGAGGAGATAATATGCGTGAAACACCTTTGTTGACTGTATATTTGATGCATGTGTGAAGGGATGATGATACTAGTCCACTCTTTGCATAGATGGATCCACCTTCCTGGTGTGATTTGAGGGAAGGATAGTCTTCATTGTCTCAATCCACTTCCCCCGCAACAGCCCTCTAAAATATCTCCCAATTCTTCTTCCTTAGTGATTGGGATTCTAATTGGAATTAGAGATTCACTCTATTGGATAACCCAAATTGCCATCCTCAAGCATCTTTTTATAAGGATGAAGTCTATAGTCCTATAAAGAGTCTACAGTCCTATAAGAAGCAAGGCATTTACTTAGAGAAAAGTAGGCTAGACATTGGATTTCTTGAGAAACCAGAATGAAGAGGCCAGGACGCAGGGGTGATTTGATGGGGAGGAAAAGAGAGTGAAATTTCGTTTAGCAGAGCAACTAAAAGAGACTGACAAAGGCTCCGGTCCTGGTTCCACCAGGACTAGTGTGGAAGCTAGTTGTGTAACCTTGGGCAACTTAGTCTCTCTTGGCTTGTGTTCTCCAGTCTGTTTACTTATTCATTCATAAGTATGTTGAAGGCCTACTCCGTGTCAGGCCGTGTTCTAGATAATAAAAGTGTCAAATTCCTTACTCTTTGGAAACTTACATTTTATCAAGGAAGATAGAATATAAAAAGAGAAACATAGTTGAGTAAGCACTGAGAAAAATAGTGAAAGCTACCATAAAAATAACTAAATTGGGATAAAGAGATAGTGAGAAGGAGGATAGGGTAGGCAAGGAAAGCTCTCTGAGGAGATGACATCTTACCTAAGCCTTAATGAAGTGATAGTGTGAGCCAGGGGAAACTCTGAGAGAGGAATATTCAAAGGAGAGGAAATACCAATGCAAAGTCTTCCTTAAATTTAGGGACTAACAACGGAGCTCCTAAGAAATGGTCAGATTTGAGACAGATATCAAAAGTGGAGTTGGCAATACTTGTTGCTGGGTTAGATATGGGGATGAGGGAAGGAGAGGAGTCAAAAATGACTCTGGGGAGTTGGTTTAAGAACAAGGTGAATGAGGAAGCTGGGATGTAAGGGGGGGGGGCGAGAGTTCTGCTTTAGATATGATACATTTGTAAAATTTTTGTAACATTTAGAAAATCTGACAAATGGAGATCATAACAGTACCTAACTATTGTGTTTGAGATAATCATGGAAAGGGCCTAGTAAATGATCCAATATGGAGCAAGTGCTCAATAAATTTTACGTACATGGAACAATGAACAGAAATGTCAAATCAGGTTGTGGGGCAGGAGGGGTCACTGTAAAGTCAAGAAACCAAACAATGATGACAGAGTGGAGCCCAGAACACCAGTTGAAGGGAATCAAGTTTAGGAAGAAGAAGCAAGAGAGAACTGAAGACATGGTTTGAATGCTTCACAATTCTGCATTAATCCACCCTATGTGGCATAGTGAAAAACACAGGGGCTATTTATAAGGGGCTACCAGATCAAATGGTCCATTCTGTAAAAAGACTGGTTTTCATTTTCTTCTTGAATTAAATAACTTAATAGCACTTGAATGATCATGAGAAATTGCTTTGGCCCAGTATGCAGAAAGGATGGGTAGTGACACCAAACTTTCCCTCACTCAATGCTGCAGATGCTGCCTAGGGAATGTGCTTATTCTAAACAAGCAAAACGCATCTTACCAAAAGAGAAATGGTTTCTGTTCCTCTGTGTGCAGTAAATCTATGCCAAAGATTTTATTTACCAACTAGGCATGCCAAGCTAACAACATTAGAAGCTGTTGTTTACCATCCACTTAGATGAATATCAAAGTTTTCTAAGTCTACTCGAAAGCTCTGCTAAACTTGACCTATTTCTTATTGTGCATTTCTTCTGAGTTTGAAAATAGCAAAGCAATAGCAAAGCCACAGAAATTCCATTCCTCCCCCTGACTCCCTTCCCACACCCCTGTGCACACACTTACCAGAGTCATGCAGCAGCTGTGATGAAAATGAGAACTATAGGAAACTTAGAGTTAATCATGCCAAATGGTGACAAATTCACAGGAGAGGGCAATTTTGGTCACATCTGACACTACACAGATAGCCCAAGCTACAAACTTTCTCTTACAATCCTGGGTCTGACCCCCTAACCAATCTTCTATGGAAACTTCTGAGTTGGGGGATGTAGGTACCTTGGTCTCAGTTAAACAACTGAGGTACATGAATTTGGAAAATAGAGTTGTATGGATAATCTCTAAGATTTCTATTCTCCATATATAGACATATAGACACATAAAAATTTCCTTCTTGAGGGGGAGATGTTAAAACCTCCTGTGTCTCAAATAACTTTTTGGAGGTAGAGGGGCAGAAAGTAGCAGGGGCTGACAGCATATCTCTGTAGAATTCTGGGAGCCTGAGACTTGACCAGTCTCCTTTGGGACAGTCACTTGGCCCTTGCTATAAACCCAGTGAGAAGAAGCCATGGGGATGGAGGTGAAAAACTGACAGAGAAAAAAAGTAGAATTCAGTTGAACTAATGTATTTGAGAAAAGAAGGTTTGAATTTAGTCAATAGCAATTGTGTATTTTTTCCTCCTGTTGCACATCAATTATTAACCATGTCTTTCTTCCCTTCTAGACTATAAGAGCCAAAAAGGGCAGGGACTGTGTCTACATTGTTCAGCCACCCATCTCCAGCACATGGGACAGTGCCTGGCACATTCTAATCTGATGTGAAATATTTGTTGTATTAATGGAAATGTTTGTGCATATAGGCACAGCCCCTGAACGAGTTTAGTATTATAGAATTCTAGAGAAGTAAGCCTGAGCTCTTACATGAACTGCCAGGGTAACTCAAATTGAACCAAAGGCCATATGCCTGGGTTTAACCGCTATAACTCAGGTGATCTGTCTTGACTAGTAACTATGTCACTATGTGAACACATAACCCACTGTGCCTCTTCACCTCTTCCTAATCTTAGACAAATTTGTTCACAAATCACAGAAGCTTTGGAAAACCACCCTGACTCAGGTGATGGGATAAAAACACTTCCCTTAAAATGATAAGATATTCTGTCAAGCCTATTTGATAGCGCAGTGTGACCAACTGTTTTGTTAAGTCTTATATCTACTAGAACAGTGACAAGAAAATAGTGACAAGAAAAATGAGAAAAGAATTGATGAGACTGTTTTCACAAATTTCCCTAATGCCATCCACATTAGCCTCCCACACAATTTCCATCCACATTGAATGTTGGACACTTTCAAACAAGTCAACCTTAGTAGGCTTTTGTTACTTGTGACTATTAAATGAAGGTGTCTTTGTTTAAGGTCAGAGAAAAATTATTTTCTCTTAAGTTAACAACTTTCAATTATCTCTAACATAAGAGGAACTTGATGGTATGCATAATCCAAAGCATAATAACCTAAAAGCTCTCGAATGTGTTCCTTCTTCAGACAACCAGCCTAATCACTTTTCCTTGGGATACAAAGCGGAGGAGAGTAGGAGGGTTTCTAGGAAGGGGTGAATTGGCCCGGCATTCCAAAGTCATCATAGATAATTTAATAAGAGTGAACCCACAAGTGGATGATGTAGGGGAGGTGAGATGGAGTTGGCATGATTACAAACCACATTCCAAATTGGCTTCTCCTGGATTCCTACTCAGTTCAAATGCCTAACTCTAAATATTTACTTCAGCTTTTAATCCATACATGGTCACTTGATCAGTTGAATGATCTTTACCTTGACAGAGCCTGTGATCGACGGTATTGATGACTTTCTCTCCATCATCATTAGTGAGCAAGGCATAGAGACACAGAGTAGAGGACTGAAAAAGAAGACAAAGTCCTTTTCTTAGGGAACAGGCAGTCAGAAAAGAGCACGCTATTTTGAACTACAGATAACTTTGTGTGTGACAGGAAATGCTAAGTTTAGAAGAGTTGTCAATGTAACCTCAGCTAAAAAGCAGAGGAAGCACTCCACAACTATTTTGAGAGGGAGAAAGAGAGAGAGAGAGAGAATATATGTTTTTCCACAACATCTACTATCCAGGGTTCATCCTAGACACACAAATGCCCTGCCATCCAGAGAACAGAGCAGCAGCTGTGGAGATTGGCTTCTGAGTCACGGTCATTGAAGTGGAACTATTTGTACAAGTTCAAAGGCACCAAAAACCTTGGCACTCATCTTCCTGAGTGAATGTCAAGACATAAGATGACATCACTGCAAACTGGTAAACCTGAGGAAAATTTCCTATTTGGAATAGGGAAGCTCTGGGGATAAACAAAGCTTTATTCCTTCTTTTAAATAGTGTCTTCATCCAGGATTGTCTCTGACCCATGGCCCTTAATGATATATCATCCATCTAATTTAGCAAATTGTGAGCTCTCCAGAGAGAGACTGTGATTTCTATAATAATTGTAAGGTGGCAAAACATCTAATAAAAGTGGCAATTGGCTCTTCAGGGAAAGAAGAGAGAGGCTTCTGCATGAAAACAAACTGAAAAATTAGGACCCCTCAGTTGGGAAAGTCTAGGCCTTGGAGAACCATGGTAGTAAGTCTGTAAAATACAAGGATCTGGATAGGATAATGTCACACCTATTCAATAACCCCAGGAAGACATTGTTCATTGTCCCTCAGAGAAGCATGATGCAGCTTTTCCAGGACAGATAAAAAGAAAATGGTTAAATGAAAGCCAGAACTTGAAATTCCAAGAAATGATGTAAGCTAAAAATACAGAGAGATTAAAAAGAGTTTTAAAAACTCATAGAATCTTGTTTAAAGGGAAGTTGGAGTAGTCAGTCTTATGTTCTTCACTTGTAAAGGCAATATCTTGGGCAGAAAACTGACTTATTCTTTGCTAACAAACTCGCTGTATTACAGACACCAACAAAACGTTAGCTTCAATGATTCACACTAAATCTAACAAATATTTGCCGGTAGGCCACTGTGCTAGGTACTATTTCTAAAGAGTCATTAGTCTGTTCCAAGCGAAGAAATTTCTTACATTCTTATGGGAATTTCAATAGAAGGCTGATCACTCAGTAACGAGAAGACAAGAATGCAAAAGCAACAAGATGGGAGGTACAGGGGAGGGAGGGGATAGTGTTAGGGATCCCCATTGTCCTAATTTATCTGGAAATAATGATATTATCCTATGTTTACATCGTATTTCACTTTTTGTGTGTGTGTGTGAGGAAGATCAGCCCTGAGCTAACATCCATTGCCAATCTTCCTCTTTTTGCTGAGGAAGATTATCCCTGGGCTAACATCTGTGCCCATCTTCCTCCACTTTACATGGAACGCCGCTACAGCATGGCTTGACAAGCGGTGCGTCGGTCCGTGCCCTGGATCCGAACATGCGAACCCCAGGCTGCCGAAGCGAACTGCACAAACTTAACCACTATGCCACAGGGCTGGCCCCTACATAGTATTGCACTTTTACAAAATGCTTTATGATTATAACCTTACTCCAGCTTCATAACATCCCTATCAGATTTGAAGGCAGACATATAATCTCATATCACAGATGAGGAAGCAGACCAAGGATTGTTAAGCTCAAGATCCCCTAATGAATGAGTGGTCCAGTGAAGTCTAGGTCTCCCTTTGCCTGTTGGTGTTCCCTGCCTACCTCTGTTGGCCTAGTCTGACTTTAATACTTCCCTGTGCACAGGATCCAAGATGGTTCTGCTTTCTGATAACTCTGCACTTAGTATGCCATGTTCTAGTGAAGTGCAGTGTCATTTTGATGAACCTATGAGATGCATTGAAGCTGTTAGGTAGGAACAGTTGAGAGATCACAGACAAGACCACCTGTTTTGGCCCCTAACTCTTCAATTCCCCAACACTGTGCCCCTGGCCCTCCCACCCTTTCCTCCTGCTCTCAAAGAACATTCGCACATACAAAAGAGAATCACAGAGCCCTATGAAGAAGGCTCAGGCAAGTCCAAAACTCCAGGCTGTGTAACCGTTTTGAACACGCACTTTTGATAGTCTCTCCAGTTTAATTGGAAGAGTTAGATTTAGAACCAAGCCAAGTCATGTGAACATAGCCCTGGAACTCAAAATGAGTATGGTCCTTCTCTCTATTTCTTCTCTTCCTGTCGGTCACTGTCACCTGGTCTACAGGCAGGCCAGCTCTCATCTCAGCTGGCCAGCTCTACCCAAAGTATAGGTAAGTCTGACAAAAACCCAGGTTAGAGCTTCAAATGCAAGTTTACCTTCCCCCAAACTCTCCCTTTTCCTTTTAAATTGAGACATTTGTTTACACCCAATGCTTCCTTCAAGTGGTTAGAGACACTGCGGGTTGTTATTTGGATTCCAGGAAAGAGACAATATTGTGTGGACTCATAGATTCTAGAATTTTCTTTCCCTCAATTACATGAGTAGCATAAATATAATGAAAAATGGATGTGAATGCTATAACACAATACTCACCAAGGAGAAAAAGACCGAGTCCGGATTGAATACTGTAAAGCGGTCCTTTTAACTTATGAATAGTCTGAAAAAGCAAAATGTTCACAGCATCTCAGAGGTTCATTTGGGACTGACTTACCCAAGGAAACCTCCCTCTGACCACCACCACCTCCTTCCACACAGAAGTCATGTGCTCCCTGCCACCTCAGGCACTCCTGACCTTTATGCAGCCTGGACAGACAGCTGCCCCTTCTGTCTGACCAGGCAGCAGTCTTATCATGATACCCGTAATGGACTTGGCTGTCATTGGGCAGATGGGAAAACCAGCAAAAACAACAGCACATCAAGAAACAAAGTTCGCAGTTGTCCCCAGAGAGCAGATGGGATTCAACCAGGACCCCTCTTCTCCGTGTGATATCTCTCTCCTCGGAGAAAAACCAATTCCCAGTCTCTTTGTAGGGAATTACAGGTTCAGTCATGGGATTGGTGAGCCTTTTTGAATGGTTTGCCCAAGGTAGTAATTTTGTAATCCACCGTAGCTGAAGTAAGTATAGACCTGAGCTCGCTCCAGCCTTCTTCTCTCTCCTACATCCAGCACCACATCCCCACTTAGGTGAAAACACTTTGCATATAAACAAACTCCTCTCAAAGACACCTCAACCTTGACATTTCTTTCTCCCTTTTTCAAACTTGCTTCCTTTTAAAACACCTCGCGCTCTGCCATGCTCCCACATGAGGCCCAATTATCAGAATAATAATTAACAGGCTCTCATTATTTAGAATCAAACAATGCCCCCCTAATGAAGCCAAGAATAGCCAATGTGATCCCTTAAAACCCGGTGTGAGTTTTCCTTACACCTTGGGGCGTCTAATCCACTGAAACCATTAGGCACCGAGCTGCCCATAACGGCCTGGATAACATTGAGTCAAGGACAGTTAATGGATGCCAGAGCACAGACCAAAGTGCTCCAAGCATGTCAGTCAAGACTAACCGGAGGCAAAAACATCAAAATGCAGGTTGGAGTTTTGACATTCCTGCAGGCTCTGAACGCCTCGCCAGTAAATTTTTAAAGTCAATATCCCCCTTATGCTCATGAACACTTTTCTGTCTGATGAGTAGGACTAATGTGGATCTGATTGAACTGTGACTAAAGTAGGACTTTAAAGGCAGCTTTGAATGTGTGGGGGGCGGAAAGGGTTTTTTTTTTGGTGTGTGTTTTGTGTGTGTATGTTTTCTTTTTTTCCAGAAATGTCTGTGATAATAATGAAGACAGTGTACACAGATTATCACAGGCTGTGTCTTTCGACTTCAAGGTTATGTGATTAGAAAATTAGAAAAGCGACGAGATTAGAAAAACCACAGAACATTTTGAAAGAAAGCTTTTTTACAAATTATCTGTGTGCTGGATTTACACAGAATCTGATAGATGGATCTTCTAATGTTTGGAAATGGATAAATGCAACAATGCAAATAGGAAGAACTGGCTTTGGTCCTACTCCTGGCAGAAGTTCAAAACCCATATTAAGTATTCTAATTCGCTTAACGCTTGTTACTTATATTTTTTTAAAAAATTGCCCTGTACATACATAAAACAAAATATAACAATTCCATAAAGGCAAAAATAACAATGAGATTGTTGTTTCTCACAGTGCATGACTCTCCCCCAGATTTAGAATAAAACCTTCACCTCTCTGCCCTTTCTCTTCTCAGAAGCTGAGAACAATGATTAGAAGCACATGTATCAGGAAGTCTAAGCAGAACTGGGTTTGGGTGGCAGTCAGCATCCTGCTTATGGTAGTTCAAGGTGTGACAGCAATTTTGGAACTCGAGTTACAGCTTTCCTCCTCCTTAAACGAGGGGGGAAACAAAATGTTCTCTTATCTAAACTCAGGCTTGTCTAAATGAAAATTTCATTTAAAAAATACCTTTTTTTGGGGGCCGGCCTGGTGGCGCAAGCGGTTAAGTGCGCGCGCTCCGCTGCGGCGGCCCGGGGTTCGCTGGTTCGGATCCCGGGCGCGCACCGAAGTACTGCTTGGTAAGCCATGCTGTGGCGGCGTCCCATATAAAGTGGAGGAAGATAGGCACCGATGTTAGCCCAGGGCCATCTTCCTCAGCAAAAAAAGAGGAGGATTGGCGGATGTTAGCTCAGGGCTGATCTCCTCACAAAAAAAAAAAAAAAATACCTTTTTTTTTGCTTGTCTGATGACAATGGTGGATTTCTGAAATGTATAAGCAGACAGCTCTGTCTGCAAAAAGGCAGGGTAGAGGCTAACCTGTGTCAGATGACACATTTTAGGGTCCTTTCAGCACCTAGATGACAGGCCACGATTGTTTTGCCGAGGGAGAATAGATCTAGAAGCCTCTAAAGTGTCCATGTCCCTATAGAAAGGCATAAAAGATAGTCAAATCAGAGTGAACTTTAACCTAGTTAATTGAAACCTTTGAGTAGGTAGCATTCTGAAGTTCTTAGGACTCAACTCACTGTCACCTGATTGTGATCTCCCAGATTTTAAAATATAAATAGGCCATAAATGCACTTCTAGATCAGACTTGAATTTTCCAGGCCTCTGGGGGTGATATCAGCAAGGTTTGGGAGTGAAGAACATCATACTTAAAGTTGAGGGATGCCTCTAAAGCACACAAGTTGTCCTTAATGTCTGATGTTTTTATTCTGTGAATGTATTTACTTGGAACATTACCCAAATTTTTGAGATTATTTTGATATTCAACTCATATATATCTACATATGCATATGTATATACACATATTTGTATGTATCTATGTGTCTATGTGTACATATATCTATGTACACAGATACATATATTGAGTTGAATAGTAAAATAATTTCAGGGGCCGGCCCGGTGGCGCAAGCGGTTAAGTGCACGCGCTCCGCTGCGGCGGCCCGGGGTTCGCTGGTTCGGATCCCGGGCGCGCACCGACGCACTGCTTGGTAAGCCATGCTGTGGCGGCGTCCCATATAAAGTGGAGGAAGATGGGCACCGATGTTAGCCCAGGGCCGTCTTCCTCAGCAAAAAAAAAGAGGAGGATTGGCGGATGTTAGCTCAGGGCTGATCTCCTCACAAAAAAAAAAAAAAATAATAATAATAATAATTTCAAAAATTTAGAAATTTATATCTATATTCCATATGGATATAATAAACTCTCAAATAATGAACCCCACAAGTTTTCTGTCTTCTTGGGTGTTCATAGAATCCACCTCCATGAGGATAGGAACTTTCTGTTTCATTCGTTCATTCAACCAGTATTTACTGAGCACTTATGACATCACCAGAGCTATTTCAAATGCTTGGGATGTACCAGTGAACAAAACAGATTAAGATCTGTGATCTCATGAAGCTTACCTTCTAGTATAGAGACAGACAACAATAACAATAATGAAGTTAATTACATCCTATGCTAGAAAATGATAAGTGCTGTGGAAAAGATACTAGACTAGAGTAAGAGGGATCAGAAATGCCCAAGGGAGAGTGGAGGCAGGGCAGACTGCACTGAGAAAGTGACATTGAGCAAAGACTTGCAGGCTGAGTCTAAGTTAGCCACACAGATACGCGAAAAAGGAGCCTTCTGGGAAGCAGAACAGCCAGTGCAGAAGCCTGAGAATGCTGGGGGGAGTGCCTTCAGAATAGAAAGGAGGCCCGGGGCACTGGAGTGGAGGGATGGTGGACTGCGGGGACACGGGGAGGTGACCAGGGTTGGGAGGAGCAGTAGAACATGAGATCTTACTTATCTTTGTTTCCCCAGTGCCTAGCTCAGAGGCTGGTATCTGGTAAATACTCAGCAATTCTTGGTCAGTGAATGAATGAGTGAATAAATGAAAGAAATGCCAAAAGTTGGAGGTCGTCTGACCCAACACTTATATGGTGTTTTGGCATACTCTACAACAGCAATTTCTGATTATATTCTTTGGAACATTGAGCCCTGAAGATATTCCAGAAGAAAGGGGTTGCATGGTCAAATAAGTTCTACATTTGCGTGTGTGTGTGTGTGTGTGTGTGTGTGTGTGTGTGTGTGTCTGTGAGGAAGATCAGCCCTGAGCTAACATCCAATGCCAATCCTCCTCTTTTTTGCTGAGGAAGATTGGCCCTGGGCTAACATCCGTGCCCATCTTTCTCTACTTTATATGGGACACCACCACAGCATGGCTTCACAAGCGGTGCATCGGTGCACGCCTGGGATCCGAACCAGAGAACCCCGGGCTGCCCAAGCGGAGCGCGCGCACTTAACCGCTATGCCACTGGGCCGGCCCCAAGTTCTACATTTTATAGATCTCATTTAGTAGATTCACAAATTACAATTAGCATGTGAAAGCCTTAGAGAAATTCTCTAGGAACTCTCATTTTTTCTCCATACTTTTGCCACTCCTCAAACAGAGTATTCTGTAGAACATACATTGGGAAATGATGATCCATGCTGAGTCAGCATCTAGCACCCTCCAGAAAGACAACCCTCTACCCATCTACCCCCAACCCTGCCATTTTTGGACCACTCTGAGATTCAGAATTGCCTCCTTATATTGAGTAGGATAAAATCCACTGCTTCATAATTTCTGCCTACCAAGCCTAGTTTTATCCATGGGACCATATAGATTAATCACGGGATGTGGAAAGACTTCAGAATTTTTAGTCAAATAGAATTAAGTCTGGCCCCTGCCTACTTAATTACTAGCTGGGCTAGTAATTAAGAAGACACTCTGATTTTTAGTTTCCTTATCTAAATGATCTGCCTTGTAAGGTTGTTATGAGGACTATATAAGATATAGGAAAATGCCTAGCAGAGCGCCTGTTATATAGTAGTTACTCAGAAAAAGTTAGCTCTCTTGATTGTCCTCTTCCACAATTCCTTTCACAAGTGGAGACAGTAACTCTCCCTGGAATCCTGTCTTCTCCAAACTAAATATCCCCAGTTCTTTCCAACATAGATATCGCCTGTGAACTGCGGACCTGAGTTTGGGTGGCCTTCCACAAGCATCACAGGAGGCAGAGGCCAGGGTGGACCAACATGTTCTCTCAACATTCTATGCTTTTGAGCGTCAATCCTGTTTTTAAAGTGAAAGTTCCATGATAATCAGTGAAATGGCTTTGAGATCTTCTGAGGGAAAGCATCACATTACTATGAATACTGTGGAAACGCCTTCTTTTCCTAGATCATCATTACGAAGATTTGCACCTAACACAATGTCAAATAATAATAATATCAAATCATAACAAAAAATAACCGATAATAATAACTCCCTAAAGACAAAAATCTATGCCATAAAAATGAGATACAGATCTGCCAGCCAGGAAGGTGAGTGTTCACATTTTCCCTGAGTGTAGAAGGTGTGTCTCTCCAGAGGAGGTCAAATGTCATCATCTATTATCAATACTATTGGAGGTCTTCCTGGCACAGATAATCTCCAGCAGTAAATAGGTTAAAAATCATTTATGTTTGGCAGATTGGATTTCTTAGCACTCCTTTTCTAAGTTCATTGGCTTTGCTTTTTCCAGTGGGAGATAATTTAAAAATATGTAAAGAGTGGCAGCAGATGAGTTCAATTCATTTGGTTGTTCCTTGCCCCATGGCTGGTGGACTCAATTATATTAGGGCCATTCCCACTACAGCGGTGCACAGCTCTCCTCTCCCACTCTTATTTAGGTTTCTTGAAATATGTTAGAGAGGCATACCAGGTCCTTCTTTATAGTTGAAGAAGTGTCAAAGCAGAAACAGTGCCTTTACTTATTCTGTATTCAAATTCCCAGTTCATGGCATGGCACTGGCTGATAAAATAACTGGGGCTTCCAATATCACAAAAGATGTTAAGCGCATGCAGCATTTCCACACTTATCGCATATCTTGGCCTTGTTTGAGAACTGAATTTGAGATAAGTAATCTAGTGGACAGTTGTCTTCTGTACTCAGTTTCTTACACACGTGCCTTAGCCATTTGACCTTGAACCAGCCACTTCCCCTCTCCAAGTTGTTCCATACTCTTCCCAGAGCCTAGCTTAAGGAAAACTGTCCCACACAATGATGGGCTCTGAAAATCCCAAGTGCACAGCGTTAATCCACCTGCCTGTGCCATTTCCTTCTCCTTAAAAGAGCAAGTTATTTATTTCTGAGTTTCATCCTTTTTTCTTTCTTCCTGTGTATTTACATACGTTTAATTTGTAACATATATACCATCATAAATTTATATATATGCACATAGATTTAATCAAGGTAAATTTAATCAAGATTTCATTTAAAACATTACATGGAAAAGGAAACTGAATCACAATTACATCTTGGAAAAGAGGTAAAGGAAAAATAAACTGAAATTTTAAAACTTGCTTCATATGTGTGCGTATGCTTCTTTAAGAGCAAGGCTGCTTTTTTTTCCTCCCTTGGAGATGATTCGACCTCTTGGAAGAATGTCATAAGCTTGTCATTGTCACCAGTCCATGCAGATGGGGTTGCATTAAGATGTCACTAAGATGACAAAATGACAGCAATTTAGAGAGAGACACCAGGTGATGAAGGGAGATCCAGCCAGCAGAAGTCTCTCTGCACTCCACATTGGCTCCTCAGGACAAGGGAGTGGAGGTGAGGATGCCAGGATACCAGATGCGTGAGGGAGAAGAGCTCTGAGCCACAGCAGCCAGGTTGAGCTTGCCACCTTCTCCCAGAAGGCTTTCAATGTGAGTTCCATGAAACCACCACATCCCATCAGCTGAGGTCCACTATCACTGGTCTAGAAGGAAATTAGTTCCATTCTAATCAAAGCAAGATGCTAAATTAAATTAAATAAAACTTTAATAAAAGTTGAAATCACCTCACACCATCTCAGGTGCTAAATTTTTGAAGTAGTTTTGCTGCTCCTAGATTTAAAAAAAGAAAGGATGAAGACTATGAAATGGTTTAGTGTCTGTTAAGAAAGACTGATGACACTCATGACCAGGATGGAGTTATTTTTGGCTTGTGGCTCTATTCTTCACCCATTCAAGTCCATCAGGAGAACTATTCTTTGCTCGCAGTAACCAGATGACCCACATATGGACAGCACAGTGAGAGTGTGATCCCCATTCCCATCAACAGATTTGTCCAACCTGACTAGTATTCTTGACCATAAACATTGTCCATGGTAGTGATTCCGCCACTAATGACTCAACCTGAATCCTTGACTCCCGTTTTTTCCATTTCCATATTGAATCACAGAATGATTAAGGGAATATTAGCTTAGCAAAGGAACTTGAAGGAAACCACTCCAATTTCCTATTCAATACATGAATTTATTCTACAAGGGCTGTAGTCTTCCTAACTCTTCTTGAAGACCACCAATGACGTGGGCTTCCTTACTGCAGGAGCATCTCCTTCTGTTCTTTTGTAGTCCTGTCTATTAGAAAAGGCATCTTTAAAAGGAGCTGAAGCTCTCTTCACTGTATCTATTATGTCTTACTCAGGTTCTCCTCTCTGGAACTACAACAGAATGATTTTTATCCTGTTCTCCTGTCTCAAACTGTTCTCACTCCAACATTTATTTCTTTGCAACACGTAAGCACATCTGAAGGAATCCTTGAGTCATCTGTGGATTCCAGCTTCCAGAAGTTTCCTCCACTTCCCTCAGCTCCTAGAGTACACCATAAAGTTTGACAAAGAAACTTCCCTTCATTTTCTTTTTTAAATAAAAATGTTCAATTATGATCACATCCATCAAGTATAGTTCTAGTAATCAGGCCTGTTAGGTGGTCACCAGCCCATTACCAGCATGTTAATGGGGAGCTCAGTCTGGGGTGGTCTTTAAGCCCAACAGCTCAAGTAAGCATTAGCTGCTGCTTAGAAAAAGGCCACAAAACACCATCCCTAATGATTTAACAGCTTGTTCCCGAAAACATATTAACCAAGCGAGCTTTTAAATATTAAGAAATAATTACACCAACTCAGTGTTGTCCTTCCTCCAAAGTACATCACATCAGGGCTCCACTAGATAAATAAATTTAGTAAAGGAACACAGGTCTTCTAAAAATGAAAAAGTGTACCCAATGAAATGTTATTTGCAGTTGATGGCAGGAGGGAGGACAGAGGGGAAGGAAGAATTAATGAAAATATTCTGAGTACTTTCCCAAATGAACACTTAGAGTCTCCCTACCCCAGCCAAATTAATTCTCCATTATTGGCATTTCTAACTTGTTTTTACCATCTTCAAACCAGGGGGTCAGATTAGAATTGGGAGGGACTGGAGGAAGTCTTGGGACCAGTATGCTCTAGTCCAACCATGAGAGCCCATTTTAAGCCTAGAACATAGGAGCCCTTTTTAGCACTGACCTGGAGCTGTGGATCTGCATTACATTAGGGCAGACAGCAGTGACTTTACCTTTACTTGAATGGGAAATAAGATTTGGGGACAAGAAAAAACAGACTTCTAAGAGGCTAAAACATCATCCCCACATAAGGGCCACAGTGCCTGAAATTCCATTAAATATTGTCTTCTTTCTGGAGAACTGTTGAAATTTCTAATGAACCCAGATAGGACATTTGGGTCATTTACATTTGAGTGTGAGTGAGTTTAACTGATTCTCCTTCCCTGCCCAAATAAGACCCTGGGCAATCGGAGGTCACAGGGCATGTAAAAGTTGGAAGGGCCCTGAAGGAAGGAAATGGAGAGGCACACTTCACAGCTTTGCCCCAGCCAAGGCCAAAGGGCAAGCTCCGGGACTCCCAGGGCCGCTGGCCTCCTGAGGGGGCACACTGTCCCCCCCTCCAGCCCCTGCTATAGTTACGAGGCAGAGCAGACCCCAGCGACAGCCTAACCCTGGGTGGATTCTGAGAGCACAGACCAAGCAAATGGGGAAGCCACTTGGCCTGCTTGGGCTGGAACAGACTTTTGTGGAATAAACTATCCCAGTAGCCCTTAGGTTCATGAGACTTCACTATTTCCATTGCTTTTTCCTTTGCTACAAAGAATCTCTGCCTTTTGGTCACCTTTTGAAGTTAACGGCAGGGCGTAGCTGCATATCCGTACTTTTATAGACTTCCTAATGGCCTGCTTAATTATTTGCTTTCTTTGGGGCCAGATATGCTGCTGATAGGCACTGGGAGTCTGGGCACTGATGCAGCCAGGTCTCCCTGACAGGTCCAGCACAGAGTTCCAGGCATCTTGATTACCAAATTCCAAGAGACTATCTCCCTGGGGCGCACAGGCTTGAACGTGGAGCTTTATTTGTATTTTATTTATTCATTAGATTGGCAGAGGCCTTCTCTCCAGAGAGCTCTAGGTGCCTAATATGAAATTAGCATCTACATTTCCCAACAAAGTCAACTGCTTTGTCATCCTTTGCAGCCTTTCTTGTGTTCTGTGGTTTAAATAGTGCAGAAACCAAGAACACTTAAGTCTAAGCTCAGAATCACAAAGCCTACCAACTTTTCCACCATGCTCTTGGCAGAAGTTGCTAGATTTTAGTAGAGATTTTTGTTTATTTTTTCCTTCTGAGTCTAGACTCAGTCTCAGAATCCTTCTTAATACAGTGTTGAAGGCAGCAACTAGGATCTATCCAAGACATTGTTTGAGTTGGGTTCTCTTTACCATTCTTCATCTAAATCCTTCTCATTTCCAAAGGCACTGGGAAGTTGTAACAAACCCTTTCTTAAAGACTTCTCTTGTGGAGTATAGACTTGGCCAGAGTCTACTTTGGATATTCATACTCCAGAAAGTAGTATTTGATGAAGCACACACTAAAGTTAAATCTGTGAATAAGTTTCTTGAACTTTCTTTTCACCCTCTTGTGTTTGCATGTAAAATGCCTAGTGCAGTATCTGACATATAACAGGCACTAAGCAAAGTAGGTATAAATTACCTGTGATGAGCACGGGGTTCATTCACTAATGTTTTTTTTCCCTTGTTGTAGCCCACCTACATTCTTTACCATGGAAGTAAGTCCTCCTCACCATTGAAATTGAGATCTACACAAAAACACAGCTTCCCTGGAATCTTGAGTATTTAGTTCTTATTTTATCAGGAATTCTGAGAGAGTAAATCTTAATGAAAATGGTATTTTTATCTGTGGCTCCTGCCCTTCCTCCCTTCCTTCTCTTTTCCCTCTGTCTCTGTGCATTGCTATGGATTCTGTCGACTATTTTCTGGTTGAATTTGACACCTAATAGTCATCAACTGATTGCATCCAATTAACAGCCATTATATTCTTCAGTTACTTTCTGTTTGGACATGAGTTTATTGATCTGGTTAGATTTTATTCTTCAGAAACATAAACAACATGCCATTTAATTTGCCCTCAGTACTGTCTCTAAGCACCATGAGAGAGGCATTTAAAGAGGCAGTGTATGGGAGGGGGAGAAAGGCTCTCTCTTACCTCTTGCGAAGAAGAAGGGGAAGAAATCAGGTTAAACTTTGATCACTATCATTTCACCTTTGGACTTTTATTAAAACTATTTGACACAGCTGTGTTGGCAGATCGAGTAGAAAGATAAATGGGCCTGTGTGAATAGGTTTAATATCAGACGTGGATATGAGACATGGCAGGTTATTTCATCCAGGAAATGTTCACGTTCACAAGACTTGCTGGTTACTATTGGTGATCCTTCCAGCCTCAAGGGGCCACAAGGTGAACACGATTGAGGTCCCTTTTGCTATAAATATTTCACAACCTGAGTATCTTTTTTTCACTTGGGGCTGTGTGCCGACTGACGGCTTCTTCAGGATGAGTCCTCAGTTGACTGATGAATACAAAACGCCTCTCTGAACAAAAGGCATTCAAGATTCGCTGAAGACAAGACAACGTACTTTGGTTTCTGTGTCTGGTACCAGGGTATCAACGAAGATAAAACACTGAGTGACAGGGAAGCGAAATACAGAATAACACAATCTATTGTTCTCCCATTGACTGTAAGTATAATGGGAAAGTTAGCAAGTCACCGTAATGTCATGGACTGCTGTGAACTTGGGGGAACTCAAGGATCAGAAAGTAACATGAAACAAGGAGGGAGAGGAAGATAATATTGGGTTACTGAACATTCTCAAATTGTACTGAAACGCATCCCATCCCTTTGGAGGGGGCATGTTTTTGACAAGGAAGACAATAGGAAGAAACTGGCGGCTGTAACAATATCACCATTTTCTTTTACTACAGGCCGTAATGTGAACTTCTTAGAAGACACCTTCTTTCACCATAGCTTTGTTGTTCAGCCTATTGAGGATCCCAGAGACCAAAGTCTTTGCCTTGTTCCGGGGCCATCTAAAACCAAGGAGCCTGTTTCTCCCAGCCGACGACAGCTGCTCAGTTGTGAATTACAGAGTGGGTTTGCAGCCAAGGGCAGAGGAAAGGAACTTAGTGGGAATGAGAGAAGCAAAGAGAGGGAACAGACAGGGTGAAGAATTTAGAGCACACAAGTGAAAAAAGAGGGAGGAAAAAATTAAGGTAGTGGAAGCAAAGGAATGAGAAAAGGAATTTTCATGGTGGGGGTTGGGGAAAATGGGTCCACTATTCCAGGGTCTGAGCAAGGCTCCCCTCAAACAAAATAAAACAAAACAACAACAAAAAGAACCGAATCACTTTTGGAGTGATTTTGTTGGAGTCAGAAATCCACCCTTGGATTAACTATTTTCTGGGAAATTTACCTAATGCTTGGTAACATTTTTTAAATCTGTGACACTCTTGCACTAAAGCATCCTTTCCCAAGCACATGCTGTGGAGGAAACACCTATTCATCTAGGGTCCTGACATAAGGTCTACTTAGAACTCATAACAGTGCTGGTGAAGGCTATGGACTCTCTCTTGTAGAAAAATGAACATAAATATACAGATATCAAATTTTGCACACAAATTCAGTGGGTTCATATGCTCCTGAACTCCATTCGTAAATCTTTTGGAATTCCACAGACATAGGTTAAGAATTGCTACTCCAGAGTGTCTAATAAAGAGCTGGCATGGAGTAGATGATCAATAAACTCTTACAGCTTTGAATTAGGCAGTATTCTGGATAATTGAATATTCTAGTTGGCCAAAAATTTACTGGATATTCCTTCACAAATAACTGATTTTCAAGGAACTAGAGATGAGTATAATCATTTCAATATCAAAAAGATACTCATGCAATATAACCTTTTGTGCTTTTTGTTTTTTGATGATTCAGAAGGCACCTGGGGAATCTTTAAATAATAAGATAGCAATCTGTACACCAGAGATCATTGTGCAGTAATGCTGTACATAAAGAGGATAAACAAGATTGGTCTGAATCTGCTGTCACCCTAATACATTCTCTAGAAGTAATTTTTCTTAATCAATTCTAGTTACCAGTATATTCCCTTGTCTTTTCTATCTCTCTTAATAAAAGAAGAGTTGACAGTAGTTTTGAAATTTTAGCTGCTAGCTTGTCTAGAATAGTTGCATTATGAGTATCAGTGTGAGAAGGGTGGAAATACACCACAGCCAGCCTCTCTCCTCTCTCCACCATGAATACCAACACTTCCATCCTCTACCCTCATCATTTGACTTCTTATCATTGGAACTGAGAAACCTTGCAGGACCTGGCTGCTCAAGGATCAAGATAACATAGAATTAGGCAGGTAGCTGCCTAGAGTAGGGAACTGAGTCCCCAGAATGAGTATGAAGCATGGCTGAGAAGGAGAGTCTGAACTAGCAAAGCAATACTGGAAGTTGACCTCAAGGAATCACTGAGAAGATGGGGTCAGTAATCCAGGGAGGAAGACCAGTTCCTGGGATACCAAGAGCGTGTAGAAAAAGACACATTAGGTAGGATGGGGAGACAAGTGTCAAAATAATTCGTACTAGAAGAGTATCTCTCTTATTCTTCTCTGCATGCATGGCCCTGCCATGGGTCGCCTGAGTGAAGACACAGGGCTTGGCTGAATAGGAAAAAGAAGATTCAGCAAACTATATGAAATGAATTTATTTCTAACCCTTTCTACAAAAGGTTGGTTGATAAGTATGGAATGGGAACCCTAGAAACTAAAGATGCAGAGACTTCCCAAATCACTAGGAGACTAAGTTATCAAATGAGTGCTTCTGGACACAAGCACCATTAACAGAAAGTTAATTCTAACTTGCAGGTGTGTTTGAATTATAACATCTACTTCCACCACCATGACCACTGCTATGAGTACTTACCAGGGGGCAAGGTCTGGACTCATTTTTTTCATATATTAATTTAAGTCAAACATTCAGGTGATCCTCATAATGATCCCATGAAATAATTACTACTAACCTCTTTTTGAAGATGAAGAAAATGAAGCTCAGAGATATTAAGTCTCTCATCCCAGGGCATCCACCCGGTAAGTGGCTGATGTAGAATTCAAACCCAGGTTCCACTGAGGCCAAAGAGTAGCAGCACCTTAGGGGAAATGGTGTCAATTTCCATGAGCAAAAAGGGGCTTCTTATGACCAAAGGCAACTCTGGACTTTAGGGAAAAAAAAGAAAACAGACCTTATGCCTGATCTTGCCAGCTGGACTCTTCCCAGTTTGGTTTGTGGTTATTTATAGCACTTGACTTATAACTCTGGAGTTGTTGGTGATCTTGGACATGTTGTTTAGCCTGCTTGAGCCTTAATTTCCTCTTTTCCTAGATGAGGCAATTACATTTAGCATTCTGAACTTTTTCACCTTTAGCAGTCTTTGATTTTATTAGCATCCGTATCTGCTATGCATGGGACATTCTAGACACTGCTGGAGATACAGAATTGAACACAGTGGGGCTTGCGACTTCAAGGCTCCCCACCAGACCATCATCTCTTGCAGAGCAAACACCATGTCATTCATCTCTGTACTTTAGGCCAGCCCCTCCCCAGGCCTAGCTTTCTACCCACATATTATAGATGCTCAATGAACGTTTCTCAAAATTATATGAAAGAAGGGAGCTAGTCATCAAAAGTAGTTAATACAAAACAGAATTTGGCAAATACCTTAGAAACACTACAGCATAACGAGATAGGCCTTAGGAAGGGAAATTAATACCAGCTGGAGTGATCAGGAGGGCTCCTTGAGAGAGTTGGCTTCTGACCTTGAAGGATGGGCAGGGCCTTGATAGACAGACATGGGGCAGCATGAGGAAATTTGAGAGATAGGAAAGTTCCCTTTTAGCCAGTTTTATCTGACAAGTGGTGTGTGTAAGAGATGGTAGCCACAGATAACACTAGAAAGCAGAGTGGGGTTGAATTATTAAAAGGTTAAATTTTTTGTGTGTGTGTGAGGAGATCAGCCCTGTGCTAACATCTGCCAATCCTCCTCCATTTTTTGCTGAGGATGCTAACATCTGCCAATCCTCCTCCATTTTTTGCTGAGGAAGACTGGCCCTGGGCTAACATCCGTGCCCATCTTCCTTCACTTTATATGGGACGCCGCCACAGCGGGGCTTGCCAAGCGGTGTGTCGGTGCACGCCCGGGATCCGAACCGGCGAACCCCGGGCTGCCGCAGTGGAACGCACACACTTAACCGCTTGCGCCACCGGGCTGGCCCCTAAAAGCTTAAATTTTTAAGCTTTAGATTTTAGACTTTCTCCAGGAAATGACGAGCTATTGAAGGTTTTTAAATAAAAAAGTGGCACCAGTGATAATGTCATGTTTATAATTCAATATTGAGCATTGAACAGAGGCACTTTCATACATGTTCTTTTATTTAATTATAAACTTATGACTTAAAACTCTGTAAATTAGATAGTTTTATTGTATGTTAATTATATCTCAACAAAAATACGTAATAAAAATGCCTCCATTTTTGAGATGAGGCCGTACAAGCTCCCACCAAAAAAACAATCAAAACCAAAAAATAGTCTTCTCCTAGAGCTGCATTTTAACTCTCGTGGGCTGCCCTTTTTTCCCTCAAGAGGTAGGAAGGAAGGAAGGTAGGAAGGAAGGAAGGAAGGAAGGAAGGGAGGGAGGGAGGAAAACTTCAGATTTTCCAAACTACACACCCTCTTTTCTGGCCATGTGGGAAGAAATTGTGGCAGATGAAAAACCCAACTGCTGTCTAAATTAACCTCAGGTCAGATGGACCATCATTGAGTTTCAGGCTTGTATAACAAAAATCGGTTTCTTTCCAATGCCTTCTCTTTAACCAGGTA
This sequence comes from Diceros bicornis minor, assembly GCF_020826845.1. Taxonomy (NCBI): domain Eukaryota; kingdom Metazoa; phylum Chordata; class Mammalia; order Perissodactyla; family Rhinocerotidae; genus Diceros; species Diceros bicornis. The sequence goes on from NC_080743.1 coordinate 79,267,090, forward strand.
TGTGAAGATTTGTTTAGGTGTCTGGATGCAATTTGGCAGTTTCTTAAACTCCAGGTACAGATATCCCTCAGGGATAATTGTGCATCTGAGTCCAGACCAGAACAATAGAGCAAATATCGCAATGAAGAAAGTCACATACATTTTTTTGGTTTCCAAGTGCATATAAAAGTTATGTTTATACTATATGGTACTCTATTAAGTGTACAATAGCATTATGCCTAAAAAAACAATGAACATACCTTAATTAAAAAATGTTTTTTTGCTAAAAAATGCTAACCATAATCTGAGCCTTCAGCGAGCCTTCCTCTCTATCAGAGCTCTTGTGTGACCAGGTGCATTGTCAATGAACAGTAATATTTTGAAAGGCATCTTTTTTTTCTAAGCAGTAGGTCTCGACAGTGGGCTTAAAATATTCAGTAAATCATATTATAAACAGATGTGCTTGTCATCAGGCTTTGTTGTTCCATTTATAGAGCACAGGCAGGGTAGATTTAGCATAATTCTTAAGGGCCCTAGGATTTTTGGAATGGTAAATGAGCATTGGCTTCAACTTAGAGTCACCAGCTGCATGAGCTCCTAACAAGAGAGTCAGCCTGTCCTTTGAAGCTTTGAAGCCAGGCATTGACTTCTCTCTAGCTATGAAAGTCCTAGATGGCATCTTCTTCCAATAGAAGGCTGTTCCATCTACATTGAAAATCTGTCGTGTAGAGTGGCCGCCATCATTAATTATCCTAGCTTGATCTACTGGATAACTTGCTGCAGCTTCTACATCAGCACTTGCTGCTTCACCTTGCACTTTTATGTTATGGAGACGGCTTCTTTCCTTAAACCTCATGAACCAACCTCTGCTAGCTTCAAACTTTTCTTCTGCAGCTTACTCATTTCTCTAGCCTTTAAGAATTGAAGAGAGTTAGGGCCTTGCTCTGGATTAGGCTTTGGCTTAAGGGAATGTTGTGGCTTGTTTATCTTCTATCCAGACCACTAAAACTTTCTCCATATCAGCAATAAAAGGTTGTTTCGCTTTGTTATCATTAGTGTGTTCACTAGAATAACTCTTTTAATTTCCTTTAAGAACTTTTCCTTTGCATTCATACTTGGCTGTTTGGTGCAAAAGGCCTAGCTTTAGGCCTATCTCATCTTTCGATATGCCTTCCTCACTAAGCTTAATCATTTCTAGCTTTTGATTTAAAGTGAGAGACATGCAACTCTTCCTTTCATTTGACCATTTAGAGGCCATTGTAGGGTTACTAATTGGCCTAATTTCAATATTGTTGAGTCTCAGGGAATAAGGAGGTCTGAGGAGAGGGAGAAAGACAGGGAAATGGCCAGTGCAGCAGTCAGAACACACACATCATTTATTAAGTTCGCTGTCTTATATGGGCATGGCTTGTGGTGCCCCAAAACAATTACAATAGTAACGGAAAGGACAATGATCACAGATCACCATAACAAATACAATAATAATGAAAAAGTTTGAAATATTGCAAGAATTACGAAAACGTGACACAGAGACACGAAGTGAGCAAATGCTGTTGGAAAAATGGTGCTGAGGGACTTGCTCGACGCAGGTTGTCACAAACCTTCAATTTGTACAAAACCAATATCTGCAAAACACAATAAAACAAGGTATGCCTGTATTCTGTCTCCAAGCAGTCTATTGCTGATATATCTTTGTCTTGAAGGCGGAAATTCCAGGATCAACAATGCTGCTGCTAAAGGCTTTCTTGAGACAGTTCATTTAAGGAAGATCGGCTTCCGTGGGACACACCTCTTGGAGTTAGTTGAATGTGTTAAAGAGATTTATGTCCAGACAAATTGGCTTATAAACATGAACCAGCCCATGAAAGGCAGTCCAGAGGGCAATTCTTGAGGGAAGTATTCTTTCTACTTTAGGGACTGGTTTTATGAAAAGCCTAAGAGGTAGTTCCTTTTCCTACTACTGGCCTTGGGTATTCAGCTCACACTGAATGTGACCATTCCTCTTAATTTACTTAATGCAGCAATCCCCAAGGGCTTGTAAACCCGTAATTGGACAGTTGAAATGAGAAGGCTAAGAAAACTGACACAGAGAGAGGCTTGATAATTCTGTAAGAAACTTTTTATTTGCTAAGGATTTCTTAAAGCACCATTTTAATTGTCTCTGAGAGGCTTCCCCTGTCCCATCAGCCACCAAGAGGTAAGTGACAAGCTGAAGATGGTGAGCCTGTCCCACACTGAGTAAGCATGAGCTTCATCCTTCAACTCCTCATTAAAGGACTTCTTTTTTTTTTTTTTTATAATTTTTATTTATTTATTTATTTATTTTCCCCCCAAAGCCCCAGTAGATAGTTGTATGTCATAGTTGCACATCCTTCTAGTTGCTGTATGTGGGACGCGGCCTCAGCATGGCCGGAGAAGCGGTGCGTCGGTGTGCGCCCGGGATCCGAACCCAGGCCGCCAGCAGCGGTGCGCGTGCACCCAACCACTAAGCCATGGGGCCGGCCCAAGAAGGACTTCTTAGAAGTAAACGCAGACGATAAAATGGTAGTCAGGTTAACAGAAAAATACAAAAAGCCACTCAAAGACTTTAATTTAAATACTAATGCAAGCCTCTTATTTCAAGTGCATCATTTAAAGTGTCTTGGAACATTGCAAGTTTCTCTTTATTTCTGGAAATTTTACTTACTGGTAGCTTCTGGCTGCTACTTACACTGAAAACCCTTAACAACTCCCTAAAGGCTATGCTCTTCAGGAGAAGGGAACAGAGAATCTGTTCTGTGGTGTTTGTGAGAGATGGAGCCAGAGATGGTGCTGGAAGCAGGGAAGTAGGAATGCCAGTCCTCAGGGTGGGGCAGAGTTGGCCTGCGACCTGCGAGTTTGTCTCTGGAAGTCTATAGCAAAGAATGCCCCAGCTCACCACAGCTTCCTACTCTCTCCAGGGTGACCACCTCTCCCCACCACCCAAGTCCTAGATCTGAAGCTCTTTACAGATTGGATGAACCTCAGACTCACCCAGTGGCTGCTGTGGGGGCAGGAGGCTGGGGTTAGAGCAACCTCAGATGCCTATGAAATCAATTAAACCTCCCAAGGGGGTTCAAGGTCTTTACAGTAAGGACACCTTGCTCCTGGATTTTACACAGAATTAGAACATGTGGCTGTCAAGGAACCCCAGAGGGCAGAGGCGCTGATGTGAGTTCCAGCCCAATCCCTTGCACCCTGACATCTTCCCCAGTGTGCCCAGCGGAAGCACACCCTTTGCTACCTGAGTCCTTTGTGGCACCTTCCTTTCTGCAACACTCTTGCTTGTCTTGTCTGTGGTTCCAGAAAGCTCTAGAATCCCTCCTTAGAGCAAAGACACCCTGAGGGATTTGGGAGAGTTCTGGAGGACCATAGAGAGATGGAGCAGCACACCTATTGGGGTTGATGGTAGCAAGAGCCAACTTGTGGGGCTTCTTTCAACTGAGAGGGAGCCGTGCTACTGTCCTTTCTCTGTGCTGGCTGGGGAAATGGGAATGGCCGCTGCCGGTAGGAGGTGTAGAATCACAGGTTCTTAGGAGCAGAAGCAGGCATCTTCTGCTCTGAGAAGGCAGATACACCTTCTCAGCCCCATCTGGTTGTTGGTAAGGACTTAAGACAGTTTCCATTGTGGGTCCCAATACGTGGGCTTTTGAATTGGCCAGGCCCAAGCTGGAATGCCAACTCCTGCACTCACTTCCCTGAACCTCCATTTCCTTTCCTTTCCTTATCCCGCCTTGCTAACATTATTTACTAAATGGTTTCTCAGGGTCAAGCACTGTTATAAGCACTTTACATGCACTAACTCATGTAATCCTCACAACTATCCTATGATGTAGATTAGAATCTGTGAGATTCATTCTACAGATAAGAAACTGAAGCACAGAAAGGCTGAGTAACTTACCCCAAATCACACAGATAGCAGAAGACTGATCAGAGATTTGAATCCAGGTCGCATGGCTCTAGCATCCATGCTCTGGACACCACTTTACCTTGCTTCTGCAGGATTAAATGAGAGAGTAGAGCGGAGCCACAGATACTCCATGACTAATAATTATTATTACTCCAAGTCACCAACAAAGTAAATGAGCCATTACCCCTCAAGCATGGTTTGTTTTTTAAAGCTAGAGATCCACATAACCACGTTAGCATCTAGCCCAGTAGACTTCAAACTTTTTGATCATATACCCAAGGTGTAAAACATTCTTGAGCATGGGAGCACACATCCCATAGACATACATATGTATATTTGTGCATAAATTAGATAACTGTCCTATTGTGCATACGCCCGTAATAATACACATAGAAATCAGAAATTAAAAAGAAGAAATGATAGGAAAAAAAAAGAAGTTCAAATGATTATCCCTGCTCTTCAGGAGATTATCTTGCTCACTCTACTTGGAAGACCACTGAGAAGCTCATGTTGTTCCATCTGGCCCACAAAGATTGAAGAGAGAGCCCTGACCATCAGATTACCCCACCTTACCACACTGACTCCTTATTCTCTCAGTCCATGTTCTAAACCCAATTGTCCCCTAGCTGGGCACCAGGGCCAGTCATTGGCAACCTGTGGGTTCAGCAAAGCAGCTTCTCGGCCACTCTTGTCCCCATGTCCTCCTCCCCTCATCAGCACCCTGCTCCTGGGCACTCTCAGATGCCCGCTGGTGACCCACCCCTGCCTCTGCCTCCCCGTGCTTGAACAAAACCAAATAGTTTCCAGCAACTTACCTGAACTTAAGTCTCTCACAGGGTTATTTGCATTTCAAGCCTTATCTCTGATTGAATTTTCAAAGGCTCATTTTCCTTAACAGTCAAATGGGGATGTAATTCCCCATGTACACAAGTGCTGTGAAGTTTAAATGGAGAATCACTTATGACCATGCGTAGCACAGCACCTAGAGAGCACTGGGCACTCGACTTGGCCCCATACATGGCCATGGAGCTGAATCTAGAAAGGAAGACTTTGCTCTTCCTTTGAAGGGAGTAAACGAAAAGACATATTACCCCAAAACTACAACATATCCTGCTAAACCCCATCCAAGCCAAATGGCACTAGGCTGGCTGCTAACTTCTGGGGACTTCTGCCCCCAAGAGACTTTGGGTGAGTGGTGCCAATAGGGATGCTGCCTTTGGCTTCCCTGTTTGAAGATGAGGCCCTGACAGGGACTCCCTGTAGCTTAGCCTCCCAAACCCCACTGCACACACAGCATTAGCTCCCTCCTCCCCAAGAGCCCCTCCCACTCCTGGACCTCCCTGACCACTTATGAAGGAGGCAGCATGCCGAGGCCAGAGAAGGGAGGCGGGGGAAGGCTGCCCCACAGGGCTGAAGGGCAGCTGTTTATATTATAATTAAGGTTTTACAGCATAAACTGAAATGTAGCTTGACTATTCCAACAAGGCGCTGGAGGTAATTACCACTGCTAGAGGCGTTCTCCACTGCCAATTATTTCTCTCCCTAATTGAATAACTTAGGCCGCATTGCAGAGGGGCAGGAAAGGAAGAGGTTGCTTTCAAATATGGACGTGCCTTCAGAGGCCTCAGAACAGCTCAAAGCTTAACACCCCTTCTTCCTAACATCCTTTCCCTGGGGTATGGTATAGAGGATAAGAACCTGGGTCCTAGTGTCCCACCACTTACTAGCTTGGGCAGAGTACTTTAACTCCCTGAGTCTGTCATCTATAAAATGGGTCTAAGTGAAGTATAGACTTCATAGCACTATTGTGAGAATTAAATACATGATAATTATTCTGGCACACAGAGAACACTGAAGAATTCTGGCTTAAGGACATGGCGCCAACAGAGGGTATGGCCCTGGAGAGGCAGGCACTTTTGTCTTCTCTGAACAGATGGGGGAAATTGAGGCAGAAAGCACACCTCAGTCCCAGGTGAAACAGCTGGGTAAGTGAGGGCCAGCACCAGATAGAAAGTGTGCCTCCTTGACTTAAAAAGAGTGAATTCCTTTGAGTTGTAGAGGAAATGGCCCCTCCCAAGAAGGTTGGACAGATCCCCAAGATATCCAGTCCCTGGGAGGGTTTGTTCTCTCCCTCTTCTCTGTATCCACATGAAGTGCCCAGCACTACGCACAGTACCCTGGTCACCTCCCCAGACTCCGGGCAAACCCATGATTAATATCACATACATTTCTAGAGCACTTTCTCCTTCTTAAATTTTATTCTACTTTCATATACGGTATTTCCTTCGATCCTCACAACCACCTGGAAAAGAAACGTATCACTCCTGGTTTAGAGTTGAGAAAGTGGAGGCCAAGAGAGATTAAACAAATGGTATAAAGTCAATCAAGAACTGAAACACAGGTCTTCTGTCCCCAGTCTTCCCACTGCTCCATGGGGCGGGGGGGGGGGGGGGCAATTCTACTCCCAGGGTTAACCACACACTCTCTTCCCAATGTCCATCTCCTTAGTTAGTGAAATCACAGCGTGTGTTTAAAACATCTCAGAAGTCAGAGATGATGGTGAATCTCCAAATTTGGTGTGCATAGGAGTCTCTTTTTACAAATGCAGATTCCAGGGCCAGACTCTTAGGGATTCTGATACCCTGGGCCTAAGAGGGGCCCTGGAAATGCAAAGTTTAACAAAGTCCCCGGGTCTTTCTGATTCCAGTGGTTCAAGGTCCACACTCAGAAGAACACTGGCCCAAGAGAACCTAGGATGGGCCTCTGAAATATCACCTGGGTGACCTCAGTTAGTTGACTTAAACTTTCTGAACATTAGTTTCTTTAAATATAAATGAAGATAATAATATTTACCTCCGAGAGGTTTTGTGAGAATTAAATGAGATAGTGCATGTACGGTGCTGAGGATAATGCCTGGCCCATATGAAGTGCCAATGTTAGTAATTGTTAGCATTACTGCTGCTGTTGTCATTAACGTTGAAATACAGCCAAACCTTGTGCTACTCAAGGGATAAATTACTGTAGCTTAAAACCTTATCATTTGCAGTCATTAAATCTATAGAAAATTGGGATATAAAAGAGACATAAATAGAATTTGATAAACAAATCATTTTTTAATGAGTGACTCATTTATACTCACTTAGCTGCCTTGGGGTGGGGGTGTTGGTAGATAAGCAACTGGACAAACAGGAGTTTGTTCTCTAATTAGCAGATACCGATTAACAGTGGGAAAGGGAGGCAATTGATGGATATGCCAAGAGAGGCTGCTTGAGAACTAGCTTTAAATCCATGTGATCTGCACAAAAAGTCAACAGCTGACAGCACTGATGTGGACAAGGACGTCTGACCCCATGCTCCATCATGCCAGAGTCCTCCGAACTCACCTCCATTCTCTCCGCACTTTGGCAAGTGCGTCCCTGGACCACAGACTGCCTCTAACTGGGCTGATGTCTGGGCGGAGGGGGATTCTGCCCTCTTCTTGGAAAAAGTTTGCCCTGAGGCTGCCCTAAGACTGCTTCCCCTGGTCTCCCCTGGGGGAAGGGAAGAACAAACAGCAGAATAAAGCAAAATAAACGGACCTAAGTAGACAGCCTCCAGAAAGGCCGCATGGGACCTCTCTCCCCTTTAGAATTTGGCAGAGGCTCCTGGTGAGGTGTGAAGTGACCGTGTCAGCAAGGACTACACAGGCCCACTCACCGGGCACTGAGGGCCTGGACTTTGTCAGAGAGCCTCCTAGAAATCTGTTATTTCACCCAGGCCACCTCCCTCCCACATTTTATCGTGGCCAACTAGACACATGAAACCAAATTTCTGATTAGAGAAGGCCAGAGACATTCTTGGGTGCATTTGGGCATCTTGGGGAACGTGTTCCAAGAGAGGAACCTTAGCATTTCCACAGCCCAGTCGGATGGGGGCAGGTGTACATCAGTGCTGAGTAGAGAGAAGCCATGCTTCAGCCCTCCCTTTGGAAACTTGGAGCCCACAACGCATTGTTGGGTGAAAGCAAACTACTCCAGAGAGTTGCCTTACATTTAAGCTATGCAGTCAGCTCCTGCATAGTGGGACCTGAGAGATCCTGAAAATCCCACCCCTCAAAAAAATCCTCTCCCCCTGGGACAAGCATTTCTGTCTCCAGTGGTCCTCTTCTGGCCCAACACAGTCCCCAACCTTCCCCTCTGATCCAAGCCCCTGAGATGCCCCAAGAGCAGAAGGGGCACTGCAGTGAGGAAAAAGCCTACAGAAATGGGGTACTCATTTCTTCTCTAGAATGCTCCCCCACTTTTATCTTCCCTTCTTAGTCTGCTATCCTTCATGACCTTCATTTGTCTCTGTTACCTGCTCCCTGTGGCTTTTGTCATCTCTGAACCCCAGGCAATGCCAGTTCAGTGCCAGGCACACAGTGGGCTCCATCTATGCCTGAGAAATGACTAGGGAATGAATGAGTAACACAGAGGGACATGGGGGAGCTTCTCAGGGTGTGGGAGCAGGCTCATCCATTCCAGTTCTCCTTTCCCCACTATGGAAGCCCAGAGGGAAACAGACACTGCAGAGAAAAGACTGTTAATCTTTTACCCAAAGTCCAGCTCCACAATAATGTTTTTTGTTTGTGCTAACTGATGGTGGTAAACGTGGTAAAATCACATATTTGCCTGGAAATCGGCTGCCTTTTATGTAGAAACATTCAAGACTGCCTCCTGTTTGGTTCTTATTTTCTCTCCCTCTTCCTGTGTATTTTTCTATAATCCCCTTCTCTCACAGGTCCAAACAACGTAACCAACCACTCTGTCACCTTGATGCTCTGCAAAGACACTTGCCTATTGTCCGTCCCCTTCCCCACCCGCTCCTTCCCCAGCTAGTCCCTCCAGGGCAGAAGGCTAGTGAAGCCACAGTCCCTGGGGTCACTAAGATCTCATTTTCTTTATGATTCATGTCCTAGGAGGTGACATTATCAAGAACAGGAAATGAGGCTTCCAACAAGACAGGGGTGGGCAGGAATGGAGGTTACCCACTTCACTCAAAGCAAGCAGCTGGGGAGAGGTTGCACTAGATGGGGAATTTTATTCATTTAATGTTATCGTTGGGAGAAAATATGACAATACCACTCTTAATTTCTCTCAAGGAGGAGCCTCTTCATGATAGGTCTGTAGTGCCCTTGATGAGTTGCCATCCTCCAAAATCAATGCATCAAGGTTGCATTCAGGCACTAAAGAACCGCTGGTTGCAGGAAGTCCCCTATTGGTCTGACATTCCTCATGGTCAGGAACTTTCACTGGGTGACCCAGGGACCAATGTCTCGTGATCGCCTCTGTGCTGCCCCCAACCATGCAGCAGCAGTTGACACAGGATAAACTCCATCTGTCCTTCTTGAAGCACTTTCCTTATTTGGTTTCCAGGCACTACAAGCTCCTGGTTTTCTTCCTACATCTCAGGACACTCCTTTGCTGGGTCTTCCTCCTCTTCCTAAGTCCTAGTAGTTGGAGTAACTCGGGGCTCACTCCTTGGCCCCTACTCTACCTCCCTTTGTCATTGCTCTCACTCATGGATTTAAATATCAGGTTCAATCATAAGAAACATCTGATATTCAATCTTTTTCTCCTACGAAAAGGGCAATTTCAATGGTTCCACCTAATGCTACGTCTATGCTAACTCCCAAATCCATGTATCCATCCCCTGACCTCGCCTGGAGCTCTGACTCACTTATCCAATTGTCTACTTGACACCTCCACTGGGATGTCTAATTTGCGCTTCTGCAAATTAACTAAAGCAGTTCAGAGCAGGAATCGAGACTTCCTTGCCAGGTTTGCTCCACTCCCAGTCTTCTCTATCTCAGCTAAGGACAATTTCACTCTTCCAATTTTGCAGATCAAAAACCTAGTAGTCATACTTGCTTCCTCTCTTTCTCTCACATGCTCCAGAAGTAAGTCCTATTAGACCTCACCTCACTTCTCACATCTCCACTCCTCTCATCCTGGAGTTGTTGCCTAGATCAGTGTAACAGCATCCTAACTGGTTTCTGCTGTGACTCTTGGACTCTCTATAATCTATTCTCTGTACAGCAGTCATGGTGATCTTTCAAAGCATGTCATACCATGCACTCTCCCCACTCCAAATCCTCCAATGTCCTTCTATCACATTAGAATAAAATCTAGACTCCATACCCCACCTATTTCCCCGCCCATGACTGTCTCCCTAATCCCCACGTCCTTTACTTTCTTCGCTCAGCTGTAAACCAAGGCCTATGTACTTCCTCTTTCCTCTGCCTCTAACACTATGGCTCCACTCCTTCAAGTCTCTATTCAGACATCACCTCCTCTGGACAGGTTTTCCCAGACCATCCCATTCTCAGTAATACTTATGCCTTCACCCTACTTTATTTCATAAACTTACCACATGATAGTATATCATATAATCAAGTATTTATGTGTTTATTGTCTATCTCCCAACTAGAATCTAAATTCTCTGAGGGCAAGGATTTTTGTTGGCTTGGTCAATGCCCTATCCTAGTGTCTGGCATGTAGTAGATGCTCAATAAACTTTTGTTAAATAAATGAATGAACTGATGAGTGAATGTGCCAGGCCCTCAGCTCTATACCCTGTGAGACCTCAATACATACTTGGTGATTGACAACCTGGGTCAACAGTTTAATAATGATGTGGGATTAGGATTGTACTGCTATGTGAGTCTGTAATTCTTGGAATATTTTCCTTAAGTATGATAACTCCTACCTCTTTTCCCATCAGGATGGAGGATCCCAGAGCAAGGGGTCAATTTCTCTCCTTCTATTCTGTCTATGTAAAACATTAAGACTTTGCTCTTCATGCAGTGAGTATGACATCTTCGGTGCTGGCTATCACAACCACACACACATACACACACACACACACACAAACATACCCCAATAATGATAAAAAAAAATCACGGACTTTTTATTAAGACCTTGCGATATACCAAGCACTATTTTAAAGTTTTTACATATATAATCTCATTTAGATGACTTAACAACCCTATGAAGCCGGTACAAATTTGATCCCCACATTCAGACAAGGAAATTGAGGTACAAAAGGGATGTGGTAACTTTTCAAAGTTGACACAGCTATAAGAGAAGGGCCAAATGTCTCTGAAATTTTTAGTTTTGGAAAAGGTCTCTTTGGCGCTACTACCCATAGAAAGTCTCCCTCTCTCACCCTCCCTCCTGTCCAGTTTTAGTTCAGATTGTTCAGAGCTCTGAAGAATCCCATAAAGACAAGGGCAACAATCATTAAAGACGTCCTATGTTGCGGTGAGAAAGACCCCAGATCCCCATACCTGCTAACGGGATGTGACTCCACCAAAAGTGTAACCAAGTCAGGGACACAGTGAGGATCTGTGCCCTGGTTTCCCTATGAGGGCCCTCCGCATCCTCACAGCTGATCCTCTTTCCCAGCCCAGTTGAAGGACATGTATTTCCCTCACATCTGCAAGTTAACAACCAGAATCTATGTAGCAATTAATTCACCCCCAGCCTTACCTGTTAGCTCAGCTCCATCTGGTAAACAGGAGTCTTGATGCCCCAGGTTCTCAACCCCCTCACCTGACAGGTAGCACCTAAAGAAAAATATCTTCTGAAAAAATGACCGTGTCCGCACTGCCAAGAAACAGGGTCCCCCAGGCCCGTGTGTTGATACCCTCCTGCAGTCCTGGCAGTGGTACCCACGGGCCACTTGGAGACCTGCTGCTTCTCTCGCAGGAATAACTGATGTGGGACACTGGGGCCCTCTCCCAGCAGGCCTCCACCCCCTCCCCTGCAGTGCTATACCAGAGAAAAAGGAGTGGGGGAGAGGAAGGGATGTCTCTCCAAGCAGGAGAGCAAGTGAAAAGACAAATGGAACCAATTTCCAAAGGAGTTCTAGGGCATCTGGGGAAGCAAGACTCCTGGTTATAGTTAAGGCTCTGAAGCATCAATAATATGCTTCACATCCATCCTCCACCCTTGGATTCACCAAATGCTTTCAGGGGTCCCCCCAGGGTCCCCTCCTCACAGCTAGAGAGGACTCACCTTTCACAGGACCAAAAACAAATACTGCCAATACTCAAATATAGTCTAAATGTGGATACAGCAAGATTGAAGGCACGCTTACCATACAGGTCACCCCAAAAACATGTGGATAAAGAGTAGACATGAACTGGGAGAGAGAAAACATTCCAGTTTCTGCCCCAGTAAGCTCCCCAGTGCTAGACAGAAGCTGAATTGAGACTGAGATGTCCTTGCCCCTGTCCTACGAGGTAGTCAATGCCAACCCCTTGCACTGTGCCCAGCCTGTTATCACTGGGTTGCCCAGGTTGGAATAACTTGTCTGTGCCCAGACTCTGCCCCACCACGTGGATCATGCCCTGTCCAATGACCTAGGACACTGGAGAACCCCTCGCTAAGTACCAATGAACTGCGTGACTTTCAGAAATCACTATCTTTGTGGGTATCATCTCCTCCACTGCAAAATGAGGCACCGAGAAACTGATTTCTGAGGCCCTATGCAGCTCCGATATTCTGGAATTTAATAAGGGCCTATAGTGGAATACCATCGGGAAAAATCCTTTGCACTTAGTGGAATGGTTGCTAGCAATTTCTACAAAAATAAGCAGTTGTGTCCCCCATATAATCTGGCTCTTAAATTTTAATCAAAGCCCATGAACTGAGCACAATCAAAATACGTGATGGGGGAAGAGGCTGATTGGATACTAACTTCATTGTTACCCAGATATGTTCACTCTTTCTCATGAGCTGTGTGATGATCTTATTGATCATCTTTAAAATTATTTACTAACTAATGACTGGTTGCCCCGGACTATGATGGGCACTCAGAGAATACAGAAGATTATTAATATATTATCTCTATTTTTAGGAGAAAAAAGATGAATCTATTTAAAAAAAACTAGAAATTAATACAAGAAATTTAGAACCATACCATAATTTTTAAAGTTTAAGATCTGACTAATGCTAAACCTCTGAAGCACAGATAGACATGAGCAGTATTATCATCATTAAATTATATCAGTAAAGACAAGTAATCACTGGTTCCCTGCAAATGTGCATAGAATATTTACCCTAGGCCAATTATCAAAGAAACTCTCCTTAGGGAAAAATCTGACCTTTCTTGATAAGGTAATGGTAAGGTTGGTCATTTTAGTATCAGTGTTATATAGACTTTAGATTTTAGCACAACCACCTTATAGATGGAACTAGCTACATAATTTGTGGAGTCCAGTGCAAAATGAAAATGTGGAGTTCCTTGTTCAAAAATTACTGAGAATTTCAAGACAGCAACAACAGAGCACTAAACCAAGCACGGAGCCCTTCTGAGCTCAGGGACCTTTGCTATAGCACAGATACATGCCTACACGTAACCTGCTCATGGATGATCCAGAATTAACCATGGCTAACTTTTAACATTTAACCAGTGCTTGCTAAGAACTTTATGTCTATTAATTCATTTAATCCTCAGAACAGCCTTAGGAGGGTAGTACTACGATTTTCTCCCTATAATAAGGAAACCGAGGCACAGAAAAGTTAAGCATCTTGCCCATGGATCCACGGACATGAGGTAGAGCCAGGATTTGAACCCAGGCATCCTGGGTCCAGGTTCTATTAGATCACTACACTACACTGCTTCTAGAGATCGTTCTCCAGAACTGTCTGGAAATTATATTAATAGATTTCTACTCTGCAGAGTCTTAATTTTCTTCTCTCCTAAGATTAACACTGGGTTTGAGTAACACTGAGGTTGTCACAGTTCCAAGGACCTGCCATGACTGGGGGCCTTTGCACATGTGTCAGTGGATGCATGTGAGCAAAGCAGTAAAAGGGAGCTGGGAACCGTTTTTCTTGGACCCCTCATGTTACTGAAACCCTACAACTGAAGCCTGCTGAAGCAGGCTGGGTAAAAGAGATTCGGATCAAGAAAATTCACCAGGCTCCAATTATGGAAAAGAGTCTTATGCTGGAAGATAGGATCTCTGGGCAGAACCAGGCTTGCCTGCAACAACCTTGACCTCTAGCTCATGGCTGTGATCTTGCTCCTCAGGAGGTCCCATGGGAGGAACCTCCATGCTGGGCCCTCCACCTGCTGCATAGGAGGCTGTGAAATGAAGAGCACTGTCCCTGGAGGGAAGAACACTAGGCACCTGGCCTTCTGCTTTCTGGAACCATGGTTCCTCAGCTTCAGGTGTGCATGAGAATCACCTCAGGAGCTTTTTAAAAAAATGGATGGTCCCATGCTCAGTCCCCTGGGGTTGTGAGTATACAGGTCTGGGGTATAGCCCAGGAATTGGACTTTTTAAAAAGCCCTCCAGGAATTCTGATGGAGGCAGTTCATTCCTTGGGAAATGTCATCTACAAAACGATGGGAATGTTCCCAGGGGAGGGTCAGTGATCACTCCCGACCACACTTCCTTCCTCTTAGGGGCACAGCGAGCTGCAATGCAGCTTTGAGGAGAGTTCAAGCAAGTCAGATGACGCATCTAAGAAGGAGGGACTGCAACCCTAAGACTTGCAAGTGGATGGTAGATTCCAAGGCCACTTTTCTTTTTTTTTTTCACTTTGGCTAATAATCTTAACCAATAGTTTTCTTTTTACTGGAGAATAAATCATGCCCCACACCATGACTTGCCATCCACGAAATGATGAGGCTTTCTCAGGCAAACTTTTCTCCTGTAAATGGCTTTCAGGACCCCAGTTTCTCTCCCTACCTGCTGGTTCCTCTAAATACCATTTGGCTTCTAAGGCTCTAATTTCAAGGAAATTCCTTTTTGTCAGAATGAATGAGAATCATCAAACATTGTTGCTGAAACAGACCTTAGAGAGCAGTCAACCCAGCACTTTCACTCTATAGACAAGGAAATGAGGGTCCGAGGAGGCCAGATGGCTGTCTAGTGACATGGAGTGGGGTCCACTCTTACAGGCGTAGGTGGGTCCACGTGAGCAGACCCCACATACTCACAGTTCCTAGAGCCCACAGGACATCCCTTGTCCCGACAGTGCCACATCACACCAAGTAAGCTGACACTGCAGGGCATGTCTAGACTCTCTTTCCTGGATTTCCCATTAAAGAGACGCTAAAACAGTTTTTTCAAATCTCTATGAATGAATGGATATGTCGTAGAGCAAAAATACAGCAAAGGGGCTGGAAAAATCCACTGTGCACATATTATAAAAAAAGTTATAAATAAACAGGATAGTCAGAAACCAGATTAAACTTTCAAGTTGAAAATGGGAAGTGGAAGATAAAAGACCTAGCCTACTGCTAACTATTGCTCTGGCTCAATTGTAGAGTCCTTCCTGGCTCCATAGCACTTGAATTCATAGAACTGAGGACTAGCAGAACCGAGAAAGATCTTAGAGGTCAGAGACAGTCTAGGCCCACTTCTCACCTGTAGGATGATGAAACTCAGGCTCAGGGAAATGAGGACACCTGCCCGAGGTCACACGGCTCACGTCTGTTAATCAACCAGGGCTCTTCTTCCAGCCACTGAAGGAACCACAATGGATGGGTTATTTGGTCTCGGGCAAAGAAAACTTATTACCTAATAGTTTGATATCTTTTCTGTATGATATAAAAATCTCAAACAGATCACCCAGTAGGGAAATGTAATCACAGTTTTTAATTAACATAAAGTCTCTGCAACATTTCTTTTTACTATATTACTTCTATACAGCGTAAATCAATTAGCCGAAACGGCTAGTGGGTACAGAGAGCGGCGGTCAGTCACTGGACAGATAATTGCTCTGTTGCTGAGATTAACACCTTATCGCGCTATTAGGACCGCTTATGAATCTCGTAGTCCTGACGAAGCCTACAATTTAGGGACTATCCATTCCAGCTGTCTCCATTTCCGTAGCCTCCTACATGCAAACAATTGTTGCACTAAGTGCTGCATTTAATTAAAGGCCCTTCCCATGTCATGGCTATAGTCACAGGAAAGACAAGAGACCTCGTTTGTTTAAAAAAAAACACCCCTCGCTAGTGATTAGTTAGCTTTAAAGCAATCAGGATTAAAGTCAGGGAGGCCACCAAAGAAGGATAAGATATTGATGACTTTCGCATTGGAAAATTGCAAAGTACACACTTACTACTACTTTTATGAGTTAGCATATAGTCACAAATGGGAAATACGACCCTGGGTTTCCTCTCACTTTAAAGGGTCATTTCATCAAAGCTTGGAGTCCTCCATCTTTTCCCAAAAGTCTGACCAAGCATCTCACCCGAATTGTCTTTAACTACTGGATTCTGATATGAAAGACAAGAAATCGGTGATGAATGAGACAGGTCGAGTATAGCGTGGACAGAGGCATTCAGATCGGCTCTTATACCAGTAAAAAGAGAAACCCATCTACAATGTAGCTCTGCCTCTATTTTAACAAAGGGAAGCTTTTCCTGGGACAATTCTTACTAGAAGAGGAGACAACCAAAAAAAAAAAAAAAAAAATTAAGCAGGCAACAAATAATTTTACCATTACCAGGTAATATGTGTTAATTGCTCAGTTTATATACTCAGAATGACATACCATTAGAGACTGTGTATGCATTGTAACTAGAGCATTAATAAATTTAAAATGTGCCTATTAGGATGACAGCTTTGGAGGTGCAAAGGAATAACAGTTATCACTTGGCAGAAGCCGCTCTCACCCCATCTGCCGAGACTTTGCATACATTTTCAGCTTCCTGAGCAATGATTAGGCCTGTCAGAACCTCTTTAACCTTCTAACTGCTGGTCCCCACTGGCCGTAATTAGAGACTAATGAATTCAGAAGATGCAGGCCGTGAGGAAAACTGCCTTGACAGTTTGTGTACAAATTAAGCCCCAATTACTTCATGCATCTTTTGCATCGCTGATACAAGTCTCTGTTATTATTTTTGAATATGGTCATTTTAGCAGAAACGAAGAACTTGGCTAATGTATTTTGTCATTTTTATGGCTCGTCATAAAGAAAAAACATACTGGGCGGGTCATGAATATGTGAAATAAACTACGGCAGATTATAAAAAGAAATTAATTTTCCTCTTGGGAATACCCTACCACCTTTTTATCCCCCCGCTGGAAATATTTATTAATATGGTTATTGTTATTCAGACAATATCTGCCATCCAAGGAGCCTGACTAACTAGCAGGTTGTTTGGTTTAGGTTTAGACCCCTGGTAAGGAGCATTTGGAAGTGAGATGCCCCTCATCTTTAGTACCAGCTAAAGAGATTGCTTGGAGCACACTGGCAGAAAAATCTTTGTTGTCTGCTCTCACCTGCCCCACCACCTTCTATGGCCATGACAAAAGTTTATAACTCCAAGAGGTATGACTTTCAAACCACAATACTAAGGTCCAATGTCACATTCCCTTAAAAACTCTTGAAATCATATTTAATGTTGTTTCAGTCCCCACTCGTCAGCTTAACCAGATACTCAATCTCAGTCATTTGGGGAACCCCTTACCCTACTCTATGGGATCACACAAGAATGCTGGCTGAGGTTTCCAGAAAGCCAGGGGAGTGGGTAGGGATTTCTGCATGATGGTCATCAGCTTTATGGCTTTTTCTTTAGCTTCAAGATGCTGCTGCTGAAAGCTGGTCCTGCCATCTGTCTGTGGTCCCTGCTGCTCTGGGCAGCTCAGAGATCCCTCTGCCGGTGGTCCTTCCTCACTGAGAACCACTCTCCTGCCGCCATCCTCCACTGAAGTTCCTGCATGCTGAGGGACTCCTGTCTGCTCCCCGTCCCTGCTCCACACCAGCCTCAGCGAAAGTTAAAACTCTCCCTTCTATCTGGCCACCTTCACCTCCCCAGCTCAAAGCATTTCCCCCTATTCCCTCCAGAATAATGGCCCCCCAAAATGTCTACCCCCTAATCCCCAGAACCTGTGAATATGTTATCTTACATGGTAAAAGGGAGTTTGCAGTGATAAGTGAAGGATCTTGAGATGGGGAGATTATCTAGGTGGACCCAATCTAATCACAAGAGTCCTTATAAGAGGGACACAAGAGGATTAGAATCAGTAGTGGGAGGTGAAGATGGAAGCAAGAGGTTGTAGTGATGCAAGGAGGGGACCACAAGCCAAGGAATGCAGGTGACCTCTAGAAGCTGAAAAAGGCCAAGCAATTCTCCCCTTAACTCTCCAGAAGGAACCAGCCCTGCCAGCACCTTGATTTTAAACTTCTGACCTCCAGAACTATAAGGGAATAAATGTGTTTTGTTTTCAGCCACTAAATTTGTGGCAATTTGTTACACACACAAATACGCCTTCTCCCATGGAAACATAAAGAGTCAGGTTTGTGTTCCATTACAATAGTATATGGAACAATATTATACGTTCCAATAGTTATTATTCCAATAAAAATAATTTTCCCAACAATTTATCTCAGATATATTATTACATTCTCTGCCTTCTCATCTCTAAGATCGAAATCATAAACTATCCTCATGAAGTTGTCATGAGAATTAAGGGAATTAAAGAACCTATTTTGATATGTGGAACATAATAGATACTCAACAAAAGGTTGACAAAGCGCAGCTCAAAACAGAGTCTTATTGTTAACATGAGCCAAGAGTGTTCGCCCCTACCTGGTTTCCTCTGTATCTTTTATCACCAGCTCCTCACAACGGATCTGTTGATGGTCTCCACATGCAGGTTCCAGCCTGTCTGTTTCTAAATGGCAGGAAGCAATGGTCTCTGTCCAGTGGATTTGAACTTAACCTACTCTCTTAGGGTCTGAGTCCTGTGACCCAGACTCACCTAGTTGGTTTCTAGTCTCACATCCAGATCTCTTTTTCAGCCAAAATATTATATGGGTCTGAAATCTGCTGAGGTAGATTTTGGTGCTTAAGTAGCTCTAAAGTTCTAGCTGAACCTGCCTACTACGTTGGCTTCATCTTGGGATTGGGTATCAGCCTAAGCACGCCAACCTTAGGAGGAAGAAGTCTTAATTCTCTTTGCTTGCCCTGCTAAGGACTCCTGTTCTAGGACCAGAAGGCACATCCTCAACCCAACCCACTGACTAGAGCATAAGACCCACTTAGCTCTTATTCATCTCTTTTCTGGACATATTTCCTTCCCTTCTACCCCCAGATTTAACCACATACATCAGCTACCCTTGAAAAGATTCCTGGATAAAAACTAAAAGCCAGCTTAACTCATAGGATTTGACCCACCGCTTAATGCCTTGCTGTTATACTCCAAGCAACTCATCAGATACCTTGGGGCCAACATTATTCAGAATAAGGACTGAGGTTCTTTACTCAGTCAGTGTTCCTGGACCCCTGAATTGCCCTCTCCATACCTACCCAGGTAGCGAATTTCCCCCAGATCAGCAAGTTCCCACCCTAGATTCTCCTCTCCTCAAGTTCTAGGTCACCATTAGCACATTGTAATGGCAGATCTGAGTTCTAAGTGTTAAAGAGAAAGGCTAAATAAAACCTTGGGCCATGGCTTAAACATTGACTTAGAAACTCATTTCATTAGAGAGATTTATTAAAAAGCAATATTTAGAAGAAGAAGAATATTCATTTCTTTATTCTATTCTATTTTCTATAGGAAATGCGGCATGAATTGCACCTGAATAGCTTCTCCTGGCTCAACAGGATTGATTCACGCTTGGTGGGATGCTTTACATTATTCTCAGGGTGTACAACAACAGATTAGGTTAATCATACGAAATTGCTGATATTTAACTGTTTTTGACCTACAAAAACAGCCATTTCATATGGTTCAACTTAATATAACGTTGTTTGCTGAAGAGTGGAATAAGACGCTGTTAGTTGAATTACTTGAAAACTTGTCAGCGAAACTAACCCTTGTGGACTTTCCTCCTTTCCTTAGAGGTTATAGCAGGTCAAATTCAAAATTCCTATAGAGAAAGTAAAAACTGAAATTAACAGAAGTTACATAATTAGTGTAATATTTGCCGACTTAGAGATCTTCTTTATCTGGCTTTATTGCTCGTTAATATAAAACGCCTATCGCAGAGTCGACTGCCTTTAGTTGTTGAAAGCTAATAGGAATCATAATCCTCCTTCTCTGCTTTTTGGTGCCGGGTGAGTGTGGCCCAGGTGTGTAAGGTGATAAAGACAGCTACACACAGCTATATGCAGAGGCTGTCCCATTAGCAAATTTCCCTTTAAGTCTATCCTCACTGACTTTGCACAGAAATATCTCTAATGACCACTTAGAAGCTTTGCTAAAGACAGTTCATGAAAATCCTACACTGTCCAATTTTAAACTTTTTTTTAAGGGTTTGGATGGCTTACAAATAAAAATGATAAGATCTGTATACACAATTGCAGGTAAGCAATGTCCAAAACAGCATGATCTGGGAAACACCTACAGTAGCCCTCTCTTAGCTGAAATTCCCATCATTCAACACTCTCCTTAATTAAGGTTTTGAGGGCTTAATAAAATTTCAGGTATGCCATATGGGAGAGATATCACATAAAATTATAACCACATATGTATTTATACCTTAGTGTGAGTTGTTCAGTTTAGCTGCTATTTTGATAATCTGGTGTGATAGTACACAATACAGTTAGGGTTCAGTAGAGAGTGAGTGGAGAGGCCTCTATCACAGGACAAGTTTAACTGATATGTCACCATGGAAGGCCTATGGTCATTGGGGTGAGGGCAGAGGGCCAAAGAAGAAGGGAGATTTCAAAATGGTAGGTATTCAACAAAGTTTTTCCTACATTACCATTTTCATAAAGTTCTCCTCTTTCTTATGGGGCAGACTGCCTGCCTTACAGCAAAGCATTTCAGTGGAATGAATCTTCTGATCCATCTTGACACAGTGTGGCTGGTATATAGCAAAGGCTCTATGAGGAATACCTATCAAAGACTTCCTGGGGCACACTGGCACTCCCACACAGTGGGAGCACTTGAAAACCCAATCCTAGATAAGGATCAAGGGTCCCAGGTCATTCTTATTTTGCATTAGAGTGATTTTCTAGTGATAGTTTTGGAGTTAGGTTTAGGAAAGAACAGACCTAGTCTAGTGGAAAATTATGCCCAGAGACCGGCCTGCAGTGATGAGGTACAGGGTGCCACAAACCAGGCCTTCTCATGGACCTCCCCTTCCTGTGAACTTCCAACTTGGCTACTGCTGAGCAGAGTGGTAATGAGAAGCATTAGAGTTGGTGAGGGGGCAGGGACACCTCTCCAGCCTTCCTCAGACGAGCTTTAGAGAGGGCTGAGGAGAAGAGGGAAGACTAAAGGACACAGTTGGGAGCCGTGTAGATTCACAGAACCCCAGAATGGGGAACTGTGGCCCAGAAAGGCCAAGTCATGACCACTTTTTTCCCTCTGTGATAGAAACATGGCAGGCCCCCACTCCCCACTAAATACTGGATGCTTAATTGGCAACTCGAGACACTCCTTATGTAAACATACTTCATGACGATGGTCTAGAAATGAACTTCAAGGAGTGATGCTGTGGGCTGAGGCCAGAAAACTGCACCCCACTGATACCCAGAGCACCAGGTTCTTACAGTCTCCAGAAGGCCACGTGTTGTACGTACCTTCATCCTCCCTCCTGGGAAAAATGAAAATCATTTCAGATGATTCCTACTCAAATCTGGGATCATTCATTCATTTGTTAGACTGACATTTACTAGGCTTTTAGTAGACCTCAACCAGTGACGAGGTCCTGAGGGAATGGCCCCTCCGTGCTGTCTGGAAGGGCTTCTCTTTGTGTCTCTTCTATTCCCCTATCCTGCCACCTCTTGGTTCTGAGATTTCCACACTCATTCAACTCAGGATCTCTCTATTTCAGAGGAGATTCTGTGGTCTTTATAAATGTAAAGTTAATTTACATGGAAACATCTTAGGTTCCAAGGGGGAGATACGCCTGGCCCCTCCACACCTGGCACTACTCTACACAGAAACATATCACTTCCAAAGCCAAAGGATTCCTCGGCCAGGCGGACTCAAGTGGTCGGATGCAGGACACATGCAGCATGCTGAGCCACAGGTTCTAATTCTATCTAATTCTATCTCAGCCACTGGAGGTGTGATGAGTCAGGGCGGCCTGCTACTGTGTGGGTGGGAAACTTTTTAATCTCATTCATGTTATAACCATTTTTAGAACATACCACAGGACTTTCCTTAGAAAGGCTCATTCATTCTGTGCGTTTGCTTTCTAATTATAGATCAAATTACTATTACTTCTTTCAGGGGGAGAACGTTAAATTCATCCAAAATGATTTTAAATAAATTAAAGTGTGATTGGCTGGCAATCGTTTATTATGAAAAAGCAGACAACGTTCACCACAATACTGGGACGGCCTGAGCCATAGCCAATGTCCCATAACTGCCCTCACAGGGGCATCCTTTCCACCACTGTTCAAGTCCACTGCCTTATTGTGTTTTTATAAATCTCTTTATCTCATTAAAAACATTCTCCTTCAAGGATGGAGATTTGTTGATTCATCTGAGTCTCTCTCCAGAGTTCCCAGTTTACTTACAGCAAAGTCTTCGAAACACACTGTAAAGTCAAATTAAAATGTATCCTTAACAATGAACATATTCTTAATAGTTAAAATGTATCTTTAGCCGTTAAAATATATTCTTAAGAGTTAATTTCTAAAGGTCTCCCTTCCATATAGCCCTGCTTGTGTACACACACACACACACACACACACACTCACACACTAAAATAATTTCCTAAAACTGAGCAGGTAATTTTCACAGCACCACTGCCTTCAGAGTGAAGGCTTTCTGAAGATAAGCACTGCGTGTTTTCTGTACTCTACATTCAATATGGCACCTAGTGTATGGGACTATCCATTAATTTAACAAATATTTATTTAGTGCTTTTGTAGGGCTGGGGAGAGAGCAGTTACTGAGAAAAGTCTCTACTCTCATGGAGTTTGCATTCTAGTGTGTGGTGGGGAGATGTGGGAATGGGAAATAGAAAATAAAGAAGCAAATAAGAAAATAGCAGATACTATACAGTCTTTTTAAAAAGAAGATGATGGATAGCGGCTAGATGTATGGAGAGTGCCATTTAATGTTGGGATTCAAAAAAGGTCTTTTAAAATCAAAACTAAATACAAAATTTATTTGGTGTCCACACAACAAGAAGGAGCTAGGCCTGTGAACATCTGCAGCAGGAGCATCCTAGGATCCTAGGAAGAGGTGACAGCCAATGTGCCACAGGCGGGACAAGCTTGGAATGTTGAGGGCTCAAAGGAAAGCCAGTGTGGCTGAAGCATCATGAATGAGGAGGTGAAGTTCAGGAGATGAGGTCAGAGAAGTGGGAAGTGCCAGATCACGGGGAGCCCTGTGGGTCTGGAAACATGTTGTGATTTTTCAAAGGCAACAGAAGCCATTAGATGTCGTAGGAAGGAAAGCGACACGACCTGATTTATGTTTCTAAGATCACCCCAATGGCTATGCGGAGAATGGTAGGCAGATAAGAGGAGAAACAAGTGACTAGTTAGGAGGCTACTGCAGGAGGCCCCCCGAGAGACAGCTCTGCCTGTGGGGAGGCTGCAGGAGTAACAGCTGCTCAAATATTCTTCAAAAGATGCAGGGAAAGGCCTTCTGCCCAGAGGAACAGCATGAGCAGAGGCAGGAATGCGTGGAAGACATCCACAAGTTCAGTGAGCCTGAGAGTTCAGTGCATCTGGAGAAAAAGTGTCAAAACAGAAAAAAGAAACATAGAACCAAAACACGCCAAACATGTAGGAGTCGACAAGAAAGTAAAAAACGAAAAGTTTTAAAAAACATAGTATAAATAGAGCTAAGGGATATAGAAAAAGACAGACTAGAATGAGTGCAGGCTCACCGCACACACTTGGATTGGCAGATTCAACTAAGTAAAGGTGTCAATTCTCCCCAAATTATTTTACAAATGTAATGCAACCCCAATCAAATTCTAAATGTTTCTGGGTGAGTAACTTGGTAAAAATTTTCTCAACGTCCAGTGAAAGAATATCAGCATGAAAATGATGAAGACATACACACCCAGAGTTAAATGTGTTACTAGCCGTGACGTGTATTAACAGGGACAGGAGGAGCCCAGAGACTCTCCATTCTGCCCTCTTCTCTTTCCAATTCACGTAAGCTAAAGAACCACCGCCCTCTTACACTTGGCCCTGCAGCAGTATTTTTCAAACTTTTTTGACCATAACCCATATAAAGAAATATGATTTCTATAAGAACACATACATATTATTGAAACAAAAATTTCACGAATGATATGTACCCTTACTATATGGGACTCACAATTACATTTTTTATTCTATTTTATTCTATTCTGTGCAACTCTGGTTAGGAAATAACATGCAGTCAGAACCCTCTGAATTGATTTCATGGCTCAGTAATGTGTCAGGGCCCACAGTTTGAAAAACATTGCCCTTGGGGTGTCTGTTCTGCTTCCTCATCCTCTGAGATGATCTCATCACCAACCCCATCTTACTGGCCAAGCAGCAACCCCTTTGGCTGCAGATCTCACTCACTTTGCTTAAACATGGGATTTAAATACGAGAAAGCACTTTCTTTAGATTTCCTTCTAGCCCGAGAATAGAGAGAACAAGTAAATCTCAATTGATTGGGAAACAAGGGAAGGGAGATGGAATTTATTGTTTGTTTTTTTCATATAATGATGATGATGATGAAATCAAACTCTCAGCCATTCCTTGCAGGGAGCCTCAGCTCACATCTCTGGGGTAGCTTTTCTCGTCCATGTGGCAGGCTCACCCAGCTCTTCTATTCCATCAGATCAGGTTTTTAAAGAATAGAAGGGGGATTTAAGAACATATTCAACATTATTGCATGGAAGACGTAACCTTCTAATGCAAGATATTTGTTTTTAACTGCACAGAACTAAAGTACCTTCTAAAAAATGTCCAAGCTACAACTCTGTTCTCTCTCCATCAAAATTTAAAGTCACATTGATTACCCATCTGGCATATCTTCTAATTATGCATCTCTTAATGGACTAATACTCCCTTCAGAAGCGAAACAGTAAATATACAAAGGGAAACATGATTAATAATTTCTTTTTGTTCTGTTTTTCAAGACAAGTCTCCACTCATCCATGCTCTCCACTGAAAATGTTTCATAACCATACCCAAAGACAGACATAATCAACTGTCCCTGGTTATCTGTTTAACAGAAAGGGAAATACATGGGGGCAAAATTCATTTTTCAGCAGAAAAGCATTGATGGAGCAAGCACCATGTACTGGTTTTTATCTGCACGGCTGTGTGTGTGTGTGTGTGTGTGTACATATGTGTATGTGTATATGAGTGTACGTGTGTGTGTGCATGTGTGTGTTTTGAAACACATTTTACTGAGTTAACTTTTACGTCTATTCTATCATGTATCTAATAAGTTCAGTTTTACCTCAACAAATCAGTTTTCTGGATAAGTAGGCAAATGTATTTGGTTCAACAAGCTGCACTGCTTACACTTGAGACAAAAACGCTATTTTTTAAGAAGCTGCATCATATTAGGCTCATTATTCCAGAATATCTGATATCTTACTAGCCAAATTATGTACACTCAGTCAAAATTGCATGGAGTATCCTATATTGCCAGTAATTTATCTTTAATGCTTTTCTGTCATTTTCTTTGCACCTTTGTCCCCTTTCAGCCCCCTTTCTCCGTCGACAACCTATAGGAACCGACACTCCCTTGCTCCCATCAAAAGAGAAGTCACTAGTTTCCCAGTATAAGTTAATTTTAAGTGCAATTTCAATCATGAAAACTTTAAAATGTAATATTTTTCTTCATAAAGTACACAAAGAGAACAATCAGGCTATGGTTTAAACTGTTAGTTATCTATTCAATAGCCACACGTACATTTTTCCTTCAGAATAGAGCCCCAATATTCTTTGGAGTGGCAATATGTCTAACTAAATATTTGTTTTCCCAGAATCCTTTGCATCTTAGAATGACCATGTGACATATTTCAGCGAAGAAAATCTAAGCAGAAGTCTACTGGAAGTTTCCAAAAAAGCTTTTATTTTCTTGATTTTAGAGAAGAGATATGGCTGGCACTGCCTTTCCCTCTTCTTCTTGCCCTTAGCAAAAATGCATGTGATGTCTGGAGCTGAAGCAACCTTCTTTAGATCATGAGGAAGAAGCAAGAAAATCACAAAGACATTGGATCTGAGATCTCTGAGCCACTGAACTAACACTGACAGGCCACTCCCTTTAGACTTCTATTTTTATGAGAAAAATGAATCCTTACTTGTTGAAGCCACAGGTTAGTCAGGTAATCCGTTACTTGCATCCTAACTGAGATGCATGAAAGATTTCATGTTACGTTTCATAGCCCAAAGACTCAGGGAGAGGGGGCTGCCTCAGGGTCTAATGTGGAGAACAAGGCAAAGGCTAAGCCAGCAGGAGGAACTCCTCCCCTGTCACATGATTTCCCCAGACTGGCTCACGTTTTATCTTATATATTGAGGTTATAATCAAGAATTCATTTGAGAAACATTAATTATTCTGTTTAAGACTCTATGTTTAAAACCACTGGATTAAATACTTTTTCCGTTGGAAGATTTGTTGGCTTTATTATGGAAGGAAGCCCAAAGAAATGAATCATTACTAATGGGATTTTAGCAATATGGTGTCTATAAGAGGAAGGCATTTTGATAAGGAAAGACTAGCCTGAATCCTCTCTGATTAAATCACTTTCTCTTTCTCCTCATATGGCCTATTCTGAGGAACAACCTGATATCATATATTTTTTCCAATTAGGTTGGTTGTTCTACCAAGAGATGCAAAGAAGGCCCACATAATCCTATATCTTCAGTGAATTCCAGGGATCAAAGCCTGTGTAGGGGTAAATATAGAGACCTAAGGAATGTTTTTAAATTAATAACTACTACTTCATAGGAGAAGAAGCTACACAGAGGTAGGGAGGCGTCTACCTGCTTTTGTATCTCTTCTCCAGTGACCCTGGCCTTGGGGAAGGCTGGATTGTCAGGAAGTCTTAAGACCAACATTCTGATGAGTTTCCTTCTGCACTGAAAGGGCCTGATGTATATTTAATATAATGTTGGAGTCTTGAAGTGGTTTGCATACCCTGAGTTTTGGTGTTCAGGTTCACATGTTAAATTCATTATGAGCTCTCACAAGTTAAAACAAAGAATTGTTGGAGAACAAGAATAATACCTGTCCACCCCTCCTCACCTCGCACATCACACCATCCCCCACCTTGAACTTAATCCCTCCTGCAAGGTCAATATTATTTTGCTCACCACACTTCTCTCTCCTCATACATCCAGTATCTTAGAGGTGGGCTTTAGAACTAGAGAGGCTTGGGTTTCATCCCAGGCCAGCCACTTACTGCCTCTGTGAACTTAGGCTAGTCACTTAACATCTCTGTGCTTTAGTTTCCTCATGCCTAAAGGAGTATAAGACTAGTACCTACCTCGTAGAGTTGTTATGAGGCTTAAATAATTTAGAATATGCAAAGCGCCTAGCACAGTTTTGGAACCCAATAAGTGCTAAATGAGTGTTCGCTATGATTGTTGTTACTTCCCTGTCACCAAGTTTCATCTCCCCATTGGTGAATGGGGGTAACAATGCCCCATATGATTAGCTTTTAGCAAGTGGACAAGCAATTGACACAATAAGTGTTGTTGCTAGCTCATGCGACCTCCCCCACTGGAAATGCTTCTTGCCTAAGCTCTCAGCCTGCCCAGAGCTTCTCAGCACCTTAGATCCCGCATGATGCAAGCTTCTTTTCTGCAGACTTCTCAGCTCAGCAGTCCACTGTCTTCTCCTATTATGAATAACCACAACTGTTAATATTGGCACCTCACAATTTAGTACCAAATCATAGGTTGTCTTTTATTGTTCTTCACCACTTCAATTTCCTGTGAACACTTTAAGCTCCCCATGTGCAAGGATTCATCTCTGCATACTTCTTAATACACTTTAGTATATCGCCCAGTGCTGGGCACATGGAAAGGGCTTAATAAATATTTGATGATTGCTCTACTCATTTTTACTCTAAGTTCATATATGCATACATGGAGTTTCTTTCAAAGCAGGTTACATCTGTAGTATAGCAAAGTACCAGAAAAAGCACCCACATGATCTCACCTACACGAGAACTGGGCATAAACCCAGTATCAGAGGAAACTTGGAAACGGTTTTCTCCCTCTGTAATGCTGAAAGGAGACAGGCTCTATACTCCCTGAATCAGAAAAATAAAAAATAAAAAAAAAGAATGAGGCAGCATCTTCTTGATCTTATTTCATCAATCGAAATTCCCCCTTCTCCTAAGCCTTACCATGGCCGAATTAAAGAAACAGATGTTTGCACAGAAAAATCTCCCTGGAGTCAGTGTGGCTGTTTATCCAATTTTCACCCTGCCATCCAGACTCAGGTTATGTCCAACAGAGCCCAAACAACAAGCTGGAATGCACGAACTTCAGCCTGTGGAAGAGGTCACGGAGAGGTGAAATGGCTCTACATCAGAGATGCTGGAGAGAGGATCTCGGCATGACGAGAAGTGGAACAAGAGAACTCCATTTCCCACTAAGAGAAAAACTTCTTTTCTCAGCTCCGGATCTATAATCCCACAAGCCCTACTGTTTTCCAAGTGAAGACCCTGTCTTTGGGCCGTCCCTGTCAGCTTGCATCACCCGTCTATAGTCCCCCAACGCTAAAAGTAATGTTGAAATTTTGTTTGGACCTAATAGGTCCACAAAGCTGTTGCACACTGATGAACTAGTGTGTGTCTCTCTTTCTTTTTGATTCCCCTGTTGAGTTTGTATATTTTGATTGTCACATGAGCTGTGAGGAATTGCATCAATGCAGATGATGGCTCTGTCTTAGTGAGCTACAAATCTGTTACGTTTGGCTATTTCAACTTTTCTCCAACATTACCTTAATAAGATGTATGTGAAACGTGAAGAGTGTAGGAGAGATGCTTCTTAATGCAAGTTACAACATCTCAGAGGTGAGAATTGAAAGCCCAACTCTGATTGCAACATCTGCTCTGAACAAGGGCATCGAGGGACCCGCCATCAGATTTCTTGTCTTAAGGATGATCACCATGTATGTTCGCAAATAAAAACGTGAAGCATTCTGACAGCCAAGCAAACCGTGAAGAATTAAACTTTCCAAACAGGAACACACATTGCACCATGCTTGCTGCTATTTATTTGAGGAAACTCCATTCAGAGCCTCTTCACTTCCTTCCCCCGACTGCCTGCCCAACCCCCATCAGGTTTATCTCTCATAGACATGTTTCTGCACAAGGGCAAGTTTCCATTTGGAGAGGTAATGGTCCAATTTTGAAGGAATCAGTTTCTTAATGATAAAATCAGACTTTTCCAGTAAAGATGTTTGAGGCAGTGTGTTCAGCAGCAGTGAAAGGAAGTTTATAAAATAACCAGCACCTCACCAGGCAAAAGTTTACGGTGACTCACCAATGCCTTCCCAGCAAGTCCCTTGGAATTTCACCCCTCTGTTCTCTGGCCTCAGTTTGCCCTTCTTACCACAGCCCCTGCTACACTTCAGTAAGCTCCAGACAACCTAGACCAGCCTGTCTTCCCTGACCATTTTCCTCCTCATGTTCTTCTCCTACTGCTTTTCCTAAGCCAAATTTTTCACTGTAAATCTTCTCTCTACCCCGCCACTGACCAAAATCCTACCCCTTTCAATGCCTAATGCAAGGGCTCCTTCTTCAGGAGCCTCTCCTGATCATTCAGCTGGATGTGACTCTCCACCCCTTACAGTCCTGCAGACCCTGCTTTTAGCATTTATCACATTCTGCCTCACGTTACAGATATTTGTACACTTGCCCAGCACCCCCTACAACATTGCAGTCTCCAGGAGAGTACCCAATAAAGAGATGTCTTGAGTACAAAACAGAGTAACTCATTGCTATGGATTGAATTGTGTTCCCCACCCCCAAATTGATGTGTTAAAGCCCTAACCCCCACTGTGACTGTATTTGGAGACAGGGCCTTTAGGAGGTCAAGTTAAATGAGGTCATAAGCATGGGGTCTCTCTCTCCACACACACAACGAAGAAAGGCCACATGAGGACACAGCAAAAAGGTGGCTGTCTGCAAGCCAGGAAGAGAGCCCTCAAAAGAAATCAAACCCTCCTGGACCTTGATCTTGGACTTCCCAGTCTCCATAACTGTGAGAAAATAAGCTTTTGTTGTTTAAGCCACATAGTCTCTGGTACTTTTTATGGTAGCTGAGCTGACTAAGACATTCATACATGATGAACCATCAAGAAACATAACGATTTTGTAGATTGACTCTATGAATGAGGGTACCAGGAAGACGGGAGAGGTAATATCTAAAGGGTTTTGTCCCCTCTATCCACCACATTTGTGCCCCTTTCACTGGCTAACTGGTAGTGTGAGATATTTGGGGCAAAGGGGGTGTAGACTATAGGAACTATTAGATGCCTTCTATTTAATTTTGACTTTTAAAACACTTACATGGTTGAAAACTTATAAAAATATTAAAAGGTGCATATTACAAACTCAATGTGAGAACTGCTGTTTGGTATTTCCAAAAGCCAAGTCTCGCTGAGGTGATTCAGTCACTTCTAATGATAGTCACTCAACACTTCCGCAGTCTTCAGATATCAAAAACTGCACACAACTGACAAATTCTCAGGGACTTATTCTAACCAGATTGACCAGTAAAAATTGTGTATGTATTTATAAAATAGGTTATCTGGTATCATGTAGGCAAAATCACAAAGTGATCAACTCTTTAATCACCTTGTTACATCATGCAAACCTGGCCCAAAATCCACTTCTGTTTCAGAGGCCAAGTAGTTAAGAGAACATGTTTTGTACTAGAAACTTCTTACTAGTTTTACTTAAATGGTGTATTGGATTAGTCAGGGTTTTCCAGAGAAACAGAACCAATAGGATGGAGATAGATAGATAGGTAGGTAGGTAGGTAGGTAGATAGAGAGATAGAGAGAGAAAGAGATTATTTATTTTAGGGAATTGGCTCACACAACTGTAGAGGCTGGCAAGTCTGTAGAGCAGGCTCAGGTGGAAAATTCAGGGAAGACCTGGTATTGCAGTCTTGAGTCCAAAATCTGCAGGGTAGAAACTCAGGCAGGGTTTCCCACATTGCAGTCTTCAGGCAGAGTTTCTTTTTCTTTGTGAAACCTCAGTCTTCGCTCTTAAGGTCTTCAACTGATTGGATGAGGCCCACCCACTTTATTGAGAGTAATCTGCTTTATTGAAATTCTACTGATTTAAATGTTAACCACAGCTAAAAAGAATCTTCACAGTAACATTTAGACTGGAGTTTGACCAAACAACTGGACACTGTAGGGGAGCAGAATTTGCCACCTCAACATGTGTGTCTTTGGCCTGAGGATTATTTTGGGCTGGTTATTTTAAAAAAACTGCAGACACGGGAAAAGCTCTGAAAACCAAGTAGAAGTTACGCTTTGTAAGAGACATTTACATTTGTAAGGGAAATCTCCATTTGTAAAGGTGTCTCCCTCTCTGTACCAGGAAGAGGGGGATGACCTTATCTCTAGAAACTCTTATAAATGCGGAAGGCAAGGACTTAAATCTACATAATAACCTTACTCTTGTTTACTGAGCTTTTTCTCATAATCTCCCATAACTGACTTCTCCCACCCCCAACATCCTCCTTGTCTTTAACTGAAGATGGTATTTAAGGTGGTAACCTCAGCCATTCTGGCAAGTTACTCAGTTTTTCTGGGTTTCTCCCATGTACACATGTCATAAAGCTTTGTTTAATTCTCTCCTGTTGTTCTGTCTCATGTCAATTTAATTCTTAGACCAGCCAGAAGGACCTAGAGAGTAGAGGAATTGCATTCCTCCCCTACAACACCATAACCTAGCCAAGTTGACACATAAAATTAACCATCACAAATGGAGACAAAACTCCAACTACGTGTATTCAGCTAAGAGACATTTTTAGCATAGGGTAATATTGTTTCCCATCAATCCTTGGGAATACCTTCATCTTGGCTAAGTTTCTTGAAACATCTAAGCCAAAAAACCTACCGAACCCCAAATTGAAACAGTGGAATGTTCTAGAAGTTCCTCCAGCGCAGAATAGTAGAGCAAAGTCCTAAAATGCTTTTACTCATCTGGAAGACATTTCAGGACCATCTCAATGAATCCTAGGAAAGTATTGGCCAACCCAGTTTTCAAAGAAACATTTCTGGTCGATTTTATTTGAAATAAAGTCTAACAGTTTAGCTAAATAATTCTTAAATACTATAACGAGAAGTTGATGAGAGAATAAAGTTGATGATAGTACAAAACTTAATGAATGGATGTTCTGCTCAATAAAAGAAAAATTATTTTCTCCTCTCTTTTCTCTTCTCTCTCTCTCTCTCTCACTTGTAAATATTATTTTTTACGGCTTCTTGGCAGGAGAAAAAGACTCTCTAAAACTATGACCCAATGTCAGGGAGAAAACAGACTAGTCTCTTAAACTAATGGCTGTTGTTGAGGACTCCCTTAGTGATATTCAGCTAGAAAAAAAGGAAAAAAAAAAAAAAAGAACTTTGCAATAAACGACCTTCATGGAAGAAGACTATTCATGTTAATTAGTAGCTCTTTTCAAATCTGATTCATATATGCATTAGGCCATGGCATGCTGAACAATGCAAGCATTGTAGTAAACATCAAGATAAGTCTCAAGTATGGTTATCAAAATTTTAGAAAACTCTAGCTAGGTTTTTTTTTTTCATAAGATTGTGACTTACTGCTCCTAGTGTATCGCACAATAGTCTCTCTCCTAATGGCTTTTAGCTTTGCCACTGCCAACTTTTATATTTAAAATCCATACAATTATGGACAATTTATGAACATTATGAGGCTTTTCTTTTTTGCACTGATTCTTACTGATTCAAGCCAGCTTTTATCCTTAGCAAATCAAATGCATTTTGCTTACAACACTAGATTCATTCTCACATATTCCACTTTATTCTTATTATTAGTATTCCTTATTATGCATGTTTAATTTAAGAATGCATTTTCTCCATTAAAAAATTAGAAGTACTAGAAGGTGATTATTTGCTTTAGTTTGCTTTTATTAACTATGTAAGCCCTGATATGCTCTTCCCAAAGTTACAAGCAAGAGACAAAATGCTAAAAAGCAAAAAAAAAAAAAAAAAAAATTTAAAATCTGCTTAAATACCATAGACCTTCTTTATGTAATGATGGTATATAAAGTATAAAGTATCAAATTCAAATAAGAGAATGGCTAAAAATCTTACAATACTATGTGAATGCAGAAAGGATATAAATTTGCTAGAGTTCCTTAAGCAAAAAGCCCACTATATATGGTTCTTCAGAGACTTCATCCAGCAAGATGCACCTTGAAAAAAGCAAAAAGTATGAAGTCAGGTGTGCACCTCACCCCCATCCACACACCACCCATCCTCTACCACCACACTCTGCCCACTAAAACAGGAAAATTAATGGTCCAAACCTTAGTGTTTGCCCTTACATTAAACTCTTTAACAAAATAGTTGGGTCTACAAGAAAATAAATAACAAGCTAGAGTTCCTTTCTTAATTCTGCAAGCATTGATTGGAAACCACCAGCCAAGCGATTTGGTTGTTTTCTCTATTTGTTGCCTAACAAGTTTGAATCTCCCCACTTTCACTCCAAAGTTTTTGCTTTAACTGGTTGTTTTAAAATCGTGAGGGCAAATCAAGTAACTGAGGTCTCATCTCTACGCGACTGATGGGAGCAGTCACCTCTTCCTCCCACCTCACTGCACAGCCTCACCACCACACACACATGTGTAACTGTGGTTTGCAGACTAGGGGTCCTGTATGGACCACACTGACTCGAGCAGGGAAGAACAAAAGAGCATGTTTGTTAATTTTCTGCTTACCTTGTGCTTAAGGGTTATCATTTGCTGTTGGTTTGAGACCTTAACATCTATAGATACCAACTGACTTTGTCTCTACTGTGAAATCCAAATAAATTAATACTGTCTAACATTTTTGGCACCTATTAGGCATCTACATCAAAAGCTAGCTACTTTTGATATAACATATTACCTAATCACAACACAGCTACAAGAATTTCAGCCCACATTGCACGGATGAAGATCCTTGTCCCTCCACTTACGAGCTCTCTGAATATGCACATATTACTTAATCTCTCTGTGCCTCAGTTTTCTCATCTGAAAAATAGGGACAATAACAACACCTACCTCCTAGAGTTGTTGTGAGGATTAAACGTAAGGCATGTAAAACCCTCAGAACAGAGCTTTCTAAGCCCAATTCCTCCCTACGTATCCTGGATCCTATGCCTCCAGGGGCCTCTGGGATATTTCTCTCCACCCAGTAATCCCTAGTATTGTGGAATTTTTAATCTCTTAGCTAAAAAAATGAAAAAGGATAGAGGCCAGCCAGCTCCGCAGGACTCCAGCCTCCCCACTCTCCCAGCTCACAAATTGTGTCTCTACTCGACGGCCTCACTGCCCCTTGGTGGGCCCTAATGTGTGGAATGAAAATAGAATATTTAGTTAAGATCAATAAATGCCTTGAAAATAAAAATATAAACAGAACTTAATTAATTAGCTTGCTAATTATCCTCTCTTGAAACCATTTTTTTTTTCAGTTCTTCTACAACCATGATCAAAAACAAAACATCAAAAAACAGTAACAGTGCTTTTTTTTGCCCTCTTGGCAATTAAAGTTAATCAAGTGGAATTAGAGATTGGCTACTAATATTTGGAAAGTATCATTCAGCAATATAATATATAAATTTTCTACCTAGTTTTAAAAAATAGAAGTAAGGGTAAGGTGGGAGGGGACTCTTTCTGCAGTCTCAATAACAATGCAATGATGAATATCAGCAACTAAGTTTAAATTCTGAAACCCCAAATTAAAATATCAGACATGTACCCTGTTTATGATCTGTTAATTGCCCTCTTTATAGGGGTCCAAAGATCCAAGTGTTTGTTTTCATTGGGTGTTATTTTTAATAATATATTTTAGGATTGATGCCTCACCCCCAAATGCTGTATTGATGTATCATTTTACAGTAGTTATAGGAGTCTGTGAATTTGTATGTTTTGACCCTCTAGTGAGGGCTAGGTCTGATTAATCATGGCATTATTATGTCATGCATTCTAACAGACTGCCTCTGGAAGAAAGTCATGTCTGCTGCAGCACAATTATCTTAAGACTGATGATACAGACCAAAGTCATTATAACAAATTTTATTTGGCATAGATCTTCTCACACAGTTCCAACCTCACAACCCACTTAGTAGGCACATAGGATTCTCCTTAGCAAGATTATATTTTTACCATGCCAACAGAAAGCAAAGGATCTTTAATGCACAGATTATGTGCAAAATAATATAATCCTTTTAGCAAAGGAAGACCAAGGATGTTGCTTATTGGAGATGGATGATCTACATCATGAGTAGATCCATCTCATGCTTCCATCAGCTGGAGATAGAACAGATTCAGTGATGCTTAAGAAAACCAAAGACCTATCATAATCAGGACATAAGCCCCTCCATTTCCTAATTTCTCCACGTTGAAATTCTAGACAGCTGCCAAATATTTGTGAGGTCTGGATGAGGAATTAAAGTGTGGATGATAACGAATGGTCAGCAGGGTACTATCCTTCATGCTCATCGTAGGAGAAGATGAGGCCTGAAAACCCACTGAGAGCATGGAGAGGGTTCTTCTTGAATTTTCTGCTCATCCCTTGACCCTCCCTTGTTTGAAGTGAATCCTTCATTCATTTCTTGCTGACTTCCATAGTACACCCCATTCTCCTCAACTCCCAGCCCATCCAGGACTCTCTTAGAAAATGTCATTTTACATTTGTGGAACATTTGAGGTCATCAGATATGGCCACTTCAGACACCTCAAATTTCCCAATGTCCTGTTCTTACTCCTCTCCAAGCCCCATACCTCCATCTGTATTGGGATTCCATGCCTCTGGAACTTTCTCTCCACCAAAAATCCCCTTGCATTTTGGAATCTTCAATCTCTTCTTCCTCAGTTCATTGTCTGTCTCTCTCTCACACACACACAGACACACACAGAAGCAATTACAGT
This sequence comes from Diceros bicornis minor, assembly GCF_020826845.1. Taxonomy (NCBI): domain Eukaryota; kingdom Metazoa; phylum Chordata; class Mammalia; order Perissodactyla; family Rhinocerotidae; genus Diceros; species Diceros bicornis. The sequence continues at coordinate 79,303,037 of NC_080743.1, forward strand.
TGTGTCCCTAAGTTTATTAGGACAAAACAATATTAAGTAGGAGAAGAGACAAAAAGCAAAGGAGTAATCAAGATCAAATAGATCTCATCCAGCAATGAACATAGGAAGAAAATACTTTTTTTACTAACTTTATTGACATATAACTTATATATTATTAACTACCTCCATTTAAAGTATACAATTCAATGAGTTTTGACAAATGTATGTATGCATGAAGCTGCTACCACTATCAAGATATAGAACATTTTCCTAACTCCCCCAAATTATCTTGTGCCCCTTGACCATCCATCCTTCCTCTACTCCTGCCCACAGGCAGCTACGGATCTGCTTTTTGCCCTATAGACTAGTTTGCATTCTCTAGCATTTTATGTAAATGTCATCACACAGTATGTGCACTTTTGTATCTGGCTTCTTTCATTTATTATAATCACTTTAAGATTCATCCATACTGGTGTGTATATCAGTAATTCAATCTTTTTTATTGCTGATTCATATTCAATTGTATTGATATACCACTATTTGCTTATTTATTCACCTGTTGATGGACATTTGGATTATTTCCAGTTTGGGGCTATTTCAAATCAATATACTGTCATGAACATTATAGTTCACGACATAATAGTTTGTGTGGGCATATATTTTGATTTCTTTTGGGTAAATACCTAGGATAGAACAGCTGGTGGTACGGTAGGTATATGTTTAACTTTTTAAGAAACTGACAGTTTTCCAAAGTAGTGGCACCATTTTACATTCCCACAGCAATATATGGGAGTTCTGATGGTTCCCCATCCCTGCCAACATTTAGTATTATCAGTTTTAAATTTCAACCATTCTAGTGAGTATGTAGTGATATCTCATTGTGGTTCTAATTTGCATTTCCCTGATAACTGATGATTTGACCATCTTTTCATGTACTTATTGGCCATTTGTAGATCTTCTTTTGTAAAATGTGTGTTCAAATCTTTTTTTCTACTTTCAAAATTGGATTGTCCTCTTATTATTGAGTTATAAGAGTTCTTCACATATTATAGATAAAATTTCTTTGTTAAATACATGTATTACAAATGTTTCTTTCACTTGGCCTTGTCTTTTCCTTTCTTAATTGTATCTTTTGAAGAGCAAAAGTTTTAAATTTTGATAAAGTCCAATTATTACTTTTTTTCTTTTACGATTTGAGCTTTTTATGTCCTAAGAAATCTTTGCCTGCCTCGAAGTCCCAAAGATTTGATCCTAGGTTTTATTCCAGAATTTTTATAGTTTTGTCTTTTACATTTAGGTCTATGGCCCAAAACCATTTAAAAATAGTATCTTACGATTACGAGATCAAAAATCATTCTAGAAAAAAACCACTGAGTGACTCACCATGATTACGAAAGCAAAAATTATTCTAGAAAAAAAACACTGAGTAACTCGCCATTAGTTTTTTAATGTTTGTGCTTCTAGTTCTCAATGAGTTCAGTTTAATTTTGTCATGGAGAAGACGTGAAAGGAGAGACAAGAGCTGCATATACTTGGTAAGCCCTTTGATTTTTTTTTTACTTAAAATTTTACTTTGCATAATTTTTATAAGCATATTTTTATATTCCAATATATGTTAGAACATTTTCCCACAACCTTTCATATTTTCAGAACCATAATTTGAAATAGGTGAAGAGAATCCTACCTTATTAATATGCAAAAATGTATTTAGCCAGTTTCTTTTGTTGGTATTTATCTTGTATCCAGTTGTTTATTATTATAAACAAGGTTGCTCTGAGTGTTCTTCAATCTAAGTCTTAGATCTCCGCTTATCTCCTTAGCATAAATTTTTATACGTGGATTTATTAGTTTAAAAAATAAAAACATTTTTAAAGCTTTTGGTACATATTGTCAGAAAGAATTTACCAATTTTCAGACCTCCCAGTAGTTTGTGAAAGCACAGATGTACCCTCCCTGATTTGGGGTATTGCCTTTGGTTTTAATCTTAGCAAATCTATTAGAAGAAAATAATAAATCTTGTTGTTTTCATTTTTATTTCCTTGACTTTAGTAAGCCTGAGTATTTTTTTCATATACTTTTTGATCATTTGTGTTTCTTCTTTGTGGATTACTTGTTCAAGTCCTTAGTCTATTTTTTTCTACTGAGATATTTTTTATTGATTTATAAGAGCTCTTTATATATTAACCTATACCAATCTATTAACATACATTAATCTATTTCTGCCAAAGGCATTTTGAATATTTTCTTGTTTGCTATTTGTCATTTAATTTTGTTTATTATATTTCTAAACTGCAGACTTTTAAAATTCTATCAAGTCTATCAAATTCTTGCATTAAAAAGATTTTCCACACCTCAATAACACATGTGTTTATAGACAGACAAACTAATATTTTCTTTTTCATCTTTTAATGTATTGTGTTTACACTGGAATGCTCTAATGCATCTATGATGTATTTTAGTATGAAGTGTGAAGAAAGAATGTATCTTGGCCCCAGTTCCTTGCGAAGCAGAACCTGAGGAAAAGCTTACACGTTAAAGGTTTTGGAGAAGAGGCATCCCTCCAAAGGGGCATCAAGAGTGAGAGGAAAGGGAAAGCGAAGAAGGGCAGGAGGAAAGAAAATCAAAGGTGGTGCATCGTTACCAGGTTGGCCATAGCTTCATAGGAAAACACAGCCATTGGTCAGTCATGCAGGATGTCAACAGAGAAGCTGACAGAGCCAATGCATGAGTGCAGTGGAGCAGAGGTGGGATGAGGAGAGAGGAACTGATCTGTCGATTCTCTGTCTCCTTTCTTTTAATGGTCAAGGTTTGTGCTTCTGAGTTGTCTTACCCAAACACTCCAGGTGGCTGCTAGGGAAGTCTGGGCTCCATGGACTCACCTAGGTCAGACCTGGGTGCTGGAAGTTCCATGGCTCCTGTGTATAAACAGGAGCAACGGAGGCTGTGCACTGGAGGCCGAGGGAGCAGGGCTGTTAGGAGATGTGCAACAGTGGCTCAGGAGGTTGGTGGAGCTGGGACATCCAGACAGGCACTTACACTGGTCTAGTAGAGGATGTGAGTTTAACAGTTAACCATTTATCTCGGCTTCACATAATCAATCACTCCTTTTTCCACCAATTTAAATTTCAACTTCACCATATTCTAAGTTCTTAATTATACTAGAGTTTATTTCTGGTTCTATTTCTATCTATGAATGTATAAATGTACATTTATAATAATTTTTAGCTCTCTGGTGGTATTAACTTCCCTCTCATTTTTTTTCAGTTTTTTGACTCTTATGAGAATAAGCTTACGTGTGTAGGTAAAGTCATAATAATTTTAACTAGTTTCATAAAACAATTGGGGATTTGTATAAAAATCACATTAAATTAATACATCTGTTTGGGGACTATCAGTATTTTTATACTGCTATATCTTACCATTCATGAATACAGCAGCAGTGTCAACTTATATAAGATTTTTTATGTCCCTCAGTAAAATTTTCCAATTGTTTTTCATGTAGCTCCTGCAGAACTTTTATTAAATTTATTAGTAGATATTTTAAATTATGTTACTCTGGTAGGTAGGACTTTTTTATTATACTTTTTAATTGATAAGTTCTGGCATATGGTAAACTTTTTCTATGTTCATTTTGTAACTGATCATTTTTCTAAACTCCCTAACTAGTTCAAATAATTTTTCAATTTATTCTCATGGGTTTTCTACATAGAAAATCATATTGTCTATAAATCATGATAATTTTTCTTTCTTCTCCAATAATTACATTTCTTATTTCTCTTTTTCACCCTTTTTTATGGGCTATAACTTCAGAATAGTGTAAAGTGAATAATTATGATGTCACCTTTATCTTGCTCTTACCTTTTATAAGAATGTTCCTGCTACTTTACTTTATTAAATATTATGTTGGCTGTTGGTTTCAGAGAGAAATTCTAAATCATACCCAGGTAGTAGATTTCTATTACTCGATTACACAGAGTTTTTAAAATTGATGATTGATGTTTAATTTACATCTTTTTTGTCTTGATTAGACAGACTAGAACATTGTCTGTTTTACTGGGGAAAGGAGGCTAAAGCTTTTGATCCAATGCTCTTCTTAACTGGACCCTGGCCTTTCACTAAGGACCCAGCTGCTTCTCCAGGGAAGGAGCCTGTGCTCTGTCCTTCTGCTACACAGGACACAACACCCTCTGCTTCGAGTCAGACTGGCCATGTACCATCTGACATGGCTCTTATAGCTGAGTTGCGAAACACTCACACAACTGTTCAAATTTGTGTCACTGCAAACCTGTCTTGCTACCAGTGTAGCCATGTTGGGGTATTTTTTATTTGTTCATTTGTCTGTTAGTTAGGGGGCACCACAACAGTGATTTTTATCCACAGTCCATGCTAGCTGTTTCTCTCTTCTTTGATCTTTGGACACTAGTGATTCCAGTCCCAACATCTCCCAATGCTTAGTTTGCTTGGCTTTTATTTTGATATAAAAACTTTGTGGATTTTCATACTTCTTTAAAATAGAATACGGTGTCTATTTCACAATTTATTTAGCCAATTTCATGTACTTTAGAAATTTCTATTCTTTTTCTGATATGTCTGACATGTCTGACGTGTCGGCAACATGTTTTCCCTCGAGGAAGTTAGGCGGTACACAGGACTCCATTAAATCCCTGCAGTTCTCTATTATACGTCTTTATACCTGGTCAAGTACCTCTCCCAATTCCCAAGGTTGTTATTCCACCTCTTTATCAATTTTCTTATTCCTTTCCAACCATCAACCCTCCCCTACCCCTTTTAGCAAATGAACTTGACTCCTCCTTCACTGAGAAAATCAAGGTTAACAGGTGGGAATTCCCATCCTTGAATCTATAGCTAGTTCTGGAGTCCTCCCTACCCCCTCCTTTACTCCCTTTTCTCTGGTTTCACGGGGAAAACCGTCTGCCCTTCAGTATGAGATCAACCCTTTCATCTATGCTTTATCCAATTCCATCATCTCTCTTCAGATACAGTATTTACCTCTGCTGTATATTCCACCTCTCCCTCATTGTTGATTTGTAAACTTTAAATTCCTTTAAGTCTTCACTTTGGTTTTGAATCCCTGTAGTTTCTTACTACTTTACTTCTCTCCTTCCCAGTCAGAAACGTAAAAACCCAGCAGTTCCTTCTCTGGCTCCTCTTCCCCTGCCTGTTTCTTAGACATTGACACCCTCCCTCTACCCAGGTGTTTTACTTATAGTACTGTTTGTGTTTCACAATACATTGAATGAGATTGCCCCTAGGTAATCTCAGTCGCTTCCTGAACTGTTACTGGTCCATATGCTGCTGACGTCAATGTTTTTATTTCTATTTCAAACCTTACTCCTAAATTGCACACTGCCTACTGGACCATCTTAATCTGGTGTTCCATAAGCACCTCCAAATAACATGCACAAAACTCCACTGATCAAATCCTCTCCCCCAAATCTGTCCCTTCTACCATCTCTTTTTTACGCTCCCTGCTGCAGCTCGACCTTCGCCCTTTCTCTTTGGAACTCCTGGTATGGTCTCTCTGCTCTGATCTTTTTTCCCTTTTAGTAAATCAAGCTTTTTCTAATCTCTTGCTTTCCCACATTCTTCCCACTGTTCCCTCTCCCTAAAACACTTTTCTACTCTGATCTTGACCTTGTCAAACATTCCTAAACAGAAGCATCAACTGAGATCTTCCTTAACAACAACAAAAATAATTTTATTTAAATCACTTTTGTGCTTAAAACCCTCTAATAGACCTCCATTGATCTTGAGATAAAGTTCAAACTCTTTAGCATGACATACAGATTCTCTTCTCTAGACTTTCCTCTACCAAACTTCTGCCCACTCCTTGTGTTCTCATCACAGCAAATTTCTCACATCTCACATCTCTGTCATTCACAATGCTAGTCCATGCCACCATGATCCATATCTTTGTTCAACTTTTTTTTCTACCTGCAATACTTCTAATACCTCCTCCCCATCTCTATCTAGCAAACAAACATCTATTTATCTTTTTTAAGTGATCTCAAAAATCACCTACTCCTTCACTCTTTTTTGTGCCACCACCCACTACTTAGAACTGATCACCTTTCTTTTTCACACTTTTGTGTAGACTTCTACCACAGTGCCTTTAATAGACACATTTGTTGTCAAGTCTATTTGTTTCCCTGTGATAATACATAAAAATACATTATTATAGTCTTCCTCTTATTTCTTTATCCAAAAATGAATATCTTTACCTAGAAACCATTTTTAATCACTGTGCTAACCATTAGGAACACAAAGATTAATAACATAGGGGCCAGCCCAGTGGTGTAATGGTTAAGTTCGCGTGCTCTGCTGCAGCTGCCCAGGGTTCACAGGTTCGGATCCCGGGTGCGGACGTATGCACCACTTATCAAGCCATGCTATGGGAGGCGTCCCACATATAAAGTAGAGGAAGATGGGCACAGATGTTAGCCCAGGGCCAATCTTCCTCAGCAAAAAGAGGAGGATTGGCAACAGATGTTAGCTCGGGGCTAATCTTCCTGACCAAAAAAAATAATAATAACATAGACTCTTTGCTCCAAGGAGCACATGCAGAGAAATGTGGAGAGACAAACATACATATACAATCTAGCAAGTGCCCTGATAGTGAAATTCACCATCTATTTATCTCAGGGGCACAAGGAAAGAATATCTAATTCAATTAGTATCACCAGCACCTCATATTGTGCTTGACACATTTCCTCAGTAAGTGTGTACAGCTTATTAAGTGCATCATAGTTTGTTGGGAAGAAGAAAAGGAGTGAGCAGCCAACTCATGGAATGACCCAAAGGAAGTCCCTATTGACTCAGTCTATTTTCTGTCCAATCTGTACCTTCATATTCACTCAATTTTGCATCTGGACCATCCCTTCTGCGAGCACGAGGGGCTCAAGGAAATTGCCAAAGAGTAGAGCAGCTAATCCATGTTCCACCAATAAGTTTACTGAAGTTCCTGCCAGCCTCTGCCTCAGACGGGAATTGAAATCCCTTGCTTGAAACTGTGGCCAGGAGATGAGTGGCAAGAAATAACTAATCAAGCCATGGCTTTTGGCTTCCTGGTAGAGCCCAGTGTAGTAACTACATCCCCCTTCCATCCTGCTCAGAATTTGTCACCTAGCAAACCCAATGGAGCCAAGATGATTCATCGCCTTCTTTAGTTCATGAACACCTGAGGAATTTATCATCAGAGAGATCTGTATTTGAATCTCAGCTTCACTACTTAACAAGGTGTGACAATGACACAGTCTTCAACCTCTCTGAGCTCCAAATGCTTCATCTGTAAAATGAGAACGGTAGCTTTCTTAAAGCGCTGCTGTCCAAAATAAAGTGATCTAAAATGCCTCACTCAGTACCTACCACACAATAACCATATGCTCCTTTTAATTGAGGGCTTACTCTGTGCTAAAAGAAGAAATGGTTCCTTTTCCAGCATTTGTCTTTTGGGTTTTGCTCTGTTTCATTTTCCTTTAATGATGCTTATGACCTCTTCTGCCTCTCCTTGGCTTAGCATTTATCTTCTCTTCAAGACAAATTTAATAAATATTGAATTCAATGTGGTCATAAATACCCACCATCACTCACAGTCCTTTGTGACCTAACTAAGCAGCCTAGAAGAAGGGGCTTTAGGTTGGATTGACCACTCTAGCTAGCCTGGAGCTAGCATATGGCTAAATTCATTCCTGATGCTCTAAATTCCAATCTCACCACCACATATTGACTTACCTACATGAATCCACATGCTTCACTTGTGATTCTACTCAGCCCTACTACATCTCTTTTTTTTCTTCACCACAAATGACTCTAATTAGTGCAAACATATCACAAGCACTGAGAAAAGGGGGACTGAAATGGTTTCTTCTTATGGCCCTTTATTAAAAATAATTTAAATCTCACTTTGTAAGAGGAGGCAAAGAGCAAAGAAAGACAACAAGTGGAAGAAGGCAGAAAATAAAAACAGAAACTTGGAGGTGATGTCATCAAGATGGTGACACAGATCATTCCCAACTTCAGTCCCTCTCACGAGACCAACTAGCAACTATCCATAGACAAGACCCCATTACAAAAATCCCAGAATCTGGAGGGGAGGCTGAAGCACGTCCTTGGAATTTGCTATTGGATACACAATATAAAAAAGATGTAAAGTATAACATCAATAATCTAAGATGTGAGGGGAGAGAACTAAAAGTATAGTTTCTATAAACTATCAAAGGTAAGTTGTTAGCAGCTTAAAATGGATGTTGTAACTATAAATGTTTTATGTAAGCCTCATGGTAACTACAAAGGAAAAACATGTAGTAGATACACCAAAGAATATGATAAAAGAGTCTACGCATACCACCACAAAAAGTCATCAAACCACAAGGGAAGACAGCAAGAGAGGAAGCAAGGAACAAAGGACTTAAAACACAGCCAGAAAAAAATTAGCAAATGGCAATAGTAAGTCCTTACCTGTCAATAATTACTTTAAATGTAAATGGATTAAATTCTCCATTCAAAAGACACAGAACAGCTGAATGGATAAAAAACAAGATCCAACAATATGCTTCACACAAGAAATTCACTTTAGATTTAAGGACACACATAGACTGACAATGAAGGGATGGAAAAAGATATTTCAAGCAAATGATAACCAAAAGAAAGCAGGAGTAGCTATACTTATGTCAGATAAAATATACTTTAAGCTAAAAATGGTTATAAGAGACAAAGACGTTCATTATATAGTGATAAAAAGATCAATTCATCAAGAAGATATAACAATATTTATACAGCCAACATTGGAGCACCTAAATATATAAAGCAAATACTAACATAACTAAAAGGAGAAATACACAGCAATACAATAATAGTTGGGGACTTTAATATCCACAAGTGCACACAGAACATTTTCTAGGACATATCATATGTTAGGCCACAAAACAAATCTCAATAAATTCAAGGATATAGAAATTATATCAAGTATCTTTTCCAACTATAATCGTATGAAATTAGAAATCAACAACAGGAGGAAAGCTTGAAAATTCACAAAAACGTGGTAATTGAACAACACACTCTTGAACGACCGAGGGGTCAAAGAAGAAATCAACAGGGAAATCAAAAAATATCTTGAGAGAAATGAAGATGGAAACACAACATACCAAACTTATAAGATGCAGCAAAAGTAGTTCTAAGAAGTGAGTTTATAGCTATAAACACATATAACATTAAGAAAAAAGAAAAAAGAGATCTCAAACAACCTAACATTACACCTCAAGGAACTAGAAAAAGAAAAAGAAACTAAGCCCAAAATTAGCACAAGGAAGAAAATAATAAATATTAGAGCATAAATAAATGAAATAGCGAACAGGAAAACAATAGAAAAGATCAACAACACAAATGAGAGTTAGTTCCTTGAAAAGATAAACAAAATTGACAAATCTTTACTTAGACTAATCAAGAAAAAGAAAGGATTCGAATAAAATTATAAAAGAAATACAATTATAAATGAAAGAGGAGACATTACAACTAATACCACAGAAATACAAAGGATCATAAGAGACTACTATGAACAATTATACACCGCAAATTGGATGGCTTAGAAGAAATAGATAAATTACTATAAACATACAACCTTCTGAGACTGAATCATAAAGAAATGGAAAATCTGAATAGACCAATAACGAGTAAAGAAATTGAATCACTAATCAAAAATCTCCATAGAAAAGCCCAGGACCAGATTATTTCATCAGTGAATCCTACCAAACATTTAAAGAAGAATTAATGACAATTCTTCTCAAACTCTCCCAAAAAATTGAAGAGGAGGGAACACATCCAAACTCATTCTATGATGCTAGCATTATCTTGATACCAAAGCCAGATAAGGACACTACAAGAAAAAAACTATAGGCCAATATTCCTGATAAATACAGATGCAAAATTCTCAACAAAATACTAGCAAACTGAATTCAACAGCATATTAAAAGGATCACACACCATGATCAACCAGGATTCATCCCTGGGACGTAAGGATGGTTCAACATATGCAAATCAATAAATAAGATATATCACATTAATAGAGTGAAAGATAGAAATCATATGATCATTTCAATAGGTGGCAAAAAGCATTTAAAAAAATTCAACATCTTTTCATGATAAAAACTCTCAACAAATTGGGTATAGAAGGAACATACCTCAACATAATAAAGGCCATAAATGACAAGACCACAGCTGTCATCCTACTCAATGGTGAAAGGTTGAAAGCTTTGCCTCTAAGATCAGGAACAAGACCAATGTGGCCACTCTCACCATTCTTATTTAACATAGTATTGGAAGTCCTAGCCAGCACAATCAGGCAAGAAAAAAGAAATAAAAAGCATCCAGATCAGAAACGAAGAAGCAAAATTGTCTCTATTTGCAGATGACATGATCCTATATAGACAAAACTCTAAAACTTTTTTTCCAAGCATTAAAGCAAAAATTTATTAAAATCTATTTATATAATGTTTTATAGATAAAAAAATGTACAAGTCCTCAACATTCAAGCAATCAACTCTATTCTCAGAAGTGCTTTGAGACAAAACAGATTTCTTTGCTCTCCCTCTAAGAAGATACTTCTGTTGGGGCCAGCCCGGTGGCGCAGCGGTTAAACGCGCACACTCTGCTTCGGCAGCCTGGGGTTCTCAGGTTTGGATCCTGGGTGTGCATCGATGCACTGCTTGTCAAGCCATGCTGTGGCGATGTCCCATATAAAGTAGAGGAAGATGGGCATGGATGTTAGCCCAGGGCCAATCTTCCTCAGCAAAATAAGAGGAGGATTGGCATCGGATGTTAGCTCAGGGCTGATCTTCCTCACACACACGCAAAAAAGATACTTCTGTTTATATTCCTGAAAATGATGCATTTATTACACCACTTCTTATAAGAATAATCCCATTGAGATCCCAAAACCTCCACAGAGAGTGAAGAGATATTAGCAAAGAACCTCCTCCAGAATGCAATACCTCATCATAGAGGTGTAATGTAAGCGATACATTAAATGGTGGTTCCATCAGAGGAGTGTGTATACCCTGAGGTCTGTATACCTCAGGCTACAAGAAGAGCCTTAGGGCCTAGCTGGGCAGCTCCTAACTGTGGAATATGGCATAGTCTCCAGGGCCTCTTCCTACTCCTCATCGTCTGAAGCAGCCATCGCTCCTGGAAGTTCAGTCTCTGGAAGTATGTCAGTCACATTACTAGGTGCTTTGCCCAAGGCCCCTGCTGTAATTTCAAAGAATTTTATCAATTTCCATTTCTGCTGCTTCTTCCATATCTTCCTGATCACCTATGCTTTCAAAAGTGTCCTCTAATATCTCTTCCATGATCCCAGACTTCACCATCTCTTTAATTCCCACATGAGGGCCTGGATTTATGGGACCTTCACAAGACTCTGAAGGGCCTTCATCACTTCTGTGCTTTTCTGCAGGGAATCAGCCACGGGGAAACATCAGCTGGTTCTTCATCCCCATGAGCAACGAGTTCATGGGAGCTTTGAATGCATACAGCTTGCTCACAGTCTTCCTTGACCTGATCATCTCCTTGGCCAGAACACACAAATATCCTTCTGGCCCTTCTTGGCAGCATCTCTCACAGAGAGTTTCACATTTTCTTCTTCTCTTTGAATATCTCTTATTTGCCTGCCAACAACTCTCATTTCCTGCCTTAATCAACAAAATCAGCATACAAAAATCAGTTGCATTTCTATACCCTAACAAAGAACTAAAGAAATAGTTTTTATTTCTTTTAAAGAAATAAAACACACCCATTTACAATAGCATCAAAAAGAATGAGAATACTTAGGAATAAATTTAACCAAGGAGGTAAAAGATAAGTACACTGAAAAATACAAAACACTGATGAAAGAAATTGAAGAAGACACAAATAAATGAAAAGATATTCCATGTTCACGAATTGGAAGAACAGATATTGTTAAAATGTCCATACTACTCAAAGTGATCTACAGATTTAATGTAATCCCTATCAAGATTCCAATGGCATTATTTACAGAAATAAAAAAGAAAATCTTAAAATTTGTATGGAACCACAAAAGACCCTGAATAACCAAAGCAATCCTGAGAAAGAAGAACAAAGCTGGATGCATCACACTTCCTGATTTCAAATTGTATTGCAAAGCTATAGTAATCAAAACAGTACGGTACTGGCATAAAAACAGACACATAGACCAATGGAACAGAATTGAGAATCCAGAAATAAACCTATGCGTATACAATCAACTAATATTTGACAAGGGACACAATAGGGCAAAGACAATCTCTTCAATTATGGTCTTGGGAAAACTGGATATTCACATGCAAAAGAATGAAACTGGACCCGTATCTTACACTACTTACAAAAATTAACTCAAAATGGTTTAAGACTTAAATGTAAGACCTGAAGTTGTAAAAGTCCTAGAAGAAACATAGGGGGTAAGCTCCTTGACAGTGCTCTTAGCAATGAGTTGACAACAAAAGCACAAGCAACGAAAGCAAAAATAAACAACTGGGACTACATCAAACTAAAAAACTTCTGCACAGCAAACAAAATTTTTAAAAAAATGAAAAAACTTATGGAATGAGAGAAAATATTTGCAAACCATATATCTGATAAGGGGTTAATGTCCAGAATATATAAAGAACTCATACAACTCAACAGCAAAAACAAAAAAACAAAAACCAAATAACCCAATCAAAAATGGCCAAAGGACCCAAATAGACATTTTCCCAAAGAAGATATACAAATGGCCAACATTTGTACATGGAAAGGTCTATTACTTTCATCACATCACTAATCATCTGGGAGATGCAAACCAAAACCACAATGAGATATTACATCACACCTGTTAGAATGGCTATTATCAAAAAGACAACAGATAAGTGCTGGCGAAGATGTGGGAATATAAATTGGTATCGCCACTATGGAAAACAAAACCTATGGTACACAGGTTCGTCAAAAATTAAAAATAAACTACCATACGATCTAGAAATTCTACTTCTTGGTATATATCCAAAGGAAACGAAATCACTATCTTGAAGAGATATCTGCACCCTCGTGTTCATTTTAGCCAAGGCATGAAAACCACCTGTGTGTCCACTGACAGATGAATGGATGAAGAAAACGTGAGATAGATGGACAGATAGATAGATAGATAGATAAATGAAATATTATTCAGCCATAAAAAAGAAGGAAATTCTGCCATTTGCAACAACATGGATAAACCTTGAGGACATTATGCTAACTGAAATACATCAGAGAAAGACAAATACTGTATGATCTCACTTACACGTGGAATCTAAAAAAACCGAACTCGTAGAAACAGACAGTAGATTGGTGGTTGCAGGGGTGGGACAGGGGGGAGGGTGAAGGCAGTCAAAGGGTACAAACTTCCAGTTTTGAGATGAATGATTTCTGAGGATCTAATGTACAGTATGGTGACAATAGTTAACAATACTGTATCGTATACTTGAAAGTTGCTAAGAGAATAGATCATTAAAGTTCTCACCACAAAAAAATAATTAACTATGTGAGGTGATGGATGTATTAACTAACCTTATTGTTGCAATCATTTTGCAATATATACATATATCAAATCAAATCATCACATAGTACACCTTGAACTTACACAATGTCATATGTCAATTATATCTCAATAAAGATGGAAAAAAAATTCAAGTGAATATAAACAACGGGGAAAAAAAGAAAACAGAAAATCAATAAGGCAAGAAAGCAAGAAATATATTCCACATAAGTCTGTACATTTTCCAGGCCAAGGGGACAGGAGCTAGAGAGTTTCCTATTCCTCTCTTCCACCTCAAACACAAATAAAATATTGTAATTCATCTCCTCTAGGAGACCAGAGAATTGCTGCCTCCAACAGGACTAGAGTCCCCACCAATCTCTGAGACTGTACATTTTTGTAACTATTTCTAACAAATCATTGAATGAATTTCCTTTTTATTTCCTTATGAGAAAACTAAATTACTAATATTACCAAAATGTTCTCCCTCACTGGAAAAATTCCCCTGATTCTAGTGTTTGGGTTTTTATGTCTCCACTTGGAGTTGGCTTTAGGAGAGGTGATTTTTTTTTAAAGGAAATATTCAGTACTAAAGTTGGTCTAAGCATTCTACTCTCTCTAGGCCAATATGAGCATTTTTTTCATTCTCGAGTTTCTTCTCTCATCTTATATTCACTCTCTGCTTTAACAGTGCTACTTTCCATACAGCACCTTTCATCTTCAAAAATGTTTATAGACTTTTCGAAATAAATGTTGGTCCCCCAAATGCAAACCCTGGGGCTCAGATGGACCATATGGGGGTAACTCCTCGGCCCCATACAGACAGCCAAAGTTTTATGAACAGCCTCTGGCTTTGCAGTCTTCTCTGAGCACAGGTTACAGGAGATGGGGCTTGCAGATAAATAAAGCATTTCATTTTCCCCCCTTTCTTAGTCTGCTCAGGCTACCATAACAAATACCACAACTGTGTAGCTTAAACAATAGGATTTATTTTCTCATAGTTCTGGAGGCTGGGTGGTCCAAGATCAAGGTGCCAGCCAATTGTGTTTCTACTGAGAGCTCTTTCTTGGCTTGCAGATGGCCGCCTTCTTGCTGTGCTCCTCACATGATGGAGAGAGAGAAGGAGCTCTCTGGTGTCTCTTCTTATTAGGACACTAACCTCTTAGAGCAGGACCCCACCGTTACAACCTTGTATAACCTTAATTACTTCCTTACTCCAAATACAGTCATCTTGAGGGTTAGGGCTTGAACATATGAATTTGGGGGTAACGATTCAGTCCACAGCACCTCTGAAAAAATGGTATTACAAAGTCAAAATGGACAAAAACACACAGCAGATGTCCATTTCTTTAAGTTAATTACCCAGTGGCAGAAATTAACTATGAAAAAGACTTAGCAAGTTGTATCATCCACCACTACTCCTGCCAGCACTTGGGAAGTTAATAATACTTTCTCTTATTTTTCAAAGCACTTTAGCGGAGTTCTTTTGCTCTATTGAGCCTAACTTTACAACCCTGGCACCTCACATCGCCCAGGAACTTTAGAATAGACTACATGTGCTCCTTCTGCCCACCACGCATACCTCCCTCTCCACTGGAACAGCTAAAAACCTTTTCACAAGACAAGCATGTCTCCTTGGGTGCCTTCCATTTCTTTCTCTTCTCCGTGTGTGCTACGCTTCTTTCTCTCAGGCTGAAATCTCCCCTTTCATCTCTCTTGCAACCCTCCTAGATGTTGGAGACCATCTGATCCCTCTGCAAAGTGCTATCCAAGAGCTGGCTACCTGGTCCACTGTAAATCGCTGCTCCTTGGCCTCCCAGCTCTGTGTAACACATCCACAACCAGCCTCTCTGGCACAGTAGCAGCCTTGCCTCCTCCTGTGTGGTCTACCTTGCAGGCAGAGCTTAATAGGCTCAGCTTTAGGAGGGGTTCTCCATCTTGGTGTGGTCTTCCACCTCCATTGCTAAGCAGAGTAGTGGTGGCTGGTGTGGGTACAGGTGGTGCCGCTGGATGTCTGCAAACTCCTCATCATCTCCAGGCCCCTCTCTTGCAAGGAGCTGAGAAAAATCCGAACCCCTGAGATCTGATTGGATGATGAGAGAGTCTGGCTGTCATTCACTCCTTCTCCCAGGCTTAAGGGAACTGCCTATTGGAGCTTTCCCTCTGGTGTCTGGAGCGGAATTGCTCACAGGTGAACACTGCCATAAATTCTGTAATTCTGTGGACCCTCTTGCCCCTGCATTGAAGGATATAAAACTATGCTCAGGATATGGTAGTTATAATGTAATGGGTCACTGTTAGACACTTCTCTGAGAAGAGCACACTATAAAGGAGCAGGAAGCATGAAATATGAGATCTTAAAGTGGAGGGATGCTTTCATTCTTTTCCTTGCTGCCTCCATAGAGAACACACACTCACTCACTGTTTCTATCTATACCACCAGATCAGTTTCATGTGTTTCCTTCTTTCTCCCTCTCTCTCCCCTTCCTTCTTTATTTCCTTCCTTCCTTCCATGGCCTCAGACCAATCACCAAGTGCTTGCTCTACATGCTATAATCTACTTGTTTTGCATAATTTTTACTAAAGTTATACCCATACAAAAGCTAAATGTTGAGCCATGAATTAAAATGCAATCACTTAAAGAAACATCTTTAGTGGACAGCCCCCTAATTTATGTGTTGTTTCTCTTTAAAGATACATGGTACTTCTAAATCGAGTCTGTAGTGCTTGCACACGGTTTGATGAGCTCGGAATCTGTCCGCCTGGGTGGAACCCCACCTCCACCACTCCTACCTGTGTGACCTTGAACAAGTTACCTACATTCTCAAAGGCTATATTTCTTCACCTCTAAAAATGGTGATAAAAATGCTAACTATCTCCTTAGGCTAATCTTAACAACACATACAAAGCACTTCTAAAAGGGCCTGGCATCTAGTATGTGTTTAACAAATATTGTACATTACTATTATATCAGTCTTAAGTTTTTATTGATACTTATTGTGTGCCTAGAACTTTGCTAGGCAGGTGAGGTATATGGGAACATGCTAGTTACTGATGACTGACCTGACTTCTTACTGAATTGCTTGACCCAGGTGAGGGTTTCAGAGTGGTATGGACAACGCCTTGCAGGGCACCCACGGGCACCCCAACTGTGAGGCATGGGATACCACAGTTTCTGAGACACCATTGTCATGACTAGTGGCTGTCATTTTGAGTATCCAGGATTTCTTCCAATTGCATTTAAGACTCCTTATGAGAACCTGGTAGAGAACACTGTGCGATAATCTATCCTTGTGAAGCAACATTGCGATGTGCTTATAAAAAACAATGGACTTTAATGTATCTACACCTTCCTATTATTTTCAAGAGCAGCCTTGATTCCTTCTATCTTTTCCTGTTACAACCAGGAAGAAGATACCTTCACCCAGCCTCTCAAAGCATAGCCCCTTTACACTGGTCTAGGTACAGTGGGAAAGCAATAAATGCCTGTTGAACGAAACCATTAGGCTCACAGGCAAACTGAGGTAACACATTTCCAGACAAACCAGAGAATCATTTCTCTGTCCCGACGCTCCTCCAGGTAGATGTTTGCTGCCATCTCACACTCTTCCTCTGGTAGAACTCCTCTCACATTCCCTCAGTAACTGCTTCAATATGCAGCAAGAAGCGCAGACCAGGCAGCCTCTGGGCCCCACCCTCGTTCTCCGCGAGAATATTCCCACCAATACATCAGCTACCTCCTTACTGTTATACAGCACATCAGAACAACTGCTTACCAACGGATAGGCCATTGGTCTCTCAAGGGTTTAGAAAAACGAACAGTAGCTTCTTATTTCAAAAATATTAGGAACTCTTGGCCTAATGTTGGCTCATGTTGAAATGAGCCTTGACAGATAGGTTCTATAGGCATTACCCTTTCTTCCCTCCAAAACAATCATTCCTCACATCTGCCAAGTTCTGCATATTCGTAGAGCACTTTAACATCAGTTATTTCATTTCATCTTCACGGCTACCATGTACATTAAGCAATATGTGCGTATCAATATTAATTATATTGATAATAGTAATAATAAAAACTTTTATGGCGAACTTACTTGGTGCCAGTTACTGTGCGAAACGCTTTATATGGATTGGCTTGGCTGTCATAACAACTCCGATTATCCCTGTTGAAAGACGAGGAAACCAAAGCTCAGAGAAAGTAACTTGTTCCCATTTTACAGATGAGAGCTCCAGTGACTAGCCCCAGCAAGTGGTATTCCCAGGTCTAGAACCAAGATCTCCAAGGCCCTTTCTAAGGCGCCAAGCACCACCAAGGTTTTTCAGCATCTCCAAGTCACACATGGGGTCTGAGACCATTTTGGTGCTATTTTGGGGGCTCCCTGTCCCAGCCCAGAAGAGGTCAGTCACAGTGGTCAATCATGTGTGCTTGCAGGCCGTGGTTTGTGCACAGACACAAAGATATCTCATAACCAAAGGCAAAGGGCACAATCCCAGTTGGAAATGACTAACAGGGATCCTTTGCCTCAGAGGCGAGAGCTTGAATCTACAACTAGTTAGTGCCAGTTCCACTGGCATGCTGTGTACATAATGCGAACCATGGCATTTGGCAATGGCTCTTAAATTTGGCACACTCCACACTCCTCCTGGACCCACGAGATAACATAACCAAATGTTTTCTGATGCTGTAAGAAATGAGTGTTTTGCAGGTAGGAAGAAATGCAAACATCGTCCCTACAGGGGGCTTGCTCCATCCAATCCCAAGGGCAAAATGGTTCACTCCCTCCCAGCCCCTTGAAAGGTTAAATGTGAGCAAGGGCCCAGATAAATGGTCACAACGCAAACAAAGTCATGTAAATAAATGCATCTCTGATCTATGCAGGCTGGGGATGCCAAATATACCATCTGCACCATTTTTCATGATGAGTTAAATTTTTTTTTCCTGCATATCCCAAGCAATGAGAAGATGACCATGTTTATGCAGACCAAGGCATGCATCATTTGACACTCTTGAAAATTTTTGAAAATCTCAGATCCACAGAGAATCAGTAGCATTTGTGTTTCTCTGGGTTAGGTTGAAGTTGGGAGAAAGAAAGAAATCTCAATAGAAAGTAACAGGGCACGTGTCCAGGGCCTGAGAGGGTACTTGCAATTTATTGTGATTTTTAGTGGGTTCCAGTTGCATCTGCAATCTAAGACTCCTCACCTTGTCCATTCACTCATTCACTTAGCAAAGC
Source organism: Diceros bicornis minor (assembly GCF_020826845.1). Taxonomy (NCBI): domain Eukaryota; kingdom Metazoa; phylum Chordata; class Mammalia; order Perissodactyla; family Rhinocerotidae; genus Diceros; species Diceros bicornis. Next base: position 79,321,805 of record NC_080743.1, read on the forward strand.
ATTATTAGCATCTACTTGTGTTATGGACACAAAGATAAGTAAAATATGATGCTTGTCTTAGAGGGACATCCCTCGTGCTGTGAGAATTTGCTTGGCACAATTTATGGATAACCTCTTGAAAAACAAAAATTAAGAGTCTGTAATCAGAATCACATGTGCAGCTTCTTAAAAATACAAATGACCAGGATTTATTCCTCTAATTACTAACAGATCTAAGATAGGGCTCAGGCGTCCGTATTATTTAAAAAAACAAAACAAAAAATGAAACTTCTAGGTCAAGAGTCGGCAAATGTTTCCTATAAAGAACTGGATAGTAAATATTTTCAATTTTGTGGGTCATATAGTTTCTGTTGCAACTATTCCCCCATCACTGTAGCCTAAAAGCAGCCACAGACAATATGAGAACAAGAGGGCGCAGCTGGGTTCCAACAGAACTGCATTAATACAAAAACAGGCAGCATGCTGGATTTAGCCTGTGGGCTGTAGTTTCCCACCTCCTGTTCTAGATGATTCTTATGGGCAACTAGGCTTGAGATCTGTTTGTCTAGAAAATATTGTGACTTTGGAGGGTGTGCCACAGGCACCACCACAGATATGAGTAATTACTGCTTTCCCTATCCACATCATAGTACAGAAAACTATATTTTTATCATTCCTTCAATGCAATCTATGTATGCTCACATTGAATCTGATCAAATACTTTTCAGAGATCCATATTTAAGTGCCATTCTCGTTGGAGGTAGGGAATTTTACTAGAAATACAGTCTAAACCAAGAAATCAATCTACTTACACTCTAAGTTTTTCTGAGATCACAAAAAAATAGACATTTCTGTGATTATCAGATGTATCACTGCATCTTATAGTCTACTGTAGAAAAAAGAGGAATATCTATCTCTCGGAAGAAAGTTCTTAAATTTCAAGAGTGGGTCTAAGCTCTTAATTTATATATTATTATATTTGACAGACTCAAGGAAAACAAACCAACTTTTGACTATAAACTCTTTGATATTCTTTTAGTTCTAAGATAGTTGAAATTTGACTTAGTGCTTATTGGAGGGCAAAGTCACTTCAACAAATATTTATGAAATAAGAACTTTGGAGATAGTATTCCAACTCTTACATAACACACAAGTTTATGGGAGAAACAACAGCAAAAAATACCTATAGCATAAGTGATAAATGCTATAGTAGGGGAGTACAGCTATACGAGCGATTAATTCTTCTTGAGTGGGCATAGGGCAGAGGAGCTGAAAGGAGGAGAGAGCATCAGGGGAGTTTAGGAAAAGCCATAGAGAGAAGGTGGCATGTGAGCTGGGCACTGAAGGATGAGTAGGAGCTCTCCATGCAGGCAAAGGGCAAAGGAGGGGGTGTTCCTTGAGCAAAGGCACAGAGTCAGGAAAAGCACTTATGTTTAAGGAGTGATGTCTGAGCTACTCTGACTTGAGTGCAAGGTGTCTGGGGTTAGTGGAAGAAAAGGAGAAGATGCTGCCTGAGGAGTGGTCTGGGGTCAGATAGTGAAGGCACGGTTGGTAATGCTAAAGCTTTGGGATTTCTTTTAATAGGCTAGAGGAAACTGTTTATATTTTAAAGCAAGGGACTGGCCTAATCTTGTCTAAGTTTTAGAACGAGTATACTGGGCTAAGAGCAGAGCGGGCCTTGAGCCCATCAAAATGTTCATAATTTGCTCCCAAAACAGGGGTGGTGCAATCTTCCCCCAGGAAGCTAAACAAACAAGTTCCCGAAATGCCAGAATCCTGGGACAGTATATCCAGGGAGCAGGCCCTCATTGCTCCATTTCGCCTAGGAGAGGGCAGGGTACCCTCTGGGGCCCAGGGTCCTGCTCTGCCGTCTACCTCTCTGACAGCCATGCATGGAGACAAAGCATTACAGAGCAAGGAAAACAAACCAACTCACAAACTAAAACCTTTTCAGTGATCTGAGAAAGAGACTTTTTTGGCTTTTTTTTTGTGAGGGAGATCAGCCCTGAGCTAACATCCATGCTAATCCTCCTGTTTTTTTTGCTGAGGAAGACTGGCTCTGAGGTAACATCTATTGCCAATCCCCCCCCCGCCCCCCCCCAGTAGGTAGTTGTATGTCATAGCTGCACATCCTTCTAGTTGCTGTATGTGGGACGCCGCCTCAGCATGGCTGGAGAAGCGGTGTGTCGGTGCGCCCCCGGGGTGGAACCTCGGCCGCCAACAGTGGAGCGCGCGCACTTAACCGCTAAGCCACAGTGCCGGCCCAGAAAGAGATTTTTTAAACACAGACTCCTCTTAGAAATACAGGAGCTGCGGCCCTCAGTCTCTCTGCATTCAAACCCACTCCCAATCACCTCCACAAATGTACTCAGTTTGTGGGTAAAATTGCATTCGCCACCAATGCTTCCCCGAGGCTTCACTGTTTCTCGGGCTTTGTTTTTAACCTCCCTATTAACGTAACATGCCCTTAGTTTTACGTATGATGCAAACGCTTCACCGTCCAGTCGTATCCGAAACACTAAATGCTTTTGTTCTCTTGCCTCTCTGTCCCGTCCGTGTTCAGCGCCCTGGTCAGAAGCCGACATCCGGTCCATTTGCCCCCGCGGTACCTCATTACCTTAACATCCCTTCAGCAGCGCAGCCACGCCCCAGCCCTCCGAGGGCCTCAGTCGCGGTCTTTGCATTTCCCTCTCTCTCTCCATCTCCGAGCAGTCATGGGACTGCAAGGAGACTGAAAGAGGCTCCTCCTCAAAGAGAAGCAGGGACCCGTCTGCTGCAAAAGAGGGCCAGGTGAGCCAAGCTCCTGAGCGGAAACCACTACAGCCATGGCAGGCGGGCAGGCACTTCATTAGGGCTTTTAAAGGGATTCTTTCAATAAACATTTATTGACCATTTGCTGTGCTACAAAATCCTAACAAAGCCCAGCAGTGATAAGAATTTGCTCTGCAGTGTCTACTGCTCTATCATGGGAACTAAGAGACACTTCTAAAATCACACAAGAGGAAATAGAAATCCTTCCAGGCCACTGTAGCCCCAGGAAGGAGACCTTTCTCTCTCCTTATGGTCAGCAGTGTCGGACTGGGTCTCAGTAGAGGAAAAGCAGTTAGCCCCCGGCCAGAGAGCAAGCTGCCCGTCTAAGGAGAGAGAAAACCGACAGAAGCACGTGCGCACTTGACTTTATTTCCGGTCATAAAGCAACCAATTATGCTACTAGGATAAAACAGCATTTTTTTTTCATTCTGCTTTCACAATCATCTTTCTTCCTTGTTTCTAAAATTTCATTCCCATTTAGCTATAAGCCGAACAGAGCCCTCAGTCCACTGTTTTCCAGTTCATTTTCCATGTCATTTTATTTTAAATTTATAACCAAAATCCTTGTTTGCATGTAAATAACTTAGTGTTATTTACACTTATTTAAAAAACAAATAAAAAGAGACCAGTTATTATCAATATTGCTTGATAGATAGCATTTATGGCAAAAAGATTTATTACTATTGATCATTTTTCATTATTTGAACATAGTTTTTAGCTCTTTTTCTTTTGAGGACTGGGTTTGGATAATTGAGCTTTGAAGAAAGATTGAAAACTCTTTGGATATAAATTTGGGGAAAAAACTGAAATGTTAAGTACTAAGCTGTAGTCCACTATTGCCCTTTAATAATGGAAGTACAGTTTAGTGCACCATCCAAAAGAGCATCCTTATATTTTTAAATTGCAAGTGTCCAATTATGTACAAGGGTCAAGGCAGAATTGATGTGAAGGAGCTCAATTTTAAAATCCCTTTAAAAATCAGGACAAAGGATGCTGTATTATTAAACTAAAATATTTAAAAACGAAAAGTATTATGCGTGCCGCATGGCAGAAGATCAGATTTTTATTAATGCAAGTTTTAAATGCTGATTAATCCTCTCGAGAGTCAGTTTCCCAAAGCATTGGACTGTATTCAAGTCTTTTTCAAAACGGCACATCACTTCCATTATTCTGAATATTAATTGAACAACATTATAACTAAGGATACAAAGCAAGAGTTAAAACATGATTACAGCTGTCAGTGCTTACATCTAAATAAGTCATTGGAAATTCAAGCTTAGAAGAAAAAAATGTTGTAAATCAGTCTTAGAATAGTAAAGCTCTCTTAGCCTTTTTCAAAAATGAATTTGGTGCTTTAGGACTCAAGAAAGCTTCATTTGTGACTTGGTCTTAATATATTTATATGAGTGATTCTTGATCAGAAATCATAGTTATATTTTTGACTTGTGATTTGGGACAATGTCAAGGACATTTTCTTTGGGGGAGAAGTAGAAGGCGAGCCAAAGAATAGTATTAGTTGATAAAATTTTCCCATTTCCTTATTCTATATTTCTATTTTAGTCTTTTGTCTACACTCAAAAAATCAAAGAATTGGGCAAATTTAATCATACAAAATATTACTATAGTTTCAAAACAACTCGTTAAACTCAGAGTCAAGCAACTGCAAGTAACTAATGACTTATTTTCACAACAACCAATTGTCTAAATTCAACTTCTTTTATCTCCCAAATCCAGTTTGGGGGTAGATAAAATCCCCATTTCCCCACCAGAAGCAATGTATAATATTGGCTTCTATTACAACCTTGGAGAATTTTAGTTTTGTTTTGTTTCCTTAAATGGTTGCTGTGTATTTGAGTGATAGCTCTTTGTTCGAAAGGATGCAAAAGCCACTCTCACATCTAATTCTAGTGAGATAAATGGCATTATGAAGGGAATATTAAAAATTTACAGCCCTCTTTACCAAGTTTATTTGTCAGCCGAACATGCTGAATATTGCATAGCATACACACACAAAAGCATGCCATTGATGATGAAAAAGAGATGAGGAAATAATGATGCAATGATAACAAGTCTGATAGAGTTTGCATATCTCGGTTGCTCTTTGGCACGTCATTTAACTATATTGCGCCAAACCGGCAGAATCACACAATATGTTAGTGCAAAGGGTCCACAGTTTAAAGGGAAAATCTAGAAGTGTTAACTATACACTGTCTAATTATACAACCTTACTGTCCCAGAATGTGATTTCAGAAACCATTTCTGACATATGGGAAAAGGGTAGAACAGCTGGTCATTACGGTTTTCTCAAGACTATTTAGCAACACACTTGAATGTAATTAAAGTGAGACACTAAATACTGCACTTGTGGTACAATGTATTTTTAATTTTTATGGCATGTGGTAAAAGTAAATAGATGCAAAGCATTCAAGTTTCTCCATTCGGCATCCAACTTGTCAAAGATGCAGTGTCTATTTGGCTGACAGCAAGCAGAGTCCTTGTGTAAGTCATAGACATCCATTTGGGTGTTTAAGGTGGTCCTAAAGGGACTGATTTGGGGTGTTTAAGGTGGTCTTAAAGGGACTGGATTTGACAATACTCAGAGGGATGTGTAATTGGAACTTTCAGACAAAGCATGAGATGAAATCGTTCATTTATTCATTCATTCATCCAACACGACCTGGAATCATTGTAGATGATAAAGACATGAGCCCTGCCCTCGAGTTGCTTGCAGCTTACTGTACTTAAACACAGAGCCATGGAAGGTGATTAAAAGGAGCACCAAGAAGGGGTGCCTGGCCCACACTGGAAATGTCAAGCAAAGCCCCCTTAATAGGAATCCTATTAGGCAGCTAGAAAACAGGGAGCCAGGGGTGAGGGCTGGGGCAGAACAATCCAACCAGAGGGAGCAGCTCACACAAAGGCTTGGAGACGAAAGAGAACATTGTAATATGAACATAATCTTTACATTTATTGAACATTTACAACGTCCTGGCACTAGGCTAATCCCTGACATATATTATCTCATTTAATCCTCGCAGCAACCCTATGTGGTAAGTACTATTATTATCTACACTTTATAGATGAGGAAACTAACAGGATAGTCCATGGCAAAGCAGTTAGTGGTGACTGAACCAGGATTCAAACCCAGGTTTGTCTAAGTCCCAAATCAAACTTTTCTCCCTATTGCTTTCCCCAGTTGACACATAAATAGCGTGTCTATTTAGTTTTCAAAGAACTTAGTATATAAATTCATTAGTCCTTACAAAAACCCTATGATCAAGAGAAAAGACAAGCTACAGATTAGGAGAAAATATTTGCAAATCACATATCTGATCAAGGACTTGTATGCAGTATATATAAAGAACTCTCAAAACTCAACAATAAGAAAATACTTCACCCAATTAAGGGAGCAAAAGATTTGAACAGACACTTCACCAAAGAAGAAATATAATGGCAAATAACCACATTAAAAAAATGCTCAACATCATTAGCCATTAGGGAAATGCAAATTAAAACCACAAAGAAATACCACTATATCCCTATTAGAATGGCTAAAATTATAAAAATAATGATACCACCAAGTGCTGGCAAGGATATGGAGTAATTGGAACTCTCACACATTGCTGGTGGGAGTGCAAGATTGCATATCTATTCTGGGAAAGTTTGGCAGTTTCTTATAAAGTTAAACATACACTTACTATATGACCCAGCAAACCCACTTCTAGGTATTTCCTTAGAGAAATGAAAACCTGTGTGCATAGTTAGGGCAGCATTATTCATAATCTTTGAAAATTGGAAATAATCCAAATGTCCTTCTATGAGTGAACTGATAAACAGTCTTACATCTGTACAAAGGAATATTGCTTAGCCGTGAAAAGGAATGAACTAGTGAGACACACACAACATGGATGAATCTCAAAGGCACTATGCCTAAGAAAGAAGCTGGTTTCAAAAGGTTACACACTGTATGATATTCTGAAAAAGGAAACCTTATAGAGATGGTCGCTATGGGTTAGGGACGGGAGGATGTTCTGACTACAAAGGGACAGTGGGAGGGAATTTTTAGGGTGAGGGAACAGTTCTGTATCTGATTGTGGTGGTGGTTATGTGAACATATACATTGTTAAGACACATAGAACTACACACCAAAAAATAAAGTTAATTTTACTGCATAAAAATTAAAAATTAAAACCCTAAGAGGTAGATTTTTTAGTTTAGGTTCCCCAAAAAGCAAACCCTGAGTTAAAAGGAGGCTAGGAATTTATTTGCAAAGTGAATCCAAGAATCACAAGAGAAGAAATGAGGAATGTGAGACAGAGAAAAGAGAAAAGTCAAAAAAGCTTCATTAATGAGTGGGTTTCCACTGTGAACACCTTCAGTTCAATCCTGCTGAGAATCTTCTGAGAAACCATGTGGAGTATGTCTCAGAATTACTCTACCTGTAGGCATCTTTCATTTGGTGGAGGCTGAGGTTGCCCCTAGGAGCATGAACTCTTATGCTTCTAGGTTTTGCAGGTGTCTTTGAAAGCCCTCAGGCAAAGAGGAAAAACCCAGGTCCTTGAGGTGGGAAGATATCAACTGTCTATTGCAGCTGCTGGTGAATTCAGGTGGCTGAGGGCTACGGTAAGGCAATCAATAGCATCTGCTTACGAGGTAGTAATGTATGCTCTACACATTTGGTTTTGTAATAAAGTGGGAAAAATTTGCCAAACAATTAAAATAAATATATGCAATGTTGATAATAAGAACTCTAGTCATTAGGGAAAATATTTACAATATGCCAGGTACCACACTAGACT